>NC_134546.1:18135000-19385000 GCF_050624435.1 Tenrec ecaudatus
TAGGAGCTTGTTAAGTTGGTGGCTTTTCCTTTCAGACCGTCACTTAAATAACTTGGATTAGGCATGTCTGTTGTGTAACTTGGCCAGTCTGATTATTTGTAGGGTTTTGCACGCGCGCACGTGTGTGTGTGTGTGTGTGTGTCCCTATGTTTCCCCAGCTCTTCTGTCATTTTCTTTCTCTTCCTCTCCTCCCTCCCGGAGACTGAGATGCTGGCTATTAGCCTCGCAGTCACAGATCTGACTAACTGGGTGTCTGGACCTAAGACAACACAAAAAACTTCCTTTGTTTTTTATTTTTGTGCTTTCTATTGGCAGGTGTACATTGTTGGCTAAAAGTAAATGAATTTTAATCAGGACAAACCCGTTTCTGTTTTAAAAACTTAAAACCTCTGTGTGGTATTTTTAAGGAGCATTCAGTGGTTTTTCCACAGACCTGGGATTTGGACAAACTGAGCGATTCGATTATTAATCTAACCTGCCAGGGGACTTGGCAGAAGGTTACGCCTTGGGAGGTGGATTTCTTTGTGCGTGGATTGGTTTTTATTGTAAAAATGGATAACAATGTTAAACAGCTTATACAGAAAAAGTCTGGCTTGGTTTTCGGTTTCCTTGGTTTAATTTTTTGTACTGTCTCTTCATGTTGCCTCCAAAGATCTTCTGCCTTTCTAATTTTTTAAAATTATCATTAAAAGATCATTTGATTGGGGGCTCTTAGAGCTCGATCCACACATCAATTGTATCAAGCCTATTTGTGCATATGTTGCCACAACTATTTTCTAAACATTCACTTTCTATTTGAGCCCTTGGTATCAGCTCCTATTTTGTTTCGCCCCCCCCCATGATCCCTTGATAAATTATTATTTTCATCTTTT
This sequence comes from Tenrec ecaudatus, assembly GCF_050624435.1. Classification (NCBI taxonomy): domain Eukaryota; kingdom Metazoa; phylum Chordata; class Mammalia; order Afrosoricida; family Tenrecidae; genus Tenrec; species Tenrec ecaudatus. Next base: position 18,135,873 of record NC_134546.1, read on the forward strand.
TAACTTTTGTTATATCTGCTTTGCAGTGTTTAAAATAGATGACCTGTCAAGCTCTGTGTCTTTGTTGAAGGACTTTGAGCAGTTTCACCCAGAGGTTGGGAACCGGAATGTGGTTTTTGAATGGATAATTAATCTTTGCTTCCAAGAAACACTTTCTAAGTTCAGCCCATAAAAGGAGTTTTTCTTGAATTTTGTTGATTTTTTTCTGGTAATGGTCAGTTTATATTTTTTCTTCTTTGGAAGGGAGTTAATGGTTCTGACCTCAGTAAAGTATGTAGGTGTGTGTTTGCATCTGTTTAGCGTTCTAGCCGGCAGGTCAAGTGAGAAGCGAAATGGTTTCACTTTTAAGTGGAACTTCTCTTCTGTTTGTCTGCTTTGTACTGAGAGGATTAAAAAAAACAGCTCGAATAACCACCCTTCTTGGTCTGTTTTTTATTTTTGGGCGGGAGGGGATCACACTTTCTTGCTGCTCAGTAGCTCTGACTTTCTATACAAGAGCTTTCTGCCGCTGCAAACCACTCTCTCTGCCCTTGGCTGCTCAGGGAGTTCTCTGTAACACACCTGCCTGGTTCTGCCTGTATCCCAGGAGCCCTTTGTAACATGAAAATTCTCTGTGGTGGCTTCAAGCCCCACCAATCTACTGTGGTTTCTTGGGCAACAAAGCTGCCTCCCCCCAGGCACCTTGCCTGAATCTGTCTGCTGTGGTCTCTGTCTCTGATTGCCCGCCGGCAGGGGGCACCCACCCTCTCTCATCTTTGGGGAGCTGAGTGGTCACAGACACTGCCTGCCTGCTCTCACCTGCGAAGAGCAGAAAGCATCCGCAGACGCTGGTTCCCTGAGCTGCAGAACTCTGGTCACGTCCCTGCTGGTTTTTCCTAAACTCATCGCCCACTTGAAATGCCTGCTAGCACAGAGTGGCTGTGTTTCTCATGTCAAGGAGCACAACTGTGTTCACCACAAGGCCCCAAAAGCTGTGTTGGGCCTCAGCAGGGGGAGAGGGGTAGCATGAAAGGAAATGGAAACAAAATAAAATTTCCCCCCCAATTTTAAAAATTGTACTGGGGGCTCTTACAGCTTTTATCACAATCCATCCCTTGTGTCAAACACATCTGTACATATGTTGTCCTCGTCTTTTTCCAAACATTTCCTTTCTACTTGAGCCCCTGGCATCAGCAACTCATTTGTCTCCTCCTTCCCATCCCTCCCTCCCTCCTCTATGTCCCCTTGATAATTTATAAATTATTCTATTAAAAAATGTTTTAAATCAGAATGAATAGAAATTGATCAAGGGGTTTATAATGCCTGGAGAAACAAATGAAAGAACTGTAGCCCGATTTGTAGCAGATGCCTTAAAAGAAGCAGGTCGGGGGGCGGGAGGGGGAAATGAGAAGCTGGTTCATATAAGTGGGCAGAATAAATATTGGATACCCAAAATTGGTGGGAATAAAGGCACAAGGTAACTGGCTTACACTTTCATAGATGAAAATGTAGAATGTTTTTGTTTTGTTCACTTATAAAATATTATCTTTAGATAGGGCTGGTACATTTCAAACTGTATTTTAGCTTTATCTTGTTAGAACTATTGTCCTTCTTTTGAAAATTGTATGTGTCTACAAAGTGGTGTAAAGGTGTCAGGTTAATTCGACACTGACCCCTTCATTGTTCCAAGGACACCGGCAGGCATGGATTCGTAATCCCGCGACAGTATTACGCATCAGCTTCATATATATAAATATATATGACACAACTCTTGTGAAACACCGCAAGACATGGACGACACTAGAGCATGATGCTTAACAAAGTCAGTCAATCTTCTAAAGACGGATATTTAATGACCCAGTTATTATATGGAAAACCGAAGAAAAAGAAAAGTGGTTTACACACCAAAAGATAAGGCTTTGCAGACTGAGAGCAGGTCAGGGTGGGGGCAAGGAGGGGCAGGAATTATGGAAGAAGGGGGCGAAGGGGCCACATTTATGGGAGTTGATAGGCTGCTCTCTCGGATGGGATGAGCTGAGCTGTGTCAATACTAGAATGTGTCGTTCTTTAAAAAGAAAGAGAGTTTGACGTTTTAAAGAGAGTAAAAGTACCTCCCCCCGCCCAATTCCTACCCCTCAGATCTAATCCTTGGTCTGAGGGGCCATCCAAGGAGGACGGGTAAAACCGAAGTGGACTTGGATTCTTCAGGGACACACAGGTTCGGCTCACCCCATAAAACTGCACCGATGAGGCTGTTTGTTGATAGTCTTCCTTTAGGCAAGTTCGAGGTTGGTTTCTATGTCTCATCTTACTGGTTTTGTTTGTTTGTTTTGGGGGGGTTGCTTTGTCTTTTAGCAGAATTTGACACCTTTGATTATTCTGCCTTTTTCAAAATACCTTTCTTCCCTCTCTGGGTTTTCTAAACAGCTGCTCCTTCTCAATCTCTTGACTTACCTTACTGCATACTTCCAAAATGGAAATAGGATGGGCTCTTTTAATTTAATCCAGTTGCTACTGAGTCCATTCCAACCCCACATACAGGAAACTAAAAGAGCCAAACTCACTGCCAACGAGTCAATGCTGACTCATAGCAACCACTGTGGGTTTCTGAGATTGGAACTGCTGGGAGTAGAAAGCCAAGTCTTTCTCCTGAGGAGCTGCTGGTGGTTTCAAGCTGCTGACCATGAGGATCATAGCCCACCACTGCACCACCAAGCCTTCTCTACAGGAAATTAGAGACGCTAAAAAACACACTGAAAGCAAAGTCAAAAGAAAGTGGAAAAATGGCCAAAAATATTTGCAGCTCAAATAATGGATTTGAGGTCAATATAAATAATACATAAAGACCTCCCAGAAATCAGTAAGAAAAAGGACAACAACCCATTAGAAATGTGGAGAGAAAATATGAAATTACAAATGACCAGAAAGGAGCACAAATGGCTTTTAAGATACAAGGAGATAGTCATATTAGTTAATAAGAATGAGAAATATAGATGAAAAGAATACTGAACTACCTTTCTCAACTAGTGTATGGATTAAAATTCAACTTTGACAGCATTCTTTGTGAAAGACCTGGCTTCCTATATTGTGAGATTAATAGGAAAAAATCTCAGTTATATTTTTAAACTGGTATAAACTGAATGTATATCATGCTATCAGCCTATATCTATATCTTTATACTTCTTGCACAAGGATAGGCGGGTAGCTAGCACAGGGACTGGGGTGTCCATTGCTCATGCTCAGAGGTTCAAGCTTCTGGCCAGGAAAGGGTGGTACGCCTAGGTGGGCATTGTACCTGGATTGGTCCATGTGGGCCAAGGTGAATTCAATTCAGCCAATGGGATCAGCCAGGATCGCTGACCACGCCTCCCAGCGGGAGACCTGGAAAGCCAGAATCCAGAGCTTGCGGCCCTTCTGCTTCTCAAGCTGCTCCTCAGAGGTCATGCAGCAGAGCTCTGTCCTGGCCTCTGTCCTGTGCCTGTGTAAAACTCACTGTGTCACGCAAAGCCAGGGACTGAGGTATGTTTCTCCCGTGAGAGAGATCTAACAGACACACTTTAAAATAAACAATAGGCAGTGGTTACTTGTTGCAGCGGGAAAAAGTGACTGTGTTGTAAGTGATTTGGATTTTGAATCCTGTGCATGCATTGCCTGGTTTAGAAAATGAGATACAAAGAACCATGATCCAAAGGTGTGCCAGGTGAAATTTTCTGTGTAATGTTTTGAAGAACACAAGCAAATGTGCTCCGTCTTCAGAGAACTTTCGGGAATCATAATAAGCAGGATGTGTGTGTTCATTAAGCTTAGTCCTTACCATGGTCATGATGGCTGGAAAGGACATTTCTGATGACAGACATTAGTAATGCCAAATGTGGGGGGACCAGCCTCCAAAACTGAATGGGTCCTAGGGGGCAGCTGTGTAATTGAAGTGCAAATTAAGGAAATACCAGACAAGGCATGCAAGGGCGCACCTCTTCCATGAAGACCAGAACCACAGGGTGCACGGATATAGTCTCTTGCATTTCTACAGTCTCAGTCATGCAGGCAGGGGACGAGCTAGGGGTATACAAGCAAGAAGAAGGGGACGTGCTAAAAAAAAAGAAGGGGATGTGCTAGGACCATATGTGTAGCAGGAAGGTACATACTTAGAGATGGGTGAGCTCCAGAGTTAAGATGACATCTGTCTACGTTGGCCTCCTCCCTAGGGGATGGACAGCAGAGAAGAAGGCGAGGGGAGACGTCGGACAGTGTAATATATGACAAAATAATAATAATTTATGAATGATGAAGGGTTCATGAGGTAGGGGGGTCAGGAGGGAGGGGGAAAATGAACAGCAGATAATAAGGGCTCAAGTAGAAGGCAAATGTTTTGAGAATCATGATGGCAACAAATGTACGTATGTTCTTGACACGATGGATGGATGGATTGTGATAAGAATTGTACAAGCCCCCAATAAAATGATTTAAAAATAAATAAAAGATGACACCTAACCTTGGCTGTCCCAGAGCTGACTTGACCTTCGGTGTCCTTGAGCTCTTCTCCAGGGGAACAGTCTATGATCCTTATAGAAGGGAGAGGCCCCACGTGGGGTGGGGTGGTCTGATCACTTTTGATGGCAGACATCTTCAGGCAAGAAGCCTTCTAGTACTTAACCTTCAAGCACCTGGTTAGCAACCCTGTGGCTTACTAGCAGCACCTCAAATCACCATTATTGCAGGAGGGGCATCGTGGAATACACCGGAATCTGCCTCCCAGACTCCTTAAAGATGACCCAAAATAATTCTCAAATTATAGAACAGTGGTCATTGATATCCCATGCTAGTAAAATCTTGCTGAAGACCATCCCACAATGATGGCAGCAGTCCACTGACAGGGAGCTGCCGGAGGTTCGTGCTGGATTCAGAAGAGGACATGGAACAAGGGATATAATTTATGTTGTCAGATAGACCTTGGCTGAAAGCAGGGAATACCAGAAAGATGTTTACTGGTGTCTTGTTGACTATGCCAAGGCATTGGACTCTGTAGATCATAACAAACTATGGATAGCCTTGAGAAGAATGGGAATTCCAGAACCTTCTGCCCGTGCGGCACCTGTACTTGGAGCAAGAGGCAGCTGTGCTAACCGAGCAAAAGAACACTGCATGGTGAAAGAGTTAATCTGCGGTTAATCAAAATACTGGCAATATAACACAATTTACATTTTAGTTTGTTAAAAATCCAAAATATAACAACCCCTTCCATGGCAGTAAAAATTGCATTTAAACTATATCAGTAAGGATGCTCTCTCTCAAAAGGCAAACATGGCAGGTTAGATAAGCAGTGGACGTCTGACAGCCCCTGGAGAAATACGAAACTATAGATACCAATTGATGGTTGACTAGGCCCTGGGGGAAATGTAGATTGTTTTCCTGTGACTCTTGCTCATATTGTTTGGCGTCCTGGTCATTGTCAAACTTGTTAATTATCTCCTGGGCCTGTTGCAAGGCCTGTTTTTGTCATATAGTTTAAGGTCTATAACTTGTTTGCTTTTCACTGAATCCTTGAAGCAGTGTGGAGGCAGCTAACCCCACTGTTCCCTTCTGTTGAGCACTTGCAGAAATAAGCCAGAGTTTCTCCATCAACCTGTTCTCTGTCTCTCGGTTAAACAGAGACAGGGAATCCAGATCTTGTTTCCCAGCAACAACATTTCTCTTTTTATTAAAACATTTTATTAGGGGCTCACACAACTCTTATCACAATCCATACATATACATACATCAATTGTATAAAGCACATCTGTACATTCTTTGCCCTAATCATTTTCAAAGCATTTGCTCTCCACTTCAGCCCTTTGCATCAGGTCCTCTTTTTTTCCCCCTCCCTCCCCGCCCTCCCCGGAGCCCTTGATAATTTATAGATGATTATTTTGTCCTATCTTGCCCTGTCCGGCATCTCCCTTCACCCTTTTTCTGTTGTCCGTCCCCCAGGGAGGAGGTCACATGTGGATCCTTTCTTTGTAGTTCTTATTCTCATTCCTCCCACGGCTAATGACCATGCACATCTTTTGGCCACTTACAGTGTCTGTTCCCTCTCATTTTCCAAAATTGTATGGCCATCTCTTCTTGTCTGCTATCATAATTTTCCCCTTCTCTTTAACCTTATGGGTTATAGTCTTTATTATTTTTTTACTGTTATTATGGGGTCATGGGGGGAGGCGGCGGTGAGGGGAGGTGTTGGGGAGAAAGTCAAAAGCCACTGCTGTCGAGTGGATGCTAACTCCTAGTGACCCTGCAAGACAGGATAAAGCTGTCCCTGTGTTCTGAGACAGTAACTGTTTTCAAGAGTAGGAAGCCCCCTCTTTCTCCCTGGAGATTTGGGAGCGTGTAGATAAATATATATTCAATTTCATCATATTTACTTATACAAGTTGCTCTATAACTAAATCTACAGCATGAATATATTTTAGGAAACAGAGACTATTTCTCATGATTATATATAAAAATTTACCTCCGAGGCCAATTTCTTTGGTCAGCCTCAAAACATATAGGTATTAACCAGACATGTTCCCAATAAATAACTCCATGCAAACCATGGAATTTGGGTCTCCCAGAAGAGACACACTTAAAAGAATTGTCACAGTTTCCAGTCTGGCAGCCAGGATTTCTACCGGTTGCCTGGTTATGGGCCAAAGTTCACCAGGGCCTGACGTACAAATGGTGTTGCTTAGGGACTGGGGAAGCCAGGATGACTCACTACAAGAGGTAAACTAGTGGCCTGGGAATGACCTGGCTACAAAGTTGTGGGTCTGTGTAAATCTGTGTAGCCTACACAGCATTCACACAGAAGGGCCTTTTCATTCCTTACATCATAGTCAACTCCTTTTATAAAAAAATCAAGATCATGTTGAAATGACATTCCTGTCCCACCCTCCCCCCCATGTCTACAACTCCTAGATCTCCAATCCCAAGTGGTCTTTGAAAAGGCAGTAGCACTCAGTTAAATCTCCCACATTACAGAACATTCCAGGGTCTCAGCTTCACTCCAACAAAACTAATGGTTGTTTTAAAACGTTGGGTCACATCACACCAGACGATAAAACCCCTGCACACATCACAAAGAGCCCTGTGGCACTCTGATTAATCACTGAGCTGCTAACTGAACGTTCCGTGGTTCAAAGCCACCAGCAGTTCCATGGGAGAAGATGTATAAGATTTACAGCCTTGGGAACCCTGTGGAGCAGCTCCACCCTGTGCTAGAATCACTATGAGTCAGAATTGACTCAGCAGGAGTGATTTGTGGTTCTTTGTTTGTATACATGCAAGATATGTTTAAAACTTCTGACACTGTCATCTTAGCCAGCTGGCTCCTTTGGTTCCATCCTAGAATATCTCAAAACAATGACTTGGCAGGCACACACACACACACACACACACACACACACACACATACACACACCACCCCACCCCCACCCCAATGGGGTAGATTGTGTTGGTGGCTGCTCTACCATCTCCACCCAATTCTTCCTGCCCAGGGAACTCTGCTTTTGTTGGGGATGGCCTGGCAAGGGGCTCAGGAGAGTTTGCAGGTTTCACAAGTAAAAATACAGATACCCAGGTAACATGAAGAGTTTAGGCACGCAGTGGGTACTGTTGCTGGGTGCCCCTGTGTGCAACAGAAGAAGGGCCGCCCGGGCCTGCAGGAGCTGCACAAGGGTGATTTGATTATGCCGAGTCCATTGTTGGCACCCCATCTCATCCCAGGCCTGCCTCTTCTCCACCGCCCTCTACTGTGTCCAGCTTGATGTCCTTTTTCCAGGGACTGTCCTGTCCTGCTCACATGTCAAAGTACCTGCGATAAAGCCACACAGGCCTTGCTTCTAAGGAGCATTTGGTTGTACTTCTTCCAAGACAGATCTGTTTGTTCTTTTTTCTTATTATTAATTCTTAGTAGTTATATTTAGTACATTATATATAGGTATTTAATACAGATATCATTCCATAGTCCGGTCACATCAAGTAAAAGGTACAGGAGCTCCATGATCCATTCAGTATGCTTCACCAGAATGCAAATGAACCGATTCCCCTTTGGCCTTCCTCATTCAATGTCCAACTTTAATATGCATATGAGGTGATTGAAAGATACCATGCATGGTTTTGCATCCTTTGTCCTCAAAGTAATATCCTTGTTTTTCAACACTTGAATGAGATCTGGTGCAGCAGATTTACCCAATGCAATGCATCATTAGATTTCTGGACTGCTATCTCTGTGAGCATTGACTGTGGATCCAAGCAAGATAAAACCCTGACAACTCCAGTCTCTTCTGTTACCATGATGTTACTATTGGCCACTTGTGAGGATTTTGGTCTGCTTTACACTGAGCTGTAATAAACAGTGAAGCATGCAGCTCTTGAACTTCTTCTGCAAGTGCTTCAAGTCTTCCTCACTTTCATCAAGCAAGGTTAGGTCATCTGCATAGCAAAGGATGTTAATGAGCCTATTATTGCTGTTAGTAAGATTCTTCTTTATTTGCTAATAAGCCTGGAGGAAGGCTTATTAACAATTAATAGACAATCCATTCCCGAGGTACAGAAGATGAGCTATGATTAGTTAAATCAAACAGGTCATTTCTTTCTTAGTTATTAGTGATTGGCTTGGGGGTGGGCACATAACAGTCCTGACCAATTGGCTCCGAGTAAAATCTTCAGGGAAAGGTTTCCCTCCCCGAAAAAAAAACAACAGAGGGAAAGATGGCTGAGAAGCACTTCGTCGGCCCTACCTTCACCAGCCTGGTGGAGGGGCTGTACTACTGGAACCGAGCGGTCGTCATGTGACCATGACGAGACAGGCATGAGAAAGTCGGGGAGGCTAGCCAAGGCTCTGACACTGTGGAACTCCTAAATGAGGCAACTCTGGAGTTCTCTTCCCTAGACTTTGTTCACGTGAAACGATGAATCGCCTCTCGGAGCCACTTTTAGTTGGTGAAGACAGAGTGTGGAGGACGCGCTGACCTCTTCCAGCTCTGCAGGGGGAAGGAGCAGCCACCTCCACATCTGCCCGAGGAGGGTCCCTAGTGAGCAGAAGCCAGATGTGCCTCTCATCCTCCATCCTTCTTTAGCCCTTTCTAAGGCCAGCCATCCCTCCCATGGCACTCTGCCCTCTGCTGGGTTCCATCCGCCATTACACAATGGCTGTACCAAACTCGCAGATACCATTCGTGATTGTGGGGCTTATTCGGGAAGATAACAAGTTACTTGAAGATACAAACCTTTGTCCACAGCAGTGCCTCTTCCCAGCCAGGCTGGTCTCACTCTGGCCCTCGGCCGCTGTCCGGCATGGATCCGGCCCACCGCTCTACCTCATGGTCTCTGCACCCCAACTCTGTCCTTTCCCGGGCTCTCCACCCTGTGCTTCTGCTGCCTCCCCCTTTTTAGGCAGAGACCTCACAGACACTCCACAGATGGCTCTTCTTTCTTGATGGTCTTGGGCGTCCCTCTTCCAGACTGAAAGGACTCATGGCAAAACTGGTCAGTCTCAGAGTTAGGGTTTCCTCCACCTTATTGGCAAGCTCCCATCCAGTCGTTTGGTGGGCATGCCGACGACTGTCGAATTGCTTGGTCGGTCCACTTCCCACCGCTGGGTATTCTTTGTGCTGAAGGCTCCTCCTGTGTGATTACATTGGGAATGTCTGGACGCTTAGTGGATAGACATTTGAGAGCCATGGTTGGCAGACCCAGATGTGAAATGCAGAACCTTGTCCTTCCCCAGTCAACACAACTCTGCTACAGAGAGATGAACTGCCCAGTAGTGATCCTTATCCTCTGTCTCAACTTGGGGCGCGGTCAAGATTCACAGAAACCCTGCCACACACCTGGGAGGTGGCACCACCACCTTTTTACATCCCTTAGAACAAAATGCTTATTCTGAACAGTTCTCTGTGGCTTCATGGGGGGGGGGGGGTGCAAGTCAAGCAGACCAACTTTTGTTGTTTTAATAAATCGTTTTACTGGGGGCTCTTACAACACTTACAGCAATGCATACGTCCTTAGTGGTGTAGATGAAACGAAGCTTTGGGGACCTTCATTTGCTGATGTGGCACGACTCAACATGAGAGCCAGCTGCAAACAGCCATTAGTGTTAGACGTCGCAGATGCGCACAGAGGTCTCTTTGAGGGCCGAGGTGCGCCTGACCCAAGCCATGCTATATTCAGTTGCCTTAGGTTTATGAAAGCTAGACCATTAATAAAGAAGACTGAAGAGTTATTGCCTTGGGATTGATGGTATTGGTGAACAGTATCCAGTAGACCACGGGTGGCCAGAAGAACAGCAGCGGTCTTGGACAACCACATCTGTCTTAGAAGCATAGCTAAAACCGCTTCTTAGCAGGGAGGATGGTGAGACTTTTGTCTTCAGCACTTTGGACACGTTCCCAGGGAGTTCCCTGATGAACCCTTGATCATTCATAAATTATTATGATTTTCATGTCTCACATGGACTGATGTCTCCCTTCACCTTTTCTGTTGTTCGTCCCCCTGAGGGGCACGGTGGTTATATGTCTATCATTGTGATTGGTTCCCTGTTTCTCCCCTACCTTCCCCCTACCCTCCTGGTATCACCACTCACCTTATTGGTCCTGAGGGGTGTAGCTCCCTGAATTCCCTGTGTTGCAAGCTTGTATCTGTACCGGTATAGATGCTCTGGTCTAGCTGGATTTGTAAGGTAGAATTGGGGTCATGATAGTGGTGGGGGAGGAAGCATGAAAGATCTAGAGGAAAGTTGTATGGTTCATTGGTGCTGTACTGCACCCTGACTGGCTCATCTCTTCCTTGTGACCCTTCTGTGAGGGGATGTCTATTTTCTACAGATGGCTTTTGGGTCTCCACTACCCCCTCCCCCTCATTTATAGCTATATGATTTTTTGTTCTGGGTCTTTGATGCCTGATACCTGATCCCATCGACACCTCATGATCACACAGGCTGGTGTACTTCTTCCATGTGGACTTGGTTGCATCTGAGCTAGATGGCTACTTGTTTACCTTCAAGCTTTTAAGACCCCAGACACTATATCTTTTGATAGCCGGGCACCATCAGCTTTCTTCACCACATTTGCTTTTGTACCCGCTTTGTCTTCAGCGATTGTGCCAGGAGGGTGAGCATCCCAGAATTCCAGGTTAGTAGAACAAAGTGTTCTTGCATTGAGGGAGGACTTAGTAGAAGCCCACTGTTCGTCAAGCAGCTAACTTTATGGGACAGACCGATGGACACTATGTTACCATTGTGGGTGTGAACTGAGCAACCATCAGCGCAAAGGGAGTTAGGGTTGTTGACCCTGAGATATCATTGACATCTATGACCTCTGTGTTGTCACTTTCGATCACAGTCTGGTGAACACTCAGTTTGTAGGTTTTACTTCTAAACATTCTAAATGAATATTTGTCAAGTGTTTAGGAGCACACATTTTTTTAATGTATGATAGACTTTTTTATTTTTAAGTTTAGCAGTTTATATCTGCACATGGCAACGATTCAAACCAGGAAGTCTCCCTTCCACCCTAGTCTTTTTCATTTCCTCCTCTAAAAGCGACTGTTCTTGTCTGTTTCTTGTGTGTTCTTTCAGCATTTTAGACACATGGATAAGTATGAGTCTGGTTAGAGATTTATCAATTCTTTTTAAAGAACCAGTTTTCTTTTTGTTGACTTTATTGTTTTCTGTTTTAAATCTTCTTATTTCCTTCATTTTGCATGCTGTCTTACTTGCTCTTCTGGTGCTACTTTCTTAGGGTGGAAACTTAGAATAATGCTTTTGCAACTGTTTCTTTCCCAATGAAAGCTTTTGCGCTAGAGATTTCCCTCTAAGCACCGCTTTGCCTGCATTTCACAAATTCTGAAAGTTGTGTCTCATTTTCATTTAGTTCGATTTTTTTCCCTGTATTTCACTGAAAACTTCTCAGATGCATGGGCTATTCAGGAGCGTGGATGGATGGATTGTGATAAGAGTTGTACGAGCCCCCAATAAAATGATTAAAAAAAGAAGAAGTGTGTTGCTTAGTATTCAAATATCTGGGGATCATTTGCATATCTTTCTATTTTGCTGCCTACGTTCATTTGGTTATGGTCACAGAACATACTGTGTATAACTTGATTCTTCAAACTTTGTTAAGGTTTATTTTGGGTCCCAGATTATGGTCTGCCTTGGTGAATGGTACATGTGCACTTGGAAGGATGTTTCCTGCTATTCTTAGATGACTGACTCCATTTGGTCAGACTGGCTGACAGTCTTGTTTATCGCTACAAACTAGTTCACCTCTATGTAGGGCAACTTGGAAATACTTATGAAAATTTAAAACACTCCTGCCTCTGGCTCAACAGTACCACGCCCAGGAATTAGCCTACAGATGTGCGAAACAGTATGTATATACAAGGCTATTCACAGCAAACGATTGAAATAAAGTTCATTATCAGTGAGGAATTGATTAGATAAATAATGTTTTGGTCTGTGAACATGCCCGATTTTGTCAGATCTCAGAAGCTGAGCAGGGTTAGGACTTGGTTATTACCTGGATGGGAGATGAATTATGTTTAGTCATACAATGGAAAGGAGCCGGTATTTTACAGGTACTAAAAACGATTGAGTTATCACTAACTTGGGAAAAAACTCCAAGACATATTGTTCAATTAAAAAATTCAAGGTAAAGTATAATATGTTATCATTTATATAAAACATAAAGCATTTTCCCCTGGCTAGAATATCCGTGGAATAATACAAAAGCAGTTGGCATCTTCTGTTATGGCTGGGAAGTTGGTCCCTGGGAAGCTCAGAAGACAAGTGTAGGAGGGAGATTAACTTTCCAAATTTTTACTTAAATGTATTGCTGGTCAATGAATGAACAAAGAGGAAAGAGTCACTGGTAAAGTAATCTGAGTGTAGAAATCTGCTGGATTTCTAAATACTTTTTTAGGGTCGTCACACCCAGATCTAACTCAAGTCTGCATTGATGGCTTGCCTTTCTGATGCATATAAATTAGTCTTTTTTAGAAACACGAGCGCTCTCTTTATGCTCTGAGTAGTGCACATGTCTGATCGGGTCATAGAATTACAGCAACACGTACAACTGGCAAACACGAGCTTGTGAAGAAACATAACTGAATCTTAGCATGGTGACAGCACAGCCTGTGGGAGTCACCTGTGGCACTGCGTTAGAGCAGTGGCTCTCAACCTGTGGGTTGCGTCCCCTTGGGGGCTTCGAACTACCCTTTCACAGAAAACGTATTTCCGATGGGCTTAGGAACCGAGACTCCACTCCTCTATCCGTCTCTGCTCAGGTTCACCCACATACAGATACGCCCACATGCGAGTACCCGGCGTGAAGACTGTTACCTATACTGCACCATGCTTCAAGACAAAATAATTTGCTTGTAATTAGAAATAAATATTTCACAATATATAATTACATATCGTTTTTGTGATGATTCACTGTGCTTTCATCATGTTCAATGTGTAACCATGAAAATACATCCTGCTTATCAGATATTTACATGATGATTCATCACAGTAGCAAAATGAGTTATGAAGTAGCAGGGAAAATAATTGTATGGTTGGGGAGTCGCTACCACATGAGACACTGTATTCAAGCGTCGCTTTGGAGAGCAGCTGACTGGCCATGGGCAGTGTTTTCTGTGGAGTCAATGGAGAGCAGCCGTCAATCTGTTGAGATGGCCAAACGGAGGGGCTTAGGATTCTGCACGCAATAATACACCCTAAGTGTATTCATGTATCTAGACCTTACTGTCGTTTTAAAGTTACCGTGCCTGGCCAAGACTGCCAGAAAAAGCCCTCTCTGTTAGCACCATTGATGCTTTGAACAGTGGGGACTCCTTGTGGACAATTCGGGTAGAGCAGGTGAATTCGGGGTTGCGGCCACCCTTCGGGGTCAGATAACAAAAATTCATAAAGTGGAAATTGGCTCCGCGTCGGTTCTCACTTCAGGCAGGAAACGCCGCTGCTACGCTGTTGTCACCCAGGACCATCAATCTCAACATTGAAGGAAGGGCAGTCAAATAGTCCAGCTGCTAGAGTGCCAGTAGGTACATGCATGGGTTTACACCGAACAAAACACGCTCAAACATGCCATGGCTCTGTGATCAGTATCGTGCCCTCCACAGGGGAGACTTTCTGTTGGGGAGGGGCGTTGCGTAGGTCAAAGCTAAATCAAATTTTTAACAAAACTCAAGAGGACATCTTCCCAAACAACTGAACCTTGAGTCAGTTTTACAGGAATACTGCTCCACAGTATTTAGCAAGTGTTAGAGGAATCAAGCATTTTTTAAAATCAAGCCTTTTAAGGAAGGTCAAGGAAACTTCAAAAATGAGTCAAATGGTCTGACCCCCCCCCCACTCCACACACAGCGAGGCAAAGCACGAAAGGAGCACAACAGAGCAGCAGGGTGTGTGTGTGTGTGCGTGCGTGTGTGTGTGTGTGTGTGTGTGTGTGTGTGCAGAGCCACAAAGTCCCGAGGAATCCCAAAGATAGACTTCTGACTCAGGGGCAGTGCTTGGCTTCTCATCAGACCTGGTTGGAAGACATTCATAAAAGTCAGCAGATAGACCTGGAACTAATTATAGGCTTTAATATATATATATATATATATATATATATATATATATATATACTTTTTATATGTCTATATAAAGCAGGATAAACAATTCCAAGGAGAAAATAATGGGACCGACAGTTCCAGTGGGCAGGGGTGTGTATGGGAGGAGGAGATGGGGAAAGGGAGAGAGGAGTCAACAAATTCAGGGACGAGGGAACAACAAGTTTCTAAAATTGATGACGAGAGGGGCGTAGCCTGATTGGTGGGGTTTGATCAACTGTAATGTAGCCGAGAGGAATTACTGAGAACTGTAATGACAGCCACAGACCCTGGAGCACCTGCGTTCATCACGGCACTATTCAAATTAGCGAGATGGGAGGCCCTTAGTGCCCCTCAAGGGCAGGCATGCAGCAACACAACGTGGTCCATGCGTACGGTAGAACCCCACTTGGCTGATAGGAGTCATGTAGACCACATCTGATGACATGCATGAACCCAAAGGACAGGGTGCTGCCTAAGACAATGCTTCTCTCCCAAACTACCCCTCACCTTGGCCCACTGGTTTCCAGCCTCGCCCCGGACCAGAAGAGGGAGCTCTCAGACATTGTTGGCGTGGAAAGGGGATCCTGGCTGCAGATGAGTCTGTAGGCACCATGGGAAACCGCTTCCCGAGGACCAAGGTGAAGAGCACTGGGGAGAAGCCCTGGCAGTTCTGAGAAGTCTCTTCACTGGGGACAAGTCCATCCACCAGGGCATCGGGGGATCATTCCTTTTCCATGAGACCCTCTACCACAGTGGTTCTCCACCTTCCTAAGGCCTCAACACTTTCATGTGGTGGGGGCCCCCCAACCATAGAAGTGTTTGCGTTGTAATGTGAATATCTGACAGGCAGGATGTATTTTCCGTGTTACAAATTGAACATAATGAAAGCATAGGGATGAATCACAAAGACAATATGTCATTCTATATTGTGAAATGTTTGTTTCCTTTTCTTCTGTTTTTGAAATATTTATTTCTAATGACAAATAAATGACACTTTGTCTTGAAGCATGGTGTAGCATGGGTCACGGTCTTCACACCGGGTACTTGTCTTTGGACCTATCTGCATGTGGGTGGACCCGCCTGAAGGTGCCGCAGTTCCTAAGACGATGGGAAATATGTGTGCCGATAGTCTTAGGCAACCCCCGTGAAAGGGTCGTGGGACCCCCAAAGGGGTCTCGAACGACAGGTTGAAAACCGCTGCTCTATCAGGACAGCCAGGGAAAGCCGTGCAAACCCATCCTCAAGGAAAAAGGGGATTGTGGTGGGAATCAGGTTAACGTCAGACCAGGGAGCTGCTCTTGCAGGGGCAAAGAAGCCACCATTCTCGGGCTCGATGGCCTCTCCGAGCGCTGTGCTCAGGACACAAAGGATGGGGCTGCCGTGCTGAGGATCGCTGGCCAGTGCCCACCCAACCTCGTGAATCCAGAACGCCACCACGCTGGCCTGGGAGGCTCGCATCTGCCAACAGAATGGGTTGGGATCCATTGTGGAACCAGAGGTCATTCCTGAAGGGGACCATGCCCTAGAACGCTGCCAGTGTGTGTGAGAAGGCCCTGGCTGCCGTCCACGAGGGCTTGAATGACCATCAGATTTACCCAGAGGGCACTCTTCTTCAGCCAAACATGGTGACTGGATAGGCCTGCCCGAGAAGTACACCCCAGAGCGAGCGGCTAGGGCCACCGCCACAGCCCTCCCCCATACTGCTCCTGCAGCTGCTCCTGGGACCTGCTTCTTGTGTGGTGGCACGAGTGAAGGGCATGCCACGCTCCAGCGCAATGCCGTCAACCTTTGCCCTTTGCAAAGCCCTGGCACCTAAGCTGCTCTGATGGGCAGGCCCTGCAGGCCACGTGCTGCTTGGAATGAATAGCAAGGCTGCCAACAAGGCCACCCAGGAGACCTTTATGAAGAGACCTTGGCCAGCAGCCCAGCAGCCAAAGGGCAGCATGCTCACACAGGCTCTCCGGGTACCGCTGCCACCCAGTCGCCCTTCACTGCCTGTTTCACCTACTAGGGCTTGTGGCCACCCAGTGCCGCTCAATCTCTTCTCCGTGTCTAGTAGGAAGACGCTTTGACTGACCCTGGGAAGGAGACGAGATTGAATCACGACTACTAGACCCCCAGTTCTTACGCATACATCAGTTGATTATTGAAACATACAGGCACAGATCTCAGGATCTGACAAAAGTTCACACCTCTCCTTCCTTGTCACGCTTCCAGCTCCCCACACCCAACTATTTATCTAACGACAATAAAAGGTTTAAAATAGAAGTAGAAGCTTTTGCTGTATGAAAGAAGTCCATCACAAAATAACAAATACTGTCTGAGAGAACGGAGACAAGGCCTCCTCCTGTCCCTGGTCTCGCCGTTGTCTCCCCACTAGCCTGCATTCCCCACGCCTAATGTCTTCTCTCCCCTCCCAGAGATGGTTTGTGCATATGCAAATAAGTATACCTACGTCTCATTTATCAACTATCGTTCTACCTGCCATTTCTTTCTCTTTTTTCTTCTTATTTACAACAGTGAAAAAATCTCTCTGGTTATTTTGCACATTAATGATTTATGCTTGGAGGGAATAAACACCAGGGTGCTAGACAAGTTTGACAGTGGTGGTGATGCCTAAGGTGTGTGTCAGCTCAGCTGGCCGTGATTCTCGGTGGTTTGGCAGTTGTGTAATGATGTAGTCACCTGCCATTTTGTGATATGATCTAATCATCATCCATTTTCCCATCATGCCCATTTTCCAGTCTCTTGAGCACTTTATTTGCTATAAATACATGTCAATACGGCACCTCCTCACTTTCAACACCTATGATTACAATTGCCTTCATAAAATGACCTCAGCTTTTCATGTGTTTTAGAAAATAATCGAAACCTTATCAAAGCAAGACTTGCTACAAACAGGACCGGTTCTCCATGGAGATGAAATACATTGAGATCATTACATTCAAAAAATAATTTAGAAAGATTCAGATAAGAAAATTGATATTACGAAAGCCAAGTTTGCCCTCACGAACCTTTAGTACATGGTGGTGCAATGTCAGACTCATCGTTTTGGTCAATGCCTCAGTTGAACTTCCTCTGGATGGTCATCTTGCTGCTGAAGATAAAGTCTACTCAAGTCTGTGGGAGCTCCGCCAAAGTTTCTTCCTTCCATTTCCAAACAGGAAGGGCTTTCAGGTCCCTTGGGATAACCGAAAGATAAATAAGAAAACATTCACACCCACAAACAACTTGAGAACAAAATGGAGAACCTAATAATCTTTGGCTCTGTGTCCATGAACTTGACTGAGGCCAATTACTTTCGCAATATTTGCATTCTGCTCAATCTATTACATCATGATATTTTTCAAAAACACAACGGATAAGTCTGCAAGCTACAGAAGAGAAAGCGGTGAAGGCAGTTGGTGTCTACGTGAGGATTTCTTCTTTGGGTTGCATGTCTAAGGCTCCACTGTAGGCTAGGAGCAGAGGCTTCTGGGGAGGTGTGCTTTGGTGTGGTTTTGGCTTCTTACAAACAAGGTAGGAAGTCAATCCTGATAAGAAAACCACCACCGAAAACGTCCAAAACTCAGTGTCTTACTGGGCCATTGGGATCAAGGGGTGGCAGAAACCATTCTTTTAAAATATCGTGTATTTTTGAATTCATGGGCCTATTTTTTTTTCCAGTCAGGCTTTTAACATCAGCTTTTAAAAAAATCTTCTGAACCAGGCACTTCCCTATAGTGAGCCAGGAAACCCTTTGATCTCAATCTCTGCATAACCTTTCTCACCTCCTGTGGCTCCAGCAGTGTGCCAGAGGAGAGAGGTTTTCTGCAGCCTGCCTTACACTGCCAAATAGCGGCAGGCCAGGCCAGAGGGGTCAGCCTCCTGTGGTGTTAATGCCATCTGGATGTTGGCACCACACAGTATGCTCATTATTGTTCAAAAGACTTGCGTTCCGTGCATGGTGATAATATTTGCCTCCCGTACAGGCCGTATTTCTAGAACCTGTTGGGGGCAGCTGTTGCCTCTTGAAAGATTGAATTATAAATGTCAGGGACCAAGACTGGAGGCCCATAGACTCAAAGCTTCTTTCACCCTTGCAGGCTGTGTTAGTCCAGGTTGACAAGAGAAACAAAGCTGGAGACACTCATATGTGTATAAGAAAGAACTTTATATAAAAGAGCAATTATACATTCAGAAAACATTCCAGTCCAGATCAAGTTCATGTGTCCCATAGTAGCCCATATGTCCGATACCAATCTATAAAGTCCTCTTCAGAGTCATACAACACATGTAATGATGCTGAATGCAGGAAGATCACAGGCCAGTGGGTGGGGAGTCTTGTGGATCCAGTGGCGGTGGAAGCATCTCAGCACTGACGTGGGTCTCCATGTGGCTCCTCCAGCTCAGGGCACTAGCGTAACTTCATGTGTCTTGCCAACAGGGATATCTCATAGGGAGAATGTGTGTGTCCCACCTCCAGAGAGGAAGGCAGGAGTTCCCAGAATCCTCAGTAGAAAGCCAGGCCCACACAGAGGCGTCATTGGCTGTGACCTGATTGACAGGCTAGATTCCACCCCTTTGCAAGTTGACAGATTATGTACCGTATATACTTGAGTATAAGCTGAGTTTTTCAGCACATCTTTAATGCAGTTTTTGTGGTAAAATTAGGTGCCTCAGCAGATATTCACATTGGTTTATACTCAAGTATATATGGTAACTCCCACAGGAGCTAATTCACACAGACTAATTCACACCTACTCAACTCTGACCAATGAATTAACTGGCAGTCTCCTGGGTCATGGCACAGAACAAAGCTGCTTCAGGATGGTGTCCTGAAAGGGAATTTCTCCACACAATGCAACATCTACACACAGCTGTTTGAGAGACTGAACCACCGTGGACCACACAAGGGAGGCTAGAGATCTGGACTCCATCCCCATAGTCTCCACCCTCTGGGACCTGGCTGGACACTTAATGCAGACACTGAGATGATGCAGGATTACCTAGAATGCTAATGCTTTGTATAAAGTCTACTTTGGGGAATATAACCATGTTGAGAAAGGAGCAGTGGGTGTGTTCTTGAAAGTGTGAGAAGTTGAGAATGGCGCTTTCAATATTTAAAATAAGTTTTGTATCCTCTCTATAGGCCCATTCCAGAATAAAAAATGAGATCTACTAGCTTTTGATAGTCACCAACTGCTCTGTGCATAAACACGTAGCTCTGATTTCCAAAATGTTATCAAGAAAAGACAAGAAGAAGAGCACATAATAAAATGTCACCATTTGTAGAAAAAAACGAGAAAAGATTAATGTGGCACCACCACCCATTTAAGAATTAGAACATCAGCCAAACCTTCAAAGCCCCTCCCTGATTCCATCACCCACCTTGGGTCACCACTGCACCACCTTTGAAGTTAATCACTTCCTTACTTTTTCTTAAGGTTTGTGTGGGTCTGGAAACAACAGAGCTAAAGGTCTCCTGCTGTCCAGCTTTAGTAAATGGAACCCATGGCTTGCTTTCTGTGCAACCCCCTTTTGGTCTTATTGGGGGTTGTGCGCATAGCTGCTGAGTTGGTTCCACTCTCAGCAACCCTGGGCCATCGTCACAGTCATTGCTGCCCTGGAACGTACTGTTGCCGTTACTGTGGCAACCCATCTCATGACACATCTCCCTCGTTTTTGCTGTGCCTCCCATTTCACAAGCATGGTGTCCTTACTCAAAGACTGGTGCCCCTGGTAACTTATCCAAAGTGCTGGAGTGCGAAGTCTTGCCATTGTGGCTTCTAAGGAGCCCTCTGGCTGACCACCTTCAAACATAGACTCCCTCTTCTGACCATCGACAGTATCCTCGGTATTCTTCAACACCTAACTCGGATGCGCCAGTTCTTCTCTGTTCTGCCTGAAGCATCACTCACTTTCCCTTACACAGGAGGTGACTGAAAACACCTGTTTGGGTCAGGTTCACCTTCATCCTCAAAGAGACGTTTTTGGTTTCGAATACTTAAAAGCGCTCTTCTGCAGGAGATTCGCACAGTGAGATATGTCATTTGATTTCTTGGCTTCCGTGGGCATTAACTGTGTACATAAGGTAAAATAAATATTTGCCAGCTTCAATCTTTTCTCTATTTATGATGTTGCTCATTGGTCCAGCTGGCATGGCTTATGTTGAGGTGTGTGCCACACTGGATGCTGTAGTCTTTGATCTTCATCAGTAAGTGCTTCAAGTCCTTCTTATTTTCAGCAAATAAGGCTGTTTCATCTGCATATCACAGGGTGCTAATGAGTCTTCCTCCAATCCTGATGTTGTGTTCTTCTTCATAGAGACCAGTGTGTTAGTCTGGGTAGACTAGAGAAATAAATTCATAGACACTCATATGTGTATAAGAAAGTTTTATATAAAAGGAAATTGTACATTGAGAAAAACATCCCAGCCCAGTCCAGATCAAGTCCACAAGTCCAATATTACACCATATGTCAATACTACTCCACAAATTCCAGATCAAGTCCATAAGCCCGATATTACCCTATATGTCCAGACTAGTCCATAAATTCCTCTTTAGACTCATGCAGTCATGCAGTGATGCCAACTGCAGGAAGATAGCCCAGTGAGTGGAAAGTCTTGTGGATCCAGTAGTGGTAGAAGCATCTCAGCGCTGGCGTGAGTCTCCACGTGGCTCCTCCAGCTCTGAGGCTTGGGCTGCCATCAGCCTGTCTCCCCGTGGCTTGTCAACAGGAATGTCTCACAGGGAGTGTCTGAGTGTCCCACCTCCTGTGAGCTGTTTATCTCCTTAGAGGCTCCAAATGAGGTCATCAAGCTGCCACCTGATTGATAGGCTAAACCACCCCTTCACTCTTAAGTCTCAAATTGATAACAGATTGTTAACTACCATACCCAGCTTCTTGGGTTACTTGCTGAACAAATAGATTGAACACACATGAATAAATGACACACACCTTTCCTGGTTTTAAGCTATGCAGTGTCTGTCCCCTTCTGTTTGAACAACTGGCTCTTGGTCTATATATGAAATCAGCAGGAACAAAACGAAATATCTTGGAATTCCCATTCTTAACAACGTTATCCATATTTTTTAAATGATCTACATAGTTGAATGCCTTCATGTAGTCAATAAAATACAGATAAGCATCTTTCTGGTGTCCTCTGCTTTTAACCAAGATCTAGCTGACGTAACCAATGCTATCCCTCACTCTTCGGAACCTGGTTTGAGTTTCTACCAGTTCCCTGAGGTACTGCTGCAGCCGTTTGTAAATTACCTTCAGCTAAGCTTTACTTGTGTAATTTACACGCTCTGTTGGCTCACTCTTTTTGGAATGGGCACAAATACGGATCTCTTCCATGTTGTTGGCCAGGTAGCAGTCTCCTATTTCCTTGACATAGATGAGTGACCCCTTCTAACATTGCATCTGCTTGTTAAAACATCTCATTAAAACAAACAAACAAAACCAAACCAATAAATAAACAATTTTTTAAAAAGCATCTCATTTAGTATTCATTCTGGCAACTCTTGGAACCTTGCTTTTTGCCATATCTTCAAAATAACTTGTACTTCTTCCTTCAATACCATCCACTCTTGAACAGAAATGGTTGAATATTGACCAGTTCTTTTTATTTAAATCATTTTATTAGGGGCTCATACTACTCTTATCACAATCCATACATACATCAACTGTGTAAAGCACATTTGTACATTCATTGTCCTCATCATTCTCAAAACATTTGTTCTCCACTTAAGACCAGTTCTTTTAGATACAGTAATTCAGTTATATATATATATATATATTTTTTTTTTTCAATGCTTCTAAAATAGTTCAGTATTTTGCCCATAGAATCTTTCAGAATTTTAACTTGGGGCCTGAATTGTGTGTTCAGTTCCTTTCACTAGAGAAATGCTAGCTAAAAAAAAAAAAAAAAAGAAATGCTAGCAGGCTCTTCTCCTCTGGCTCCACATTTTTGCATACTTCATTATAATCCATTATTTCATCTTCTCTAATTACCCTTGAAAACCTTCCATTCAATTCATTTACGCCATCATTTCTTCCAATTGCTTTAGTTTCCCAATGTTGAAGAGCAAGAGTGGGAGTCTCTTCTGATCTCCATTTTTATCTTGTCTCTCTCTTGTCATGTTTTTACAGAATAACATTCCACTCACGGGGTTTCTGAGGCTGTGGTTTCTCAGAAGCAGATCACCAGGCCTGATTTTTCAAGGTGCCTCTGGGTGGCTTCAATCTGCCGAGCTTCCTGTTATTGGTGCAAAACATATCTGTTTGAACCACTCAGCACATCTGTCTTTGCTGCATCGCATTCATGGAGAGCCTAACACTCGTTTCTATGAACTTTCTGGTTGCCTCCAATCTGGGGCTATTTTGCTGCTAAGAAGAATTGATGCATTTGAATGATGTTGGTGACGAATATTGAATATACCATGGACTGGCCAGAAGTACAGACAAATCTATGTTAGGAAAAGTACAGCCAGAATGCTCCTTAGAAATGAGGGTGGTGAAACTTTGTCACATGGACTTGGTAGCAGCCTTAGGAAAAGGACGTCATGCTTGTACGTAAAAGGTCAGTGATGACGAGGAAGATGGATTGACTCCGTGGCTGCGACACTTGTCTCAAGCACAGGAATGACTGTGATGATGTAGTGTTTCTTTTTGTGTTGTAAATTGGGTCTTTATGAGTCAGTCAGCAGCACTCAATGTCAACATGGTGTTTGTAATCGTGTCCCCTTAGCAATTTAGGAATTATCTGTATCTTCTCTTCTACTCCTGCTCCTCCCTGCTTTCTTCTCTTCTTTTAAGAATGTTTGCCAGAGGGGGTGAATTTTATTGTTCTTTTCAAAATGCCAGCTTGGGAGTTGTTGACCGATGTGTATTTCAACTTCAAATATGCATGAGGGCCTATTTGTGATTTTGTTTTCCCCCAAGAGATTTTGTTTGTTTTTGACTACTCTGCTTGCTTCTGAAACAACTCTCCTCCTTGCCCCTGGGACGTGAGGGTGTCACCCTTTCAGGTCCAAACTCTATCAAAGGAAGGTCTCCTATGAATCGCCAATGTGCTGAGCATCCCCTGGGAAACATCTGTCAAAATTCAAGTTCAGTGCCACTTGTGAGGACTCTTACTGTACCAACGGCGCACAATGGGCCAAAGGAGCAAGCCTACCGTTACTGCTAACTGCATGAATTCAGTTCCTCCCTGGAAGTTGTTTTAGGGTAAAAGGAGACCCCAATCTCAAAACATAATACAACATTTACCAAGTCTCAAGAGGGACAAAGACACAGATACATCATCTGGATGAGGGCCAGCAGCACAAAGTCATAATGATGTCCGAAAGGCCACGGTCTGGACATTAGTTAAGTACGGCATGAAGCAAAGGAAACTGTCACAAATTCATGATTGGTGGCAGATCAGTATATCAGAGTTACAGATGGTGACTGTATAGATAGAGGGGGTGAAAGAATTAGCCCACTATTAATCAAAATATTAGAAAGAAATATAACATTGTTGTTAACCACGCAGCCCCTTCCCCCAGCCTCTCAGACAGAAGATCTGCTGGAGTTTGCAGTCCCTGCCTCCAGCATTCCGAGGAGCTTCTCTCTCTGGGCAGGGTCCACAGAGCCCCTTCCGCCAGCCTCAAGGCCTTGCAGCTGCAGCACTAAAAGCCCCTCTCCCCTTGTCAGTACACACGTCCTTGGCTCGGACCCTATATAAGTCCCACCACTTCACTGCCAGGTGCGATTTCCCTGACCTAACTCTTGGGTCTTGGAACCTGACCGTGGGCTCAATATGCCCCTGTCCCTTTCTCTGCTTTCCCTTCCTTCTGGGAGGTTTTTTTCCCTCAATAAAATCTCCCTCAACTTTACATTCCTGGCTAAATTCTATCTCCATTCTGCATCTCCATTTTTCACCTCTTAATAATTTAACATTCAATTGCTTGAAAATCTAAAATGTAACAGCCCCATACCTTGTAGTAAAAATTCCTTTAAAAAATTCCTTTTAAGCTCCATCAAAAGGGATGTTCTAACTCAAGAAGAGAAGGTACTCTGGTAGTATAATGGTTGCATGTTGGGCTGTGGTCCACATGGTTGGCAGTTCAAAACCACCTACAGTTCTGCACTAGAAAAACTGGGCTTTTTACTCCCATTAACAGTTACAGTCTCAGAAACCCACAGGGGGTCACTGTGAGTCAGCATTGACCCTACAACAATGAGTTTGGCTTTTTGCTAACTCAAGAACAGAGTGAGCAAGGTCATTAAGGTAAGTAACCAGGTAGGAAGCATCCCCCATTTAAGGGTTTCAGGGATGGTGGTCTGGTAAGGCCAGGGAGCACGCCCTTTTCCCCATTTAGATAAAGAAGGGCACAAGAAGCTTCAAGGGATGATGGTCTAATGACCTCTGGAGAATGTAGGTATAGGAAATTTCCTAATGATTATGGCAAAACCTGCCTTCTTGGGGTATTAATTGCATCATTGTAAAACCTGCTTCTGTCTCATAGTTTAAGTCATTTAACTGACTTGATTTTCATTGGAATTTTGAAGCAGTTTAGAGATAGAAGACCCTGCTATTTCTTCTGGCAAGTTTCAGAATAAACTTTAAAGAGTTTCTCAAATCAACCTGATCTCTGTCTGTGGCTGAAGCAGGGACAGGTATTCCCTGCCACAGTGGCACTACAGAAGCGAGAACAGGAACATGACTGGGACACGTACATTATGTTAGACAGATGAGCTTACAGGATAGGTCTGGGGCCCTCCAACCAAGGCCATCAGTATGATGATTTCCATCAAGGACACACCCAGACGAGCCCCTAAGAGAAACTACCCCTCCCTGGGCTGGCTGGAGAAGGGTGGAGGCAATCCAGTTTCCAAGGCAGTCTGCCTGAGGGCACGATCATCTGCGTCCTTGGTTAATGATCAGAAGGATTCATTGGAAGCTTCATCCCTGGGATCTCTGCTGGTGGATCTTGGGTTTTCACCATAATCCACAGCCTTCTGCAAATGGGGTGCTCAGAATTTAAGGTCTGATCCAAAGTAGACCCAGACGTTACCTGCCCACATTTCCATTCCTCTTCCCTGCAAAAACTTTCTCTCTGACCCTAACACCCAGAGCTCCATCAGCCTTAGCCCCAGGAGTCTGCATAGCTCCCGGCAATTTCGACCGGCTGGCCTGGACCCCCCAGCCCTATGTCTGTCTCCGAGTTCTTTGGGACTAAGTCACAAACTCCTTTAGACTTTCCTGACTGCCTGTGCAGACTTTACTACCAGCCATCCAGAGCTGGGGCTACACAATGACCTGTATTGGAGCTTAAATTCTGAATCCTAAATCCATGGAGGGCCACAGTTTGAGTGAAAGTCCAAGATCCATCGTGGGTCTCTACCTGACTTAGGCGCCCCTCAATGTCTTTCTGACCATTCACCAGCAATGTGAATAGCCTTGCCCTCAGGCAGAGTCCAGCAGAAAGTGGATTACCACCACTCACCAGCCACCCACCAGGGGCGAGTCTCTGCTTCAGGGACGGGCCTGGTGTAGCTTGAACTCCTGCGGCTATTGGAGAAAACACAGGCTTGGGTTTTTTCCGAAACCAGAATTTAAATGCCAAGGCAAGTTCTTTGACCCAACACACCCAAATCTACAAGTGCCCTCGGGGTAAAAAAGTCTCTGATTTCCTACCACACACAGACTTTGGCCTAGTAAATCTCAACAGCTAGGTGATAAAATGCGAAAAGAAAAGAATGCTCAAGGAAGCTGCAGTCAAGAGATCAAAGGACGTATTGCCTTGGGGAAAATTTGCACAAGACTCAAGCCAGGCTCTTTCCAATTGCCTCGCATGCATATGAAAGTTGGGCGCTGAAACAGAAGTCCAGCTGCATTTGAATGGTGGTGCTGTGTAAATATGGGAAGTCCTGGGCCTGCTAAAGGGCAAAGACATCTGTCTTGGAGGAAGCACAGCTGGGGTGCTCTTTGGAAGAGAGAATGGCCACACTTCATCTCCTGTACTTTGGACAGCTCAAGAGAGACTAGTCACTGGGAAAGGACACATGCTGGGCGGAGTCCAGGGGCAGCAAAAGGAGGAAGGCCTTTGATGGACTGATTCAGCAGCTGTAACAATGGGCTCCCACGTGAGAACAGTTGTGAGGATGGGACAGGGCCAGCCGTTTTGATTGTTGTGAGTGGGTGACTTTTAATGGGTTATGCTTGAGGTTTACCACAGGGTAAGCAGTTTGAGCCTAAATTTGTCGATGGTCAGAAGAGGGAGTCTATGTTTGAAGGTGGTCAGCCAGAGGGTTCCTTAGAAGCCAAAATGGGTTCATGTCCTCCAAAAGTCGAGTTTCTTCTGTTGAGTTCACGGTCCCTCTTTCTGGAGCATCTCCTCCTTTCGCTGTGCTTCTTTCAGTGGGGCTGCAGAGGGCGCTGGTAGTGCCTGAAACCAAAAGACCTTTGGTCTGTGGAAGGCTGAAGCCTGCAGTCAGAGCCCTAAGTCCACCCTAAACCTTGAAATGACCCAAACGCCCTTGGGAGGACTTGATGCACACACTTCTGACCACTCCCCTGTTTCGCTGAGGAGGACAAATTCCAGGGAAGCAGGGAGTGATCATGATCAATCTCTGATAAATTTGGAGAGACATGGAGAGAGAGTTTGCCGACGGGAAAGACAGGTCAATTGGTGCACACAGAACTAGAGTTCAGCGGAAGGGTATGCTCCTCAGACATGTGGATAAATGGCAACTATCTTTTTTCTTTTTTTCTTTCCCCTCTTGCCTGCTGGATCAACAAAACCCCTCTTAACTGTTGCTACTATAAACTCAAAAAACTTTTTAAGAGCAATCAATCGATAGTATTTGGCATATGTGCAGAAGGAATGAAGTGGGTTGATTGTGTTGATCTTGTTATTCCTTGGTCCCAGGCAGACGTAGTGTCTCCTGGGGCTGCCCAACTCTCTTTTGTCTTTGGGGCATATGTTGAATAAAATCTGTTTTTCCTACGATTATAACTTTGTGGCAACTCTTCCTTAGGACAATGGAAAACTTTTTCAGTCTTTGTCTCTCTTTAAAATGTCTTTATATCATGCTCACATTTGGATGTTTTAATTGGATATGCAATTCTTGTGAGCTTCTTCGAATGGTTTACAGACACACTGGAATGGTTCCAAGCATTTTCTCAAAGAAGAAGAAAAAATTGTCAATTGGACTCGAGCCTTGCAACCCGGATATAAACTGCTTTCTGCCCTAGCGAATGGAGACCAAGGTTGGCTATTGGGGTTGGAGACTGATGATATGAGTAGACTGACTTTATCCTAAGTTCCTTGCTATCGTAGCCTTCTTAATTTAGATCTTGACATACTCATAGCTACTGCTACATCCCTGTAGGATTCAGAGCTTAACCTGCTCCCCAAGGGTCTGTTAAGAGAGCCCCACTGACGATAACATTTTCAGACCGACAGCAGGACTTTTGTCAAACTCTACATTTAAAGAACATGTTGTTATTTTTTGTTTGGTGCCGTCACCATCGAGGTGGTTCCTACCCATAGCAACCCTGTAAACAGAACAAAACACTGCCTGGTCTTCGTCATTCTCACAATTGTTACGCTCGAGCCCATTGTTGTCGCCATTGTGCCAATCCATCTCTTTGGGGGGCTTCCTCTTTTTAGCTGCCCTTCTACTTTACCAAGCACGATGTCTTTCTCCAGGGACTGGTCTCTCCTGACAACATGTCCAAAGTATGTACGACAAAGTCTGCCCATCTTTGCTTCTAACAAGTACTCTGGCCACACTTCTGCCAAGACAGACTGGTTCCTCCTTTGAGCAGTCCACGGCCTTTTCAACTGTCTGCTGCCAGCACCACATTTCAAATGCATCGATTCCTCTTCAATCTTCCATAGTCAGTATCCAACTTTCACAGGCATGCAAAGTGATTGAAAAGACCGTGACTTGGGTCACTAAAGAGATCTGGCACATCGGATTTTCCCAAGGCAATGTAACTTTTGCTCTCTTGACAGAAGCTTCCCTGTGCATGTGTAGGGATTGAAGCAAGACCAAATCCTCGACAAGTTCAATGTTTTCTCCCTTTATCATGTTACCTATTGGTCTAGTTGTGAGGGTTTGTGTTTTCTCTACATTTGAGTTGTAATCCATATTGAAGGCTGCAATCCTGATCTTCATCAACAAGTGCTTCAAGTCCTCCACACTGTCAGCAAGGTTGTATCATTTGTGTATCTCAGGTTGTTGATAAGCCTTCCTCTAATACTGATGCCATATTCTTTTTCATATAATTCAGCTTCTTTGATTATTTGCTCAGCGTACAGGTTGAGTAAGTATGCTGAGGAAATACCACCCTGGCACACATCTTCCTGATGGGAAACCATGCAGCATTCCCTTGTTCGGCTAGCACAGCTGCCTTTTGATCCATGACAAGTTCTACAAGCGCTCAATGAATTCCTTTTCCTAGAATTCCTGTTCTTCTCAAGGATAGCCACCGTTTGTTATGAGTCACACACTCGAATTCCTTGCCATAGTCAATAAAACACAAGTAAACCTCTTTCTGGTATTGTTTGGTTTCAGCCAAGATCCATCTGGCATCAGAAAAGATATCCTTTGTTCCAAGTCCTCTTCTGAATTCCGCCTGTCAATGCACTGCTAAAACATTTGTTGGATGGTCTTCAGCAAAATTTTACTTGGATGTGATAATGATATTGCTTGGTAATTTGAGCATTCTGATGGGCCACTTTTCTTTGCAATGGGTACAAATATGGATCTCTTCCAGACAGCTGGCCAAGTAGCTGTCTTCCAATTCCTCTGGCATAGATGAGTCAGAACATTGGTATCTCATCAATTCCTGGAATCTTGTTTTTGGCTGATGCTTTCGGGGCAGCTTGAACTCCTTCCTTCAGTATGGTGAGTTCTTGCTCGTGTGCGACCTCCTGAAATGGTAGAATGTTGACTATTTCCTTTTGGTATGGTGACTGTATTCTTTCCATCTTCTCTTGAGGCTTCCTGCATCATTCGATATTTTGCCCACAAAACATTTCAATATTGCAACTCCAGGATTGAATTTTTTTCTTTTGTTTTTTTCAGTTTAAGATATTTGATCATGTTCTTCCTTTTGAGTTTTCTAACTCTAGATCTTTGCACATTTCATTATAACTTTGTCTTCTTCTTTTTTTTTTTTTGCTCAGTCTCTGTAGAGACTGTCAAAAATTGCCAACGCCGACTATATTTCAAGTCGTCACGGCGGGGTATTGGGAAAAGTTTTCAATCAGCAATAATCGCACCTCGAATAAACCTCACTGGCTACGATATTGCCACTGCGCAAAGCTTATAACTTTGTCTTCTTGAGCTGCCCTTTGAAATTTTCTATTCAGCTCTTCGGCTTCTTCATGTCTTCCATTTGCCTTAGAGGTTGGAAAAGAGGCTGTCTGAAGTATGAATGCAATGACCATCAAAGGCATTTTCTAAGACCCTAACCCTTAACCTAACTTCCCTGAATCTTCTATTCAGAGAGCTAGCCTTTGTCACACTTACTGCATACTGTCTTCCTTGGGTATCAATAGACAATAAAGTTTTTGCATCTTTCCCTCACAACTGTTGGCTTTTCACAGCAGGAAGTTTATGCCACAAAATTGTGGTAACAGAAAAAAAATTCATGGAGATCTGAGAATTCTGGGACCAGTAGCGGTAGGAAGTAGGAAAGAAATAGATACCAGGCTTTAACACTAGGAAGGTAGTCAAGTACCCATCTTTTTCAAAACATGGGTTGCAACTCATTAGTAGGTCATGCATGAAATTTATTCTATTGTATATTTCCTAACAAGGACATTACCTACATAACCATCATGCAGTTATTGTTAAATGCTATTGAGTCAGTTCTAATTAATAGTGACCCAACTTTCAACAAAATGAAACACAGTCCATTTCTGTATTATCCCCACAATCATTTCTGTATTGGAATCCATTGTGGTAGCCATTGTGTCACTTCATCTCCTTGAGGGTGACCTTCTTTTTCTGTGACCCTCTGCTTTACCAAACTGTTCTCCCCCAGTGTAGTAGTTACATAATCTGGTGTCAGTTTGAGGATTCAGTGAAGGGGTGGAGTCTAGCCTGTCAATCAGGTCATAGCTTGATGACCTCATTTGGAGGTGCTAAGGAGATAAATAGCTCACTGGAGAACTTGATCTGGACTGGGCTGGTTTCTCAATATTCAATTGCTCTTGTACCTAAAGCTCTTTCCTAGACACATGAGTGTCTATGAATTTGTTTCTCTAGTCTACCTGGACTAGCACATCCAGGGACTGATCCCTCCTGAGAACATGTCTACATTACTTGAGACAAGGTCTTGCCATTCTTGTTTCTAGGGAACATTCTGACTG
Organism: Tenrec ecaudatus; assembly: GCF_050624435.1. Lineage (NCBI taxonomy): Eukaryota > Metazoa > Chordata > Mammalia > Afrosoricida > Tenrecidae > Tenrec > Tenrec ecaudatus. The sequence goes on from NC_134546.1 coordinate 18,166,826, forward strand.
TAGTTCTTCCAAGATAGATTTGTTCATTCTTCTGACAGCCTATGATATAGTTAGTATTCTTTGTCACCACCACAATCTGAAGGTATCAATTCTCCTTTGGGCTTCCTTCATCACAGTCCAGCTATCACATACTCAGGTGATTTTAAAATACCAACGCTTGAGCTGGGCACATATTAGTCCTCACATTGACATCTTTGCTATTTAAAACTTCAATGAAGTCTCTTGCAGCAAATCTACCTAGTGCAGTACATCCTTTGACTTCTTGACTGCTACTTTCATAAATACTGATTATGGACCAAAATTAAACGAGATTCTTATTTTTCCTTCATATATCATGATGTTATTGGTCCAGTTTGGGGATTTTTAATTATTTTTGAATATTGAGGTGTGACCCCTGCTGAAGGCTGCAGTCTTTGATCTTCTTCAGTCAGTGCAAGTCCTCTTCACTTTCAGCAAGCAAGGCTGTTTCGTGTGCATATCACAGAGTGTTGAGTCTTCCACTAATCCTGACATCACATTCTTCTTCATATAGTTCAACTTCTGGGATTATTTGCTCAACAAGATTGAATAAGTATGAAGAAATAGTACAGCCCTGACACGCTCCTTTCCTGATTGTAAACACTGCAGTATCCCTTTCTTCTGTTTCAACAACTATCTTTTTAGGGATAGGTTCTGCAAAAAATGTGATGTGTTCTGAAATTCCCGTTTTGCACAGTTATCCGATTGGTTGAGCCACACAGTTGAATGCCTTTGCATAGTTAAAATAATACACAGGTGAACATATTTCTGGCATTCTTTGCTTTCAACCACTAGTGATCAGACATCAGCAATACCCCTCATTCTAAGGTCTCATCTGAATCTGGTTTGAGTTTTTAGTAGCTGTCAGTGTAGTGTCAGTGTAGCTTAATTGTCAAGTGGACAAGTAAAGCGACTTTACTTGTAGGTTGTAATGTTAATGATATTGTTCCATAATTTTCCATTTTCGCTTCTGGAAGTTCAGGATCATGTTGTCTTTGGAATGGGCACAAATATGGATCTCTTCCTATTGGTTGACTAGGCAGCTCTCTTCCTAACTCTGACCATGAAGTGAGCCCTTCTAGCATTGCTCCATTTGTTGAGACATCTCAATTGATATTCTGTAAATTCCTGAAACCTTTTGTTTTTTTGTCAGAGAGGCTTAGGCTTATTCCTTCAATACATTAGGGTTTTTTAAAAAAATAATTTTATTGGGGGCTCGTACAATTCTTATCACAATCCATCCATCGTGTCAAGCACATATGTACATTTGTTGCCATCATCATTCTCAAAACATTTGCCTTCTACTTGAGCCCTTAATATTGGCTGCTCATTTTCCCCCTCCCTCCCCACTGCCCTACCTCATGAACCCTTCATAATTCATAAATTATTTTGTCATGTTACACTGTCCGACATCTCCTCCCACCCTCTTCTCTGCTGTCCATCCCCCAGGGAGAAGGCTATATGTAGATTCTTGTAATCAGTTCCCCCTTTCTACCCCACATTCCCTCCACCCTCCAGGTGTCGCCACTCTTAACCACTGATCCTGAAGGAGTCATCTGTCCTGGATTCCCTATGTTTCCAATTGCTCTCTGTACCTATGTACATCCTCTGGTCTAGCCAGATTTTTAAGGTAGAATTGGGATCATGATAGTGGGGAGGAGGAAGCATTTAAGAACTAGAGGAAAGTTATATGTTTCATCGTTGCTAGCCCGCACCCTGACTGGCTCATCTCCTCCCCGCAACCCTTTAGTAAGGGGGTGTCTGGTTGGCTACCGATAGGCTTTTGAGTCTCCACTCTGCACTCACCCACAGCTATGTGGACAACTGCCCCTCCCCCCAGAAGAATTTTCTTGAGAGGACGGCATTGAAGCTGCAGCTAGGGGAGAGGGGCATGTTTGATCAGAGAAAATGGGAGCAAATGAAGGGGGAGGAAGAGAGAGTGGAGCACATCCTGGCTCATCAGGCCTGGAGGACGATATCCCCATTCTGAACAGCCAATGGACAGAGTGGACAATATGGCTGATCCCACTGTAAGACATGCTGTCCCTTGATGGCCCAGAGCCCTAAGGGGGACAACACTGGAGACTCAGTGTTGGGAATGGCCCAGACTGACCCTGTGACACTGAGGCAAACCACTAAAAGCGTGCGGCAGAGAAACCATGGGAGCAGAGCAGGGAGCCCCCGATGGAGTACTAAGGACAGACTCCGGGGCCAGAGCATGGTACCCCATTGGACCTGACTGAAGGACATGCCTAAAGATAAAAAATCAGACCTTGATCTATTTACAGGTTTTTCTTTCTTATTAAAATTAAAAAAAATTAATTTATTCTTCTATGGGTAATTGGTTTCCTTTTTTGTTGTCATCGCCGTGTTCTCACTCATCGCCTATCTTGCTATGGCTTGATTTTTGGTGCATATTATTATCTCTACAGCTCTATCTAGATAAGATAGACTGGATGAATGGTCTGGAGGAGAAAACAATGGGACCAATGGTTCCGGGGGGCACGGGAGAGGGGGAGGAGGGGGTTAAGAGGTGGTGCTGACCAACCCAGGGACAGGGGAGCAACAAGTGATCTGAAATCAGTGGCAAGGAGGATGTGAGAGGCCTGGTAGGGATTCAGCAAGGGCAAGGTAACCGAGAGAAATTACTGAAACCCAAATAAAGGCTGAGCATGATAGTGGGACAAGAGGAAAGTAAAAGGAAATAGAGGAAAGAACTAGGTGACAAAGGGTATTTATAGAGATTTAAAGACTGGAATGTGCATATGTAAATATGTATGAGTGTGAAGAAACAGATCTATTTGCATATATTTATAGGTTTAGTATTAAGGCAGTAGATGGACATTGGGCCTCCACTCAAGTACTTACTCAATGCAAGAACATGTTCTATTAAATTGGCATTCCAGGGTGCACACTTTCTCGACATGATTGCTGAAGACAAACGTGTGCATAAGCAAATGTGGTGAAGAAAGCTGATGGTGCCCGGCTATCAAAAGATATAGTGTCTGGGGTCTTAAAGGTTTATAGATAAACAAGTGGCCATCTAGCTGAGAAGCAAAGAAACCCACATGGAAGAAGCACACCAGCCTGTCTGATCATGAGGTGTCGAAGGGAATCAGGTATCAGACATCAAAGAACTAAAAATCATATCAGTGGGTGCCCACCTTCCTGATACGATCACTGAAGACAAACGTGTGCATAAGCAAATGTGGTGAAGAAAGCTGACGGTGCCCAGCTATCAAAAGATATAGCGTCTGGGGTCTTAAAGGCTCGAAGACAAACAAGTGGCCATCTAGTTCAGAAGCAACAAATCCCACATGGAAGAAACACACCAGCCTGTGTGACCACGAGCTGTTAAAGGGAATCAGGTATCAAGCATCAAGGAACAAAAAAAACCTCATATCACTGTACATTAGTTTCTTTTACAGAGATAGTTGAATGTTGACCAATTATTTTTGGTACCTTGACTCTGTATCCTTTCCATTTTCTTTCTTTTTAAAAAATGTAATCATTTTATTGGGAGCTCTTACTGATATAACATTCCATAGTTCAATCACATCAAGTGTTGGACAATTGCTACCACAATCAGTTTCAAAACATTTTTTCTTCTTGAACTCCTTAATATCAGCTCTCCTATATCCCCATAACCACCCTCTAGGAGCCTTCTCCCTCCATACACCTATAACAGATCCCCACTCCCCTATCTTATACAATCCAATATAACCATTCACATACAATTCTGTTATATCCCGTCAAGTGGGGTTACACAGTCAATCTCAGTTCTCTATTCTCTCATTCCCACCCCTACCCCCTCTTCCTGTACCTTCAGGGGACCATTTCCCCTGTTACTGTATGTGAAGGGATATCAATCTTAGCTTTCATGTAATGAAGCAAATATGAAGAAAGCTGATGGTGCCTGGTTATCAAAGGCTATAGCATTTGGGGTCTTAAAGGCTTGTAGCTAACAAGTGGCCACTTAGCAACGAAGCAACAAAGCCCACATGGAAGAAGCACACCAGCCTGTGTGATCATGAGATGTTGATGGGAAGAGGTATCAGAAGTCCAAAAACAAGCAACCAAATTGATGTGAAGGAGGTGTGGATGGATACCCCAAACCCATCTGTAAGATACTTGGACAGTCCCTCTCAGAAGGACCACACAGAAGGGATGATAAACCCAGGGTGTGGAAAACACTCACAGAACTATCCTCTAGTTCTTTAATATTTCCTCCCCCTTTCTATTATGGTTTTCATTTCTTTTACCTCATTAATCATGTTAGATTCACATATGTTCATTTGTATCTTTAAGATAGTTTGGTACACGAATGCCGAGGTAGCGAACCCTCCATTTTATTTAATGCTTCCTGAGTCTGTCAATATTTTGTCCACAGAATCCTTCGGTATTACCACTGTGGCTTGAATTTGCTTCCTTAGTTCTTTTCTTTTGCTTTTCAAACGCAAGGCCTTCAGACGCTTCGTGATAATACTTTTGTCTTCCCAACTGCCCTTTGAAATCTGCTCAACTTTTTCTTTCCTTCAGAAACGGTCCTGTAATTCACATCTGAATGGCTTTCCTTGCTCAACTCCTTTGTGTCATCATTTCTTCGTCACTTGAGCATCTCTACGTTCAAGAGCAAGTTTCAGGGTCTTTTCTGACACCCATTTTGGCCTTTTGTCTTTTTAACAATCCTTTGCCTTCTTCAAATATGTTCTTCATGCCATCCCACAAGTCTAGTCCTCGGTTGTGTACGTGTCACATCTATTCTTGAGATGGCTTCTAAGTTGGGCTATACTCAAGGTGATGCTTTGGCTGCCGTGGATTTGTCTTCATGAATTTTCTTCAGTTTAAATTTGCATGTGAACAATTGATGCGTCTACTCGTCAGGCCCTGGTCTGGTTCTGATGGATATGAAACTTCTCCATCCTCTCTCTCCACAGATGTAGTAGTTGATTGTAATTCCTGTTTATTCCATCTGGAGAGGTCAACAAGTATAGTTGCTATTTACATTGTTGTAAAAAAGGTATTTCAAATGAGTAATTTGTTAAGTCTTGCAAAATTCTATCATTCGGTCATTTCGTTTCTTTCACCAAGGTTCTATTTTCCAAATACCGATTCTTCTTTGTTACCAGGCTTCACATTGAAACCACCAGTATTTATCAATCTCTCGAGTGTACATCTGATTGATTTGTTTACTTAAGTTGGTTAAAAATTTTTCCATGTCTTCGTACATCTCAAGACCGATGTCTTATAGGATGACTCAGTATGGTTTTGGATGCAGGTTCATGCATCTTAGGGCAGGATCGCAAAAGCGATGTCTCCCCATCGCACCTGACCAGATGTGCATGAATTCGTTTTGTGCCGTCACTGCTGCTGTTGTTAATGAGCACGCAACTAAAAGGGCGCCTAGTAGGCTTCTCTACCAGTTACTCTTTCACCTTTATCAAGTATTTTGTCAAGGAAGGGGTTCTGAAACTACAAAGGTATCTAAATTCCGACTTCCATATTTATTTTTATAAATTCCTTTCATTTATTCAATGAGTTAGAATGTTATTTTGGTGTTCAGATTGTCCTGGACCTGGTCACTAGGGAGACACTTCAAAATGGTTTTATATCCTTTTTGATATGCTCTGATGATTTCCTGGGAACTCTTTTGCCGTCACAGATATTTCAGGCACACCTTGTACTTGAGCTCAGCCCTAGAGCCAACTATTCGTTCAGGTTGTTTTTAGACACAAACGGGCTCCACTGTTCTGGGCCCTTTCTGTGGACAGAGCTATTTCTAAACATATTTGTATCTAGTTAGGTGCCATCAAGTCAGTTCCAACTCACAGTGAACTTATGAGCCACAAAACGAAACCGTGCCTAGTCCTGTGCTACAGTTGTTACGATTGTAAGTCCATCATTGCAGCCAGTGTCAAACCATCTAATTGAGGGCCTTCCTCATTTTCACTGCTGTTATTTCTACAGCTACCTGTGTTGAACACCATGAATACATGCCACAATCTCCTGTTCCAATTCAACACCACCAGGTTCACATCCTATTTAACTACACCTAGTAACCCTCCTTATCCTCTAGGACCCCTGGTGGCACTGTGGTCACCCATTGGGCTGCAATTGGCAAGGTCGGCAGTTGAAAAATTACCAGCAGCTTGCCGGAGAGACTACTCCCATGGTCTCTGAAACCCACAAGGGGCCACGATGGGTCAGCACTGACTCAATGGCAGTGTTTGGTTGGGCGGTTCATTCTCAGTTCCTCTCGTAATACATCTTGTATTTTCCTTGACGTAACCACTTACTGGACTAGCCTGTGCAATAAAACCCTGTGCCAATCACTTGTTCAGGGCCCCTCCTCAAGCACTGGTCTAGTCATGATGTGGGTCCTCTCCTCATCCCATTGAAGTTTGGACACGCCAGGCCAGGCTGCCTCTAGGGTGGATGACCTCTTCACCTTATTTGGGTTCCCAGTGGTAATAGAGGGGTTGAAGGCCTCCAGCTCCTGCACTCCAGCCTGGGCTTCTCTCCAATGTGTAGACAGATGCCCTCTTCATTCCCCTGGGACACACACAGCACGCCTGTTCTCAGGCTCTGACAACTCCCAAGTCACCAACTTGCGTATGCTCCCATCACCCTGCTCCAGGTCAGACATCCCTTACCAAGTTGCCCCAGGCATGGACTCCAACCCTGGCCCCTCCCCCCACAACTTCTCTGCCCTTACTCTAACCACTGCTGTGGCCAAAAGGACAAGGGATACAGAGATCAGGCCCTAAGCATCCAGACAGGCAAATGATCTTCCTTCACAATTCCCGCTTGCCATCATTGCACTCTTATTTTTTTTACAGTTCTAAATCCACTTCGTTTTCATGGAAATTTCCAGTTTCTGTTGCCTAAGTTAAGCTCTTTCTTTAGAAGCCATTTCTACCAAGCACTTGAGAGCCAGAACACAAGATGTGAATTTGGTGGCCTGGCAAGACAGATTTAATCATTCCCATGGACCTTGGTATGAATAAAGGGAGTCTTTCCTAAGAACTAGGTTTGTTACTTCTCTGTCACTGACTGGAATTGAAACCCTTAAGGAAAGCTGGACCTCTGCTTTTATTTTAAGCCGTGTGTGTGTGTGTGTGTGTGTGTGTGTGTGTGTGTGTGTACACTCTCTTGCTACTCTAACAATGAAGTCATGAGGCTATCATTCGCCACTCCTCCCTGGGGCCCATCTCTTAGGCTCCCCAGAAGGGTTGGCAACTTTAGTGGATGAGTCTCTGACCGGAACATTAGACAGATAGCTGAAGGCCATATTAAGGAGTTTCATGAATTCGAGTCTTGTGGATTAGGAAAAAATCCAAGACTGGTTTCAGGCCCAGTATAGGAATGGTCTTCAAACTGAAAAACTCAAACTCACTTGCCATCAAGTAGATTGCAACTAACGGTGACCCCGTAGGATATGTAGAACTGCCCCTTTGGGCTTTGACAAGACTATTAGAAAGCCTCATCTTTCTCCCTCATAGTAGCTAGTGATTTCTGAACTGCTGACCTTGAACTTAGCAGCCCAGTGCATTCATCACACACACTACGCTGCCAGGACTCTCAAGAAATGATCTAGGCGGGCTGACGTGGGTTGGAGTCTAGTTGCTGGCATGATTGATAAGACTGCTGTCCCACCACAGGCCAGAGCAGCGGAGAAATGGGGCTGAGGGGTGACTCAGCCAGTTGGGGTGAATAGGAGAGGAGAAACAGAATGGCTCGGCCTGCAAGGTGGGGCTGTGGGAAGGCAGCAAACTTGTGGCTGGGGCCCTTGAGACCTCCACCGAGGCTGACCCCATATACCTGCCTCGAACCAGAGAGCTTGGCCAGAGCTGCTTCAGGGCAATAAAGCTTAGCAGTGTTCTTCCCAAGATCATGGGTCTACTTCAACTGTCCTATCAGGAGCAACTTAAAAACCACACCCCTGGGAATGTCTGGTCTGAGAGACCTGGAACCAGTGAGGCTGCACTGGCCCCACCTCAGCAGAGGGAGGCCGCCTGTTCCCGAGGGAACAGGCTCATCAGACAGGAGCAGCTGAGACGGTACAAGAGCTCAGATGACTGGCCTGGTGGCAGTTTTTATTCCCTAAGAACAAATATGAGGGGACAAACTCCAAAAGGAAACGAGCACCGGTGACAAGCTGACACGGAGTGGCATGGCGCTGGTTGCCTTGGATCACCAGGGAAGGGTAGTTATGGAGGAGTTCCCAGCTTTCCTTAAACAGAGGAGATGAACATCTGTCCAGGGTCCATTCCAGAGGCCTCCCACGGGCACCAGACTCTTCCCTCTCGAGAGTGGAGGTAGGCAGAGAAGGGTGAGACAGACAAGGGTGTCCCAGAAAACCTGAGAGTAGTGACAGCAGCCCAGTGTGATGGGCGGAATCGGTGCTTGGATGGGACGGCCAGGGAGACCACAGCTGGCACAGGCAGCTAGCGGTGTTGTACTACAGGGGGTTCGTCTCGCCAGCGGAGATCCCAGGGCAGTTAGAACCTGAACTGCTGTCTCATTGCCCTTCAGAGGAGCTTGGCCATGTGGAATCAGAAGGCACGGTCCTCTTGGAGGGCTTTCTTCCATCCCCTTCTGACCCTTTGGTATGGGCTGGGCCCTCCTAGCCTTTAACCACCATGCAGAACACGTCAAGGGTCTCGGTAGCTACTCGGCTGTCTGATGAGTGTGGAGACTTGGGTACCGAGTATGAATCACAGTGAGGTCTCTTGGAGGATGAAGGTGGGGCTGCTGCCCTGGTGGGTGGAGCCTGCCTCCGGCACAGCCAGGGCCTCCTGGTTTCTGCTGCCCCACAGCATTCCATTGCCCATCTTCTCTGGACACACAGGGCTGCCCACAGGGGAGTCCTAGGGAACACACAGCCCGAGGAGGAAGGTTTGGGTGGGGTGAAGGAACTCATCCACAGAAAAGGAGCCAAGACTGCAGGAATCCCTGCTAGCTGGGAAATCAGCAGGCAGAGGAAGGGAGCCAAGGGGAGAGGCAAACACAAGCAGGGGGACAGCAAGGCTATGGGGTGGAAGGGCGGTCAGCCAGAGCTCCCGTGGAGGAAGCTGGGGCAGCTGCAGGGGTTTCCAGGCTCAGGCAGGCAGGGACTGTGGAGAAAGGAATGGGGGAGGGTGACATGGACAGCACACGCACTACCTGGCTATAGCTTTTGCAGGACAGTCGCTTCTGGCAGGACAAGGGCAGTAGAGCAAGGAGCTTTGGCCACACAGGGTAAATGGTTCCAGGGTTCAGGGTCCGACCCCGCATGCCCCCTAAAGGCAAAGGTGCTTGTGAGACTCCTACATGGAGCCCTCTGCCTCCAGGTTCCACGGTTCTGAACCCAGCCCACCTCCTGGATGCCAGCCTACAATCTTCACTGCTGCAGACACCCTGAGGCTGGAGGGCAGGGCCTCCCAGACTCCCGTTCCCCTCTACCCTTGCCTCGGACCACATCCCCCAGCCTCACCGGTGAGCAGACTGACAAGCAGGCCCACCACGATGACTGTGGTGGAGTTGTGGGCGCTGTACCATAGGTAGGACAACTTATAGAGCCGCTGGAGCCCTGTGGGCCTGGGGAGACAGAGGGGCGGGGATCATGAACACTCTGGACGGAGTCTTCTTCAGGTACCCCACTCTTCCTACCTCCAGGCACCCAGAGCCCTGGTCCCAACACCTCCTTGATGCCTCTAGTGGCCCATCTGCTGGCTGGGTCCCTGTGCAATCCCACCCCCCCCCACCCCCCCAGGTAAGACTCCCTAAGAGCATGAGCCCACTCACCTGGAAACAGTCGTCAAGGGTATCAGTGTAGCCATGGTGACGGTGGTCATATTGGTGGGCAGGGACAAGCTGGAGCTGTTGGGTGCCGAGGGTGGCACGCCAGAGCCCATGCTGGTCACGATGCTTCCGATGCCGATCCAGAAGGCCATGAGCAGTCCCGCCAACAGGCCCACTATGGCTCCCTGCTCAGAAATGGGTCTCCTGTCAGCCCTCCGCTGACCCACCACCCCACCACCAAACTTCCACCCCAGCTCCCAGCACTCGCACTGAGCACCCTGCTGTACCATGCCCCTGCTCCTGCCCCCTCCATGGGGCCACTGAGCCATATGGGTCACTCACCAAGGGGTTGGCACAAGGAAAGAACATCCCAAGACAAAAGAGTCCGAGCAGCGGCCCCCCGACCATGCCAAAGATGCTGATTGCTGCCTGAGGAGAACACACAGGCTCAGAGACCCCCAGCCCAGCAGTGGCGAGCACAGCTCCTCAGATCCTTCTGTTGGTCCTTCCACCAGGAGAACTGGGGCTCAGGATCCCAGACGGGAGGCACAGCTGGTCTTAGATCCCTGAACGGACAATGTCCAGGAGGAATGACACTCAGGCTTTTATTAGTTGAGCGCCTGTTCAGTAGCACAGCTGGCCCATCCAGGGAGAATTTGAGACCCGCCCGCGCCCTGTCTTCCCCTCCAGAGGCATCTTCCTCAACTGCCCATGTTAGTTCATGCCTTTCCTCTCCTAACTGCTGGTCTTTCCTCCAGTGTCATTACCTGCAACACAGGTCCCATTTGGGAGGAAACATAGGCCATTCCCAGACAAAACAGTCCGTAGCAAAAGGCTGGGGGAAGGAGAAGGAAGAACACAAGCAAATTTCACACGGTAAACCAAAAAGGCATAGAGCATCCCATCCCCAGCCAAATCATTACCCCTCTGGCTCTGGAAGCAGAGGTTCTATCACCCCTGCCCTGGACGCCTCCCCTCCCTCCATAATGACCTCCTGGCCCTGCTCTCAGCCACTCCAGTCCTTACTCTGATGAGACTCAGATGTCTCAGAAAATGGTCTGAGAGGTAAAGGCTGTGAGATTCTTTGTCAGACAAGTGCTTGAGCCCAGAGCAAAGCAGCCACGCTGAAGCTAGTCGCCATGGTGCATTTGGTGGTAAACAGATGCTCAGGAAGACCAAGACCAAAGGGAATGAGAACCTCACCAATGATCTTGGAAAGCCGGGTGGCCTGGGCTTCCGAGAACTCAGGGAATCTGGGTCGAATGAGGTCTTCCATCGTCACTGTAGCCAGTGAATTAAAAGCTGAAGATATGGTGCTGTGGGAAAGACAAGGGTGGCAAGCTGGCTTGACTCTGGCAGCTAAGAGAGGCGTTTTCTTTGGAGGGATTAACATCCTACAGGTGAGAGAGATGACATGTGCAGCACCAAAAATTGTCCTCAGGTGACAGAGGGGATGGGCCTTCATTTATGCACGTCATGAACTGACCACAAGGGGGCATCCCTAGGGCAAGGTTAGGCTCTGTCTTCCACAGATGAGCTGTCTGTCCTGTCATTCTCCAAGAGGATGGGTTCAATGAGACATGTAGAGGGACCCTGCCTCCCCACACCACTCCCCATCTCCCTCCATGTCACTGGTACCAAGCAGGATCCCTTTCACAGGCCTGAAGGTAAGGGCAGACGGGGTACCTGAGCGAACCACTGAAGAGGCAGGCAACAAAAAGTCCGGGCAGCCCCGGCAGGCCCTTCAGGATATCCATCACAAAGTACAGGACAAACTGCAACAGAGCAGAGGTCACAGGCCTCCTCAGAGAGGATCAATCCCTCCTCAGGGTGCCAGGATGGGGTGGCCGCCACTGAGGGGAATCTGTTGACCCAACCGAGGCCCAGGCAGTGGAAGGGAAGCGGACTCTGGGAGAAAAGGCAGCAGTTCACAACCATATCCTGGCTCAGCCGGACAGGTAGTATGGAATGAGCATGCTAGTCACTCCCACTTTCTGGAGGGCCTGTTTGCTCTGTGAAACCAGGCTGCTGAATGATCCCTGGTGTGTGAGAGCTCCCAGCAGAGCTGCTGAGAGGGGGCAGTTACTGCCTGCAGGCAGGTCCCCACCCCCAGTGCAAGTGCAGAGCTTTGACTTGGTGATGCTGGGGCTGGGAGCATGCCCGCGGCTGGCTGGTGTTCTTGAATCTCAGAACAGGAAAGGACTTAGAGCCGCCTCTTAGCCAGGGCAGTTCTTTCTGCAGCCACTGTGCCACTCCCCCTGGGGCCAAGACTGGCCCCTCATGAACACAGGAGGGGACCTGGGAGCCTTCTCACCTGATCGGGGGCTGCTTGGGCCTGCTGGGCACTCTTGGGATATTCCTGGTAATAGGCGTACATGACCAGGCCAATGAGGCAGCCCATGCATAGGACCACCTGCTGGCAGGGGAACACGGCGTAGCAGGAGCTGCAGGAAAGGCCAGTGCTGAGGGGGCGGGAGGGCCAAGCAGACACCCCCAACACTTCCAGAGAAGGACTCATGGGTGGACCCCCATGAGTGGGATGTATTCTGTCCCTTGGCCCCACCGCCCTGGCCCTGCACTCACAGCACAGCTGCCCTCTCCGTGCGGGAGCTGAGGTAGCGCTGCACCTGGGCCTGGTTCACCCCATACAAGGAGAGCATCATGAACACGCCCCCAAAGGCCAGCGTCCAGAAGGTGTGCCGTACGAAAGGGTCTGGATCCAGCCTGCAACAGATGCGACTGAGCACTGTGCCACGCTCCCAGCTTGCAGAGGGCACCCCAGCCCTCTCCGCCCTCCTAGCCACAGGGGGCAGAGTGGAGCAGGGGCACAGGGCGAGGGCCAACATTGGCAGCTCCAGAGCTGGGGGACCCCAGGGCAGGGCAGTGAGTTGGGGGCAGTGGTCCCACATCTCCAACCCCCGTCCCACCCTGGGCCACCTGGGATCCTCCCCATGCCCCACCCTCAGGGCCAGTGTCTCCCGTGCTTTCTGCAGCCCTGAGAACAGGGCTTGACTCCCAGGCACTGCAGAACCCAACAGGGAAGAAGGGTACTTACTCGATGCCAGAGATGCGGCCGTTCTGGGCAGCCACCTCCCACACATGCCCCAGACCGCCCACCTTAGCTGAGCCCACGATGATAACTGCCAGCTGCCCTAGGAACATGACCAGTGTCTGGAACACATCTGTCCAGATAACGGCCTTCAGCCCACCCTGCAGGGAGAAGATAGCACCGCTGCTCAGGTGATACCTAAACCGTCCCCTAGTGACAGCACCCTACTACCCTCCTAGTGAGGGTGAGGGCACTCTGCCACCTTCTCAGTGCCCAACTGCTGCGAGCCTGGTAGACCACTCATTCCTATCCCACCTTTCCCTACCCAGGTCATCCTGTTCCCTGTCCTGTGTGACAGGACTTCCATGAGTTCATGGAAAATCCATCATCTTCTCATCCCATGTCTGTGAATTTCTTGACACCCCCCCCTGATTACCACCCCCCAGCTTTTCCATCTCACCTCACCCCTAGAATGCTGTCCTGTCTTCTCACCCTGTTCCCCTCTTCTTCTACCTCCTCCCATCTCTCCCCCTTCTTTCACTTCATCTTCTCCCCTCCCCCTTGGTATGACTACCCTTACCAGAGCAGTGTAGAAGGCACAGACTATGCCTAGGGTCAGCACCGAGAGCCACAGATCAAAGCCGGTCACTGAAAGCAAATGGAAATCATGGTCCTATCTCTGAAAGAGACCTAAAGTTCTGACAAGGAATCCCTATCTTCGAAAGGAAGCATGAAGACCAAACCAAGAGCTCACTGCCACCACGTCAGCGCTGACCCGTACTGACCCTACAGGACCGAGGAGGACTACCCTGGGCTTCTGAGGCTGTAAACCTCTATGGAAGCAGAACGTGCACCTTCCTCCTGCAGAACCGAGTGGTTTTAAACCCCTGGCTCTATAGTCGGCAGCCCGACGTGCACCCACTACGCCGCCAAGGCTCCTTAGCATGAAGACAACTCGTAAATAAATCATTTACTGCAATGGAAAAAAAGATGTCTGCAGAGCACTACTAAAAGGTGTTGATTAACCAAATGAGGCGAGGTAACGTGTTCAAGTGCAGTGAACTTTAAGATTGCTTCCTTCTCTGGCAGACACCAGTGCAAGGGCCCACCCAGGGAGGTAGCTCCCCGGTCAAGGCTGCATTCTTCGCAGCATAGGCTCCCTGATGAGGCCCTCTCCGAGCAGTTCTCCCAGTCCAACATGGCTAGAAGCCAAAGTGGTGACTTGTGGGGTACAAAATGGTTTTCCCCAGCTTGTTCCCCAAAATATATGCCAAGCCTAAGATGCTGCTTGCAACACATTGTAAATGACTGTACACTTGGAGGCCAACATCAGCTGCTTAGAGGTTATCTCCCTGGGGGTACCAGCCATCTAGAGGAATCAGACTGTATAGTCTGTCCCGCCCTAAGTAGGGCCCACTCCCTGCCAATAAGGATAGTGGATTGCTTCCCTGAAGGAGAGTCCAGAGACAAGGTCAAGCCAACTCAAGGAGAACCAAGGTCAGGTTGCCATCTTGAATCAAGGGTCTGCCCATCTTGTCACATGTACCTAGTCCCTCCCCTTCTGACTGCATGCACGCCCCTAGCTTGTCCCCCTCTGACTGATGTTTGCCTATTGCACAACCCCTTCCCGTTGTGATGTTATCAGGGGGCTTGCACGTCCCCGGAAGTGTACATATGCTGTGATTGGAAATATATTCACTCTCTCTGCGACGACTTGGCTGCTGGGATCATGGCCATCCCGGGGGTGAACATGTTACCATAAATGTGTCTGACTCCTTTACTCTCTCCTATGACTTTATATATGACAGCTGTACAATGGCGCCTACGGACCCCTTGGTTGTTAGAGGCTGGTTTACTCTGACAGTGACTCCTCACCTGCATTGAGGGCCAGTGACGGTGCATAGAGTACAACCCCCATGTAGATCACCTGTTGAACATGAAAAAGAAAATGGGGGGGGGGGGAGGGGATGGGGGTCGGGGAAGAGACAAAAAGAGCGTTAGCTCCAACATCCCTACAGCTTCCCCTCATCTGATCTAAGCTCACGTCCCCTGCTCCCAAATTGAGGCTTGCCTTCACTTCACCCCAGGCCCTGTGCTAGATGGGATAGAACAGGCAGCAGGCTGTACCTGGGAGCTGTAGGGACAATGATCTCTGGCAAGACGTCCAGTGTTGCCCATGTGAAAGCAGGGAAGACTCCCCCTGGCCCTGCATGCCTAAATCCAGGCCCCTTTACCAGGCTCCTTCCACTTACCATCTGAAAGATGAAGGTCACAGTTCCACAAATCCGCACCGCTTTATTGAATCGGAGCTCCAGGTACTGGGCCGGAAAAAAAGAAAGCATTGCTCCCCACCCTACAACAACTCACACACAACTTCACTAAAGATAACCGGGAACACAAGGGAATTTCCTACTCTTCAGCACCCTGGACTTCCCCACCTCCCCCCGGCACAACACACCCACCTCAACCTCACCAGAAAGAACCCGTAGCCACACCACCTTGGTTCTGGCCTCATCTTACGCACCCTGCTCCTACTCTTCATCCCAGGCCCAGGCAAGCCCAGGCTCCTCGCTCCCCACACTCACCTCATAGGCACTGGTCAGATGCAGCCGGTAGAAGACCGGGATGAAGATGTGGGCAGGGATCAGCAGCCCCAGGAAATAGGAGCAGCCCAGGAACCAATACTGGGTCCCAAATGTGTAGATTTCCGATGGGACTCCTAGGATAGCCACAGCGGACTGGAAAGTGGCCAGCAGGGACAGTGCCACGGGAAAGCAGCCCATCTTGCGGTCGGCCATCAGCAGCTGACCAATGGTTTGGCGGCCCCAGCCACGGTAGGCATGGTAGAGCCCAATGGCAAGGGAGAGCAGCAGCAGCAGGGCGAACACCACATAATCCACAACGGAGAAGGTGGAGGTGGCCACGCCTGGCTTTGAGGTTAGCTCAAGAGGGGCTGAGGTGCTCGTTGCCCCCATCATGTCCACACTGTGTCCTGGACCAGCAGTCATGTGCTGCCTCCTGGCTGGGGAGGGTCAGGCGGTGACTACAGCGTGGATCCCAGTCAGTCTCACAGTTTTCCTCTTTGACCAAATCACATTGTCCAGGACGAGCTGCGGAGGAACCAGCTCTTCATCAGGTCTGTCTTACCTGTATGGCCACCCACCCTTGGGCCTTCTGCCCCACCCCCAGCAGATGAGCATTAGTCACTGGGGAGGGACTCTGGAAAGCCTGGCATTCTGGTGGGGCTGCCCTCAGAGAGGACGGTGCAAGGGAAGCAGTGCAGTGAGCCAGGAGACAAAGATGTGGCCCAAACTTTGAGTGTGCAGAACTGTGAACCTGCTCCACTCTCCAGGCCAGGAATAAAGGAAAATCAAAACTTTGTATTAAGTTTCTTCTCAGAACAGTTACCTGCCCCCACTCATAGGCACAAACCCAGTGACCACAATTCACGGAGCCGAGAGCCCAGCCTGGCGCCACAGCCCAGCGGGGGATAGGGGTGGTGTGTGAAGATACAGAGAGGAACATGTGGCTCTTCCCCCATCACCCCGACCTCAGCCCACACCTTCTAACTTGTGTCACCCTTCCTAACGCCACCTCTTCTCAGTGCTGAGATACTGACTCACAATGACCGACAGGACAGGCGGAACCGCCCCTTTTGAGTTTCTGAGCCTGTAACTGTTCCAGGAGTAGAAAGCCCTGCCTTTCTCCCGAGTGCCTGGTGGTTTCAAACTGGCAGCCTTGAAGATCGCATCCCAAAGCGTTAAGCACAAGTCAGGCTATTTCTCTGAGAGCCACAAACGTCATTTCTGGCACCCCCAGGTCAACCCCTCCATGCTCTCAGGACCACCAGTTAAGCCTGCCACCCACCTCTCCACCCTCAACCTGTTACTCACCGGAGTTCATGGTCGATCTAGAATACCCACTGCTATGGAGTAACAATATTTTCTTACTGACACGCTCACTCCGATCAAATCCATTCTGACTAAACATATATATATATATATATATTACAATTGGCTAGCTGTATCCATCTAGGGTCGACATAGCTGGCAATCTTTATGGAAGGGGAGAGCCTGAATGTTCGACCACAGAGCTGTGGTGGGTTTGAACCACCAATCTTGCAGTTAGCAGTTTAATGCTTGCCAAACAGTGTTACCAGAAGCGAGGCAGGGTCACAGGGTCATTTTGGCCAAAGCAAACCCATGGGGGGAAAAGTGGTTCTATCCCACAGTGAGCAAGTACCTACCTAGAAAAGCAATTTCAGTTCTGAAGCAGAGTTGCCCGCGAACTGTGTTTGGAGCTGGGCAGCGGCTGGGCATCTGGCTCTGTCTGTAGCTGAGGTGAGACTAGAGGTGGGGGTGGGATGAAACTCAGCAGAGCCTTGTATTGGTCCTCTCAGGAAACCAATCCCTGTGGTCCAAATGGCCCTATCATGGGGCAAAGACCCTATGGGCCCACCCCTGCTCAGTCTTAGAGGCTCCAAACCGGGGCGCAGAGAGCTTGCCTTTGGCAGCATTCCTGGAAGGATTAGGCTTTTGCCCTAAGTTACAATTGGCTGGCTCTATGCTTGAGTTGGAAGAGGAGCTGGAAGGAATCAGAACAGTTTTCTGACTCCTATTCAAGAGATACTCAGGTTCAAAGAACACACCTTGACCCTCAGAACAGGACAGAATTAATACAGTTCAAAATTTAAAGAACTCTTCGGTGATTACTATCATATTCTCTATTGAAAGGTAAAGGAAGTGAGTCTTAAACAATTCAAGTGTTCTAAAAACACAACCAACTACTACAGGAGCTAAATCAGAAACTAGGACTAATGGTTCCCCGTCTATCCTGCTTTCTACTGATACCATGATGTCTTTCATATGCAATAGTCAGGGCTACTTATTGGTAGGGAGCAGGGAAAAGGGGGTGCGAGGAGAAGATCAGGAAATGCCACCTATTTGTAGTTGCCAGGCATTGTCAAGTCAGTTCCAACTTCTATCGACATGATAGAATAAACCACTGCCTGGCCCTACACCATCCCCACAAATACTGTTCCTAGGCTTGAGGCCATGTCTGCTGTAATCACTGCGCCACTCTGCCTTGTTTTTCTCTCCTTTATGCTAACCCTCAACTTTAGCAAGTAGGAGGGTCCTTCTCCAGGGACAGGTCCCTCCTGATGTCATGTCCAAAGTCGTGCCCTCTACTTCTAGGAGCGTTCTGGCCGGCCTTCTTCCCAGACAGAGTTGCTCTTTCTTCTGGCAGTCCACGGCGTATTCAGTATTCTTCCCAATACCATTCTTCACACGTATCCCTACTCACCGGCAGCTTCTGCATAGTAATGAATCCAATGAAAACACCACAGCCTGGGATCGGCACACCTGAGTCTTTGAACATACATATATATTTTAAATTCGCTTTTTTGTCCCAGGCACGCAAATATCTGTACTTTTCTTCAGTAAACAAACATCTTGAAAGTGTTCTCATGCAGATTTACCCAGTGCAGTCAGTTCATTTCTTAACTACTGCTGTCCTGGGTGTTGACTTTGTATCCAAGAAAAACAAAACCCCTGACACCTTTCCCCTTTTCTCCACTGACCATAAGGCTGTTTATTGGTCCAGTGGTGAGGATTTTTGTTTTCTCTATGAGGTGTCATCCACAGTGAAGGTTGTAGTCTTTGATCTTCAGTAAGTCCTCTTTGCTCTCAGTAAGTTCTTTTTTACTGTATAAAGCCTTTCTTCAATCCTGATGACATGTTCTGCTTTTTTTTTTTTTTTTTTAAGTTTTCAACTGCTTTAGTTCCAAAGGCCCAATGGATAGCAATTTAGGATCCACGTTCTTCCTTCATTATTGTCCAGCATGTTAGATCATTTGCTTGTACACAGACTGAATAAGTAAGATGAAAGGATACAATCTCGGAGCACACCTTTCCTGATCTAAAACTAGTCCCTTGTTCTGGTTGAACAACTAACTGCCCCTTGGCCTATATACAGGTTCTGCATGAGTACAATGAAGTGTTCTAGAACTCCCATTCTTCCCCATTAGCCAATTTGTTACCCCATACATAAGACAGTCTGATACAGTGACAACTCACATTTTTAAAGAGTGCTATACAACCCAGCAAAGTGCTAAGTGTTTTATAAACAGTGATGATAATAGCATTTTCAAAACACTATGGTTCAGGTCAAGCACTTCTCACAAACACTACTCATAAGGAAACTATCGCTGAGAAAGGTTACATGATTGGCTCAAGGTTGCAAGCAGGATATAAAACAAAAGAGAAAGAAAGGAGGAGTGCTCTCTGCACATAACAGAGACCCTGCCCTCACTACTCCTAGTCAAGACAGCAGCAGCAGGGTGGGTGTTCATTGTAGTCAGACAGTCACGGACCAAAGCAAAAACAAACCTGACCTTCCACCTCTCACATTGTGTTCTTGGCCAGAAGATATGGCCTCACACAGATCAAATCTGAACCCTGAACCTGCAGATTCTTGGGGTCACATCTTCAGTGACAGACTGTTGGTTCCCCAGAAAAATGTTTCCACAATGCCACAATGTTTCAATGCCAACACACTGTTGGCCTTTGAGCAATACAATGGCATGAGTTTCCTCACTCCTCTATGGTAAAAGTTTTACTGCTGTGCTATGATAGAGGACAGGACCTAAGAGACCTGGGCTGCTATTTACAAACAAGGGTTAGTCCTATGGAAATGGCAGGCAGTTCAGAAAGAGAAGCAAGGTCCGCCCCCTGGAACCTGAGTGCACAATGGCCAGAAATGGAGACCTTCTACAGCTGAGGTCACTGGTAAGGCTTCCCGCGAGAAATGATTTACATGCGTTAGAGAGGCCCTCCTTCCGAGTGACTCAGTAAGAAGAGCACCAGGAAAGAGAAGGAAAGCTTGATCTGGTAGCCAGGATTCTAGGAACAAGGCAGTGGTTTCCCATACACCCTCCACTAATCCAAGAAGCCCCAAGGCTCACAGCTTTCTGAGAGAGAACAAAGCCTGAACTGAGTTTCACCAAAATCCTAATACACGAAGGCACACACAGCAGGCTGTAACTGACGGGGGAGGGATGGAAGGTGTCCTTTTTGAAACACACATTTTCCCCAGTTCCCCTGTTCCCCACCCCTGACCTTAGTCACACTCTACTCTGCCCTGGATTGTTTTTGACTCATACAAAAGAGAAAGAAAGGGGTCAAGGGCAAGTTTCCTAGAATGCCTCAAGCTCTGAAGGGCCTGTTGTCATCAAAGGCCAGTAAAGCAGTGGTTCTAACCTTCCTAAAGCAGTGACCCTTTCATACAGTTCCTCATGTGGTGGTAACCCCCAACCATAAAGTTATTTTCGTTGCTACTTCATCACTGTCATTTTACTACTGTTACGAATCAGGGGACCCCCTGTGAAAGGGTTGTTCGACGCCCCCCCCAGAAGGGTCGCGACCCGAAGGTTGAGAACCACCACAGTAAAGTATCAATGACTTAGGAAGATCCTTCACCTAGGGCTGATGGACCTGTGCAGGCAGCAAGTAGAACAAGGGGTCCTGAGGGGTACCGCTGGGGAGGGGGAGGGGGGCACGGGAGATGCTATCAAGGATTTCAAGAAGGCAGTGAATGTTCTGAAACTCATTGCCGTGGCACTTGTACAATACTGCTTGATGTGAATAAACTTCGGAATGATAGCTGAATTACCTCCCAATAAAAAGGTTTTTTTTTGGGGGGGTTATACCATTAAAAAAAGCAGATTAAAGCTCCTTCGAGGAGGTGCGTGATAGCCGGGAGGACACCGAGGGGCCAGCGATGCTGAGAGATGCTCAAGATGAGCCTTAGTCCGCTCTCCAACCCACAACGGGACCGGCCTGGCGGCGGGGGCATCCTAGTGTCGCGATCGCCGGCGGCTCTTACCTCCGTGGCTCAGCCGGGGCTAAGGTCCTCTCATTCTTAGCGGCACGGGGACTTGGCTCACTCTCCCTGGGAAGACAAGGACAAGGGACTTAGCACGCCGCCGCCGCCTCCCCGCCGGAGCGTCAGACTCGGCGCGGTGTCCCGGGACCGAGGTGAAGGGGACTGGGTGCCCCGAGCGTCCTCGGGCTCGCCTCTTCCAGCCTGGGCTCCCCCTTCCTTCCGCGCTCCTCCAGCAATCACCCTTACTCCCTCTTCCAGCCTCCGCTCCCGCTCTCCACGCACGAGGGACGGAGACCACCAAGCTCGCGGGCTTTCCGAGAGCCGCCCCATGCCCACGCCCCGCCCCGCGAGCCCCGCCCCCTCAGGCCGCACTCCACAGCCCACCTGCGGCCTCGGCTCCACACGTGGGTCGGGCCGTCGCCCGGGTCCGGCCAGCGACTGGTGAGCGCCGGGTGACACCGGGCCCCGCCCCCTGCCCGCCCCAGCCGCCATGTTTACTCAGGGCGTACGGCGTGTCCCCGAGTCTCGGCGGACACACGACCTCGGCGTCCACGCGCAGGAAACGCCGGGCTGTGGGAGCCGGCGGTCGGCCCAGAGGAGCCGAGCGGTGCGGTGGGAAGGAACGGAGGCTCTACTGGGGAGGGAAAAGGAGGCGGGGTCCCCCCAGAAGGAAGACTGGGGGCGCTCGGAGCAGAGGACCGACCTCCGCCCGCGGAGGAGCGCGCCAGCCCGCCTCGGGCCTACTGGCCACGCCCTAGAGGCGGGGCAGGGGCGGGCCCATGTCGCGCAAGGGGGCGGGGGTCATGTCGCGCAAGGGGGCGGGGCCATCGCGCGCAGGCTCCTCGAGCCTCGGAGAAGACGGCTCCGTGGAAAATGGCGCGCCGCGAGCCCGGCTCTCGTCCGAGCGTGGTGCCTTGTGTTGCCCTGCTCCTTGCTCTGGGCGTGGATAGGGCTCTGGCGCAACCCGAGGTACAGAAGCAAGTTGTCGGTCGCGCCGAAGTAGACAAGTTGGGAAGCCGAGGGTTCGCGCCCTCACACCCTCACCCCGCCCTCCGCAGCCGGCCGGCCGGCCGCTCCGACTTCGCCCCGGAGGCCTCCCCGCGAGCTGCGGGGCCTCCCACGCGCCGGCCTCCCGGCGACCCCGAACCTCCTACCTTGCGAGACCTTTGAGATTTCGATCGTCTCGCTCCTCCGCTCTGGAGCGCTGGACGCTGTTCTTAGCAGAGGCGTCTCCGGGTTCTTCCTCCTTTACTGTCCACGCATGAAGGTCGCGCTTCGTGCCGCAGCAGGACTGTGCTTTCTGTAATGTTTGATGAGTTCCTCGTGTACCTTGTCCCTTTATACCAGACCAAACTGGAGCTGGCGGGTTGAGAAATCGCCGGAGAGGGCGTAATAAGTCATCTTCGAACAGCGCGATCTTTAAAGACGAGGGCCGGGTACTGATAGTCTCAGTTGAGCCGGTTTGGCCCTAAGCAAAGAAAGGCACCTATGACCCAGTCTAACCTGATCAAGGGCAGGACCCGAGTTAGTTCCCTGTCCTCATTTATAAGAATCCCGGAGAGGTGGGCTGGTAGTTGTTGTTTTATTTCTGTAGTTAATTCTTAATGTCCGTGCTTTTCTTGGTTTGTCTCTCTTGGGTTGTAATAGGTTTCTCTCTTCTGCAGATATGCAGCCAGTGTGCAGGGACTGCGCGGAATTTGTCGCAAGTGGCTCTTTTTTGTACGCAGACACCGAAGCTGATACTGCACGCCCGCTGCTGCCTGAATCAGAAGGGCACCATCTTGGGGTGAGAGAGGAGAAGACATCCCTGGATACAGGAGGGGGAAAAAAGGGTTTCTCAGACAGACTGTCATGGAAAATGCTTGATAGACTTTTGGTGTAAATATTGATGCCTATTTGGCACCCTCTAGACCGTGATTCATTCTCAGACTTTTAAATCTGTATATCGTTTTTGGCCAGGGAATAATCCTGAAATTATTTCTGGTTGAAGCTGCATAAAAATCATAATTTTTGCCTTTAAAAACATAATAAGCTCTATTAGGCCTTCCTTTTAAAAAGAGGTTTGCTCTTTTGCTTACGATCAAGTCTGTTACTCACTGTGTGTCTCCGTGAAACTCTCCCCATATCCTCCATGAGACACGTAAGATTATCTTTTTTTCTGAGCCCTTCACGCTTGTCTTTGAGCCATGTTCCTCTCACTGGCCACTGTTTTTCTTAATCCCTCAGATTCATTCCTTGGCCCTCTACTCGTCTCCCTGTACATTCTTTGAGAGTCCACCTATTTAGTTCCCCAAATGAAATCTCTTAGCATCTTTTGACACCTCTTGAAGCTCCAGGTATATACTTCCAACTTCTGTGCTATGTGTATTACTGTTTTGCTGGTGGGAGAAAGTTCACATCATGAATTCAGCATGAACTGTCTACCACAGACTGGTCCCATATCCACCTTTCCAATACTAATTCTAGTTATTTGTCGAATCAAGCTCCATGATCAGGGTTTGGCTGCAGCCAGAGTTGCCTACTCAAAGGCACTGAGTCTTTTTGTTGTTTTGGAAGGCCTTTCTCCTCCGTACTTGGGACTGCTTTCACCAATTTAGGACATCCCCATCCTTGAATGTCCCCATCTTCTGTGAATGCGCCCCCCTCCACAATCCCAGGATCATAGTTCATTGATTCACCGCTCACCTTTATATGCTGGTCTGTTGTCTTTTTCATACCGCACCTTGATATTTATATTGTTTTTCTTTTTGGTGATTTCTTTTCATGTTTCCCTACTAAATTGTAATCTACTTCAAGGCAGAGATGATGAGTTACATGTTTTCATATATATATAGTAACTTGATTTAATCTATATATTCATAAAAGAAATCATGTGGCATGGCCCTGAATGTCCAGCCCACAGTAGGAAATATGCCTGGAGCATGTTCCTTGCTTCTCTCCCACAGCGTCTCCCAGTTGAAAGGCCTTCATGGATCTGGGAATCATAATGTTATAATATGTGAGCTACTAAATCCAGACCAGGACCAACTTTCTTGCAATGAATGGGCAGGAGTGAACTGATAGGGCATAGTACTTGGGAGAGCTCATTGCTATCAAGTCGATTCGGATTCATAGCAACCCTCTGTGGGGTTTTTGAGGCTCTATCTCTACAGGAGCAGACAGCCTCACATTTCTCCTGAGGAGCAGCTGGTAGGTTTGACTCACTGACCTTGTGGTTTGCAGTCCAACGCTTCCCTAACAGTACTGCCAGGGCTCCTTTATTTAGGAGAACATTAACATCCAACCAGAACTTGGTGCAAAGATGGCAGTGTTCATACCTGCACTACCCAATGCAGCAGCTGCCAACTACATGTGAGTGTGTACCTAGCACTTCAAGTGTGGCCAGTGCAAATGAGAGACAGGATTCCTAATTTAGTTTTAATTCTAAGACCATGCATGTGTTCCCAGGTTGAGTTCTTTCCCAGCGTCTGGTTTTCTAAATGCTGGTGCTAAGTCAAATCTGAATTTCTGTATGAAATGCAGGAAATGGTTGGCACTCCAAGCATCTTCAAATTTAAGATGACTGTCTAGTAAAATAACTGGAAAATAACAACTGCTGATTTGCAGAATTTATGTCTAAAGAAGGGACATTCTGCAATGACCAGTTTTCACTAATTAAATGTAAAATTGTTGTAGTTCATACATGTAATAAGAATAAATAAACAATATGCTAAAATAATAATTATCTTTAAATTATTAAGGGGGAGGGGGAGGGAGGGGAAAAATGAGCTGATACCAAGGGCTCAAGTAGAAAGCAGGTGTTTTGAAGATGATGGCAACATATGTACGAATGTGCTGGACACAAATGATGTGTGTATGGATTGTGAAAAGAGTTGTATGAGCCCCTAATAAAATGATAAAAATAAATAGCTAGATGTAGCAAGTGATAACACTGTTGGACAATGCAGGGTTAAAACAAACCACAGCACCTAGTATGTGATTCTAGCACAGCTGTGGTCAATGAATCCACAAACCTAGAAGGGAGTTGGGTATTGTTTTTTTTAAATCATTTTATTTCTCACAATCCATCCATCCATTGTGTCAAACACATTTGTACATTTGTTGCCATCATCATGGGAGTTGGGTATTAAAGACAAACCTTGTCATATATACGGAAGACATTTCCTTACAGAGGTTACTTGTGTTTCCTCAGGCTGGATCTCCAGAATTGTTCTCTGAAGGACCCTGGTCCAAACTTTCATCAGGCATATACTGCTATCATCATGTAAGTGGTCACAACAACAAGCATATTGCCATAAATTCTGACTCAGCAGAGTAGGACAGAGTCGAACGGGCCCTGCGGCTTTCCGAGACTGGAACTAACTCTATGGGAGTAGAAAGCCTCATCCCTCTCCCACGGAGCGGTGGGTGGTTTGGAACTGCAGCCCTATTTGTTTCATTCCCCCCAAATATGAATGTGGCAAAGGGTTGGTGGGAAAATCTTTGGGATGGATTCCTAAAAAGATAGATGAATAGTGATGTCTAAATTTGCTCTGGGTGGGGCCGTATTACCAGACTAGGAGGATGACTAGGGGAGGAGAATACTAACCCTGTGCTTCACAGAGACCTGCAAGCAAACCCCCTCAAGAATGACTTGGCTAATGCCTTCCGTGGCTTCACTCAGCTCCAGACTCTGTAAGTAAAGAGGGTGGGGAACTGCTGGGAGCTCAGCAACATTGTGTTGAGTATATTACAACTTGTACTGCCTTCAGGTTACTGCCGAAAGATGTCAACTGCCCTGGAGATATTGGTGCCTGGAGTACAATCACCACTTACGTAGACAAGCAAGCCTGCCAAGGACAGAGGAACCTGTGCAATAGCACTGGTGACCCAGGTGTGCCTTCTCACCTTTACCTTCCTGGGAACTGCCTTCCTCCCTGTATTCTCCACGTGAAATCGGACAAAAAGCAGTGAAGGTGCTGAGAGTTCTGAGCACCTTTCTTGGGGGAAAAATGATTGTTCTGTTCTGCCTATCTGACCTACAAAGGATGGGGGAACCTAAGTTGAAGCAGCTGTTTAAGAAATCTATCTGATGAAACCCACTGATCCTCTCTGTTTCTCTCTGGCTCCCAGAAATGTGTCCTGAGAATGGACTGTGTGCGTCGGATGGGCCTGGGCTCTGGAAGTGCCTTTGTGCTGATGGCTTTCACGGCTACAAGTGCATGCGCCAGGTGAGGAAGCAGGCCTCAGGTAGGAGAGGGATGCATAGAGTGGGAACCTCGGTGAGGCTCTTGCAGATAGCTTTACAGAGGGTCAGTGGTCTAGATTTGCTCCAAATGAGGTGGACTAGGGAAGAACTAGCTGATAAAGGGTAATGCTCAATGAGATGGTTAATTCGCAGGGCTCCTTCTCACTAATTGTGTTCTTCGGGATTCTGGGATCCACCACGCTATCCATCTCTATTCTGCTGTGGGCGACCCAGCGCCGAAAAGCCAAGGCTTCATGAACCCATGGGTCTCCCTAGTGACCTAAAGAACATGGATCTAGCGGAGCCCTGCCTGGGAGTTGTGCTTCCTAGCCAAGGTGACCAGATTTTAACATTGGTCAAGCGGGACACCAGCAGGACACCGTTGATAAAACTCATATCCTGGTGAAATAGCCACATGGCAGCCGAAAACTGTACCCTAGCTTGTCGTTCATTCTTTCCAAAAATTGGGACTTTTAAAAAACGCTGCGGGACACGGGAAAAATTGTTCAAAATCGTGACGCCTAGGACCTAGACTGGCATCACCAAGCCCAGGCCGCCTTTGGAAGGAAGATGGAAAACTGCCTCCATCCCCCTGCGCGGGGGACGCATCTCCATTTGCTGCTGACCCTAATAAACAACGTGTCTTGTTGGTCTATTTAGGGAATCGGCCCTGCCTCGGCTTCTTTCTTGGTTGGGGCGGGAGGGGTGGTTCGGTGCGCGCAGACTTCTCAGGAGTAGGAGGATGCCGCCGTGCCGCGGCGCCGCCGCCTTGGCCCCGCCCCCGCCGCCTTGGCCCCGCCCCGTGCGTGCCCGGCCCCGCCCCGCACGCCGCCGGCTTCCCGCGCCGCCGCAGACCCCGCGGCTAGTGCGTCGGGCTCCTGCGCGGCGCGCGGCAGCATCTGCTCCAGCCACCGGCGCCGTGAGCCACGTGGACCGGCCGCGGGCGCACAGTCCTCACGTGGTCGCCGCGCCGGCGGGGGCTGGACTCGCTCCCCCGCTCGCTCCTGCTCGGCGCTGCCGGCGTTCCGTCCTCATGGCGGCCCTGGTGTTGGAGGACGGGTCGGTCCTGCGGGGCCAGCCCTTTGGGGCCGCGGTTTCGACTGCCGGGGAAGTGGGTAAGCTAAGCAAGCCCGGGGAGGCTGCCGATCTCGTCCCACTCCGGTGCCCCTCGCCCTCCCAGGCGGCCCTGCCCGACCCCCGCCATTTTCCCGCCTGACACCCTTCGCGCTTCCACTCCTCACGCCCCAGGCAGCCCCCCGGGACTGGGGCATTCCCATCGCCGCGCGGTGCGCTGAAGGGTGCCCTGCCCGCGCCTCGCCCTACCTCTCTCCTGCAGTGTTTCAAACCGGCATGGTGGGCTACCCGGAGGCCCTCACTGATCCCTCCTACAAAGCCCAGATCCTAGTCCTGACTTACCCGCTGATCGGCAACTACGGCATCCCCTTAGACGAAGCGGACGAGTTCGGCCTCAGCAAGGTAGCACCTCCCAACTTCTTGCTTTCTTATTCAGATCGGTAGTAGTTGAACAATGAATATGGCATGGACGCACTTCAGGGGAAGCGGTTACACAAGCAATGAGATGACTGTAATTCAATTTACAGTGGATAAATGCTTTAAGAAGGCGGCCGGCTGGGGTCCTGAAAGGCCGCCCGGTCCCTTTTGTTCAGGGCCCCGGGGCCCGGTGGAGACTGCCCCGCCCCATTGTAGTGAAGGTAGAAATCATCAAGTGGCAAGAGGTATTTGCAGTAGTTGCCCCCGGAGCTTTCCCATACTGTTAGGTTTGAAGCCAAGCGAATCTGAATTTGATAGGATCCTCTGGAGTTGAGCAGTGCTTGAGTTGGGAAAGAGACTGAAAGCCCCAGGCCCCACCCTTCCCATCACTGTGGGTTCCAGTTGACCTGCAGAACTAGTAGGTTATGGGCTTCGCCGAGACTCTTGTAGTGTTCTTAACATCTGGGTGAGAAAATTCTGTTTTTCTCCTGAAATTCAGTGAAGTTGTTACTCTTCTTCCTCTGGCATTTGGAAATCAAAATACCCTCTAAGTTGAAGTTTAATTTTTTTTAAGCAACTTGGGTAATAGTTACTTTAAAAAACCTGTATATTCCCCCTCTCCCCCCAAAAAACATTAAAAAACCCTTGTATATCCCAGATACAGGGTTCATAGCATCGTGTTACTGTGATTCCAGGCTTACTAAGCAAGCAACTACTCTTGCAAACAAACGCACTGCCATTGAGTTAGATTCCAACTCATAGTCACCCTATAGGGCAGAGTTCGGAGACTTGTCAACCTATGGGAGCAGAAAGCCTCACTGCCTACCCCCTTCACCCCAACTCAACAGAGCATCTGGTGATTTTAGACAGCTGACCTTGCAGTTAGCAGCCTATGCTGTAGCCCACTACGCCACCATGTGCCTCTGGCAACCATGAGGTTCTAGATTTGCCATCCAGATAACCTTGGTACTGGGAAGACTCGGGATAATAAATGTGTTTACTGTTAAACTTGGAAAAGACCATTTGTCATCATAAACCTGTAAACACATTCTAATTTTACGTCAGTAATTTATGAATTGGGTTAACATAGGCCCGTCTTGAGCTCCACCAGTTCTAGGCCCACTGACAGAATGGAGTTGACAAATCTGTAGAATTGAGGCCCTGGCTGGCCAGTGAGTGAAACCTCCACCTGCACCCTGAGTTGACTCCACCTGCCTGGGAGGGCTCTTGTTACCTTCTCAACACCAGCTGTCTCTCTTTCATTGGAATGTAATGTAAATAGGCCACTCCCTCCCAAGTAAACGCCACTTTCTCCATTTAGTTGTTACATGCTTGTCTGTGATTGACAGATGTGTAATTTTTCTTTCATCTGGCCCCTTTGAAGTGGGGGAGGGTATGATCTCGGCTCATAAATAAATGTCCATTGTCGATGCCGTGTGTTGGGTATGTTTCTCCTGAGTTTGTTTTCCTGTGGCGAGGACATGGCCCGTGTGTTGTGTGTTACTGTTTAGTGTTGGGGGCAGCCCGGTTGGTTGAACGGAGTGATGAAGGTGGTGGTGATGGTGCAGGTCATTCAGTGTAACTGCCATAGATGGCCCATGGCCATACTGGGAGAGGGGAAAAAGGACCTAGGGACTTAGTTGGCCCAGAGCTTCCTCTCATGTTTTGTTTTTTTTCCCCCCATCTACAGTGGTTTGAATCCTCGGGGATCCATGTGGCAGGACTGGTGGTGGGAGAGTGCTGCCCCACGCCCAGCCACTGGAGTGCCACCCGCACCCTGCATGAGTGGCTGCAGGAGCATGGCATACCCGGCCTGCAAGGTATGCTGGGTGAGCCCAGGTGTGTCCAGTCAGAGCACATTATGCCCAGAGAGAAAGGATTACAGAAGGTCTCTCTGTTAGGACTTGCTTCCTATAGGCTCCAGAGGGAAGGTTTGGATTGGGCTCTGGGGCTGTAGGAGCCAGATGATCTCACTCAGATGGGCGATTCCTCCAGTTAATGGGTAATCTTTTGTCACCACCAGGTACTTTCTAAGCAGCTCTGACATCATTTCATCCACAGCAGCTCAACATCTTAGCTATGCAACTTCAAGCCTTTTTTTTTAAGCGTGGCCCGCAATAAAATTGCCATACTTTAAGTAACTCCTTAATATTATAAAATACACTCAGGCAACGTTCAAAATGTATCCAAGTCATCTTAAAGAAACAAACTGTGAAAATAATTGTATGAGCCCCAATAAATTGTTAAAATAAATTAAAAAAAAACAAACAAACAAAACCAACTGTTAGCTTGAAGCTGTATCTAAACAAGGCTTATAGTTTGCATGTGGTTGATCAATCTCTTTAGTCTAAAGAGCCTGAGTCTAAATATTGAGGGAAAATAAGTTATTGATTCCGTTAGAGGTTCCCTCAGCCATTTATTTCTGTGGCATTATTTAGCATCTTCTGTTGTACCTTGGTGTTCTTTCCCATAAACCAGTAGGTCTAACACTGGGTCAGGGCAGACACATTCCAGTCAAGAATCCTTCATGGCCGCACATTTCGCAGCACAGGCCTGTAGACTAGGTGTGGGTGGCTCCTGTGCTCACACGAAATTATTTCTAGAAGTTGATCCTCATGCAGATTTGAGTGGGATCTCTGGAGGGCGTGCTAATTTTGACAGGCGTGGACACGCGGGAGCTGACTAAGAAATTACGGGAGCAAGGGTCGCTGCTGGGGAAGCTGGTCCAGAATGGGACAGAGCCTTCAACCTTGCCGTTCGTGGACCCCAATTCCCGTCCCCTGGTGCCAGAAGTCTCCATTAAGGTAGGGCGGGAGAGTGGTCTAAGCTGCGTGAGCCACAGTGGTTACACTTTGCTCCTAGCTGGTGTGAACACTAGGGGCAGAGTCAGAAGAGGGGTGGGAGGAAGGGTAGGAGTGGGGCTGAATACCGTCCACTGATCACAGTTGCTGAATTGTTGCTCTTTCCGCCTCTGTTCCTCAGGCCCCACGAGTATTCAATTCGGGGGGTACCCCACGGATTCTGGCTTTGGACTGTGGCCTCAAGTACAATCAGATCCGGTGCCTCTGCCAGCGTGGGGCAGAGGTCACTGTGGTGCCCTGGGACCACATGCTGGACAGCCAGGGTGAGTAGCTCGGGTGTACACAGGGTCTTCCACCAGGATGAAAAGGTGGTCTCTTGGTCCCCTTGCCCAAAGCCAACATGAATTACAGCAAAGATGAAGACACGGCTTTCTGCTCTGATGGTAAGGGCTGCAGGTATGTCTTGCAGTTGAAATACTGGTTTTGATGTCATGTCTTCTGCTCACTCCAGAGTATGAGGGTCTCTTCCTAAGTAATGGCCCTGGTGACCCCGCCTCCTGTCCCAATGTCGTATCCACACTGAGCCGTGTCTTAGCTGAGCCTAATCCCCGACCTGTCTTCGGGATCTGCCTGGGACACCAGCTGTTGGCCTTAGCCATTGGGGCCAAGACTTACAAGATGAGGTGGGACTTGGGAGAGGAAGGGACCTGCCCCTTTGAGATGAGGGTTGGGGAGTCTTGGGAGTGGGAATCGAGTTGGTATTGATTGGTGTGGAAACAGGAGGGGGTGGCCAGTGAGAACAGTGAGAGCCACAAGAAGTTTGGTTTGCAGTAGTGAAAGGAGGTTGGAAGCAGCCTGTGACTTAGCTTGACTCCTTCGCCAGATACGGGAACCGAGGCCATAACCAACCATGCCTGCTGGTGGGCTCTGGGCGCTGCTTTCTGACATCCCAGAACCACGGGTTTGCCGTGGAAGCGGACTCGCTGCCAGCAGGCTGGTCTCCTCTCTTCACCAACGCCAACGACCAATCCAATGAAGGCATTGTGCACGACAGCCTGCCCTTCTTCAGGTGAGCCGGGGCGGGGACATGGGATGGCCTGGCAGGGTTACTGAGAACCTCCACAGCTTGGAAGCCTCATGGCCCTTAAGGTTGCAAACGAAAAGTCCAGCAGCAGACTGGAGTTCTCTGCCCACTACCCATCAGCGAGGCTGCGGGCGCCTGTGCCTGTGACGAGGACGGGCTTCGTGACCCATCTCTTCCACAGTGTGCAGTTTCACCCGGAACACCGGGCTGGCCCTTCGGATATGGAGCTGCTTTTTGACGTCTTCCTGGAAACGGTGAAGCAGGCTGCAGCTGGGAAGCCAGGGGGCCGAACAGGTGAGCCCCAGAGGAGGAGGAGCCAGCTGGGGACCTGAGGACTTAAGCCCAGGCTGGGCTCAGCAGCGACAGGAGTTGGCTCCAGGGCACGCATACGATGGCCGTGCCCCAAGAAACTGATTAGCTTGGTTTCAAGGTTGGGATAGTGGGGGGGAGGCAAACAGAGAGTTGATTCCTGCTGCTTCTCCTAGAAGTTCCCTGTGGGATCCTTAGTCCTGCCTTCTGAGCCTCCTGATGTCCATTGAATGCAGGCTCAATCAAGACTATTCTGTACCATGGAAGGGGTGACCCCAGATGCTTGCTCAAAACCTGTTTAAGGTCAATGCTGTGGTTCTCTCTGCCTCCACAGTCCGAGAGCAGCTGACCGAGTGCCTCTGTTCCCCTGGGCTTCCCACCACCGGCCCGGGGCTTCCACCGCTCAGAAAGGTGCTCATCCTCGGCTCAGGGGGCCTCTCCATTGGCCAAGCTGGAGAGTTTGACTATTCGGGCTCTCAGGTAAGACATGGCCACGCCTGCTCCCGTGGGGGTGGGGATCCTCAGGAATGGCTGAGGAGTCTCTCGCTGTTATCGGGAGACAATGACTCAGGAGAGGTGAGGTAGAGAAAGAGGAGGTGATGGGGACTAGGTTTAGTTCTTAGGCACTTGGGGTGCGCAGGGAGGAAAGAGGAGGAAGGACCGTCGTAGGCGATCCTCAGTGTTGATGTGCCCTGCTTCACCTCTTAGGCCATCAAGGCCCTGAAGGAGGAGAACATTCAGACCCTGCTGATCAACCCCAACATCGCCACTGTGCAGACCTCTCAGGGGCTGGCTGATAAGGTCTACTTCCTTCCCATCACACCGCACTACGTAACCCAGGTATCATGTGGGCCGGGCCTTCCGTGGTCATTCTGTCACATTTTTCCAAAGACCTTCAGTCCTCTCCCTGCCCCACAAAGCCACCTGCGCACTCATTCTCCTTCCTACCGCAGGTGATCCGCAACGAACGCCCAGACGGCGTGCTACTGACGTTCGGGGGCCAGACAGCGCTGAACTGTGGCGTGGAGCTGACCAAGGGCAAGGACAATGTACTTGCTCGCTATGGAGTCCGTGTGTTGGGCACGCCCGTCGAGACGATTGAGCTCACTGAGGACCGGCGTGCCTTCGCCGCCAGGATGGCGGAGATCGGGGAACACGTGGCCCCCAGTGAAGCCGCGGATTCTCTGGAGCAGGTTCGAGGAGGGGGTGGGTTGAAAGCGGAGTGGGGTCACTTCTTTCATGCTTTGGTTCTTCTGCCTCTAGGTGCCCTCTGGGCCACAAGAGGTCAAGACCTTGACCTGTCTGTCCGTGTCCTGCAGGCCCAGGCCGCAGCCGAGCGACTAGGATACCCCGTGCTGGTGCGCGCAGCCTTTGCCCTCGGGGGCCTGGGCTCCGGCTTTGCCTCCAACAAGGAGGAGCTCTCTGCTCTCGTTGCCCCAGCCTTCGCACACACCAGCCAGGTGCTGGTGGACAAGTCCTTGAAAGGATGGAAGGAGATTGAGTACGAGGTGGTGAGGGATGCCTACGGCAACTGTGTCACGGTGCGTGGTGGGGAAAGGTCGGGAGTCAGGGCCCTTGGAGGAAGAGGGTTTGCTGTCCTGGTGGAGTCCAGCCATAGAGGCAGTAGGGCCAGGGGCATTGCTGCCCACCCATCCTGATGGCCTTTAGCAGTGACTCCCAGTGGACCCTCCTTTCACAGGTGTGTAACATGGAGAACCTGGACCCACTCGGCATACACACGGGTGAGTCCATCGTGGTGGCTCCAAGCCAGACGCTGAACGACCGGGAGTACCAGCTCCTGCGGCAGACGGCCATCAAGGTGACCCAGCACCTGGGAATCATTGGCGAGTGCAACGTGCAGTATGCCCTGAACCCTGAGTCTGAACAGGTGAGATGATAGGCCCTACAGCACACGGTCTAGCTGTTGCCTCCTGCTTGTCCCTTCAGTGATCAGCCTCTATGGCCAACCGGCCTTGTCCTGCAGACATTAGAATTCAAGCCAGGACCGTCTTTGCTGTGGTTGGGCCTTGGGGCGGTCCCTTGTGCTACCTTCCCGTCCCTAGAAAGGCCCACTGTTGTCAAGTTGATGCCAGCCTGTATTGACGCTGTAAGAAGAGTAGAGCCGACTGCCCCCAGCTG
This sequence comes from Tenrec ecaudatus, assembly GCF_050624435.1. NCBI lineage: Eukaryota > Metazoa > Chordata > Mammalia > Afrosoricida > Tenrecidae > Tenrec > Tenrec ecaudatus. The sequence continues at coordinate 18,200,611 of NC_134546.1, forward strand.
GTGGGTTAGAACCTCCGGCCTTTCCATTGGCAGCCAAGCACTTTAACCATTACACCACCAGGGCTCCTCCTCCATTCCTTTGCAGAGCCTTGTTTCCTTAGCCGTTTACTGCCCATTGCCTCCCCGCTCTCCCTCTGCAGTACTACATCATTGAAGTGAATGCTCGGCTCTCTCGCAGCTCCGCCCTGGCCAGCAAAGCTACTGGCTATCCTCTCGCTTACGTGGCGGCCAAGCTGGCTTTGGGCATCCCTCTGCCTGAGCTCAGGTACGAGGCGAGAGGGCGAAACGGGCCGTAAGGAGTGGGGCCTGGGGAGGACACTCAGGAGCGGGATGCTAACGCCGTAGTTGGCCTGAATTTATGGTCTGTGGAGAGACCTTATCTGGAAGCTCAGGCTGTACATCTCCTGCTCTGTTCGCCGGTTCCCAGGAACTCCGTGACTGGAGGGACGGCGGCCTTTGAGCCAAGCCTGGATTACTGTGTGGTGAAGATCCCTCGCTGGGACCTCAGCAAGTTCCTGCGGGTCAGCACCAAGATCGGGAGCTGCATGAAGAGCGTGGGTGAGAGAGGCCTGCCCTACAGCCCGTCCTCAGACCTGGCACCGCCTTGGGCCCCTCGTACCAGGAACCCTCAAAGGGCCCTGGCGTGCCTTTCTTAACTTCCGTACTGGCAGCTTCTGGGAAATGTGTGTCCTGAGAGGTAACGGGGACATTGCCAAGTAGGACAGTAGTGCTCTGCAGGAGTGGGACTCAAAGTCATCCAGGACTCTGTCAGGCACACGTGCCGTCCCCATGCCCCAGATGGTACCCCAGAATCCCTGGAGAGTCTGCTGGGCCCCAGACTCTCTCTGCTCCTTCCTTTTATACATGAGTAATCTGCGGTGCCCTCAGAAGGAACTTGGCAGAGCCAAGAACTGGGAGGCTCACCGGACTCCTGGCCCCATGTTTTCCTGTTGCCGACCTTGGCCTTCATCTGCGAGGCCAGTTCTCTGAAACTGCACCCATGGCATTTCAGCTTCATGGCATTTTGCCCTGGGCTTTGTCTTGGCTGGCGAGCCGGCTGGGGCATTTTGTTCACTGTGTGAGTTTAAATCGGAGACTTGAGGGACACAGTGACTGCTCTCGGGTGAACCCCTTCTCCATCCCGGTAGCACAGGGGCAGCCATTCATAGCCTACCTCCTCTTCCTCTGAACCCGTTCTGCCGAGGTCACTAAATGAAATACTGTTGGACCGTTTAAGACCGGGTGATTTAAGTTCAGAGCAAGCCACCAACTTTTTTTTAAACATGAACAGAAATTGTCTTTGTGAACAGTGAGCAGTGGGAATAGTCATCAGCGGTGGTGGAGTAGGTGGGAGTGTGCTTCCTCTTGGTGCCCCTGTAGTTGCTGCAGACCATTCAGTCCCACGTTTCATCCCAAAGAAGCGCCTGCGTGCCTGCACTAGCCAGCATGGCCTGAGATCTCACGAGCTGCAGTGGCCTTTAAACAAGTCTGAGCGCGGATGGTATTGCAGGAAATTTAGAAACCCGAGAAGACTGCCAAGTCATTCCGTCTGGAGATAAATTCCTGTTAATTTGAAAAGTATAACAAACATGGGATTGAAGCCATAATTAAATTGTGGAGCAAAGATGTAGGTTGACAACAGTCAAAGGTCGAGGCCTCGGTGAAACATTTAAATGTTTCCCATCCACTCTGGTCTTTTTAACGTGGATCTCTGGCTACTTTGTAACTTTTAAGTTGGGTACAGGAGTCATTGGCAAATGAGAAAGTGTATTTTGGCCAAACGAGTCATTACCTGTAAGCGTATCGCACACAGGGGTGAACTTGAATGGGTGTGGGGGCTGTGTGTTTCTAGATGCGCACACACCCAGTAGTTTCCAGGCAGACATGTACAAGTGTGCTGGGGTTCTGTTGTTTCATGACAAACCCGGGAATAAAAGTAAGCTATTTGTCAAATATTATATCGCTCTATAATACAAAGGGGGCTTCAGAAACGTTTGTAGAAAAATTCTGTTGAACATTTTGAAGCCCCCTTGTACATTCACGTGACCAAAAATCTAAACACAATCTACTTCCTTCACACTGTAACCTCATCGCGGTGATTTTTAAAATTTTTAGAAGAAAACCGTCAGGGTTTTAAATGAGAGGGGAAAAGACTTAGGAGAGTAGGTGCCTAAAAGGGGAAGAAATTGTCAGCAAGCCTGGGAGGAAGAGATAGCTCTCCTTCCTAAGTAGAAATCCAGCTCGAGGGGTGTTGTCTTTGATTGCCCGATGCCATTAGGTAGATTTTGACTCGGTGACCTCATGATGAGTAGAGCTGCCCCGTGGGGTTATGGAAACTTTCCCAGGCACGCACTTATTAGCCAGACAAACCAAAAAAAGCTTTAAATAAAAATGCTCAGTTGTAAAGTCTATGCTTCAGGATAGTTAGCCTATGATCCAAAGCCCAGGAGACATCCTGCCTCACCTGGGATCTTGAGCACCTAGAAGGAAGTGCCCAAGCTGCCGGCAGTCACATTACGGTAAATGTAAGAAACCACTGGCTGTAAGGCCCTCTGACAATTTGCACACACTTACGGGGAGGCAAACAAGAAGGAAAACAGTATGTATTCTCTGATCATAGGGGAAATTATGTGGGGAAAAATACTGTAACGTGTCTGCTGGATTGTGCTTGGCTTCACATGGGCTGGGAGTGGTGGACCGTCAAAACATTGTAACACTGTCAAGGATGGGCTGATGCCAGATGGTATCACCACGTGAGCAAAGTGCATCCAAGAACCAGAGAACCAGCAGTGGCTTGGGCTGCTGTGATAAGCCATCATGTGTTCCAGAATCCTCCTGCCCCTCTGGAGCATTTGAATTCCCATGTGCCTGAGCACGGAAAATGCGAAGTCCTTGACAATTTTAGGCCAAAAAAGCTGCAAGTGTAGGATTTCTCCCTGAGACCTCTTATTAGGGAAAGACTCTACGTGGAGACTTGACTGGGCACCTCCGTGGAGACTTGACTGGGCACTTGTCCTGAGCACCATCTTGCCCCCGTGTTGTTCCTCCAGGTGAAGTCATGGGCATTGGGCGTTCGTTTGAGGAAGCCTTCCAGAAGGCCCTGCGCATGGTGGATGAGAACTGTGTGGGCTTTGATCACACGGTAAAGCCTGTCAGCGACATGGTAAGAACCCACCCCTCGCGGTAACACCCTTAAGGTGGGGCCCCTTCTGCCCCCCAGCCCATGAGCTTGCAGCTGCTGTGAGTGCTGAGCGAGGCCATTGCTCATGTCGCTGCAGCTCAGCCTGTTTTCACAGCCGGATGGCCTGGCTGAGAGTTGCTCAAAGCCGCACCATCAGGAGGAGGAGGGCAGAGCCAGTATCTGTCCCTGGGGTGTCATGGCAACGGGCCTGTTTTCTGGGGGGAGCAGCTTCCGTTCTGTCTCTCTCTACACTTCCTGCTTCTCTAGCCGCTGAGTCGATAATGCTTTACACTGGCCACACAGAATCCGGACAGTGTCCATGATTGTAGGGCTCATGAAGGAAAGTAGCAGGCTGCAGTCGGGTGAGAGATGGGCAGGCACAGCTTCAGTCAGGACATGGGACACCATTCTTTGGGGGCTGCGATGAAAGGGCATGCCACTCTGCTGTCGAGCTCCGTGTGGGTCAGCAGACCCAGTTCCCAGAATAGAGTGCCCAGAGGCACCCCACACCCATAAACCTCAGCCAGTGCACAGGCTAGCCTTTCGGCCCGAAGCACTCCGTGTTACTCTGTGGGCTGGGAAGTCCAGCCTGTCCTCATGCTCTGACTCCTGGGGCTGCTGCTGCTGCGTCTGCTCTGGTCTGCATCAACGAGTGTGGCTGCACGGGGATCTCGGGTCCAGACAGAACACATTCTACTCCTGCCCCCGCCCCTTCTCAGAGGCCTCGTTTGATACCCCGCAGGATGGCTCACCAGTGAACCCTGTTAGCCATTACTCACCGGTGAATCCTGTTAGCGCCTTCCTCTCATCAGACCTATGCCGCGGGCAAAGGCAACGGTTTGGTGGGAGTTCGGGAGGCTTGGGCCGGAAGAGGTGCATTCAGTAATTCACTGCCCCTGCAGCTCCCTTGCCAAACATGGCTGCAGCCATGCCTGCTGTGAGCGGTGCGGGCAGAAGATGGGGTATTTCTCGGCTTGGCATCCTGACCTCGCCCACCCCTATACAGTCCTGCATCAACCGCCAGGTCCCCTTCTCTCTTAGGAGTTGGAGACCCCGACCGATAAGCGCATATTTGTGGTGGCGGCTGCTCTATGGGCTGGCTACTCGGTGGAGCGCCTGTATGAGCTCACACGCATCGACCGCTGGTTCTTGCACCGGATGAAGCACATCATAGCCCACACGCAGCTGCTGGAGCAGCACCGCGGGCAGCCTTTGCCCCCAGACCTGCTGCAGCAGGCCAAGCGCCTTGGCTTCTCAGACAAGCAGATTGCCCTCGCAGTTCTGAGGTCAGAGATGGCGTGAGGGCCATGGGCTGGGGAAGGGGGGGTGCACCTTTGTGCCCCTGGGAAAGGAAACCGGGGAGGGGGCCTCTGATCTTCGTCCCTGAGCTGGGTGATGGGTGGGTCTAGCTTCCTCTTAAGTTTTGTCCTGGCCTCTCTCCACCCCTCTGCCGGGGCCTGCGTGTCTCTTAGCCTTCGTCTCCTTTAGCACAGAGCTGGCTGTCCGCAAGCTCCGGCAGGAGCTGGGCATCTGCCCAGCAGTGAAGCAGATTGACACGGTGGCGGCCGAGTGGCCAGCCCAGACCAACTACCTGTACCTGACCTACTGGGGCACTGCCCACGATCTCAGCTTTCGCACGCCTCACGTCCTGGTCCTCGGCTCTGGGGTCTACCGCATCGGCTCCAGCGTGGAGTTTGACTGGTGTGCCGTGGGCTCCATCCAGCAGCTCCGGAAGGTTCGACAGCTCACCTTTCACACCAGTGTCTGCCTGCCTGCTCACAATGCGGTCCGGCCCCCGGGGGCTTTGGGTGGTGTGATGGGGTCCCTGTCCAGGGGAAGCTGGGGTGGCAGCCTCGGCAGCAGTGGCTTGGGTGTCGTTTGGGTTGTCCGTGCCATGGGATTGGTGATGCCCACCCACTTCCTTCCCTGTCACAGATGGGGTACAAGACCATCATGATGAATTACAACCCGGAGACGGTCAGTACTGACTACGACATGTGTGACCGGCTCTACTTTGATGAGATCTCCTTCGAGGTAATGGGAGTGAGGCCGACCTGAGGGGGAGGAGGGGGCAGTGAGCTGGAAGGCTCCGCCCTGCAGCCCTTTGGAGACTCCAGCCGGCCCACCTGCCCACTGTAGGTGGTGATGGACGTGTACGAGCTGGAGAACCCCGAGGGCGTGATCCTCTCCATGGGAGGGCAGCTGCCTAACAACATGGCCATGGCGCTGCACCGGCAGCAGTGCCGTGTGCTGGGCACCTCCCCCGAGGCCATCGACTCGGCCGAGAACCGGTTCAAGTTCTCCCGGCTCCTTGACACCATCGGTATCAGCCAGCCGCAGTGGAGGGAGCTCAGTGACTTGGAGGTACAGGGTGGGGGGGTGCTGGAGGTAGGCGGGTTGGAGGTATGAGTGTGTGTGGCCAGCCCATCTGAGCTCCCTGCCACCCCCAGTCTGCTCGCCAGTTCTGCCAGACTGTGGGGTACCCCTGTGTGGTGCGCCCCTCCTATGTGCTGAGCGGGGCGGCCATGAACGTGGCCTACACGGACGGCGACCTCGAGCGTTTCCTGAGCAGTGCGGCCGCTGTCTCCAAGGAACACCCCGTGGTCATCTCCAAGTTCATCCAGGAAGCCAAGGTGCGCCGCTGCGGCCAAGGCCGGCTCTGAGGGAAGGTCCCGGCTGGGAACTCATAGGCGCATCCTGGAACCAGGGAGAGAAGGGAGCAGCTTCTTGCCTGAGCTCACCCTGCCTCCTACTTGCCCCCAGGAGATCGATGTGGATGCTGTGGCCTGTGACGGTGTCGTGGTGGCCATCGCCATCTCGGAGCATGTGGAAAACGCAGGCGTGCACTCGGGCGATGCCACGCTGGTGACTCCCCCACAGGACATCACTGCCAAAACCCTGGAGCGGATCAAGGCCATTGTGCATGCTGTGGGGCAGGAGCTGCAGGTCACCGGCCCCTTCAACCTGCAGCTCATCGCCAAGGTGAGAAGACGGCAGCGTGGCACCACAGCCCCTGCCGGGTCTGAGCTGGCAGGCAGCCCCGCACGTTCTCCCTGGTTGGAGTGGCAGCAGAGCTTCTGGAGGGGAGCTGCGTAGGGGTGGTGACAGTCCACTGCCCTGGTGGCTCTCGGGGAGTCATGGTTACCCATGAGCTGAGATCTGCGAGGTCGACAGTTCAAAAGCACCAGCTGTTCGGAGAGAGACAGCCTGGGCTTTCTGGTCCCATAACGAGTTACACTCTCAGGACTGATTGGCAGCTCTGCCCTGCCCGACAGGGTGGCTGTGAGTCAGCACGGACTCGGTGGCAGGGAGTTTGCATGGCCCTGAGGGAGTGGTACAGGAAGCAAGGTCAACCTCTGAAAGGCCCAACTGGCCTCCGTCTGCCTCTCTGCCCCAGGACGACCAGCTGAAAGTTATCGAATGCAACGTGCGTGTCTCCCGCTCCTTCCCCTTCGTCTCCAAGACCCTGGGTGTGGACCTGGTAGCCTTGGCCACACAGCTCATCATGGGGGAAGAGGTGGAGCCCGTGGGGCTCATGACTGGCACTGGCGTCGTGGGAGTCAAGGTAAGCAGGATTCCGGTATTGAGGACAGCAGAGAGGAGAGTCGGTCAGTGAATGTAGAGACCACGCACCGACTGTTCCTAGCAGGACCACGATGGGAATGAGGTGCTTTTGTTTTTGGGGCACTTACACTCCAGTAATAGGTGGCGAGAGAAGTTGGGTCTCAGGTGCGTTCACTGTGTTAGAGGAGATATAGCCAAAACGCTGCAGGAGTGGGAGACAGATGAGTTAGAAACTGGTGCAGGAGAGAGGGTCTTCAAATGAGGTGTTGGCTCACGGAGGAAGAACTGAGGGAGGGGCCCTGGCAGGAGGGGAGGGGAGGAAAGCAGGTGGTCACTGGGGGTGCAGCACACTTGGCACAGGACCAGTGTGCCCCTGCCCCTCCTGGTGAGAGGAACGAGTGGGGGGGCTCCTGTCTTACGTCCTGCTCCCATAGGTGCCCCAGTTCTCATTCTCCCGCTTAGCGGGCGCTGATGTGGTGTTAGGCGTGGAAATGACCAGCACTGGGGAGGTGGCCTGCTTTGGGGAGAGCCGCTGTGAGGCCTACCTCAAGGCCATGCTGAGCACCGGCTTCAAGATCCCCAAGAAGAATATCCTCCTGACCATTGGCAGCTATAAGGTACCAGATGGAGGGGCGGCGGTGAGCCGGCTTTGGCTGACCCTGGCATGGAAGATGGGACAGCCTCATCCTTCTGTTTTGTTCCAGAACAAAAGTGAGCTGCTCCCCACGGTGCGACTGCTGGAGAGCCTGGGCTACAGCCTCTACGCCAGTCTGGGCACCGCTGACTTCTACACGGAGCACGGCGTCAAGGTGCGTGCTCTGAGGCCCGAGGCCCGCCTGCCCCTTGGGGCTGAAGGCGAGAGCTCCTCAGAACCCTCCCCTCCCACTGTACCGCAGCTGGTGGTACCATTAACGTCATCATTGCTGGGACTGTGTCATGTGCTTCTCTGAGCCCTGGTGGTGTGCTGGTTAAGTAAGCCCCAGGCTGGAGGCTGCCTGGGACATCCTTGAGGACATTCCTGTCATCACAGGCTGTCACTGAGTCAGAACCAACGTCATACCACCCAGCACTGCCGGCCAGGCGATACTGACTCACAGCAACCCTGTAGGACGGTAAAATGCCGTCTGGAGGTTTCCGAGCTTGTGATCCCTTATGGAGTAGAAAGCCCCACTGTCTCTGGTGGAGCAGCTGGTGGTTTCGAACTGCCCACCTTGCAAAGCACAGCTCCACACACAACCACTGCACCACCAGCACTCCATGGAAAAGCAAAGTGTTGTAGTGCTTCTAGCCTCTGTGTGTGTGTGTGTGTGTGTGTGTGTGCACATCATGATGCTTGTTCACAAGAGTGAGCTCTCCTGTTAGTCCATGGTAGCCAATTTTATTATTTTTCATCTCAAAAATGTATTTTGCCAATAGTGTTTTCAACCCTGTGCCCACTGAGAGGCAGCCCCCCTGGCTGCCAACCTGTGGGCCCTTAGTCCCCCCTCCCTTCGGGCCGCCCTGACTGTGTCAGACTGAGACTGGCCCTGATCTTGCCCTGGGGCCCACAGGTCACAGCCGTGGACTGGCACTTTGAGGAGGCGGTGGATGGGGAGTGCCCACCGCAGCGAAGCATCTTGGAGCAGCTTGCTGAGAACCACTTTGAGCTGGTGATAAACCTGTCAATGCGCGGGGCTGGAGGCCGCAGGCTCTCTTCCTTCGTCACCAAGGGCTACCGTACCCGCCGCCTGGCCGCAGACTTCTCTGTGCCCCTCATCATCGACATCAAGTGCACGAAGCTATTTGTGGAGGTAACAGAGCCAGAGGGGGGTGGGCAGTCTGAAGCAGCCAAGAGCCAGACTGGCTTTGAGGGTGTCGGGAGCTAGGAACCCCTGTAACACCCAGGTTCTACTTGCAGGCCCTGGGCCAGATGGGACCAGCCCCTCCTCTGAAGGTGCACGTGGACTGCATGGCCTCCCGGAAGCTGGTTCGGCTGCCTGGTGAGTGCACAATGGCGCCGCGCCGAGGGGGCTATAGGGCGTCAGAGGGACCTGGCTGCCAGCTGCCCTTCACTTGGCATCAGTTGCTGCTAATCTCCCGGTGCGCCCCTGGGCCCATGTCCTCTCATCCTCAGGCCTGGTGGACGTCCATGTGCACCTTCGGGAGCCAGGGGGTACGCACAAGGAGGACTTCGCCTCAGGCACTGCCGCCGCCCTGGCTGGGGGTGTCACCATGGTGTGTGCCATGCCCAACACCAGGCCCCCCATCACGGACGCCCCTGCGCTAGCTCTGGCCCAGAAGGTGAGCCAGGTGCTCTGATTTCCTGGCATCTGAGACCTTGCCATTAACCCTTGCCTTCCGGGCCCCCCTCCTTGGAGCCAGCAGTGCAGGGGTGGGTGGGCCTCAGCCACCTGCGTCCTCTCCAGTTGGCAGAAGCTGGCGCCCGCTGTGACTTCGCCCTATTCCTCGGGGCCTCGGCTGAGAACGCAGGGACCCTAGGCACCGTGGCAGGCGCTGCGGCCGGGCTGAAGCTTTATCTCAACGAGACCTTCTCCGAGCTGCGGCTGGACAGTGTGGCCCAGTGGATGGAGGTGGGACAGGCGTGTGGTGGGGGGCCATGGGCTCTCCGAAGCAAAAGGCTGCTTACGCCCTTACACATCTTTCCGCCCTAGCACTTCGAGACGTGGCCACCCCACCTCCCAATTGTGGCCCATGCAGAGCGGCAAAGCGTGGCAGCCGTCCTCATGGTGGCGCAGCTGACCCAGCGCTCTGTGCACATCTGTCACGTGGCACGCAAGGAGGAGGTGAGGGTGCACCGGGGAAGGGGGGGTGCTCAGGCCACGGTCTGCCCCACAGGTCTGCCAAGGGAGAAGGGAAGGATGGGCACTTTGGAAGTCTTCCCCCATCTTCCCAGATCCTGCTGATTAAAGCTGCAAAGGCCCGGGGGCTGCCAGTGACCTGTGAGGTGGCCCCTCACCACCTGTTCCTGAGCCAAGAGGACCTGGAGCGCCTGGGGCCTGGCAAGGGGGCAGTCCGGCCTGAACTGGGCTCTCGCCAGGATGTGGAGGCCCTGTGGGAAAACATGGCCATCATCGACTGCTTCGCCTCGGACCACGGTGAGATGGCCCAGAGTGAGCCAGGGCCTCCGTTAGACCTGGGGAAGAATGGGCGGGGATGCAGGCGGCAGCAGGCTCTTTATTTTTGTATGATAGTTGCATTGACATCTTACACAATCCATTATATCCACTCACATACAATTCTGTTGTTCCATCCCATCGAGGGGGCTAAACAGTTATCAATGCTGTCTGTTCCGCGTTCACCCCCAGGCTCTCTTTTATTTTGGGGGTGGTGTTATGAGGTTGGAGGTACAGTCCTGGGGACAGGGGTGACTCCCCAGGGGTGGCAATCTACTCTTTGCTCACAGCCCCCCACACCTTGGAGGAGAAGTGTGGGCCCAGCGCACCCCCCGGCTTCCCAGGCCTGGAGACCATGCTGCCCCTGCTGCTGACAGCAGTCAGCGAGGGCCGGCTCAGCCTGGATGACCTGCTGCAGCGGCTGCACCACAACCCCCGGCGCATCTTCCACCTGCCGCCGCAGGAAGACACCTACGTGGAGGTGCGGGGCTGGCCAACCTAGGGTGGGCAGGGCTCTGGGCCTGGTACCGCTTTGCCTGTGGTCACGGTGACTCTCCGGACAGGTGGATCTGGAGCACGAGTGGACGGTCCCTAGTCACATGCCCTTCTCCAAGGCCTGCTGGACGCCCTTTGAAGGGCAGAAAGTGAAGGGCACCGTGCGCCGTGTGGTCCTGCGAGGGGAGGTCGCCTATATCGACGGGCAGGTACAGATCACTTCCTGTGTGCCCTTTCCAAGGCATAAGCCATTCCCTGAAAGTCGGTCCCCATCTCCCCTCACTCACCACCTGTGTCTTCTGGCCGCAGGTTCTGGTGCCCCCCGGCTACGGGCAGGATGTCCGGAAGTGGCCTCAGGGGGCTGTTCCCCAGCTGCCCCCCTCCACTCCTGCCACCAGTGAGATGACCACGGTATCCACAGCGGTGGGTGGGAGGGTGCTGGGGAGGGCCCTAGGGGAAGGATGTGACACTTAGAACCCATCCCCACTCTTCTGCTACGGCAAAATCCCAAGGACTCTGACCTAAGGAGTCTGCATGGTGGAGCAGACAGTCCGACCTGACGTGGTGGGGCACGCACTGGTGGAGGCCAGATGGAGCAGGTCCATGGGATGAGCAGTTTGGCTTTTCTTAGGAGACTGATCTGAGGTGGCCTTGGATCTGTTCAGACACTTCACTGCCCTCGAGGGGCTTCTAATGCATCAGGACAGGGTAGAATGCCCCTGTGGGTTAGTGAGACCCGAGAAAGACCCTCATCTCTCTCCCCCAGAGGGGCTGAACTTGCTGTTGCTGGCCCGACACATAACCACCAAGGCTGGTGCACGCGGCTGACGTGCTCAGCTCCTGACCCTGAGTGGGGTCCCTCGAGCACCCAGCCGCCGCAGACCCTACTCTGACATGGGCTTGCTGGGACTTGGGTCTGCCCCTTGGCAGCCGGTTTGTTTGAGCCTGCTGGTATTTGAACCCAGGGTCCAACGTTGTCTCTGCAGACACCCGAACGGCCCCGCCGGGTCCTCCCCGGGGTCCCTGATGGCCGCCTCCACCTGCCACCCCGCATCCACCGGGCTTCTGACCCTGGTCTGCCAGGTAAGGGGCTAAGCCCAGAGATAAGTGCAGTGGGGGCACCCTGACTTGGTAGGTTCCTCGACCCTGTGGGTCAGCTCGGGCCTCAGTCGGCCCCTCACTGCTATGTATTTCCTCGTATGACCCAGTTGCCCAGGCACCTGTTTGGGCCCCCAGCCCCAGCCCTTGACCAGTGTCCTGAGCCCCAACCTCTCCCTCTCTCCCTCCCTCCCTCCACCCCAGGCTTACCGCTTCCCCTCCTTTGCTAAGTCAGTCACCCAGCATGCGGTAGGCCACCCACAGCTTCTCACAGCCCTCTCTTGTTGTGGGCAGCTGTATCTCTCCGCCTGGGAGCTGGGACCCCACGGGGCAGCAGAGCATGGGGTAAATCGGGCTTGTTGGTTGCTGTGAGCCTGGCTGCTGCCCTTGCCCAGGACCCCTGTGCTGACTGGGAGGCCCTAGGGAGGGGGGGGACACCACTGCTCCCGCAGCACGCCCCAGAACCGCTCCTGCCCACCCCTAACCTGCTATCACTCCTGTGGTGTGAGTTGGCTTAACACACACAGTGGCCAAGGGGCTCGGGACAGTGGGGCTCCTCCTCCAGCCCGGCTGCAGTCTAACTTCTGTCCATTGCTGGGCAGCAGCTGAGGAACCCAAAGAGAAGCCTGCTCGGAAGGCCGCGGAAGCAGGTGAGAGGCCACGCTGTGCAGACACGGACCTCTGCACTGGCTCTTGGAGGGGACCCTCTGACCGGCCTCTTCTGCCCACCCCTCACTACAGAGCTGATGGGAACCCCTGATGGCACCTGCTACCCCCCACCACCAGTACCTAGACAGGCATCACCCCAGAATCTTGGGGCCCCCGGCCTGCTGCACCCCCAGACCTCACCCCTGCTACACTCATTAGTGGGCCAACATATCCTGTCTGTCCAGCAATTCACCAAGGACCAGGTGCGCTCCAGGAAGCTGGGTGGGGGCACCCAGCGCTGGGAGGATTTGGGTAGTTGGCACTAGCGAGGGCCTCTGGGCTGCGCAGTCTAGCCTGATGTGGGCTCTTGCGCCTACCCTCGCCCTCCCCTGTAGATGTCACACCTCTTCAACCTGGCGCACACGCTGCGGATGATGCTACAGAAGGAGCGGAGCCTTGACATCCTCAAGGTCGGGCTGGGCAGGTCACGGTCCCCTCTCCCAGGGGAGCCTGCAGTTCAGGGTGGCACCAATAGAGGGAGGGTCGAGGCTACAACTGGACTCTGGGGAGCCTTGGAGCAAATGAGCCTTCTTAGCCCCCCGCCATGCACAAGTTGGTGAGACCAGCTGGCCTGTGCCCACTCACGTGGCGCCCCCGCCCCTCCACAGGGCAAAGTGATGGCCTCCATGTTCTACGAGGTGAGCACACGGACCAGCAGCTCCTTCGCGGCGGCCATGGCAAGACTTGGGGGCGCCGTGCTCAGCTTCTCTGAAGCCACGTCGTCTGTCCAGAAGGGCGAGTCCCTGGCGGATTCGGTCCAGACCATGAGCTGCTACGCTGATGTGGTCGTGCTCCGGCACCCGCAGCCCGGCGCCGTGGAGGTGAGGCCGCCTGCCGGGCCCTGGGGCAGACCCGTCTTCTGTGGCAGTAGGGATGGGGAGGGTTCACCTGCTGCTGCCATCCTTCCCAGCTGGCAGCCAAGCACTGCCGGAGGCCAGTGATCAACGCTGGTGACGGGGTCGGAGAGCATCCCACCCAGGCCCTGCTGGACATCTTTACCATCCGAGAGGAGCTGGGGACTGTCAACGGCATGACGGTGAGGGCTACTGGGGGAGGGCGGCTGCAGCCAGGGCTCAAGGAAGCTGGCTGGCTCTGCAGTGGGAGGGTGGGGCCTCTCCTGAGCAAGTTCCTCCCTAGATCACCATGGTGGGTGACCTGAAGCATGGACGCACCGTGCACTCCCTGGCCTGCCTGCTCACCCAGTACCGGGTCAGCCTGCGCTACGTGGCACCACCCAGTCTGCGCATGCCACCCAATGTGCGGGCCTTTGTGGCCTCCCGTGGCACCAAGCAGGTGAGACCCCCGTCCCCAGCCCAGCCCAGGGAGCCAGTCCTGGCAGGGGCAAGGGTTGGATGACCCGCGCCCGGCTGACCCCCTGCCCTCCAGGAGGAATTTGAGAGCATCGAGGAGGCACTACCTGACACGGATGTGCTCTACATGACTCGAATCCAGAGGGAGCGCTTTGGCTCGGCCCAGGAGTACGAAGCTGTGAGTGGCAGGGCCAGGGTATGGGAAGAAGCCAGGCTAGAGCTACTGGGTGTCCAGGCCAGGGACAGGGAGGGAGGCTGGTCGGCCCCTCGGTTGAGATTGCCATGTGGGTTTTGAGGGCGCTGCAGGGGGGAGCCAGGCTGGTGGCCTCTATAGCCACTGCTGCCCCTCAGGGGTTTATGGCTTCCTCGTCCCTACAGTGCTTTGGCCAATTCATCCTCACCCCCCACATCATGACCCGGGCTAAGGAGAAGATGGTGGTCATGCACCCCATGCCCCGTGTCAACGAGATCAGGTGACGAGGGGCCTGACCCGGAGGGTGCATCGGGGCTGGCTGGGCAGACTGCATGGTAACCCTTCCCCTTCTCTCGCAGTGTGGAAGTGGACTCAGACCCCCGAGCAGCCTATTTCCGCCAGGCCGAGAACGGCATGTACATACGCATGGCCTTGTTAGCCACCGTGCTGGGCCGTTTCTAGGGCCCACCTTCCTCCATCTCTGTTCCTCTGGCCCAGCTGCTGGGCAAGGAATCCTGGTGCCCCCCACGGGGGCAGCACAGTCAAGGCTCATCAGCTCTGGACACACATGCAGGCTTGAGGTGCTGCGCTGGATCTCGAGAGCTGGGGGTCACGCCTCAGGGGAGCCTGGGCCCGGTCTGCCCCGCCCCCCTGCTGCAGTCCCTTTTCTACTTACCTAATAAACAGCCGAGCTCCTCCAGTTCTCCCGTCTTCCTCAGTAGCAAGGGCTTTAATGTCTTAGGACGGTCCTTTGCTAGAGCGCGGCCATGCCGGGCAGGACTGAGCATCTTCTGGTCCTGGCTCTAGGGTTCTGGGCCAGGTACGTGGTTCTCTTGATGCGCCGCCTGCAGTAGAAACACACATACCAGAGGCAGTCAAGGGATGTGACAAAGCAGCCGGGCCTCTTGCCCACTGTGGGGCGGGCCTGGGCTAGAAGAGGCCGAGCAGCAGCTGGGGCCTGACTGGTGAAGGTCATTACCCTGTGGTGTTTCACTTATTTGGGGGCCTCAAACCGTGCCCGTGGGGTTCCCCAACTGCCATCACTTTTGAGCCCCTCCTCCCCTTCCTCAGAGCCCCAGCCTCTCACTGAACCAGGGGCAAGGGCAAGTGCCATGCCAGCAGTGTGCAAACTAGAGGCACTGGGGTACATTAGTGCAAGGAGTGGGGGCCCCAAGAATCTGTGGGAAAATGGAATTAAAGATAATGTAACTTTTCCTCAAACTTTTTGAGAGGGTTTTGTGGAAAGTTTGTTGTGAGCTCTTCCATCCCATGAACCTAATGGCATGGAGATCTCCACATGAAGACCTCTGGCCACAGAGCAAGAGCGCTGGGAGTGCAGTGAGTTCCAGGTGTCAGCAGTTCACACACCCCCAGCTGCTCCACAGGAGAAAGATGAGGCTGCCTGGAAAGATGGAAAGTCTGGGAAGCCCACAGGGGCACTTCCGCTCTGTTCTCCAGGGTCTCCATGAGTCAGAATTGACTCACCAGCAGGAAGTTTTGGATACAGAGCACTAAGAAATAGGAAGCTAAACATGATTTCAGGAAGACTCTACTTCATGCACACGGATAGAAACGAAGGAACTCGATACGTTTGTTGTTTTTAGTGTGAACAGGATCTTTCTACTTTTATAACTTCCTACCATTTTATAGACGAGAAACTGGCTGAGTTACTTGGTGACTTGCCTAAATACATAGCTAGACCTTGTATTAAAATAAAAAGGGAAAAATCATTCCTAGTCTTAAGGGCATCCAAAACTAATGGGAGAGACAAATCGACGTGGAAAACAAGTCTTTAAGGTCCTGTGGAACCCACTTTGAGAAAAGAGACGGTGCAGAAGCAAATCTTGGGTTTGTCTTGGGGTGAGGGGAGTGATTGAGGGCAAATGGAAGTCCTGTGTGTCCAGCACTGAGGAGAGAGAATTGGCTGCAGCAGGGGAGTCTTGCTTGGGAGTGCCAAGGTCGAGAGGCTAAAGGGCCTGCTCAAGTTAGGCTTCCATAGAAATATTGACAGCCACAGGCGCTAGGGGGGACTAGGCACACTGATGTCCTACACTGGAGAGCTGAGACCTTCGTTGGCCCTGGTCTTTGCAAGTCGAGATCCTGACAAGATCTCCCTCTCCAGTCTCCTGCAAGACTTGGTTGGAAGATTCCTATAGCATATCTAGAAACCTCCTTTCAGAACTTGAGCTTCCCTTTTGAAGCTATTACTTTCTCAAGTACTGTTGAGTACTGGAAATCTGTTGCACACACATTCCCACAGAACCTGCAGAGCCTTGATTTCAAGTACTAGCACCCGCCTTTGCTGCCAAACACACACATTCTACTCAGTCGTGAAGCGGTGGGAGGTGTTCCTGCCCTGAGCCTTTCTTTGGCTTTTTCTAATCTCATAACACAGCTCTGAAGTTGAATAAACCTCTTTACAACCAGAAACTACATCGTAATGCATTTGGGAATTAAGACAAAAGCAGCCACCAGCAAAGTACAACCACCCTTACAATGATACACCTGAGGCTGAGCCCGTAACCTTGTTGAGTTACATTAGGGGATCCCATCGGTTTTTCATGAAGGGTGGAAAGGTTGGTTTTACATCCCTGTCCTCCCTCCTGAGATACTTAGGGAATTTGGATCTATTTCTTTTTAATTACATGACGAGCACTGTTAATAAAATTTGGCAAAGATTCCTTTTAACTTTTGGATGAGCCTCTTACATAATCTTCAAACTTACCTACACCAGCTAATCCACTTGACAGGTGCCACTGCAAGGTCGTTCCCTCCACAAGTCTCAGTCGTCCCTCTGACAGTCCTCCCTTGCCCCACTTTGCCAAAGGCATCTTGTCCCTGCCTTCCGCCCCTCGCTGAGCTGCAATCACCGGGTGGTGCCCCTCGGGGTTTTGAGTTGGAAAGGGTAGAGTTGGAAGTCCCAGGTGGAAAACAATGGTGAGTCCTAGAATGCTGTACAATGCTTTCACCAGCTCCCACAGACAGGAGACCCTGGCTCTAAGGCTAAGGCCTGAGCAAAGTCCTCCAAGGCTCAATGTCAAGAAGAGGGAGCTATGTGAATCTAGGGCGGACGAACCCCTCAACACCAGCGGTAGGAGTGGCGACCAGGAGGGAAGGGGGTGTAGAAAGGGAGAACCGATCTTGGAGATCTATGACCTCCTCTCTGGGAGATGGGCAATGGGAGTGTGGGTGAGGGAAGACGCTGGGCAGTGTAAGATAGAATAATTATTTAAAAACTATTAAGAGAACGGGGAGGGAGGGGGGAAAAAGGGAAACCGAGCTGATTCCAGGAACCCAAGTGGAAGGTGAATTTTGAGAATGACGAGTGCAACGAATGTATAAGGGTGCTTTGCTCAATTGATGTATGTATGGATTGTGATAAGAGTTGTATGAGCCCCAATAAAAAGATTAATTAAAAAAAAAAGAAGAGGGAGCTATCTGTAGTCAGGTCTTGCAGATGGCCTAAGAGAGTGATGTCTAATGGGTGCATAAGCAAATGTGGTGAAGAAAGCTGATGGTGCCCGGCTATCAAAAGAGATAGTGTCTGGGGTCTTAAAGGCTTGAAGGTGAACAAGCGGCCATCTAGCTCAGAAGCAAAAAAGCCCACATGGAAGAAGCACACCGGCCAGTGCGATCACGAGGTGCCAAGGGACCAGGTATAAGGCATCATGCAAAAAAAAAAAAAAGATATGTGTGTACGTATGTGTATATATGTATATGTATATATATATCATATTAAATGAAGGGGGAAGTGCAGAGTGGAGACCCAAGGCCCAAGTGTCGGCCAATGGAGATCCCCTCATAGAGGCGTTTACGAGAGGAGATGGGTTAATTAGGGTGCGAGGTAGTATCGATGAAGAACACAGCTTTCCCCCAGATCCTGGATGCTTCCTCCCCCCAACTACCATGATCCGAATTCTACCTTGCAGGGCTGGATAGGACAGAGGCTGTACACTGGTACATATGAGGGCTGGAGGTACAGGGAATCCAGGGTGGATGATACCTTCAGGACCAAGGGTGTGAGGGACGATGCTGGGAGAGTGGAGGGTGAGTGGGTTGGAAAGGGGGAACTGATTACAAGGATCCACATGTGACCTCTTCCCTGGGAGAGGGACAGCAGAGAAGGGGGGAAGGGAGACTCCGGATAGGGCAAGATATGACAAAATAACGAGGTATAAATTACCAAGGGCACATGAGGGAGGGGGGAATGGGGAGGGAGGGAAAAAAAAAAGAGGACCTGATGCAAGGGGCTTAAGTGGAGAGCAAATCCCTTGAGAATGATTGGGGCAGGGAATGTATGGATGTGCTTTATACAATTGATGTATGTATATGTATGGATGGTGATAAGAGTTGTATGAGTCCCTAATAAAATGTAAAAAAAGAGGAGAAAAAAATGATTAGGGCAAAGACTGTACAGATGTGCTTTATACAATTGATGTATGTATATGTATGAACTGTGATAAGAATTGTATGAGCCCCTAATAAATTGTTAAAATTTTAAATAAAAAAAATAGAGTGATGTCTGGGGCAAGGATCGGGGATTGACACCATTGTTTCTGGCCTGAGGCTCAGGTGGGCACCAGAGGCCCTAGGGCTGGTGAAGGACTGGTAGAGGCAAGGAAGAAGAGGCAGGTCGCAAAGAAGGAATCTAGAAGTGGTGGGGAGAGCCGTGAAGTCTGCAGACAATTAAGCATCAGCGCGACCCCAGAAGACGCCAGGCATGGTAAATCTGTGATGGAGGCTAAGAAACAAATGTCCAAGAGCAGGAGTATGAAAGAGGCAAGTCACCTAGCCTGGGGAACACTGGGGGCCATCAACGACCTCAAGTTCAACAGAAGCCCTGCACCAGTCATACGAGGCTGTGCTTGAGTCCATGGCTACAGCCAATGTGTCAACCCATCTGACCCCTATTTAACCAAACATGACGTCCTTCACCGGCATCGCTCCTGATAACATATCCACAGCAGGTGGAGGCAAAGCCTCACCATCTTAGTTTCTGGCTGTTCATTCTTTCAAGTTCTTCGGACAGTTCACAGTATTCTGTAATCTTCATTGACAACACACTCCGATTCTCTGACCTTTCCAGTCAGTAGCCCGATATGTAGCTGCATTAACCCAGTTCATGTCTTGATAGTTTTACCTTGTATCTTGGATTAGATACGTATATGGACACCGATGAAACATACAACTTTCCTCTAGTACTTTAATGCTTCCTCCCCCTCACTATCATGACCCCAATTCTACCCTAAAAATCCAGCTAAACCAAAGGATGTACACTGGTACAAGTAAGAGCTTGAAACACAGGGAATCCAGGACAGATAAACCCCTCAGGACCGATATTGGGAGTAATGATATCAAGAGGGTAAGGGGAAGGTTGGGGAGAAAGGGGGAACCTATCACAATGATCTACATATAACCCCCTCCCTGGGGGGTGGACAACAGAAAAGTGGATAAAGGGAGACATCAGATAGTGTAAGACATGAAAAAAGAATAATTTATAAATTTTCGGGGGAGAGGGAGAGGGAGAGGGACGTGAAAAAATGAGCTGATACCAAGGGCTCAAGTAGAAAGAAGATGTTTTGAGAATGATGACAACAAATGTACTGATGTGCTTGATTCAATGGATGTATTGAGTGTGGTAAAAGTTGTATGTGCCCCCAATAAAATGATTTTTTTAAGTATATGGATACATTCTAGTAGTTTGGCCAATATCTTGCCTACTCAATACCAGTCTATTTCCATTTACTAACACATCCCACTTTTTTTTTAATTTTAAGCATTTATTGGGACCTCATAGTAATTATTACAACCCATAGTTCCATTAGATTGAGCATAAACAATTGCTGCCATCATCATTTTCAATATTTTCTTTTCATCCCACTTTATTTTTGACAGCTTCTAATTTTAGGAGTATAAATCACCACCTCCTTGAGGTTACCAATAAATGCTTCTGCATATTTACCCCAAAGAAGTCACTAATGTAAGAGACTGACCTGGCAATCAGGGGGTTAAGATGGTGCTTCATTGACTCGCTGGCTGGGGATGGGTCAATGGTGCCATTTCTTCCTTTTTTTGGTGCCATTTCTATCCATCCAGTTGTTTACCGCAGTTGTTAGTGAGGACGTGGTCTGTGCTCGGGGCTGGGGAGGAAACCTCCAGGAGCATGTGGCCTCTGGGCAACCTCACCCCCACGCCCACTCCCCACCATGGTGCTTCTCAGAAGACTCAGTTCTGACCCAACACTGGCAGCTCTGGCACCGCAGGGATGTGGGTGGAGGGGAGCCTGGAGGCTCTCTCTCGGAAGCCTTTCCCATCAGGAATGAGCAAGTTTGCTGTTGCAGAGCCTGTAACCTGCTTATTTTGGTCAGCTCCACTGACTTTTGTATTTTCTAGATTTGGTTTCATTTCCTTTCTCCCTTAGCTTTTGGCTGCAGGCCTTTTAAAACTGACAGCCCATCTTGGTTGAATCAGAGGGCACAGGTGCATGGGATTCACCGTCTTCAGGCTGCTGGGGTCAAGGGAAAGCTGGGCAGCCAATCTTGGGATGAGGTACCATGAGCACAGTGTCAAATGAGAGGAAAACTCAAAAGGAGAACACCTGGGTGTCCTTCTACACAGTCCTGTCCTCTTCTAGCCTGGGGAGTGTTGGGCTTCCTTTTAAGAATGAAGACTGCCCACCCCACCCCAAAAGAATTCACTTCAGAGGGCAGCACTGACGCTACAGCACAGGGAGAGGGGGCACATCTGATGAAAGCACACAGGAGCAAACGAAGAGGGAAGGAGAGAGAATGAAACACATCCTGGCCCACCAAACCTGGAGGAAGATATTCCTGCTCAGAGCAGCCAGCACAGAGAGGACTGTAGGGCTGGCCCTACCACGAGACAGGACGTCCCTCAATGACCCATAGCACTGTAAGGGACAACACAAAGGCACAGTGCGGAAATTGTGCCCAATCTGACCCCACCACTCCAAAGCAAAACACTAAGGGCGTGCAACGGAGCAGCAAGGGGAGCAAAGCAATGAAATCCCCAGGGAATACCAAATACAAACTTTGGGGCTAGAGTATGGCACTGCATCAAACTCAACCGGAAAACACTTCTAAAGGTCAACAAACAGACCTTGAACTATTGATAGGCTTTTCTTTTTTTGTCGTGTGCTTGTTGTAGTTTTGTTTTCTTTGGCTGCTTTGTTTTGCTCTGTCTTGTTTTTGTGCTTATTATTGTCTTTGCATGTCTATCTAGATAAGATAGGTGGGATAAATGATCCAGAGGAGAAAACAACGAAACCAATGGTTCGGGGGACATAGGAGAGGGGGTGGGGTGGAAGGAAGTGGGTGTTAACAAACCCAGGGACAAAAGAACACAAAGTGAACTAAAATCGAGGTCCAGGAGGTATAGGAAACCTGATAGGGCTTGATCAAGGGCAATGTAAACAAGAGGAATTACTGAAACCTGGAGGAAGGCTGAGCATGACGGTAGAACAAGAGGAAAATAAAAGGAAATAGAGGAAATAACTAGGAGGCAAAGAGTACTTATAGAAGTCTCAATACAGGCAGGTACATATGTAAATATATTTGTATATAATGATAGGGAAATAGATCTATGTACATATATTTAATATATTAGGTATCAAGTAGTAGACAGACATTGGGCCTCTACTCAAGTACTCCCTCAACACAAGAACACTTTGTTCTAATAATCTGGCATTCCGCGATGCTCACCTTCCCAATAGGATCGCTGAAGACAAAATGGGTACATAAGCAAATGTGGTCAAGAAAGCTGGTGCCCGGCTATCAAAAGATATAGCATATGGGGTCTTAAAGGTTCGAAGATAAACAAGCGGCCATCTACAACAACCACAAAGAGTGAAGTATGGAGGGAGCCTGCAGCACTCCGTGCTGAGGAGCTAAGAGCTTAGCTCCAAGCCTGGTCCGGGAGGCGGGAGGGAATTGGCTGGTAGCTTTCTGGAAGGGCATGGGAGTTCAGGTGTAGGCGAGGGAGTAGCCCAAAGGCAGCCATGAGATGCGCCCTTCCCAGGTGGTCACTCTGGGTTCTAGCGGTTCTTAGTGCTGCAGGGTCAGCTCGGACTTACCGTGTCCCCAGCGAGTCCTGGTGCGGCTCCCTGAGGGCGGGGGCACGGTACCCACCCCAAAATCCCCACGCACGGCCGTGGAGTCCAAAGCGACCCTCTGGGGCAGAGTAGAACTGGCCCCTGCGAGTTTCTGAGACGGTAACTTGGGGAGACTAGAAAGCGTCTTTCTCCCTCGGAGAGGCTGGGGATTTAAACCTTGTCCTCAGCAGCCTAACGCTTACCCACTGCGCCAGCAGGGCTCCTAGCACGGAAAGTGGGAGAAGGCCAGAGATGGGGCTAAAGAGGGGAGCCACAACCCAGGTCACCTGGGGACCCGCCTTTCCGACCCATTGCCCCCACACGCCTTCTCTCCCGGCCCCCACAGCCTGGAGCTCGGCCCAGGAGGGCTTGGAAGAGGGCTGGGCTGGTTGGCCCTGGCGCTCAGACCCTTAGCGCTCACCGGGCGGCGGGAAGGGAGGATGAAGGGTCTCCACACCGGTCTCCGGAGTGGGGAGCTCCTGCCGGGAAGAGCGGGTGGCGGTCTGCACCCGGAGCCTCTCCGGGTGGGCTGGCGACTGCCGCTCCGCTGGCGTGCGCCTCCAGGGGGCGCTCCGGCCACTGAGCCTGCGTGAGCCCGCGGCGCAGCCTGCGTGAGCCCGCAGCGCCCCCTGCAGGTCGCCCGCCGCCGCCCGCGGGGCCTGGGGGCGGGGCCTAGGGGCGGGGCCGTGCCGCCCAGGCCCGCCCAGCACGACGGACCCGTCTCCCGGCAGCTCTCCGCCTCCGCCTCCCCTCGGCCTCCCCGCCGGCCCTCCGGCCTCTCCGGCGGGAGTTAATCAACTGTGTAAAGAGCTGCCAGGGCTGGGCTGATGGATGGCCCTTCCCTGCCCCATCTTCTGGCCGACCCCCACTAATCTCTCCCTGCACCACTATCTGAACTCTGATCGGTTGGGACGAGCACCGCTGGATAAGCCAGCAGCAGAAGGGGTGGGGTGGGGTGGGGTGGGGGTGCAGGCCGCGCGGGGAGATAAGGCCGGCCTGGGCCCGGGGGAGTGTTGTGTGAATGAAGACCAGCCTTCCTAATCCCCGCGACCCCTCCTCATCCCTGACCCAGGGCTGCCCGCTGAGGCGGGGAAAGAGACAGGGTGGCGGTTGAGAAAAGGGCTGGGGATTTGGAAACACCGGAACTGAGTTTGGATCGCAATGTTGATGGCTAACAGCTGGGCCGTGCTAGGTAACGTCCAGGTAACCTCCTAGGTGGCTAGGAAACCTGGCGTGCCTATCTGGGCAGTGCGGCTCACACATCAACCTCACCAGGCCTTGCACACATAAACCCAATCATGTTAGTCCCCGTGTCTGCTGTCAGGGGATTGGGTCACCTGTACCCCTGAAATCGCTCTGCTGCACCCTGGATTTAATCCAATAGTAGTTTTGTAGGTACCGCCTCGTAGGCTTCGAGACCCTATGTATGGGGGGTGGGAGGGCGTTCTGAGCCATCGCACAATTGTAGTTTGGAACCCTATGCCGCAGCCCAGCGCTGTGGTCACAACCCTTCCTGAAAGTCCCTGGGTGGCACAACAAACGGAGCACTCAACGACTAACTGAAAAGTCGGTTGTTCAAACCCACCCAGAGGCACCTGTGAGGGCAGGCAGGCCAATCTGCTTCTCAAAGGCCAGAGCTTTGTCAGCTTTACAATGCAGGCCCAGCATCCCCCTCTTCTGCAACGTCCTCCTTCAGTGAAAGAAAATGAAGTGCAAGGAGGCTAATTGTGGCAGTGTGTGTGAAGCCCAAGGCAGAAACAAGGGCTCCAATGAGCCCCAGCCTTGGAGTGCTGGGGGTGCTGGTTGCCAGGGGCAGGAGCTGGGGGGGCGTTTGCTGAGAAAATCCACTGTGGGAGAGCTCCAGAGGAAGCGAGGGCAGGAGGGGGCGTGGGGCTGAGGCTCTGGCCCTGCTCCTGTCTCTTGCTGGGTGACCTTGGGGAAGCTCCTGTACTTCTCTGAGCCTCAGCTTCTTCTCCTCTGCAGGAGGGCAGGGCAGGGTGACCTGCTTTTTCCAGAGGAGACCCAGCCTGGTGCACAGAGAATGGGGCTGCCGCCATTCAAGGAATGAACTGCCTGTTCAGAGAGTAAAATTCTAGTACTCCTTGTCCTCATCTCCAGCCCTCTCCGCCCCCATCCTGTCATTTGGGGCCTATAATCAATGAGACGTAAAATGAGAAAGTACCAGTAAGCAGCAAAGCATGGAGACCAGCTGGGGCAGTTTCCGCCTGTCTTTCTCTGCTGGCCAGCCAGCGTGCTGGGCAGCCCGCCCACCCACCTTGGCCTGCTACTGGGCTGGCCCCAGCCACCCTGGAGAGTAAAGAGAGGGGGGACCATTTCCAGAGTCAAAATGCCTCAGCTGAAAGAGTGGGGGAACCTATGTGGAGTGGCACGGAAAGATGTGCCCAGGGTGTACGGCTGAGTCACGGAAGATTGCATCTATGAAACGACTCCATTTCTGGTATTATATGGAAGTGCATGTACTTTTTTTTTTTTAATGAAAAGTCTCCAAATTGCAAACAGCAGTTCTCTCAGGAGTCTGATTATGAGGGAAAATCGTCACTTTCTGCTGGATACATGTCTCTTCCTTGCTGGATGCTTAAAACAAGCACTTTTGTTTGTATAATAAAAAGATCACTTCAGTATGGATTCTAATGATTCTGATTAAAAAGTAAGAGATGACTTTTATGAGGGGAAGAGCCTCACAGAAATTGCCGGTGGCAATGTGGGGGTGGTGTTTGCCATCAGAGCGCCCCTCTGGGGCAGAGTTGACCCGCCCCCCCCTGGTTTCTGAGGCTGTACTCTTTAGGGGAGAACACCTGGTCTGTTCATGGTGAGGCTTGAACTACCGGGCTTCCTGTTAGCAGGCGGGCATGTAACCCTTGTCCCCCCAGGACTCCGTATGTCACAGTGCCTCAGGGGCTAAGAAAAAAAGGTCAGTGTGTTGGCATTATGGTGGAATTCTATCCACCCCCAGCACAAACGGCACCAAAGTCGGTGGTATGAACCAGCCAAGAGGTGCCTCAGCAGACACACAGGCCCCGCCATCTGCTTCCCGAAGGTCGCACACAGCCCTGGGAACTCATTGGAGTTCTCCTCGCACCCACGAGGCTGGCAGGGGGTGGAGTTGACTGGAGCACCACCGGACAGTTGCTGCCTGCTGGTCCAAAGTCAAAAGCACAGACTTTGATTTTTAAAATGAGAAATAAAGGAACGTCCCCTTGGTAAAAGCGAGTTGTAAGACCAAACCCATCGATATTTGGTTGAAGCAGAGAGGTCCTTGGTGCCCGCCCCCCCCGGGAGCCCTGTGGCACCGCAGCTCCATGCTGGGGTGCAACCCACCAGGATTGAACTTTAGAACCAGCAGTTGGAAACTCAGGAGCAAGACAGGGCTTTCCACCCTCTTAAAGAGTTACAGTCCTGGAAACACACCCAGGTCGTCCTACCCTGGGTCACTATGAGTGGGCATCGACTCGATGGCAACCCACAGCCCAAAGCAGGGCTCAGGGTTGGAGGCTACTGGGGACATCCATAGCTTGGGACCCAGCCACATTGGCCAGGAGGTCCAACTGCTCTCACTCCGAAGGACCCTGCTGCCCCACTCGGGCCCAGAGGGCCCCCTGCCACTAGGAGGAGCTGTTAGGAGTGACTTAGAACCTCTTGGCTTCCACTTTCTTCTGCAACCCAACCCGTGGGGGTTGAGTCAGTGACTAAGGGAGGGGCTTGGCCCTGCTGATGGAGGCTGGAGCACCCTGTGAAACTGGAGGCCAGGGGCAGTGGGTGGTGGTGGGGGTGGTGGGGGTGGTGGGGGTGGTGGGGGTGGGGGTGGTGGTGGTGGTGGCAGTTTGCAGCCTCTCTCTGAATGCTATTTAGCTCTGGAGAGTGGAGGCTTTGGGAAGGGTCTGAGAGGGCTGGCACAGGCCACTCCTGAGGAGGGGGTTCTGCAGGTACCCAGTTCCCTCTCCCACTCCGAGGAATTGGCACAGGCCTGGCGATGGGCTAAACTCGAGTTTATTGGTGGCACTGCTGCAGAGTCCTCCCTCTCTCTGGGACAGCCGATGGTGCAGCACCAACAGTGGGATGGACAGACAGTACCCAGCCGGACGCAATGATGCAGACTCAGAGACCAGAGCACAGCCACACAGGCACAGGGACACACGGGCCACAGCACCAAGAAACACATACACAGACAAAACCACAGGGCAAGAGAACACTGAAAAAGTGCGGGCTTGGGGGCCCCTGCATAGACAGAGCAAGGCCACATGGGGAGGGGGCCCCGCTGACCTCCCCCAGGCACAGACAGGCACACGGACAGCACACAGACAGGCAGATGCCCACAGCCAGCCAGCCTGCCACAGACAGATGAGCTGCATGGAAGGGAGGTTCCCAGCTCCCCAGACCCAGGGACTTCCACAGCCCTCCACCACACTGAGCCCTAGGGCCCCCTGCTCCCACCATCTCCCTCAACTCCCCCCACACTTTGGTCTTGCCCACAAGGGCTGGGGGGCTGGAGAGTTGGGCAGGTGAAAGGAGGGAGAGAGGAAGGGGCCTGGGCCCCGCTAGGCTCCCTGTCTGTGAGCAGGGACACAGTTGCGGGGTCCAGGACTGAGCCTGGGCATGGCAGTGAGTGAGTGGGTGAGTGGATGGGTGGGTGTGGAGCCCACAGCTCAGGCTTGAGGGGGTTCCCGGCAGCGCAGGCACTGGGTCATCTCCGCATGGTACTGCTCCACCTGCAGGGTGCAGCTGGAGAATCCAAACTGGGAGTGGAGCCGGGATGAGGCTTCAGCCAGGACAGCTTCGGGGTCTGCTGCCTCATCTGTGGGAAGTGATAAGAGGGAGATCAATCCCTAGGGAGGGTGTTGGGAAGCAGGTGGGGGGCTGAGATAAGGAGGGCTGAGCCTGTCCCTCTATAGAGGGGGACTCCAGGCTCCCCCTGCACCCAGCAGGGGCTGGACTGCCTCTCTGTATTGTATGAGCCTGTAAAAGCACTGGAGCACTGGGAGAAGCTCAGGTCTACTCTACCACACTCACACAGGAGACTGTTCTTTCCCGATTCTGCACTTTCTCTGGGCGTTACACAGCGTCCCACCACTCGGTATTCTGGGACGAGCCAGATGTTAACCATTCTGTCCCATTGTCCCTCCCCGTTGTCACCGCCTGTCCCACAAGTCACAGTGTGTTTGGCAACCACGCAGCATGTCTCTGGCTGCTTCTTGCATCTGGAAGGAACTCAAAAATCCTTTGTCAGCTCGTGAGTCACCGTATGTATTTTTTTTTTAACCGTATGTATTTTTAATAGCTGGGTCACAGTGTAGATATAGCTTCATGTCCAGCCCCTTTTCTCCCACCATTAAACATACACACTTTTCCTAGCCTGCGTGACCCCATCTTCATAAGGCATGAAGACGCACTGAGTGGAGGCGCCATCATTTACCTGGCAGTGCCCCTTGTCACTGGGCCTATAGGTTTTAGGGAGCTTTTTAAAGGATCACCAGCTCACTCAGCTACTTCTGAGGGGGTAGAGTTTTCCCCAGAGCTTCCTTATCCCCAAAACGTGTGTGTGTGTGTGTGTGTGTGCGCGCGCCTGTGAGTGAGAGTGTGTGTGGGACAGACAGACAGACAAGCAGAGAGGCTGCAGCAGTCCTCATAATCCAGGCTATTGACCCAGGTCAGGAGGGAATTGGCCTGGCCAGTGTGGACTCACCAATGGCCAGGTGTGCGGAGGCAACATGGTAGGTGAGCGTAAGGGCCCACAGGTGCAGCTCGTGGGTGGCCCGGACTCCTGGCACCGACAGCAGTGTGTCCCGCACCGGCTCAAACCCCACTCCGCAGGGAGTACCTGAAACCAGCATCCACCATGCACCCTGTTATCAGGGTTGCTTTGCCAGGGGCAGCCCTCGCCAGGCCCCACACTCCCCTCCTGAACCTTCTGAACCACAATTCACCCCTCACCGGACTCCCCTGCCCAGCAACAGGAAAACAAGGCCCGAGAGCAGGTGCCAGGAGGGCCGGGAAAGGGAGGGGAACCGAGACGCTGGCTCACCTTCCATAAGGACTCGAAGTACATCTCGGAGGGTTGGTGCGGTGGATCCAAGAGCACAGATGGAGAAGAGGAAGGTGCTGATGGGGTCAGCTGCCTTGTACTGAGGCTGTCGAGGAAGAGACCCCCTCCTAAGCCCAGGAGCCAGGGACCTTTAAGAGGCAAATCCAGGGGCCTCTCCAGCAAATCCAACCCAACAAGCCCCGCTGAGAGGCTGCTTATGGGGCTAAGGGGGTGTGACCAGGGCTGGGAGTCTGGGGAGCTAGAGGCGGCTAAGCTGTCTGGAATGAGCCCCACTTGCCCAGCAGTACCTTGAAGTAGATGAGGATGGAGGCAGCCAGGACCCCGAAGCTCTGCAGGAGATCCCCCAGCACGTGCACAAAGGCTGCCCGGACGCTGGTGTTCCCCAGGGGCAGGGGCTCCCCGGGCCCCTCCTCCAGGGGCGCATACTCAGACCCCCTAGACCCGTGGCTGTGGGGGGGCCCAGCCTGGTGCAGCACAAAGGCCATCCTGAGGGGCAAACCAAGAAGCTGAGCCCGGGCAGGCTGCTGGTCCACCAACCCGCCTCCTCCCACCCACCAGGCACCTCCCCACAGCCTTGTCTGAGAGCCACAAAGAAGGTGGTCCAGGTGGAGACCAACTGGACTTGGTGCCAGGAGTCCTGGGTTCAAGTCTGGCCCTACTACAAAACAGCTAGATGACCTAGCCAAGTCAACTAGTCACCTCTCAGGTGCTTAACGGATCCAGTTGTCTCTGAGCTGTAGCTCTCTATCCCAGACCCAGAGCAGTGCAGTTGAGAATTGTGTGAAGGGGGATGGTGTGTCAGGGCCTGGGGAGAGCCAGTACCCCCTCCTGGTGCAGGGCCCCTCCCCTTGGGCCCCATGCGGTGCCTGCTGCCCCTGGCACGCACAGCAGATTGGCACAGACGGCGATGCTGGCGGTCAGCAGCATGGCACCCCCCTCGATGTGGTAGTCGCTGTGCAGAAGGCGGATGAAGGCCAGGTACAGGAGGATGCCTGTGACCACCCAGAGGGAGACCACAGAGGCCAGCGCCCCCAGCGTCTCTGCGGGGTAGGGGTGGGGGCAGAGACAAGCTGTCAGAGGCCAGCAGGGTCCCCCACCCCAACACACCCTCGGACAAGATTGGAGGACCCGCTAGGCCAGGCAGGGACCTTACCTGAGCGGTGCCAGCCAAAGGTCATGGTGCGGGTGGCTGGACGGGTGGAGAGCCAAAGGGAGAAGAGGCTGGCCATCATGCTGCCCACGTCCGCCAGCAGGTGGGCTGCATCGGTCATAATGGCCAGGCTGTGCGCCAGATACCCACCTGCAAGGTGTTTCCATTTAAAAACTATAAAGCTGTGTGCCTGTGGGTGTGGGTGTATAACACAGACGGGCAAGACACATACTAGAGTGTGAGTTGTGGTTTTCTCCCATGACGGCCTCACGGGGCATTCGTATGACTGGCTTTCTCTCATCCACATGTGTCTAGCTCTGTCCCTCATCCCCTCTCTCGTCCTGAGTCCTGGGGCCCCTTCAGAGCATTCATCGCCCCCCCTCCCGGCCATCTCTGCCAGGGCGACTCCCTGGGAGCCTTAGTGGGGAGCCCTGTAGGCTGGTTGGGAGGGGGCTGAAGGAGCTGCTCTCCCACTTACCGACCACCTCTCCAGCCATGAAGACACAGCACACGGCGCAGGCGGCACACAGCTGCCTGCGGGCCTGCAGTCTCTCGGGGGTGAGCCCCTGCTGCGGGGTGGGCTCCCTGTGGCAGTGGTGGAGACACATCTCCACAGATTTAGGCTCCTCAGGGGGGGCCTCTGAGGGCGCTGTGAAGAGACTGAGGCAAGCAAGACCGGTCAACCTGCACTCTGGCGGGGGTGCTAAGTTCTCACACCCAGCTCCTCACTGCTCCAGGCTGCCCTCATGAGCCAGGGCCACCTCTCACTCTCTCTGCAGGCCTGCTGACACCAAGGAGAATCAATGGGTGAGGGGAGGGCTCAGTGAACAGCTCAGGCCTGACTTCCCCCCTCCCCACCGTTCCTTACGCACGCACGCACGCACGCACGCACGCACGCACGCACGCACTTATTTGTAGACCTGCACAGCTGGGCATCATCTCAGAGACGGGCTAGGCTAACACCTGATTAAGTAAATTACAAGTGTGAGGCTCGGTGGGGTAGACGGCTCACGGAGGCCACACGGCTAGTTAGTGACAACGACGAGGTGAGGACCCAATCAGATGGACTGATTGTGACAGGCAAGACCAGGGCTACAGAATGAGCGTGACCTTCTTCCCGGTCTCCAGGCTTTTGAGGGAGCAAGCTGCGTGCGTCAGTAGCTGTGATGCGCAGCCAAACATAGGTGGCAATGGTAGCAGGTGAAGGACGCTAAGGCCCAGAAGATGGAGGACTAGACTGCGGCTGTACAATGGGGGACATGGTCGGGGGAGGTAAGAAGAGAAGGGCCTGGAAGAATTTGGGTCAGAATGGGGAAACCTGTCAAGGACCATGAAGGGAAGGTGGTGTGAAGGTGTGGAGGCAGGATTCAGCACATCGTGCCTGCCTGAGGACGGCCTCCCTCCCATTCCCACCTCCCAGGGCCACTCCCAGCCCTAGGGCCTTCCCTGGACATGGCAGCTGGCAGCTGGTCCTATGTTTAAGAGGGGTGTGGAATGTTGAGACCCCCAAAGTCTGAAGTTCCTGGCACAGAGAACTGAGGCTAGATGGCAGAGATGGCGGTTGTCATGGGGAGGGGGTTGCCCTGCTGTGTTTGGGGTGGTAGTGGTAGAAGTGGACTTGGGGTTGGCCACGTGATGATCGCTCCTAGGAGAGGCCACTGTAACTGTGCAGGGTTGGCACCCCCCTTGCTGAATGAACGGTGGGGCCTCATGAAGAAGGTCAGAGACCCAGCTAAGGATGACTTGGGTTTTTGGTCCATTCGGACCCAATTCTCATCCCTAGGCTACCCAGCTTGAACTCCAACAAAGACAGATCTTGTGCAGAAGGACCCCCAAATTAAAAAAGTGATCCTAGAAATCCTTAGTCAGCTGTGACAAGAATACCAATGAGAGGGAGATGAGGAAAGGCGATCAGTCTTAAGACAGGGAGGGGTGTCTGGGGCCTTCGGACCAAAGAAAGTTCTGCCAAGTGCGTGAACAGAGGACTTTGTGGGTGGGGGGGCTCAGCCTCATTCATTCCTTGGTGAGGTGCATGAAGCCTGATCTAATGGGAGAGACAGACAGATGTGGAGGAACAAGTGACACTGAAGCCAGACGACAGCAGAGAGGAACAAAGGGCTTGGGGGGCAAGGGGGTGGGGGGCCAACCAACCCTACTGAGGTGAAGCGGCTGCCATAGGAGCTGTCTAAGGAGCGCCGACCTAGGGGGAGCTGCAGGGTTCTCCAGACAGGGGTGACGATGACAAAGGATTGGGGTGCGGAGTGTAAATGTGAGGGGTGAGGAGGTGAGAGCGCAGGGAGACACCGCCTGCCTTGGATTTGACAGATCATTGCCCAGCCCTGAGATGACCACGCCCATGTCTAATGGAGGACTTGGGGAGATGAATTCAGTGAGGGGCTAGGCCGAGGCTCCCTGCGTAGCCAGATTCGAGGAAGGGCAGGTCGGTCGGTGGGAGAATTCCTCTCAGAAATTGCTGCGGCACTCGGTGACGAATGGTCATCAGAATGGGGATGAGCTGGCCGTCAGCGATGGGCTCTGAAGAGCACACTCGCTGGTGGTCCCCGGGCGGAGGGCAAGATGCTGTCCCCCCCACCCCCACCCCACGTCCCCAAGCTCAGCCAACCATCAACAGGCTGCTCCCTTTTGTTCCGCAGGAAAGGGGCATGGGCATGAAAACTCGGCCGGGGGGAGCTGGCCCTCTGAACCCCCAGACAAATAACAAATCACGGCGAATGGGCTGCGTGCGGGGAAGATCTAGGACGAGGGAGAAAGATCAGAAAGCATTGCACGGATGTCTGCAGAGATGCCAGGGCTGGGGCCCCGGCGTCGCCCACGTCTGCAGTCCCCTGCGGGAAGGAGCCAGACGGGATGTCTTCCCTCCCTCTGCTCATCCAGTCCTCGCCCGCCCCGGGTCTGGGTCCCCACCCTGGGACACAGTGAGAAACACACAGAGACCCACGTCAGAGACAAAGGGAGAGAAAAAGAAGCATTGGAAGGGGTGGGGAGGGGGGGCACACACGCACCACACACGACTGGAGAATCTGTCACATCCCGGAGACAAACGGACGCTGGGCCGACAGACAAAATGACTAGCGGGAGTGCGCGGAGGCTGGCCGAGCGGGGGCGGTTCCCCGGCCGCCCCCGGCCCGCTGTCCCCGCCGCTCGGCGCGCCTCGTTTCACACCTCGCCGCCCCCGGCCCCGTCTGTGCCGAGCCGGGAATACCCCCCGCCGCCCAGCGCGCACCTGCTCCTCGCCGCCCGCGCCCGGGGGGGACCCGCCGCCGCCTCCCCGGCCCGCTCGGGCCCGGTGCCCACGGAGGCTTCCGCTGGAGGGGGCGCCCCGAGAGCGCGCGCGGAGCGGACGGCCGGGGGACTCGCAGGCCGGTGCTCCGGCCGCCAGCGCCCCGCGGCCCGGCGGACATCGGGGCAGCGGGCGCGCCCTCGGCCCGACGGAGGCGCGGGGCTCCCTCCAGGGAAGTGGGACGCGGCGGGGCGGCCGGGCCCGCGGGAGGCTGGGGGTGGCGGGGGCACCCGGGGCCGCGCCGCGGGAAACAACGAAATCGGCGCAGGGCCGGCGGGTGGTGGCCCCGCAGCCCGGCCCGGCCGGGCGCGCTCCTACCTCTTCAGCCGCAGGCCGCCGCCGCCGCCGTCGCCGCCGCGCTCCCGGGGGCTCACCAGGCGCGTGCTCTCCGAGCCCCCCGGGGCGGGAGAGGGCTCCATGTCGGCGCGGTCGCTGCCGTCCAGGCCCCGCCGAGGTGGGAGAAGCGGGGCGGGCCCCGCGCCCAGGCCGAGCGGCACGCCGACCCCCGGGCTCCCCGCAGAGACGCGGGGCCACCTGAGCGGGGCGAACTGCGGCGACTGTGGCGCTGGGAGTCCGAACTGCAGAGCCCGCGGCTGCCCGAGCCCCGCCCCGCGTGGGGCGAGCGCCCCAAGCCCCGCCTCCAGACTCCCCGGCTGGGTCCCCACGCCTAAGCCCCGCCCTGGGCGCCCCGCCCCCACAGCCCGACCCCCATTGCTGGGCTCCAGGGGTAGGTGGGGGCGGGGGGAGCACCACTGTAGCCCTGGCCTGGGGTTCTAGAGAATGTCCCTTCCCATAACCCCTCCCCGCCAACAGTTAGCCCCGCCCACAGATTCCAAGGCCGGCTCCTGCAGCCAGCCTTCCACCCAGAAACACGGACCCTCGCATGCCCACTCAGGGGACGTTACCAGGAAACCTGGTCACCTTGTGACCCCAGCCCCCTTGCATATTTATTCATTGCCTATCTCCAGAGAACCCGAAGGGTGCAAGGTGCTCAAGAGACCTCCGGGGACTCCAGCCAGGGACTCCTCCGTAGAGATTTCCGAGTTCGATGGAGAAAAGGGATGCCAACGTTGCTAATTATCACTCATTTTCATAGACATGCTAGTAACGAAAAAAACTTCCTGCCCTCTTTCAGTGTATTAGTACCCTGATTGTTTAATGAGGAAACTGAGACCCAGAGCAAGCAAAGTGTCCAAGGTTATGCCGCAGAGAGAAGCGGAGGGCCCTGTCTGGAATCTGGTGTGCTTTCCCTCCCTGGCAACAGGAGAGAAACTCACCTTCGCGGGAGCCTTACTGCCTATCTGGAGCCACAAGCCACCTTTCCTGGAAGAAAGAGGCAGCTTGTCGCCAGGTGATTCCTTACTTCCGCAACTGTAGTACTCTCCTAGGAGAAGCGATGGCTTACAGCAAAGTCTCTGGCTGAGCCTTGTGTGGACGCTTCAAATGCTCAGTGCCCTGTGCGCCAGTGCTTCCCGGCTCAGAAAACTCTAAGCAGCAACAGGCTGTGAAGAGGAGGGTCTGTAGGAAGGGAGAGCGAGCCTGAATAGGAGAGAGTGAAGGGGTGGGAGTAGTTGGTGAGCAGAGGCAAGAAGCCACCTACCATAATGCTGAGCACACCTTGACCGACCAGAATTCGGGGTTCTATGGATGGACGCATAGTCCCAAATAATGTGACTGCGGGCACCCCTCCTGAAAGCAAAAGAAGCGAAGAAGAAGGGGAAAAAACAAAAACAAACAGGAGCCCCTGACAGATAAGAGTGGTTGGAACTGATGGGGTTAATCCGGGAGAGCTTCGCGGAGGAGGTGAGGTTTAAACGGATTAGGCAAACAGGGTGGCGGGCTGCCTGTTCGGCGGGGGAGATTGCAGTTCTGCCAAGATTTTCGAGGCGGTGGGAACGGAGGGATCGTTCTGCACCGGGGAGGGGAGCGAAAGAAGGAACAAAGGGGTCTGGTACCCTCCTCCCCGCTGCCTCCTCTCTGCGCCTCTGCTTCTGAGGGGCAGGGGGGTCAGGCAGCCAACTTTTTCCTCTTATCTCTGGACAGCGAGGCCAGCCCAAAGCCCCGGCGGGCCAAGGAGGAGGTGAGTTTCCCCCTTCAACCTCACAGAGCGTAGAGGGGAGGAGCTGGGGGGACTCCCTCCTCTGACCACAGAGTGGCAAACTGAGGCCCCAAGAGAGGCAGCCACTGCCAAGGTCATTCGTTGGCCCTAGTCAGAGGCGAGATGGAACCCAAGTCCCTGCCGACCTGGCCTGGCCCCAGGTACGGGATCTCCCCCAGCGGGCGCCACAGGTTTGGGAAGCTCTGGTACCCCCTGGGGACTCTCCAGGTCTGACAGCCTCAGGGTTGGAGTGCAGAAGGAGGGACACTCCGCTCCAGAGATCGTAGACCCGAGTCTCAGCCCCAGCTATCGGCCTGGCTCAATAGAGGGAGAATGAGGAGAAATTGCGGGGCCCTACAGAGAGCGTAGGGGCTTCTTGGCACGCCTCAGATGATGACGACAACAAGGGACATGATCACACTAACAATGGCTTCCTCCGGGATTTCCCTTCCACGGACTACAGCCCTGGTGCCCAGGAGAGGGCGCAGACGCTGGCATGTGCCAGCCCACTAGCTACCGGGTGGGGTGCCAACAGGCTGGGAAGGGGGGGCGTGTTGGAGAGGATGGATAGCAGGGCTAGCTCCCGAAGCCAATGGCAGAAATCATCTGCGCAGGGAAATGAGTCAGGAAAGCATGACAGCGAGACAGACTGCTTGCACTGTTCCTCAAAAAGCCATCAAGTGGCCCTCAGACAATCTTTGCAAAGTGACCTTGGTAATGCCCAGCTTGAGGAAGGGCTGCTGCCGCCAGGGACTAAAGGCAACAGCTCATCAGGGCTCTTCCAGAGAGGCCCCGACAGAGCAGACCAAGAGTAGGGGCTGTGTGGAGACCCAGCCTAGAAGCTCAGGCTGGGCCCATTCAGATGGGGAGAGACAGGGCAGGGCTGAGTTCAGGATTTAGGCTGGCTGGGGACCTCAGGTAACATTTGGAATCCAAGCATGGGGGGCAAGGATTAGCAGGTGATGAAAGGTCCAGATCAGGCTGAGGGTTTGAACAGAGGCCACGGGTCACTAACCTGGGGGTCTAACTTCAACTCCATTCTGTCATCTCCAGGAAGCCTTTTCTGAGTTCCCCAAGTTAGGCGGCCCTCCCTTCAAGCAGGACTTTGAGCCAGTTCAGTTATGGGCATTGAAGTCAAATCAGAACAGATCCAATGTTTAAAATGTAGGTGATGTGAAATGATACCCCAAAGTGGCTGGGGTGGGGGTAGGGTGGAATTATGCATTGAAATCCTGGAAGAAGAGACTTGGAAGGGACATATTGAGCCTGATGTGGGAAAATGGATTCTTGCCAGGACTGCAGATATCAACAGACATTCAATGTGTGGAATTCAACACACATTCAAAGTAGAGCCATCTACCACCTGCGTTGAGCCAGGCACTGCTGTTTCTGACTTTGTCAGTCCAGAGATTTGGACACTTGCTTTGTTTTCCAGGAGGGAAGTTAAGTTTCTAGAAGGGTGTCAGCTCATAATTCTTCCCGTCCTGGTCATTATCCTGGTCCACTCACATTTTATAAGTCCGGGTCTGTCCTGGTTTCACTTTGTTAGCCAGGACTGGACCAGTTTGAAGCTCATAAGGCTCACTGCAATAGTGTCAATTATGTCTTAGCTTATAAGACCTAATCATGGTCTTCTTCACCACACCAAAAACCTAACTCCCTACCTTAGTGTCAATGCTGACTCAGTGACCCCCCTGTGGCTCTCTCTCTCTCTCTTTCTCCCTCCCAAAGGGGAGTTGCTGGTGGTTTCAAACTGCCAATCATGGGGATTATGGCCCAACTGGTAACCACTACACTACCAGGGCACCTGGTCTTCACTACACTGTATTGAAGTTGTTTGCCTGTCTGACTTGATTAGAGGGCAAGTTCCCCAAAGGCTTCCACACAGTGGTTGGGATGTAGTCTTCCAGGAAACTATCCCAGAAAGGAGTGGAAAGCAGGATGGAAGAAATAGGATTTTACTTGGACCTTAAAGGAATACATAGAATTTGTTAATAGGATGAGGGAGGACTACAGGAAATGTCACCTTCTCAGGAATGCTATTATGTATTAAATTGGGTCCTCCTCAAATACTGTGTTGCAAATCTGAACCTCTCAACCTAAGACTATAATCCTATTTGGGATTGTGTTGCTTTGTTATGTTAATGAGGCAAGATTAGTGTAGGGTGTATTTTGAGCCACTCTCTTTTGAAATATAGAAAAGATTGAACAGTGAGCAGAGAGAGAGATGAGGTAAGATAGCTGCAAGCCCTGTGGAGCTCTCTGGGGAACCTGGACACAGAAGCTCCAGAGAAGAGGCTCTTCCTCCAGATGTGACAAGGGGCGCTAGACCCCTGAATTTGGATATCTAGCCTCCTAACTTGTGAGAGAATATATTTCTGTCGCAACAGAACTTCTCTTGTGATAGCACTAGTAACTAAGACAAGGACCTTCCCTGGTCCTAAACTAAGTTGGTTCTCCTGTTGCACACTCTCGGTGCACACTACTTTTTCTTCTATAGCAATTACTCACTGACCACACCCACGGCCAGGGAGTCCATTCCCACTCATCCTGCCCCAATAGCACAGAGTGGAACTGCTCCATGGGCCTTCCAGGGCTGTCCGTCTTTCCAGAAGCACACTGCCTAATCTTTCTCCTGTGAAGAGGTGGATGGTTGGACCGGCCGGCCCTTCGGTTAGTAGCCAGCCCTTGACCCATAGTGCCACCAGCTTATCATTCCGTCATGAAATCACTATTCTGGAATTGTTTTTTTCGCTTGGCTTCAGGAGACCATAATCTGGGTGTCCTCCTACTTCACTGGCTGTTCATGCTCAGTCGCTTGGTTCCCCTCATCCCTTTGTTCCCTACCCTCAGTCACTTGGAGGAATCATCAAGTCTCAAGGTTTTCCATACAAACTGCAGACAGCAAAGATTGCTGATGATGGGTACAGGAGGATCATTGTACTATTCTGTTTCTGCATGTGTTTGAACTTTTCTATTTACAGTGGTTTAAAAAATAAACAGAATGCCTTCCGCCGCGGCACCCATCGAAGAGTCGCAGCCATGGCTGTGCGCTACCCTATGGCCGTGGGCCTCGACAAGGGCCACAAGGTGACCAAGAACGTGAGCAAGCCAAGGCACAGCCGCCGCCGCGGGCGCCTCACCAAGCACACCAAGTTCATGCGGGACATGATCCGGGAGGTGTGCGGCTTCGCACCCTACGAGCGAAGGGCCATGGAGCTGCTCAAGGTCTCCAAGGACAAGCAGACGCTGAAGTTCATCAAGAAGCGGGTGGGCACACATATCCGGGCCAAGAGGAAGAGAGAGGAGCTGAGCAACGTGCTGGCCGCCATGAGGAAGGCCGCTGCCAAGAAGGACTGAGTGCCGTGCCCCCCTCTCCCCACCCCCAAAATAATAAAGTCTTTCCAGAAGCTGAAAAAAAAAACAAAACAGAATCTGTATAGTGATGATTCTCAGATCTCTCATGAAACTCATATTCCCAAATGTCAACTTGACCACGTCTCTTTGCCTAATAGGTAGCTCAAGCTTCATGAGCCCCGAGCTGAGCTCCTGATGGTCACCCATACCACACCTTCTCTTTCCACAGCTTCCCCCTAGCCCTTCTGTTGGCTCGGGCCCCAAATCTTGGAGTCATCCTTGACTCGTCTGTCTTCACCCCACATCCAGCCGGTCAGCAAATCCTGCTCCTACTCCTGTTCAAACAGCCATCATCTGTTGCCTTGATCATAGAGCCTCCTGGGCA
Source organism: Tenrec ecaudatus (assembly GCF_050624435.1). Taxonomy (NCBI): domain Eukaryota; kingdom Metazoa; phylum Chordata; class Mammalia; order Afrosoricida; family Tenrecidae; genus Tenrec; species Tenrec ecaudatus. Next base: position 18,238,735 of record NC_134546.1, read on the forward strand.
TTTCTCTGATGCTGCCCCATAATCCATTCTCATCGGAGGAGCCAGGCAGCACAGGGACTTTGTCACTCCTGAGTGCCGAACCTTCAGGTAACAGCCAGAGTCCTTCGCCCTATACAATCTGGCCTCTCACCTCTACTACTTCCACCCCTGTCCCCTGTCACTTTGGCCTGTTTCTAAGTTCTCCCACTCACCGTGGCATTTGCTCTTCCCTCTGCCTTCAATATACTCTACCATTGACCCTCACGACCGACCTCTACACCTACTTTGAATTTGACCCAATATCTTCTCAGGTCTTCCCAGCTTTTCACTTACTCATTTATTGTTAACTCCAAACAAGGTTCATTTTATATAAAGAGGAGAGGAAAATACAGATGATCAACTATCACCTAAATCTTGCCCCTCTCAACTGTGATCAGGTCGCAAGATGGCCTCTGGCTGTAACTGTGGAAATTTAAATTCAGTAAGCCTGGCTTCCAGAGCCCTGGAGAAGCAGTGGTTACGCGTTGGGCTGCGATCTGCATGGTGAGCCATTCAAACCACCAGCAGCTCCGTGGGAGAAAGACTGGGCTTTCTACTCCTGTAAACTGCTATAGTCTTGGAACGTCACAAGGGGTCACTCTGAGTCAGCACTGCTCCATGGCTGTGAAGAAGCCTGTCTTCAACAGGAAAGAGAAGATTTCCTTTGAGTGAGAGAAAGAAAAGTCCCTGGCAGGATCAATCCTGGTCTGTCATATCCTTAGAGTGAGTATTTGGCTTTGTGGGTAAGAAAATCTTGAAATCAAAGCAGGATGTCTGCTATCTGCTTCTCTCTTTGACAGTCTGATGCCTGAAACACACACTTTTAGTCAGCCCCTCTTGTAAACTAAACCTAGTGTCATGAGGTCAATTCCAACTCAACGACCCTTAGACTGAACATTTTCATGGGAGTGCAGAGCAGTTGGTGAATTTGAACCTACTACCTTGCGATTAGCAATCAAATGCTTCCAAAACATCATCACCAGAACTCCTTTAAATGAAAGCCTGATGGCAAATATGACACAGGGACAGCTCTAGTCACCTCTGACTTCATGACAAACACTACCAATCACAGCGCTCCCTCGTGCTGAGGCCACATGACAGCACGAAGCCAAAATTCAGACCAAACTCACTGCCATTGAATCGGTCTGACTCCTAGTGACCCTTCAGGACAGGGTAGAACTCACTGCCCCTGCCAGTTTCCAGACTGGAATTCTTTCTCCTGAGCACTAGACCAGTTACCCTCAAGTCAATTCCAGCTCATGAGACCTCCAGGTGGTTCAGAGTAGAACTGTGCGCCAGTTCTTGCTGTTAGGTGCCGGCCATCCAGTGGGTCCTGACACAGTGACCCATGCACAACAGAAGGGAACACCACCGGATCCTGCGCCAGCCTCGCCACTGCTCTGATGTTGGAGTCCATGGTCGCAGCCACTGCGTCCGTCTGTCCTGTTGAGGCTGCCCCTCTACTTTACCAAGCATGTGTCCTCTAGGGACTGGCCCCTTCCGACAACATGTCCAAAGTGTGTTAGAGGAGGTCTTGCCATCCTCACTTTGTTTTTTTTAATACTTCAAATTCATTTTTCTTCTTCTTTTTTAAGTTTCATTGGCACATAATTTACATATCATACGAGTCAACAGTTCAATTGTTCAATCATATCCAGAAGAATTGTACAATCATAACCACGTTAATTTTAGCACACACACACACACACACACCACCATGGTTAAATCACCTTTAAAATGAGTTTGCAATCAAAGTCAGTTCAAATGCTCGCTTCCACCTTTATTTTGTATTCTTGAAATCCCCCTTCTCTCCCTGACACCCACCCACTCCCACCCCTGCAGCCCTTATCAGTCCGGGTATCGATTATTATCGCTACACAACCACTACTCCTGTGGTTCACAAACTGGGACACCCAACAGAAACAATAAAACAAAATTAATATAAGGTGGTATGGATAAACTAATAATACATCCTCGCTTCTAAGGAGCATTTTGGTTGTACTTGTTGATTCTTTCAATATTTTTTGCTGACACCATAATTCAATACCTAAATTCTTCTTCGGTTTTCCTTTATTCAGTCCAGCTTTCACATTTATATGCTGTGATTGGAAACCCTATGGCTTGAGTCAGGCCTACCTTAGTCTTCAATGAGCTGCCAGGTGCTTAGCCATTCCTCCACCAGGGCTCCCCCTACCTTAGTCTTCAAAGGAACACCCTGTGTCTCAACATTTTACAAAAGTCTTCTGCAGCAGATTTACCCAGTGCAATGTGTCATTTGATATCTTGCCTGCTGTGCCCACGAACTTTGAGTGTGGATCCAAGCAAGATGAAATAATTTCTGTTTATCATAATGTTACCTATTGGTCCAGTTGTAAGGAATTTTGTTTTCTTTACATTAAGTTGTAATCCATACTGAAGGCTGCAATCCTTGATCTTCATCAGCAAGTGCTTCGAGTCCTCTTCATTTTAAGCAAGCAAGATTGTGTGATGTGCATACCGCAGGTTTTTTATAAGCCTTTCTACAAACTTGATACCATATTCTTCTTCATGTAATCCAGCTTTTCTGATGATCTGTTCCGCATACAGGTTGAGTAAGGATTGTAAGGGGCTAGACCACCACATGTCTGTCAGTTTGTTGCACTGTGGTGGCTTGCTTGCGTCTTGCTTTAATGTTGAAAGCGGTGCCACTGCTATTTCAAATACCAGCAGGGTCACCCAAAGTGGACAGGTTTCAACAGAGCTTCCAGATTAAAACCAGATGAAGAAGGACTCCACTCCCCACTACAGAGGAAGAAGCCACTGAAAACCTTATGTAGAGCTTGGAATTACTGTCAAATACTGAAAGTCTAAACATTGTCAGGGATACTATCAGAAGATAGGCCCCTCAGGCCAGAAGGCACTTGAAATGTGACTGAAGAAGAGCTGATTTCGTGAAGGGGAGTGGGCCATGGGGACGAGTCAAGTAAAGCCTGCAGGAGGGGGGCCTTTGGATCTTCATTTGTTGATGGGGCATGACTCAAAGTAAAGAGAAACAGCTGCAAAAATCTAATGATTGGAACTTGAAATGTGTATGAATTTAGGAAAATTTAAAGTAGTCAAAAATGAAATGGACCATATGAAGATAGAGATCCTAGGCATTGGTGAGCTGAAATGGACGGGTATTGGCCATTTTGAATCAGAGAATCAGATGATTTACTATGCTGGGAATAGCACATCAAGAGGAATGGCTCTGCAGTCATTGTCAGAAAAGATCTTGCTAACTCCATCATGAAGCACAGTGCTTCTGTGATCAGAATATATCATCTACCTTCAAGGAAATCCAGTCAATCCTGGGATTCTGCGCTTCATCATCTAAGAAACTTAACAAAAACAGAGAAATCAAGAACGAAAACCAATCTGGGTGCAAGATGGTGAGTTCAGACGAGTGTGTGTGGTCTTGAGAGACTGACATTTAGGTGATAATTAACCACCTCTGTGTACGAGTCCTAAAATTTGAGGGGCTTGGATTTCATAAGAATCATCAGCTTAGATCTGAGCCCAGATGCCATCTGAACTTTTACTTACTGCCCCTGCCACTATCCAACCCTCAGACAGATGTAGGTACATACTAAAAAATTTCCTTTGCGTCTGTTAAACTCTTCTTAACCGCCATCAGTTAGTACCAACTCCAAGTGGCTCTGTGTCCCAGAGAATGAGAAACACTACCTAATCCTATGTGATCCTTGTCGGGGTGAGGGGGTCTCCAACACTTGAGCGGGTCCTCAGGAGCAACTTTGCAATTGTGGAAAATACTAAAGACAGACAGACAGTGAGGCACAAGGGCTCCTTGTCCCATGTCAGAACTGAGCAAGAGAATGTGTTTTCTAATAGTATATAGAATGGGGCTTACAGATCTTTCATAAGGCATGCATGTCATACAGCTAATATCCGACATAATCAATAGGTAATATCATAACCAGGTAACATAATAAACACGCAATAAGATGAGTCAGCGTCTTGACCTAGTGCTAGTTGACCTCAACCCCCTTGATCCCTCCCCGGGGGGAGTAATCTCTGTTCAGTATCAGCAAGAAATATCAAAACAGAGTTTGAGACATTTTTCAGTGAGTTAGCTATAGAACCTGATTTTATCTACAGATAACTCTTAGGGATTGTGAAGTGGCCAGACACAGGAATGATTCATCTTTTTTTAAAAAAAAAAAATTATTAGGGGCTCATACAACTCTTATCACAATCCATACATACATCAATTGTGTAGAGCACATTTGTACATTCATTGCCTCATCATTCTCAAAACATTTGCTCTCCACCTAAACCCCTTGCATCAGCTCCTCATCTTTACCCTCCCTCCCCAGCCCTCCCTCCCTCATGAAGTCTTGATAATTTATAAATTATTATTTTGTCATATCTTGCCCTGTCTGACATCTCCCTTCACCCACTTTTCTGTTGTCCGTCCCCCAGGGAGGAGGTCACATGTAGATCCTTGTAATCGGTTCCCCCTTTCCAACCCACCCTCCCTCTACACTCCTAATATCACCATTCACACCACTGGCCCTGAAGGGATCATCCGCCCATGATTTCCTGTGTTTCCAGTTCCTGTCTGTACCAGTGTACATCCTCTGGTCTAGCCAGACTTGCAAGATAGGATTTGGATCATGATAGTGGGGTAGTGGAGGGAGGGGGGGCAGCATTTAGGAACTAGATGAAAGTTGTATGTTTCATAGTTGCTACACCGCACTCTGACTGGCTCCTCTCCTCCCTCAAGGGAGTGGAGGCCCTAGGTCCTTCTGATTCATCTTATATGGTAGTTCCTCTATGACAGTTCCTTTATGGGGAGATATTGGAGGGACTGTGTTCAGTCATGAGACTATATATATATATATAAAGATTTATTTATGTTTCATAACTGTGAGAGTCTTCCCCCACCAGAGTCGGCTTTCCAGACCCGTCATTATGAGTACAGATGAGTTAGCTGTGTGCCATTCTCATGCAGTCCCTCGGTTTACCACTGATCCTCATACCCACTGCTGTGTGAGCGCCTGTGCCAGGCCATTTCGACGAACATCTCCTCTTTATGCTAGCCTTCTACACGACCAAGCATTATGTCCTTTTCCAGGGACTGGTCTCTCCTGACAACAAGCCTAGAAATGATGAGGGCTTGCCTCCTCCATTCTAAGGAGCAGCCTAGTTGTACGTCCAGGACAGATTTGTTTTTTTCTTTTGTCAGTCCATGATACTTTTTTAAAAATCATTTTATTGGGGGCTCTTATAGCTCTTATCACAAGCCATGCATATGTCCACTGTGTCAAGCACATTTGTACTTAGGTTGTCATCATCATTTTCAAAACATTTTCTTTCTAATTGAGCCCTTGATATCAGTTCATTTCCCCCCCTCTCCCAGGTACTTTCAATATTCTTTGCTAGCACCATAATTCAAATGAATAATAGATTCTTCTGTGAGAGTTCATATTCATTGTCCAACATCCATATGAATATGAGGTGATTGAAAAAACTGTGGCTTCCGTCTGGTGTCCTCCAGGTCTAGAACATGACACTCTAGATATTCAACACTTAAAGAAGGTCTGTGGCACAGATGCCGCACCTTGGGCTGCTAACCACAAAGTCAGCAGTTGGAAACCATCAGTCACTGTGGGAGAAAGACGAGGCTTTCTACTCCCATATAAGGAGTTGCAATCTCAGAAACCGACAGGGCCCTTTTCTACTGGATTGCTATGAATCAGCATCGACTCGATAGCAGTGAGTTTTGGTGGAGAACCCACAGTGCTGAAGGAAGAAGCTCAAGCTGCACTCAATGCATTAGCCAAAAACAGGGTACAGGAATGGATGGAACACCCACTGGAATGTTTCAGAGCCAAAGAAGCACTGGAAGCACTCACTCAATTTTGCCAGGGTATTTGGAAGACACCTGGCCACGTGACTGGAAGAGAGCCATATTTGTGCCCATTCCAAAGAAAGGAATGCTCAAGCTATAGAATGCTATCAGTGAGGTGGCACACAAGTCTTAAGATCATCCAACAACTGTTGCAGCAGTACATTGACAGGGAACTGCCAGAAGTTCAGGCCAGGTTCAGAAGAGGATGTGCACCATTGTTGATATCAGGTGGATTTCGGTGCAAAGCAGAGACTGCCAGAAAGATGTCTACTTGTGTTTCATTGACGATGCAAAGGTGACTGTGTGGACCATATTCTGGAACACTTCATTATGCACATTCAGAAGTAGTACATGGAGCAAGAGGCCGTTGTGCGAACAGAACAAAAGAATACCGCACGGTTTATAATCAGGAAAGGGTGGGTCAGGGTTACATCCTCTCACCATATTTGTTCAATCTATATATGGGGCAGATCATCAGAGAAGCTGGATTATATGAAGAAGAGTGTGGTATCAGGATTGGAGGAAGGCTTATTAACAACCTGAGGTATGCAGATGACACAGCCTTGCTTACTGAAAGTGCGGAGGACTTGAAGCACTTGCTGATGAAGATCAAGGATTGCAGCCTTCAGTGTGGATGACAACTCCATGTAAGGAAGACTAAAACCCTCACGACTGGATCAATAGGTCACATCATGACAAACGGACAAACGGTTGAAGTAGTCAAGGATTTTGTCTGACTTGGATCAAGAATCGATGCTCATGGAAGGCAGCAGTTCAGAGATCAAAAGAAATATTGCATCAGGTAAACCTGCTGCACAGACCTCTTTAGAGTATTCAAGGCCAAGGATGTTTGCTACTTTGAGAACTAAGATGTGCCTGGCCCATGCCATGATATTCTCCATTGCATCATATGCACGTGTGAGTTGGACATTAAGTACGGATCACAGAAGAATTGATGCATTTAAATGGTGCTGGTGAAGAATATTGAAAATACCAGGTACTACTAAAAGGACACACAGATCTGTATCAGAAGAAGTATGACCAGGGTGCTCCTTAGGGGCAAGGATGGCAAGACTTCCTCTCACAGACTTTGGATATATTGTCAGGGGAGACCAGTCCCTGGAGAAGGACACCATGTTTGGTGAAGTGGAAAAAGAGGGTTGACAGTGGCTGCATCAATGGGCTCGGCACAGGAACAATTGTGAGAATGATGCGGGACGGTGCAGTGTTTCATTCTGTTGTGCACAGGGTAGCTGTGGGTCTGAGCTGACTCAATGGCACCTAACAACAACATGTTGTTTTGTTTCTTGACTGCTGCTTCTGTAAGCATTGATTGTAGAAATAAGCAAGATGAAATTCTTGACAACTTCAGTCTTCCCCCCACTTATCCTGTTACCTATTAGTCCAGTTGTGAGGATTTGGGTCTTCATTACCTTGAGTTGTCATCTACCCTGAAAACTGCAATCCTTGGTCTCCATCAGCAAGTGCTTAAAGTCCTCCTCACTTTCACATGCAAAGTTGGGTCATCTGCATATCGCACATTGTTAAGAAGTCTTCCTCCAACCCTGATATTGCATTCTTCCCCACATAATCCCACTTCTCAGATGATTTGCTCAGCACACAGATTGATTTAGTATGGAGAGAGGACACTATCCTGACACACCTTTCCTGATTTCCTGAGCCACGTGAGAGCTCCACATGAGCACAGTTCAGTGTTCTGGGATCCCCATTCTTCTCCAGGTTGTTCATAATTTATTATCTATATAAGCAAATCCCTCTGCATAGTCAATAAAAGACAGGTAAACGTCTTTCAAGTATTTTCTGCTTTCAGCCAAGATTCATCTGATGTCCGGAATATCCCTTGTCCATGTCATCTTCTTTTTCAGCAATGCCCTGTCTCTGTGTTGCTGCAACTGGTTTGGAATGATCTTTAGTAAAGTTTTACTTGCACGTGATATTAATGATATTGCTAGTTTCTGCAGTCTGTTGGATCAGAATCACCTCACTTTGGAATGTGCACATATATGGATCTCTTTCAGTCAGCTGGCCAGTTAGCTGTCTTCCAAATGTCTTGGCACGGTTGAGTGAGTGCCTCCAGCATTGCATTTGCTCACCGAATTGGTTTCCTGTCGGTTCCTGAAGCTTTGGTTTTTGCCAATGCTTTCTGGGCAGCTCAAGCGTACTCTATCAACACCATTGGTTCTTTATCACACCCCATCTCCTAGAATGGTTGAGTTGACCACTTCTTGTATACAGTGGCTGTGTGAATTTCTTCCATCTTCTTTTGGACCAAGCCCTGGGGCAGATTTAAATACATAATGAAGGAAACATTTTTTTCTGTGATTAAACTAAAGATAGATAATGAATATTCCTGAGGGAGGGTTTTGGCACAAGACCACTGCCAGAAATTTCTGTAGTAGCCTCAGGGAATGTTTTTAGATAATGACCTTATGGTCACTCTGTCAACACCCTCCTAGTCACGTATTTAAACTGGTGAATCCAAAGAACCCATATTCGTGGTTTTCAACTAATCACTGTCAAGATCCCTCCCTCTCCACTTTCCAGTCATCCGGTCTGTAGCTTCGCTGGCCTGCAACCTCCGAACCGGAATGCCATACCTTTAGTTCTTGGTTTACCTCATCGATCTTCCTGCTACTCCAGCATGTCGGAGCATGGGACTTCACTTTGTGAGATCAGATGTGTCCCCAGTTTGAATGGCTTTGAGCCTTCGTAAGCTCTGCCTGTGTGGTCACTGCATCCGTGGATGTCTACGAGAGCTCCGAGGAAGAGAGAACACAACCTGCAGCACAGGATCAAGCCACGCAGACCGCCCCCAGGCAGAAGGTGAGAGCAGGAGCCAGAAAGGAAACTTACCAGAGATCCAGGAGGAGCATTTTAAAAATGCAGAACCACAGATGTGGGAAGAAATTGGTGGTAATAAATAAGAGAGGAGATGGAAGGCCCCAAGTCTCTTCCCCAAAACATAGCCGGACATTTTCCACTTCATTCAGTTACATTGCCCCAAATTCTACTCATTATTCCTTCTGAATTAGTAAGAATTCAGGGAGTACCCCTAAAATTATTGCCCTGAGATAATCTTTCAATCTTAAACCCCAAGTAGCCCCTGAGGTGTTCTGAAACCAAGTCGCTCATAAAGAATGTATTGAGCATTATGGTCTCTGTGGGATCCCACTGACAACAGCCACGGAAAAGATTAGATGGGAACCTTAGGGAGCAGGGAGTGGATGTTGGCGGGAGAGGAAGGAGGAGGGAGAAGGGGTGCATGGCTCCAAGTGTGCCACCAATGCTACTGGGTGGTCCACACAGAATTGATCTCGCGTGTGTTTGCTGTGCTTACTCTCGACGCTAGAAATAAGAGATACGTGTTTTAAAAAGGAGTGAGGTATTAATGTTATTTCTCACCATAATCTGAATTAGTTTCTTAATCGGATTGCTTTCCTCTCAGTCCTTAGTATCAATCTATGGAGGTAGTAGATGTTTTTATTGGAAGGGCCGAATGTCGGGGAAGTGGGAAGTCATTTGAGAGCTCTGATTGCGTGCAGGGGACCGTGTGAGGTCTTTGTTTGAATCGCCACAAGGCTGGATGAGACCACTGGGTTGACGAATAAGGAAAAGGGCGTCGAAGAGGCTGGGGGAAAGAAGGATGGAGCAAAGGCAATGGAAGCAGGCCGGGGACAATTTGCAAATCTTCTCAGAGAAAGGATGCTGATTTTCCCTTTCTATCCACAGACTAAATGAAAAGCGACTTTTTTTTTTAAACAAAATTGGGAGGAGACAGGATAGAAAGAATGCCGATGATTACCATGATGATAATGATGATGATAATAAGGTACTTAACATGTGCCAGACACTGTGCAAATTAAACATCCAATCCTCCAAGCCACGCAAAGAGAAAGACAGATCCTCTCTGTTTGACAGGAGAGGAGCCAGGTGTGCCCTGTTAGCTTGCCTGCCCTGAGGTCCACAAAATCTGGGGTTGCAGACTCGGGGGGGCAGGGAGGGTGGAGGTAAGAAACAGCCTCTCCATTTGAAAGCCCTTACCTCACCCCCCACCATCCCATGCCTGACCAGGGGAGAACAAGCATATGAACTGGGCAATGGATTTGGTTTTTCTTATTAAAAAACAGTTCATTTTTTAGAGCAGTTCTAGGTTTATAGAAAAGTTACATCAATAGACCGAGTTCCCACAGCCCAACTTGCGCCCAGGCACATCCTTCCTCCTGTTAACATCTTGCGTTTCTGTGATACATTGTCCACAGTAGGACCAGCAATGAAACATTGTTACTCGCTCAAGTCCCTAGCTCACATAGGGGTTCATTCTGGGTGTTGTACAGGCTTGTGGGTTCTGATGCACGTTTTTGAGTCAGCACAACAGTATTCTACAGAACAGCTCCACTGCCCTGAAAATGCAGTGTTCCATTTAGTCATCCCTGCCCATGCCCTGGAGCCTCTGACAACCATGTATCTTTTTACTGGCTCTATAGCTTTCCCTCTTCAGACTGACATATAGCTGGAGTCACACAGGGTGTAGCTTGCCCAGACTGCCTTCATAGATGTAGTTGTATGCATTTAAGGGTCTTCCGGGGCTTTTCATGGCTCATCTTTTTATATTGCTGAATACTAATATACTCTTTTGTATGGATGGACACGTTTATCCATTCACTATTTTAAGAAATATTTTTGGGTAGTTAGAAATAAAACTGTAGAAATATCTGTATGCAGATTTTTATGTGGACACAAATTTTCATCTCACTTGGGCAAATACCGTAGAGCAGTGGTTCTCATCCTTCCTAATGCCGCAAACCTTTAATACAGTTCCTCATGTGGTGGTGACCCCAACCATAAAATTATTTTCATTGCTACTTCATCACTATGATTTTGCTACTGTTATGAATTGGGCAACCCCTGTGAAAGGGTCGTTCAACCCCCAAAGGGGTCGAGACCCACAGGTTGAGCACCTCTGTCTTAGAGCATGATTGATAGCTCAAATGGTCAGCCTATGTTTAGCTTAAGGAGCCCTGGTGAAGGAAGCGGGTTATCAGTTGGGCTGTTAGTCACAAGGTCAGCAGTTCAAATCCACCAGTTTCTCCATGGAGAAAGATGAGGCTGCCTACTCCCAGAAACCCGAGGGAGCAGTTCTACACTATCCTGTGAGGTCACTTTGAGTCAGAATGGAGTCACTCGCAGTGGGGCACAAGTTGAGCTTTGTAAGAAACAGCCAAGGCGTTTCCCCACCATGGGTACTCCATTTCTACCTTCCCAGCGGGAAGGATGAGGCGGTGGTGCTTTTCATCCCATGTAGTACTCATGCCTTCACTTGGCAGGAGGAAAAGAGGGGCACTACCTAGCCCGTTTACATGCACCTCCATGGAGGAGGGAAAGTGACCACAACCATGGCTCTGTCTTGTCTCTAGACCTGGGAGCCCTTGTGGTATGAACACTGAATCTGAAGCCTGAAGACCTCACAGATGACCTTGAGCAAGGACAACCTTCCTCTCTGGCCATACCTTCCCCAACTGCATGAGGAAGGCACTGGGTTAGAGTTAAATATCTGAGGCCCCTCCCACCTTGAAAGCAATACATTTCTAGAACCTGGTGGCGGGGTGTGGCAAATTACGATCTCTCTCTCCCACTGCATATGTTCCAGAGCATGGTATTTTGGGTATAAATATGCCAATGTCTGCTGTCTGTAGATGTGTGTTCTAGCTATATGACTAAACCTTGGGTTGTTTGTGGGTAAATAAGGGATGCTCCTCCATTTCCTCCAGGAGAGGCCAAATGGCTCTCGGGGGAGTGAACTGTGAAAGCCCTGACTCAAAGTGTGGCAGGAGGGCAAATGACTCCAAATAGGTTTCAGTCTGTAGTCATTCCTGGGTGTCGTTCATAGTTTTGTTTGAGGCCCTTTTACAACCAAATCTAATTCAGTCTTCGCATTGAGTCTGCGAAACCAACGCCGGCTTTTACAGAGGAGGAATCAACACTCAGAGACTGAGTGACTTGTTGAAGAGGCAGAGCCGGAGCAGGGCTAACATCTAGGCTTCCAGCAGTGTTCAAAAGGGTCTGGTGTTGTGGTTAAGTCAAAGTGGGGAACCTCTGGCTGAAAGATGCCCGGCTGATGTGTCTGCTCTGTTCCCATCTCTAGTAGCTGCAAAGTCATCTAATGCAAATCACAGCTTCTGAGACTTAAATAGCTGGTTGAGGAGCCACCAATGGTGAATAATGAGAATGTCAGAGGGCATTGTTAAGAAGGAATAATATTTTGGAGCCTGTGACAAGATGTGAAGGATGGTTCCCAACTCTTCTCAGAACGGAAATCTCCCTTTCTCAGGACTCCATTCTTCCATAAAGCAGGGATATGATCCGATCATGTCTCGGGAGTCTTGTGAGAATGCATGGAGATCATTCGGTGAAAATAACTTTGAAGCCACACCAAAGTTTATCCTTTCAGCCATTCAACAAACCAGCGTCTGTTGAACACTGACAATATCCCAACCTCGGAGCGGAGAGAACACGAAAACAAAAAGACACGAGCAGCTCAAGGTCACTGTGGTCTTCCCTCTGCGCTCTTTGTTGCTTCTTGTCTCAGGCTGGGTGAGGTGCAGTGAGCTGGATCTTGAGGGCAAGCAGGATCCAGCTCGTGGCGATCTCCCGTCTAGCACTGCGAGTCCTGTTCCCTCCTCACCGTCGCTGGTGTGTTTGAACTCAGAGCTGCAGCGATCGTGTCCACCCATCTCTCGGAGGGTTTCTCTCAATTTGCTGATCCTCTAGCAAGTAGGATGTCCTTTGCTAGTGAAGGCTCGTGTGGAGGGTGTGTCCAAAGGAAACGAGACTTCGTGCTTCTCGGGAACATTACTGCTGTCCGTCCTCTTGGTTTGGTTGTTCTTTTTTCGGTCTGTGGTGAATTCAATATTCTTTGCCAACACTGTAGTCATTGCGCAGCGTTTGCCCACAAAGACCGCACGTGCATCAGGCACACCCTTTCCTTGTCACCGGTGTCTGTGCTTTGCGACGCTCTACAGAGGTCTTTTGCAGCAGATTTCCCCGACACGATTCCTTACTTGTTTTTTTGATGGCAGCTTTGGTGGGGACTGATTCAAGTAGAATGAAATCTTTGACGATTTCAGTTTCTTCACCGTTTATCCAATCAGTTGTGAGGCTGTTTTCTTCATGCTCAGGTGCAATCCATCTTGGAAGCAGGAGGCTCTCACCTTCAAGTAGGTGCTCAAGTTGTCATCAAAAGCGCTGCAGGGAATTCTTGGGGCAGCTTCACCCCCAGGTGTATTTTGAGCCAGTGGAGGCTCCCTCTGTAGTAGCTCATGTTACACAATAGTATTCGCTTACTGTGATTACATGGCTTTAGATGCTGAAGAGACAATGGTGAACAAACATGGAGCTCAGTCCACTGGGGAAAGCAGACATTAGAAATTTTATATTCAAAACCATTGCAGGGGTGTTATAGGAGCAGAGGCATGGAACCCAGTTTAGAACACATCTCTAAAGAGGGAACATGAAACTGAGATGCCCAAGGATGAGAAACCAGCTGCAGGACCGTGGGTTCTTTCTATCTGGTCTTTCCAGCCCTGGCCATGTAACTCTCACAAACGACTGGCTGGGCCTATGCGAATAAGGTGCTGGGGCCCTGGAGGTGCTGTTGCAGTGGGTTCAAGGCCAACAGTCGCTCGAGGGAGATGAAGCAGGCCTGCTCCTGTGAAGACTGACAGCCTCAGAAGCTGCACAATGTCAGAAGGTTGCTGTGAGTCAGAACTGACGCGATGGCAGGGGGGCGGGTTTAGATGTACCCAGGGGATTTGTCGGTTTGGCTATCCTGCCAGGCTTATAAGGGGCTGAGTGGGATCTCACTGTCATCAAAAATGAAACCCAACAGCCACAGAATACATCCTCTGGACTTGAGGTCCCTACGCTGAAAACCTCCCGGACTGGGAGATGAAGAGTTGGAGCACTGGAGTGGAACGAGGCAGCATGAGGACGAGCAAGGCAGCACCAGTACAAGTGGTGGGAACCAGGAGACCAGACTGGAGGGAGGCGGCTGCCTGGCTTCCCAGTCATGAAGGGAGGTGGATGTGGAGGACTCACCAGCCCACAGAGCAAGGTAGCTGTGGTGGGCATCCTGGTCCACCATGCAAGACGGCTACAGTGGGCTCACTGACCCACGCTGTGAACCAGCTCAGCAGCTTCAGGCAGAGGCTTGCTGGTAGAGTGGGGTTACAGCTAAAGAGGGGGCAGGCTGAGAGAGGGCCTGAAGGGCACAGCCGAGAGGGGGCCTGCCATAGTTATGCTGAAATGTTGGAAGTTGTCCAGACTGACAAGCTATATTCTGCCTCCTGACTCATTCACATCCAAGTTGATCCTGAAGCACAGCCTGTTAGTCCCTCAGAAACCCCACAAGTGTGACGATGGTCTGTGAGCTGTGTGTGGCCATGGCAACAAACTGTCACCCTCACCAGAGGAGTGGAGGATATGGCGGGAGGGACACTCGGTGGCAGAATTGGCACACAGGTTGGAGAGAGGGGGTGTGTTTGATGTCTCCCTCACCGGGATCAGCCTTGGGCTGCTGGTCATTCTCCGGCCGCCTTGTGAAGTTGGACGAGGCCCGATGACGGTGTCCTATTTCTTCAGCCATTTGAAGAGCGTGGGCGGGAGCCCTCCAAGCCAAGGAACAGGATGGCCAGAGGCCCTGGTGAGGGTGGGGACGCCGTGTCACGGAGCACTCACAGGAATGCAGCGGTCAGCAAGCAGAGCAAGCACAACAGTGGTACCTGAGGAGACTGGACCATGGGGGCCTTGTAGCCTGGAAAAAGGAATTCCTTGTCAGTGCACTGGACTTCCAATGCCGCCTGCTCTTTCTGCCCAGTGCTCCCCAAGGGCAGAGCTGGGCTGCTTAGCCAATTCTCTCATCCCAGGACAGGTGGAGGTTGGTTAGAGAAATCTGCCACAGCTATTGCCACCTTCAGCTTCTTCTTACGGAAATTCATGTGTCCTGGAACTGATGGCCTGAGTGTGAAAAGTCTAAGGCTTGTCATCCCACTCCTCTCCCGTCCTTACACACTGACTTATTCCCGAAGGAACACATTCCGGACAAATCCCTCCATTTGGTGGTCACTGCGCCTGCTGCATATGGATTCTTTCATTCAGTCCATCTTCTAGGGGTGGAATGGTGATTTAAAACCTAGAAAGGGAGATAAATGCGCACAAATATCTGTTGAAAAGAGAGTGATAAAAGTCAAAAAAGAGGTAAGAGAGAGGCGTTATTGAAGTAATGCCTCTTTTGGATGGCATGAAACCAACAACACAGGATGGTAATTTTCCCCGATTTTCTTTATTAAACTTTATGTAAAATTTTTTAAAATTTAGAATAGACATTTGATGTAATAACAAATGTTCAGTTAAAGGGAACTTTTTATTTTACACCTACTGTCCCTCCCCTGTATTGTACCGTCTTACATGCTTTCTTCAAAAACTCTATGATGCTCACTCTCCCGACACAACGGCTGGAGCCAAAGTGGGTGAACAAGTAAATGTGGTGAAGAAAGCTGATGGTGCCCGGCTATCAAAAGAGATAGTGACTGGGGTCTTAAAGGCTTGAAGATAAACAAGCTGCCATCTAGCTCAGAAGCAACAAAGTCCACATGGAAGAACACACCAGCCTGTGTGATCGAGTGGTCCCAAAGGGATCAGTTACCAGGCATCAAAGAACAAAAAATCATATCATTGACTGCACACCTCCATGATAGGATCGCTGAAGACAAATGGGTGCATAAGCAAATGTGGTGAAGAAAGCTGATGGTGCCCAGCTATCAAAAGAGATAGTGTCTGGGGTCTTAAAGGCTTGAAGGTGAACAAGCGGCCATCTAGCTCAGAAGCAAAAAAGCCCACATGGAAGCACACCGGCCAGTGCGATCACGAGGTGCCAAGGGACCAGGTATAAGGCATCATGCAAAAAAAACAACAACGATATAAGTGTGTGTATATATGTGTATATGTATATGTATATATATACCATATTAAATGAAGGGGGAAGTGCAGAGTGGAGACCCAAGGCCCAAGTGTCGGCCAATGGAGATCCCCTCATAGAGGGGTTTAGGAGAGGAGATGGGTTAATTAGGGTGCGAGGTAGTCCCGATGAAGAACACAGCTTTCCCCCAGATCCTGGATGCTTCCTCCCCCCAACTACCATGATCCGAATTCTACCTTACAGGACTGGATAGGGCAGAGGCTGTACACTGGTACATATGAGGGCTGGAGGTACAGGGAATCCAGGGTAGATGATACCTTCAGGACCAAGCGTGTGAGGGGCGATGCTGGGAGAGTGGAGGGTGAGTGGGTTGGAAGGGGGGAACTGATTACAAGGATCCACATGTGACCTCTTCCCTGGGAGAGGGACGGCAGAGAAGGGGGAAGGGAGACTCCGGATAGGGCAAGATATGACAAAATAACGAGGTATAAATTACCAAGGGCACATGAGGGAGGGGGGAAAGGGGAGGGAGGGGAAAAAAAAAGAGGACCTGATGCAAGGGGCTTAAGTGGAGAGCAAATGCTTTGAGAATGATTGGGGCAGGGAATGTATGGATGTGCTTTATACAATTGATGTATGTATATGTATGGATGGTGATAAGAGTTGTATGGGTCCCTAATAAAATGTAAAAAAAGAAAAGAGGAGAAAAAAATGATTAGGGCAGGGACTGTACAGAGGTGCTTTATACAATTGATGTATGTATATGTATGAACTGTGATAAGAATTGTATGAGTCCCTAATAAATTGTTAAAATTAAAAAAAATTTTTTAAATGATTAGGGCAAAGAATGTACAGATGTGTTTTATACAATTGATGTATGTATATGTATGGATTGTGATAAGAGTTGTATGAGCCCCTAATAAAATGTTTTTTAATAAACAAACAAACAAACAAACAAAAGAAATAATAGAGAAAACAGCAGAGCCGCAGAGGACAGCTCCATGGAAGCAGAAGTCATCTCTGCCGTGTGCAGCCAGCAAGAAGCATTGATGGCAAACAGAAGTGAAGAACAGTTCAGAGACACAAGGGTAGCTTGATGGAGGCGATGACTTGGTGACCTTGGCCTTCTCCCTGATATCACATCGTGCTGCTACAAAAGGCAATTCCTGACATAGAGGAGGGGCTCCCTAAATGGAGGGAAATAAATGTATGTTCTGCAACTTTAGCTTAAAAAATGATTTGTAATAGAAGTTAGATAAGCATGAGAAAAATGATGTTGTCTCTATTGCCTGCCTGAGTTTGTGGCTTAAAGTTTATGCCAATCATTAGCAATAAAGAGAAGAAAAATCAAAACAAAACAAACTCTTATCAAGGCTACATAGAGAAAGGTTAAGACAACAGAAATGGATCTTTTTTCAGCTCTTATTATAAAATGACACACAAAATTTATTCAACCAAAGTAATTTCACCACTACTTGGGGGAGGGGCTCATTGACTTTTTGTGCAAACAATGCTAGCCTTCTTTTAAGCTTTCAGAGCATGACTACTTAAGAACTTACACAAGCCACAATTTTACCTGCACAACCCTCCCCCGCCAATGACCTGTTCCGCCTGTCTTTACAACATGTGCACAGCCTTAGCAAATTAAAGCCCGACAGAAAGGTTGAGCCCTTGGTATCAGCTCCCTCCACGCCCCCTTCGTGACCTCTGGATAAATTACTGTTTTCATATCTTACACTAACCACTGTCTCCTTTCACCCATGTTTCTGTTGTTCATCCCCCTGGGGGGCAGGGGTTATGCAATGATCATTTCGATCAGTTCCCTCTTCCTTCCCTTCTTCTCCCACCTTCCCCCTACCCCCTGGTATCACTACTCCCATTTTTGTTCTTGAACAGTTTATCTGACCTGGATACCCGTGTGTCACGAGCTCTTATCTGTACCAGTGTACATGCTCGGTCTAGTTACAACTGAAAGGCAGGACTGGGGACATGATAGTGGGGGGTGAGGAAGCCTCAAAGAACCAGAGGAATATTGTATTTCATTGGTGCTATCCTGTGCCCTGGTTGACTCATCCCTTCCTTGTGACCCTTCTGTGAGATGTCCTATTGTCCACAGATTGGCTTTTGGGTCTCTGCTCTGACCCCCCTCGTTCTCAACACTGTGTTTTGTGTCTTCTGGTACCTGTTACCTGATTCAGTCAATGCCTCATGGTGTCGGTGTCATTCTTCCAGGCTTGCTTCTCTGCTAGATGGCTACTTGTTTAACTTCAAGGCTTTAAGACCCCACATGCTATATCTTTGGATAGCCAGGTACCAACAGCTTTCTTCACCACATTTGTTTCCGCGCCCATTTGTCTTCAGCGATGGTGCTGAGAAAATGACCATCACAGAGTGCCAGGTTGCTAGAACAAAGTGTTCTTGCGTTGAGGGAGGGCTTGAGCAGAGGCCCAAAGTTCATCCACTCCTCAATGTATTGCCATATAAATATATGTACATAGGCTAAGACCTCTATTTTATGAATTATATATTTACATAAGTGCACACCTATGTTTATGCCTCTATCCATAGCTTTGCTTTCTAGATCTTTCCTCCGTTTCCTTTTACCTTCTTCCTGCCCCACCATCACCCCACCCTTCTTCTGCCTCATAGTAATTCCTCTCAGCTAGATTGCTGTTGCTCCAGCACCACTGGAATCTGTACGTCCTCCTCGCTGTTGCTTTTAATTCCCTAGTTGTTCCCTGTCTGTGGCGTTGTTTGCTCACTACTCCTTTCCTCTGCCGCCTCCTATTGTTTTTTTTCTAAACACAAAAATTATTATTAAGAACTTAATATTGGGTGAAAAATCACATCCACATTGTTAAATAGTTTCAAAGTTAAACACTATCAGTATCAGTTAAGACCTATCAGTATTTATATTTCATAAATTTCTGAAGACTGCTACACCAAACCAAACCCAGCACTATCTGGTTGATTTCAACTCATAGCATCCCCATAAAGGGGTTCTGAGACTGCAAATCTTTGCAGCAGGAGACTGGTAGTTTTGAAAAGCTGGAGTTTTTTTAGTTGTTTGTTTGTTTGTTTTTACAGCTGGAGGTTTCTTAATGGCCAACCACTTGATTATCAGCTCACAATACTGCCAGGGCTCCTTGTCCACAGTCATCAAGTCCCTATAGGCCAGTGTGTCAGTTATAGACACTAATGTGTGTATAAGAATGAGCTTTAGATAAAAGAGCAATCGCATATTGAGAAAACATGCCAGTCCAGTTCAGATCAAGCCCATAAGTCTGATATTAGCCCACTTGTCCAGTATTAGTCCGTACATTCCTCTTTAGACTCACGCGGCACATGCAATGATGCCAGATGCAGGAAGATCACAGGCCAGTGTGTAGACAATCTTGTGGATCCAGTGGCAGTGGAGGCATGTCAACACTGGTGCAGGTCTCCATGAGTCTCCTCCAGCTCTCAGTGTCTCAACAGTCGGAAAGGGAAGGCAGAGAGAGTAGGTCTGGCTTCCAGTGAGCTATGGATCTTCACAGCACCTTCAAATGAGGTCATCAAGTTGTGACCTGATTGACAGACTAGACTCCACTCAAGTTGACAGGCAATTATGTAACCACAACAGGCAGAGCAGAACGGTTCCTTAGGGTTTCCAAGACTGTTTGCAGAACAGCCTCATCTTTTCTCCACGGAGCGCCAGGAATGTCTGAAGCCCTGACCTTGAGGTTAGCAGTTCAATGCTTATCCCATAGCATCACCTGGGCTCCTCCAGGGATTCTTAGAAAGTTTATATTCTCTTCATGAAACAAAAGAGGGAACTGCATCTAATTGTGATGGAATAAAATTTAGTAATGAAAATTAAGGTGGTCAATTTTAAGTGGTGCAGATACCCTCTCCTATGAGAGGTCACAGAAACCTGACCAGGTAGAGAGACAGGGGCTCTCATGCCTACAGGGAAAGATGTAAAGTGTCACTTGGGATATCTTTCTGGAAAGAAATTTAGCCATGAAGATGCTTAAGAGGCTCAAATATTCCACTTTAACTCAAGAGTTTCCCCAATGGTGGGGTAGGGGCTGGGGGGTGGGGGTGGATCAAAGATTTGTTCCAAGATTTATGAATAAGAATTTTCATTCGCAGTTATTTGTGCTATCAATATAAACAATTTAACTATCCCACCTAGACTACATAATTAAATGATGCGGCAGCCTCCGGATGACACTGTATTGAAATGAAGTTTTTAAAGAACAGTAGTGACTTGTCATCATGATAAGACATCGCTTCAGCAAACAAACAATTACAATATAATTAGATAATACTTTAACAAAATAGCGTGAGAGCAACTGGGGGCGGAGAAAACGGGTTCCCCAAAATACTGACATTTGAGATTGCTCTTTTAAAAAAATCATTTTATTAAGGAATCATACAACTCTTTACACAATCCATACACACATCATTTGTGTCCAGCACATTCGTACGTATGTTGCCCTCATCATTCTCAAAATACCTGCTTTCTACTTGAGCCCTTGGTATCAGCTCCTCATTTCCCCCCTCCCTCCTCGCTCCCCCCTCCCTTTTTTGAGATTGCTCTTAAAGAATACACAGGAGTTTCCAGGAGGAAGGGAAAGAAAGCACCAAGTCGAGACTCCTGGATTCTGAAAAAATCACTGGGCAGGTGGCATGCCCCTTAAGACGGGCTTGCGGGCGCCATCTCTCTGTTCGGGCCATGGCGTGCGGGCTCGTTGGCTTTCTCTGGGTGAGAACTTCACACCAGAGTAGGTGGTGGGTGGTACTGCGGTGGGAGGGCTAGAAGCGCACATCCCCAGATGTCCTGGGGCCACTGGTGCTCGTCCCTGCGCTCGGGGTTCAGCCGAGCGGACTAAGCCCCAGGGTCATCGAGGCCTCGCCTCCAGGCCTTGCTCTGGCGTCCAAAGAAGCCAAGCACCAGGCAGCCCTCGGCAAGCCAGGCGCAGGCGCAGGCGCAGGCGGACGGCCTAAGTCAGGTTCACATCGAGTGAAAGAGTCCCAGGGCTACGAGGCCGCACGTCTTGGCGCACCTGCGCGGTTGGACGGCCTCACAAGTCCCGGGGCTCCCGGCGCTCTCCGCGCGCATGCGCAGTAGCGCAGGCTGTGCGACGTTTCACACCCTCACGGAGAGCACGTTTGAGGCTGCCTCGACCCACTCCCATGTAAAAGCCCTGTGGCTGCAGCGCCCCAAAAGGAAGCTGGGGAGTTAGAGCAGCCCTTCCGAGCTGGTTACCTTGGTTCTCGGGGCCGCAGGCTCCCCAAGCCACGCCTGCACTCTGGGGTATGGCTCGTCCGCCAGGTCCGCTTACCCCGCGACTTCTTTTCCACTTCCTGGTTCAGCCCGGAAGTCATCCTTAGGCTCTTCCGGCTGCCTGCCCGAGAGACAGAGATGGGAAGCCCTTAGTTTGAGGACAGAGGCGGGGTGGGTGGGGGTGGCAGAAAGTCTCCTGCCCCCGCTGCAGGCACGGCCCTCTGGCCTGACTTGTGCACTCGACTTTGCTTCGGCCGCTCAGGATTTGGCCCGAATTGCCCCTCGGTCATCGCGGAGCTTCCAGGTTCCTGGCCCGTTCTGTTCAGGAGCTGGGGCCACCCTGCTCTTCTTCACCTTTCAGTGGGTTTGGATGATCCCTGGGCTGTTTACTTGCGGCAGTAAGAGCTCTGGACGAAATCAGCACCTTCCCCATCACTTAGCCCCTCCCTGGCGTCTTCCACCTCTAAGATAGAGGGCATCCAAAGTCTGTGTAGCAGAAGGACTCAGAGAAGCTTGAGGGGAGGATGTTTCCTCTTTAAAACTTGCATTCGAATGCCTTCTGAAGGCCCCTGCGCTCACACTGTCTTATACTTTACCCTTTGTGGCCCATGGTGGGTTGGCGTGCCGTGTCGCTGAAAGCTCCTTTCTTCACAGCCTCACCTGTGCAAGTTCTCACGCTTGCTGCTTCTGCTCTGGTCCAGAGCATGACCCATGTGGATGAAGCAGCACATCGTCTGTCAAAAAGTGGGAAGAGCCTCTATGCAGTGCTGGAGCTTCCGAAGGGCGCCTCTCCTGAGGACGTGAAAAAGTCCTACAGGTTCAAACAGCCCGGTAGCCAATCCCAGTATTTTCCCCTTAAGCCTTTTCTTTCTTCCTTTATCCACTTCTCAATCCCTAAGCCTTCACTTTAGGACCAGGTAGGGTCCGCATCCTTTTCCAAGTGGCCTGGGAAAGAATGTAGGCTTTGGGTGCTTGCTCCCGATCCTTGGTCCTGCATCTCCTACCTTCCTTATGTGCTGTCCAGAGGCCTGTCCCTACAGTTCATCCTGACCCTCCCTCGCCACCCCTCCCACCATTCTTTATGGGTGTTGCCTGGGTAGGAAACTGGCCTTGAAGTATCATCCAGACAAGAATCCAGGAGATGCTCAAGCTGCAGAGATATTCAAAGAGATCAACACGGCCCACGCTATACTGAGTGACCGTAATAAGCGGAAAATCTACGACCAGCATGGCTCATTGGGAATCTATATATATGATCACTTTGGTGAAGAAGGCGTCAGATACTATTTTGTAATAAATAGTTGTTGGTTCAAGGTACACAATTCTTCCTAGTCCCTTAAGACGGAGGAAGGAGGGCCAGTATAACCCCTCTCGCCTAGTACAAATGTGTCTGCGGGGCGGGGCGTTTGAGTGTTAATGCCGCAGGGAACGCTGGGCGAAGACCATACTTTCTCCTGCCTTGCAGACTCTTGTCCTCCTATGCTGCCTGCTCACTTGTTGTTGTTGCTGCTGCTGCTGCTGTTTTTGCTGTGGGGCCCTGATGCCACCGTCTGATGAGGCGGTAAAGAGAAGATACCAACAAAATGTCCACACACAGCCTTCCAGATCAGGTGAGAACAACAACAGGGGCTGAAGGAAGACCCTGAGGAGCCCTGGGGGGAGAGGATACCTAGAAAGGGCAGAATATTTAAATATTTAAATATTTACTCAAAAGGAAAACGAAGTGTTTGAAATGATGCCCTCTTGCTAGTAGTTGGATGTTAAATCTGTGGGTTGACTGACATTCGCACACATTGCCACCTAGTGATGCTAGTGAGTAACTGCAGGGTCATGGCGGCTTCTCCTCCGAACTCTCAAACCCACTGAAATCTCGTTGATACTTACTCATGGCAACCCTATAGGACAGAGTAGAGCTTACACATCCCCACCCCTCTTTGAATTTTGGAGACCTTAGCTCTTTACAGGAGCAGACCTTTCGGAGACCTTAGATCTTTACAGCTTCATTCCCCACCCCCTGCTTCCCTGGCAGTGCCACCTCGGATCCTGATAGGTCAGGGTAGAACTGCCCCTGTGGGTGTCTGAGGCTGTAGATCTTTCCCAGAGCAGAAAGCCTCCCCATTTCTCCTATGGGGCGGCAGACAGTTCGCCTGGCTTTTAGCAGCCCAACACATGAAACCCACTGTGTAACCCACGATGCTACCAGGGCCCCTGGATGGTCTCACAGCAGACTAAAATAGGGTTACTAAGTGTGATATCGTTGCTCATTTGGTTTCTTTTTGTCTAAATGTTGTCTCAGCCACCACAAGTAATTTTGGAAGAGAGGAAGACTCTGACAGCAGATAGAGCGGAAGGTACGAGAAGGGAAAGGCAGCAACAACGAAAGGATGAGAGGACCGTTGCCTCACTTCATAGAAGGGATGACGGGAAGGTTGTCCGCAGTAGTACGGACAACTAGTGGCAACATTCTTATTCATAAGGCGCTTTCCATCCAGAGTGTCTGTCTCTTGTGGTTGGTAAGATGCTGGCATCTTCTACCCAGTGAGGGTGCCTGTCTGCCCGGTCTGCTGCGAGAGAGGAGCAAATAGCCTTGTTCTGACTTGGAACCTGATTTGACCCCTCTTAGAAGAACCCCAACTCCAGAAGCTCCCATACTGTCCAGCCCTGGGACAACATCACCTCTGCTCCCGACACAGCCGATCGGCTACTCTTCCCTTTAGCTCCAGCCCCAGTTTCAGTATGTCAGAGAGCGGCCCTCCCACTCTGCCCTTAGGAGGTGTCAGGCGATGGTGAGGAGGACTTCGCCCTCGGCTAACATCCGAGGCTAGTAGAGTCCTTTGTGATGCCTCTGCCAACACCCTGACGACCAGGCAAGGTGGACCCCGTGTATGCAGCTGCCAAGGTCTCAGTGGGCCCTCCTTTCTTTATAGCGCTGGACCAGAGCTCCTCATGTCAGCCTCAGCCTGCAGGTGCTACACCTTCTGGCCCTGGTCTGATGTTCTGGTGTCCATGCCCCTGGCACTGCCAGCCCCATTCCATTCCACTGCGGGGAAGCTCAGACGTGCAAGTGTGTTTGAGGTTCAGGAGCGGTCATCTCTCCTTTGGTTTCTTCCCAGACGGCCGCTGCCAGCACAACAGCCATTCACCGGGGTCCTGAGGATTGATGGGAGTTCCCAGTGCCCGTCTGCTTCCACCATTTGCACTGCATGCTGGGTAGGCTGATCGCCCCGGATGAGACACGTCATAGGGAAGGCCTTTACTGACCCTTTCCACACACATGCCGCCTCTTTCTGCCTGCTGGGAATTCCTGCCACGCCATTTAGTCCCCATCCACCCAGGGCCAGAGCTTAGTACTCCTCAAACTCCTCTCCCCTGGTGGAGAGAAGGGCTAAGAACTATCAGTAAATAAAGAGCCTTTGTCTACTTCCAGTGCTTATGTTGGGATGGGAGTAAGGGGACACATTATGCCTGCGATAGAGCTGGAAAAACAACCGGTAGGAGAAAACGCTGGGACCAGCCTAGCTTGTGGGAGAGAGTCCAGAACAACTGTGGGGCTGGGACAGGCGCTTCCCGGAGCCCTGTGATCACCTCGTCAGTGCGCTAAAAATTTCCCTGGAGCCTGATTCCCTTGGTACCAAAATAGGTCCCTGGCATTCAGGCCCTTCCTGTCCAGCTCAGCTTCCCGGTTAAAGGGTCTCAACAGTTCCAGGGGCACACTTGCAGACCACAATCTTACCCTTTCACCAGAATGTTCTTGTGAGGCAGTTCCAGGCCCCAGCACAGCCCCCACCTCTACCCTTTGGCGCTTCCTTTCCCAGGACAAGGACAGAAAGGAGCCAGCAGTGTGACACAAGGGCACTGTGTCCTTCCAGCCTCCAATGGCCCTGGTCTGAATCACAGGGTCTCGAGGAGGGTGGCCAGGGACATGGGCTCAGCCTATGAAGGAGGAGGCAACGGTCACTGACTGACCATCGGTAGGTCCGGTCCCCCTCCCCAGGCTGATTGAGAATCCGGAAGCCAAGGAGAGACGCTGCCTTCGCTGCTGCCCCACCGTTCCCCATCCACAGTAAGCTGCTCCAGGGAGTCACCCCTTCCTGAGTGAGTCAGGGTCACTCATTCAGTGACAGCTGGGGCTCACCTTACATGAGCTAAATCGGGACTTGGAGTGACTTGCCTCCCCACCCCCACGTTAAAATTAATCTCTCTGGAACCAGGGACACACAGTGCTGCCCCGAGGAGCGAGCCAGGGAGAGTGGCTTGGGGAACAAAAGGAGATGTTCCCCAGGGACAGAGCAGGCAGCAAGAGATAGAGCTAAGTGCGCCTGGCTGGGCACAGAGGTGAGAGTTGAGCGGACCGACAACGTGTTGTGTCGTGTCAGGGGACAGCGATCAAAGGCAATTTGTTAGAGGAAAGGACAGGAGGGCGACACCACTGCAGAGCTATTTCAAGAGGGAGCCCCAGAAGGCAGCCTGAAGGTCTAAAGTCCAGCAAGGAAGGGCCCAGCGGCTGTGAGGCACAGCCACTGAGGGGATGAACTTCACCGTGGGCTTCAAGCCGCTGCTAGGGGATGCACACAGCATGGACAACCTGGAGAAGCAGCTCATCTGCCCCATCTGCCTGGAGATGTTCTCCAAGCCCGTGGTGATCCTGCCCTGCCAGCACAACCTGTGCCGCAAGTGCGCCAACGACGTCTTCCAGGTGGGCAGGTGGACTGGGGAGTGGGGGCGGGGGGGGCGGACCTGTCTGAGTCGAGGCTCCAGGAGGTGACAGTGACTTGCTTTCTGGGGGGTGGGGGTGACTGAAGAGCAGGTCTCCGAGTGAGCTTGAGTAAGTAGCTGCTCTGTGAAGGGCAGTCGCTTAGGAAGGTGGCGGGGGGGGGGGGGGGGTGTCCCTCAGATGCAGAGAGCAAGAGGGGCACTCAGGAGAAACGATCAATGATGAAACACTTTATGGGGACATCCTGTGTGGACAGGTCCATGGCGACTGAGAAACTGTGGGCGTTGAAGGCAAAACACCATGCCCCTCCCTGAGGGCGGGCAGTGTTAGAAGTGGGGGGGAGGGTTGTTCTACCACCACCCCCTACAATCACAGTGGTGGCCCACTCCCGAGGATCCAAGAAAGAGGCCTCCTGGCTAACAGTATCAAGGCCACTGGGAAAAGAGAAGGGGAAAGGCCGTCAGAGCATCGCTCATCAACTCCACGGCTCTCATGAGCCACCGGTGTCCAGAACAAAAGCAGCGTCCACCGGAATGGGCTAGAATTAGGCTTTCTGTCTCATCTTGCCCCTGCACCGCTCTGTAGGCACTGCCATCA
Organism: Tenrec ecaudatus; assembly: GCF_050624435.1. Lineage (NCBI taxonomy): Eukaryota > Metazoa > Chordata > Mammalia > Afrosoricida > Tenrecidae > Tenrec > Tenrec ecaudatus. The sequence continues at coordinate 18,265,223 of NC_134546.1, forward strand.
GGGTGGGTTCCCCCTCCCCCCCCCACCCCAGGACACAGGGAACGGCCCCAGTGGGCTTCCTAGACGGTCAGTCGGTCAGTCGTGTTGTGACTGGAACACCGTGCAGGAGCAGAAGCCTTGGCTCTTGCCGCTGCTGGAGCTGCTGAGCTCCCCACCTCCACCCCTGTCGAGCCAAGCCAGGCTCCCAGTGACCCCACAGCCCCTGGGAGCTCCTTTCGGGGAGGGTGACACTTTACAGGGGTTGAGGTCCTGGAGGCACTCGGAAGCTGCCACAGGGAACAAAGATCGCAGCGAATGCGGGAGAAAGCCCTGGATAGCTTGCCAGTGAAATCCACCCTCCGAGAAACAAAAGAAAAGGCAAACTGTGTCTGCGTGGCAGCCATCAGGAATGTTAGGAGCGCGCTCTTCATCTGCAGGATCATGAGCGGATGTGTGGAACAGAGGAGGTTGAACTTCACCAGGAAAAGGCTTCCCGGTCAAGGTCTTCGGAGTAGTGATTTGGAGGGAAAGGAAGGCTAGCTGCGAGGGGACCGTCCCCGGGCTGGGTCCTTGCCTGTCAGCTGTCCACCTGCTTCCCTAACCGGTCAGCGTGCTGCTGTCTCTTCTACCACCGCCGAGGCAGGGCCCATGTCCATTCCCGGTGCCTCCAGGGCGTCCAAATCTGCCAGCCCTCGGCTCCCGAGTACCTCAACGCTCCTCCCAGGCATCAGGTCGTAGAAGCGAGGCTGCTCCGTCCACTGTCCCGGTTTCCCCCTTGGTCTGAGTAAGTCTGAGCATTCTTTAGGCCAAGGCGCCCAGGAGAAAGGGGTCAGTTCTCATGCATGTTCACAGAAACATCCTCTCTGTCCCTCGTTAGAACCCGAAATCTGCGAAAGCAAAGAGAACTCTGGAAGGCTTGAAAAATGTGCCCTGAACAATGTGGGCAGAACCGCAAAGCGCCAGTCCCACCACACCGGTGTGTTCTGCAGAGGGACTAGGCTAGGGCCGCCCGCACATGAAGGCTAGATGCTTGTCCCCGTTGGTCTTCTGTACCCAGACAAGTTGTTCCGCTTCCATGACTACAGAGACCCGGGTGGCTTGGGTTTGGGTCAAACGCGGTATAGACGATGTGGAGCTAAGGTGATGTCAAGGCCTTCGGAGGGCTCGTGGGGTCCGGAGCAGTGTCTTTGCTCCTTCGGACTGGGCCCTCGAGGAGAGCGCACTTCCTCGCTGCTTGATTTAGCAAGGCCTGGTGGGAGGCTGACCCAGTTCTGCAGCCACCCTCTCGGCACCACCCCCCTCCAAAAGATGAACATATTTCGTGTTTTCACACGGTTGCCTCCACATTTTGACAACCCGACACGATCAGCTCGTCTGTTTTCTGAGCGTGGGGATAAGAATAGGATTTTGGGTTCCTCTGCCTTCAAACTACAGGAAGAATTTCCTGAGAGCAGTGCCTAGAAAGTTAACAAGGCCCACGATTATAAAACGATCCTGATATATTTTTACAGAGCAAAATACACATTCCCATGTCCCCCGCCCCCCAACACTACAGACACTTATATATGAAAAGTTAAGATTGCCCAAGTGGGTCTCAGCCTTCCTCACGCCGAGACGCTTTCAGACAGGTCCTCATGTGGTGGGGACCCCCCAACTATAACATTATATTCGTTGCACTTCATTACTGTCATTTTGCGACTGTTCACTGAATCGGGCGACCCCTGTGAAAGGGTCTTGCCACCCCCAAAGGGGTCAAGACCTGCAGGTTGAGAACCACTGCTCTAGCCCTCCCCTCCCCACCTAGAAGCCATGTTTCCCAGCATTCTTAATGACAACACCCCTCCCCAATCATCTGTGGATGGTTTCATGTTTGGACTTAGGAAGTGTGCGTGCATATTTTAAAACAAATAAGCGCTTACTAGATCCATTGTCTTGTGGTTGGCTTGGTTCACGTGCGTGCTCTCCGCGATGGTCCCACCAGGACACGTCCAGACTGGAGTCTCCTTTTTAAATGGCTCCGCCCTTGTCAGCTGTTGGGGACTGCAGTCTGGGGTAAGCAGGGCCCTCAAACCTGGCCTAGGGTGTTGTTGTTTGCGCTAAACACAGCTACAGTGGACTTAGGCTCTAGAGATCCCTGTAATGGACAAACAGGAATTTTGGAGGCATTGTGGTTTTATAAGCTCAAGGAGCCAGGAAACCAAAGTTGAAAAGCTACATCCATTCCCTAGAAAATGCTGCCCATTCCTGAGGGGTCCGGAGGTCCTGAGGGGTCCGGAGGAAATCACCGGGAACCCTTCCTCTCCTCCCAACCGTGTGGCTATTGCCTTTCACGTGGTGTCCCTGCCCCGCTGCCCAACACACCCGTCCGCACACAGTGGCCTTCGTAATTCAATGAGTTTTCTTTAGCGCCACAATACAGGGCACTTTCTCTGAATTTAGACAAAATGAGACACCACGCGAACCCCCTCCAGCGTCTCCCTCCCTCCGTCCCCACTCTGCACCCACTCAGCTGCCCGGAATTCTGACTTGGAGGAAAGCTGTCGGTGTGGGAATCTGACACAAGCAGCGCCCTGCGGCGTGTTTCCGTATTTGTAAACTCTGCTCACTCCTCAGCTACTTGAATGCAAACCATCAGGCTATTTTTACCCCTGCCTCCACTTCTGTGTGGGCATTTGTTGATGAGCTGCCGCCTGGGGTAAGTGAACAGACAGCCCGAGGCCTTGTGAGTGGGTTGCCCGGCAACAGTTTTTCTAGGGGGGGTCTGTTTAGGGAGGGGCCCACAGAGGTAGGGACAGCAAGAAAGGGCTCTCTTCTCTAGGAATGGGCAGTCTTGGAAGGAGCTGGCCTCCCTCTGACTCCACCCCAAGTCCCTGTCCTTTATCAGTTCACTGTGAAGAGCCATTGTCACCAGACCCAGGACTGCCAGTGGAACGCCTACACAGCCTGCTTCTTAGACCGCGTCACACACTGCCAAGGGTGCCAGGACCTCCCCAGCCCAACCGTGGGCAGGTCTCCTTGATAAGAAATGGGGTCACCGAAACCTTGGCAATTGTGTTAACTTTGTGACAAATTAGGGACCTCATTTCCTCTTTCTTTAGGGAAGAAGGTTGGTTTGGTGGGGAGCAAAACACCTGCTTGGAGATTTACCATTTAGACTCGAGTCCCAGTTTCTTGGCCAAATTACCACCTGAGCTAAAGCAGGCTCCTTACCTCTTGTTCAAGCCTGTTTACACGTCTCTCCACTATTAACCGGTTAAACGGAGGCCGTTTAATCTGATCTTTAATATCCTTGTGATTTCAACATCCGAGCCCACAAGTTGAAGAATTACTATTGTGTGCCCTTGATGCTTTTGAAGAGGACTGGCTGGTTATTTAAGGAGCCGAGGTGGCACGGGGGTTCAGGCAATCCACTGCTAATTGACCCCACCAGCTGCTCCACAGGAGAAAGATTTATCTTTATACTTCGGAAGGACTGACAGCCTCAGAAACCCTGGGGGGCATCGTGTACTCTGTCCTACAAGGCTTGCTATGAATCCATGTGGTGACGGTGGGCTTGACTTCCGGTTGCCATGGGTTAAGAGATTTCGTTGGGTTACAGGGGTCTGACTAGATTGCTCATTAATCTGCCCGTCAGCAGTGGGACTGGCCTTATGAATTCTCTTGTACCAGAACCTCTGTTAACTTCTGTCAGCCAGAGCTAGGCCTGCACTCAACATTCCTTCCACCCACCGTTCAGCCTCTACTGACACCTGGATTCTCCTGTGGCTCTTGGTCATCTCTCCACGTTTCGGGTCTTTCCCCACCATTGCCCACGGACTCCTCAGTGTGCTTTGAATACCTGTATGACCCACCATTCAGTACTGGCCAGGTCATTGGGCTAGACAAGATGGTTTCCCACAACCCCTGTCTCCTGGGCCAGGGTCCCAAATGAGCATCTTCCTGGAAACCAGGGAGGAGGGAAAACCCGTCTGAGGTAAGGAGGGGTTTGAGAGAGTAGGCTCACAGGGCATCCTTCTACACGGAGTACTTGTAGTAGATGCCATGAAACATTACAAAGGGAAATGATACGGCCTAAACGAGGGGGGCCTCATGGCCTGTGTGCCACACAGAAACCCTGGGCGCCACCTAGGATGAAATCTGTATCCCCTTCCATTTGATAACTCACTGGAGTATCCACTTCCATTTGATAACTCACGGGAATATCCCCTTCCATTTGATAACTCACAGGAATATCCCCTTCCATTTGATAACTCACTGGAGTATCCCCTTCCATTTGATAACTCACTGGAAAGAAAGAGCGACTAGTTCATGCCCTGTGGGTCTGTTTGCTTGGCCTTTTTTTTTTTTAATCTTCTAATCATTTTATTGGGGGCTCTTACAGCTCTTATCACAAGTCACATTTGTACCTAAGTTGCCATCATCATTTTCAAAACATTTGCTTTCTACTTGAGCCCTTGGTATCAACTCATTTTCCCCCTTTGCCCCTTCCTCATGAACCCTTGATAGTTTATAAATTATTACAGTATTTATAGAGGTCTAAATACAGGCATGTACATATGTAAATATATTTTATATACCAACAGGGAAATATATGTACATATATTTATATGTTAGGTAATAAGGTAGTAGACAGACATTGGGCCTCTACTCAATTACACCTTCAATGCAAAAACACTTTGTTCTAATAACCCAGCATTCTGTGATGCTCACCTTCCTGACACAATCGCTGAAGACAAAATGGGTGCACAAGCAAATGTGAAGAAAGTTGATGATGCCTGGTTATCAAAAGATAGAGCATCTGGGGTCTTAAAGATTTGAAGATAAACAAGTGGCCATCTAGCTGAGAAGCAACAAAGTCCACATGGAAGAAGCACACCAGCCTGTGTGGTCATGAGGTGTCAACGGGATCAGGTATCAGACATCAAAGACCCAGAAAAAAAAAATCATATCAATGTGAATAAGGGAGAGTGTGGAGTGGAGACCCAAAGCCCATCTGTAGACAATTGGACATCCCCTTACAGAAAGGTCACAAGGAAGAGAGGAGCCAGTCAGGGTGCAGTACAGCACCGTTGAAACATACAACTTTCCTCTAGTTATTTTTTTTTTGTATTGGGGGCTTGTACAACTCTTATCACAATCCCTAATCCATCCATTGTGTCAAGCACATTTGTACATTTGTTGCTATCATCATTCTCAAAACATTTGCTTTCTGCTTGAGTCATTGGTATCAGCTCCTCAATTTTCCCCTCCCTCCCCACTCCCCATCCCTTATGAACCCTTGATAATTTATAAATTATTATCATTTTGTCATATCTTACACTGTTCAACGTCTCCCTTCACCCACTTTTCTGTTGTCCATTCCCCAGGGAGGAGGTTAGATGTAGATCCTTGTAATCGGTTCCCACCCTCCCAGTATTGCCACTCTCAGCACTGGTCCTGAAGGGATCACTGTCCTGGATTCCCTCTGTTTCCAGTTCCTATTTGTACAAGTGTACATCCTCTAGCCAGATTTGTAAGGTAGAATTGGAATCATGATGGTGGGAAGGAAGCATTTAGGAACTAGAGGAAAGTTGTATATTTCATCATTGCTACACTGCATCCTGACTGGCTTGTCTCCTCCCTGGGACCCTTCTGTAAGGGGATGTTCAGTTGCCTACAGATAGGTCTTGGGTCCCCAATCTGCACTTCCCATCTTTCATAATGATTTAATTTTTTTTGTTCTTTGATGCCTGATACCTGATCCCTTCAACGTCTGTGATCACACAGGCTGGTGTGCTTCTTCCATGTGGGCTTTAATGCTTCTCAGTTAGATGGCTGCTTGTTTACCTTCAAGCTTTTAAGACCCCAGACTCTATATGTCTTGATAGCGGGGCACCATCAGCTTTCTTCACCGCTTTTGCTAATGCACACATTTGTCTTCAGCTATCAATCATATTGGGGAGGTGAGCACACAATGGTATGATTTTTTGATGCCTGATAAACTCATGATCACACAGGCTGGTGTGCTTCTTCCATATGGACTTTGTTGCTTCTGAGCTAGATGGCCACTTGTTTACCTTCAAGTCTTTAAGACCCCAGATGCTATATCTTTTGGTAGCCGGGCACCATCAGTTTTCTTCACCACATTTGCTATTGCATCCACTTTGTCTTCAACAATTGCGTCGGGAAGGTGAGCATCATGGAATGCCAGTTTAATAGAACAAAGTGTTCTTGTATTGAGTGAGTACTTGAGTGGAGGTCCAATTTCCATCTGTTACCTTAATAATAAACCTATAAATATATGCACATAGATCTATTTCCCCATCATCATATATAAATATATTTACATATGTACATGCCTTTATTTAGACCTCTCTAAATGCCCATTGCCTCCGAGTTCTTTCCTCTATTTCCTTTTACTTTCCTCTTGTCCCACTATCATGCTCAGTCTTCATTAGAGTTTCAGTAATTCCTCTTGGTTACATTACCCTTCATCATGCCCTACCAGGCTTCCTACACCCTCCTCACCACCGATTGGATCACTTGTTCCCCTGTCACTGGGTTTGTTAACTACGCTTCCTTTCCCCCCCCTCTCCCTCTCCCTTGTCCCCCTCCCCCCTCGAAACCATCAGTGCCATTGTTTTCTCCTCCAGACTGTTCTTCCAGCCTATCTTATTTAGACAGACCTGCGGAGATAATAACATGCACAAAAACAAGACAGCAAAACACAACAACAAAAAGCCAATGACAAAACAACAACAAAGAAAAGCCTGTAGCTAGTTCAAGGGCTGTTTGTTGGCTTCTAGGAGTATTTTCAGGTCTAGTCTGATGGGGTGTCAAGCCCTGGCCCAAAGTCTATTTTTGGTATTCCCTGGGGACTTCATTGCTCTGTTCCCCTTGCTATTCTGTTGCACGCCTTTGGTGTTTTGCCTCGGTGTGGTGGGATCAAATTGGGCGCAATTCCCACACTGTTTTTCCAGTGTTGTCCCCTGTAGGACTATGGGTCAGTGAGGGATGTCGAGTCTCATAGTGGGGCTGGGTATATGGTCTTTTCTGTGCATTGGCTGCTCTGAGCGGGAATATCGTCCTCAAGGCTTGGTAGGCGAGGATGTGCTCCACTCTCTCTGCCTCCCCCTTCATTTGCCCCTGTGTGCTCTGATCAGATATGTTCCTCTCCCTGAGCTGCAGCTTCAGTGCTGTCCTCTGAAATAAATTCTTCTGGGGGGAGGGGCAGGTGTCCATGTAGTTGAGATTGGGGCTGGCCCCTCCTCTAGTTCTTTAATGCTTCCTCCCCACTACTATCATGACCCCAGTTCTACCTTACAAATCTGGCTAGACAGAGCATGTATGTATCCTGGTACAGATAAGAGCTCCCAACACAGAGAATCCAGGACATATAAACCCCTCAGGACCAATAAGGGGATTAGTGATACCAGGAGAGTAAGGGTAAGGTGAGGGGAGAAACAGGGAACCGATCACAATGATCTATATAACCCCTCTCTGAGGGATGGACAACAGAAAAGTGGGTGAAGGGGGACAGCAGTCAGTGTAAGACATGTAAAAAAATTTTTTTAAGGCCTAGATTAGGGGTTGTTAATCTTTTGTGTTTGCAGAGCGTTTTATCATTTCTGTGGCGCCTTCACATGCCTGGCTCCATTTGAGTTAGATGCAGTCGATGTTATCTCCATTTTGCCAGGGCGAGAGAACACAGGAAACTGCACAGTCACACAAACAAAGCGACGTAGCAGGGACAGAAATCCAATTGCTCTGTCTCCTAGACTGATGGAATTTCTCCTACACCTTATGTTACTGGCACATGAAAATTCCCTTTATGGGGCTCTCTCTCTGTATCAATAGAAAACTGAAGGACAGAACCCAAACCTTTATGTGTATAATAGAGCCAACCAACTAGTTGAAACAGAACTTGAAACAGAAAGAAAAGCAGAAGCAGGAGACAGGCGTCTGCTAATCGGAGGTTAGCCCAGGTATAGATGGCCGTCAGTCAGCTCTGGAGATGAACCAAGGAGGTTACCATCGACACTTGAGGATATAAAATCCCATTTGTGATGAGACCACTGAGGGACTCGGGAGACCAAATCAGGACAAGGAGAAAGTTCTTTTGTGTGCATGGACCCCTTTGTCAGCTTGTGATACTCATAACCAACCCAACCAGACCCATCAAGTCCATGGCTGCTCAGTGCCACCTAATCGGACAGGGTAGAACTGCCCCTGGGTGGTCTGAGACTGTAACTCTTTATGAGAGTAGAAAGCTTCCTTGTTCTCCCTTGGAGTGGCTGGTGGTTTTGGACCACTGATCTGTGGTGAGCAACTCAATGCATAGCAGGGCTCCTATAGACTCCTGCTAAGAAAAGTGTTTTTAAATGCGTGAAATATACATAGGAGTATAAAGGAAGCTGATTCATTAAAATACAGCATGAATTCTCAGTGGGGGTGATATAGCCCCCAAAGGGCAAAAATTGGTTCTCAGGGGAGGGTAGAGAAAACAATCTCACTATCTTTATATATCAAGTAGCAACAGACATATCTAGTGTGTCCACGGTATTAAAATTTAATGGGGGTGGTTTTGGGGAAATCAGCTAAACAGCCTCCTGGATAGGGCAGCAATAAAAGGAAGAAAAAAGATGGAAAAACAATGAACTACTACTATCAAAATTATTCGAACCTGTTTGATAGAGTACCGTATGTGTTTCTTGATTAACATAGGCAATCATGAGATCCAGCAGTAGGTCAATTCACCAATTTAGAGGATGTGATTTTTTTTTTGAGATGTCAAAGTCACCAAACCAGAAAACCAGACTCACTGCCATGAAGTTAATGCCAACTCACAGCCCCCCTATAGGATGTAGAACTGCCCCTGTGGGTTTCCAAGACAGTCACTCTTGATGGGAGTAGAAAGACCCATCTTTCTCTGTGGAGCAGCTAGTGGTTTCAAACTGTCCACCTTGCGGGTAGCAGTCCAACATGTAACTGCTACACACCATTGAGGCTCCTTTACACACTCATTCAAAACGCTCCCTGCCATCAAGTCAGTGCTGACTCATAGCAACCCCTATGGGTTTCCAAGACTGTAACTGTTTACAGAGTAGAAAGCCCAGTCTTTCTCCCGAGGAGCTGCTGTTGGTTTCAAACTGCTGACCATGCGGCTCGTAGCCCAATGTGTAATGCACTACACTACCAGGACTGTGAAAACTAGTGTGGTTTGTGGCCTACAGTCATATTTGGAAGAAATGCTCAATTTCTGCTAGAGATTCATAAAAATGAAGATGTGATATGTCTTCCTCTTCAGGCTCACAGAGATCCTGACTTTGGGCCGTGGAGCCGTGGCGGCTGTGGCCCCAAGATAAGTGCCCCTATGTCAGAGGCACCGCACCTCCCAGTCCTTCCTTCCCCACACCTCCTGACCTGAGCAGCTGGCCGCTGGGTCCTCTGGCACCGCTAGTCCCTCCAGGATTGCCACCTCTATCGGAGGGCACCCCGTGACTGCCATTGACTATTAGAGTTACTTCCCAGCTACTCTCTGCCTTTAGCCTCCCCCCCCATCCAAACCAGGTCTATTTCCTAAACGTACACTGTTCTTTTGACCTCCAAGTTTAGTAACCTTGCCTACCAAAGGGAAGTTTAGAGCTTTACCAGGGAATTCAGAGTATTCCGTAATAAGACCCAACTTTCTAGCCGTCCGCACCCTGCCATGTCTCACCTTCAGAAACCATTTCCTACCTGCTATCGTCTGCTACCTGTCACGTGTCTTCAAAATCCAGCCAAACCAAACTCACTGCCCTCCAGTCGATGCCAGCTCACAGTGACCGCGCAGGCAGGGTGTAGCGGCCCCTGTGAGCGTCCGAGACTCTCCATCGTTGACAGGAGGAGAAAGGCCCGTCTGGTGGTTTGGGGCTTGCCTCCCTTGAGGATATTGCAGCCCAACGCATAACCTCCGCGCTACCAGGGCCCCCTGCTCATCCTCACCACGGCCTCTGAAATCGCTCCTCTTGAGGCCCAATTCCAGTTCTTCCAAGCACCTCTTCAGCTGGATGGCTTTCCCTGTATTGCGGCCCTCTAGCGCCCTCGTTCCACTCATGTCAGGATTGAGCACTGCATTAAAAGATGGTTTTTAAAAAGGGTTAAGAAATCGCCCATTAAAAAAAAAGAAAATTGTATACAATTTAATTTTATACAGTAATTCATAGTCTATATATGGAAATGGGAGAAATATCGATGAGTACAAAGAAGAAAATGTAAGACTCACGTGTGAGTCCCAAAATCCACAACAAATTTGGGATCCTATCACCTATATAGAATTTGCATCCAGTTTTTCCCCTCTCGAATCACAACACGAGTTCTTCTTATGTTGGGAACTCTTTGTTAAAGGTGATTGCCTATTCCACTGCACCCCAATTTTTTCATTAATTTTTTATTTCTTTTAAGTCAATTAATGTATTGGTTATTAATTTATTAAGTAACAATGTGATTATTTCTTCTATTAAATACCCAGGCTGTTTACAATATAAAGAAACTGTTTTTATTGCTTCTTTTTATGCCAAAAATAATGCAGATCTATAAATTCAAACATCAAGGATAAATATATGGTGGAACATAAAAAAGTATCATCATCCCCTCCCTGAGGGACAAGTATTGTGGAGAGGTTAGGAGTTCAAGGTCACCCAAAGGTAGCTCCAAAGAAAGACCAGGCAATCCCCTTTCCTTGAAAACCTTGTGGAGCTCTGCCTACACTGACCCTCGTGGGTTACCATGACTTGGGGTTGACTTGACTACAATCGGGTCTTGGAGGACAGAGGTTGTTGTCCTTGCTCTTAGTATTTCTTCTCTGTGTGTCTTGCCCCAAGTAGGCTCTGTAAACCTGTTTCATGAACTTACTATTTAAATTTAATAAATAAAAATGAAATGTGAGGAATCCACTCTCTGGGGTTATCTCAGGGGAAAGGGGGGTTTTAGGAATGGGTTGTATCAGACAGGGAGAGGGCACTTCAAGGACATCAAGGCAGAGGTGCAAAGGCCGCTCACAGAGTTGGTGGTCTTTCTGGTGTGGAAAACAAGGTTGCTATAAAACCTTCCACACCTTGCCCCCATCTGACCTAGAGTTTCAATGCCTAGCATCGGTGTGTCTACCGCATCTAAGGAAGCGCTGAGCTAGCCTGCAGGTTGCACAGTGAGGGCCTCCAAACCACCTGGAACCCATTTTATTACTGGTCAAATTCAGAGCAGGTGCCGAAGGGCACGTGTATAGATTGGTCAGAGCTGAACAAAGGCAGTGGGCTAGGAAGTCGGGTAGAAGCAACTGCAGATGGACGGGGTGCCCTGGACATGAAGAGGAAAGTCACCCAAGTCACAGTTTGGGCAGGGATGGTGGAATTGGGCTATAGAAGCAGGAAGGGACTATGGGAACAGAGCATGAGAAGTTTCAGGGGGCAGAACAAACATATGTTCCTTAGAGGCAAGGCGAGATTTCATTTCACGTCCTCAGGACATGTTGTCAGGGGAAACCAGGCCCTGGAGGACATCATGCTTGGTAAAGTGGTCATGGTTGTTAGATGTCATCGATGTCATCGAGTCTGCTCCAACCCATAGCAACCTCTTGTACCGCAGAGGGAAACCTGGCCCAGCCTTGGGTCATGCTCATGAGTTTTCCTCTGTTTGAGCACATTGTCACAGCCATTGTGTCAACCCATCTTGTCAAGGGCCTTTCTCCTTTTCACTGACCCTCTCCTGTGCTGAGCATGATGTCCTTCTCCAGGGACTGGTCTCTCCTGAGGACATGTCTAAGTCTCCCCATCGTTCCCTCTAAGGAGCATTCTGGCTGTACTTCTTCCAAGATGCATTTCTTGGTTCTTTTGCCCGTCCACGGTACTTTGAATATTCTTTGACAGCGCCAGAATCATAGGCATTGATTCTTCTTCGGTTTTCCTTATCCAATGTCTGACTTTCACATGTGTGTGAGGCTATTAAAACTACCATGGTCTAGGTCAGGTGCACTGGTGCCCCTCAGTCCACAAAGTAACATCCTGGTTCTTCAATACTTTAAAGAGGTCTTGTGTAACGGATTTACCTAATGCAAAGGATCGTTGATCTCTTGACTGCTGCTTCCAGAGCATTGAGAGTGGATACAAGCAAGATGAAATCCTTAACAATTTCAATTGTTTACTCCACTTATCATCCTATTACCTAATGATCCAGAGATGAGGATGTTAGTCTTCTTTACATTGACCTGTACTCCATACTGAAGGTTGCCAACCTTGACCTTCACCAGCAAGAGCTTCAAGAGCTCCTCACTTGCAGGAAGCAAGGTTGTGTTATCTGCATATCACAGGTGGTTAAGGAGCCTTCCTCCCATCCTGGTGCCATATTCTTCCCCATATAATGCAGTTGCTCTGGTGATTTTGCTCATGGTAAAGCGGAGGGGCAGCAGAAAAGAGGCAGGCCCTTGACAAGATGGACTGACACAGCGGCTTCAACGATGGACTTAAACATGGAAACAATGATGAGGCTGGTGCAGGGCTGGGGAGCATTTGGGTCTGTTGTCCACAAGGTCGCTGTGAGCTGGAACCAACGCCACGCCACCTGACAACACCAGTTCCTATCAGACTACCGCCACCTCCTGGTGTCTCCAAATGTGGGCACTCCAACCTCATTTGAAGATCTCCATGTCAGGATGCCCACTTCCTCACTAGGACCTTTCCAATAGCTGGGCAACATTAGAAGCTAGAACATTCTTACACTTGCAGAATGTCCTCCTTTCTTTTCCCCTGTGGCAGCCTGTTAGCTCTTTGAAGGCGGCAAGACATTCACCTGGGGACTCCTCGAGGAGAATCGTAGCAAACTTTCAGCCTCCCTAGGCAAGCCCTCCTGAGAATGGCTATCGGCAGTGAGAATGGAATTCATTTTCTTCCCACTTGGCTGGTCATCTTCTGCGAGAACACTTATCAATCCAATGGTGGACTCTTCCCCGCCTCCTTTCTATATCTTTCGTCTTTTTCTGGATTACTTTGATCTCCGTTTCTTTTTCAATATAGATTCTACTTCTTGCTGCTTCAAACGTGGATCTTGTTTCTGCCTTGTCGTGGCGTGGCTTGATTTACTTCCTCACTCTTGCAGCTGCCTTCCCCGTTCCCGCTGTCGATCGCGTACAGGCATCCGGCCTGGTATCATGCTGTGGCCTTCCGTAGAGACGGCGTTTTTGCAGAAATGGAAACTGTTGTGGCAGCCTGCGCCAAACAAGTCTATTGGCGCCTTTTCCCCCCCAACAGTGGGTGCTCATTTCATGTCTCCTTGTCACATTTTGGTAATTTTCACAGCATTTCAAAGAATTTTCATAATGCCACTGCACACTCAGTAGACGACAGCATCATTTAAGTATTATGCTTATGTGCACCGGGAAATCAGAAAATTCCTGAGACTCGCTGTGTCGCAATATTCACTTTCTCTGTCTCCCAGGGATGCCTGTTTGTCGCTTCTCGAATCAGAAAGATTATGTTTTCTTCGTGTCTTTAAAAGGGACTGCACTCTTTTCTCAGGGAGCAGTTCTGCCAGCGAGTATTCTTCCTCTAACCTTTGGGTGCTCTGCTGGCTTGTTCCTTCCCAAGGATCTTGGCTGTGTCTCCTGTGGTCTCCCTTCTGCTGATCGTTCATCTTTGAATCCAAGACTCACTGCCATCAAGTTGATGCCAATTCATAGTGACTCTACCGGGCAGGGGGGAGCTGCCCCGGTGGGTTTTGAGGCTGTAAATCTTTCCTGGAGCAGGAGCATCATCCTTCTCCTGGGAAGAAACAGGTGAGTTCGAACTGCTGACCTTGTGGTTAGCAGACAAACAGAGAACTCCCTGTGGCACTAGGCCCCCTTCATCTTTGAGTAGGGTCGTCTGAGAGGCACTGTCAGGAGAAATATGACACTGCCCTCCCCCTTTAGAGATTGACAGTCTTGGAAGCCCCCTATCGAGGTTGCCAGGAGTGAGAACAGCTTCGATGGCAATGGGAATCCAGAGACTGGAAGTGAACACGTGCTGTTGGGGGGCAGTGGGGAGAATGGTTCTGAAGAACTTGCTCAACCCGGGGTTGCCACAAACCCTGTGTCTGTGAAAAAGCCAATCGGCGGGTGCAATAAGACCAGGCCTGCCTCTGCAGTGGCTATTCTGGACTCAGCCAGCCTGAGTGGAGACATCAGCTCCACTGCCTGCTGATTGATGACCTTGGGCAATCTCTAGCCCTTCCCCTGGGCAGGGTTTTCGCGATCTTTGAAATGGGGCTAATGATGCGCTTTCTTCACAGGGTTGGTGTGAGGGCACAGTGGACTAACACGCATCAAGGGCCCAGTACAAAGCCTGGCACCAAGGGCTACTAGGTGTCAGCTTTCGTCACTGCCTTTCTTGGTGTCCAGCTTGATGCGCATGCCCCCCCCCCCATCTTGACAAGAAGCTGTGGAGGATTCAATTCAGTAACGTCTGCCAAGTCCAGCACCTTCCGGCCCCATAGCGTCAAGGGAGTCAGCCCTCAGAGCAGGCCCTGGATGTTAAGTAATGAATGAGCATCCCAACTGCACCCTAGGAAGGAAAGGGGTGGTGAAGGATGGAGCTGGGGGAGAGAGGCTACCCCGGAGGTGTCCTTGCTCTGGGCTACAGCCTTCAACTGTATGTCCCCCACCCCCGCCCCCGCCCCCACCCCACCAGTTGTTGAGTGCCATGTGTGTCGAGGTCTGCCATCAGTAAATCAGAGGTAAGGAGCCTGCAGGTGCAGAGTTTGCCCGGTGTCTCCTTACACACATGGATTCTAGACTCAACGATATTGGTGCGATCCTCTGAGCTAGCTACCGAGAAGAACGGTCACAAACGTGGCCTGGGAGAATCCCCAAGGAATCCATTCCATCCTTGCAATGAGCTAATGGGCTACCTCGCTCTGAGTCCCAAGACAAGCACTAACCACTCCCCCCAAGACAGGCTGCCTGCTGCACGTGCTGCCTCGCCTGTGTCACGGAGTGGCTCCAACGACACTCTGGACTTGGAAACCTGTGTGCAGGTCCTTCTAGACTGGCCTGCAAGAGCATGAGGTGCCTTGCTGGGGGTCTATTATGGGAACTACTCAGAAGCTGGTATTAACACAGGCCCCCTGGGGCTCCCCCCACCCCAGCTCCAGCGGGGTACTTGTAAACAGATATGGCAAGACCAAAGCAGGGGCAGGCCCAGGTGTGGAGATGGAGCAGATAAGTGACCCCCACCCCTTTCTAGCTGCAGCTCCAAGTTCAAAGCCATCAAGTCAATGCCCACTCATTGCAGCCCTGTAGGACAGGGCAGAACTGCCCCTGTGGGTTTCTGAGACTGCAACTTCTTTAAGGGAGTAGAAAGCCTTTCTTTGTTCTGGGAGCAGTGGATAGTTTCAAACTGCTGACCTAGCAGTTCGCTCTAGCCTCTCCTCCCATCGGGGGTTGAAAGGGGCAAACTATTCTTAGGCAGTTGGCTGGAAAGCCTGTTCTTCCAGAGCAGCCTAACCCTGGAGGAATGGGTGCTTCTGGCCTCTGAAAGGTTTCTTCACACCATGACCCCAACATCACATCCCCCACGGTCCCCCCAACTCTCTCCTTCTTTCACTTGATGGTTCTCAGAATTCTCCCATCTCAGGGTCATAGGCAGGGAATGTTAGGGACCTCACTTCGTACAAGGCTCTAGAGCAGCGGTTCTCAACCTATGGGTTACCATCCCCTTGGGGGTCGAATGACCCTTTCACAGGGGCCTCCCAATTCATAATAGTAGCAAAATGACAGTGATGAAGTAGCAATGAAAATAATTTTATGACTGGGGGTTCACCACAACATGAGGGACTGGATTGAAAGGTCGTGGCCTTAGGAAGGTTGACAATCACTGCTCTAGATCATTTACAAGGGGATGTCCCCAACATTCTCCCATTGGCTCTTCTCCCCAATAAACCTGTGTGGAAAATTCTCCTTTATAGATGGAGGGACAGGGACTACACCAATGACTGCCTCGGCCTCCTCCCTGGTCCACACGCCCTCTTACTCCACTCTTCACCATGACCAAAGTGGCTTTTCTAAAACAGCCACCTTGTCCCAGCTTTCTCCTCACGGATTAAAGCTCACAAATGGCTTTCCGTTGCCCTGAGAGTAGAGTTCGGGCTTCTTAAAGAGCAGTGCCCATCCTGCCACAGGTGCTGGGTCTCACCTGGAACCTCCACTCTGCTGTTTACAAGCCCCACTTCCCCGCGCAGCCGCTGGACACGGAGAGCCACAGCCCGCCTCCGGCTTTTGCAACTACTGTTCCTTTGGCCAGAAGCATTCTTTCCTCTTTCCTTCAGCCTTTTTCCTGGCCCACCTGTAAATATCCTTCAACCATTAGCACAGAGGTACCTGATGCGGAAAAGCTCCCCTCATCCCTGAGTCACCAAGCAAGGTGCCCAGCCAATCCCACCTCTTTCCCAGCACCCTCGCTGGCCTCCTGGTTGACAGCCAATCCTCTCCGAGCCCACCACCTTCTAATGGAGACACACTCTTCTCCGCTTCACGATCTGGCATCTGCCGGGAGAGCTGCCGTCTTCTTAAAGAAGCCCTGCTTGTGGGTGGTGGGCAGGTGGCCCACGCAGGGTTCATCTTATCACCTTGCTCCCTGGGCCTCCGACACTGACCCACATTGCCAGTGTCTGGCCCAAGTTGGGCCAGTCAGTGTATTCTCAGAACTTTTCTTTCTTTTTTTTCTTTCTCAGAACTTTTCAAATGTTTCTCATTAGCTGAGAGAAACCACCCCATCTTCAGAATGGGGAAAGATGAAGCTGGAGGAATGTAGGCTGGGGGCTGGCCAGGCTCCTCAGAACCCCCTGTCCACAGCTCCGAGCTGGACCATTTGAGGGCCCTGGCGAAGGCTCGGCCTGCTCTAGGCTCTCTGGTGTAGAGGAAGTGGGGCAGAGCACCAGATATGAAAATCATAATAATCTATTATTTGTCAACAGGGTGGGAGGGGAGGGGAGGGAGAGGGAAAGAGAGGAGCTCAAGGGCTCAAGTAGAAAGACAATGTTTTGAAAATGATGCTGGCAACATATGCACAAATGTGCTTGATGCCATTGAGGTATGGATTGTGATAAGAGCTGTAAGAGCCCCCAATAAAATGATTCATTCAAAAGAAAATGATAAAAGAGACAAGAGCTCGATGGTCATCCACCCCGAGTTTCTCTCAGAGGATGAGCCAGCCATGGGAAAGAGCTGGTGCAGCCCCTGCCTCTTTATCCTCCCGCTCTTGAGCCCCGTGCCTCTTCCCAGGTGCCTCACGCCTCGCTGTGCCCATTCTCTCATGCGGCAGGCCTCCAACCCTCTGTGGCAATCCCGCGGCTCCACCACTGTGTCTTCAGGAGGGCGTTTCCGCTGCCCGTCTTGCAGGCATGAGGTTGTCCTCGACCGGCACGGAGTCTACGGCCTGCAGCGAAACCTGCTGGTGGAGAACATCATCGACATTTACAAGCAGGAGTCGTCCAGGTGAGCTTGCAGGGCTCTTGCCTCTCGAAAGACCAGGGCCTGAGCCGGCCACAGTCAGGGAAGCCATCAAGGCCACAAGGGAGAAATGGAAACCACCAGTCTTTAGGACAGAGTGAGAAAGACTTGGCCCAGAGAGGGCGTAAGACCCAGCTCAGGCCACCTCTCCGGCCACCTTTGCTCCCGGGGAGGGACTGAGAGTCCACAGGCAAGCCCTTGCCCACCCTCTATGATTTCCTTCTGGAATATAGACCGTCCTGGATCCATGCCCCCTCTAATTGTTCCTCAAACTGAAAGCACTCTGGAAGGCACCCATCTGCCCAGTCTCAGAGCAGTGGAGGTGGGCGGAGGCCAAAGAGGAGATGTTCATGGAGTCCTGCCCTCTTGGATTCCCCTTCCCCCCTCCCCTGTCCTCTCTAGGCCACTGAACTCCAAGGCTGAGCAGCACCTCATGTGTGAGGAACATGAAGAAGAGAAGATCAATATCTACTGCCTGAGCTGTGAAGTGCCTACCTGCTCTCTCTGCAAGGTCTTTGGTGCCCACAAGGACTGTGAGGTGGCCCCACTTCCCACCATTTACAAACGCCAGAAGGTATCAGGGAGGGAGGGAACAGACATCTGGAGGGAGGGTTCAGAACACAGGGTCTCAGGCTTCAGTCTCACTCCATGGGGTTTGAAGTCCAGTAAATCGGGCTAAAGCCTCTGCTCTATCCGTCGCTCTGCGTGTGGCCTTGGGTAAACATCTTGTCTTCTCCGCTTCTCCGACATTTGTTTTCCTCATTTAGTAAACGGGGAGGGGGGTGGAATGACAAACTTCAGAGAAGTGTTAGGAGGATCAAGTTAGGTGAGAGAATGACAGCACCTAGAGCTTCAGTGTGGCGGTGCTCTCACAGACCTCTCACTACGACAAAGCCAGAGGATGCATCAAACAATGTTAAGGATGATAGGGGTAACAGCATAAAGGAAATGCCCAGATTTGAGGGCTGGTAGAAAGGAGGTGGTAGTGAGCTGCAGATAGAACCCTGCGTGGCAGGTAGAGGAACGGCGGCTTACAGGGTGGGGGACCTGCATCTAAGGGTCACAAGACTAGAATGGATTTCCAGGAGCTAACGTGGCTGGTTGCGTCACCTGGCTTTTGACAGACACCAACTACGAGTTATCTCTGGAGGGAACCACCCTCAAATTCGGCCCTCGGGTTTTCCACAGAGTAAGAGAAACAAGATATTAGCTCATGATTGAAGATACAAAAAGAAGGTTCTCCGTGCGTAAAGTCAGAAGCAAGAATTAGTGCCCCCAGGAATTCAGATATTGGAGCTAGTAAGAAGTAGCAAAATCCCTGGGTATAAAATGCCCTTCAAAAGAAGAAATTTAAAAATATGCACACAAGCAAAAATGACTCAAAACTGATGTGCCAACTTGACAAAGAACCAAACAGAGCTTTTAGAAGTACAAACATAATTATTGAAATTAAGCACTCAAAGGAGGACTAAAGTGACAAAATTAATGAACAGGAACCGAGGGCTGAAAAAAATTACCCAGAATGCAACACTGAGAAATGAGAAAGTTAAAAATGAGAAGGTCTAACATATGTCTAACTGAAGTCTCAGAAAGAGAGAAATAAGGAGATGGAGAAGAGATACTGATATTCAAACAGAGACTCGCTAAGACATTTTATGAAATCTAGAAACTCTAAAAATTGATAGGAGATATAAATTGGTTGAAAGAATTGATCAAAAACATCAATGTATAGATAAAAAACATAGCTGTGTCTGGCTTAGAGTAGATGTTTGGAGAACATCTATTTCTTCCTTATTTGGTAATAGAGAGCTTTTCTCTCCATCGCCTTCTAGAATTCTTAGGAAGTGCTTCCACACTTCTTTAGTGCTTCCATGTCCGCTTACTTCCTGCCATGAGTCAATGTTGACTCAAAGTAACCCTGTAGGACAGGGTGAACTGCCCCCTTTGGAGTTTCTGCAATTGTAACCCCCATCTTCCTCTTGTGGAGTGGCTGGTGGTTTTGAACTGCCGAACTTGTAGATTGCAGCCCCATGGGTACTCTCTACACCACGAGGGCTCTTCCTCCATGTCCCCTAGATCTGCCCTGAAGAGGATCTGATGGAGTGGTGAAGGGTGGGAGTCCTCTCCTGGGTGGCCTTGACTCGGGCTGGAGGGTTACAGCTCGAGGCCAGGCCCTCCAGCCCTAAGTGCTGGCCTGTGTGTGGCAGAGTGAGCTCAGCGATGGCATCGCAATGTTGGTGGCAGGCAACGACCGTGTGCAAGCAGTGATCACACAGATGGAGGAGGTGTGCCAGACCATAGAGGTGAGCATCTGCCCTAAGGGGGGAGGGCGTGGCCACTGGTTGACCTGGAAACCCAGAGCTCCCAAGAGAACTGTGCTTCCCTAACCTCATCTAACCCCCACTGGCTAGAGAGTTTCTGGGTGCCTTAGAAATGTACCACCGCCCAAGTAAAGGGATGTCCTTAGCCCCGGCATCTAGATGTGAACCCCAACTCACTAGCACTATGACTTTAGTATAGTTACTAAACTTTTCTGTGATTTCGTGTTGTGGGCTTTTACTATATAAAACAGCGATAGTGATAACGCTGTTGTCTCTTCCTCATTGGTTATTGATGAGACTGCTTAGTGAAGCGACTTTTGAAAAGAGTGTTGCAATCAGCTAACTTGACCTCATGGACATTCCGGCTATTCTACCCAACATAATAAGCATTATTTTCCAGCATACATAGAATTTTCCAGAATAGACCAAAAGCAAACCTCAATAAATTTTAACACATCAAAATACTATGAAGTATATTTTCAGATCACATGCTATAAAATTAGAAATATGCAATAGGAAGATCAAGGGAAAAACAAAAATGGAAATTGAAAAACACCCTGTTTAGAAATTACTGGGGGGGAGGGGGGGAGGGGAAAAAAAAAGAAATTACTGGGTAATAAAAGAAAATTTTTTTTAATGAAATAAGAAAACTCTCTGAGTCAAATGAGAATGAAAACACAATTTACGAAAACCTTAGGGACACAGCAAAAGCAGTGCTCAGGGGACAATGTATAGTGAGAAATGCATATGTCATAAAAGAACCAGAATTAACACCCTAGTCAGAGACTCCAACAATTAGCAAAAAAAAAATTAAAAAATCACCAGAAGAAACACTGGCGACTAGAAGAAAGAAAATTGGAAAAATGACTCAGAGAGTAGTGATGAATTTATCTACGTTAAACTTCCTGAACATGCTTGTTGGCTGTACTGTGCGTATATAGGAAAATGTCTTTGTTCTTAGGCAATAATTAAGTATTTAGGAACATAATATCTAGAACTTACAACTGGTTCAGGAAAAAGCTACACAAATAAGGTGGATTCTCATGGGAAAATTGAGACGTTGGCCACGGAGGCGCAGGAGGAGATAAAGCTCAATCAGGAATGAGAAGTATAGTGAGGCTTAAGGCGAGGGAAAACTCCGGGACAAGTTGTCCCTGAGGTGGTGGGAGATACACAGGGCTCGAGCTAAGGAAGTATACACTGACAGAAAGAAGGGAGATTTGTATTGCTTGCAGCTGCAGGGCCTTGAGTCAGGATGCTACCCGACCTGTGGGAAGTCATCTTGTTGTTTGCAAACCTGCTCTCTGGAGGGCTGTGAAAGGGGCTCTCCAAACCTGCCTGGAGAGACAGCTCTGTGGAGTGTTGGGGCAGGAGTTTCATAGTTCATTAGGTCATCCATCCTCCTGAGAGGCTGGGAATGGGGGCTTTGAGGTTTCATTTCCTGAGGAGTGCGGGGGTCGGGGGGGGGCAGCCCGGTTCGGACCGGGTCCAAACAAAAATGCAGTTAAAAGAATTTTCTACGAACGTTTCCCCCCCCCCCCCCCCCCCGCTCCCATGAACCTTTTGAAGGCTGCAGATGTGGTAAACCGTGAACGACTGGCTAGTAACTTTTACATGGGAGGTCTTCTAACTTTTCCCTAAGGTTGAGATGAATTTGAGAGAAAGTTTTTAAAAATTGTTTTTCGATATTGTTATGAAATCAGCAACCCCTGGTTGGAATCCCGGCTCCACCACCAATGTGGTCTGATCTAGGTTTTCGGTGACTTCCACTAAGTGGGGAGCTGAACAGTCAAGGAAGGGTCCCCCCTTTTCTGTGGGCTCTCAACCACATCTACCTTAACCCTTGCTCTCCCTGGTCCAGGACAACAGTCGGCGGCAGAAGCAGTTGCTAAACCAGAGGTTTGAGACCCTGTGCGCGGTTCTGGAGGAGCGCAAGGGCGAGCTGCTGCAGGCGCTGGCCCGGGAGCAGGAGGAGAAGCTGCAGCGCGTGCGCGGCCTCATCCGCCAGTACGGAGACCACCTGGAGTCGTCCTCCAAGCTGGTGGAGTCGGCCATCCAGTCCATGGAGGAGCCGCAGATGGCGCTCTACCTCCAGGTGGGCCCTGGGGCGGGCACTTGGAGACCAAGTCTCTGGTCTTGTTTCTCATCCCCGACCTGCCCCAGGACCGCGGGCAGAGCCTGTAGTGGGGACCCCCCTTCCTAGCCCGCAGGTGCGTGCGGGGCTCACCCTTCTTCCCCTCCCTCTCGCCCCTGCAGCAGGCCAAGGAGCTGATCAATAAGTGAGTAGGTGGCGCGGGGAGGGTAAGAAAGGGGACTGGAAGTGGGCGGGGAGGGGGCGGGATCCTGGGTGCTCGGGGACGTCTCGCCGAGCCCCCGCGCCGCCGCAGGGTGGGGACGATGTCCAAGGTGGAGCTGGCCGGCCGGCCGGAGCCGGGCTACGAGAGCATGGAGCAGTTTTCCGTGAGCGTGGAGCACGTGGCCGAGATGCTGAGGACCATCGACTTCCGGCCCGGTGAGCCGGTGGGGCACGGGGCACGGGGCACGCCCGCGCGGGGACCCCAGTTCTAGCGGGCGGGCTCTCCCTCGGCGCAGGCGCTTCGGGAGAGGACGAGGACGACGAGGTGTTGTTGGACGGCGACGGCGGCTGCGCGGCGCCGGAGGAAGAGCGGCCGGACGCGGCAGACGGTGAGTGTGGCCGAGGGGCACGGGGGCGGGGCCTGGAGACGCTCGCTCCGGCGGGCACGCGCCCCGCGGCACCCCCCATTTCTTTAGTGCCCCCCATCCCCAAACCGGAATGGGGTGCCTCCAGCACCCACGCAAAAGTGCAGCTTACTCCGCTCACCCTAACTTTGGGGCTCTGGGCTATCACAGTGGATAACCACGTGGCTGGGGAGGGGGTACTCTGGGGCTCGGTTGCCGGCTGCCTCTGGACCACCTCCCACCGGGCTGCTTCTCCCTGCCAAGGCCTGCACTGACCCAAGGAGCCCGCACGCCCGGACCGGGACTTGCTGGGTTGGCCACCGTGGAGCTTTGCAGAGACCACCGCGCCACGCCACACAGCTTGGTACCCCGCCCCGAAAGGGGGTTCAGTAAATAACTTCCACCTCCCAGCACTGCGTCTTCATTCACTGCCCCCTCTACGCGACCGCCTTCCCGACCCGAGCTTCTCTCAACCTGGGATCCATGGGGGCCCTAGAGGCATAAACCCTTATTGGGCATTCTTTGAGGGCTAGCGCGGACTTGGGGGCCCAGAGCCCGGGAGAGGGTCTAGGTGGTGCACTCTTGCTGGGGATTCCGAGTGCCTGGAAGGACTGGGGACAGAGGGGGCCACGGGAACCTGGCTAAAAGCCGCCTGCAGCATCAGTGCCCGGTTCCCACCCTGCCGTGGTCCCCCGCCCCCACAAGACAGAACCCAAAGGCTCTTTAGTGTCTTTATTAAAAAACAGTAACCGGAGTGACCTAGGTATTCCGGGGCCACTCGATCCCCGCGGGACCCGGTCAGTTCAAGTGGCACACCTCCCAGCCCTGGGGCGAGGAAGGAGGTAAAGGTTCTCGAGACCCGGATCGGAACGGTCACTTGCCCACCGAGTCGAATAGGATGCGGTTCTGCTCGGCGCGCTCCCGCTGACTCTGAGTCCGCGCCAGCTCCAGCAGGGTCCGCAGCAGGTGAAAAGTGAGGTCAATGGACAGCGGAGGGTCGTCCCTTCGGGGCCGCTCTTCTTTGGCCCGAGGTCCCCATCTGCCCGGCCCACCGCTCCGCGGAAAGCGCTCCGCCAGCAGCAAGAGCAGCGCGCCGGCCCCACCGCTCTGGCCCGGGCTCCAGTGCAGACTCGCTTCCCGGACCCCGGCCGCCTCCCGGCTCCAGCGGCTGCTCCCGGGCTGCAGCCGTGCCAGGAGCAGCAGCGCCACCAGCAGCGCCGCGCGTCCCGCCAGCCTCATGGTGCCGCTGGCCCTGGACACACAGGGACAGCTCAGGGTGGCCGCCTCAGGGGGCTCCACTCGCCTTCCGCGCCCCAGTGGGCGCCCCCGCTGCTGCCCAGGGCCCACCACCTTCCCTCCAGCCCTCTCCACAGCCCTGGCCTGTCCCACCCACCCATCCTCCCTCCCTCTCTCCTGGCAGTGGATGAGCTGAGCGCAGTCCTGTGCGGAGCCAGCCACTCACAGGTTGCTGCTGTGCGTTTGCACAGTGCCAGCCGAAGCTCCAGCCTCTGTCCCTCAGGTCGCGTTCTGGACACCTTGGGGAAAACGGGGTCTGTCCCCGGACAGCCGCCAGCCTTTTATAGTGCCAGGACAGCTCGGACTGACGTCAGTGAAGAACATGCACTGATTGTAGAAACAACGACAGCCGCAGCTTGAGTCCGGCTTAGAAGAGTCTAGGCAGCGACTGGGTCCGACCCCAAACTGGAGGTCTGGCCGCTCTAGCCCCTGGACAGGGCTGTGCTGACTCCGTCCCCTCTCCTCTAGCAGTAGTGTCCAGTGCTGCTCCGGCTCAAGAGGTCCCTACTCCCAGCTGTTTCACAAAGGAGAGGGAGTATGCTCACACTCAGCTACCTCTGTGGGACCAGCCAGAGGGAGCTGGGGCGCCAGTCTGCAAGATTCGTGATCTTTCTTCCGGTACCAGAATTGAAATTCCGGGCAGCTTTGCCTAAGCACCATGGTGGAGGGTTTCTGGCCTCGGGGTGCTCTTTGATGTCCAAGAGGAAACAAACTAAAATGTACACAATTGGAGGGAGGGCACCCCACTCAGCCCACCTGCTTTTGAATTTGTCCAAAGTGATAAAAGCTCCAGGTTTCATTTTATTCGTGGGAACCCAAACAGCAGTGTCAGATACATCTCACTCTCCAGGCAATCTCTCTAGGGAGAAGCAAGTGAAGAAACGTCCTTTCAAATCCCCCCTTTACCTCTAGAGCAGCTCCTGATGTGCCAGGTCCGTGGGACTCACAGTGTCCACATTTGAAAGACTGGACTTGGTGACAGCTGGCTTCTTTCAGCTCTAGAAATTCTGGCTCCCCCGCCAGTTTCCTGACTAGCTTCATTTATTGACTGTAGGCCCCAGGGTGCAGACATGGTAACCTTAACAGGCCTGGAGGGGTCCCCAAAGAGCTACACTAGAGCTGGGTAGGCAAAGTGGGGAGACATGGCATTTGCTAAGATGTGGGTGTAAACTAGAGGTGACCAGGTCAAGAGACTTGAATGCTTCTGGAGTGGCTATTCTGTGGTGGGCATATAAGGCTCGTCTCAAGGTTTCTGTGATTCCCAAAGGAGTCGGTTCATGTTTTAAAGTAGAATGGGCCATTTTGCAGTCCTAACCCCACTGAGTTCTGACCAGCAGCCCAAATCTAGGAAGCTGTCTTGGAGGCAGTCTGACCCACGGCAGGGCCACGCTGGATCATCAGGCAGAAATGATGGCTCAAGGCTGGCTTAGAGCTGATGTGCCTTCCAGGACAGGTAGGAGTTCCAGATGACAGCCACACACTGGACAAGGGCCAGCCTAAGGAACAGGAATGGCTTTGTGGAGGAAGGCAAGAAAGAGGAAGAAGCAAGGGGTATGGAGATGGAGGGATGCTGAGAACTCCCCAGTGTCCGTTTCTTTCCTTCAGCATCTCGCACTGCGTGGTCAGAGCTGAGAACCACCAGCTCAGAGCTTGGTCCTGCCTGCCTGTCAACAGCCTCCAGGGGGCAACACTGTCAGCGAGTCTACTGCTGGGGCTGTGATTCCTATCTGTGCAGGCCCCTTCTAAATGCATGGGTATGTCTGTCTGGGACCAGCTGAGATTTCATTCTCCAGAAAGGAGCTACCAGCCACAGAAAGAGCTCCTCTCTAATTTCAGACGGTGTTGCCATGCTTAGGATTTGGTTCATAAACCTGTCTTCTATTTGGTTAGGCTACTCATGTAAATGTGGACAATGGCCTCTCTGAATAAACAAACACTCATAGTGACCCTAGAGGACAGGGAGAATGGTCCTTGTGTACTTTATAAGACTGTAACTCTTTACGAGAGTAGAAAGCCTTATTTTTCTCCTGCTTGTGGGTTTGAACTGCTGACCCTGCATGTAGAAGCCCCACTTGTAACCACTACACCACCAGGGTTCCTTATCCCTTCTGAATAGCTTCCTCTTTTTTCCTGTTCCCCAAACCCCCTCAACTCCAACAATTCTAACTACTCACTTGTAGTTCTATTCTTGGGGTGGGGGTGGGGGGAGAGGAAAGTATATGGAAACTAGCTTTCTTATTTAATTACACTTTGCAGTGGAGGAACCTGACTAAGTGCCCACTTGGCTTTGGGGTCTGCCTTTCTAACCTGGGCTGCAACAGCCCAGGGGCTGTCCCTGACATTGTGCCATCAAAGGTGGAGAGCTCAGGTGAGACGGACACAGGAGTGGTGGTGCAGGGGGCGTGGGTGTGTGAAATAGCTCAGGTAGAGATGAACGATTCTCAGTCTCGAAGGGTGGGGAAAGATTTGTCCTACCTGTAATGAAGGGGGACCAGGTAAAAGTTGGCTAACTGTACAGCAGGCCAGAGCTGCAAGAGAAAGAAAGTAAAGTTTGACACCCAGACTCATTGTCTTGTGTAACCTCACCCCCACCCCACACACGAGGAAATGGTGAACCACTGGGTGAGAGCATCCCTGAGCAGTGTCTGCCCTGGGAATGAGAGAAGACTCCGGACGGAGGGATCCCTAGGTCAAAAGCACCCCAGTCTCTGAGCCGATAGATCGGGACACAGGGAAGCCGGAATGCAGGCTGTGGAGGCAAAGGCTCTTACGTAGTAGTTGGTGATGAGGGCATCAGAGTAATCCTGAGAAAGCAGAGGGAATAGATGAGCCTCTTCATCTCCAAGCAGCTCCCACCTCCCAGTCAATATCGGGCAGTAAGGCCAATTGCAACCCACGCCCCACCCCCCCGTCCCCCTCCCTTCTCCTGCAGAGCCTGGGGCTCCCCCTGCACTTCCACCCTTCGTATCCCATTCTGCCTCTGACACTGCTGCCCTGCCAGCCTTCACCACACCTGCCCAGCTCACCTGCTGCAGCTTAGCCCAGTTGTCCCGGGCCGAGAGCCCATTGAGTGTCCCCACCAGAGGGAGGAAACAGCCTAGAAAGCATGGGGCAAAGCCCCCCTAGGGGAGACAAAGTAAAGCTCTGTGAGCGTGGGCCTCAGAAACATCTCTCCACCCCCTCCCTTCTCCCAGCACTGCTGGCCCTTCCCGGCTCGCCTGGTCCAGAAGCATCTTCTTCAGTGCGTCCACCTTGGTGGTACCGGGGAGGAGCCGATCCAAAACCTTGTACCAGCCTCCCACAACAGGAGCCTAAAAGCAAGTCCCAGGGCGGAGTGGGGGGTGAGGAGACGGTAAGGAGACTGCCCAAACTTTGAAGTCACCCAGATCTCTAACCCCCTTGCCCCCATGGGTTAGAAACTAGGTCCCAGGGAGGAGAGCCCCGGACAAAGAGGAAGAAAGATGGTACAGTGGGGAAAGAGACAGCCAAGGCCACTGTCCAGCCCCCTTTGTGGCAAGAACTTACCACAAAGCCACAGCCCAGAGACACCATGGTCAGGGTCCGGCGGACCTGGTGTTCCCGCAGACCCCGCCTCTCCACCAGCTGCTGTGAGATGACATCACCCAGGCCCATCAGGGACCCTGTGCAGGGCATACAGGTGTTGTCAGGACCCAGCTCTTGAGGATGGGAGTGTTCCCCAACAGTATCCTCCAGTGGCTGGGCAGGGCCGGGCCAGGAAGGAAGCAAGTCTGCTGGCTCCTTAAGGGTCTTGTGATCTACACTCTGAGGCCCAGGGCTGAACTCTGGGAGCAAATGGTCAGTCAGTCCTTTCCTGTTGCTCCAAGGGCTAAGGTGAGGGTAGGGCCCTCCTGTGTGCCCTGCATGCAGAAGGAGTCGGAAGGAGAATCCAAGGTCAACATTCATAATTAGGAAGGGCCTTCTGCTGGGCACAGCAGTCACACTACAAGCAGCCGGAGCCAGCCACCCACACGTAGAAACCAGTGTAGAGTCCCTCCTCAGGTGTCATGGCCTGATGGCTTCCAGCAAACGCACGTTTATAAGGCTTCTTAGAGAGTGACCGCATGACCTCACGCGGCCAGGAAGTGGCAGCGTCAAGGTGAGCCAGACAGGATTCCTAGACAGGGTTCCGTCCAGGACCCCCCACTATGACCAGATCACGGGGAAGAAGGAAAGAACCCTGGACTCCCCCCAACCCCAGCCCACTGCAAGACCCTCACAATGTCCTTCATTTGGGTCCGGGGGCGGGTGGTGTCTCGATTTGCAAAGGACAGCGAGGATAATTCATTTTATAAAACATCAATGCTTAATCGTCTCCAGGCAGGAAGGTGACTGTTTGAGCTGCTAAGAGTCCCCTCCACATCCCTCCCCATCCACCCCACCCTAACCCACCACCCAACCAGGAAGTGTCAAGTCCCAGCCAGCTCTTAGGATAAGCCCAGTTCCCTCTCCACACCCTCCGACTGGATGGGCAATGGGTATCACGGTCAGTGCCTGCCTGGACCTTGACGTGGCTCCCCTCTCCTCGCTCACTGTCCCCAGCTGCAAGCATCCCTCATCTGACACCCACACTCGGAAACCACTGTGTACAGAGCCCCTCCTCGGGGGGGTGGGTTGCGTGATGGTTGCCAGCAAACACACGTTTAGAAGGCTTCTTGAAGAGTGACCGCATGACCTCCAGCTCGCTGGCCTATCTCACTGAGTAATGAGGGCGCCCCTCCAGCCTGTGGCCACCATGTCCCTGTGCCCTCAATTAGCGCTAGGCAAACACATCCTTCATCCCTTTCCTTGGCCGGGGCCGGCTCTGACGTCCATGCTGGCTGCACACTCACCGCTCTGTTCTTTGCCCACATCCTCTGCACAGCCCTGTCCCTGAACCACCAAGGCAGAGGCAGCTGCGTCAGGCTGGGGGCTGGGGCTGGGGCTGCCAGAGGTGACCTGAGTGGCTGCCCTCTGCTGCTGTTGGCACTGCCACTCACAGAGCCATTCTGGGTGATCCTAGCACACCCATCAGGGCAGCCCTGGACCCCTCCAGGGGGTGGAGGAGGCTCTTCCACTAACACTCTTAGAAAGTAAGGCTGGGAGCCAGGCATGGTTCTTCTCTCCTCCCCACCATCCCTGAAGCAGCCTTTGGCAGGTCCTTGGGAGAAATGTCCAATTTACTGGCCCCCTCATGACTGGGGTTGCTCTGGGAAAAGGGTACAGAGCTCCATGAACCAGGTGTCACACTCAAGGTGTGAGGGCCGTGTGGAACTTAAAGGTGTCCCCCTACCTCCAGCCCTCCCTAACAACCCATGCTACTCAGGCAGGTGAGATGGTGTTGCCATAAAAGGGATGGCCACGAGCAGGGTGGGGGATGATGGGACTTCCCGAATGTGGCAACTGTCAGTCTGTCTGTCTGCTCCCGGTGGGATGTCTAGCTTTCAGAGGGCTCTTCCACATTCAATCTCCACAAAAGGTGATGTGGTATGGAGTAGAGGTGGGACCGGAACCCAGCTCTTCTCTCCAGCCACAGGTTTGCTCAGAGGCCGGAGGGCCACGAGGCTCCAGGGGGTGCTTCTCTGGACTAATAGGCTTTCTCTGCCTTTGATGAGCCAGAGTGCATTCACCGATGTTCCTTGTCAAGTGGCAGCGGGGCAAGCAGCATGGTTCCCATTTCTCTGAACGCTTGGGAAGGAGCCACAAAGGGAGGGGTATGTTTTCCCTGGTCAGGGTCTGCCAGCAGTCACACAGCACGACAAAGGCAGTCCAGAAGGGGAAGCCAGGTCCCCGACTTAGGAGCTTTAGTCACGGGAAGAAATTTGGATTTTAGGCCTCTAGACTTGACTCCAAAATGATGGGGCAGCAGGAAGGGGCATAATAGGTGTGTAGCTCTGTTCATCTCAGACTGAGTGCGACTTATGGGTTCCTTTTCAGACCATAGACTATCAGCCCTCTGGGTTTTCTAAAGCCTTCGTACTATAGAGCAAAACCTGCACTGGAGCCCAGGTGATCCTTTGGGCAGGAAGAGCTCCAACACCCAGATTCTTCATCCCATCTTCTGCCACCCTGCCCAGGCAGACCTGAACCACCCAGCCCCTGGAGTCTTCCTGGACATACTGTTTGGCTTGTTTAATGCGCTGAACCTGGGGGTTTGGCTCACTTCCGGGGGCTGGGGCTGGAGGTCTGCAAAGATAGTAGCCAGGGCCCCAATGGGGCAAGGCAAGGGGCTGCCAGGCAGTGACGCCCTAATGCCAGGCTGGGCGCAGAGCCCAGCAGGCAGATGCTGGCGCGATGTGACGTCATGCCCCTGGGTCGGCGCCAGTTTTCATGCCGTCACTCCCCACCAGATAGAGTGGAGTAGGGAGGGGTGGAGCCCACCTCTGGGCACAGATCTATTTGGGACTACCCCTGCCCATAGTGGAAAAGTCCAAGCTCCTCCAGGCATGAGGGAGGGCAATTCTCACTTCCCTTACTTTGTTCCTCCCCTGGTTTTAGCATGTGGCATCTCAGAGTAAGAAATTAGTGTGAGCAGGAGATGGGAAGGCAGAGGGGCCGGAAGTGGCTTCTGGAGGAGGAAGAAGTATGGCCCTGAGTTCAGGAGACCTGGTTAGGCAGGCACAGCTCCTGATACCTGGCCAGCAGTGCTGCCCACTCACTCCTTCCAGATTCAAAGGTCCACCTGTGGTGGGGGCCTGGGCTGGCCCCATGCCCAGGGGAGGTTGGAGCCTCGCAGTAAAGAGAGAAAAGGAATTCACTGGCTGTGGTCTCTGGAATTTATGCCATCCCTTTGGGTGTCAGACCTGCTGGTCATTCCTGGCCTGATTCTTGCCTACTGCTAGAAAATTAACAAGAGGGAAGGCTCTAGAACTTGCCAGGTATTAAGCCCAGACCATGGGGGCCCTGCTCAGCACAGGGCAGTGTAACGGGGCTGACCTAGGCTTACGGCCTGCTTTCTTGCCAAGGAGACCTCGGTGCATGTCCTTCTCCTTCGCCTCCTTGCCTTCCGTCCTATCAGGTGCTGGGCTGGACGGCCTCTAGCATTTGCTGAATTCTGCCCGCTGCACTCAGACTCCAGGAGGCCATTGTCTACAGCGCTCCCGTGTCCCCACAGCTGGACAGAGTGGTCGAGGATGAGAGGGGCTGGACCTTGGCACCCCGGTGACTGGAAAACCCCTCAGAAAAGAAAAGTGGGCTCAGACCCTCTAAAGAACAAGCAGGGGACCTGCCCCTGCCTATAGCTTGACCCAATTGGATCAGACACCTTTTTGGGTTCCTGACTTGCCAGGATGGCAGTTTGACCTAAGAGACCCTTGCCTGTGGCCTAAGCCACACCTGGGGCTTCACCTGGATGCCAGTCCCATCAGTGCCTGAGCACAGGGTCCCTGGAAGTACACTGAGGATCCGAGTGAGAAGGGAGTCAGTGGAGGGAGGGCTCTCCTTTTTCCATCCCAAGGAGCCCTAGAGGTGTCATGGTTGTGTGCTGGGCTGCTCACTGCAAAGTCAACAGATCGAAACCACCAGGTCGGGTTTTCTACCCCCCTAGTTACCATCTCAGGATCCCACAGGGGCAGTGCTGCCCTGTCCTAGGGGGTCGCTGTGAGCCAGAGTCCATGCGATAGCAGTGCGTTTGTTTTTTTAAGAGGGTTCTCTGTACAGCGACTTCTAGGATGTGTTTCCGAGAGCTCTCAGACAGTCCAGGAGATTGAACAACGAGTGGCACTTGGCAGGGGCCAATCTAATACTGCATCCTGCATCCGCTCTTCCTTCCCCTCCCCGGGCTCACTCCTCAACAAAGGACCAGCATAGAAGCTGCAGGCTGTGTTTAGGGAAACCGAAGCTAGGATCCTTATCGGGGTTCAGGTTTGCGGCCAGTGGCAGAAGCCCAACCCAAGCACCTCTATGAAAAGAAGACCTTGTTGTCCCCGGGTTGCCAACACGCATCGAGCCTTAGTAACTAGTTTTGATCTCCAGTTTTTTCACAGATACAACTCCAACAATGGCTCTGTGGCACAGCAGAATGAAACCCAAGTCCCAAAGGAGGAAACTGAGGCCCAGGGAAGTTTACTACCTCATCCTGGAAGTGCTAAGGTTCACATTCAAACCTTGGCCTACACTCACTCCAGCCTTGAAATCTGTGCTCTGCTTTCCAGTGTGCTGAGCTGTCCCGAGGCCTTAGGGCATTGGTTCTCAACCTGTGGGTCGTGACCCATTGGGGGGGGGGTATGGGTCGAATGACCCTTTCATCACAGGGGTTGCCCAATTCATAACTGTAGCCAAATGACAGTGATGAAGTAGCAACAAAATTAGTTTTATGGTTGGAGGATCACCACAACATGAGGAACTGTATTAAGGGGTCGTGGCATTCGGAAGGTTGAGAACCACGGCCTTAGGGACTTCCGTGCTGCGGTCCAAATATGGCATGGTGAGCTAAATCCATGGTACTGTGATTCAAACACATGGAGCAGCAGGGAAGTCAAGCCTGAGAAAGGCACTTCCCAGGGGTTGCTTCTGGCTGAGCTGGAATGCTCAGGAAGCCCGAGGGTGTGGGGGGCTCTCACTCAGACAGGCTGTAGCCACAGCTCTGCACTTGGGCCCCCTGGAGCTCTAGTTCCTGGCCCCACCAGCCACGATCCCTTGAAATAGGGAAATATAGGGTCTGTCCCTCCTCCTATTCCTGATGGCCAGGAGGGGACCTTCCTTCTGGCAGTCCCTGGCCTGCAGGGAATCTGAAGCTGGGCACTGGGCCCAGCCTGTCAGTTCCCATCACAGCCACACAGTCCAGCATGAGTCACCACACACGCAACCAGGTGAGTCATGCGGGCTGACGGACACTCTGAGGACAGGACATGGGGTGGGGGTGGGGGGGCAAAGAGGGCCCAAGGAGGGTCAAGAGTCCATCGCCTGGCCAGTCCCCCAGAGAAGTTTCTTGTGCTGACGTAGGGCCCTTCCAGTAATAGAATCCCTGTCCCACCTTGGTATCCACCAACCTCCTAACTTTGCCAGTCTATCCCCCCAGAAGCCTATGGCCCTGACTAGAATTCTCTCTTCCTCTAAACACGGCACTGCCCTGCAAGCATTGCTGGTCTAACTGCAAGGTTGGTGGCTCAAAACCACTAGCAGCTTCTTGAGAGAAAGAGGAGGCTATCAGTTCCCATAACGATTTACAGCCTCAGAAATCCTCTACAGGATTTTTATGAGTGGGAATCATAAGTGGGAGTCTACTCGCTGGCAGTGGGGTTGGGTCTTTTTTGTTTCTAAGCATCAGCAAGTCTCTTTTTGTTGTTGTTTAACCTCCAGATTGAACGTGACGGAAGATTGGGGCACCCTGTTAGATAAATGGGGCATAAACCTCTGCAGTCCTCAAATTGCTAGGGGGGCCTTGAAAGGCAAACTTGTTGAGAGAAAATTTCAAAGATTGAGCCAGAGGCAGGCCCTCTGGTGGGAACAAATACTCAGAAATATAACTAGACACAGCTCTCAGGCAAACTCTCATCTTGGAAAAAGAGATTATGCTTGCCTAGAAATAGTCATTCTATGGGCTAGCTTTTTTTAAAAGTTAAAACTAAGTCGTAAAAGAATGTCCTGTTGAATTTCCGATTCTCACGGACTCTAGGCTTGCTGGGAGCCATGGGGACTAGATGAACCCCAGAAATGATTGTCCTGAGATCACCTTTAAAGCTTAACCCAAAGCTATCTCCCACAGTCTTCGTAAAACTAAACTAGCTTTGAGAAGTTCAGCTAGTTAAAAAAGACCCCTAACCCTAATCCTAACAGCCCTAACCCTAATAAGCCCAACACTAACCCTAGCCCTAAACCTAACACTATGCCTAAGCCTAAACCTAACAACTTTTAGCCTAACAAACCTGACCCTAACCCTAACCACCCTAACTCTTACCCTAAGCCTAAAGCTAACCCTTACCCTAACAACCCTAAATCTAACCTAACCCTAACCAAAAAAGCTTTAAAAAAGGCATCTATTTTGAGCATTAACTTTTTTAAAAATTAAAATTTTATTTCACTGGGGGAGCTTACAGCTTTTGTCACAATCAGCAAGGCTTTCTTATTTTAATCCGATGGCTACTTGCAGTGTCCCAATGGTTACAGGTGTCCTAACCCTTCCCCCAGGGGCACCTACAGAGCCCTCTCAGGTTATCAGGCCTGCTAAACTGAAAACAAACAAACTCCCTGCCAATGGCGACGTCTGTGCTGACTCATAGCAACCCTTCAGGGCAGGGTTGAACTGCCCCTGTGGGCTCCCAAGACTGCATGGGGGTCAAAGCCATGCCTTTCTCCAGAACAGTGGGCTGGTGGTTTCCTGCCGCTGCCTGTGTGATTAGCAACCCAGCCCGGACCCCTGCTCTACGAGGCTTCCTCTGCTACATTGTAGATGCCAATAAACGCAGGGAAGTCACTGATTGATGACCTTTGCCAGTTTGAATTTAGAGTCAAACCCAAAGCGCCCAGGTTGGAATCATGTTGGGAAGCTTGTCGTTGAGAAAAGCAAGAATGACATAACCAAAGCAGCAACATGGTGAAATCGAGGTATGTGAATTAGGAGAGGTACTCGTGTTCTTATCACTGGGCGTGGGTGCATCTTTAACGTTTTAATACTACTTAGATGGTAGCTGCATGCCATAATCATTATTTTGTATCTAAAGATACACTCTCAATACAAAATACTAAGCAAAACTGGGAGTGAGTCTTGATGTTGACGCTCATTGGGTTGTGCGGTCCAATGTGGAGTCAGACAATGCTAGCTGACAGCCTACTGGGGACCCCGTGAGAGAATGGGTGACAATGCTGTGCTCACTGTAAAAGGTTGGGAGTAGTTGTTATGAGCTGTTGTCTAAGTCCAGGCAACATCAGCTTTTTGAGAACTTTCGGATCCTACCACACCGTGAACCTACTTGGCCAACACAATGAGTACCCCGTCCCACAAGAACAGCCGAGCACGCCCACCCTCCAAAAGACAAAGGGCGGCTGAGAACTACAGCAGTCTTTAAAGGGGGCTGAGCAGAAGGCAGGAATCGGGAGGTGCAGTGGGACCAGTCTGTCTCCCAAAGGGGCCTCCCTTCGTCCCGCTCTGGTCCCAGGCGGGCACTCACCAGCTGTCAGGATCTGCACTTTCCACGGGTGTGCAGCTAGAGCTCGCTGGTATACCCGCCAGAGTGCCATGCGTCCTGTCAAGCCAAAAGGAGAGGGAGGTCACCCCATCACCCGGCGCGGTCCTGTCCTCTTGCACCCTCCCCCCTCGCCAGCTGCCGCTCCTAAGCTGTCAGGAGGGCTGCTTCCTGTCACAGGGGTCGGCCTAGGCAGTCAGGAAAGGGAAGACACACACGAGGAGTCGCCCCGGCAGCCACCTGCCTCCCCACTCGCGACCCTGGCGCGGGCCGCCTCGGGAGGATGGGTTGGCTTTGACTTCCACGCAGTCTGGGGGCCCCGGTTAAGACTTCGGGCAACGAGCCCGCGTCCTTCTCGACGCGAACGCCACGCCGGGAAGTGGGCCCGCGGCAGCCCGCGCGCGGCACTTGGTACCAGTGGGCACCGGGCGCCCGCAACTCACCGGCGCGGGAGCTCCAGGCGGCAGCGGCTCGCGCCCACGTGACCTGAGCCGACAGACGGACTTCCGCCGCGAGCCCCGCCCTTTCCTGCGGCTCGGAGTGGACAGGGGCTCGGCTTGGTGACCCACCGGCCATGTTTCCTCCCCGACTTTCCGCCTTGACCTGGGTGCCACCCTCTACTCCCGCTCCCCTTCAACTGGCCGGGGTTCGGGGAGAATGTGCACTTGCACTGGGCTCCCCGCAGGCCTCAGCGGCCGCGAACTCCTAAGCGGGTGGAAGTGGGTCTTGTTCACCGTCTCCATGGGGGTGTGGCTGCCTTCAGGAAGCAGTGGAATGAACAGAACCTTAAGGTGTGAGTTAACTGCCTGCAGCCATGAAGGATACGGGCTTTGAACCTAATATTCTGAAGCTACAAAATGGGAGTTCCTTGATATTCAAACGCAGCCCCTTGCAGAGGTGGGGATGGAGGCACTTAGTCTACCCTAGGGGCTATTCTATTTATACTTTAGAAAATAGTGCTGGAAAACTAGCCTTCATCCCTGTCTGCTATTCTGATTAACAGTACAACATTCTTTAAAAAAAAAAATTCAATTCTGATGTAAAGAGGCACTACAGGGCCAACTAAAAATACACACAACCCCGCCTCCCCCCTGGATTTCCAAGGCTAATATTACATGACTTTATGGGAGTAGAAAGCATCTTTCTTCTGTGGAGCAGCTGGTAGTTTCAAACCGCTGACCTTGTCGTCTGCAACCCAACTCAGCGCCTACACCACCACCAAGGCTCCTGCAATGACACTTTCTAAGGTTGTCGTAGAAATGCCTACAATGCCTGAGGGTGAATTTGTCAGCTTGGCAGCTATCGACTACCCCTTTCAGGCTTTCCACCTTTCAGCCCCAATTCACTCAGTTCCTCCATGAGTATGACAGGGCGCACCCTGTCAGATACTAGAGAAACAGAGTAAGGAAGCCAGAGAATTCGTCATCTTTTAACTGAAGGACCCTAAGTGCAAACCACCATGCTGGAGTTTACACTAGTAAATGTCATGGGACAGTGTGTGGTAGACTGAATGCTCTGAGCCAGGCAGTCTGGAATCAGATTCAAACACATTACTGAGTTCAGTGACCTTGTCTGGGTTGCCTACCCTCTTAGCAGCTGAGTTTAAGTCAAATGTGCCAATACCCACCCTTAAAAGATTGAATAACACATGCATCGTAAGAGCTTAATAAATGTTTATCCCATTCCCCTCCTGCCCCCTTGGGAACACATGGAGAAATCTGGGAAGGCTCCTTGGTGAAAGGAGGATGTGGCTGGGTCTTGAAAGACAATAGCACTCTGGTGGAGCTGGTGAAAAAGGCTCAGTCCTAGGAGGGCATAGTGTGAGCAAAGGCACGCAGGTAGAAAAGGGCAGGAACCAATGGAGAACATACCGTGAGTGTATGTGTGGGAGTGGGGGTAAGGGGTGCTAAGGACTGAGTGTAGTGGCTTGATGGGAGAGAAAGACCAAAGGCTGAAAGCATCCCAGTTCTCTTTTTGGAGGCGGAGAGCAGGGCTGCCTTGGCGGCAGCAGTGCAGATAAACTTCTTGGCCATGGAAAACACTTCCCTATCAGTGCAGAAACCTCACCCTGGCACCATGTGGGTTGGAGCCCCACACTAGGGTGGGGGTAACACTCGCCTCCTCGGGTTGTGGCTCCTCTGCTACTAGTGTGTGTCTTACATGAAAGGGATTAAACTACTGATTCATCTCAGATTTCCTGATGTCCGAGAAATGGCCTCCTTGGAGCAGCAGGAAGCTGTCCCCGACACCTGGCCAGTTAGAGCACCGCATGGTCTGTTCTTCGTAGGCACTTCCAGTGGGACTGTGGCCGACTTCTCTGCCCACAAGCCCCAGCCTATACTCTTGTGCACTCCAGGACTGGCTGCCTAGGTCTCCCTGCTGGAGTCTGTCTGTCTTGCTTGAGGGGCAACACTGAGTCTGCAGCATCCCCCAAAACAACACTTAACTAGAGGAGCGATAACCAGACAGAAATTACTGTTCTTGGGTTCTGAACACTCCTATATACACCGAGCTGAAACCAAGTAGCTAAACGTATTTAATAAGTCAGCAATGTGACAGTTACCATGAAGGATCAAAAAGCATGACTTGTAAAAGAATGGTTGAATAAACTGAAGAAATTTAATCTAGAGAAGAAAATACTCGGGGAACACATGATAGCTATTGTTAAATACTTAAAAGGCAATCACAGGGCAGAATGACTAGATTTCCTAACACCAATGGGTAAAATTTAGAGGTATGCTCTTTGACGATATAAAGGAAGATCTCTGAAACATGACTGTCTAGGAGTGTTCAAGTAGGGTCAGATGACCAGTGGCCAGGAATATTTCATAAGCAGGAGCAAGTAAGATCTGAGTCGCTGTTCTACTGGTAGGGTGTCTGCGGTGTTCCTCAGGTGAAGAAATACTATGAGCAGCTTCTGTCCAATAAATTACTATCACCCCTCCTAGGCCTACGTGGTGGTTACTGGAAAGAGGACGTTTGGGAAGGCAGTAACACTGGATTCTGGAATATAGTCAGACAGGTGCCTTCATGCAAATACCCTTTCCAACTCTCCAAACACCCACTCACATGTGATCTCAAAACACCCAGTACCTTTACTTGGCTGTACCTACTTCACAATAAGCTCAATATGAGCAATTTGACTCCCCAGCCTAGGTCAGGCCTGAGTGCTTCTTGTGAACCAAAGTGTTAGGCTACGGAGCCTTGAGAGTTCATGGAGGGAGCGCCCCCGTGCCCACAGGAGGCTGTGACCAGAGGAGAAAGTCTGTGGAAGGAGAGGGATCTAGAGAGGCCTGGTGAAGCAGGCCCCAAGGTTCCGGCCTGGGCAGCGGAACTGTCCAGGAAAGCCCCAGCCCTCTGGCTTCGGGCCTGGGCGCCATTTGTTCTCGGCAGACTTCATTCCAAGGGTCCATGTGGCCTAAGACTAGGGACTGGGCAGAAGGCAATGGCTGGCTGGAGTGGAAGCCGAGCCCTTCAGTGGGACAGGATACTTAGAACATAGCATTGAATTGGGCTTGGCTTTCAAGCTGCATACGGTGGCCCAATGGGGAGGTGAGTCCACGGATAAAATGGATCCGAACCAGCCCTGACTGCCCCCCAGATACCAGCCATCCGTAGGAGTCCAGGTTTGGGCTGAAACGTACCTGTGAATGGAAGACAACAGAGAGATGCCCACAGTTAATCCTTTGGAGCAACCATCGCAACAATCAAATGAGCCACAATCTGAATGGAAGGGGAAGACAATACAGCAGAGTGCAAGGTGGCTGAAGCCGTGTTCTCTTCTTAGCTGGCACCTGATCACAGGCCTAGAGCTGGGGCGGGGAAATGAACGTGGAGTGCACCAGAGAAGACAGGAGGCAAAGCTCTTACCTTATGAATAGCCTCCAGCTGCAGCCTGTCCAGGCAGAGCTGTGTGAGCCCCTCTCTCTCCTGCATGCGAAGCATTGGTTCCCTACGGAGCAGATTGTGGAAGGAACTCTGCAGGAGGAAGAAAGACAGCGTGCGGCTGCTGAAGTCGTGCATCTGTGTGCTGGAACCCCTAAGGGTCCCCCACCATCCAAGGGGTAAAGACAGGCTTCTAACTTTTCTAATGACGGCTGTGGAGCACTTCTCCCGGCCCCTACTTACCAAATCTGTGTCCTGAAAGAGCAAATAGTGATGGCTGACAGTTTCCGCGTAAGTTCGCGCCTTGGGAGGGTTGGGAGCCCCGGATGTAGCCCCAGATGAATACTGGGCTTGTTCTTCAGGGTTATCCTGATATGCAATCAGGTCTGCTTTATAGACAGGCTAAAGAGGAGAGCAGGAAATTACAGAGTCAAGGAAAGGGGACAGGAAACTGGTTTGAGGCTACAGAAATGTAGCAATGGAGGGCACTAGTGTGTTTTAAACACAGAGCTGGGAACATTATCCAAAGGTCGGTGCTAAGACTTTCAGGGAAATATCAGGAAAGGGTACTATGAGGCGTTAGAAAGGCTTGTGGAGGAGAATCCAAGAAATGGAACTGCCAGTGGATATTTATACGTACGAATCTTCGCTCCACAGGCCGCTTGACATTGATTGGGTTCAGTGCTAAATCAGGCATGACAGCTGCAATGAGCTCCCCGGATATATCTCCAGCGGCGATTGTCCCAAGCCAGTCTGACCCTGAAAGACTCTAATAGGAAGAGAAAGATTCCATTCGTTCATATCCATCAGTTCCCTCAACTAGTTCATAGGCTGGAGGAGGAGACAAGCACTTAATGACACAGTTACTGAGTCAATGAGTTAATGACACCTATCTATCCCTCCTTCTACCAAAAACTGCCCCCTCTGACCACTAGGTGAAGACTCGAGTCCGCTGTGAGATGAGGAACTGTGTGAGAGAAAGGGCTCACCCAGACAGTGCCTTTTCGAGGGGCAGTGAAGTAGGCTTTGAAACCAAGGTAACCAGCATCGATATAATGAATTCCACAGAGGCCATAACTGTAAGACAGAGAGGTAAAATTAAATCTTCCTTTTTAAAAATGAGCTTTAGTTCTTCTCTCTAGTCCTTCCCAAATTCAAATCATTGTCAGTGGGACAGCTCTCCACCCTTCTTCTCTCCTCACAAGAAATTGACAGCCTCAGCACCCCAGTCCCCGGGGTCTGTCCCCAGAGCTCCACCCTGCCGTACGAGGCATAGCAGTTGTCCTGAGCCACAGTGACACCATTGTAGGGAAGCAGCCAGGCCAGCTCTGTACTCAGGAAGCGCTTGATACAGTTTATTGGTTCATAGGGTCGTCGAAGGTCCCAGAATTTGATTTTTCGGTCACTTCCAGCAGAGACTAGAAAATGACTATGAAAAGATGGAAAATCCAGTATCAACAAAGCTGAAAGCATCTGCTTGCCCCAGTCTCCCCCCTCCACCTCAACAACCCTCTCGGAGTCCACACCTGTTGGCTTTGCACCACTGAAGGTTACGCACAGCCTGGTCGTGGGCCGGGAAACACTGGAAGGGGTAGAGCTTCAGGGAGCCGTCGGAGAGCCGTATCTGCTGCAGGGGTGAGTTAGTGGGCAGGTTCCAGAAAACCACCATGCCTGTGGTAGACACAAAACAAGCAGCTATGAAAGGCAGGCTCTCTCTTCTTTGTCCTACTCGCTCTACGTGCCTGGGATCTTGTCTTCTGCCGTGAGACAGAAAGGTATGGGGCATATGATCAGCTCTCCTACATTCCCTCCATGGTCTAACTAGTCAAGCTGATAGTTTAGTCCCAATTCTCATCCATAAGCAATTAACAACTGAGTCAAGGCCCTGCGGTGTAAAGAAGATACGTTGAATGCACTAAGTAAAAGGGCCATAAAACGGTCCTCTAAGACCAAGCTTGGCAAAGATGCAAATAAAGCCCGCCCCATCTTGTCATACGTTTCCTTTGGGGCACGGCCATACCCACTCAGCTGCTGTCCCCTTACAGTGTGGCAATGGAGCAGTCCCAACAAAGGCCAGACAGGCAGTTCTCAAAGCCGACACTGCGGACCATCTGGCCCTCAGAGAACAAGTTAGGAGCCCAAAGCTACAGATGTCGAGGGCTGGAAAGCAGATGGACAAATAGAGACTAATGTGGATGATGCAAAATCCCAACACAACACTGGCCGGGGAGAAGGTAATCAAAAGTAGAACTTGCATTCAATAGAAGACAAACGTTTGTGGCACACATGATTGGAAAGGGCTAAAGTCTTATCCATACACTCTGGGGCTGTAGCAGCCAGAAGGCCTTGGCTTTGTTGCTACTAGTTGTGACCCAGGGGATTCTAACGCTTGGGGATTCCAGGTGTGCAGAGTAGAAGCAGTTTGTTGGGTGTCTTAAGTGCCTCAAGATAGGTTTGAGGCACCAAACTTCCATTTAGTGGCCCAGTGTTTCACTGGATACCCAGCAGGCCTGAGCGACAGCTCAGTGCTGTAAATAATTCAGCAGTGGAGAAGGAGGTTGCGATAAAAGGGCTGGTACTGACACTCAACCCCTGGGATGTAGAATTAAAGGCTAAGTAGCTTTAGGAATTAAGACAGCGGAACAGCATCGAGTGTCAGGTATCTTGAAAATAATGAAGAGCATCACCCAAAAGAAAAGCCATTCGGAGCTGGAAAGAGATGGTTAAGAGGCACCAGCGTGCTAAAATCCCTAACTTCCCAGCAGGGCGTCTACGGGCCATGTCTAAAAAGAAAACTGTCATTTAAAAACCACCACACTACCACCTCCTCCTAACCCCAACGACCTAATGCTGTTTGTCATTTAAAAGGCATCTTAGGGAACTAGTGTCTCCGTGGTAAAAACATTAAGAGCTTAGCTATTCTTCTAGTTTCACTTCAGCATCTCCTCTACAAAGTTAAAATAATTAATTTGAATACCTTTTCATTTACTTATATAACAGGAGTCCATCTTTATGTCTGCAGAGAACACTGCATGAACTGACGTTCACCTACTCTTACTTTCTGAGTACAAAAGCTCTAGAGACTTGCCTTCTTCTTGGTATTTGCTGATACTGTTTGAATACTAATAAGTACAAAATACCCAGAACTGAAGCAAGATAGCAGCCGTGAAAGCCAGTCTGTATAGAAAGTTGAGAGTGCAGACGGGCTCAGGCTGGTTTTGGAGTTTACCATTATAGTATCCAGCAGCCAGGTGGTGGTGGGGTCGGGTGGGCATCCAGGCCAGACTAAGGCACTGACCACACTCCGAGGGGTCTGAGGCTTGCATCGACCCCACCTGAAGTGTTGCCACACACTCTACCTGCAGAGACCGAAGAGACAGGACCAGGGTTAGGGAAACCTGCTATGTAATCCAACAGAATGGGGAGCCGTTCCGGTAAAGGGGGGGGGCTCGCTGTGGGAGCAGCAGGAAGAAGCTCTAGAAGACAAGCCCAACGAAAGCAGTAGGTCGGTCACTCACCTTATAAATGGCCGACTTCTTCACATCTGTGAGGGAAGAAGAGCAGCAACGGGTGCTGAGAGTCCTAAAAGGCCGCCACCAGGCTTTGCTCTTCAAAGCCAGCCCCCCTCCCTCTTTAGATAACGACCCTCTCTTATACTTCAGCCCCATCCTCTTTCCTTCTATCACACCTGATAGCATCCCTCCTCCTCTCAGAATGGCTACCGCCACCCCTGCTCTCTTCTCCAGAATTTTGCTCATGTGCGTCTCTCCTCTGGTTCATGTCCAGTCACACAAAATACGTAAACCCTTCCTTCAGTCCACATTCACTTTTAGCCACTAACCTCACGTATATGATTCTTAAACTTCTTCAAAGAGTCATCTCCACTTACTATGCCCAGGTCCTCAACCCCATTCCCTCCTCCACCAGATCGCCCAGTAGGACCAGCCCCAGGCCCAAATCTGGGCAAGCTCCTCTTGAAATGTGCAGGACCCTGTCTTGACCCCTTCAAGCCGACCATCTCCTCCTCTCTTGGCAACAGAATGTGTGTTTGTGCACATGTGTGCGCACGCGTGGGGTGCTGAGGGCTGGAGAGGCTATGTGATGAGTGGCCCCCTCTTGTCAGCCCCAGCCCTCGGCTGCCCTCCACCCCCCACCTGGGGCAGCAAGAGGAGAAGGGCCAGAGAACATAGAGGGAGGCAGACTGGCAAAGTGCGGTTGTAAGACTGCAGGTGGCTAAGGAGAGGCTCAGGAACCAAGTATGAAGTCTGAACGGAAGGGGTGCCTGAGCTAAACCCTAGAGACTGCGCTGGGAGGGTTGCAGGGGAGCTGGAGGTCCGCCAAACTCCTGCCGCCCTTACAGCAGCCCTAACCTCCGCTGGGCTACTCACCTGGCGGCTGCTGGGCCAGCAGGGCCTCGGGATGGGGCAGGCTGAACAGCAGCACCTTCCCGTCTGAGCAGGCAAGCGCCAAAAGACCCAACCGGGGCAGGAGAGGAGCCTAGAGGGTAAGACCACACCTGCACTGAGCTTAATGCCCTCAGGTTCCCCTCAGAAAGTCTTTGAGGCCCCTGGAAATAGGATATGAGGTGGTGGAGAAGACTGGAAGCACTGCTCTCCCTTCCTCTGAGAACTCCCAGGGCCTCTCTCTGTCCTAGCTCTGCGTCTTATGGCCATCCCCCAAACACACAGAAGTACCTTCCGAGGGGTGCTTGGAAGCTCCCATGCTCCACTGGGGCAGAACTTGAGGTCCCAGATGCAACCGTTATCACAAGCAATCCCGTAGACAAAGTGGGCCCTGTTGTCAGAACTGGGGAGAGAAACCACGTGGGGAGGATAGGAAGGAGGAAGCCAAGGCTCTGAGAGCTGGGGCTCCACTTGTCTCCCCCAGTCCCAGCCCTCCTCCTCCTCGTCAAGTCCCCACCCTCCTAGGGCACTGTCCCAGCCCCCACCTCACCAGCTTTCTTGCTGCAAAGTCCCAAGGCCCCAGAGCTGGAGCAGCCCCGGGCCTGAATACAGCTGGCTCAATGAGTGCGTCTCATTCATGTCAGGGCTGGAGAACAGGGCCACATACTGCGAGGTTGTTGCCCCCTCTGGCACCGGGCACCACTCCAGAGCCCAGAGTGGTCCCCCCGTGAAGAAGGACATGTCCCAGCGCTCTGGGTGCGCTCTGATGGAGCTGAATCTAGAGGGAGGCGAAGAGGGGATGAAGAGAGGAATGCTTAGAAAGGAGTCAGGGACAAATGAAAGTGCCACCCGGCACTGGTGTGACCTGGCTTCAGCCGAGTCCGCAGGAGACAGGGAGGATGATCAAGAACAGTCTGCAAGGGAGAAGCCTCCTTAACCAGCCCTTGCAGCTTCCTCTTTTTGGCCCCCGAGTCTGTCCAGCTGCAGCTCACTTTGCAGATGGGCTGTTGAGGCTCCTTTACTACAATGTTCGCTCTAGGGGTCAGCCTGTCCAGGTCTCCCTGAGTAGACAAGGCTGTGTAGATGAAAAGGTGATGAACTGGTTCCCTCCAACATCTCCCTACCTTCCCCCAGTGATGAGGCAGCATTTGAGAGCGGACTCACTCTGGCCAGGAGACTTACCCCTGAGGCCAAGAAAACGGGAAAGGCAGGGCTACCTGGCCATCCCTGCGAACCCTTGTTTGTGCTGCTTCTGTCTCCGAGGATCAGAAAAGCGCTGAGCTGCAATCTTTACCTATTGATTCGGTAGAGTGTGCCGTCCTCAGGAAGTCCTTCCCGGTGTACAGAAAACAGCGGAGACTTCTCCTCCTGGGGCAGGTAGGGAGCAGCCTCACTGCAGGAAGGCAAAGAGAACAGCCTAACGTTGGAAGAGTTCCAACCATTCCAGGATTCTCCAAAATAGATCCAGAGCCCCGCTGTCACTCTTCCATCTCCTGTGGTGCCACCCCTCCAAG
The DNA here is from genome assembly GCF_050624435.1 of Tenrec ecaudatus. Lineage (NCBI taxonomy): Eukaryota > Metazoa > Chordata > Mammalia > Afrosoricida > Tenrecidae > Tenrec > Tenrec ecaudatus. The sequence continues at coordinate 18,309,935 of NC_134546.1, forward strand.
GTTCAGAAACGTCTCTTTAACTTACATTTCAGATAACAAATGCCACTTCCAGGCCAAAGGGATCCAGTCTGCAAACTCCCAGTACGAATGCTTCTGTTCTCGGCTAAGGGAACAGAAGCAGCCTTAATGAAGAGGCAGAGACCCCAGCGAGTCCTATCCAGCTTTTGGACAACGGAAATGGGGCTGGCGCAATGGAGAAATTTCTGCTTGTGAATGCTCTCTTTCCCCCACTGCCCCACTTCAGACCCCCATTCTGGACTCCAACATTACCCCTCTAGCCCTCCTGCCCATCCCCCACGTCTTACAGGTCCTTGGTGAGGTGGAAGCACTTCCACACAGGAGCCATGATGTGATTGGGTAAGCCATTGGGAGCCATTCCTCGGCAGTGAGGCTTCTGCTTCTATGGGATGGAATTGAAGAAAATGTAAAGGAAACCATTTCATAGGCTGGTGGGAAGTCCGAAAGGAGCAAGGTTCCCGTTTTCCTCTGCCTTTACTTTCCTTGGCATCACTTCCTCTCTAGTCCCTGCCCTATCAGCATCTGAAAAGACTTCATGCCAACGATTATAATTTCACCACCTTCTGCTTACACCTCCATTGGAATGATGACATGTGAATGACGTTGTGTACCCTCCTTGGTCTCTCCAAGGCATTCGATTCATAGGACACCCAGGGGCTATCTGAGGGTCCTGCCCCATGGGAGTCGCCCCACCTCCCTCATACACTCTCATGGGCTCCCCCTGCTCTCCCTGTAGACTCAATACTGACATTCCCCAGAGCCCCTCCTGCCTTCTGAATCACTCCTGAGAGCCACATCCACGGCCATAGCTCCGACTGCCAGCTTTACACCTGATGATCAGAGGTAGAACTTAGTGAAGGCAAACTTTTCTCCAAGTCCGAAGCCCACCCGGTATTGGGCCAAGCCACATCAAAACTGAGCAAATGGATATTCAAAGGCAGAGCATCCTGTTCATCATGGATTCGTGAACATTAATTTGGGGCTTTCCAAGTATTATACTGAGATGTCATCATCTTTTCTAGAAGATGCTGAGCTGTTTGTGCTCCTTTAGATGTTGCCCCCAGGCAAAGGAAGTCCTGGTCCCATACATCTAACTAGCCACCAGACATTCCCAGCTCATCCAGTGTGCAACACATCAAGACATAAACCAAGCAATCTCCCATCGGCCTGACTCCTTGACCCCTGCACGCTTCCCGTATTTCAGAAACCACTGCATGGTACCTGAACTAGAAAGTCCTGTTCCTCAAGTAGAAAGAAATGCTTTGAGAATGGTGATGGCAACATTGTACAAATGTGCTTGACACAATGGATGGATTGTGATGAGATGTACGAGCCCCCAATACAATGATTAAAACAAACCCCAAACAACTCCCATTCAACTTCTTCCTTCAATTCCCTGTTAACGCTCTTCTCCATCTCTTGCACCTGTCCCTCTCTCACCTTCTCATCTTTCACTGTGGTTCTGGCCTTCCCTCCCCCTCACTTGGGTAAACGAAGCCATCTTCTAAATGTCAGCTGCAGCCTGATCTAGTTCCCTAACCGATCACATTTAGCTTCTTACTTAAAAACCTGTGTGTGCCCCGCATAGCTGCTCCACTCTAGGCCCTAGAGCCATTTCCCATGCTGATCACTGGAATTACCTGCCGACCTGATGAAAACGACAGATCCACGCGCTCCATTTGCAACCTAATGAATCAAATCTCTAGGGTCCAGAGATCTGTACTATAGAGATCTGTACCAGATCCCCAGGGGATTCCAACCACCAACCCTTTGGGAAACCTGCCCCTAGAAGATGAAAGGCATCCACTAGCACAGCACACACGCAATGCTTCATCAACCTCTGTCCTTTCATCCCAACGTAATCTTTGCCACCACTTTGATCCAAGACTCTGGCCAGAACCTGTTTCTGGGAAAACCAGTCCCTTGGGGAATTTCCAAAACCTAGCTCAACACCACCTCTCTGTGACACCCCCCCCCCCCCCGCCCCAATCAATGAATCACCAGTCCTCTACATGCCTACACTCTCACATTTATTTCCTAGAGGGAAAGAGATGCTCAGTATAGGACTACTCTTGGTTCTGAGCCCCCTCCCCCATCTCCGTAATGCCTCAACTGCTTTTGACGTTATCCTTAGCGTCTTTGACCTATTTGGACATCACGGTTCCTAAGCCAAAGCTATCCTTTTCCACACTCTGCTGAACCCCTAAGAACCCCAGTGGTTCTTATCCTTTCAGGTTACCCCGGAAGTGGATCCTCGAGGAGCGCTTCGGGGCACCGCAGGCACAGTGGACGCGGTGGGCACAGTGGGTGCAGCGGGCACTGTAGGCGCGGCGGGCACTGTGGGTGCGGTGGGCACTGTAGGCGTGGCAGGCACTGCGGGCGCAGCAGGCACTGCAGGCTCAGGGTCGGAGGAGCTTTCACTCGGGATCTCACTCTCTTCTTCCTCTTCTGTCTTAACCCGGAGAACAAAGTCTTCGTCTCCCGCGGTATCATCCTCTCCTCCCACCACACCTTGAGGATCTGCCTCCAGCTGGCTCTGCTTCAGCGTGGTGGGGCTGTTCAACCTGGCGCCCTCAGGACAGGCCACTGGAGCAGGCAGTGTTGTGGAGAACTCCTCAGCCAGTTCATGAAGATACAGAAGTGCCCTGGGGAACAGGGCAGAGACAGAGCCATACTCACAAACGCTCACCCGAGGGCCCACTCTTCCAGACACTTGTCTCACTGGCTGCTCCCCGTAACCCTGTGAAGCAGGTACACATCTCCCCTTCCCCTCTGGCAGAAGAAACAGAAACTCAGGAAAGTTAAGTGGCTTGGCCAAGATGACTCAGAATACAGTCTGAATTCAGAACCCAGGTCTTCCAAAAGTCAATGCACCTTTCCCCTACCACAGTCAAAGGCCATGGCGGGACAGGGAAGAGTGGAAGGGCACATATATACGGATGCAGAGGGGGTGCTCAGGCAGAAGGTGACTGGGGGCTAGGAGGTACAAGACACAGAAAGGTAACCTACCAGACAGACAGTCAGCAGAGATTAAAAGTTGCTGTGCTCAGAGCTAAATCATCCAAGTTCCCAGAACCCAGACACCACCCATGCTTACCTGATACCTCATCAGTCGTCTCTTCTCCAACACCTGCCCCACCCTGATCCCTTCACCCCAACCCCCCTCCACCAAGCTGTGCCCCACAATCCTTACACTTGGGCAGCCCTTCGGCGGGGTCGTTCCCCAGGAGGGGTCTCAAAGTCCTCAGGGGGCCTCTTTGGAGGTGGAGACTCTGGCTGATCTAGGCCTTTGGACAACTTCAGCAGTAGCAGCTCTGCCTTGGACTTTCGACCTCGTTTCTTAGGCATGGGGGCGGAAAGAGGGTTGGATTGATCTAAGAGGCCAGGAACCAGAGGGGCTGATGGAGGATTAGGCTGTTGGGGCCTTTTGGGGCCTTTTCGTGTCCTACCACCTCTCTTCCGGCCAGGCTTTGAGGCCCTAGGCTTTGAGACTTTTGCCATCTCTGAAGAAAGATCTGTAGAGAAGAATATGGGTCTGTGAGAGGGGACCGGAGCTCAGGCCAACCCCTGCTGAAACCTCTTCTTTGGAGTAGCTTATACCATACACAGGTGTGTGAGATCCTGTGCGTTCAACCTGCTCTCGTATCTTAAGCTAGGAGCGCAGAGCACAGACAAGGCCCTTACCTTGCTGTTCCAGTCGGGAGACACCTTCCTGCTCTAGAGGGAGCCTCCTCTTTTCAGGAGAATCCTCGAATCCAGGCAAAGGGCTAGGTAAAGACATCTCTATGGAAGCTTCGGTGGCACTGGTCATTTCTGAAGAGGCCTTGGCGTCAAGCTGGTTTAGCACTTCCGGTCCGGGAGAGTCTACCACAGTCATGTTCCCCACGGGGCCGGCCTCCCCCAGGGCAACACAGCCGACCCCGCAGGTATCCATCAGCACCCCCCACAATGGCTGCCCCTGCACACAGAGACAGACAAATGAGTAGAGGGCAGAAGCAAATGCCCGCGCTTACATGCATGCCAAGCTCAGCCTCGTCTGCTTCTGTTTTCCCTCTCCACACCTCATGCCCAGACACCCAAGCTCCCCATCACTTTTTCACTGAGCCAACCACTGACAAAGCATGTTCTCCAGGTCAGGCCCTGCCCAAGGCACTGCTTCTATGGCAATTAAACAAGGGAGACCAGGTTCCTGCCTGCATGCAACTTACACTCACTCTTATAAGCAATTAGGAATGAAAGCAACCTACCATTCGCTATAGCCAAGTACTATGCTTAATTTGTTATTTAATTTAAAAGTTACAGAGCTTCTTGGAAAAAGATTGCAATATACACAATTATTCAACCCTGTCCCCACTCCAAACCTAGTGACTGAATCAAACTGCCCCATACCCACTCACCCACAAAATGCAAACAAGAAAAGCCTATCGTGAACCTAGGGGGAGGCCACCACTTTGTCTCTGCCAGATCAGGCAGTGCCACCGTGAGAGTGAGCTCTGGAACCACCCTGCTTCACTGAGTCTCGAGAGTTTGCCACCTCTGACATAGTTGTCTATTGCTTGTTTGGGTGTAAATCCTTGAGTTTTTCCCCTCTGACCTAACAGTTGCCACCTTACACACGTTCCAGCTTTCACAGCAACCCAAGGAGGATGGCTAGACCTAATGACCACCCCTGTGGATATTACTCTGGGAACAGATTTCAGACTAAGAATTGCCTGGTATCTTGCCATCAATTTACACTTGGACAGGTGAGGTGGGTGGTCACAAGACATTTCAGGACCAATCCCCTCCAGCAAGAGATCACATCCTCAGTAAATAATGGGTAAAGCTGCATTAATCCTCATTTTCTTCAAACTCAGAAATAAGCCAGCTGTGGGCCCATGGGGCACGACAGAAACAATAGTGACCATTACACCACAAACCCTGAGCAACCTCCAACTGCACAGTGTCTTGCCAGAATCAACTGTTTACCAGTGATAAATAAAGGAGGAGAAAACGCTCAAGCTCCAGAAGAGAACTACCTACAGGTCTCTATGCACCTTAATGATAAGGAATGAGCCAACCTCAAAGGGAAAGCACACTAATACAAACACTATAAAAATAAAGTTCCCAACAGTCTCCCTTGAAGAAGCTAATCTACACAGATTATAAACTAGTTTAACACTAGCCAACCTTTGAGTGTGCTAAGGAGCTACTGCAATATCATGTGCTAAGGATATGATACACTACGATCCATACAATGTAACAGCACTCAGGTAAACAGAGATCAGAAGAATCCACCCACACTGTTCTCTGGTCACCAGCAAATCCCCATACAACTGCCTGTTGCTGCCAAGTGGGTTCCAATCTACATCCGCTCCTATACAACGGAGTAGAACTACCCGATACGGTTTCCACGGCAGTAAATCTTACTGAAGCCAACTGCCAGAGCTTTCTCTGTGGAGCGTCTCACGGTGGGTCCAAACTGCTGACCTTTCTCTCGGTTTATAGCCGGGCATGTAACCACAGCACTACCAGGCTTTCTTACCTGGTAAGAGCTATTCCTCAAATTAGCAATAAAGAAAAGATATCCAACATCGGACCTATACACAAGCTAGTACAGAAATTGGAAGAAAAAAAAAGAGGGGGGTATCTCTTTTGAAGAATTGCTCTAAAAAATAACACGTCCATAAAAAAACTTTCCTAGTATCATGAAAGCCAATGAGACTGAATTCCAAGAAACAAGAAAGTAACAAAGCTGCAGGAGTTTAAAGATACACCAGTGGCAAGATAAAAAGAAAGCAAGTCTAAGAATAAAATCATAGAAATTAACACTACAGAAGCAACGACATGAAGGACAAGGCCTGAAAAAAACCCCACACAAATTACAGACCAAGAAATACCCATGCAGATACTAAATTTTAAACAAAAATAGTAAGTGCCAAGAAGCATGCCTTTACCAAGAAAGAAAGGGGGGGGTGGGTTTCAGTTCTCAGAGACATTTGGTGGCAAAAGATAAAGACACAGGGTCCCGAGAAAGGATGTGGTTTAAGAATCCGTTACTTAACTAGGATGCCATTAAAGTAAAGGGCAACAGGATGACATTCTAAATAGGCAAGATCCTAGGAATTATATAACACTCCAACACCCTTACTAAATAATAATAATTCAAAAGTCTATTTGAAAACCCTATTTAGCTAATTGAAAGAGATGTAAAGAATATTCGAATGGAGAAAGTGTGACATGAAGAGTGCTAGCAAGCATTTCATTGAGGGAAACATCAAAGTGAGTTTAAGTAACCGTGGCAACTCCAGGTCTAAGAGACCAACGGAAACATTGTAAAGGCCCCAACATGTAAAAACACCACTACTCTAAAACTAGTCTGAGATGAACAGTTTTAGGCTATCATGCAGACTAAGACAAAAGAAGTATCCTAATTTTGCTTTTGAGGTTGAGAAATTGGAAAACATTGGGTTTGTTTAGCACCATTTAGAGGCTCAGAAAAACTGAAAATACAGTATATTACATTCCTTCCAAAATAACCAGTAAGCACAGAAATCATAAAAAGTTTTAGAGACCCAGGAAAAGACTGAAAGTAGAAGCACCGGGGTTCAAGCAGAAAGCAAGTGTTTTGAGACTGATGATGGCAACAAATGTACAAATGTGCCTGACACAATGGATAGATGTATGGATTGTGATGAGTTGTATGAGCCCCAATAAAATGAAAAGAAAAAAAAGAGAAAGAGAGAGCGCGAGCGAGCCCTGGTGGTGCAACAGTTAAGCGCTTGGCTATGACCCAAAATGTCAATGGAACCTGCCAGCCATGCCACAGGAGGAAAAGACTTGAGCTGACCTGCTCCTACAGGAAGGCTCGCTTGTGGAATGCCCGTGGGTGCAAACCACTGAACTGCTGTGGGGAGCAGCCTGTGTTACCCACCATGCCGCCAGGGCTCCTGAGACAGGCACTCAAAAAGGTGAACGTGAAGAGGGGAATTAAAATACACAGGGCATCTGTGAGCAGGTACTGTGATTGTGCATAGCAAAGCTGAACATGGGAAACGTACTGAGTGGGAAGGAAAGGGAGTTCACAGAGAATAAAACCTCAAACCACATCAACTTCAGTATCACGAACTTCTAGACATCAAATAACAGCATCGAAATACATAAAGCAAAAAAAAGCTAAAAAATATAAAGCAAAATCTTCAAGAAATTGAAGATGTACTTCTTTTAGACGCTGACAGAGCACACAAGTAAGGATGGAAAAGAGTCGGCATGAGTCAGCTGAATACAGAGACCAGACAACAGCAGCAACGCCCAGGTCAAGGTTCAGCTGCATAGCACAGAGCATCCATTACTCATGTTAAACAGAAAGGGACTTATTTTAGGGTAGTGAATGGTTCAGATCAGAGGATGTCAAAGTGTGACTCCCAAACCAGTAGTGCCAGCATCACCAGGGAATCTATTGCAATGAAAATTTCCAGTGCTAAATATAAACTAAACCCCAAACTCACTGCCATCAAGTCAATTTCCGACTCATAGTTATTTTACAGGACAGAGTAAAACTGCCCCATTTGCAGGTCCAAGGCTGTGAATCTTTACAGGAGCAGACAGCCTCACCTTCCGCACAGCAGCTTCTGGTTTCAAACTGCTGACCTTGAAGTTAGCAGCCCAACACAAACTACTAGGGCACCAGAACCTCCAAGACTTACTGAATCAGAGACTCTGAAGGTTGAGGAGCAAGTCGTGGTTTAAGATGACCTTCCAGTGATACTAGTACTTAAGTTTGAGCCATACTGGGTACCATGAACTTCTAAACATCAAGATATATAAAGCAAAACCTTCAAAAAATACAAGATCTACTTAAAACTGTACAGCCATGGAAGCAGGTCACTATGACTCAAAACTGACTCAATGGTAATTGGGCATTTGTCTGCCAAATCAGAAAACCACCTGACTATACGACGAAGACAATTCCCGAGATACCAGATTCAGAACCAGACCTCTGCCACAATCGTCACCAGCAAAATGAAACAAACAAACAGACAAACAACCTGACTGGCCCCTCCCTACTCACATCCAAGTTCCCCAAGAGCAGCATGTCCTGCTGGGTAAACACGAAGTCACAGTCAAAATCTTGAGGGTAAAACGTTCCAGGAAACAGTTCTAGCTTTCCACTGGAACTTTCTTGAACTCACATGCCATTATATTTCAGGGCAGAAAGTAGGATTAAGGTCTTCTCAATTTCTTTCTGATACCACATGTAAACCAAGTTCTCCCCAATTTGGGAAAAAAGAAAAAGGCAGGGGGCTGCTTTTAAGCTCAAGAACATTCAACTAAACTACTGCAATTCACTCCGCTGTCACCCTGCACCCCACAATCACTCAACCCCCAAATTTCCAAAAGCACTCTGACATGCCACCAGCAGTGGATACTTCTTCCGTCAGCGCAGGCAGACAGCCTCGCCTTTCTCTTGTAGTGGGTTCCAACCACTGACTCTCAGCTAGCAGTCCAACAGATAACCCACTACACCACCAAAGCTCCCGAGTCAGGCACCGCTCTCCCATATGTGCTGTTGAGGGAACTGAGGCTTGGCGCACAGGCAGGACCCGCCCAAAGTCACATGATGGAATCTGATTTGCGCACAGAATCCAGCGTCAGGGCCTTGCACTGGCTGTGGCTGGTGATCGGATCCTCCTCTTGGCTGGTGGGGGCGGTCATCTACAAAGTGCTGAGCACATTGTTTGCTCAAACCCACCACAGACAAGTGGGCTGCTGCCAGGGGCTGCGTCAGGCACTAGGACTGGCTGTGGTGGCTCCGGCAGGGGGTGGCTGGCTTGCTCTGGAAACCCAGCAGTGGCTGACGGCCATAAGGGAGGAGTGGCATGGTCCACTGATCCCTCCAATTTCTCCCCAGGTCAGCCACATCCTGTCTAGCTTAGATTCCCTCATTTTAGTCTGTCTCTTGTTGACACTCCAAATTTCCTCTCTTTTGGTCTGCTTGCTCCACAGGCCTGGCAAAATTCAAACCCTGGGAATCCAATCATCCACATTTGGGATGCATGTACCTAAATTGCGGAGCGCTGGCAAGCCCGCTCTCTCTAGTCAGCTCCCACACCCTCTTCCCCTCCAATCTCTGATCCCCTGGTCTCAGCAGATGACTTTGCCTCTGATCTCTGAAACAAAAAACAAAGCCATTAGATGGGAAATAGTTCAATTTATTGTCAAGTAGGCTAACACCCCCTGCATCTGATCCAATTACAATGAAGTTTGGCCACTAAACCAGCCGACCAATTGTGGATTGGAGCTCTCACCCTTTGATCCTATGGCCTAAGGAGACACCAGTTAGTGAAGATCCTATTTCCATTTGCTCCTTCTAAACATTTAAATGTGTCCAACATTCTCACCTTGACACAGACAACTACCCTTCAAGCCCTAATGTGCCCCATTCTTCTCCTTTTGAGAGTCCTTCCTTAATGCTCTCATTGCTCAGCTTCATTTTCACTCAGGGAGCGCAGCAACACATCACTATGCCAATCATCATCCTCAGCCTCCTTCAACTGAACCTCCCGGTACTCTTCCCACTCCATTCAAAATAGTTTCTTGAGAAGCAGTTCAAGTGTGACAATCTAGTTTTTAATTTTTTTCTCGTTTAAATGGAGTGTTTCACTCACACCATTTGGTGTGTATATATATATATATATAGTAACTCACTTTTCTTTTTCCAAAGCATTCAACTTGGTTTGCTCTCTTTTCTAGAATTGCTTTTACCCAATTGTTACAATTGTTACCAAATATTTATAAAACATGTACAAAATGTAAAGTGACATTAAAACACCCATCTGCTGTGTTTCAGCTTAGTTTTCTGAGAAAATAATTCTGTACAAACCTCCCTAAATTGAAATATACATTGCATTTATAGAAATGACATACCAAAAAAAAAAAAAGCCATACCCACTGCTGTCAATCAATTCTAACTCATGGTAACCCAACTGGCAGTGGGGTGGACACCAGTAGAACGACTTTTTTAGAATGACTTTTCTTGATGTTTTACAAAGTCTTTGGCATATAACTTAAATAGCAGTAGAGTGACTTTGGACAAGCATTCAACTCAACTTGGGGATGCGAGTGCCCGAACCAATAAAAGCCTAAGTCTGTAAGCTTTGAGCATTCACTGTGGCCTGAGCCTGAGCCTGTGTGCTTTAGCGAGGAAGGACGGTTTACACAGTGAGCTGCTAATGGAGGAGAGCATCGGAATGTCTGGGAGGTTTTTCTTATCCATGTACCTAGACCTCATTCTTCTTGGCTGCTCTGTGGTGTTCCACAGACTGAGTCTAGATATTTCCCACTTAAATGGCAATTAGGCTACAACACTATTATGAATAATATTGCAGTGAATATTCTAGTATAGATCTCTCCATAAATGAGAATTTACTTTTCTAGAATGACTATTTGGAAGTAAAATTGGTGTACTGGATTGAAAGGTATGCACACTTTGCTATTTAATTTACACTGCCAAATAGCTCATCAAAATGTTAACCAGTTTGTACTTGTTAGCTTCCGCCATGACACCGTGCACCACAGAAGAAATGTTCCCTGCTCCCGTCACTTGTAGATTGGGCTTTCACTAGCTGATTTTAGGAGATTGCCAGAACTTTCTTACCCTAGTCTCCTTTCTGTACATTTTACTCACACCCTTATTATCAGTTTGCCATCTAACTTTTACAGTTTTTGCCAATCAGAGGGGTGAAAGAATTCTTCTCTACTTCATTTGCATTGTCCTGATAACTGACTTTAGAAACTTTTTAGATGCTAGATATCTATGTGTCCTCTACGAATTGCCTACACATACTTCGTATTTTCATGGAACGTATGTGGAAGTTAGATCATATATGCTGCACATATTCTCTCCCTGTGTCTAATTAACTTTTAACGTCATTCACAATGTTTCTTACTAAATTGAAGTGTAAAAAGTTTAAGAGTTGAACACATCAATCTTTTCCTTTACGGCTTCTTAGTTGTGTTTTTAAACATCTCCTACTCCACTGATATAAACATGTCCCTGGCCCACTCAACTCACAGCACCTCTATACACAATGGAGCAAAGTGCTGCCGGGTCCCGTGCCAACCCCAAGACCAACTTTGGATCAGGTCCTTGTGATCCATAGGGCTATCATTGGCTGATGTCTGCAAGTAGATAACCAGGCAGTTCCTCCTGGCCCACTCTAGTCTGGAAGCTCTGCTGAAGCCTGAAGCACTGATGGGGCAGTGGTAAAAGGGTTGCTTTCTATGCAGGAGACAAAAGTTGATTCCCTGTCAATTGATCCCACTGCAGCTTACTGCTTGACTGTCAGTGGAGGTGTGTGTTGCTGTGTTTCATACTTACCTTCCCTGAAAGTGGAGCCCTGGGGGCGTGGTGGTTCAAACTCATCAGTCACAACATGGGAGACTGATGAGGCTGTCTGCTCCCACTAAGACTGAAAGTCTGGGAAATCCAAAGGAGTTCTACTTTGCCCTTTGTGGTCACTATTAGTCCAATTGCATCAATAGCAGTGGGTCTGGGGTCTTCCCTACGCACTTCCAAAGATCTTACATATCTAGTTCACCACTGTAACTACATTTGACACGATAAAAGCAATGGTTAAAATTCTATGGACTGAATGACGTACTCAATGGTATAAAAAGTCCTTTAAGGATTCACCTCTCATTAAAGGCAACAAAAGGGTGTGGTGGCGAATGTCTTACTCAGGGTTTCACAATGCAAATTTTGGACAGAGTAAAGGAGCGGGTGTCCGGTAAATTTTAGTTGCAAGGTTAATAAAATCTTCTATTTGCACCCCAACATGCTTGGTTGCCTTGCTGATTCAGACTGCTAGTCTGACCTCACTGGCCAAAAAAAAAAAAAAAAGTTAAATAACAAATATACAATTTCTTAAAACACACAGTTTGGACTAACGCACAGTTTCTCAAAGTGCTCCTAAAGTACTGCAGGTGATATGCAAGGGAATTTCAATGGTACAAGGATGAATAGCGCAATAGATATAATTTCACATATCTATCTAGGAACAAAAATAAAGCTGTAAAGAGCCATGGAACTCATGGCTTCATGCACATTGCTTTGATCAAGACCAAAGCATTTGAAATAAATCCGTTTAAAGAAAACAATAAAGTAACAGTCCAACTGGTAAGCATGGCAAAGATGCTAACAATGGTACCGGAGTAACTTCAAATTGGGTAACACTATACCGCAGGGGTGAAGACGCTCGGCTATTTCCTACCCGCCTAGAACAAAGAGTTACCTCGCGTCGGGTCCAAGTCGCCACCTCAGCCTTTCCCAGCAGACAGTCAACGGGGAAAAGGGAGCGGACAGGGAAACATAACTGGCCCTCGGCTCGCCAATGGGGTTGTAGCGCGCGGGGAACAACCCCCGGGGTGGAAGAGCCTCATCTAGGGAGGGACTGGACACAGCTGAAAGAAGTGATTGATCGCCCGCAACCGCCGAGGGCGACTGCCTGCCCTTCTCCGCTATGGGCGTGGGGGCAGCTTTCCTCACTAGCCTGTGCCCGAGGCGAGCGAGCCCTGTCCTTTGCCTTTCTTTAAACGCTAACGGTGTGGTGCGAGGCATGACTGCGATTTCGCTGTGTGCGAAGGAGGCAGCACAAGCAGTGCCGCGGCCTGGCCCCGCGGAGCCGTGCTGGAGGGCGGGCGCGAGAACCGTAGTGAGAGATGGGGGGACGCATGGTTGCCACTGTTGGGGAAGGAGGTGGGGCGCACGGTGGTTTTCGACGGGAATACAGAGGGCAGAGGTCGCGATGCTGTGCGGCGACGGAATACTCGAGCCCGGTGCCGCTTCTCTAGATCTACACAAAAAGAAGGGGGAGGAGTAATCGTAGGGGCCCCAGCACACCCAGCTGCGGTACACTCACCCTCACCAAAGTCCTTCCGGAAGTCCAAGTTCGAAGATGGCGCCGCCCGTCTGGTCGCGGTTTTATGACGAAATCTGGCAAGTCCTCTTCTTTGAACTCCCGACACAAAGTAAACACGTGAGCTTAGCGGGAGTTTGTGCCCGGCGTTCTGCGCCGGACTGTGTCTCCCAGAAGGCGGTGCGGCGCGAGTCCCGGAGGCCCTCGGGAGCCCGCGGGGCTGGGGCAGCGTGAGCGGGCCGCGCGCGGCGCACGGCCTCCTGGGAATTGCAGTGTCCGCACGGAGGCTGGCGCCTGCGCAGTGGCCTTGCCGCGCCCCCGCCGGGCCGCGGGCGGGCCCGAGCTCCGCGCGCCGCCGCGTCCTGCCCGTTTGGCAAAACCATTACTGGTCGGGGGTGTCAGCTGGCCCAGTTGGAGCCTAAGACGGAGTAGAAGACTAAGAAAAGCTCGCCGCCTGCCGTAGCCATGGAATGGCAGCGAGCTGTGGAGATCCAGCTACTCGTGCTGTTAGCTAAACCAGAGGCAAGAAAGGAAATGGGGCCTAGCCAGAGGGCAGGCTAGGGGCGAAGGAACAGGTCTAGGGAGTTCTGGCCTGGAAGGGTGTGTGACCGAATGGACCTTGTGCCCAGTCACTCGCTGTTACTGCTGCATCGAGTGGGTTCCGGCCCAGAGTGACCCTATGCACAACCGAACGAAGCGCTGCCCGGTCCTCAGAATCGTTCCTGGGCTTGAGCTCATTGCTGCAGCCACTGTGCCAATCCATCTTCTTGTGGGCCGTCCCCTTTACTGACCCTCTGCTTTAGTGAGTGTAACAAGTTTCTGCCAGTTCCTGAGGCACTTAAAGCCTTACCACTTTCACAGGTTTCTGAACCTCAGAGGTGAGGCTGCCTACTAGGTGAGAATGTGCCTAAAGCCAAAGGCATTCCAGACAACTGTAGGTTTCATCCTAAGCCCCACATTGATTTTCTGACCACCAAACTGCCAAGGTCAATTCCCAAGGAGACCGGGAGACAATATGCCTGAGCAATCTCCTAGGTAATCCAGAAAGGCAGAGAAAAACAGTTTGCCTTCCAGAAAGATAGAAGTCTAATCAGGATCCCACACAAAGTATAAGCAAAAGTGACTTAAGGGAGTCTCCCTCAAAACTATTACATCTACATAGGGAAGAGCTAGCTCTTCTTTGGCAAGCCTTGGTATGGAGTGGGTTACATTCAGCTCCTCACCACAAGGTCAGCAGTTCACCCCAAGGGGCAAAGATGAGGCTTTCTACTCCAGTAGAGTTACAGTCTCAGAAACCTACAGGGACAGTTTTACTTTGTCTTATAAGTCCCATATGAGTTGGAACAGACTTGGTGACCGTGTTTCTGAGATCTCTTTTGCCCTTCCCCAATCTGGCAAGCTGACTGTCTTTACTAAGGAGTCCTGGTGGCATAGTGGATTCTACTTTGGGTTGCTAACCACAAGGTCAGCAGCTTGAGCCTACCAGGTGCTTCATGGGAGAAAGGCAAGGCTTGCTGCACCTGTGTGTGAAGACTTATAACCTTGAAAATCCAAAGGAGCAGTACTACCCTATCCCAGTCAAGACCTATAGAGAAGTTACTGCTCAACTCTGTATGCAAACCACTGATCCTGTCTTGCTTTGGGGATTTAGTCTGACAGTTTTGATACCAAATCCCCCAGGGAAACAAACTTTCCTCCCAAATAATTCCACCCACGAAATTCCTCTGGTTGTGCAAACCATTTAAGGAAAGGGTAGAGGAGCTAGCCAAGAGGGATGAAGGGATTACCCAATTCTACTCCCATTCCACTTCCTCTTAGTGGCCTGAAGACAAGCTAAGGCTTTGCAGTAGCCTTAGCTACAGGAATAAGTCCATGGTGAAAGCAAAAAACGGGGCATATTTGAGGCTGCCCTTCCCTCAATGTATTTGAAATACTTCTCTGATGGACAGCTGTTTCCTTAGCTTCCTCTCCATTCCTGCTGCATCCGATTAGGGAACTATTGCAAAAGGCTTTACTCATTTTTGAAATAAGATGTTCACATGGTTCAAAGTTGAAAAGATATAAAGGTATAAAGCAGACTCTAATCCCATCCACACAAGGAACGAATAAATTTCTTATAACTGGTCTAAGATATTTTATGTATTGTAGACATGCAAATACATACATAGTTCCTCCTTTTAAATACAAGCGTAACCTGCACACAGCCCTGTACCTTTCTCCTTTGTCCAAATAGATCTTGTGATTGTTCTTTCTCTACACAAAATGTTCCTATTTATTTGTGATGTCTAGTATTTAATCGTATGGCTGTAGCACACGTGATAGCACAATGATTAAGTGCTGGGCTGTTACAAAGTGGGCTCTGTGGGAGCAAGCATACAGGTTGCTGTTACGTCGATGTGGACTTATAGCAACCCTCCAGGACAGAGTAGGGCTGCCCTATAGTGTTTCCCTTGGCTGGGATCTTTATTGGAAGAGATCACCAGGTCCTCTGTCAAGCAGCTGGTGGGTTGGGACCATCAACATTAAGGTTATCGATCAAGTGACTAACCACTGCACCCCCAGGGCTCTTGGTAGTATAAATAGTCTCCTAAAAGGCAGGTGTAAATTTGAGGATTAAGGTGCACTTGACCCATGGTATTTTCAATTGCCCCATCTGCATGTACACACTGGACCATGAATCCGGAAGACAAAAGAAAGGATACATTGGAAGTATGATGAAGAATATTGAAACTACACTGCCCTCCAGTCCATGCTGACTCATAGTCACCCCCTGTGGGTTTCCGAGACTGTAACTGTTTGGCAGAATAGAAAGCCCAATCTGTCTCCTGCGGAGCTGCTGGTGGTTTTGAACCACCAACCATGTGGATCAACTGCCAGCAAAACAGATCTTTTGGAGGAGGAACTGCCAGAACGCGCCTTAGAAGTGAAAATGGTGAGGCTGGCTCCCTTTGGACATGCTGTCCGGAGAGAAGAGGCCCCAAAGACGGCATGGTGCTTGGCAAAGTGGAGGGGCAGGAAAAGAAGACCCTCAACAGGATGGATTAACGTAGGGCTACAACAATGGGCTCAAACATAACGAGGTAGCGAAGGCACAAGACTGCGCTTGTCTCATTGTTACAGAGGGTTGCTATGAACTGGGACCAACTTGACAGCATCCAGTAACACTTAAGACTGCTGGTTTCCAGCCTTTTGCTACTACAAGCAACACTGCAATAAATACCCATACATCTTTACATGCAACTGTACATTCTCAATAGGAACAACTTATCTGAAGAGTAAATGCCAAAAATCCGAATTGCTGGGTCAAACTTTAGGTACATTTGCAATTTTAATTGATGGGATGATTAATTAAAAGTGCCCGAGTGGCATGTCAAGTAAGCTTTGGACTGTTAACCACAAGGTTGGTGGTTCAAACCCACCACCTGCTTTGCAGGAGAAAGATGAAGCTATGAGTTAGAATCAATAGCCGTGTTTTTTTGTTTTTTTAAATCCACTTTTTTGTCTGCGTCTAATCTCTTGTCAGACATCATCTTAAAGCATAGAGTTCGCTCTATTGAGCTCTTGCTTTATATTGATGACTGAGCGGTACACATTGAATATATAAAACCCCCTAAGTTCAGAGTACTCCTTCAAGAAAAGGAAAGCTGAAAAAGCAATTACCCCACAAGGACATCACTTGGATACCACTGGAACTAACATTAAGATTGAAGTGTTTATCCCACCTTCCCAGTGTGAGTTTTAATTCAGAATACTATATACAACATTAACTGATTGAGGGTTCTTTATAAGATACCAGCTAGTAAATATGAAAAGATAGGATTTGAAAAATCACGATTTTGTAACCCTTAAAGAAATACTGCAGGCAACAAACAGCAGTGGATGAAACCAGTAAGTGCAAGGTCGGTGGAAAACTTTACAATGGACTGATCAGGGGACCCACACTCAACGTGGGAAGTAGACCGAGCCACAGTCGGCTGCCTGAGCTGAGGCACTGAGGCACAGGACACCACTGCGGGAATATTCTTGCCCTCATAGTTGAACGGAAATACTGGAGCTAGAAGCATGAGTGAAAAGACAAGTAAACATTCACACCCAGAATGTGGAATGTGGGAACAGTTTATAAGCAATGTCAAAGTGGGGAGAAAAGGGAAGGAGATAAGAGGTTCTTTTGAATACAAGAAATATAATCGCTACTTTGTGAAACTGCTTGAGCCTGATTCAAACAAACCAATCAGAAAGCCCCCCTTGAGACATTCCGAGGGCTTTGCTGTGGATCAGATGCTGTGCACAGGGGGCTAACTGTGATGAAAGATCTGGATCAATGGCTGTTTCAAGAGCTGCATCTAAATTTTGTAGGGGGTGAAAGAATAGTTGTTGAGATTTGCTGTAAAATGACCCTCAGCAAAATTAAAGCAAATATTTGGGGTTTTTTGCATCTGGTAAATAGGAATTCTTTGTACAGGTCACTTTCTTTTGTGACACACACACACAGAGACAACGGAGGCCCATCACACTGGTCAGACTCAAAATCCAGCCCAACCTGCCTTTGCAGTCTCATCATTCTTATCATGAGCTTCCGTCCTAGCCTCACCATACAACTGGCTACTTTTGAAACTGGCCGCTCCACTGAAGGCCTCGCCTGCTAGTTAAGCTGTTGTCTCTGAGGAAGATTCAACCGTCTGTTCAAGCGACTTCCTTGGCTGAGCTGCCTTCCCTTTTCCCCTTACCTCCTCCTCAAGGACCCGGTCAGATGTGACCTGTGCCATCTTCATCAATCTTCCAAGCCTCACTGGCATCCCCCTTGGGCAATCCTAAGGAGTTCTGTTCATACGACTGGACTTTCTCTCATTCTCCCTTGTTTAGAAAGAGCTCTTCTCCATGATAAGCACGCAAGGGCATGCAGCAAAAAGGAAATGCCTGGGGTAGCTGTGTTACCTTGGGCAAGTCACTTCTCTGTGCCTCAGATCTGTCCCCAGTAATACCTCCCCTCATAGAGATCACTGCACGGTGACAAGACTTCAAGCAGTTGCTGACACACAATGAGCAACAAGTGCTAAGCTACTCAAGATAGGACTCTCCTTGTCCTTCTCCTCCTCATTTCCAGCTCACAGGTCACTGGAGAGGGGTTCCACAACAGTTTGAGGTGGGTAGTGAGTGACAGGAAGAATGGCCCCAAACTTACATGACGGTGGCACTAAGAGAGACAAAGGCAGCAGAGTTGCAGAGTGAAGGAGTACATCATTTATTGACCCCATGGGGGTGCCCTCCACCTCCACCCTCACTGGTCACTGCTCTTGACTCGGAGGACAACAGGCACAGAACTGCAAGGGATCATCCCCAGCTCTGTGATCACCAGATCCACAAGCTCTGGGGGGGTCACATCATAGACCAGATTCAACAAGCGTAGGGACGGGTAGTTCTGCCAGTTAGCCAGGGCCACGCGGTCTCCTCGCTCACACAGCAGATCATCAGGGTCATCTGCAATGGGGGTAACCATTCATGTCCTTGTAGAAAACATGCAACTCCCACTCCCTCTCCAATCTTCTCAGGCCCCCTGGAACCTTCCCTCCTGCCCTCCTTACCTAGCTCATTGGAGACAAAGGCATCCGTCTGCACACGCTCACAGAACTTGTATGTTTCACAGCATACCAGCACTGGGACGTTATGGGCTCGAGCCACTAGGGCCAGCTGGGCCGTCCCCACTCGTGACATCACAGACCCATTGGCTAGGAGTGCGTGAGCTCCCAATAGCACCTTAGAGACCTGTTAGTTTGGGGGAGTGGGGGTGGGTGGGGGAGAGGGAAATGTCACATGTGGTCAGTAATGTAGACTACGGCTCCCCACTTCTGCACAGGCCAGCAACCTCAAAACTAACGAGTAACAAACCCCAGCCGTGGCTCTTCCTGGGAAATATCTGACCACTGACCCACCAGATATCCCACAAGGCAATGAAGCTCTGTGGTTCCTTTTGCCCCATTCCCTTTTGGTGGTTGCTAGTGTAATACAATGTGCTTGCAATAGCTAGACTGTGCTGAAGCATGTCGTAGGTAGGGTTCCTATGAAACCTATACCAGGTCTACACAACTTTAGTATTTCTAACTATACGTAATCTGGAAAAGTAGGGTTATGGCCATACTGCCATACCCTCTGTACTGCCAACTTTAGGGTCCCTTGCCCTTACCTCTGGGAGCACATAGGAGGCTGCAGGAATCAGCAGGTAGGAGGCAGGGACCCCTGCCCGGACCAGAGAACGCAATGTGTGCCTTCCCTCCAGCCATGGCCGACTATCCACCACTACCACTCGAAATCGGCGGCCCTCAGCCCAGGCTTCCTGAAGAATTCGTGACACCAGAGATGAACTGAAAGGGAGGGGGGAGGACTCCGCTTTAAATGCCACCAACTAATGGCAAAGGGCAAGTGGTACTCCCTTCTTGCAGATCATTTCACCACCACCCCCCTACGGAGTAACCACGTCCCTTTCTAGGCCTCAGCTCTGGACCATACCATCCATACACCAGGATCACATCTCCATGGCTGATCTTCTTGTAGGCAAAGCGGGAGATTGCCTGAGCTGCGAGGACGATCTTCTCTTGCACATACCGATCGATGGCTTCTCGGAGGTCTGACTTGGCCTAGACACAAGCACATGTCTTCCTGATGATCATGCCAGTTACCTGAATATGCATATGACGACAGGCTCCCAGGTAGCCCAAGCCAGACTGCTCTATCCCTTCCTGGACCTGTGTTGGGGAAGGGTGGCTCTCATTGCCCTTCCTTCCCAGGGCAGGTGTCCTAAATGTGTTGCTGCTTAGCTCTACCCCCTGCTGCATGCCTCATAGTCTCACCTCCTCTTCTCTCCTGGAGCCGCTCACACCGGTGATCTCCTTGTTAAGGAACTTGATGGCGTTGTACATGCTCGCTGACAGGGGGCGGCACTGAGTCAGGAAGCTGGAAGAACAATGCCTTACGTTGGGGCAGCTCTTTACAAGGCACACAGCTTTCACACTTAAACTTTTTTTTCCTTTAGGAAGGCAACAACAGGAGTGAGAGGAGCAAGGGAAAGGGAACAAGACAATGACTGGGTGAGGGGGCGTGGCCCTGCAGTTACTGCCTTTACCGGATGTAGGGTTTCAGTTTATTCACCAGATCCCTCGAGAGTTCTTCATGGGGAGGCGTTGTGTAGTCCTGAATCACCTAACGGGTACACAAGTTAATCAGCAAATTGCCCCCAAAGAAAAGGTTTCCGAAAGGAGGATGGGGGGCAAAGCTCATGGAGGGGAAGTATTCAAAGGGTAGTCTTTCTTGCTTCCCCCCGAGATTACAGTGG
This sequence comes from Tenrec ecaudatus, assembly GCF_050624435.1. Taxonomy (NCBI): domain Eukaryota; kingdom Metazoa; phylum Chordata; class Mammalia; order Afrosoricida; family Tenrecidae; genus Tenrec; species Tenrec ecaudatus. Next base: position 18,330,176 of record NC_134546.1, read on the forward strand.
CTAAGAGAAGCAGGGCAGCGTTGGGGAAGGTGGAAACACGACAGGGGGAGCATACCTGCTGCAAAGCACGGAGCAGGGCAATACACCGGGCATTGGAGCCACTGACCAGGCCCTGGGAGTACTGCAGGCCGAGTCGCACCATGGCTGGGTGGATCACAGAGGATGGGATGCTGACGGGATGGCTGTGTCACACACTTTGCAAGGGAGCGTGAGCACCTACCCCTCATGCAAAGGAGCTTTCTCTCTAGCACAGACGCTCTCGTTTCTTCTACAGTTTTGCCTCGAGGCTTAGCTTTCCCCCTCAGATCCAACCTCAAATTCCCAGCCACTTTTAAAACTCAATGACTATACACTCCCCAGAAGTAAGAGTTGTTACAGCTTCATGGGCTCCTACCTCATATACTGGGTCACAGAGTTTTGTCGGCTGTACTGAGGAAGGTGGGAGAAGAGACTGACTTTGGATCCATAATCCATCCGTGTAGGAACCTTGATGAAATAGGGAAACTGGGTTAGTGGTCCAGACTTTAAAACTTAAGGAGGTAAAGCTGGACAGGAAGTGAGCGGTTGAGACTGATCTGACCCAAATATTCCCCCTTCTCCAGGGTTTCATTTTGCCCAGAACATCTTTCTTCTCTCACGGCCACATCACAGGCCCACTTCCTACCTGCTGTCGCTCTGGTTTCTTAACAAGTCTTCTCAGAAGTGTGGGGTCATCAACTTGGGTGTGCTCAGGTAGATGCTTCACTCCTGCGACAAAATCATCATGTGCTCAAGGAACTGTACCAGGACATTTGGATGATTTGATCTCAGAGGATAAGGGGCATGGAGAAAAGTAGGATTAAAAAAAAAGGGCTGGGGGGGGGCAGCATAAAAGAAGAAATAGGTATAGACTGGGGGAGGGGCATTTGGAGCTTGGGTGTCTAGAGGAGACAACAAGGAGAGCAGCGTTGTTTAACTCTGGGGAAGACTGAACTAGCACAGAACTTAGGTGTAACAGAGGTCTTGAAATGCAGGGCCAATACCTGAGGGGGTTTCTGCAGCTGTGCTGGGGCAGGTCTGAGGAGGTGGTCCTCCTGGTTCCCCTTTCCTTGCCTGTTTCAGGGCTCGCTCAGCCTCCTGCTTGGCTCTCCGCTCAGCACGAAGTTCGGCTTTACTCCGACCAGGTGGAACTTTCTCCCCAGGGGTGCCTAACTGATTGGTGGGCCCTGGCGGTTCTCTGGTTGGAGCTACTACAGGCAGAAAGAAGGGGTACCCAAGCTCTAGGCAGGCAATCGCTGTGTCCCAGCCAAAAGCTCTCTCCCTGTTTGTCTAAACTGCTTCTCCCTTCATTGCCCAACCCAACTGCGCCATCTCCTCCTCTCCTCCACCAGCTCCACATCCCAGTCCTGCGAGCGCTCCACACCTGGACACGGGGCTGCACAGCCAGTTGATCCGGTTTCCTGCGGTGTCCCCTTTTCCTCCTTCCGTTTCTTCTTTTGCTGTTTCTTTTCCTTCCGAAGCTGCAGTTTCTCTTCTTGGGTCATCTCCTTACCCCCTGACTGAGACACAGAGATAACACGACGCCACTCTTCCCTAATAACCCCAAAAATGTAGAAGCGCTCTTGGGCACGGACAAGATCATCACATCCTCCCGAGTAACGTCTTAATCCTCTCCAACCACCTCCCTCCCGGGGACGTGCCCGACATCCATCCCACAGGAATCGAGGTTTCTCTCCAGCCACACAAACACCAGGGTTGAACGAACTCGGTAAAATCTCCCCTCGCCGGATTGTAAACTGAAACGGGGAGGGAAGTGGGGCCGGAATGAAGCTGACAACGTCCCGCGTCCCACGGAAGCCCTTGGCAGGTGGCTGGCTCAAGAGCCTTGACTTACCCCGGGCCTCGAAGTAAGCTCCGTCTTCATCCCTGATCCCGAGTCTGCGTCAGAAAACAGGGCGCAGAGTGAGCAGGGGGGGCCCCGAGAGGATTTGGGGAGACTTGATGTCGCCAGTCTCTGGATGGGCATGACCGCGGCTCTACCTCCAGACTGAGGCTACCCAGCGATGCGCGTGGGGACGCGCTGCGCCGCAAGATCAAAGCAAAGGCGGGGTGGGGGGGCGGAGACAGAAGGGGTCAGCTATTTACTGCTCGCGGAACCGGGCCGGGACGGCAGGCTGCGCCCGAGACTGAGGTCCCAATCCCACCTGGCGCCGCCGCCGCGCGCCCGCCGGTCGGGCCCGGAGAAGCCAGCCCTGGCGGTGCCGAGCCTGTGCGCTCGAGCCGCGTGCGTGCGCCCGAGCCCTGCACTCACCCTCGCGAACGGCCACGGCCACGGCGGCCATCACGCTCAGCCCTTGGCTCCGCCCCTGCGGTCACGGCCGCGACGGAGCCCCGCGCCGCCGTCGCTGCGAGCACAGCGCCACCTGGCCTGGAGGCTCTCGCGGCGCCTCCCCACTAGGCTCGGACGCACGCTGGCGCTCCGCTCCGGGGACGGGTCGCGATGAGGGCCAGCACAAGCATGCACGCTCAGTGACGGTGGCTTCCTTGACCCGCTAGACTACATTTCCCAGCATGCCGAGGGAGGGGCGCCGAGGAGCGGACGTCCCACTTCCCTTCCCACCTTCGACTTCAGGCCCGCAAAATGGCGAGTGAAGCTGCGGGGATGCGCTGAGCAGCGGGGCTGAGCCGTGCAGAGCCTCCGCGGCCCTCACAGACCGGGCCCCGGCGGGCCCTGCCGCCAGGAACATGCACTTTTCCATCCCTGAGACCGAGTCCCGCAGCGGGGACAGCGGCGGCTCCCCCTACGTGGTGAGGAGCGGCTGGCGCCAGGCCGGGCAGGGGCGGGGAGAACGGGGCGGAGTCCTCCCGCAGCCGTGTCCCAGGCCTGGCCGGCAGCCTTCGGGCCTGGGCGAGATTTCCCGGCTCTTGACCGCCACGGGGGAACCTCCTTCCACGTCCCAGGGTTGTCCCGAGAGCGCCCCGGCTCCTGTGGGTGCTCTGGCCGCGTCCTCGCCCCCGAGGGGCCCCGGCTGCTCAGGAGAACGCCACTGACTGCTTGGGCGAGGAGACTTAGGCTGCAGCGCCCGGGTTTCCCCGGACCCCCTCCGGTTCGGGAGCTTGGCCAGGGGCAAAAAGACCTGCTAACGGCTTCGGGACATCTCAGCGCTGCACTCAAGAGTTCTGCCAGGCCGCTTTCGGCCAGGGTTCTCTAGTGGGCAGCCCAAGCGGGGACCCTAAAATGCTTGCCTGCTTTTGTGTCCGCAGGCCTATAACATTCACGTGAATGGAGTCCTGCACTGTCGGGTGCGCTACAGCCAGCTCCTGGGTCTGCACGAGCAGGTGGGACTGGCGTTCCTGGGAGCCTGGAGGCCGCGGCGGGCCTTTTCATACACACGGGCATCAAGTGTCTCCGTCTTTTAGCCCGTTAGGATTCTTGGAGGCTGTACTTGCCTTGCATCATGACCACGGGAGGGGGGAAAGGGGGTCAGGGTTGTTATCGTCTGGCATTTCTTGTGGATTCCCTAGGAAGCTTCATGTCATGTCTGCTGTGCTTCCTGCTCCTCCCCCATATTCACATCCTTCTTCCGGCTTTTCAGCCTTTGCCTGTGCATGGAAAAAACGACCCCCTTTCTGATTGCCCAAGCACATTCCTTCTGTCATCCGAGCTGCCAATGAAATTCTTTGTCCTGCTCATGCAAACCATTCACCAGGTTCCTGTGTGTTCTTTGACCCATCTCAGTACAGGTGACTGCAGTCCAGTTGTTGCCCTGTATCGGGATGCTGTGTCTTCCTACCCTTTTCACCGGATGAACTGTTTTAACGCAATACAGAACCCTGGCCCTACTGAAAGTGTGCAACCCTGATCATTAACAGTTAACTACTTGTGCACATAAGCTTTCCTTATAAAGCCCTTTGCTTCCTGTCAGGATGCAATGAGCAGACCCTGGCTAGATAGTCCGGAAGCTCCTCAGGTCCTGGCCTCATGAACCCTCCCCACAGTAAACTGGGACAGAATTTCTGCCTAGGGCCAGGGAATGACTCCCATGAGATGCTACCTCAGCCAAAAAAGTTATTCTCTAGATGGAGTAGGCACTTAAGGGGAAGAAACATCACGGGTCTGAATTTCCTCTTTTCGTTTTCTGTGTTTATATGATGGGTTCTGTCTCTCTTTGAATAGCTCCGGAAGGAGTATGGGGCCAATGTGCTTCCTGCATTCCCCCCAAAGAAACTTTTCTCTCTGACACCTGCTGAGGTAGAACAGAGGAGGGAGCAGTTAGAGAAGTACATGCAAGCAGGTGAGTGGCTGCAGGCAACTTGAGGCTGGCTATGTTGAGGACGATGGGAGAAACTAAAAGCAGCTGGTTCTGTAACAAACCCAAATCCATTGTCCTTGATTTCCACTCATAGTGACCTATAGGGCAGAGAGTAGATCTGCCCCTTGAAGTTTTCTGGAAGGTAAATCCAAGAAGGATAATTCTCCCACAGAGTGGCTGGTGGGTTTGAACCTTCAATCTTAGGGTTAGCAGCCCAATGCTTAGCCCATAGCACCACCAGGGTGCCTAGCTGGTCTGTATCAGCAAACCAAACCATGGCCATTGAGTAAATTTTGATTTTGAGTGACCCTATAGGGTAGAGTAGAGCCCTAGAGAAACTTATGGTTTCTGAGGCAGTCAATCTTTACAGAAGCAGACGGCCTCATCTTTCTGCCAAGGAGCGGCTAATGGGTTCACCCTTTTGGCTAGCAAACCAGTGAATAATCCACTGTACCACCAGGGCTCCTTAGCTGGTTTATAAAAGGTCCTAAATTCACTTTGAGATCTGGGGAGCCTTCTGCTTAGTCTGTTAATTAGGAAAAGTAAATAGTGTGCAGGGATAGGTAACTATCCTAACAAAGCAATTTGGGCAGAAACATGAGAATATCAGCACTTGTTGACAAGATTAAGTTCAAAGGAACAGGTTATACAAAGAAAGTGACTACATCAGTGCGTAACTGTCAAACTACTGAGAATCATGACCCGGCCCAATTGACTCACACCTTGTGCAAAATAGTCCAGTAGTACGTATTTTACTATTGCCTTAAGTGCACGATGTCCAAAACGAGAGTCAGTAAGTGAGGAATTAATGTGTAATACTAAACATTACTAGAACTGTATAGCGGGGAAAACTTAATTTATGTCTGATTTGCCTTAGATTCATATCATTGTTACTTTGCAAGTTTCCTAGACTGGCCCCAACTAGATGGCAGCCAAGGGTGGGGCAAGTGAAGAATTTATGCAGATAGTGAGGTGAGACCAGCTTGGGGATATGGCAGGTCACCATCAGCAGGAAATGGGGTCAAGGGGACCTTCCAAGAACAGGACTGGAAGGAACCAACAGAAAGCCCTAAGTTACTGGAACTATTGTTCCCATAGTTCGGCAAGACCCATTGCTTGGGAGCAGTGAGACCTTCAATAGTTTCCTGCGTCGAGCGCAACAGGTAAGGTTTTGGGTAAGATCCAGATGTACTGGAGGGCCATGACAGTGATGTGGCTGCAAAGGAGTCACCGGCTTTTCTAGACTGGGGCTTCTGCCGTGTAACCACTGTAAGTTCCGTCCCTTTGGTCTTTGTTCCATGGGTTCGAGAGGCTCCTTTCAGGAACTTGAGGTTCTAGTGGAACATTATCTTCTCAAGAGTGCTTTGTGGGGCAGTGAATGTACAAATGTGCTTTACACAGTTGATGTATGTATGGATTGTGATAAGTTATATGAGCCCCTAATAAAACGATTAAAAGAAAGACATGCAATAAAATAAAGAGTGCTTTGTCACTGACATGTGACTAGGATGAGGTTAAGGAATCCCAGCTTGCGTTTAAACAACCAAGAACAGACACGAGAGAGACTTAAGAGTTGGGGGTGGGCTAGAGCTAGACCCTGCGCAGGACTTAACCAGGTGGTGCTTTCTGTCCCCGTGTCTACTCAAAACCAGGAGACACAGCAAGTCCCCACAGAAGAGGTCTCCCTGGAAGTGTTGCTCAGTAATGGACAGAAAGTTCTGGTCAATGTGCTGACTTCAGATCAAACAGAGGATGTCCTAGAGGTGAGGCCCTTGCTCGTTGCCTCCCCTCCCTTCTCTCTGCTGGGTCGCAGGCTTAGGGGTGATGGGCACCCGCCCGTGTAAGCTGTGCTTTCTCTTCCTTTCTCCAGGCTGTGGCTGCAAAGCTGGATCTTCCAGATGACTTGATTGGATACTTTAGTCTCTTTCTAGTTCGAGAAAAAGAGGATGGCACTTTTTCCTGTGAGTTCTTTTCTCTGGACTTTATTGCTTCTCTGTGCTTCTAGTAGTGAACTCTTTTTCCCTCACTTGGGAGACCAAAATGGGGCTTTTCCTTAAGACTACTCGTTAATTCCCTTCCCAAGTCTCATGACATTTTCTTTGTTTTTAACCCATAGTTGTGCGGAAGTTGCAAGAGTTTGAGCTGCCTTATGTGTCTGTTACTAGTCTACGGAGTCAAGAGTATAAGATTGTGCTCAGGAAAAGGTCAGGGCTGGCCTTGGAGCAGGAGGAGGGGACTGGGTTGACCTACGGGGCACCTATTGAGACAGACTAAGCTGGACAAGGGGGTTGGGCTTGGTGTTTCTGAAAGAAGTCCTTAAGTCTCCCCTGCCCATTCACATTGTACCACAGTAACCCCTCAGAGTTTGACTGTTCCTTTGGCCTTTCCCTTTCCACCTCATTTGTCACCCCAACTGAGCTCCATTACCCCTTTCCACCCCTTGGCCTCACAGCTATTGGGACTCTGCATATGATGATGATGTCATGGAGAACCGGGTTGGCCTGAACCTGCTTTATGCTCAGGTGAGCTTGGCACTGCCTTAAAGCCCCTTCCCTGGAAATGACTGATACCCCAACTCTCCAAAAGTCCCTTCTTGTCTTTGCACCTAGTTCATGGGAAGTTCCTAGAATACTAACAGGGCACCAGACAGAACCGCTACTATCTTATAAGCTGATAGGATCATGGGTCTTTACTGCAAGTTGTGGGGGTGGGGGGGTTGCAACATGTCAGGCCAGACAGGTAACTTAAGCCACTTTTCCCAGCTCTCAGATTAGGAACCCCACCACTCCCCAATTCCTTGTGTCCACTGTAGACAGTATCAGATATTGAGCGTGGGTGGATCCTGGTCACCAAGGAGCAGCACCGGCAGCTCAAGTCTCTGCAAGAAAAGGTCTCCAAGAAGGAGGTGAGCCTGTTGTTAGCTTTTTCCTATCTCCCTCCACGGAGTTCATTCTCCCCACTGCTCCTGGCCCTCCCGCTTGACTGGCCCGATGGGGCGGCTACATTTCAGTTCCTGCGACTGGCCCAGACGCTGCGGCACTATGGCCACCTACGCTTTGATGCCTGTGTGGCTGACTTCCCAGAGAAGGACTGTCCTGTGGTGGTGAGCGCTGGCAACAGTGAGCTCAGCCTCCAGCTCCGCTTACCTGGCCAGCAACTCCGTGAAGGCTCCTTCCGGGTCACCCGCATGCGATGCTGGCGGGTTACCTCGTCTGTGAGTTGAGGCAGGAAGGGAAAGCCTGCTGGGAGGAGGACCTGGCTGACCTTGTGCTTCAGAAATGGGCACCGGTCCCAGAGGGAGGCAGTTTGGTCAGAATTAATGACTGAATTCCACTTAAACTTTCCCAGGTGCCTCTGCCCAGCGGAGGCACAAGCAGCCCAGGCCGGGGACGGGGTGAGGTACGCCTGGAACTAGCTTTCGAATACCTCATGAGCAAGGACCGACTACAGTGGGTCACCATCACCAGCCCCCAGGTGTGAGCCCACCCTCAGACCTCTGCAGCCCCTTACACCATCTCTTTTAAGACACCCAAGGTTTAGGGCTCCCGGTCTGTATGTGAGGGGCAGCCCTTATCTGTGGGGTTCTGGGCTAGGTAAGCACTCTGTTCAGGCTGAGCTTTCTTTCCCCCAGGCTATCATGATGAGCATTTGCTTGCAGTCCATGGTAGATGAACTGATGGTGAAGAAATCTGGCGGCAGTATCAGGAAGGTGAGAAATGAGTACCAATGAAACAGTGGGTATACTCGCTGCTTTCTAGCCAGGGTGAGGCTTCTCGTGCGCGGAAGGGCTGGGATTCTAAAGGGATTGGCCTGTCCGTATCAGCACCTTCTCTCCAATCCCAGATGCTGCGCCGGCGATTGGGGGGCACCCTCAGGCGTTCAGACAGTCAGCAAGCAGTAAAGTCCCCACCACTGCTTGTAAGTATTGCCCACTGGTCAATACCCAGGCTCTCCTCCATTTCCATTTCCTCTTAGGTCTGACATCTCTGTTTCCTTTTCCCCAGGAGTCACCTGATGCCAGCCGAGAGTCCATGGCCAAACTCTCAGTGAGTTTACTGGGGGTGGGGAAGCTGTTGGCAGGAAACCACCAGTAGGTTGGTACCCTCTGACCCCAACCCTGCCTTGTTACAGAGCAAGCTGAGTGCCGTGAGCTTGCGGGGAATTGGCAGTCCCAGCACAGATGCTAGTGCCAGTGACGTCCACGGCAACTTCGCCTTCGAGGGCATTGGGGATGAGGATCTGTAATCTCCACTGCTCTACACTCCAGAGGATACACAGAAACTGGCCCAGTGAATGTCTGCCCTACATTCCAGAGGATGCACAGAAACTGGCCCAGTGAATGTCTGCCCTACACTCCAGAGGACACATAGAAACTGGCCCTGTGTCTGTGCTGCCCCTCCACGCTAGGGGTCTCTTTCTTCGTACCTTTCTTCTTCTGTGGCCAGGGGCAGGGGCTTCCTAACCCACCTTCCCTTCCCCCAGGTTGGCTGCACAAAGCATTGTCCCTTTCTCTTTCCCAGGCTGGCCCTCAATGCCAAATTAGCATTTAGTATTTTGCACAATGTCAGAGGGACCATGGCTACCTGCCTTGGGGTGCAACCACCGCTCTCCCCTGGCTGCTTCTGGCTTCTCAAGGCCATGAGCCAAGGGGATGGGCAGAGGTCTGTGTATGGTCTGGCCCAGTCCCCCATCATTAAACACAACCTGATTACTGCCTACCTCTGCTTCCCTCACTGCCCCTGCTGTCCCATCACAGCAGGACCTGCTGTGCTAAGGGGATCACAGACTGAGCTGGGCGTGCCAGTGCTGACTCGGCATAGACATGCTTTGTTAGTGTTTCCTTTATTATAAAGCACTGAAATAAGTTAAATAAAACAGATGATAGGCTGGGTAAGTCCCCCAGCCTGTCCCCCCACAGCTCCTGGGAGCAGTGGAGGTCAATAGCAGGCCCTTCTCACTGAGCTCATGAAGTGCACAGTCAAGGCAAGGCCCCTGGTCCACATGGCCCACTGCCCGTGGGCTTAGAGCTGGTCCAGATAGCGCCTAGGTTAGTCGGTGTGGAGCCCCTGGCCAGCGGGGGAGGAAGGTGGTGGCGGCTTCTGGTCAGTCTGTATAAAACATACAGGAGGGTCAGGATTTAACCCTTGGACCCTAGAGGGTCCAGTTCAGGGTGAGTCTGTGTGATGAGTCCGGCTGCCAGCTGTGCCCAGGGCTGTTGGCCCCCGAGAGCTCAAAACTGGGGGGGGGCTATGAGGTGGGACCCAGCCCTCAGAGGCAGAGAGGCCAGGCCCTCCTGCCCCGCCATGGCCGTGCACCTTCTGGTGGCGCTTGTAGTTGTCCCAGTGGCCCGTGGTGTAGGCGCAGGTGGTGCAGCGGAAGGGCTTCTCGCCGGTGTGCCGTAGCATGTGGCGTTTGAGGTTCATGCTCTGGTTGCAGCTGTAGTTGCAGAGGCTACACCGGAAAGGTTTGTCACCCGAGTGGATGCGACCATGACGCTTGAGGTTGGCCAGGTTGCCACAGGCATAGGGGCAGAGAGGGCACTTGTAGGGCTTCTCCCCAGTGTGTACTCGCTGGTGCCGTTTCAGGTTGTCCAGATGAGCAGAGGCATAGGGACAGCGGGCGCAGCGGAAGGGCTTCTCCCCACTGTGTGTCTTCATGTGCCGGGCCAGGTGGTTGGGATAGTGAGTGGCAAAGGGGCAGAGGCTACAGGCGAAGCCTTTGTCACCTGGGCCCTGGGGCCCCCCACTGGCACCCCCTCCAGCCTCTCCTCGCATGCAGCGCCCACACATGGCAGCTCCCAGCCGACCCCCTTCGCTCTCCTCCAGCTCTTGTCCACAGCCCCGGCAGGTCCAAGGGAACAGCAGCTCTGGCAGTGGTTCTGATCCAGTCCCACACAGGCCCTCCCCGTCACCCCGCAGCTGCCCACAGTCCGGCAGGAAACTGGCACCACCTGGTGGCACATGGAGGCTCAAATCTGGAAGGAGCAGAGCATCTGTGGGAGCAGTGAGACCTGGGCTATAAATCCAAGTAGCCCAAGAGCCACCCACCCCTGCCCCAGGGTCTTTGGCCCCTGGCCCTTTACCTTCAGATCGCTGGGGCACTGCCCCCTCCTGCTCTGTGGGACTGGGAGGCCGGGTTGGTCGTGGGGCACAGCAGCGGAAGCCACAGGTCGGGCAGGGAGGAGTGGGGGGCCCCGCATGGGTGCGCTGATGCCGCCTCAGGTTGCCCAGGCTGCTGCAGGCAAAGGGGCAGTGGGGACAGCGGTAGGGCTTCTCGCCAGTGTGGGTGCGGGTATGCCGCGTCAGGTTGACGAGCTGGGCTGAGGCGTAGGGGCAGCGGCCACAGCGGAACGGCTTCTCCCCGCTGTGAGTCTGCATGTGCCGCTTCAGGTGGCTCGAGTAGTGGGACACGAAGGCGCAGAGGCGGCATGAGTACAGTAGCCGGGGGGGCAGCGGGGGCCCACCACCCGGCCCTCCTGCCCCACAACACGGCCCCTCACCTGTCGGCCCCCCACACAGCTGGCAGGCTGGGCCTGGCCTCTCACCCCTGGCCTCCCCTGGACCCCTGGCTGGCTCCTCAACTTCACTCTCGGCACTTAGTGCCCGGCCGCCCCCAGACTCGTCGTCGCTCAGCCCGTAGGGAAGCCCAGGCCTGGCCCCCAGAGAGTCTCCTGGTGAGACAGACATGAGAAGGGACGTCACCATGGGGTAAGACCAGGCTCCAGTTCACCCTGTCACCTGTGGTCTTCCCCACTTGCTTGCCCGCCCACCCCAACCTCAATGATCCCTTTAGTTCCTGCCTGGAGACAGGCCTCTCCTGTAACAACTCTGCGAGATTCAACGTGAACTGTCATCTTAGGGGCCTGAACAAATTCCTGGGATGTCCAAGCTCACTGCCATGGAGTCGGTTCCGCCTCACAGTGATCCCGCAGGGCAGAGTACAACTGGCCCTTTGGGCTTCCAAGACCATCTCTACAGGGCAGACAGCTTCATCTTCCTCCCTCAGAGCAGCTGGAGGGTTGAAACCTCCAACCTTGTGGTAGCAGCGCAATTTGTAGCCCACTAAGCAAAAGTACAAAAGGCAGAGGTCTCAGACCTTTTTTCTGTGTTATGCAAGCCCCCTTAGTATGGAGCTGACTACAAACTGAAATATCTTATCTCTGGAGGGCGGCGGAAGTTAGAAAAAAGTGGGCAGAAACAGTACCAGATGTCATGTCCCTTTTGATACCCTTGGTGATGTCCCAAACACATCTTTCACAAGTGGGTCGGCAAGCTAGTGAATTATAATGAGGTGAACCTGAGACCAGGGCACAATTGACAGTAGGGGAGGCCACTTGGAGTAGGGACAATAAAACCTCAATCCAAAAGCTTGTGTTGCAGGTGAAGAGAGTTAGGTGTGGCTTACCCAGGGGGCTTCCAAATTGGGGGGGGGGGGGGAAATCCATCTTTTCATGCCATTTTCCCACATTTTTGGAAGCTGCTTCCCAGAACCTCTTCAATAAAGAGTGGGCTGCCAAGGGGGGCCAGGTTATTCTGGCCAAGTGCCTCCGTGTGATTCACCCAGGTGGGGCTGGATACCACCCTTGCGTAGGGCCCTAGAACTTGCCTAGCTGCACAGGGTGTAAGTGGCGAGCCCGCCTGGGCAGAGCAGCCCGGGGGTCTCGCACACAGGCAGATGCCGCCCCGAGGGCTGGGGTCCCCCACACCCACCTTCGGAGTCTCTCTCGAAGCCCATGAGCTGGTCACTGTTGCCGTCCCCTTCCTCCTCGTCCTCTTCCTCCTCAAACTCCAAATCCTGGCCTAGTAGCAAATCACTCTCCAGCACCAGGGCCCCGGGTCCTTCCTCCAGGCAGTCTTCAGTGTCCACTGACGAGGGGAGGGGGTTGGTGGGTTCCCCCTGGTGCGCCGTGCCCATCCCCCGCGCCGCGGGGAGTCAGCCCGCGCTTCCAGGACCTGACCCTCGCCCAGGTCCCCCAATACCTCGGGAGGAAGCTAGCAGTCCAGCCCGGCCCACCCCTGCCCCACTCCCGACCTGCGCCCACTCCGCTGACCCCACCCCCGCTCCCTCCCCTGACCCCTGACCTTTGACCCCCTCACATTTCACAGGCTGCGGGTGGCTTTGCTTCCTTCGGGGCATCGTGACCGGCTCCAGCCCGGCGCGCCTCCGGCCTGCGGCCGCCCGGCCCCGCCCCTCCGCGCTCGGCCCGCCCGCCCCCCTCAGCGCCCGCGGGCCGCCCCCATGCAGCGGCGCCGGCCGCGGGCAGCTCCCGGCCCTGGCCCCGGCGCCCCGCTCAGGCCGCTCCCGCCGCCGCCTCCATTCATGGAGCCCCTGCCCCCCTCCGGAGACCAGCTGGTACCTCCGCACTCGCTTCCGCTTCCGCTGCCGCGGAGCTACACGGGACGCGTAGTGAAGACCGAAGCGGCGGCGGCTTCCACGGCGTGACCGGGAAGTGATTGTGACGTAGTCAGCGGGCGAACCAACCAGAGGTCGCACCGAAACGAGGCCGGGAGGCGGCCGGGGAAACGCCGCTCAGGGCCGGCCTTCCGGGCGGGCTTGGGGGGCGCCCCTTGCTGCGGCCTACAGGCACACTCCCTCACGAACCCCAAACCACGCTCGCTAGCACGCACGCACCCTCCGCGGGTCTCCAGGGACCGGGATCGCTGCCCTGGGACAGGACACGGCAGTAGAGAACAAAAGGACACCACGGGCAAGATGAGGTTTTGGCCTTTAGTCTGAAAAAGTGTTGATTGAAAGTGTACAACAGAGAGTGGGTGCAAGCGGCTGGGGGGCACGGAGCCGCCAATAAAAAAGAATGTCCTTAAATAAAGTGTTCACAGAGTAAAAACCAGAACCACCAGTCCTTCCCTCCAATACACAGCACAGGCACAGAACCGGTGATGAGCCCAAAGGAGCCCCGAGGCGCCGGGGGGCGATGGCAGAGGCCCCCAGGATGCTGTGTGGAGGGAGCGCCCTCTTTGGAATGGGCTGAGTAAAGCCACCCAGCTCCCCCTGCACACCTCATACCCACTGCTAAGGCTAAAGGAAAAAGACAAAACTCAGTCTCAGGTCCGGAGGGCTCAGAAAACAGTCTAGGTGGGCAGGAGCACGGATGACTGCTAGTCCCGCTTGGCCTTCTTGGTATCCATGCTGCCATTTTCCTCGGCCTCCTCGGAGGGGAGCACCTCCTCCAGTTTCCGCTTGCCACTCTCTGGCTGGAGCTCAGGTGTGCTTCGTGGCTTGAAGCAGATGATGATGCAGGTCATGTTGTCACACCCTGTACCATCCCCAGATGTGTCAGGCGCCAGGCACTGATCCAGCAGCTGTAAAGCGACAGGGAGCTCAGCCATGGGGTTTGAACCTACTCCCTTAAGAGCACTGCCACGACAGGGTCAGGGGAGCCGAGGGAGAGGCCTGTTATCATCAACTGCCCGCTTGCTAATCCATGAAGTTGTAAGAGTGAGTCATGGAGAAATGGGGAAGGTAGAAATTTGGGGGGGGGGGGGGGGGGTCAGGGTTTGGCATGTCCAGTGATTGATGGCTCTGGTCACTTGCAGCCTAAAAAAGAAGTCTTTGATGGTCCCTACCAGATTGCTCCCACACCCACACCCAGGGACTCACCTCCTCCACAATGGATGACAGTAACCGAAGCTCTCCATTCTCGTCACGCTGGCTCATCTTTGAGTGAATAAAGTCTACAACTTCCTGACTGCTCATCACATTCCTGAGGTCAAAAACAACCGTCAGACTCTCCTTTCGTTCCACTTGGGCAGAGTAAGAGTGTAGACAGAGGTGATGGCACAGACCAATGCCACTCCTCGGCTGTGTCTTGGGCCCAGGGTCATCAAAAGGGCTACACTGGCTCCTGAGTCATTAAACTTCAGAACCATCAAGTCCATTCTGACTCATAAGTGACCCCATCCCCTGTAGGTTACTGAGGCTGTAAATCTTTATGGAAGCAGAAAGCCTCACCTTTCTTCCACGGAGCAACTGGTGGGTTTTGAATTGCTCACCTATGACCAGGAGCTCAAAGCATTACCTTATGCCACCAGGGCTCCTCTAGAGCCAGTAGAGAGTGGTAAGGCCAAAGCTGCACAGAGCTGTGGAAGTAATGCTGCAGAAAGGGAGTGACAGGGTGCTCCCCAGGTGCTCACCAAATGCCATCGCAGGCTATGACCATGAACTCGTGGTCATCAGTGAGAGTCAGCACCTTGATGTCAGGTAGGGCTGAAATCATCTGTTCCTCAGGTGGCAGGTTCTTGTTTCTCTTGTAGAAATGGTCACCTGAAGTTAAAGGAATGGTTGGTTTGACTGGAGCAATTTGGGCCCTTAAAGCAGGCCAAGCCGTGCCATCCTTGTCCCTTCTGAATTGAGTTCTGGGTTTTCTAGTCTGAGTCCTATCATTAGGTTGCTAGACCTTAAGTAAATCATTAACCGCTCTTTTTGATCCCCAAAGTACTCGGGATAACGATGCTTCTTTTAGCCTATTTTACAGAGATGTTTAAGGACAAGGCTGTAGGCATGACAGTCCTTTGAAAAGTGCAAGGGCTATGTACATTAATTACAGTGTCCTACAACATAGCCAAGAACAGAGAGTAAAAGCCCTAGAAGTCTTTCCCACAGTTTCTTGGTCCTTACCAATGGCTCTGGAGAGGTTGAGGCCCCCGTTGACTCTTCCATCCATGGTGACTTTGCCACCAGCATTCTTGATGCGTGCTAGCTCCACTTCGTCCTCTGGCTTGTGGTCATAAGACATGTCTAAAGCTTTGCCAGCCTCAGACACCACACAGCGAGAGTCTCCAGCATTGGCTACAATCAACTGCTTCCCCCGTATCAGAGCCACTACGGCTGTTGTGCCACTGTCAGAGCCAGGCTTAAGAGGAAAAAAAGAGAGCATGCTGGTTGCTCATGGTCAGCAGTCCCTCACTGGTATCCCTCTGACCATTCATTCACCTGTGCTTCCTCCTCTCACTGGGACCTCCAGGAAAGCAGGAGGAAGAGCCCAGATAGGAGCTTTCCAGAGGAAAGAGAAGAGAATTCTACCCCAAAAACTCACCACTTAGTTCACTCTGCAGAATAAACCCATCTATGACCATGACTCAAGTACTAAGATATCAAGGGGACCCCTGAACCATGATCACAGAGGATTCACACTTGCCGTTTGGTTTTTCCAGACTTACTGTTCCCCTTCCCCACACACCTCCTCTTTGCCCTCCATCCCAGGCACCATCATCTCCTCCTCTTCATCATCATCCTCTTCTGCCTCCTCCGTGTCGTCTTCATCATCTTCATTCTCTGCCTCTTCACTGCTATAGCCATCCTCTTCCTCACTGCATTCCTGCCAGATGGAGGATGCCAGGTTGCTGAGACTGGGATGACCCCCTGGTCCCCTTGCCCCAATTCATACCCAGAACCAAAGGTCATGATTAAAACAAGTCCTCAAAATAGTGAAAGATGCAACTACATGAACGTGATGGGGGAATTTGGAGGGCGGCAAGAGGAAAAGCTTAGGATGGGTCTGACACCCTGAACTAGGTTCAACGGTCAAGAGCAGGAAGGCCCAGGTAAAGCTGCCAGCCCAAAGCCCCTCACAAATAGCTTCTTGTTCTCCATTAGACAGACAGATTCTGAAAGGCCAGAGCTAGGTCTATGGTTACAGTAGCAATACAAGAAGAGATAAAATGGCTCATGGTACCTGTGATGACAGAAATAATAATTTAAAGATAAGTCTAATGTTTAGAATACAGTTGATCTTAGAGGATATCAAAACAGAAAGTAAAGGGGGAGGGGAATCAGGACCGTAACCAAATGGGTCCTCTATGCAACTTCAGTTTCTTGCCTGCTCCCACAGGCCCTTACCTCACTGTCTTCCTCCTCCTCCTCTGCCTCATCTGACTCATCCTCACTGTCCTCAAAGAACTTGGACTTAGCAACTCGAGGCAACTTGTCAGAGGCTGAAGAGCAGGAGGGCCCAGCCTCACCAGTGGGAGTGGCAGGTTCACCAGCTTGGCCTGCCTCAGTCCCACGTTCCGAGTTGGAGGAAAGGCCAGTGTGGGCTTTAGGTGTGGGGCCATTTTCCTCTGTAGGAGCTTCCCTAGATGGGTCCTCAGGTCCTGTCTCCCCATTGAGGCCCTGGGACACTGGTTCCTCATCTGTCCCAGCTCCGGCTTTGCTGTGGGGAGAGCCCTTGTGACAATTCTGCCCGTAGCGCGTCAGCAGCTCTTCAATAGTCATAGTAGCCTCTTCATGCAGCAGTGCAGCCTCCTCGTTGTCCACTACAGAGAAGAGGCTAAATCAGAGCCCCGTGCCAAAGTCCTCATGGGATCACACCCCCCTCGACTTTTACAACCCTGATAGCCTGAATTCCAACGGTCCCACAACCTCCCACCTCTCTCTCATCTTGCAAGTCTCTGAAGAATGCCTCTGCTTCCTTCTGCTCAAGTACCAGCTACCTCCAAATTCCCTGTGGTCTGTGTTCATTCTCCAAACGAACAAGTTACTATAGTTCTACTTTCAAGTCCCATTCCTCAGTGGAGAAATTGGAAACTATTTTAGCTAAGGACACAGGAAGCCTATAATGTTAGCCTAAGCCTACGACTCAAGCCTAATGACTGGGTGCTGGAGCTAAAGACTGCTCCAGTTTTGAGGGGCGGGGGTGAGGGGTGTCCCACAAATATTAGAGGAATCAGGATTATCTCCATCACACTGACAAAGTATATTAAAACATTTACAAATATAACAGTATGCACTTAAAAAAGGTTAATTCTCTCCCTTCTTTTCATAACCACAAGTAGTAGAAGAGAACACAACAGAGTTTTTAATATGAGGACCCCTGGTCCCTACAAAGCTATCTTCTCTTAGTATTGAAATATAAACTGTATAAAGAATGGTCCTCAATAATGCTGACTTCATGTCAATAAGGTTACACCACTTACCATCGTCTTCATCTGCCACTTTTTGTTTGTCCTCCTCGTCCTCAGTGGGTCGCCCTGCAATCTGTGCCAGCTCCTTAATAACGTCCTCAGTGGTCAGTTTGGCATCAATAGCCAAGAAGGCATCTTCCAAAGCCTGAATATAATAAGCAAAACCGTATGAGTGCAGAAAAACGGTAACCACAGGTGCAAAATGAATTGCCTATATTCAATCTTAGGCACCAGAATGAGATATAAATTAGTGTGTCAGCCATATTAGAAATCACTCAGATAAATGAAACTGTTCACAAACCTGGGCCTAATAAAGCAGCTCTAAAGTGGCCCAAGAGGGAGTAACCTTGGTCTAGGCACCAAATTCTTTTAAGAGACGCTGTAGGAAAAGCTAGGGAGGGGCAAAAAGAAAAGAAAAGCCATGGGTTAAAGAAAGAAGGGACAGTGCACAGAGCCAGAAAGGAGCCCTGGTGTTGCAGTGGGGGGCCCAGCAGTCACTCTGCAGGAGAAAGATGCGGCTGGCTGCTTTTGTCCAGAGCAGGCCTTGGAAACTACACGGGGAAGTTCTAGTCTGTCCTATAAGGTCTCTATGAGTTGGCAACGGCTTGACAACAGGTAATGGATCAGAGAATGAATGGTGTGGGAAAACAGACCTTCTGTAGCTTGCCTTCCTTATAGGCCTTCTGGTCTTTAATGATTTCAGGAAGATATTTGGCACAGTACAAGGCAACTTCCTCTCCTAGAAAAAAGGTAAGGTCACTCACTACATACAGACAATGACATAATATTGAAATAGATACTTTATACTCCAAAGTGAACACTGAGTTAAGAGATGGATTTGTTAGCATACATGAAAACTCCTTTGAAGGACAATGTTTGTGAAGTATGAACCAGAAAATAAGATTTTACCAGCACCCCTCTCGGGACTATATTAACAGATCTCTCATCTTTTCTCACTTTTATTATTTAGCTTGGGGGCAGGGGGGTGGGGAGGGCTCGGTAGGAAGAGGCTTCTTAGATTAAAACCTGGTCTGTTAGGATCAAAAACCAAAACATTATGCTATTGGGAAGAAAGGATGGTAAAATAGGAAAATAAATAAATAAATCTGCCACTACGCAAGAGCTTCTAAAGACTAGAACCTTGGGAAGTGGAAGGTAGAAAGAATGAAAGGCCTGTTTTTGCCCCGTAAGGTCTTAAAATGTTAAAAACATGATCTGCTAATGTTACCTCCATGTCCATCGTAAACAGAAAACATAGCTGTCTCGTTGTCCAGTTCAGGAATACAGTTGTGAGCATCCTAAAAAAGAGAAGAATCAGCATTTCTTAAGATCAAAGGATACTCTTCCTAGCGTACCTCAGGATCACACACACACACACACACACACACACACACACACACACACACACTCTCTCTCTCTCGCCAACCCTTCACACACACACACACACACACACACACTCTCTCTCTCTCTCTCTCTCTCTCTCTCTCTCTCTCTCTCTCTCTCTCTCATTCGCCAACCCTTCTGAGGCTAGTTTGCTTAGTCTAGAAAAAAATGGGGCTTTTTGTTCGTTTGGTTTTGGGTTTTTTTTGAGGGGTGGGGTTGAAGATGAGGGGAAAGGAGTTATAAGGAAGAGGGAGAGAAAAACCAGGCTATCTAGCACCCTCAGCCCAAGCTGGTTGTTGGGCCTCTAGGCCTGAACCTTTTGGATTTGTAGAGCTATGGAGAGAGTCAGAATAAAGGAACTTTATGGTCTCTTCCAGACCAATTCCAGACATTAACGAAGAAAGTTTTAGGCAAGAAAGCAAAGCAGACTCAAGCCTTAGGAAAATAACTTTCCAGGCAACGAAAGTAGCAGAATTCTTCAGATCTCTCAAGCCCTGCTTTTAGAAGCCTCTATTCCTCAATGTCTCGTCAATGATCCTTTTTAGTCAGGTAACCCTAGTGTCCTGTGCCCTGTCCTTTCCACCCTCCCATGTGAGGAAATGAGAACGCCACGCGAACAGGCTAAAGAGGTAGCAACTTGGAGATCCGCATCCTGGTGCTTTTATAAATTGCAACCTCTGTAAGAGGCAGACTGCTGAGGACCTGGCTGTCTTTGTATTCCTTGATTCCCACTGCCAACTCCAGACCCAACCTTTTAGTCATGGTTCTGTCTTTTAAGTCTGAGGCCACCTTTCCCACTCTCCTCTGCATCGATTCTGTCCCTCAGACCTCGGTATAAAGTCTGCCACAGCTCATCCTGCCTCAACACTGCCGACCCTCCTTGGGGGACTCTGTACAAGCCAAACAAAATGCACAGACATTGTCAGCTATTTGCTCTAATTATCCTTGTTTAGATTAATTTCAATGGGCATTCTCCTCCCTCTTCCAGGCAATTTAAATATTCTTAATCACATTATCAGTAAGAAAAAGTAGAGTGGTCCCCTGCCATCTCTGAAATCACATTCTGTCTTACAGGAGTCTAGCTAACACAACTGGTGACCGTGAGGCAGGGAAGGGCTAGTCTTCTATTTCCCTCGGAGTGTCTTGAGGAGAGTGTGCCCCAGAAGCTCAGAAGCTACAAGGATGACCCTTGAGTCTCTGTTGAAACGCACTGGGAACTTTGTGAGCCTCACCTCCAGGGCTTTAAAAGCACCACAGGCAAACCAAGGCCAACTCTTCCTCCTCCCAACACCCTTTCCACCAAAGTAAGCCAGGCCTTTTCTCACTGGGCACCTCAACACCTTTCTCTCCTATGTTAGGATCTACTGCTCTAGCATCAACCACCAGGAGTCCTCAAATTTTAAGGTACCCAAGAATTCATCCATCCAATATAATATTTGAATGCCCTTTATCTGCCAGGATGTGTCTGCGTGCTTGGGATACATGAGTGAATAAAGCAAAGACTTGAACCTTGTAAAAAGCTTATTCTAATGAAGGATACAATCAATGAAAAAAGACAGCAAATAGTAAATCATTTAGAATGTTAGAAGAAAGTAAGTACTATGGAAAACAGAAAAAGGTGAAACAAGGCAAGGTGAACTGGGCTGGATTACAGAAAAGTACAAGTGAATCAGCTTCCTAAAGCAATCAATACAGTACAGCATTCTTTTCTTCTTTAATTTTAGTAAATCATTTTATTCGGGGCTCTTACAACAATCCATACAGCAATTGTATGAAGCACATTTGTACTTACATTGCCCTTACCATTTCCAAAGCATTTCCTACTTGAGCCCTTGGTATCAGCTCTGCATTTTTCCCCTCCCTGTGCCAAACCCCCACCCTTGAAAATGTATTATTTTAATTTTCATATTTTACACATCCACTGTCTCCATAACCATTTCTATTGTTCACTCCCATGTATGGGGGGGGGGAGCTGGGGGTTGTACGTCCATCATTGCAATTAGTTCCCTTTCTTTCCCCACCTTTCCTCTACCCTCATGGTATCACTACTCTCATTATTAGTCCTGTGGAGTTTATCTGTCCTGGATTCTGTGTGCCCAGAGTTCTTATCTGTACCAGCATACATGCTCTGGTCTAGCCAGATTTGGGGTCATGATAGAGTGGGGAAGAAGTCTTAAAGAATTAGAGGAATGTTGTGTGTTTCATCTGTGCTATACTGCACCCTGGATGGCTTGTCCCTTCCTTGTGACCCTTCTGTGAGGGGATATCTAATTGTCTAAAGATGGGCTTTGGGTCTCCATTAAGACCCCCCTCATTTGCATTGAAATGGTTGCTTGTTTTGGATCTTCTGGTGCCTGATACCTGATCTCATGACACCTCGTGATCACACAGGATGGTGTGCTTCTTCCAGGTGGGCTTTCCTGCTTCCCTACTAGATGGTCCCTTGTTTAACTTCAAGCCTTTAAGACACTATATCTTCTAATAACTGGGCACCATCAGTTTTCTTCACATTAGCTTGTTCACCCATTTGTCTTCAGCGATCTTTGTCGGAAATGTGAGCATCACAGAATGCCAGGTTATTAGAACAGTGTTCTTGTGTTGAAGGAGGACTTGAGTAGAGGACCAATGTCCATCTGCTACCTTAATATTTAACCTATAAATATATGTAGGTAGACCTATAGCCCTATTGTTACATATCATATTTACAAATGTACATACCAATGTTTATACTTCTATAACGTCTTTTGCCTCCTAGTTCTTTACTCCTGTCCCACTATCATGTTCGACCTTTATTCGGCTCTCTGTACTTTCACTTAATCTCAACCCACCA
Source organism: Tenrec ecaudatus (assembly GCF_050624435.1). Lineage (NCBI taxonomy): Eukaryota > Metazoa > Chordata > Mammalia > Afrosoricida > Tenrecidae > Tenrec > Tenrec ecaudatus. The sequence continues at coordinate 18,351,601 of NC_134546.1, forward strand.
GGCACTCTATGTCCTCATCACCATCAATTTTAGAACTCTTGTTCCCTTATCCCTGGGTCCTCTTTTCTTAAAAGAGGGTGGGGTGGGGGAGGGAAGCTTGTTAAGAAAACAAAGTGCGGCTTCTTGGAAGATGGTACCCATGTGGAATCACCCGCTAAGTTCTGACATCAAGTTTCGACACTCACATACCTGCGTTTCATGGTGTATTTCCTTGTAAAAATGGTCACCAATATACTGATCCTTCTTTTTCATTTTAACAGAAACAGTAGCAAGTCCAATGTGTTCTTTTGTACTCTATATGAATCACCTCAAATTTGCCATTCTGAAATAAATCTCAATGTATTTTCTCTCAAAAATAGGGAAAGCAACATGCAGGGGGTGGACAGGGGATAAAAATAAAGCAAAGGCAGAATGAGGTATACAGTAAACTACAGTGTGTGTATGTGTGTGTGTGTGTTGTGATGGGAATAGAAACCATTAAGAACAGATATTTGTCTTTTCACACTGTGATGCCACAAGGACACAGAGGAAATCCATAAAGTAGTTAACTAGTAGGACATGTCAGGTATACACATGGATGGGTGTGAGACTGGACCGTGGGAATGCATGGCTTTTTCAAAGCCAAGTTAAATGTTTTTCAAAGATTATGTATTACTAAACTTACTCCATTTTTTTGGTAGAGAGGGAGAAGTGGCTTGGCACAGCCTTGGGCTGATAATGGTGATCCCATCTCCTTTCCCTTGTCCGTTCCTGCCAAATGGAATATGAGGATTAACTGGCCTTGCTCTCAGCTACAGTTCGACTAGTTCACAGATGTAGCACCTTGCTTGAACCCAAACTCTCTATACATTCCAACTGACAGGAAATACAGAGAGTAGTGTTTTCATGGAGGAACATTTGGTAATTTCAAATGTGCATGACCTTTGATCTAGTAATCTATCTAAAGTTTATTTTGTGGAAGCTATTAGACTAGAAACAATGTGCTCATTACATATATACTGTATATACTTGTGTATATAAACTGAGTTTTCTGGCACATTTTTAATGCAGTTTTTGTGGTAAAAATTAGGTGCCTCGGCTGCTATTCAGGTAGGCTTATACTCAAGTACATAAGGGATATATAATTTTATAATAAAAAATTATAAACACCTACTTTCCATAAATTAGATAAATTTCAAACAGTACATCTCTTCAGTGGCATATATGTAGCTGTTCAATAGGATAAATGCATTGCTTTAAAAAGGCATTTATTATGAATTGTTGTAAGAGTTATAAAAGCCCCCAAAAATGATTTATTAAAAAAAGAACGCATTCATAATATATTAATAAAAAGGAGTCTTGGAGATCATGTCAAAGAACAGTGAAAATTAAGATTTGAGTATTATTTTATTTTATTTTCATACATTAGTGATCATACGTAGTAACAACTCTATGAACTAGCCTTGTTTTGCCATATAGTGTATTATCTCAGGCCAGCTACCTCGTAGTGGCTCAAATTTTATGCTCTGGTTACCACCTGAGTTGCATGTCCCCAAATGTGAGCTGGAATCTTACCCCCTGTGCCTGTTGAAAACAGGGGTTTTTTGGATAATGTAACTCGGACCATGCACATCCAAGACGGTGGGCTCTAAATCTAATCTACCATCTGAGTGACACACAGAGCAGATTAGACAGAGATATGCAAGCCAAAAAAGGCTAACGAGAGACGCTGCTTTGGACATTAAGCTATCAGAACTGTGAGAAAATGTTCTTTAAAATGTGCCCCGCCTTGCCCTAACTTGTGGTATTTCTGTTACAGTAGCACTAGGAAAGGAGCGCTGGTGACGTAGGAAGTTACACCTTGGGCTGCTGACCACAAGGTCGCTAGTTTGAAACCACCAGCCACTCTGCAAGAGAAAGACAAGAATTGTTACTGCCATAAAGATTTCCAGCCTGGGAAAAGAAAGCACATGTTCTGTGAATGATGAGGGCAACAAGTGTACAAATGTGCTTGACACATGGATGGATGGATGGATGGATGGATGGATGGATGGATGGATGGATTGTGAGAAGAGTTGTACGATCCGCCGATAAAATGGTTTAAAAAACAACAAGAACAAAAGCAAAAAAAAAAAAAAAAGATTTCCAGGCTGGGTAAACCAGAGGGGCAATTCTACTCAGTACAATAGGAAGCGATGTGTCAGAATTGACTCAATGGCAGTGAGTCTGGCTTTTGAACACTAGAAAATGAAGACATATCAATAATGAGAGGCTGAGTGTGTGTGTGATGATCTACAATATCACAGGGCTATTCTAAGAATGAGGCAAAACTTATAAAAACACTTTGCAAATTCGAATTTGCTAAACAGGGAGCCTTATAAAAGTTAGTGGGGAAAAAAGTGAAAACAAAAAAGTTGGTGGAAAAATTCCATTCTCTCTCAATTCCAGTTTTCCATGAACTTTCTGATGAACACCTACCAGGTCAGTGATTCAAACCCACCAGCCACTCTGCAAAAGAAAGATGAAGCAGTTGTGCTCTGTACTATAAGGTCACTATGAATCGGAGTAAATTTGATAGCAGTGGGTTTGTATTTTTGGTTTTCTTTCTCTGTCCCCTTCTGAACCAGAACCAAGTAGTTCAATATGGTCTCTTAGCAATTAGAAAACGTCACATTTCACTCAGTGTAACTCCATCAAATGGCTTTTTTCACTCCTGAATCAGAATCATTAAGCTTAGTTATCAATAAGTCATGAAACTACATTGATGCAATTACTACTTCTAGTCAGCAGTTCCCCTCCCCCTATATTTTGTAGTAACTCCTAAATACATTAACCACAGTCACAACCTCAACCTTCTCTCAGCAGATGAATTCACTTTTTAGATCAAATTTATCTTAAATTTACCTCATCTTCCCTTTCAACTTTAAAAAGTTCTCAAAACCTCTTTCATTTTTACCTCTCTCCCCAGGTGAACATTTCCTCTCACACGCCTAACCTCCAACTCCTCTCTCAAACTTCAGAGTAGGCAACCTCCTTAACGGCAAGGCCATTTTACAGGCTGCATTCCTGTGCACCACTGTATAGAACTATATAATACAGACGCTGTCAAAGAGTTCTTGAAACTCCTTTTGTAAAGATTCATCGGCTCAGAAACCCTAAGGAGCTGTTCTGCTCTGTCCTATAGGGTCACTATGAGTCAGGGTCAACTTGACGGCAGTGGGTTTTCTTACTCTCTGCCATGTTTGTTCTGAGCCATAACCAAGTAGTTCAATAGGGTCACTTAGCAACCTAGAAAAACTCATGTCACCTGCATAACTCCATCAACTGATTCCTTCACTCCTGAATCAGGGCTGAAGACTATGTCAGATTCCTTGAAACTCCTCTTGGGTTCTGTGAAAAACTGTAGTTCTATACCCCCAACTGTCTACTGAAGGCGAGTAAGAACTGCATGCACCTGTTCAAAGGTAAGCCCTTTCCCCCATATCAAACTTAACACCTGTAAGCAGGAATTCAGGCTCAAAACAAAGCAACCAAATAACCCATAAGTTTCCCCTACTGGTCCTTATTTCTGTCAATAGACTATTTCACTCTCTCAGGCAACACCTCATGCCAGTCATTCTTCACTTCTCAACCATCAGTCAGTTCTGTTGACTCGCCCTTCCTAGCCCTCCATCACCTTGCTCCTGGATCACTATACTGGGTTACTGAATAGAAATTAATTCCTCTCTCATCACTAGTCTCTGCTTCCTATAATCTAATCTACACAGTGCTGTCACATTAATCTTTCTAATGGAATGTTTCATTACTTGAACTTTCCATCAGTTCTTACTGAATACAGGCTAATTCCAAACCACATTAACAGGGAATTAATTTAAGGCACTCAGTCATCATTCCTCCCCACCTCTACAACCATCTCCTCTCAGAGCATTCCCCAAGAAACTGACTTCCCCACCTTCACAAAGGTAAAGTGAATAGCTGTCTCAAAACCTTTCTCATATCCCTCCTTTGAATACTTCTTTCTCTTACTTCCCTCCGCCCCATTTATGTGTTACAGATTTCCTTAGGTTCCTGCTAAAGCAGCAGTTCTCAACCTGGGGGCCATGACGCCTTTGGTGGGTCAAATGACCCTTTTCACAGGGGTCCTAGAAACCAAGACACTGCTCACATGCAAATACGCCCACGTATGGGATTCACCACAACATGAGGCATTATTAAAGGTTTGCGGCATTAGGATGGTTGAGAACCACTATGCTAAAGACTAATAAACACTGTATTCAACTGTTCAGCTGTATATACAAATTCATACAGGTAAGCAAATCTCTTTTGTACCCAGAGAACTGCCTGTATTTTATGGCCATTCCTTAATGGCCATACAGTATTTAATGCCTATAGAGGCCCGGAATGTGTGTCCTTGTGGTGCCATAAGATAAGCAATGGTCTGTTTGCTAACTGCAAGGCTAATGGGTTCAAAACCACCAGCTGCTACTCAGGAAAAAGATGAGGCGATCTGCTGCTGTAAAGATGTACAGTCTGAGGAAGCACCGTATAGACTCGTGTAGAAGCCGAGTTTTCCAGTACATTTTAAATGCAGTTTCTGTGGTAAAATTAGGTGCCTTGGCTGATATTCGGGTCAGCTTTTTAAAAAAATCATTTTATTGGGGGCTCGTACAACTCTCATCACAATCCATACATCCATCCATTTTATCAAGCACATTTGTACATTTGTTGCCATCATCATTCTCAAAACATTTGCCTTCTGTTTGAGCCCTGGGTATCAGCTCCTCATTCCCGCCCTACCCTGCTCCCCACTCAGGTCAGTTTATACTCGAGTATATATATTGCTATGAATGAGAATCGACTGGACAGCAGTTTAGTTTTTTGTTGTTTTTTTTTAATCCCACTGTAACTGACATTTAACATATGCTATATTGTATTGTTATACAACATTCCACTGGGGAGGAAGGAGAAGTGCTCCTAGCTCCAAATTAAGGTTGCAAAGCACATTGAAAGCAAAGCACATATTACTTCTCTTTACAGCTCTGGGGCCTACCATTGATGGACAAGGACTTCTGTTTGTTTATAATGGTAAGTTCCCAGATGCTTTCTCAGACAGCTACTTAAAGGAAACCTCCCCCTCCTCCATTTCCTAAACACAGAGACACACTAACCCTGAGCTGGTCTGGAGGGGTGACCCATAGAACAACACACATCAGCTGAGTCCTGGCTCATGAGAACCACCTTGATAATAAAATAAACCTTCGTGAGGTATTTTTTTAAGATGAGTTTTTAAAAATTATTACAATATTATCTTACAATAGGGTCATAATGAATCAGAATTGACTCAATAGCAATAAATATGTTGCTCCTTAGAAGTGAGGAGGGCTCCCCTCAAGTGCTTTGGATACGTTACCAGGTCCCTGGAAAGGGGCATCATGCTTGGTAGAGTAGAGGTTCAGGGAGGAATAGGAAGACCTCAATGAGTGGCTACAATGGCTCAAAGTTAACAATTGTGAGGATGGTGCAGGGCCAGGCAGTGTTTCCTTCTACTGTACATTGGGTGGCTACAAGTCAGAGCCCACCTGGCAACACTTAACAGCAGTTGCACGGTCACAAGTGAGAATCACCTTCATGGGAACTACCACCAGTGTCTCACCATATACTGACAAAGGCACCCTCGGGCTGTAGTGGTTACAGACTGGTCTGCCAATCGAAAGGCTAGCAGTCTGAAACCACCAGCTGCTTCCCAAGAAAGATTAGGTTTTCTACTCCTGTAAAAACTCAATAGTCTCTAAAACCCACAGACAGGGTCACTATGAGTCAGAATAGATTTGATGGCAGTGTGCTGTTTGTGCCTTTGGGGGGTACGTACGTGTGAGGGGGTAGCTATATGTTTACAGATACAAATCAATGTGCTCACTAGTAACCAAAAATCGGTGGCTTGAGTCCACAGAAATACCTGGTCATCTTTTCCCCAAAAGTCAGCCATTGAAAACCCTAGAGGGCAGTGGTTCTCAACCTTCCTAATGCCATGATCCTCTAATACAGTTCCTCATGTTGTGGTGACCCCCAACCATAAAATTATTTTTGTTGCTACTTCATTACTGTCATTTTGCTAGTTATGAATCGGCGACCCCTGTGAAAGGGTCGTTTGACCCCCAAAGGGGTAGATACCCACAGGTTGCGAATCGCTACCTAATGAGCACAGTTCTACTCTAACACATGAAATTGCCATGAGTTTGGGGTTTTAAAAATAATTTTATTGGGGGCTCTTACAACTCTGATCACAACCCATACATACATACACACACATACATACATATATTGTGTCAAGCACATTTGTACTTAAGTTGCCTTCATCATGTTCAAAGCATTTTCTTTCCACTTGAGCCCTTGGTATCAGCTCATTTCCCTCCTCCCCCACCCTCCCTCCCTCATGAACCCTTGATAATTTATAAATTATTTTTTTCATGCCTTACACTGTCCGGATGTCTTCCTTCACCCACTTTTCTGTCCCACCAGGGAGGGGGTTTTATGTAGATCATTGATCGGTTGGTCCCCCCCCCCACTTTACCCTCCTGGTATCGCTGCTCTCATTATTGGTCCTGAGGGTTTTATCTGTCCAGGATGCCCTGTGTTTCCAGCTCTTATCTATCTGTACCCATTGTGCATGTTCTGGTGTAGCCAGATTTGAAAGGTAGAATTGAGGTCATAATAGTGTGGGGGGCGGGGAGGAAGCATTAAAGAGCTAGAGGACAGTTGGATGTTTCATGAGCCATGAGTTCTAACCCACTAGACAGCAACATTTTTGCCTTATGTGCTTATTTCTTCTCGAAGCAGCCCACAATGGCTTCAGGTCTTTCTCAGCTTAAAACTAATAGCTCAGAAACATCTGAATTTTTTTTTCTGAGTCTCACCATCTAGTGTACTGTCCACACAAGCTAAATTATTTCTGATCATTCACAAATATCGCATTACGCCTAACACTTGAGAGGATCATATTCTCAAGGATATTCCTGTAATTGGATTAATGTTTCATTTTCCAAGAGCTCAACATAATGTAGGAGCCTAATGAAGGACAGTGACTGAGGTAGTTAATTGTGCCAACCTGGCTGATAAACACATGTGGGGTTAATTGAGGGTGATAAATATGTGGGGTTAACTGAACACCTATGGAGTTCTCAGGTCTCTTGCTCTGTGATGGTCGACCAGGGTGCAGCTGCCTTAACCAGTTCCCTGCTTCAGCTGGCCAGTCTCACTCTCACTTCCTGCCAGACATCCCCAAGGAGAAGCCACATAGACCTACCCTGATGCAGCCCTGGGTGCTGGAGCAGCCGTGTGGAGGCCCCTGCCAATGCTGAGAGGCTTATACACCCACTGACTCAGCATTCCTCCTGCAGTCAGCATCATTGCGTGTGTTTAGTGAGATGGAGGACTTTGTGGATTGGTGGCGGGCATATGGGCTAATGTTGAACTTGTGGTCTTGGGTAGCACTGAGTTGGGATGTTTTCTTGATGCACACTTAACCTTTATATAAAACTCTCATACATGAATTTCTGTGGATTTGTTTCGCTAATGCACCCAGACTAACACAGTGATAATTTCATCTATATGTAATCATTAATAAAACTGCAAACAATACTGAACCTAAGACTGTTGTTAGGTGCCACTGAGTGAGTTCCAAACCATAACAACCCAATGTACAACAGAGCAAAACACTGTTCTAATGTTGGAGCCCATTGTTGCAGCCACTTTATCCATCTCCCTAGTCTAGGGCCTTCCTCTTTTTCACTGCCCCTCTACTGTACCAAGCATGATGTCTTTCTCCAGGGACTGGTCTTTTCTGATTACATGTCCAAAGTACATGAGATGAAGTCTTGTCATCTTTGCTTGTAAGAAGCATTCTTGGCTGTATTTCTTTCTAAGATAAAATTTGTTTGCTCTTTGGCAGTCCATGGTACCTTCAACATTCTTACTACGATTAATAACCATAAAGGGGCATACTGTTTACTTACATTTACTAAAAGTACCTATCATCCTTAGTTGTCTTACCTGTAAGCTCTACACACACAAAACATATACCCCAATCTCCCCAAAACATTGTTTTTAAAGGTCATTGTCTTTTGACCAATAGAACTCTCTTTCCCCTTAAAGGATGTGTGGAATATCTAGTAGTTTCACCATTATAATACATTCCTGGCCAAGACTGGCAGGCTGTACCTCTCACTGTATGTTTGCGTGGAAAAGGGTCATATTGAGAATGTACAGGCTCAGTGGCTCTTGTCACTTACTCTTAAGTCAATTCTGACTCATGTTGACCCTGTTTGTGCACATACTACTCCAGTGAGTTTTCAAGGCTGTGACCAACCTTTCAGAAGCAAATACATCTCCTAGTGTTTTTTCTGAAACTCTTGTAGAAGTGTTTTTAAGAGCCAACTTTTCAGTTAAAAGCTGAGCTATATAGCAGATTGAACTACTGACTATAATGGTGGTAGACTCACTAAAGAAAATTGAGCATTTTTCTTTCTATAGCAATGTAATATAATGCTGACTAGATTGCGGACTTGCTACATATTGATTTCAGAAGATTTTAGATTTAGAGTTTCTTAACTTAGACCAATCTTAAAAAAATTTTATTACAAATTTGAAGTTTTACAAAGCAAATTAGTTTTCCATTCAACAATTCATACACATTTGTTTCATGTCAGATTATAATCCCCACAATGTAACATCACTTACTCTCTCCGTTTCCTCCTCCTTTCTTAACCCTTCCTGCTTACCTCTTAATCCTTCCCTTCCCTCTTTTTTTTAAAACTCAAGATATTTTCATGTTGGGTTTGATAAGTGGTTTAAACTACTGAATACAAAATGATCTGAATGTAAACCCTTCACCTAATTTCACAATTTAAAAACTGTTATAAACAAGCATTTTATGTTTTGGGGCCCCAAAACATAACCTTTCTTAACCCTTCCTGAACTTTGTCCTTGGGAAAATGCTACTCTTTTGATCTCAAATGGTTGATTCTTTAAGGTAGATTATCTTATGTTAGATATATTTGCCTTTTAATCAATCTCTTTAAAGTATAAGTTCTGTCTTAAAAGGTGACCACAATCAAGTTAAAGGGACTATATAAGTAATTTTTTAAAACTTGCCACAAAGTACGGCCCCAGATAGGTTCACTGGTAAATTCCACCAATATCTGAAGAATATCAACCCTTCACAAACGTCACAAAAACAGGAGAGAACACTGATAGCTAAGAAACATTTGAGTTACTACCCCAGTGCCCAAACCAGTCAAATATGAGGAGGCTAAAAAAAGTTCATGGACAAATTCCATTTTTCCATAACTTTTTGAAGAACCATCATAGATCACAAGAAAATTACAAATTATATATATTTATTTTTAAGAGAAGCTTTTCATTGTGAATTAAGTAGAGGGACTTAACATTTCAGAGTATCATTTTTTTAATCAACAACTGCTCAAACCTTCGAAGAGCTTGTCCCATGGGGGCCCCCTCCCCACCCCCACCCCTTTCACCCTCCTTCTAAGATTTAGCTTCTCCTTCATCCAAGACAACAGCCAGCTATATATCACCTCTAGTCTAAGGCTTCCTTACCACCACCACCCCAGTCCTGGCAACCTTCAAAGTCTGTTTCTTTTGTTAAGAAAACCTTTGTCCTGGCCTGGCCTTTTCTTTTCTAACAGTGGTCTCATACTACAATATTTCCCCTTTGGTGACTGACTGTAACTTCACTCAGCATGTCCTCCAAATCCGTCCATGTCATGAGGTGTTTCAGTTTCACAAATAAATAATTCGCGTAAATACAGACACATAATCCTCAAGATAATGCCAAGCCAAATTCAGCAACATACAGAAATTATTATATGACCAAGTGGCATTTATTTCAAGAATGCAGTTGTTCTGGCATCCAAAACATTAATGAAATATACCATATCAATAGCCTAAAGGACAAAAAAAAAACCCACCCGTGATTATTTCTACAGATAAAGTTCATTTGACAAAATGCAACACATTCAAGATTAAAACACTCAATAACCCACAAACAATATTTCCTCAACCTGACAAGAGTGCATCCATAAAAATGCAAATAGCATCACACTTAATGGTGAAAGTGTGAATGTTTCCCCCCACAGGTAATAAAAATCCATCTCTATACAGATGACACACGCTCAGATATAGTAAATCTCAAGGAACCCACTAAAAAACTAACAAATGAGTTCAACAAGTTGCAGGGCACAAGATCAATATAGAGATAGCCAGTAGCAATAAAAATATTCAATTATGAAAGCAATTCCATTTACAGTAGCATCAAAATTTTTTTATTATAAAATTTGTATTCTGTACCTACAAAAGCATTGGGAGAATTGAAAATGTTTGAAGATGTACAACTGGAAGATTAAATACTATTAAGACAGCAAGGTTTTTTAGATTCAACAATCCGGGGTACCTTTTGTATAGAAATCAACCAGCTAACCCTAAGACTCCGTTGGAAAGTAGGGACCCCAGAGAAGCAACGGAGGGTGAGGACTCAGCAGTCAAGCAGTGTGATGCTGAAGGAGAGGCGCCTAGAGTAAGGAAACAGAATCGAGAGTCCAGAAACGAGTCTCAACATTGATGATCCATCGATTTTTGAAAATGGTGTCAAGATAATTCAATGGAGTAAAGAACTGACTTTCAACAAATAGTTCTAGACAAATGAATAGCCATGTGCAAAAAAAAAAAGTTGAACCCTTATCCATACACAAAAACTAACTCAAAATGAATCATGAATGTCAATGGAAACAACAGAAAATTATAAAACCTTTAGAGGACACATAAGAGCAAATAAGTTGTGATGTTTGGTTAGTTCAACTTTTCTTAGAAAAAACACAAGCAACAAAAAGTGTTCTTCAAACAACACCATCAAGAAAGTTCTGGAAAGGACAACTCATAAAATGGGGGGGGAGGGGGAAATATGCACCAATCATATTACCTCATAATGGACTTGTAGTGAGAATATATACAGAACTCTTATAACTCAACAAAAAAACAAAAAAGAATAGAAAACTAATCCAATTAAATAGGAGCAAAAATTCTATATAGACATTTCACTAAGATCTACAAGTGGTGAAGCAGCTCAAGAAAAGTTGTTCAATATTACTAGCCATCAGGGAAATGCAAATCAAAACCACAATTAGGTACTACTTCACAGCCAGTAGAACACGTATAAGAAAAAATGGTAAGTGTTATGGGGATGTGAAGAAACAAGAATCCTCATACATTGCTAGTGAAAATGTAAAATGGTAATAATCCCTTTAAGAAAATGTTTGGCAGTTTCTCAGAGGATTTACTACAGGAGCCAGGTGTATCTTCATCAAGCATCCCAGAGGAAAAGAAAACCTATGTCCACACAATTTGTACGTGACTGTTCATAGTATGATTCGCAACAGCTGAAATGTGGAAATCCAAATGTCCATTAACTTACGACTGGATAAACAGATCATGGTATATCTATACAAATGAATGTATCTTCTTTAAAAAAGAATAAAGTACTAAAAAAATAATGTACTGCTTCGTGCCACAGGGATACCCTTGAAAATATCATGCTTCACGAAAATGCTAAGCAATCCATAAATACAGAAAGATTAGTGGGTGCCAAGGGCTAAGAAAAAAAGTGGGGGTTATGGGAGCTAATTGCTAATGAGTATATAGAAAAAAACAAAAAACCCACTTCCATGAAGTAGTGACCCTAATAAGGCAGGGCAGAACTGCTCCTGTGAGTTAAGACAGTTACAAGAGTAGAAAGCCCACTCTTTCTCCCAAGAAGCAGCTGGTGGCTTCACACTGCTGACCTTGCAAATAATGACTGCTATGCTAGACTAGAGTCCTGGTGGCAGAGTGGGCTGCTAACCACAAAGTTAGCAGCTGGGAACTACCAAACCTCCACAGTAGAAAGCTAGAGGTCATCTCCTCTCACACAGTTACAGCCTAGGGAACTGCAGGGGCAGTCCTACTGTGTCATGTAAGTTACTATGTGTCACAATTGACGAAATGGTAGGTTTTTTGTTTGGGCTCAATGGTTGGGCTCATGAATATTCTAAAAACTGACCAAAATTTGCATTTTAGAGGGTGAATTTTATGGTATATAAATGTCTCCATTTTTAAAATAGAATGAAGTTATATGTGTGACATGAATGAACTTTGAAAATATTATGCTAAGAAACCAGTCACAAAGACATTTGATTCCATTGATATGAAATATCCAAAATAGGAAATTCAGCCAGAGAAAGTAGATTAGTGGTTGCCTAGGGCCAGGGGTGTAAGAGCCCTCAAGGGGTTGTGGATTATGTCTTGGGCTGCTAATTGCAAATACAGCAATTTGAAACCATCAACCCACCAGGGAGAAAGAAAGGGCACGGATGTAGTAGAGACCCAAAGTCCACCTGCAAGATAATTGGTCAGTCTCTCTCAGAAGGGCCACGCCCAATAAACAATAAATCTAGAGTGCAGTATGGCACTGATGAGCCACAAAATTGTCCGCTAATTCTTTAAGATTTCTTCCCCTTACTATGAAGGTCTTAGTGTTATACCTTGTTAATCATGTTAGATTTGCGTATGTACCTTTGTGTATTTAAGATGGCACTCTTCGTGGTAGTCAAGAGAGATGACCTCTCAGAGACACTGACAGGAGCAATGGTTCCCTGAGGGCATCGGTAGTGGGGAAAGGGGAGTGGATAGCACTGATGATTGTACAACCCCACCTGATGGTACTCAACAACACAATTGTATGTGAGTGGACATATTGGAATGTGTAAGATATGCCAATAAAAGTACTATATAAAACAAAACAAATTGCCCCATTGGGTTCTCTTGGCTACCAGGTCTTTCTCCCGAGTGTTAAAAGGGACTTCCAAATGCCCTTGATGTTGTTTTCTTGGGCTTCTCATTAGCCAGCAAAACCTCAAGAGCTTTTCCTTATGTATTTTTCTGGCATCCACCTAAAATCTACGTGCCTCTCAACTCTCTCCTCCCCCCATCTGATACCCACCACCCTCACCAGTAGTTCATACCTCAACCAGCTTGACGGTCTCTCCAACCCAGGCAAAGAAGGGAGGGGATATCAAATGTGCTATTTTAAATTACCCCTCTCCAAACACTCTGACTCCACAGGAAGAAGAGTTGGAAAGGAATACAGTGGCTTCAAAACCTTTTCTTTTCTTTTTTTTTTTTTAATTTTAACAATTTATTAGGGGCTCATACAATTCTTATCAGTTCATACATATACATACATCAATTGTATAAAGCACATCCATACATTCCCTGCCCCAATCATTCTCAAAGCATTTGCTCTCCACTTAAGCCCCTTGCATCAGGTCCTTTTTTTTTTCCCCTCCCTCCCCTTTCCCCCCTCCCTCATGTGCCCTTGGTAATTTATACCTCGTTATTTTGTCATATCTTGCCCTATCCGGAGTCTCCCTTTCCCCCTTCTCTGCTGTCCCTCTCCCAGGGAAGAGGTCAGATGTGGATCCTTGTAATCAGTTCCCCCTTTCCAACCCACTCACCCTCCACTCTCCCAGCATCGTCCCTCACACCCTTGGTCCTGAAGGTATCATCCACCCTGGATTCCCTGTGCCTCCAGCCCTCATATGTACCAGTGTACAGCCTCTGTCCTATCCAGGCCTGCAAGGTAGAATTCGGATCATTCAAAACCTTTTCCCATGAACTTTTTGAAGCCTCTTCATAAGCGTTTAGGTTGCCATTTGTGCCTCAAGAGAAGAGGTACAGTCCTACATTAAGGCTGAACCTATGCATCAGTCAGGGTTTAGAAACTCAAAAGATTCACTGGGGTCAGGCATCAAAGAACAAAAAAATCTTATCATTGTGAATGGGGGGGGGGAATGTGGAGTGGGGACCCAAAACCCATCTGTAGGCAACTGGACATCCCCTTACGGAAGGGGCGAGGGGACCAGATGAGCCAGTCAGAGTGCAGTGTAGCAACGATGAAACACAACTTTCCTCTAGTTCCTAAATGCCCCCTACCCACCATCATGATCCCAATTCTACCTTATGAATCAAGCTAGACCAGAGGGTGTACACTGGTACAGATAAGAACTGGAAACACAAGGAATCCAGAACAGATGATCCCTTCAGGACCAGTGGTAAAAGTGGGGATATTGGGAGGGTGGAGGAAGGGTAGGGTGGAAGGGGGAACCGATTACAAGGATCTACAAATAACCTCCTCCCTGGGGGTATAGACAACAGAAAAGTGGGTGAAGGGAGTGGGCAAGATACGACAAAATAACAATAATTTATAAATTATAAAGAGTTCATGAGGGAGAGGGAAGAAGGGAGAGGGAGAAAAATGAGCTGATACCAAGGGCTCAAGGAAAAAAATTTTAAAATTCACTGGGGTAATAATTTTAACAATTAAATTATCAGGACCAAGCAAATAAGATAAACAGATTATTAAGTAGATAAATTGTGCCTTAAGGTTAAGAGGAATAGTATACTTTCTGAAAAGATAAGATTTGTTCAAGAAATGAGAAGTCATGGCTATTTTCTTGCAAAGGTAAGGAAAACTATGCTATATTTTGAAGAGAAAACAAAACCAGAAGGAAAGGTATCATTTAAAACAGAACATGAAAAAATAAAACAGAACATGATCCCAAACAGTAATTCACACATTAAGTCATTCAAAAGAGGGCAAATTCATAAACAGCGTATTAGAAAGATCCATTTCAATACCATAAGTAGTTATTATCTCTCAGGAAGAAGACTAGGATCTAAGTAATATTCTGACACCTGGCTCTACCCACCCAACAGTCCCAGATAAAAAGTCATTTTCTAATTACCAGAGAAATGATAATTAACAGAAAATACTCTGCAAAGAAAAATCCAATCACTAGGCAAATAATTTGAAAAACTGAATATCCAAGTAACTCAATTGTGAGAAAACTAAAAAGAGAAATGCCAAATGGGGGTCGGGGGGAGAAAGAGGGGGAAGCCCCACAACACTACAGCAAGGGTTTTGGTGGGAAATGTTTTCACCAAGATGAGATACCTCAAATCTTTAAATGTTAACCGAAGATACCAAATGGGACCTCCAGAAACTATCTAACCTACTAAGGTTTTTCTTTTGAAGTTATATCCAAGTATTTCTAAAACAATGTTTAAAGGGGGGACACTAACTGTAAAAATTATGGCAGCATCAATCCTTGTCTAACTTCACAAGAGGAAGAAGAATCGATCAGTTACCAATAGCCCAAGGCTGAGTGCTATAAAGTAGATGCCAAGTATTATCTCCCCCTCCAAACTTATTACCTATTCTGACATTCGACTTCTCTTCTGTTCAGTAATTCTGTTCAGTGGACATAAAGAATTCAGACAATACTCATAACCATGGTTAATCAGGAGTTTTTCTTCTTTTGGAAGGGCAGTAGTAAGTTACAATATAGGATCAGGACAGCCTCTTCTCAGCCCCTTGGGTCTGCCTGCCTGCCTGGCATTTGCCTAGCTCTGGCAAGTTTTACAAAGCTCTTTAGCGCTACCTGACCAGTGAGGCACCCCACTCTGCTAACCTGAAGGTTCTCTTTTTTAACTACCTGAACTAGGAGCCCACTGTGAGGTCTTCTCTGGCCTTTTCAGTCTTGTGCCATCTCAGCTGCTGCTATTCGGTCTAGGAGGTTTTCAGCATAGGGACCCTGAGTCCAAAGGATGTGTTTTACTCTCCGGCCCCTCATTCTTGGTGATAGAGAGGTCTCTCTGCTCTGAGATGAGTTTGCTTTTAAGCCTAGCAGAAGACAACACTAACCTACGCATGGCAACAGGCTAACTGAAAGGCTGAAGGTTCAAACCCACCATCTATCTGCTCCACAGGAAAAAGATGAAGCTGCTCCTGTAAAGATTTAGTCTCACAAGGCCTGCTATGACTTGGAATCAACTCAAATAACAAGATGTTTGATTTGGGACCCTGTAAGGGGCTTTATACCTCGTCTGAATTATTAGCAGGCTGTTCACACCGCACCCAATGGGCCACAAAGCATCTTATGTGAAAAGTCCCACCCAATTATTTGGTGTGAGTTGCAAGATTATGGCTAAGAAGTCTTTATAAAAGTTATCTACACACTGGTACAGATAGGAACTGGAAACAGGAAATCCAGGGTGGATGATCCCTTCACGACCAGTGGGTGTGAGTGGTGATACAGGGAGAATGGAGGGAGGGTGGGGTGGTAAGGGGTAACCCGATGACAAGGATCTACATATAACCTCTTCCCTGCGGGAGGGACAGCAGAGGCATGGGTGAGGGGAGACGTCAGACGGTGCAAGATGTGACAAAATAATGATTTATAAATTACCAAGGGTTCCTGGGGGGGGGGGGGGAATGAGGAGCTGATGCCTAGGGCTGAAGCAGAGCGGATGTTTTGAGAATGATGAGGGCAATGAATGTGCAAGTGTGCTTTACACAATTGAAACATGTATGGATTGTGATAAGAGTTGTATGAGCCCCTAATAAAGTAATATAAAAAATAGTTACCTACACACGTTTTCCACTACACTACAATCATATGTAACAAGCAACCAACAAGCTCAATACTGTGCACTAGGAAGTACTTTTAAGCAATTGGATTCTACAAATTCTTCCTACCAAGGTACAGGTGCCATAACCCTCCTGGGCCCTCAATTTCTTAGCTCTAAAACATTAAGAGCAAAATTCTACGAGATGAATTGTAAGATACCTTTTTAATTTCTGAACCTCTATCCCTAATGATAGAATTATTAAAGTCTGTCATGGGCTTACAATTTGAGTCTAAGAACATGCGGTTTTAGCTTATACTGCCATTCCAGAGCTAACCACAGGGAGGAGTGAGGAGTTGGAGAAAATTCCCCAAGGAGCTAGTGTAAGTAAGTACTAACCGGTTACCTGAAGCTCACCTCCTAAGTGGTTAATCCCTCAATCCCAGGCAATTGGAGCATTTCCCTGGCCTCACTCCCCAGAGCTCACTACACTCCCCACACGGCCTACACGTGTCTCCTCTTTCCTACCAGTTTCCCAGATGATCTTCTTTGTAGTTCCACATTCATTTTGCCCAATACTACTTTTCATCCAGACTTTCCCCCTTTTATCCAGAGTGACGTTTTCTAGGATGTGACCAAAACTTTAAAAAATAAAGTAATCGCTGGAAAAAAATTCAAACAAATTCTACACTACAACAAGCATGGACAAATGGCAGTTACTGAGTAACCTTTTGGTGGTATCCTGAGGCCGTTAAGTAACCAATATAATAATTAAAAAAATTATAGCGATTAGCTGCTCAAGTTTCCCGAAGGGCGTGAAAGGCCCTGAGCAAGAGTCCCAACGAGCGACAACTCTTGGAGGGCAGGTTGAGACTCCCCACTAGCAGGCGACGTTCAGGGCCAGGCAAGTAAAGCCGAAGAACCTGAAACGAAAATCTTGGCCCGGGCTTTCCCTCGCTGTAACCTCACCACCCGAAGAGGCTGCTCCACAAAACGTGTAAAATCAATAACCGAGGGCCCTCACTCACATCGACTTGCCTCTCTTTCCCTAAATTAAATGAATAAACAGTCCCTTTCCAGCTTTATTCCCACACTAACCCTCACACCGTTTAGGAGCGCGAGGGTGGCCCAAGAGGATGGCGCGCAGGGGCAGGGTGAGCGCGGTCAGCGGGTGGAAGGCGCCTCTCCCACATGGCTGAGCCAAGACGGCCGGCGGGACACGGTCTCCAGGTGCCGGCAGCTCCCCTCAGCTCGGCCCTGAGCTCGCCGCCGTCCCCCCAAACAGCAGCGGCGGTCTCAAGCTCTCGATTCGGACCCTTCCCCGGGGAGAAGCCCCCACCCCCCGTTCTCTTCCTCCGTTGGGTTCCCGCCCTGTGGCGCCCAGGCCGCCGGCCCGGCCCGGCCCGGCCCGCCTCACCTCCATGGAAACGCGCCAGCCTTGCATGGCGGAGAAGCCGTAGGGCAGCGGCAGGCGAGGGGCGCCGATTCCGTCCCCGGAGCACTTCACCGTGTTGGGCTGGGAGAGGTAGGCACCCATGGCGGCAGCGAGCCGGAGGCCTCAGGGCCAGGCGATGGGGGCGCGACCCGTACCGGCGCCGGAACCGGAGCCCCGGCGGCGCGCGTGGCAGGAGCGGGTCGCGCGGCGCGGCCGACGCAAGGTGCCGGTGAAAGGCGCTAGGCCGGCCAGGAGGCGGTAACGGGACGGGAGCTGAGACGGAGCGGAAGCGGAAACGGCGCGACTCCGAGACCCCGCCCCGACGGCGCGGCGCGGCGCGGCCGGCGGTCATTTCCTTAGCAACTGGCCCCGCCCGCGGGGCAACGGCCCGCCCAACGGCCGCGGCCGCGAGGCCGGCGCGGCCACGCCCCCAACGGCCGTGGCGGGCGCTGCGGGTGCGGGAGCGCTTTCCCTTCGGCCCGCCGACCTCCACCTGGCTCCCCGTCTCGTCTGAAGGCTCTTTAGTGCGGGGCCCGAGTTTCTGGGTCATCCTCCTGGGCAGTGCTGCTCTACCTGCCTCATGCCGCGACCCTGCAGTCCCGTTCCTCATGTGGTGGTGACCCCCCAGCCATAACATTATTTTCGTTACGACCCATCACTGTCACTTGACTACTGTGATGAATCGGGAGGCCCCTGCGAAAGGGGCGTTCGATGCCCCCCCCAAGGGGTCGCGACCCACAGGTTGAGAACCGCTGCTCGAGTGTCTTAGGCCCCACTGTCCTACCGCGGGCCCGAGTCGGTTCGGTGACAGTTGAGCAGTGTTCATAAAGCATGTGCCTGTGAGGCCTATACAAGAAGAAAGCGAGAGGGTCTTTTTTGATGAAAGAAAACCTTGATGGATGACGTTTCAATTAATGTAGACGTGTTCGTGTTCGGCACAGCCCATACTGGGTGCAACAAGTCAGAGGGCAGGAGGAACCCTTTCTCATAATTTGAAAAGGGTTAGGACGCGATTTACGGAGCTCCGATGGGAGAGCAAAGAATGTAAACTTCATGTAGGAGTATGTTTAAGGAAGCTGGCTGGCCTTGGTGGAAAATGGCTTTAAGCAATCTTAGAGAAGATATAAGAGCCAGGATATGTGGATTCGACTTCTTTGTTATCCTTCGGTGGCATTTTACCACACAATGATAAGATCACAGTGCTCAGTTGGAGGGAGAAGGTCAGGACTGGACTGAGTATTCTTGGAGCAGGAAATGCGAAGAGGTGAGACTAAGATGGTGAAACTCGGAATAGAGATGAAGGGACAGTTACAGACTGAGAAATTGACAAGATTTCCTAGTAGGTTGTTTTGTTTTGTGCTTTAGTAATAGATTGGATGCTGGGGTGTGAAGCAAAGGAATTATCTTCCAAACTATAGCCAGACTGATCTTTTAAGAATAGGAAAGAGATGGCTTTCAAGTGCCATTAAAGATGAAGTCCAATTCCTATTCTAATATTTTTCTCCGCACTTGCTCCATTTCCCTACCAGCCTTTTAGCATGAAGTCTTTTAAAGCCCTCAGAATCACTTTCTCTTCCTATGCTTTCATCCATGGGTCACCCTCCACTACCCACCCCACATCACCAGCACTTCCTCCAGGAAGTCTTTAATTTGGCTGTACCTGGTTTGCACACCCCCGACATACACACACACCACCTGTTTGTCTTGCCTTTTTGAAAACAGAAGCTCAATCAAACTTACTATTGTTTCTCCATCATCCTTCGTACAATGTATGTGTTCAGTAACATTTTTACCATGAGTGTTATACCAGAACTGATTGACTTAATTTCTGCACGTTTTATGTGAGGGAGAAGCTATTTGAGAAAAACAGGTTAGAGATTCGTTAAATGAATAACATCAAGGCTTTGACTCTTAATGATAAAAATCGGCCGAGCCAATAATAGAAAAGGGTTAGGCTGAAAGGAGGGTTGCTAGTTTGGGGAATAAATGATTCCATTTAAAATAAGTAGATACCTGGAATGATATCTAAAAATATTTCTTCTTCACTCAAAAATGTATACCCTGAAGTTGTCTTAAAGTTAGCTCGCCTGCCTGAGCATGATGCTATTTTAACACCAGTCTCTGTGGGATCAGATTTACAACACATACTGGAAAGATTAGATGGAGACTCTATGGGGTAATGAGTTTGGTAATGAGAGAGGGTCAAATGGTGTACAAGAATGTAATCAGTATCACAATGTAAATGAAAAACTGTTTTACTATGTAGGCTCTCAATAAAATTAGGAAAATCTTCCCTTTAAAGAAAATAAAATTATAAATAGATACATAAGCATTGAAAATAATGGATTCAAGTTAGGCTGTCAGGGTAAAAAAAACATAAACATAAAACCTGTAGGCATCCTGTAAATGCTCTCCACCTCTTAATAACCCACCGTGGGGTTTCCCCGGGGTAGAATTTCTCAGCAGCTGATTGCCAGGTCTTTTTTCCCATGATGCCTCTTGTAGTTTTGACCTGCCAACCTGATGTTTAGCAACCCAGCACCTCACCTGTTTACCCAGGGACTCTGAGGGTAGAATATGTTCATGAAGCCTATAAGTCCTGAGCTTTGAGGAGATCTCTGACAAAGCCAGTGTTAAGGAAACTTGACGTTACTCAGCCTGCTTTGTTTGTTGGTTCTTGTTTGGTTTGTATTTTTGTCTTAAGAATGGAATGTGACCGTGTCAAAATAGAATTGAGTTTTCCATGTATTACGCCACGGTCCTCTTTCACAAGGTGCTTGTTCTCTGTCAGGCTCAGTTCCTCATCTATAAAACAGACATTGACTTTTGCTGATTGCTCGAAGGATGAGAGAAGCCAACTATATTGTGCCAAGTTCTCCAGAAATGTTTTTGATTTTTTTTTTCAGAAATGTTGTATTAGTATTCACTTCAAAGACTACCGTTTATTAAGTATCTACATTCAGGGGCTAAATATGAGATGGAAATAATAGCCAATAAGTTCACCCAAAAAATGAATGGTCTGAAACAAAATAGGATAACAGATGAGGAAAAATGGAAAGGAAAATATGATTCAAGGAAAAGTGAGACCCTGAGAAGCCACAGAGGGGGCTCATGGAAAGAGAAGTGGGGAAAAGACACGAAGAATGCGAAGATCATCCTCTCCTGACCCCATGTCCATTCTCCCCAAAACCACCACATAATGTCGAATTACCCAATAAGCAAAGTGAGCTTACTTGTGTTTACTTACCAATATGTGGTACACATCTGTCTCTCTCCCATCCCTACAGCATCCTCTTACAGACTCACAGCCTCTTCAAATTTACACGCTCTGACCAGGATCGATGGAGCATCTGTAAGCAATGTGAATTAGGAAGCAAGCACAAATAAGCTCATGCTTACCTTTCTTATTGGGAAATCTGCCCCTACCTCTATAGTACACCTCTCATGATCAGAGCAATTCATTATGTTCACGGATTGTTTGTGCTGACTCCTGTCTTTAAACTATAAATTGCAAAAACCTTGCTAAACAGCATGGTTCTAGAAGCAGCTCCTAAACACTGAGGTTTGCATTGGTGAAAAAAGCCCCCCCACCCCCACAAAATCACAGCCATTGAGGCAATTCCAACTCATGGTGGCCCTATGGACAGAGTAGAACTGCCCCTGTGGGTTTATGAGACTGTACATCTTTATAGGTAAACAGCCTCATTTTCTCCCTCAGAGCAATTGATAGGTTCCAAACACTGACCTTGTGATTAGCAGATCAACATGTAGCCCACAGGCTGACCTTCCTCCCAGCATGGCATAACCAACGGCTCTCACAGAAGGATTTAACATGAGGCCTGGCAGAGTGAACTGAGCCCTGCTTCAAAGGTGCCTACACCCTTGAACTGAGGACTGGGGCGCTCAGATGGGAAGAGAAGCACAGAGTGGCTGCCCCGGACCTGTGGGCGCGGTGGGCATTAGAGCTTGGGAGGAACTCCCATATTGGTGGGAGTCTAATTGAAAGGGACCCAGATCACCATATATTGACTACCTCGATGCCCCCCCCACCTTGCAGCGATATGACCAGTTTTGATCTGTCGGCTAGGGGTTTGAACTTGGAAGAATTGATCCAGCAAGTTCCCCTCCTGGCACCTACCCCCATGCTAAGGGTAAACGGAGCTCAATTGAACAGAAGACTGAACTGTGTGAAGCAACAACTCATGGGTTGTGGTTCCTGGTGGAACTGCCCTGGCATAGACTCCTCATAGATACGTGTCCAGAGTGATGTGTCATTGGAAAAATTAATGATGTTGCCAGTACAACTGCCTTATACCCCAGGGGAGATGATTGACAATGTTATACTTTTCTGTTTGTATGGGTCTTTGTTTTCCTGCCTTTATATTGTTTGTTATTACTTGTGTGTTTGTCTTTTGTTGTTTTCAAGTTGGTTTGTTGCTGTTGGTGGGGTAGTTGGTCTTAAGGGGTTTTGAATTTGCCATAATACCTGAGTCCTGCATTTCCCAGGGACAAGCAGATGGATTCTGCCCTGCTTGATACTCACCCTCAGATAATGATCACTGAAGATTAGGGTGCTACAGCAAAGTATGGTGAAGAAAGCAGATGGTGCCCGGCTATCAATCAGAATAGTGTCTGGGGTCTTAAAGGCTTGTATTCAAACAAGAAGCCATCTAAGTGAGAAGTCAACTAAGTCCATATGGAAGAAGCACACTACCTTTTGTGATACAAAGAAAGCAATAACAAAATTCAAATATTAGCCCAAATTACAATATCTAATTTGTAAAAGCCTATGCCGGCAGTGGGAGCCCAAAACCCATCTTCAGAGTATCTAGTCAGATTAAGCCTCTGGCAGATCCCCTTTGGATACAGGCAAGGGTCTCAAACAGCTTCACTATCAGAGATTACTGTGACCTTGATTATACTGGATCGAACTGGATACTTGGTCAGTTGACCTCCCTCTTGAAATTGCTCTAGGTGCAAGTATGTCTTGCTTGTGTCATGACAAAAATTTCCTCCCTGGCCTTTTCAATATTCATGGTGGTCTTTTCTTTCTTAATCATTATTTGTATTTTTATTTCTGTATATTATTATTATTTTATCCTTAAGCACTTTGAGTTTGTTTTTTACTGTCTCTATAGGGTTTTCCAGCCTGTGAAGCACCGGAGTAGCAGATGCATAGAGATAAGAACTGTTAAAATAGAAAACCTGTTGCCAGGGCTTATAGGGAGGTAGGGATGGATGGGCGTTCGGGAGGTCTAGGAGGTTGGGGGACCAATGTATGTGGGACGGGGGAGGGAGCACTAGAACTGATGATGATTACACAACTCATTTTAAAAGCGATTTAACTAGGGGGGTATTCAAAAATTGATTGTGGTGATGATTGTGCAACTCTTCTTGATATGACTGAACTATTGAATTGTGGGATATGTGGATTAAATGCCAACAACAATGTACCCACAACACCATGAGGGCTCTTTTGAGGTGAACAACCATCTGTAAACTATATCCACATTCATTCAGCCATGAGGGTAAAAGGCATGCATTAGTTTGTGGTTCAAAAAACAAACAGTTCTTTGGATTTGGCAATTCCTACACACACTCGTAGGAGCCTCGATGATGCAGTGATTTGGCGCTCAGCTGCCACCTGAGAGGTCATCAGTTTGAACCCACTAGATCAGTGGTTCTCAACCTTCCTCATGCCACGACCCTTGAATACAGTTCCTCATTTTGTGGTGACCCCCATCCATAAAATTATTTTCGTTGCTACTTCACAACTGTAAGTTTGCTACTGTTATGAACGGCAAATATCTGATATGCAGGATGTATTAGGCGGCCCCTGTGAAAGGGTCATTCGACCCCCAAAGGGGTCGAGATCCACAGGTTGAGAACCGCTGCACAGGGTGGATTCACAGGAGAAAGATGTGACCATCTGCTTCTGTAAAGATGACAACTTTGAAAAGCAATTCTCCACAGCCCTCTAGTCCCAATGCATCAAGCTGACTTCATAAGCAGTGTAAAATACTCACTATTGGGTAGTTCAAAATCACCTTTGGTCGATTTTTTTTAAGTAGGGTGCATATTTTTCTTTGTGTCAATGTTTTCTCAATTTGGCAAAACATGGAAAAAAGATGAAAATACTAATCATTTTGAAATTTTTCTTTTGTTCTCCCATCAGTTTTGCCTCTCATGAGAGAAGAAAAGAGAAAGGAGGGTTAAGCCAGTGTTTTTCAAACTTGAGAAGTTGTGGACCCCTCTTCAGTCCCCTCAGGGATTCAAGAACCCTAGTCTGGACAACCTCGGAGCCCCGGTGGCCCAGTGGCTAAGTACATGGGCTGCTAATTGAAAGGTCATCAGTTAGAGCTCCCAGCTGACCCATGGGAGAAAGGTAATGTCAAACTGCTTTGTAAAGATTACAGCCTTAGTAACCCATTTTACTTTGTTCTCCAGGATTGCCATGAGCCAGAATCAACACGAAGGCCCCAGGTTTAGTCTGGACAGCACGGCTTTAAAGCTTAAATTGTTCTGACTTCCAAGTATTATTTGATACCTCTTCAATTATGAACAGAAAGATTAACATCAACTCAAAAAGACAATGAATTGATCCAAGCAATCCCAAATACGCTTGTATTATAAAAAAAATACAAAAATTTAAATTTTTCATAGGCAACTCCTAAGATCCTAGAAACACAAGGATAAGTTACAAAAGAGAAAGAAAAAGAATGAGGGTTCCAGCTCATACACGCATGGTTTATTCCAAATAAACGCTGCTTAAACATGTCTTGGCCATCCAGGATGGCTGCAAAGTTATCTCAGTAAGATACTTGTCAGGGCGTCTTCCAAAATAAAGGGCCCACTCAAAAGAGCGGCTTCCAGAGACAGCTGGTGGGCTGGTTCAGTTCAAGGGGAGAAGTCAGCTCAAATGTCACAGTGACTGAGTGGGTAGGTGGGTGTGTGGAGGGGGGATTCCTAACAGGTAATCTTCATAGAATTTCTGAAAGGACACCAGGCAATCACAGGGCAAGAAGCTTAAAGAAAATGGAAATCTACCTTGGCGAGGATGCCAGGAAAGCTGTCCAAGCAAAGGTTCTCCCCTTGCAGCAATGCACCTGTCCGTTCTTCAAGGGCAGTGAGGGCTGTCCTAACTAGCATTCAGTCGGGAAACCTTCCCCATTAGCCCTACAAGCCTGATCTTTCTCCATCCAGTGTCTTTCTGTTTTCCAAACTCAAAGAACATTGGCAAGTAGCGTTATTTGTGCCCCTCGAGAACGCCAACACCGCCTCTTTGACCTGGTGAAGAGTCAAGAGCACAAAGCCTTCCTTCGGAGAAGGGTAAGCCACCTTCACCCGTGTATGGCCCGAGATGGAGAAGGCATGTGGCAGAACAATGCCTTCGCAGTTTAATATTTTGGTTATAAAGGCATCCTGGTGGCATAGTGCTTACGTGTTGGGCTGCAATCCACAGGGTCAGCAGTTCAAAACCACAAGCCACTCTGTAGGAAACAGACGGGACTTTCTACTTCCATAAAGAGTTACAGTCTTGGAAACTCACAGGGGCAGTTCTACCCTGTCCTATAGGATTGCTAGGAGTCAGAACTGACTCCATGGCAGTGAGGGTAGTTTTGGCATCATCATACCAATTCTTAGTATTTTCCCCGTATAGGAGTTAAGAGATTACCCAGCTCCCTTGAGGGCTGTTAAAACACACCGATAATTACATTCAATGACCCACAAGCTGGAATGTCATCCAGCACCTGCACCCCACCCCCACTGTCGCCCCCATGCTAAGATAGCTTGGAATGGAGTCAGACTGAGTGTGACCACCGTAGACTTGTCTCAAGACCCTTCATTCATAACTCTTGGAATCTATCAAACCTGAAGACCACCCTGCTTGCAGAAGAGGCTTTTTGTGAGACTCATTGCATGCTGCCCTTCTTGGGAATTGACTGCTATCACAATAAAACCTTACTTCATTGCCCCCCCCACACACACACACCCCGCAACCCACCCTGCTTAGAGCATTGGCTCTTCATGACCGTCTGACCGGTCGAGTGGTGACAATCCTAAGAGTAGAAGCGAGGCCTGGTGATCTACTTCCCAAAATCATCAATGACAACTCTGGGTAATAACAATCCAATCCCATTGTGCACGGAGTTACCAAGAGTTGGAGCTGCCAACTCACTTGCAGCTAACAAAAAAAAAAACAAGGAAAACTATGTCTTTAGCATGTACAGTGAGAGAACAAACTTTTTGTCTCCCCCATAGGTAAGTCTATAGACTGAAATGTCTCTTCAAACTCACCACCATCAAGTCAACTCTGACCCTCAGTGACCCTCTAGGTCAAGGTAGAGCTGCCCCTGTGGGTTTCCAAGACTGTAAAACTTTATAGGAGTAGAGAGCCCCGCCTTTCTCCTGTGGAGCAGCTGGTGGTTTCAAACTGCTGACTTCTCAGTTAGCAGCGCAATGTGCAACCACTGTACCACCGGGGCCCCTGAAATGTCTCTTACAGTTCTTATTTATTCTCAGAAGAAAGATGCATGTTTTCAACCAAGGATTCGCCCACAGGAGATCACAAAACTAGAGCCGTTGTGAAGGTGCCAACCTAATTTCGACATCTCATGTAGGAACACAGGCTGGGAGGACCCACGGGTGTCACAGGGCGAGTCCTATGTAAAACCAGGTTCCCTAAATTTTGGACCAGGTCAGTGGCACCTGGGACTGCATTCACCAAGCAAAAGTGGAGATGAGTGGCTTTAGAAACGGATTTATCCCTTCCATCCAGCATTCCTGATCGGAGATGAGCAGGACTGGGTTGGAAAGAAAGGCTCTCTTTGAACCCCTGCCCATCTTTGGCATCAAATTCCAATGGCAGTTATAAGTCACTCTGTAGTGTCTGTGGCCTATGAGTCTCATTAAACTTGACAGCCTGGACTAAGCTGAGCTTTGGGGAATAAAATGAAATGTGTGACTTTGGGGGTGAGACCAGGTGAAGAGCTTGGAGGACGTACGTAATAGCAAAGTGCAGGGCAGCAGTGGTTTGGAGTAAAGGACAAGCTGACAAAAGTGACAGCAGTGCCATTCCTTAGAGAGCCCTCCAAATCCTTGAGTAAGAGCACCTGTGCTCTCTAGGCTGCGGAGAACAGGAGAGCTAATATTGAGTGTGAGAGACTGGGTCTCAGGAGAACCATCGCGTGCTGCTTAGAAAAGTCCCGCTGCTTCTTGAACTCCTTGGTAAAATAAAAGCTCTTAAAACAGAAGCTCGCGGTCAAAGTGAGGCATAGTCTAATATTTCTAATAACTAGGTTCCACAATTTTCTAGGGACCAAAAAAAAAAAAAGAACAATAGCAGTAATAGGAAACCTGTCAGATGGAATCCTGCTACCCTGTCAACCAAAATGGCCTTTCTGCTGTTGTGGATGTCTGTCATGACTTTGTCAATGACATCTGACTCCTAAGGTTCATCTAGGAATGACCTGTTTCTTGTGGCCACGGCTCTCTAAAACTTTTTTATAGGTACGGGACAGTAGAGCAAATGCTTTGAAAATGATGAGGGCAAAGAATGTACAGATGTGCTTTACACAATTGATGTATGTATGGATTGTGATGCGAGTTGTATGAGTCCCTAATAAAATGTTTATAAATAAATGAATGGTACAGTGAATTACTTAACTCTATGACTTCTACAAATGGATTAGGTGGAACTATGCAAATGGGTTCTTGTAACTCCTCAAAGAAATTGAATGGCATTATGACTAATGCAAATAGGGTGCATGATGCTCTCATGGGAGATGCTCCCTTCAGTCAGCCCCAACTCACTGCGACCTGGACACAGCATAAGAAAACACTGCCCCGTGGGCACCATCCTCACTAATTTCATGTTTGAGCGTACTGTGTCAGTCCATCTCATTGAAGGTCTTCCTCTACTTCTGGGACTCTGCTTTACCAAGCACGATGTCCTTTTCCCAGGGACTCGTTGTTCCTGACAACAGGTCCTGAGTCCTGAGACTGAGTGTCACCAGCCTCACTTCCTTGAATCATTCTGACCGCACTTCCTCCAACAGTTTTGTTTGTTCTTCGGACAGTCCATGGTGTTTTCTTTATTTTTTTAAATCATTTTATTAGGGGCTCATACAGCTCTTGTCACTATACATACATCAGTTGTGTAAAACACATCTGTACATTCATTGCCCTCATTCTCAAAACATTTGCTCTCCACTTAAACCCTTGGCATCAGATCCTCATTTTCTCCCTCCCTCCCCGCTCCCCCCTCTCTCATGAACCCTTGATAATTTATAAATTATTATTTTGTCATAGCTTGCCCTGTCCAACGTCTCCCTTCACCCACTTTTCTGTTGTCCATCCCCCAGGGAGGAGCTCAGGGGAGAGAGGGAGGTAGGGGGAAGGAAGTGGTGTTAACAAACCCAGGGACAAGGGAACAAGTCCATGGTGTTTTCAATATTCTTTTCCAACATCATAACTCAAAGGCACCCATGCTTCTCCACTCTTCCTTCTTCATTGTGCAGCTTTTCCATACAGTTTGCTAGTGTCCTGACTGCAATCTCACAATATAACATTGCTCCACTTCACCTGGGCTGCCGTTCCTCCTTCCCTACTGGTTCTGCATTTTGTACTTGGACAAATGCTGCCCTTTTTGATTCAGAATGGTTGATTAGTCTAAGGAAGGTGCACAGTTTGGCGGAGGGGAGGGGGGGGAGACGGAGATGGAGCAGGACCAAGCAGCATTTCTGTTGTGCAGAAGGTCGCTATAGGTCAGAACCACCTCAATAGCAACAACAACATACTCAAGGTTTCGCTCTGTGTGCATGGGTCGCTATGAGTCAGAACCACCTTGATAGCACCTAACCCCACACCGCCACAACCACAACCACATACTCAAGGTTGTGCTTTGGCTCTCATGGGTTTGTTTCCATTTTCTTCAGCATCAATTTGAACTTATGTTCATATGCGTCTGTTCCGCAGTGGGAACCTGGCCCTGTTGACTGATAACACTGAGCTGCTATATCATCTTCCTACAAGTGTAGTTGATTTGATTCTTGTGTATTCCATCCAGCAAGGTCCAAATATATAGTCACCATTTATGTCGTTGAAAAGGATATTTGCAGTAATAAATCCTTGATCTTGCAAAAAAAAATCTATCATGGAATCTCTGATATAGTTTCCAGCACCAGAACAATATTTTCCAACTACCAGTCCTTCATTGCTTCTGATTTTCTCACCAGTAATTATCAATGCATACTGATTATGTGTTTGCTCAGTTTCAATGTATAGTCACTTAGACTATATCTGGTTTCTCTCTGCTCCAGTCTAAGTGACTTAATTTATTCCTTCTTCAATTGTTTCCAATTCAGAGCTCATTTTGTAATTTTATTTTCACTATTTTGCACTTTTAGTTTTAAATATATCAGACAAGGAATTTCTTTACCTGATTTTGGAGAGATCTTTGTCACCCTTTCCTCAAGTTCTTTCTAATAATAAACAAACCCCCTTATCAGATCCTTTTTATTTTTCACCTAACAATGTTCTCCATAGAGAATTTCTTTGTTTCTCTCCAAGATGTATGAACATTTGAAAAATCAGTGGGGGGCTGGCCCCAATCCCAACTACTAAGTGGACACCTTTCTCTTCCCGCAACAGAATTTATTTCAAAGAATGGCATTGAATCTGCAGCTCTGAGAGAGGGACATATCTGATCGGAGCACAAGGGTGCTGATGAAGGGGGAGGAGGAGAGGGTGGAGTCCATGCTGGCCCACAAGGCCGTGAGGAGGATGTTCCCAATTAGAGCAGCCAGTCCACAGAGAGGACCACGTGGCCAGCCCCACTATGAGACATGACGCCCCTCACTGGCCCATAGCCCTACATGGGACAACATCAGAGACACAGTGTGGGAATTGCACCTGATCTGATCCCGCCACACCGAGGCAAAACACTAAGGGGGTGTGCTATAGTTTATTGTGCCAGCCTGGCCGATAAACACAAGTAGGATCAAATGAAGGGCAGAGGGATAAATGGCTTGATGAGCCTCACCTTGGTTGTTCTGTGCCTCAGTTTAAAGGGGACTGTGTCACTGTGGACTCTGTCTCTGTAAGTTGAAGTCCCTTTAAGCCCACATGATTGGAATGTTCATCTCTGGAGCTGGGGACTGACAGTTGTTGACAGTTGGGGACCGGCCTTGCTGTTTGCTGCCTGTATATATATAGCCCAGCTCTCTCTATAGAAGGGGACTGGCAACTGGCAGCTCTCAAGCCTTGAAGGACTGTTAGTGTCTCACTGCTATATAATTTAACTGTTAATTTCTTGTATTATCTATCTGTATATAATTTAACGGTTCATTTCTTGAATTATATATTTATCTTTATAAATATATTTATATATAATTACTAGCAATCTGGTTTGTCTCTCTAGAGAACCCTGTCCAATACAGGGTGCAACAGAACAGCAAGGGAATGGAGCGGCAAGGTCCCCAGGGAATGCTGAAGGTGGACTTTGGGGCCAGCACGTGATGCCCCAACAGACTGGACTGGAAAACGCTCCTAAAGGCCAACAAACGATCCTTGAACTAAATACAAGCTTTTCTTTCTTCTTGTGTTTTGTTTTGTCATTGGTTTGTTGTTACTGTTTTGCTGTATATTGTTGCTTGGTTTTGTTCTGTCTTGTTTTTGTGCATGTTATTATCTCCACAGGTCTGTCTAAATAAGATAGGCTGGATGAACAATCTGAAGGAGAAAACAATGGGACCAAGCAACAAAGTCCACATGGAAGAACACACCAGCCTGTGTGATCGAGTGTTCCTGAAGGGATCAGTTACCAGAACAAAAAATCATATCATTGACTGCACACCTCCATGATAGGATCGCTGAAGACAAATGGGTGCATAAGCAAATGTGATGAAGAAAGCTGATGGTGTCCGGCTATCAAAAGAGATAGTGTCTGGGGTCTTAAAGGCTTGAAGATAAACAAGCGGCCATCTCGCTCAGAAACAAATAAGCCCACATGGAAGAAGCACACCGGCCAGTGCGATCACGAGGTGCCAAGGGACCAGGTATAAGGCACCATGCAAAAAAAAAAAGATATGTGTGTATGTATATATATGTGTGTGTGTATGTAAGTGTATATGTGTGTATATGTATATATATGTGTGTGTGTATATATATATATATACCATATTAAATGAAGGGGGAAGTGCAGAGTGGAGACCCAAGGCCCAAGTGTCAGCCAATGGAGATCCCCTCATAGAGGGGTTTAGGAGAGGAGATGGGTTAATTAGGGTGCGAGGTAGTACCGATGAAGAACACAGCTTTCCCCCAGATCCTGGATGCTTCCTCCCCCCAACTACCATGATCCGAATTCTACCTTGCAGGCCTGGATAGGACAGAGGCTGTACACTGGTACATATGAGGGCTGGAGGTACAGGGAATCCAGGGTGGATGATACCTTCAGGACCAAGGGTGTGAGGGGCAATGCTGGGAGAGTGGAGGGTGAGTGGGTTGGAAAGGGGGAACTGATTACAAGGATCCACATGTGACCTCTTCCCTGGGAGAGGGACAGCAGAGAAGGGGTGGAAGGGAGACTCCGGATAGGGCAAGATATGACAAAATAACGAGGTATAAATTACCAAGGGCACATGAGGGAGGGGGGATAGGGGAGGGAGGGGGAAAAAAAGAGGACCTGATGCAAGGGGCTTAAGTGGAGAGCAAATGCTTTGAGAATGATTGGGGCAGGGAATGTATGGATGTGCTTTATACAATTGATGTATGTATATGTATGAACTGTGATAAGAGTTGTATGAGTCCCTAATAAAATGTAAAAAAAGAAAAGAGAAAAAAATTGATTAGGGCAAAGACTGTACAGATGTGCTTTATACAATTGATGTATGTATATGTATGAACTGTGATAAGAGTTCTATGAGCCCCAATAAATTGTTTTAAAAAAAAAGAAAACAATGGGACCAACAGTTCCGGGAGGACATGGGAGAGGGGGGCGTGGGAGGAAAGGTAGTGGACAAACCCAGGGACAAGGGAACAACAAGTGACCCAAATTGGTGGTGAGGAGGGTGAGGAGGCCTGGTAGGGCATGACCAAGGGTAATGTAACTGAGAGGAATTACTGAAACCCAAATGAAGGCTGAGCATGATAGTGGGACAAGAGGAAAGTGAAAGGAAATAGAGGAAAGAGCTAGGAGGTAAAGCATTTATAGAGGTCTAAATACAGGCATGTACAAATGTAAATATATTTATATATGAGGATGTGGAAATAGATCTATGTGCCTATATTTATAGGTTTAGTATTAAGGTAGCAGAGGGACATTGGGCCTCCAATCAAGTACTCCCTCAATGTAAGAACACTTTCTTCTATTAAATTGGCATTCTATGATGTTCACCCTCCCGACACAACTGCTGAATACAAAGCAGGTGAATAAGCAAATGTGGTGAAGAAAGCTGATGGTGCCCAGCAATCAAAAGATATAGCATCTGGGGTCTTAAAGGTAAAAAGGTAAAAAAGCAGCCATCTAGCTCAGAAGCAACAAAGCCCACATGGAAGAAGCACACGAGCCTGTGTGATCACAAGGTGCTGAAGGGATCAGTTATAAGGCATCAAAGAACAAAAAAATATCATTGTGTGCTCACCTCCATGATAAGATCGCTAAAGACAAATGGGTGCATAAGCAAATGTGGTAAAGAAAGCTGATGGTGTCTGGCTATCAAAAGATATAGCATCTGGGGTCTTAAAAGCTTGAAGGTAAACAAGCAGTCATCTAACTCAGAAGCAACAAAGCCCACATGGAAGAAGCACACCAGCCTGCGCGATCACAAGGTGTCAAAGGGATTAGGTATCAGGCATCATCAGAACAAAAAGTCTTACCATAGTGAATGAGGGGGGACGTGCGGAGTAGAGACCCAAGGCCCATTTGTAGGCCACTGGACACCCCTTACCAAAGGGTTGTGGAGAGGAGACGAGTCAGAGTACAGTGTAGCAATGATGAAACAGAACTTTCCTCTAGTTCCTAAATACTTCCCCACCTCCCCCCCCACCCCACTATCATGATCTCAATTCTACCTTGCAAGTCTGGCTAGACCAGAGGATGTACAGTGGTACAGATAGGAACTGGAAACACAGGGAATCCAGGATGGATGATCCCTTCAGGACCAGTGGTGTGAGTGGCGATACTGGGAGGGTAATAGGAGGGTGGGTTGGAAAGGGGGAAACAATTACAAGGATCTGCATGTGACCTCCTCTCTGGGGGACAACAGAAGAGTGGGTGAAGAGAGACGTCGGACAGGGTAAGATATGACAAAATAATTAATGAATTATCAAGGGCTCATGAGGGAGGGGGGAGCGAGGAAGGAGGGGGGAAATGAGGGCCTGATGCCAAGGGCTTAAGTGGAGAACAAATGTTTTGAGAAGGATGAGGGCAATGAATGTACAAATGTGCTTTACATAATTGATGTATGTACGGACAGTGATAAGAGTTGTATGGGCCCCTAATAAAACAATAAAAAAGAGGAAATCACAGGGGAAACATAAAACATTTTTTGAAAAGCCAGAGATGATATTTTGAACCACAAAGGAAGAGGTGAGGAAAAAAAGATCCATATTAGAAACCTTCAACTTTCACTGCTAAAAATTGAAGCATCTGTCACAAAACTTGGAGCGGAAAAATTCTAAGTTTTATGATCCAAATTCCAGTCCTTTAATTCAAGAGTCCGAAGCAAGGTAATTCCGTCTTCCCTGGACTGTTCTTCCCTCCTGTATTCGCCCTTTAGAACCAACTCGACGTCAGACAAACATCAGCCTTCTCTGAAAAACTACCTGCATCGGTTCCTGTGCCTGCTGTCACGAAGCACCACAAAGTGGTGACTCTGGCGGCCAGAGGCCTAAAACCACTTTCCCTGCTGTAAACGCAAGGTGTCAGCAAGGCCGGGGCCTTCGGGAAGCATCTTTCACTGTCTGTCTTTTCCAGCTTCTGGAGACTACCGGCCTTCTGCTTTCTTGGTCACATTCCCCTCCCTTTTGGAGTCACATCTCCCTGGGCCTCCCTATCAAACTCCCTAGTCGCCCCTTGGAGAAAGATGAAGTTTCCATCTCCTGTGGATTTTCAGCCTGGGAAACCCTAGGGAGTAGTTCTGTTTCATGATGGGGCTTCAAAAACTTTGTGGGGAATTCCATTATCTTTTAATTCCATGTTTCCATGAACTTTTTTTTTTCTTTAAATCATTTTATTGGTGGCTCTTACAGCTCTTATAACATTCCATACATCAATTGGATCAAGCAGATGTGTACATATGTTGCCCACCATCATTTTCTAAACATTTAATTTCAATGTGAGCCTTTGGTATCAGCTCCTCTTTTTTCCCTCTCTCCCCACTTCCATGAACTTTTGAAGCACCCTGGTACGGTCACATTTAGGATTCACTCTGATAATCCAGGATAATCTTCCCATCTCAAAATCCTTCTTTTAATCACCTCTTCAAAGTCCCGTTTATCACATAAAGTGAGAGGTAGGATTCTAGCAATAAGGATGTGCATATCTTTGGGGCTCGGTCATTACTCAGCCCACCCTACTCTCCTAATAAAATCTTTCTCCCGTGAAGTCAATCAAATCTTTCCCTAAGGGACTTTACACAAACTTCCGTGGTTGCAGTTATTAACTGCAATACTATTTTTTGCTTACACAAATATCTTCTCAAATAGACATAATCTGTTTGAGGACAGGAACTTTGCCTTATTCATGTTACACTACTGCCACACATAGCACTGTGTCTATGGCACAAAAATGAATGTTTAAGTACATTAATATTGATCTCTGACTCAGGCTTGGCAATCCACGTGTGGGCTGTGGAGTCGTGGAGTCAGACTCAAGGACAACAAAGCACACACCTCATGCTGCTGACTCCATGGAGTGGAACCCCACATTCCCATGGGAGGAGAACCGTGGCACACGGCTTAACCACTTATAGCTGTCAGTCAATTCTGACTCCCAGCAGCCCTATACAGCAGGCTAGAACTGTTCTCTCGGGTCCCCAGGCTGCACATCATTTTCTTTTCTTTCTTTTTTTTTTTTAGGCTGTACATCTTTATAGGAACGGACAGCCTCGTCTTTCTCCCAGGGAACAGCTACAGGGGTTTGAAGCACCAACCTTGTGGTGAGCAGCCCAGTGCTGAAGCTACTATGTCACTTCACAGAAGCAGACCACCAGCCTTTTATCTGGGGTGTCACTGGGTGAGTTTGAATGGCCACCCTTTAGGTTAGTAAAATCCAAACCGAAACTCACCGCCATGGAGTTGATTTCAACTCCTAGGGCAGCGGTTCTCAACCTGTAGGTCACTACCCCTGTGGGGGTAGAACGACCCTTTCAGAGGAGTCACCTAAGACCATCAGAAAGCACATCTTTCCGATGGTCTTAGGAACCGAGACCCTGCTTCTCTATCTGTCTCTAATCAGTGTGCCCACATGCAGATATGCCCACATACGAGTACCCGGTGTGAAGACTGTTACCCATGCTACACCATGCTTCAAGACAATATTTCATTGACTTGTCATTAGAAATAAATATTTCACAATATATGATGACATTCTCTTTGTGATTAATCACTATACTTTTATTATGCTCAATTGATAACAATGGAAATACATCCTGCTCATCAGATAGTTACATGATGATTCATAACAGTAGCAAAATGACAGTGATGAAGTAGCAACAAAAATCATTTGATGGTCGGGGTCCCCACCACATGAGGAAGTGTATGAAAGGGTCGCAGCATGAGGCAGTTTGAGAACCATTGCTCTAAAGGACTCCATAGGACAGAGTAGAAATGACTCTGTGGGCTTCCAGGTCTGTAAATCTTTGTAAGAGAGGAAAACCTCATCTTTCTTCAGCTGGTGGTTTCTAACTGCTGAACTTGTGGTTAACAGCCCAACCCGTAATGCTCTACATCACCAAGGGCATATCTTTTGTGCCAGGCAGGGAGTTGGAATGCTAAAATGCCTCACTAAGAGGTCTTTCCTTCAGGTCGGAATTTACTTTTTTTTCAAGGAAATGATTCTAGACTTAAGAACGCTATCTTTATGGCTACAAGAAAGAGAAGTTAAACATATGAACACAAACAGGAAAGGTTTGCACTGTGAAATAACCTGATAATTATTTTAAACTCACAACATCCCTGTGAGATAAAGCAGGTATTACATGTTGCCAATTAAACAGAGCCCAGTAAGTAGCTCATGAAGATGATTAGGCTCTAAGTAAGCATGGCTGTTAAGGAGCTGTGAACCCAACTCCTGCAACTACGAGGGCAGTAGTTCAAACGCACCAGCCACTCCGCAGGTGCAAACTGTGATGGTCTGTTATTGGGCAGTTCTCTTCTTTGTGTCCTATAGACTTGCTGTAAGTCAGAACCAGCCAGAGGATTTGGTTTGGGTAACCCCAATTGTGTAAATAAAATAATATCAGATGTGGGAAACAAGAGTGTTTGCAGACAAATTATTCTCTACGTTTATATGCTAAGGAGTCTGGGAGGTCAGGGCTCCCTTGGAGGGAGACCTTCATGTTTGTAGGTTGGAAGTGCATTCCAGTCACATTCTCCTATGTAAAAGTTATTCCCCATCTCCCCCGCAAAAATGCCAGTTTTAAGCTGCTACTTGCAAGCACGTGGTTGCTATGATGTAAGTCTGAAGGTCGACTGCTTGAAGGCTATTTGCCTGAAGGTCGTCTGCCATCAAAACAACCAGGCCCTATTGTCTGTCCCACTCTAGGTAGGGCCCCCTCCCTTCTGATAAGGGGCAAGCAGACTGTTCCCCTAGAGAAGAGCTCAGGGGCACCTAAGGTCCAGCCAGCTCAGAGAAGACCAAATAGACCCGACCATCTGGTTACCTATGTGCCTTTCTGTGAGGTGTACCTTCTAGGACCTTCCCTATTCTTCCCTAGCTCTTCCCCTCCTATTCTGCGCATGCCTCGAATACAACCCCTTCCTGTAAGGCGTGTGCTTCCTGTGGCCTGCACGCCCTCCACTCCATTCTGATTCACAGCAGCCCTAGCATGAGTTTCCAGAGCTGTATGTGTACCTTTTGGCAGATCACCTCAGATTTCTCCCTCAGAGCAACATGTGAGTTTGAACAACTGACTTGGCAGGCAGTCTATTTCTTACCCAATAGGGCGACTCACTGCCATAGAATCTATTCCATTCCAACCCATAGCAACCCTACAGGGCAGGGTAGACTGCCCTGTGGGTTTCTAACACTGTAACTCTACCCCAGTAGAAAGCCTTATCTTTCTCCCTCGGCTGCTGGTGGTTTCGAACTGCTGACCTTACAGTTAGCCCAATGAGTCACTCACAATGCCACCACGGCTGCTCCTAACAAGGCACCTGTTGCTGTTAGGTGCCATCAAGTCAGTTCTGACCCACAGTGCCCCTACGCACAGCCGACTGAAACACAGCCCAGTCCTGCGCCATCCTCACAACTGCTCCCAGGCTTGAGGCCATGTTGCAGCCACTGTGTCAGTCTATATTGTTGAGGGCCTTCCTCCTTGTTGATGCCTTTCTCCTGTACTAAGCATGATGTCCTTCCCAGGCACTAGTCTCTCCTGACCACATGTCCAAAACATGGGAGATGACGTCTTGGCCTCCTTGCCTACCAGGACCATTCTGGCCCAAACTTCTTCCAAGACTGATCGGTTTGTCCTTCTAGCGGTCGTTGGTACTTACAATTTTCTTCTCCAGCACCCCAGTTCATATGCATCCGTTCTTCTTTATTCGGCGCCCAACTTTCACATGCATATGAGGCAAGGGAAAATGCCAAGGCTTAGGTCTGGCACACCTTAGTCCTCAAAGGAACATCCTTGCTCTTCAATACTCTAGAGGCTGTGGGCAGCATTATGACCTAATGCAACCCATCTTTTGATCTCTTGACTGCTGCTGTTAGGGAGCTACAAGCAGAAACCACGGTGGTCCCTCTCCAGGCTAAGGCCTCCCTCCCCCTTTACAGGAAGTCTGAAGCCAATCAAGGCTAGAGGGCATGCACACATTCAGGCCTTTGAGTAAGGTGACCAGACGTCCCGTTTTTGGCAGGACAGTCCCAATTTTTAACAATTTGTCTTGTGTCCCACGGTGTTTTAAAAAAGTCCTGATTTTTGGAAGAATGCACCACAAGCTAGGGAACGGCGGGAGAACGGGAAGGGAAATACATAATACATAACGCCATTCAAACAGCTGCTGATTTGTAACCCGTAGATGTGGAAAATATTGTTATTAAAATATATTCTTATTTCTATATATACACTGTGCATGTTGAAATTCTTAAAGAATTTTGTGAAACTGCAGAAGTCGAATATCAGAAAATACTTGCATACAGTAAAACACGCAGGTTAGCTCTTTTGCCAGCTGTCAAAAGAATTTTGAAAATATATGATCCTTTGAAATCTTACTTTCTACCACAGAATAAATGTCCTAGAATTTTAGAAGAGTTTTTTGAAAAAGAATCTTCAACAATTTGGCTAGAGTTTGTACACAATCAAGCAGCTCTTTTTCAAAATGCTATAAAACTTATTGAAGGTGACAAAATTTCGGTAACCAAAGTAGTAAAAGGTGTTAATAATTTAAAATTTCAGTGTCAAGAGTGGTTAGAAAATCATTTTCTTCCATTAACTATCTGTAATAGTATAAGCCCGCTAGAAGAACAAGGTGCAATAAATCATGCAGATATCATGAATCACGTTAAAAAGCTCTATAGTAACTGCATAGATTATTTAGAAGAGTGGACGGTACATTACAATGATATTGAACATTTTCATTGGGTTACATTAAAACAAGAAATTCATTGGAATGATGTGCAAAAATCATTCGATCATCACTCAAAATTTCCCATATAATATTTCTGAAAATGATCTTTTAAATGAGGTATCATTGTTTTAAAAATATATTGATAAGGAAAAGGTTAAATCTTGGGCATCAGCAAAAATCACAATAGAGAACAAATGGTTAGAAATATTTCCTCATTTTGAAACAAACCATGTTCCATACAATAATGCACTAACAATTGTGAAATACATGCTGTCCTTACCAGGAACTAATGCTGCGACTGAATGCGTTTTTTCTACGTTAAATAAAGTGTGGACATCAGAAAAATCACAATTAAGTGTTGAGACTTTGAAAGTCATTTTATGTGTGAAATATAATTTAACAAATTCTTGTGAAAAATTTCATGACATTTTAAACAACGACAACAGCAATCTACTAAAAAAATTCACTCAAATGAGAAATATGCCAAAGAAAATAATACGATACATAATTTTAATGTATTATATTTGGAAATTGTACTTATGTTGAAATTATAAAAATATATTACAATACTATTTTTGCATTCTATGAAAATTTTTGTTGCTCCATTTAGACCAAATTAAAAAAAAATTTTTTTAACAATTTATTGGGGCTCATACAATTCTTATCACAGTTCATACATATACATACATCAATTGTATAAAGCACATCTGTACAGTCTTTGCCCTAATCATTTTTTTCTCCTCTTTTCTTTTTTTACATTTTATTAGGGACTCATACAACTCTTTCACCATCCATACATATACATACATCAATTGTATAAAGCACATCCATACATTCCCTGCCCCAATCATTCTCAAGGCATTTGCTCTCCACTGAAGCCCCTCGCATCAGGTCCTCTTTTTTTTTCCCCTCCCTCCCCGTAGACCAAATTTTTAATCAAAAACCACCCCCCACCTCCCACCCCCACCCCACCCCTATCCTGCTTTACCAATGTTAAAATCTGGTCACCTTACCTTTGAGACAGGAAGTCAGTATACATGGGTGGGCCCCAGTCTAGGCCAGGGGTACTTAATTCAGCCAATGGGGTCAACCAGTATGGTTGGCCACACCTCCCAGCAGAGGGCCCTGAAAAGCCAGAAACTTCGAGACCAGGCCCCTCTTTTGTAGCTGCTCCCCGCCTGTGCTGAGGTTTCTCTGGCCTCAGGTTGCCCCCTGCGGGTGTAAAGTGAGTGCCCTGAGGGGGCCTGTGTAGACCCTGAAACTTCATCCTTTATAAAAACTCACTTGGATCACAAACCAGGCAGGCATCCAGAGTCAATGCTTTCTCATGAGAAGCCAAGGACCCAAGGTATTTCCTACCTGAGGAATCTAACACTGCTTCTGTGGGTATGGATTGAGGATCTGTGGGAAACTGAGATGCAGAAAGAGAGCGGATGCAGATTCCCTATGCTCATGATTAAAGAAGCCTGGGAGACCAGGATCTGGGTGGAGAGAGGCCTTCACATTTGTGTTGGAGATGAGTCCCAGTCACATTCTCCTGATTAACAATCATCCTCACAGTAGCCTCCCATGATGGCACCACTTTAATGATACCTTTCACAAGCAGGTGGCTGATTCCTAGGCAGCAAGCAGTTCTATTGCAAGGAGCAGACTGTCGCTATTACTCTTCTGCTCAGCGGACAGTCATCCCCTACCTGCCCCCAGCACTGGTGTTAGGTTATTCCCCCAATGAAGCCAGGGACATCTAGGTTAGGACACTGCCCACCTTGTAATGTGTGTGGGTGTCTGTGGCTAGGGGAGGTTGCATGCTCTGAGACTATGGAAGTTGGTGAAAGAATACATTTTCTCTCTCTCTCTCTCTCTCTCTCTCTCTCTCAGACCTGGCTTCATGGAGGGGGTGAGCACCTACAAACTTGCCTGTGTTTTTATTTATTCCCTTCAATTACACAACCATCCCTGGGGACCCATCCGGTGGTGGGCTGGCTCCCGCATGGATCCAAGCAAGACAAAATCCATGACAGCTTCAACCTTTTCTCCATTTTTAATAACTTTACCTATTGGTCCAGTTGTGAGGATTTGGTCTTCTTTACATTGAGTTGTCATCCACACTGAAGGCTGAGATCCTTGATCTTCATCAGCAAGTGCGTCAAGTCCTCCTCACTTCCAGCAAGCAAGGTTGTGTCATCTGCATACGGCAAGTGGTTAATAAGCCTTCCTCCAATCCTGATGCCACACTCGTCTTCACAGAAGTCAGTTTCTCTGACTGTTTACTCAGCACACAGATTGAATAAACATGGAGCGAGGATCCAACCCGGACACACACCTTTCCTGATTTCAAACCATGCAGTATACCCCTATTTGGTTAGCACAACTGCCTCCTGATCCATGTACAAGTTCCACAGGGGTACAATGAAGCGTTTTGGAATTCACATTCTTCTCAAGGTTCTCCAGATTTTGGTATGATCCACACAGTTCAATACCTTGGCATAGTCAATAAAAAGTAAATAAACAAACATCTTTCTGGTGCTCTCTGCGTTGAGCCAAGAGCCATCTGAGATCAGCTATGATATCCCTTGTTCCAGACAAGTGCTGGAAGAGCCCCACTAGCATTCACTAAATACTGTTCACATTAATCACTTCAAAATGAAGATCCGAGGCTTAAAGTCTGAGGAGACACCCTAAAGAACAAGGTGGTAGTCATCACCGTCCATCTTAATAACAGGCGGGGTAGCCAGCAGGGATAATCCGGGGAGATTCCTGGACAAACAGACACCTCAGTCACACTGCTCCTCCACCCCCAAGAGACTCAGCTTCTGTGGATCAAGGCTGAGTTATCAAAAGAAGGTATGTTTTGTTGTTAGATGTCGCATTACAGTTTTAAGCTCTGAACACTAAGGTTGAAGAAGGCTAGGGTTGACTGAGGAAGCTTTAAGTCCAGTTTAGTTCTCCACATTGAATTCTTTGTGACAGTTAACTGGCAATGTGACTCGCTTTGCCCAGGCAGAGTGCATGAGAAAATGGATTTCCACTACTGCTCCGTGGCCTTGATGGAAATTGGGGTTGCGAGCTAGGCATACGGTTTTCAGTGGCTGCTTCCTCTGAAGTGGGCGGATGGTTCCTTCTTCATAGTCTGTTCTTAGTCTGGAAGCTCTGCAGAAACTTGTTCACTTTGGGTGGCCCTGCTGGCCTTTGAAATAGCAGTGACATAGATTCTAGCATCACAGCGACACACAAGCTACCACAGTCCAACAAACTGACAGACAAGAGGTAGTTGAAAACCTTATGCATAGTATGGAAATGTTGTCAGATAATGGAGACTAATGAACGGAAGTAGAACACTGTCAGAGATGGTACCAGAGGATGGGCCCCACCCGTGAGAAGGCACTCAAAATGTGACTGAGGAGCAGCTACTTTCCCAAAGTAGAGTGGACCATGGTGGGATCAAAGGAGTAAAGCCTTTTGGAATGGACACTTCGGGAATCTTCATTTACTGATGGGGCACAGCTGGAGGCAAGAAGAAAAAGCTGTAAAAATCTAATAACCAGAACCTGGAATGTATGAACTATGATCTTGGAAAATTGGAAATCACCATCGATGAAATGAAACACATCAAGATCAATATTCTAGGTGTTAGTGACCTGAAATGGACTAGTATTGGCCATTTTGAATTTAAGAATTATTGGCAAATTGGATAATTTTTGGCAATTGGAATGCAAAAGTTTGAAACAAAGAAAAAGAAGCAGTAGTTGGAAAATATGGACTTGGTAAGAGAATTGAAGCTGGAGATCACATGATAGAATTTTGCAAGACCAATGACTTGTTCGCAGCAAATTCCTTTTCTCAACAACATAAAAAGTGGCTCTACCCATGAGCTTCTCTAGATGGAATACACAGAAATCAAACTGACTGCGTCTGTGGAAGAGATGATGGAAAAGCTCAATATGAGCAACTGGAACCAG
This sequence comes from Tenrec ecaudatus, assembly GCF_050624435.1. Classification (NCBI taxonomy): domain Eukaryota; kingdom Metazoa; phylum Chordata; class Mammalia; order Afrosoricida; family Tenrecidae; genus Tenrec; species Tenrec ecaudatus. The sequence goes on from NC_134546.1 coordinate 18,394,279, forward strand.
ACTAGGGATTGACTGTGGATCAGACCATCAATTAATCAGGTTGAAGCTGAAGAAAATTTATAAACGAGTCCACCGGAGCCAAAACACAACCTTGAGTCTATCCCACCTGAAGTTCAAAAACATCTCAAGGACAGATTTGATACACTGAACACTACTAACAGCAGACCTGATGAGCTGTGGGAGGACTGCAAGTCCATCATTCATGAAGAAAGCAAAAGGTCATTAAAGAGACAGGAAAGATTGTTATTGAACTATGGAGTGATATGATATCTCTAAGAGTCCCAACAAAATGTTTTTAAATTTAAAGAAAACATCTGGGATATTCTGAATACATTAATTTCTCTTTTTTTTACTGGTAAGAACACACACTTTCTAATATAAAACCCGTCTTCCAAGTGGAACTGAGCCACGAGTCAAGAACCATCCATCTAGTCTTGTCGAGACAATGTCATGAGGTTGGAGATATTCTTTCAAGGTCATCAATGCGACTGTTCATGTCATCCATTCTTCCGATGACCTGGTTGGACATGTCTGGAATTTATCCTGCATCTGTTGCAACCGTGTGTGGACCCCAAGGTGAGATCCTGCATGCTCCTGAGGTCCGTCTCGGCCGTCTCCGGTTCCCAGTTTGGTGGTGAATATATTAATTTCACAGAGGTGACTGGCATATGTCCGCATATGAAAATATAGTACATAAAAATTTCCATAAGCTACTGTGATTAAAATAACATAATAATATTTTTAAAGACAAGAAAGACTATGACAAAATAATTTATAAATTATCAAGGGCTCATGAGGGAGGGGAAGGCGGGGAGGGAGGGGAAAAAAGAGGACTTGATGCAAAGGGCTTAAGTGGAGAGCAAATGCTTTGAAAATGAGGAGGGCAAAGAATGTACAGATGTGCTTTATACAATTGATGTATGTATATGTATGGATTGTGATAAGAGTTGTATGAGCCCCTAATAAAAGGTTTAATAAATAAATAAATACAAGAAAGAAAGAAAAGGTCAAATTGAATGTCAGAAGAGACTCTTAAACTTGCTCTTAACCATTATATATATATGTTAGTATTTCAAATACCAGAGGGTCACTCATAGTGGACAGGTTTCAGTGGATCTTCCAGACTAAGAAGAAAATGGAAAGAAGAAATAGGTAGCCCACGTCTACGGGATTAGCCACTGAAAACCTTATGGATAGTAGAGGACATTGATACAGAACCAGAAGATAAGCACCTTTGATTGGAAGGCACTCAAACCATGGATGGCGGGGAAAGAGCTGCCTCCCCAAAGTAGAAGCAACCGTAATGATGTGAATGGAACAATGCTTTGGGGACATTTACTTAAGATTAGGAACAACTCAAATTGAGAAGAACTGCTGCAAACACTCACTAGTCGTCAAAACATGGACTGTACATAGCATGAATGGGAAAATGGAAAACAATCAAAAATGAAGAGGCATACATGATGACTGATAGTCTATGATGAACCAGCTAAACTGGACTGGTATTGGCCATTTTGAATCAAGCAATCATGGTTTACTGAGCTGGGAATGACAAATTCCTAAGGAATCAAGTTGCAGTCATCATTAAAAAGAGCATGTCAAAAGCTATGTTGATATTGTATATGATAATACCTGTACACCAACCAGGAAGATCAGTTCATACAGCTATCATTAAAATTTACAAAACAACCACTAAAGCCAGTAATGAAGAAATCTACCACCTTCTTCAGTCTGAAATTGATCACCTATACAATAAGGATGAATTGACAATTAGAAACAAAGAAGAAAATTCAGTACTTGGAAAACATGGCTTTAGTGATAGAAATGAAGTTGGATATTGCATGATAGAAATTTGTGAAATCAATGACTTTATTGCAACTTTTTTCAACAATACAAATGGTGATTACATATGTGAACCTCAGTGGATGGAATACACAGGAATCAAATCAATTGCATTTCCAGGAGGAGATGATGGAGAAACTCAGTATTAATCAGTCAAACTACACCCAGGGTTGACTATGGAACAGACCTTCAATTGCTCATATGTAAATTAACATTAAAGCTAAAGAACATTAGAACAAGTCTATGAGAGCCAAAACACAACCTTGCGTATATTCCACTTGAATTTAGAAAGCATCTCAAGAAGAGATTTGATGCACTGAATACTAACACTGGAAGATCACACGAGCTACGGGATGGCATCAAGAATATGATACATGAAACTAATCCTGGTGATTGCACAACCCTAAGATTAATAAACCACTGAATTTTATGATGTGAATTATATGTCAATAAAACCGTTTAAAAAGATTTATGAGGTTAAAAGAATATGACACATTTCATCTTTGTTGCAAATATATCCAAGGAGGTGGTGGGGCACGAGGAGACAGAGCTACAAATGTCTGGAGCCGTGGTGGTATTGTGGATTGTGCATTGAGGCTGCTAACTGAAAGGCAGCCACTTGAACTCAGCAGCCTCGCTTTGGGAGAAATATGAAACTTCCTGCTCTGGTAAACATTTAAAGCCTTGGAAAGTCACAAAGGCAGTTCTACTCTGCCCTATGGGTTGCTATGAGTCAACATCGACTTGCTGACAGTGCATTTGAATTTTGAGGGAAGGAGTCAGTGGGACTAGGAGCTCAGGACCATAGTCTCAGTGGACGCCAAGGTCTATTGATATACTATCGTTCACAAAGACATTCTACATCCTCCTCAGATGAGTAGCAACGGAGGTCTTAAAAGCACATGAGTAATTATCCAAGATGCAACCATTGCTCTCCTGTCCAGAAGAAAGATGAGTGACGAAAGGGAAAGGCAGTCCAGTGGACTAATGGACCACACAGACATCAGGCTTCACAACCCTGAAACCAAAAGAACCATATGGTGTCCAGTCACCACCTCCAACTGCGCAGAAAAGGATCGCCTTAGAAGATCCTGGATAGAGTGGGAGAAAAATGTGGAACCAAACTCAAAATCATAAAAGAGCCCAGGCTTCCTGCTCAGAAAGAGACAGGTGGAACCCCAAGACTACGCCCCTTAGTCACTCTTCAGGTCTGGAACTGAACCCACCCCTGTGTTAGAATAATCTACCATTTGAGTTGAAAAGGTCACCGTTTCCCCAATGGCAATGCTTAGAGGGTTAATCAAGGAGGAAGAATGAAAACAGGAAACAGGGAGAAAGCAGAATAAGTAAGAGATGGTTCATTGAAGGGACTGCAGTGGATGAGCTGAAACAAAATATAGATTGTTGACTGTGAAACTGATGGTCTCCCATGTAAGCCTTCCCCTAATTCACAATAAAAAATTAAACAAACATACATGGTACAAAAGAACATGAAAGATAATTAAAAAGACAGGAAAACAAAGGCCAAAGTGAATGTCAGAAAAGACTGCAACTTGCTCTTGAACAAAGAGCAGCTAAAGCAAATGGAAGAAATGATGACGTTAAGAGCTGAATAGAAAATGTCAAAGGGCATCTCCACAATTCAAAGTGAAGCATTAGCATAAAATATGCAAAGACCTGGAGTTAGAAAATCAAAAAGGAAGAACATGATCAGCATATCTGAAGTTGAAAAAAATTGGGGAAAAAATTAAATTCTCAAGTTGTAATATTAAAGGATTGTGTGGGCAAACTATTAAAATGCAGAAACACCCAAAAAAGATGGAAAGTTATGGAACAGAACTAAAACCCATAAAAGAAACCAGGCTCGTTGGTCAGATGGAAAGTGGTGGGATCCCTCAAACTAAGGTGCTTACCTTTCACCTCTGGAAGTGAACTGACCTTCGTGTGAGAATAATCAATCATTTAAGATCAAAAGGGCAGCCTTTACCGAAGGAAAGAAAATAGGAGACAGGAAAACATGAGATAAGCGATGATACATAGAGGGGATTAGAGTGGATGAGTTGAATCAGAATTTGCCAAAAGTGTTGGATATAAAACTATGTTATGGCTCTGGGAAGGTCCGGGATGAGCCCTGTGAGAGAGTCCATGTGCTGGCTTGGCTTTTAATCTGAACAGGGAGACGTCCTTGGCAGTATTGCCTCCTAGCGTCGCTCTGAGAATTTGGTCCCAAGTGTGGTTAATGGAGGCCACGGGCCAACGTTCGTGCTCATTCCTGGCATCTGGAGTCAGGGTTTTAACCCTTCTGACTAACTCTGGACCACACCTCATTCACCTGTGTCCAAATTGACACGCGGCTCTGCTTCCGCTCCCAGCCTGCTTTGTGAAGTGCACCCTTGCACTCCAAGAGCACATTTATCAAGACTTCCAGAAACTGGAGCTGGGATGGACACCGTGGCTGTTGAAGATGTGACTGTGGACTTTTCTCAGGAAGAGTGGGCCTTGATGGATCATTCTCAGAGGAAACTCTACAGATATGTGATGATGGAAACTTTCAGAAACTTGGCCTCAGTAGTTTCCCAAAACCTTGATGTAGAAGAGCAATCCATTGAAAATACAATGAGAGTAAAATTCCTGGAAAATGGCACCTGGTCCTCCTCAGTAGGAGAAATATGTGAATTTCATGTCTTTAAAGATCAGGATTAAAAATAATAATAATAATAATAAGCAGAACACGTAAGGGAGTTTTCTGGGCACATAATCCATTTATCATACAATTCAGCAGGTCAAACATATCAAGAATAATTGTACAATCATTGCCACAAGCAATTTTAAAACCTTTCTTTCATGATAAAATATCTTTTAGAATGAATTGTGTGGGACTTAAGGGAAGAGGGCCCTGAGTTAGCCCCCCTTCTCGTCTTCCCTCTCCCTGCTCTCCAAACAAGACCTTGACTCTTCCGAGATGTCTCCAAACTCTGCCAGACCAATTAGCAAAACATGTTCACTATCTTGTAAGACTGAGTTACGACCTGCAGCTGTACCCTGTCACCCTGCCAACATGATAAAAATGTAAACTGTTGGCCAGAGATCCACGAGCAGGCCGGAGGTCTGAAACAGAGCTCTTGTCTTCCCTTGGCTGTGGCTACTGAGCTAAGTTAGTTCCGAGGACATCCTAAGCCGATGGCAGTGAAGGGGACCAACTGCCCACCCTCACATCCCCTTCCAACCCCAAACATCAGAAACACAACCAGTGTGACCAAGAACAGTGTTACCCTCAACAACAAAAAATTATGTACAAATTGTTTATAATTTCTCCTTATTGAACCTCAAAACATCCAATGCATACCAGTTACCAAAAGAAGGGGGAAATCCAAACAAACTATGGTATGCCTGGTAAACCTTCACCTAATTGACAATTGTGTGTGCTCCTGAAGAAGATAAAAGGTGTACACAGAGTCTCTGTACCAGAAGGAACTGATTTCCACGCAACCATTTCAAGAAGTGAAGACTTCATCAAAAAGGTAAAAAGAGAATTCACACATGTCTGGGCAGGGGTGTGGGGGACGACTGGCAATGATATATCAGATAAAGGGCTAATTTTGAAAATCGATCGAAAACTGCATCACGTCCAGAGCTCTGGAGTCAAAGCTGGTTCCTGATCCATCTGAGCGGTCGCCCGTCACCTCATTCTCTCCCAACAGGACGGACCGGATGCTGCTGTGTCCTTCGCCAAGGACTTCTTGGCAGGTCCGGTGGCCACCGCCATCTCCAAGACGGCGGCAGCGCCCATGGAACAGGTCAAGCTGCTGCTGCAGGTGCAAATCGCCGCAGAGAGGCAGTGCAAGGGCATGGTGGACTGCGTGGTTCGTATCCCTAAGGAGCAGAGAGTCCTGTCCTTCTGGCGAGGTAACCTGGCCAATGTCATCCGATACTTCCCCACCCAGGCTCTCAACTTTGCCTTCAAAGATAAATACGAGCAGATCCTCCTGGGTGGTGTGGACAAGAGGACCCAGCTCTGGCGCTACTCTGCAGGGAATCTGGCACCGGGCAGTGCCGCGGGGGCCACCTCTTTGTGCTTTGTGTACCCTCTTGATTTTGCCCGTACCCGTCTAGCAGCTGGTGGGGGCAAAGCCGGCGCCGATCCGGAGTTGAAAGGCCTCGGTGACTGCCTGGTCCAGATCCCCGAGTCTGATGGGATGAGGGGCCTGTCCCAGGACTTCACCGTGACTGTGCAGGGGATGATCATCTACCGGACCGCCAACTTTGGCGCCATGGCACCGCAAAGGGAATGCTTCCGGAGCCCAAGAACACCACATCTTCGTCAGCTGGGTGATGGCACGGTCTGTCACAGCCGTGGCTGGGCGACTTCCTACCCATTTGACACCGTTCTCAGCCGAGTGACGATGCAGTCGGGGCGCAAAGGAACCGCTATCAAGCACACCGGCCCGCCGGACTGCTGGAGGAAGATCGCTGGGGATGAAGGGAGCAAAGCGTTCTTCAAAGGTGCCTGGTCCAATGTGCTCAGAGACATGGGTGGTGCCTCTGCGCTGGTCTTGTACAATGAAATCAAGAAGAACACATAAGTTATTTCCTAGTGGGTTCCCCTGTGAATGGGCATGTTGTATTATATAACATATTTTAAGCCTTCTTGGCAGACGGTTGTCTAGCTCAATGGCAACTCCCTACTGCTTAAAAATGGGAAGCAATAATCATCTGACCCGTTTTCTCTTAAAGCCATTTCCACGATGATCATGATGATGGGACTCAATTCTATTTTTTTTATTTCAGTCACTCCTAATAAATAAATAAATTTAAAGAAATAAAAAAATATCTGAGATGCAAAAAAGAAAGAAAGAAAATTATATCACTTTTATAAGAAAAATACAAATAATCCAATTTTTTTAAATGGGCACAAGACACAAATAGAAAATATAACATCCAAATGGTCAACAGTTATATGAAAAAATACTCACATTCATTAGCCATAAGAGAAATATAAATTAAAACAACAATGATCTATCACCTCACACCGACATGTTTAGCAAAATTAAAAAGGAAAAGAAAATAAATGCTGGAGAGGATGTGGGGAGATTGGAATGCTCCTTCATTGCTGCTGAGGTAGCAGAATTATACAATCGCTATGGAAGACAGTGTGGTGCTTCCTGAAACAAAGGCAAATACCTTATGATTCTGTAATCTTTGTCCTTGGTATTGTGGTGGAGTGAAATTTCTTAATATAACTCTTCCTCATGTCTCTGTTACTTCCACCAAATGATTGTAACAAAGTGTAACACTAATAGAGAGATTGGTCAGTTTCTGTTACCACCTTCTTGCTGCCCTAGAGGAGAGAAGGTGAGGGCCTCACCAATTGTCCAGCAGCAGAGAAAGTCCAGGCCCATTTTGGAAAAGAATGTCCAAGCTAACTGTCTGAAGTGGCAAATGCTGCTGAGACCCTAGGCATCAGACTGTGGTACAGAGACTCAGAGGAGCAAGGCTGAAACTATGGGGCATCTTCTCATTTGGGGCTAGACTATGGAACTATGAGACAAAGCCACAGTCAGCCTGGCTTCCCAGCTGATGGAGGCAAAGGCTGAAGGATCACAGAGACTGAAGACCAAAGAGGGACTTAGCTACTGGCCGAGGAGACCAATGAATGTGTCATCATTGATTACGATCCTGATTTGTAGTACCATAACTTTCTTAATAGACCTCATTTAACTGTGAGTTTTGTGTGACCTTTGCAACAAATGATCAAACCGAGCATTAGAGTGGTGTGGGGGGAACGGTCGGTGCTCAGAATAGGCAAAGATGTACCGGTGGGTGATGGCTGTACTGGAAAAATGACACTTATGAAACGTTTTCTGACTGGTGAATTTGAGATGTAGCCAGCTGAGGCGTTGCAGCCCATCCCCTTGCATTTCATACTAACAACGGGCCAATTAAATTCAACCTGTGGGATACGGCTTGTCAAGAAAAATGAGAGATGTGGCAATTATATCCAAGCCCAATGCACCTTCATGATGTTCAATGTAACCTCAAGGGTTACTTACAAGAATAAGCCCAACTGGCAATGGATCTGGTGGAAGTATGTGAGAACATAGCCATTGTGTTGTGTGGCAACAAAGTGGACATTGAGGATAGGAGAGTTAAGGCACAACCCATTGTCTTCCACTGCAAGAAGAACCTCCAGTGCTGTGGCATCTCTGCAAAAAGTAACGACAACTTTGAAAAGCCCTTCCCTCCGCTTTCTAGAAAACTAACCGGAGACCCTAACCTGGAGTTGGTTGCCATGCCTGCGCCTGCCCTACCAGAGGTTGGCATGGACCCAGCTTTGGCAGCACAAGATGAGCGTGATTTAGAGGTTGTGCAGACAAGCGCTCTCCTGGATGAGGATGACGATCACCTTTTTCCAGAGAATGAAGCTGGAGCCCAGCATCCGAAGTCTAGTTTTCAGGCAACTGTCCTGTGAGGTCAGTGGTGTAGCGTGTTCGCCACTCCTATTACATGGCTGAGCTGAACATGCTCATCTTTGGGATGCTGAAGGAGATGAATGGGCTTCAGAGTGAGTGTGGCAGTGTTTTTTGGGTTTTTGTTGTTGTTTTATTCACATATCTCGCTGTTTGGGAACACAGTTGTCTTCTTTCTTGAAATTCAAGTACAACATCATTACAGTCACATCACAGTATGCAGCGGTGATGTTTGTTTTGTTAACTATCATTCCCATTCCTTTTTGTTTATAACCAGAGTAAAGTTGTATTTCAAATAGCTGGAAAAAGAAAAGAAACATGGAATGTGGAGGCATGCCTGACCCCTATCTTGTGGCAAGAGGGAAGCCAATGGAGGTCAGATATGTCCACCTCCATTGCCATTTACCAGAGGTGTGTACCCTAAAGAAATAAAGAACAAAACACAAACAGGCATATGCACACCTGTTTATTGCAGTAATTTCTATAACAGAAAAAAGATGGAAGCAATCAAAAACCCCATCTGTAGAAGGATGTATACGCAAATTCTGATTCATACACACAACAGAATATCACGCATCCTTTAAAAACAATGATGAATCTGTCAGACACCTTATGACATTGACAAAAGTGGAGGATATGATGCTCAGCAAAGTTAGTCAATCTCAAAAAAAGTAAATATTTCATGACATCATTACTATAAAAGACAGAAAAAATGGTTTTCACACTAAAGGAAAGACTTTGAAGACTAGGATGAGACCAGAGTTGGCGTGAGAATGGGGGAGGAGAAAGGCAGGGGCAGGGAGGGGAGGAGGGTGGGAAAAGGGAAAGAAGAGGAGGAACCGCGTACATGGGGGTTACTGGAATACCATTTTGATGAGATGGGCTGTACAACTATGTATAGTATGTTTTTCTTTGTACTTGTTAGATTCCACCAATAAAAGGGGAAAATAGTAAAAGTGAGTAAGATTAAAATTGCAAAAAAGAGAAAGGTCTTTAAAAAACCCAACAGGTTCCTTACCAATTAGACCTATCAAGTGGTTATAAAAGGCGAACAAGTACAGTTGAAACGGACTGAAATTCTTTTGTGACACACAAGTTAGTTTGAAAAGATCGCGGGAAAGAGGTAGCATATGATAAAGAGCCGATGGTTTTGAGGGAAGAGGTCCAAGTTGCACTGAAGGCACGAGCAAAAGACAGACTCCAGAAATGGACAGAATAATCAGTCAGAATGTGCCAACGAGCTGATCTAGCACTCACTGATCTAAGCCGAGAAGTTTAGACTATAGCTGCCAGGCTAACGACTGGAACCAGTCCTTAGTTGTGCCCAGTCCAAAGAGAAGTGACCCAATAGAATGTGGACATTATACAATATTATTAATAGCATATGCAAGTAAAATGTTACTGAAGATAATTTTTAAATGATTTTACGTCAACAGTCAACAGTACATCAACAGAGCTGCCAGAAACTCAAGCCAGATTCAGAAGAGGATATGGAATGAGGGACATCATTGCTGACACCGGATGGATCTTTGGTGAAAGCAGAGCATACCGCAGAGATGTTTACTTGTGCTATACTGACTACGCAAAGATATTCAAGTGTATGGGCCATAACTATGGTTGACATTGAAACGAATGGGGATTCCAGAACGTTTAGTTGTGCTCATAAAGAACCTGTGCAGAGATCAAGTGGCACTCATCTGAACAGAATAGTGAATACTGCATGATTTAAAATGATAAAGGATGTACATCAGGATTCTATCACTTCCCCATTCTTATTTTTTAATTAAATACTTTTATTAGGGGCTCTTACATCTCTTATCACAATGCATGCATTCATACATTCACCCATTGGGTCAAGCACATTTGCACATATGCTGCCATCATTGTTTTCAAAGCATTCTCTTCCCACTTGAACCCCTAATATCAGCTCCCATTTCTTCCCCCTCTCACCCCTATCCTCCCTCCCTTATCATGAGCCCTTGATAGTTATAGATTATTATTTTCATATCTTACATTGTCCGCCATTGCCCTTCACCCACTTTTCTCTTATTTGTCCCCCTGGGAGAGGGTTATAAGTTGATCCTTGTGATAGACTATGCCTTTCCCTATCCCCCTTCCCTTATCGTCCTGCACTTACCCATACTTACTGAATCTGTATGCTGAGCAAATAACTCACAAAGCTGGACTATATGAACGAGAAAGTCAGCAGAATTTGCTGAAGTTTCATTAACAACCTGTGGTATGCAAACCTTGCTTTCTGAAAATGAAGAGGACTTGAAGCACTTCCTGATGAAGAGCAAAAATAATAGCCTTCAGAATTGATTTTAAAATGTAAAGAAAATCCATATCCTCACAACTGGACCAATAGGCAGCATCATGATAAATGGAGAAAAAGATTCAAGTTGTCTAGGGTTTCATTTTCCTTGTATCCATAATCAACCTTCATGTAAGCAGTAATCAAGAAATCTGCTGACGTTGCAGAAGGCCTATTTAAAGAGAACAAAACTGTCACTTTGAGTACTAAGGTGCACCTGACCAAGCCAAGGTATTTCAACCACCTTATATGCATGAGAAAGCTGGACAATGAATATGAAGACCGCCGAAGAACTGACAACATATGGTGTTATCGAAGACTATTGAAAGTACCATGGTCTGCCAAAAGAACACATTTATCTGTGTAAAAAAAAAGTGTAGCCAGAAAACTCCATATTAACAAGAATGGAAGACTTTGTCTCAGGTACTTGGGACATGTTGATAGGAGAGACCAGTCTCTGAGAGACCTGTCTACTTTTTCATAAAGTAGAGGGTCAGCAAAACACAGGAAGACTTTCTAGGCAGTGGACTGACACGGAAGCTGCAGCAGTGGCTCGACATAACAATTGTGAGGACAGCGCAGGACCAGACAGTGTTTTGTTCTGCTGTATGCAGGGTTGCTCTCTGTCAGAACAGACTTGATGGGATCTAATAACAAGATGGCCTCAATGTCCAATGAAGATGTTAATAAAAATGGGCCCTTGTGGGGACAATGAAACAGCCTACAGTGGTTACAAAGTAGAAATAACCACGTGCTGTCATGGAAAAAAAGTAAATGGAAAATTATGTAGTATGGGCTTATTTTTTCATAGTTTTATTGACATACTCATCATGTACTTCCATAGTTGTCATATCAAAAAGAGCTGTAAAAAAAGTTGTATAATCACCACTACAATCAGGTCTCAAACATTTTCCTCCTCCTTGTACTCATTATTAGCTTCCATTTCCCCCCAATCTTTCCTCCCATACCCCCAATAAGCCATAAATCTAGGTACTGTCTCTATAGATTAATCTCTCCTGGATTTCATATACTGGAAAACATTTTTAAAAACATCAAAATTAAAAATAAATAAAAAGACCAACAACAAAATAAATTAGAGAAATAAACTCAATTGTAGGGGGAAAAACCCTAGGGAATATTAAAAACTAGAAAAAAATTGAAATGGGTCAAAAGAGAGATTAAATGGTCAGGTGTTACATTTTAACCTAATTACATCTGCATAATTGAGTTTACAATACTCACTGAAATCAAGACTATTAATATTCCTCAACTATGGTGAGAGGGTGTGTTAGGCTGGTTGACTAGAGAAACAAATCCAATGACACTCATATATGTATAACAAAGAACTTTATACAAGAAGCTTTATATATAGGAAAACATCCCAGCCCAGTCCAGATCAAGTCCATAAGTCCAATCCTAGTTCATAAGTCCCTGTTCAGACTCACGCACATAGCACATGCAATGATACAGAATGCAGGAACATTATAGCCAGTGGGTGGATCTAACAGTGCAGTGCATCACAGGGCTCTCGCAGGTCTCAGAGTGGCTCCCTGGCAGGAAGGTAAAGGTAGAGAGATGAGAGGGGCCAGCCTCCAGAGAGCCATTAATCTCCAAAGGAGGTCATCAAGCTGTTACTTGATTGGCAGGCTAAACTCCGCCCATATCCTCTTACAGGAGCCATGTTGGCACCCAAAAGCCTATCACAGAGGGGATTCATCAGAGGTTTAATCCATGTAGGAGCTCTGCAAACAGACCCCTCCCACTATCATCCACAACCTTCTGCTAATCAGGTATTCAAAATTTAAGCTCTGATACCATTCCCTCTGTCGAATTTGGGTTTTACTTTTTATCATCCTTAGATCACACACTGGTGTACTTCTTCCACGGTTTTAGTTAATGCTTCACTTAGATGGCTGCTTTGAAGACAAGCCTTCAAGACACTAGATGCTATTCTTTTTGATAGTCAGACACCATCTATTTTCTTCACCACACTTTGCTGTAGCACCCATATCTTCAGTGATCTCTTCAGGAGGGGCTGACTCAAAATGAATTGTTTTAGATTGGGGCTATAAGTAAGTTGCTTATTTTTACTTTAAATTTGCATACCTAAAAAACAAACCTGGAGGAGGTTCCAAGAGGATGTCCAGGTAGAATCACCTGCCTCGTAATGCTGCTGTAAGATCAGAAAGTTAAGAAGTAAAGTTACCAAAATTAGAATATGCTCAAACCTATCAGCAGACACCATAAGAAGAGGAGAGAGTGGAGTGACATATTCCGAAAGTTGAAAGAAAATAACACAAACCCAAGAATATCTACCCAGTCAAATTATCTATCAAGATAGATGGAGAAGTAAGAGTCTTCCTGGACAAGGCCAATAGTGGGAGGCAGGGTGCCAGAAATAGAGTTCAAGTGTACTAGGGTCTGTGAATCAGCCCTCCCCCAGTGATTTTTGTCCATGGAGTGATTCGAAGGCTCACTGAAATGCTCCAGACCTGCTAATCCTTCACCAGATACAGCAGGGATGGCATCTACCACCCCTTCCTGAGCACAAGATCCAACACCCACAGCATGCAGTAGTTACCCCAGACTGCTGCCTAAAGGTGGTGATAATCTTGGGCTCATAGACAGCCTCTGAGAACTAGCCACAAGGGTTCACACCAAAGGTCTCCTCTCTGTGACCCTCCCCACTCCTTCATTTTAGGCTTTGCACCTCTCTTCCTGGCCAGAAACAGAGCAACTATATCAGCTATCCCCTTTCCCTCTCTGCTCAGCTCCCCATCTGCCAGCATGGGTAACAACAGATATTAGACACAAATTTGCTGCAAATGTAGTATATTTACCACAACCTGCAGAGCTGTGTGGAGGGAGCCAGGGGATAACACAGGAGGGCAGCTCAGGCAATTCAGACCCAGTGGGCCCCAAATCCACTCAGTTAATCTGCATCACCCCATTACCAGGGCACCATAAAAGCCCAGGGCAGTTGGCTACAGGCAGCCCGCATAAACATTCCTACCAATCTCCCAAAGCGAGACATCAGGGCTCATTGAACCCTGGGGAAATAGTTCTGAGCTCCTCCAAAATGACACACAGACAGCAAACTACTTCAACAGCCTTAACGAAAATTCAGGAAAAACAAAAGACAATGTTGAGTGAGTTCTGAACCTAACAATGTTCATGGAAGAAGCAGACGTTGATCTGCTACAGAAAGCAATCTTCAGAAAGCTTCTTGGATTCATACAGGATATGAGGGAAGCAATACATAAAAAAAGATTAAAGGATAGAAGATATAAAGGCCACATACCAAAGGGAAATACAAGAATTAAGGAACAAAGTAACAAAAGCAAATAACAAATTTACAGACTTCACCAACATATGAGAAGAAGCGGAGAAGAGTACAAGTAATCGTGTGGATAACCATGTAGCTTTCAACAAATGGGAAAATGTCAATCAAGATCATCAGAGAAGCTGAAGAAAACTTAAGAACAATGTCTGATAAAATGAAGAGGAACAACATTAGAATAATTTGACATATAATAGTTAAACTATTCAACTTTGAGGAGAAAACCGTAATAGAGCAGCTAGGGGGAAAGAGGCAGTCACCTATAAAGTTACCAAAATTAGAATATGCTCAAACCTATCAGCAGACACCATAAGAAGAGGAGAGAGTGGAGTGACATATTCCCAAAGTTAAAAGAAAATAACAAGAATATTCTACCCAAGAATATTCTACCCAGCCAAATTATCTATCAAGATAGATGGAGAAGTAAGAGTCTTCCTGGACAAGGAAAAACTCAAAGAATCCGTTAAAAGAAACCCAGCTCTACAAAAAACTCTTACTGTCCCAGTATGGGCAGAAGAACAGCACTCACCAGCACAAATAAGAGACCGCCACATAGAGCAACTCCACCCAGAGATCAACACATTGAAAACAGCCAAGATAGCATTGGCTCAATGGTGAAAAAAAGGCAAGAATGAACAACACACACACACACAGACACAAAATGCATTGATAAGAAGGGAGGTAGGAAACACCCAACACAAAAGGTACAAGATTACATCACAGAGTCCACAGCTGGATGTAGTAACTCTGAATATCAATGACAGAGACTTGTGGACTGACTTAGAAAACACAAGTCATCAATCTGCTGCCTATAAGAGACACATCTCATGCTTGCAGACAAAAATAGGCAGAGGATAAAAAGCTGGAGAAAAATATACCAAGCCATTGCAATCCTAATCTCTGATAAAATTGACCTTAAGGTACAAGCCATAACATGATCCCAATTCTACCTTACAAATCTGGCTAGACCAGAGGATGTATACTGGTACAGATAGGAACTGGAAACACAGGGAAGCCAGGACAGATGGTTCCTTTAGGACCAGTGCTGAGAGTGACAATACAGGGAGGGTAGAGGAAGGGTGGGGTGGAAAGGGGGAACCTATCAAAATGATCTACATATAACCCCCTCCCTTTGGATGAACAACAGAAAAGTGGGTGAAGGGAGACATCGGACAGTGTAAGATGTGGAAAACAATAATTTATAAATTATCAGGGGTTCATGAAGGAGGGGGTAGTGGGGAGGGAGAGGAAAAAATGAGGAGCTGATACCAAGGGCTCAAGTAGAAAGAAAATGTTTTGAGAATGATGATGGCAATAAATGTACATATGTGCTTGGCACAATGGATGGATGTATGGATTTTTAAAATCATTTTATTAGGGGCTCATACAACTCTTATCACAATCCATACATACATCCATTGTGTAAAGCACATCTGTACATTCATTGCCCTCATCATTCTCAAAATATTTGCTCTTCACTTAAGCCCCCTGGCATCAGGTCCTCATTTTTTCCCCTCCCTCATGAGCCTTGATAATTTATACATTATTATTTTGCCCTGTCCGACATCTCCCTTCCTTCACCCCCTTTTCTGTTATCCATACCCCAGGGAGGAGGTCACATGTAGGTTCTTGTAATCGGTTCCCTCTTTCCAACCCACTCCCCCTTGACCCTCCCAATGGATGTATGGATTTTGATAAGAGTTGTACGAGCTCCCAATAAAAAGAATAAATAAATAAGTAATCACAGGCTCAGCAATCATAGTAGGTGACTTTAATACACCATTCTCTGAGAAAGACAGGTCACAGGGAAAGAAGCTCAACAAGGAAGTTACAGAACTAAACTCTACAATTAGATGACTTGACCTGATAGACATTTTCAGAGCTCTCCACCCAAATGCAAAAAAAAAAAAAAAATCACATTCTTTCCAAGTCCACCTGGCATATACTCAAAGATACACCACAAGTTGAGCCTGTGCAAATTGAAGCACATAGAGATCACTGAGACTTCTATCTCAGACTACTATGTCATAAGACTGACCACTATGTCATAAGACTGGAAATCAACAAAAGGATGATTAAGAAAACATGGGGAAACCATTGGAGGATGAATTACTCTCTACTGCAAAATGAGTGGGCCCTGGCCCAGATCAGAGATGAAATTAGGAAGCTTTTAGAAACACAAGAATGAGAATATGACGTACCAAAATCTTTGGGATGCAGCAAAAACAGTTATCAGAGGAAGTTTGTTAGCAATAAATGCACATATGAAAAATGAAGAGAGATTTAAGATTGACATGCTGACACAAAACCTCCAGCAATTAGAGTGGAGTCAACAGAACATCCTGCTAATAGCAAAAGAAAAGAAATAAGAAAAAATCAGGGATGAGATACAGGAGAGAGAAAAATCAATATAGCTAAAAGCTGGTTCCTTGAAAGGATTAACAAAATCCATAGCCTGTTGGCAAACCTAACCAAAGAAAGGAAGGAATAGATTTCAATAACCAGGATGAGGGATGAAACACTCTAATGGAATTAAAAGGCTAATTTCACAGTACTATGAATACCTGTACTCCAATGAATTCAGCAATGTGGACGACATGGACAAATACTTGGAAAAACAATCCCTCCCCAGTTTAGCCCAGATGGACATCACGAACCTCAACATATCCATAGCAATAGAGTAAATAGACACGTTTATAAAGGAATTACAAACAAAAAAATCTCCCAGGCCAGATGGCTTCACCAGAGAATTTTACCAAGCAATCAGGGAACCACTGACACCAATCCTACACAAACTCTTCCAGAGCATAGAAAAAGATGGCAAATTCCCAAAGTCTTTCTATGAAGTCATTATAATAACACTGATACTTAAAGTGAGCACAAGGATCCCACAAGAATTGAGAACTACAGACTGATATCTCTAATGAAAATCAATGCAAAAATCCTTAACAAAATACTGACCAATAGAATACAAAAGTATATAAAATGAATTATTCACCATGAGGAAGTGGAATTCATTCCAGGGATGCAGGGATGGTTCAACACCTGAAAGGATATCAGCATTATCACCACATTGACATGAAAAAAAAAGATAAGAACCACATGATAATATTGATAAGACACAGAAAAACTATTCAACATCCAAAACCCATTAATGTTTAAGACACTCAAAAAGAGAAATGGAAGTAAAATTCCTCAATATAATGCAATCTATATATGAAAAATCAATAGCCAATGTGATAGTCCATGGAGAAAAGACTAAAACAATCCCACTGAAAAAGGGGACTAGACAAGGATGCCCCTTGTCCCCATTTTTATTTGACATTGTACTGGAGGTCGTAGCTATCAACATAAGGCAAAGGAAAGACATCAGAGGTATTTGGGGAAAGAAGAGGTAAAACTATAGTTATTCGCAGATGATATGATTCTATATATGGAAAACCCCAAAAGTGCCACAAGAGGAGAGCTAGAAGCAATAGAGGAATATGGCAGAGTGGCAGGATACAAGATCAACAAACAGAAGTCTATTGGACTGCTATTGGATGAGACCATAGAAGAGATTAAAAAGGTAGTACCCTTCACAATACTCAAGCACAAATTGAAATATCTAAGGATATACCTAACCAAAAAAACCAAAAGATTTTTACAAGGAAAACTACAGAACACGACTACAAGAAATCAAAAGTTACCTCTAAAATGGAAGAATATGCCATGCTCATGGATTGGAAGACTTAACATAATAAAGATGTCAGTCCTACCGCTATCCGGATACAAATACCAAGATCTTTCCTCAAAGAAGTGGAAAAGCTGACTACCAACTCCATATAGAAAGGGAAGAAGCCCAAAATTAGCAGATAATTCCTCAAGAAGAAGAACAAACTGGGAGGGCTTGCTTTACCTGATTTTAGCACTTATTATCCATCCACAGTGGTCAAAACTGTATGGTACTGGTATAATGACAGATATGCAGACCAAGGGGAAAGAACTGAAAACCCAGAAATGAAATCATCAGCATACAGACAACTGATCTTTGATATGGGCCCCCAAAATATCAAATGGGAAGTAGATGCCCTATTCTTCAAGTGGTGCTGGAAAATAATATCTACCTGCAGAGAAATGAAGCAAGACCTTTACCTCACTGCACAAGAATAAACTCAAGGTTGATCACAGACCTCAAGGCAAAATCCCAAACTATTAGGGCCATTAATAAGGGAATTGGGACAAACCTAAGAACTTTGGTGCAGGGACTACATAAGCTATCAGAAATGGGGAAGAACACAAACACAGAAGAAGCACAAATTGACAAGTAGGATATGCCTAAGATAAAATATCTGTATACATCAAAAGAATTCCACATGAGAGTAATAAGAAACCCCACAGAATGGTAAAACATCTTTAGCAATGACATATCAGACAAAGGTGTTATTACTGAAATCTACTAAAATACTCTGCTAGCCTACAATAATAATAATAATTAAGCCCACTGAGGAAGGGGGTAAAGGATCTGAACAGAAGTTTCAAAAGGGCAGAAATCCTAACGGCCAATAAACATATGAGAAAATGTTCCTGATCACTAGCCATAAGGGAAATGCAAATTAAATCAACTATAATATACCACCTAACACCCTCAAAGATAAAGATAGCCCAATTAAAAAAAAAGAAAGTAACAAGTGTTGAAGAGGTTGTGGTGAGATAGGAACTCTCGTCCACTGCTGGTGGACCTGTAGGTATGTACAGCCATTTTGGAAATTGATTTGATGATACCTAAAACAAATGGAAACCGAGCTACCATATGACCCATCCCTCTATGGGGCATATAACCAGAAGAGGTAAGAAACAGACCACAGCCAGACATCTGCACCCCAATGTTTATCACAGCACAGTTCACAATTGCAAAGATTTGGAAACAACCTAAATTTTCATCAACAGACAAATGGACTATAAACTGGTATATAGATACAATGGAATACTACACATCCCTAAAAGCACCGATGAATGTATGAAGCATATCATTGCATGGGAAGAGTTGGAAGAAATTATGCTAAGTGAGGTAAGCCAAGCACAGAAGGATGAGTCCACTGAGGTAAACTTAAAAAGCACTAGGGGAAAAGCCACTAGATGCATAAATTCCCAGAGTGAGCAAGGCCCATGCACTCTGCCAGGGTCAGACCCAGCCCTGGGATGCATATGGCAGCCAACTAAAAAGGAGAGGGAAAGGGGAAAGAAAAGAGGACATGAGTGGAGGGAGGAGGGGAAAAAAAAAGAGGACCTGATGCAAGGGGCTTAAGTGGAGAGCAAATGCCTTGAGAATGATTGGGGCAGGGAATGTATGGATGTGCTTTATACAGTTGATGTATGTATATGTGTGGATTGTGGTAAGAGTTGTATGAGTCCCTAATAAAATGTAAAAGAAGAAAAGAGAGAAAAAAAAAAAGAAAAGAGGACATGAGTAGTGGGGGAACAGGGCATTAACCCACTTATGTCTCCATAAGTAAGGGAGAAAGAAGGATCAGACTTCACCCTGATATACCAAGTCATGAGCAGTGAACTAATAGAGAGGTCTGTGGGGCTGGCCCCAAGCCCAGCTATGTGGACCCCCTCCCCAGAAGATTGCACTACAGAGGACAGCTCTGAAGACACAGCCTGGGAAGAGTGGCCAGTCTGCCCAGACCACATGAGAACAAACTAAGAGGCAAAGAGAGAATGAGATAGAGCGGACAGCATCCTGGCCCACCAAACCCTGAGGCTCACCTTCCTAACACAATTGCTGAAGTCAAAATGGGTGCATAAAAAAATGTGGTGAAGATAGCTGATGGTGCCCAGCTATTACAAGATATAGCATCTGGGGTCTGAAAGGCTTGACGTCAAATAAGTGGCCATTTAGCAGGGAAGCAACAAAGCCCACCAGCCTGTGTGATCATGAGGTGTCAAAGGAATCAAGTATCAGGCATCAGAAGACCCCAAACAAACAATAATATCGATGTGAACAAGGGGGGTCGGAGTTGAGACCCAAAGTTCACCTGTAGACAATTGGATATCTCCTCACTGAAAGGTCACAAGGAAGGGACAAGCCAGACAGGGTGCAGTATAGCACCAATGAAACACACAACATTCCTCTAGTTCTTTAATGCTTCCTCCCCTCTCCTATCATGACCCCAGTTCTACTTTATAATTCTAAATCTGGCTAGACTGGAGCATGTACACTGGTACAGATAAGAGCTCTCGGTACACAGAATCCAGAACAGATAAACCACTGAGGAACAATAATGGAAGTAGTAATCCTTGAGGGTAGGAGGAAGGTGGGGGAGAGAAGGAGATGAAAGGGGGAACCGATTACAATGATCGACATATAACCCACCCCGCCCCCCACCCCCAACTCCGGGGAATGAATAACAGAAACATGGGTGAAGGAAGACAGTGAATGATGTAAGATGTGAAGATCATAATAATTTATAATTTATCAAGGGATCACAAGGGTGGGAGAGGGAGGGAAAAAAGAGGAGCTGATACCACGGGCCTAAGTAGAAAATGTTTTAAGAATAATGATGGCAACATATGTACAAATGCTCTTGATGTATGCATTGTTATAAGAGTTGTAAGAGACCCCAATAAAATTATATATATAATCTTCCAACCCACTTGCGATTGAGCTAATTCTGCCGCATAATGACCCTATATCATGTTTTTGAGGTTGTAAATCTTTTTTAAAAATCATTTTATTGGGGACTCGTACAATTCTTATCACAATCCATACATACATCCATTGTGTCAAGCACATATGTACATTTGTTGCCATCATCATTCTCAAAACATTTGCTTTCTATTTGAGCCCTTAATATCGGCTGCTCATTTTCCCCCTCCCTCCCCACTCCCCCCTACCTCATGAACCCTTCATAATTCATAAATTATTATTTTGTCATATGTTACACTGTCTGACGTCTCCTCCCATCCTCTTCTCTGCGGTCCATCCCTCAGGGAGGAGGCTGTACATAGATTCTTGTAATCAGTTCCCCCTTTCTACTCCACATTCCCTCCACCCTCCAGGCATCGCCACTCTCACCACTGATCCTGAAGGAGTCATCTGTCCTGGATTCCCTGTGTTTCCAGTTGCTATCTGTATCAATGTACAGCCTCTGGTCTAGCCAGATTTGTAAGGTAGAATTGAGATCATGATGGTGGGGGGGAGGAAGCACTTAAGAACTAGAGGAAAGTTATATGGTTCATCGTTGCTACCCTGAACCCTGACTGGCTCATCTCCTCCCCACAACCCTTCAGTAAGGGGTGTCTGGTTGGCTACCGATGGGCTTTGAGTCTCCACTCTGCACTCTCCCACATTTGCAATGATATGATTTTTGGTTCCTTGATGCTTGATACCTGATCCCTTTGACAGCTTGTGGTCACACAGGCTGGTGTGTTTCTTCCGTGTGGGCTCTGTTGTTCTGAACTAGATGGCCACTTGTTTATCTAGAGGCAGTAAATCTTTAAAGGAACACACTGTCTCATTTTTCTCCCACTGAGCTGCTGGTAGGTTTGAACTACTGACTTTGTGCTCAGTAAAGCGGGGTTTTCTATTACCTTAAAGAGTTATGGTCTTGGAAACTCACAGGGGCAGTTCTACCCTGTTCTATAGGGTCTCTGAGTTTGCTTCCACTTGATGGCATAGTTTGGTTTTTATGGTTTGGGGATCTAACATTTACCCCACAGCGCCACCTACCAACATATTAATGTATACTTAACAACAACAACTCCAAAATTCATTGCCATCCAGTTGATGTCACAGCGATCCTCTAGGAATGGGTAGAACTGAGTACAACTGCTCATCTTTCTCTGGAAGAGTGGCTAGTGGTTTCAAACTGATGATCTTGCATTTAGCAGCCCAGTTTGTAAGCACTAAGTCACCAGGACTTCTATACATAACAAAAGCAAAGAGAAATAAACCTCAAAGTCTTGTTTTGGAAATACAAGATATTTTTACTTTCCATAGTAATGATTAATTCATAGTGCTTAAAGGAAATTGTGATTATTCTGGACACTCCCTTACTGAAGGGTTGTGGGGAGGAGATGAGCCAATCAGGGTGCAGGGTAGCAACGATGAAACATATAACTTTCCTCTAGTTCTTAAGTGCTTCCTCCCCTCCCACCCCCCCACTATCATGATCCCAATTCTACCTTACAAATCTGGCTAGATCAGAGGCTGTACATCGATACAGATAGCAACTGGAAACACAGGGAATCCAGGACAGATGACTCCTTCAGGACCAGTGGTGAGAGTGGCGATACCTGGTGGATGGAGGGATTGTGGGTAAAAAGGGGGAACCAATTACAAGAAATCTACGTACAACCTTCTCCCTGGGGGATGGACTAACAGAGAAGTGGGTGAAGGCAGATGTCAGACAGTGTAACATATGACAAAATAATAATTTATGAATTATGAAGGGTTCATGAGGGAGGGGGGAAAATGAGGAGCCGATATTAAAGGTTCAAGTAGAAAGCAAATGTTTTGAGAATGATGATGGCAACAAATGTACATATGTGCTTGACACAATGGATGTATGTATGGATTGTGATAAGAATTGTAAGAGCTCCAATAAAATGATTTTTTTAATTGTGATTAATAAATGGGTTAATATATCTGAAAAGGCTATTAAAATAGTAGGTGGTATTTTGAAGCATTTATATAATTAGGTATTATTTTTGTTAAATATTTTGGAAACATTTTAATTTTTAAATAAATATTCATTTACTTTTATAAACAGAAAGGAAAAATTAAAATAAATATAGTGAAATGGCAGGCAATAGGCATAAAATGCAAGGAGTTCTGGTAGCGTGATGGTTAAACACTCAGCTACTTTGTGGGAGAAAGATGTGGTAGCCTGCTTCTTTGCAGCCGGGGAAACTCTTGGAAACCTTATGGGGGGCAACTCTACGACATCCTATGCTATAGAGCAGGGGTGTCAAACTGGCAGCCTGTGGGCCGCCTGCAGCCCTCAAGGTAATTTTTTGTTGCCCATGAAGCGCTGAAATAAAATGTAATGAGAAAAATTTGTTATGAAGAAAATAGCGCTTAGGGGAAATTGAGGCAATACCGCAGGCGCTATTTTCCCCTAAGCGCTATTTTCTTCCTAACATTTTTTTCTATTTTCATTTTATTTGTTTCGTGGGCCACCAAAAAATTACCTCGGGGGGCCGCAAGTGGCCCACAGGCCACCAGTTTGACAGTCCTGCTATAGAGTCACTGTGAGTTAGAATCAACTACGGCGATGGGTTTTGGGTTTTAGGTACAAAATGTTTAAGCATTTTAAATGTGAATGAAAAGTTAAAAATAAATGAAAACCTTGAAGATTCATATTGGAAAAAAGATGGTTGATAGGGAAAGGTTGATAATTCTGATGCCGCAGACAGAAGAGAATTGGAAACTAGAATGATAAGTAAATGTTTACCACAGGCCAGGAGCTCTGGTGGAACAATGACTTAAACACAGGACGGTTATCTTCAAGGTTGGAGGTTCAAATTAAACCCCATCAGGCTGTTTTTGTAAAAATAAACAATCTCAAAAACCCTGTGGAGCAGTCTACCCTATAGAGTCACTCTGATTTACTATGCTGATATGCTATCTGATTTGGAATCTACTGCATATCTATAGTTTTCATGTGACCATAGGCCAGGCATTCCAATTGTTAAAATTCATAGGGAAAAGAGGTGAAACTGGGAAAGAAGTGGAACATCCTTCCCTTTGAAATGAGAAGATTTATCACCTCCAACTCCCTTAAATTGTGTTAAATCTGATAGAAAGATACTTAAAAAAACAACAAAAACCCACACCCAAAGGTCAGCTTTCATCAGATTTCTAGAAAAGGGATTTGAGTGCTTTCTTTGAAAGGTAAAAGAATTTAGGGAAGATGAAAGGTTGGTTTTAAAAATAATTTTAGATGAAAAAAATGAGCCAGTTTCTGCAAGTTCTCAACTGGGGCTCATGATGACCCCGCATGACAGAGTAGAACTGCATCCAGATTGCCCTGGGCCAGTCTTTCTCCTGGGAGTTGATATAGTGTTTCTCCTTGGGAACCACGGATGGGTTCCAAAAGGTTAGCAGGCAAAATGCTTAACTGCTTATGTCAACAGAGTTCCTTTGAAGTAGGATTAGATTCTCTTTAGGGACATTGCCAAATTCGAGTGATTGGCTCATCTTGCCCCTCCCTTACACTGGTAAACTCTCAGGGCAGATTGAGTTTCTATCTTTCAGGCTCCAGCTCCGTTTAGAGTTTCTTCGGACCAGTGACATTAGCTGTGGATCACTACCTACCATCCATTCTTTCCACTTCCTTCAACCTAAATGCTTTCCAAACATCTCAAAAAATCTTTAATTTTACTAGTCCAGATTCTAGATCTGACTGCCTTCCCACTAACTTTCGATAATTTAGTGCTTTCTGATTCAGGGTTTTTTTTGTTGTTAGTCATGCGTTCTTATAGTTTGTGGGGAAAAAAAAGGCTTACAACGTTTTTGAAAATTATTAATCCTATGCGATTATAAAGCATAATGGTTTTCAGTATTCACTTTTCTTTTCCTAAAACTTTCGGAGAAATTGGTTTGCCCGAACACAACATCATCCCTGAAGAAAGAAAGTGGGTGGGCGCTCCTCTCACGTTATTGCTCCTTTTGTCTTTGGCTCGGATTAAAGTGTCATGGCGTCTTCAAGAAAAGGGGGCGAGCTTTGTCTGGCACAGTCATCGGTGGCTCCGGGCTGGGTGGAGCAGTGGACAGAGGGAGGAAAAGGGGCCCCAGGTGGGATGGAAAAGGCCGGACCCTCCAAGAGGTCTCCGCCGGACGGGCTCCATGGGAGCGAGGCCCGACTGAAACTCCCAGCGACAGACCGTGCAACGGGGCACCGCCCACCCCTGTCCTTGTCCAATGAAAACCTCAGAAAGCGAGGCACCGCCCATCTGTTGGTCAGGACGCCGCGAGGGCGGGGCCCGCAGTTCGGTTGCGCTGTGGAGCGCAGCTGTGAGGGAGTCGCTGTGATCCGGGCCCCGGAACCCGAGCTTGAGCTGAAGCGCAGGCTGCGGAGAGTGGAGTCCGGAGGTGAGCGCAGAAGAGAACGAGGGGTTCGGGTGGGAAGTCAGCGAGCGGACGGTCGGATCGGCTCTTCGGAGCCCCGGGACGTTGGACCCCGCCAGGCCGGTCCCTGAGGGCGGCCTTGCTCCCTCGGGAGCCTGGGCCGGGCCCGCCTGAGCTGAGGGCCCGCTTCTGCCTCAGAGTCCCTGGCCGGCCCTCCCCAACCTCTCGAGTGTGGCGGCGGCCCGGAATTGTGCCCGCGCGGGTCGTGGGGGGCCGTAGCGTTCGCTTGGAACTCTGGCTGGCGAGAGGCGGGGCCGCGCGGCGGGGGCGGGGCGGGGGCGGCCGTCAGGCGGCGGGCGCGGGCCTGCAGGCCTGCGGAAGCGCAGCGTCCGGGCCGGGCCCGAGGCTGCGGCGGGCGCGCTGCTGGCTGCGCGGGGGCGTGGCCTCCGCCCCTGACGGCGCCGCCCCCCAGCGGCCTTTGCTGAGGTGGCCGCCGCGCACCCCGCGCCTGCGAGGAGGGCCGGCGCGCCCTCCCAGCCCCTTGGGCAGGGCGACCTGTTGGAATGTGAAATTCCAAGGGCCTCTTCCTCTCCCGAGCGGACAGTCCCGCAGGGGTCGGCGCGAAGACTGTCCGCTCGGGGTGAGGGCAGCCTGGGAGAGGCCCGCGGCCTGCCCGCCGGTGCGGGGGAGTCGGCACGCAGAGGGGGTTGCGTTTCAGCCAATGTAAAGGCTCCGAGTAAAACTCCGGGGCCCCCCCCTACTCGGCGGCGTGAACCTGCGGTGCACTTCGGGGTCGCTGGCGGCAGCCCGAAGATTCAGGGGCGCCAGTTCAGCAAACCGCGTCCGCGCGGTGCTTGGCCAGACCCCCAGAAAACCCCAAGCCCGGGGCTGGCAGCGGGTGCAGACTCACGGAGAGGCGACGGGGCACCGAGTGCGCAGTCGGGTCCCGAGCCCCGCGCGGAGGAGGGGGGTTCAAACTGCCCGCCCCAGCCCCCAGCCGGGCTCTTCGACCCCTGCGCCCCCGGGGTTCCGGGCCTGACGCTACTGTGGCCTTTTCTGTAAGCCATTCTCGTGAACCCTCCACCACCCGAGGCAAAGAAAGGTTGGCAAAGGTAGCTTGACCAGTCGGTGAAGTGATGGATGCTCTTGGGTAATTATTTTGCCGGTGGAGAGGGAACAAGCACATTCCAAGGGCATCCCTATGACGGATGGAAGTTTAGCTGCCCAACTGTGGATAGGAGCCCTAGTGGGCTAAGCACCGGGTTAACCGCATCAGTGGCTTGTAGAGAGAGAACGAGGCTGGCTGCTCCCAGAAGGATTTACAATCTCAGAAACCCTAAGGGGGGGGGCAGTTCTCTGCTCTCGTCATTCTGAGTCAGAATCGCCTCGATGACAGTGGGGTTTGACTGGATAGTTTGTGTTCTGGGTTTAAAGTTTCTTTAGAGCCACTGGCTGCAGGCTTCCTGTGTTTGAATCCCACTGATCCTTCCTATTAACATCTGGCTGGGAATTTTTCTTAGTGTTTCCAGATTCTAGATGCATTTGATGATTATTACCGGAATGCAAACTTTCTTAAGCTATTTTTCAAGGGAAGGACTGATCTCAAACTCAAGTTTCCTGGTAGATTATTGAGGCATGCTTTCCTAGCTAGACTGAGGGAAATATCTAGGAGGCAAGAACTTAGAAAATTACTTGGGAAAGCAATATTTTACCCGATTTTTCTCTATAATGTCTGTTGTTTCTTGGTGTTTACTAAAATTTCATCTAGTAAAAAATCTGGAATAAATATGGTGGGTGTTGGAGGAAACAGGTGGGTAGATCAGAGAGTTCTTTTTTTTTTTAAAAAAAGTGGATTTTTCAAAATAATGGTGTTGATTGGAGGCTTCTGGGAATCCAAACTAACTTAAAGGAGCAAATTTACTTTCCAGAATATCATTTTATACCGGAGAACACTGCCTTGAACCAGCATACATAGGTTCCAATTTCTACACAGCCTTTGTTCTTAAAGATAGGGAGTAACATTTTGTCTGTCTTTTGACTTTCTAGAAGTTAGTGACATTCAGCTTAATAGGATTCTTACTATAATTATTTAAATTCTTTTCCTTAGCCATATCCTGGGAAATTTTATACTGTACAGTAGTACATTTTTCTATAAGGTATTTTCTTCTCTAAGGTACTATCTTCTTGAGTTACTTGTATTTGAAAAATACATGATAGATTTAGTGCCTTCAAGGAAATGTAAGCATGATTGAGCCATGGGAATGAAATGGGAATTGGAGCCTTAAAGTCTTTAGAATTGCCTCGAGCTTGTGACAGTTTAGAAGACCTCATTTATTTTGTTCATTATTGAATCTGAACAGCTAGCCTAGTGTTTGCTCACTACACATTTGTTGCATAATAAACATTTATTGAATGAATGAAAAAATGTTGCTAAACAATACTCATTTTCTATACTTACATCACACCACAGGGAAGGTGAGGTCATTAGGGATGAGGTCACTCACTAATCATTGCCAGTCACCTGACCTGGCCAAGAGTAGCGTCATCACAGATTGGCTGGGGCATTCTGTACATAGGAGGGATGGATAGTGATGGCCAAGGTTAGTTCTAGCTAGATAAATCAACAGTGTTTTATTTCAGCTGGAAGAAGTTGTTGAGGGTGTGATAGGTCCAGCCTAAGGGTTGGATAAGCAGAACATTTTTGAGTGTAGAGTAATTTCTTTGGCAAAAGACAGCTATTGGGTGAGTACCGTATATACATATTCGTGTATAAGCCGAGTTTTTTTTTCCAGCACTTTTATACAGTTTTTTTTTTCTTTTATACAGTTTTGTGGTAAAATTAGGTGCCTCGGCTGATATTCTCAGGTATATACTCGGGTATATATTTACTGAGAAGGGATAAAAACCAAAATACACTCACTGCCACTGAGCCAATGCTAACTCATAGTGACCCTATAGGACAGGTTAGAACTGTCCTTGACAGTTCCCAAGGCTGTACTCTTTACAGTAGTAGAAAGTCCTGCCTTTCTCTTAGTGGTTTTGATCTGCTGACCTTGCAGATTGCAGCCCAGTTCGTAATCACTACACCACCAGGGGTTCCTTGAGAAGAGCTAGGCTCTCTGACTGTTCCCTTGGATCTCACTAAGTGTGGTTTTACTGCCATAAATCTTGTGTTTGCCTCTCCTGAGTACTTTTCTTCAAGGTAGCTACTGTTCTCCAGACTACTAAGGAGAATAATTAGTTTCCATATTGAATAATTCTGACTTTGGATTTAAAGGCAAGAGTTGTTTTGTTGTTGTTGATTGTCTTAATAGATCTGCCCTGACCTTCTCTAACTTCTCCCTCCATCCTTGCTCCAATCAATGCAGGACTGAGAGTTCGTTCGTTCCAGCATGTCAGAGGGGGAGTCTCAGACAGTACTCAGCAGTGGTTCAGACCCAAAAGTAGAATCCTCATCCTCAGTTCCTGGCCTGACATCAGTATCACCTCCTGTGACATCCACGACATCAGCTGCTTCCCCAGAGGAGGAAGAAGAAAGTGAAGATGAGTCTGAGATCTTGGAAGAGTCACCCTGTGGCCGCTGGCAGAAGAGGCGAGAAGAGGTAAGGTATTGATAGTGCCACTTGGGTGAATGAATTCTAAAGTGAGAACTGGAGGGGGCAAAGTCTCAAAGGGGGAGAAAAAACAGGTTTAGGGAGAGCAAAACAATCAAATGGAGTAGTGGAATGAAATGTTCATGTGGTTGTTCGGTGACATCGAGTTGGCTTTGACTCATAACAGAATGAAACACTTTCTGATCTTGTGCCGTCCTTACAGTCTTTGCTGTGTTTGAATCCATTGTGGCAGCCACTGTGTCAATCCATCTTATTGAGTCTTCCTTTTGGAGGGTTCATGGCCTAATTTTAATGTCTCTTCATTTGCATTTCTTCTCAGGTGAATCAGCGGAATGTGCCAGGTATTGACAGTGCATACCTGGCCATGGATACAGAGGAGGGTGTAGAGGTGGTGTGGAATGAGGTACAGTTCTCTGAGCGCAAGAACTACAAGCTACAGGAGGTAGGTGATGGGGAAAGAATGGGGCCTTGCGGGTATGAGAACACTGATGCTAAATTGGATTGATTTGGGGGAAGCTGACTAGGGAGAGGGTGCTTTGGAGTTAGATGATTTCTGGGACAAGGAATATATTTTTCAGTATTATTATAATAGTTTCTTCCTTTTTTAAAAAAAACAATAGTTTATTATCTATCTCATCTTCCTTTTCCTAGGAAAAGGTCCGTGCTGTGTTTGACAATCTGATTCAGTTGGAACATCTCAACATTGTTAAGTTTCATAAGTATTGGGCTGACATTAAAGAGAACAAGGCAAGGGTAAGGACTCTTCCTGCGATTTCTTTACTGTAGAAACTAGCTACAGTGATTGTTCCTTTATATCTGTAGATTAAACAAGGTAGTTATCAAACAACTGGAATCAGCTCCTGGGGGGATTAGACTACCACCTGTGCCTTTTGTCTTGTTAGAGAAACTACAGAAGTGAATGAACTCTGTTTTCTCCTTCCATGTTGCCTAGTAGTCTTTCATCGTCCTTTAATCCAAGGATGGGAGCCCTAGTGGTATAGTGGTTACGCATTGGGCTGCGATCTGCATGGTCAGCAGTTCGAAACCATCAGTATCTCTGAGGGACAAAGACTGGGCTTTTTATTCCCACAAACAGTTAAAAGTCTTGAAAAACCCACAGGGGTTGATATGCGTTAGCATTGACTCAATGGCAGTGAGTTAATCCAAGGAAGTGAGGGTAAGAACAAAAGGAGAGGGAAAAAAAATCTTGATAATATAAGAAGGGACTTCAGAGAGTTCATGGAAGAATTCCAGTATCTATTAATTAATTCCATTTTCCACAAACTTTTGAAACTCATTTATATGGTGCATATATGTCACCACATAAGGATCATTTCTACTGTCGGGCTTTATTTGTGTGCCTTGCCTTCCCAGGTCATTTTTATCACAGAATACATGTCATCTGGCAGCCTCAAGCAATTTCTGAAGAAGACCAAAAAGAACCATAAGACTATGAATGAAAAGGTATGGAGTCTCCAGAGGGAGGTAGTGTTAGAGAGTTAAAAAGGACGTTAATTATGATATTGACTAGGAAGGAGGAGATGAAGGAAACTGATGAGTGGGGTGTTGAGAGAGGGATGACTGCTGACCATTGGACCAAACTCTATTCCAGGCTTGGAAACGCTGGTGCACACAAATCCTCTCTGCTCTGAGGTAAGTTGTGTTTGGTTAAATTCTGTCCCATATTGCCTGATTCAATTCCTCCAAACAGATTCCAGGGCCTACACTGCAGTTCTTTTCTGCTCCCCACTTTGTTTGAGTCATACACTGTCAAGATTAGGCCCCTCGGGTCTTTTTGAGGGGGTCCTCCCAGTGCCCTAACCACAATACTTTCTCCTTCCTGTTGCTTTCTCCTATACTTACCCAGCTATTTAAGTCATCAGGCATAATGGAGATTCAGAGTGTGGGATTTTCTTTGCGGTGACCAGCAGGAGACCTGGCCCTTGTTCCTCTTAACCCTTGGGTTCCCCCTGCCCCTAATTTCCAAGTGGCCCCTCTAACAGCCCAGTGCCCCCACAGCTACCTGCACTCCTGTGACCCCCCCATCATCCATGGGAACCTGACCTGTGACACCATCTTCATCCAGCACAACGGACTCATCAAGATTGGCTCTGGTGAGGGGAGGGAGAGGTTCTGGGCAGGGGAGCCTCGGGAATTTGGGAACCATGGGGGTAAGATGCAAGGAACGGGAAAGAGCAAAGCAAAATTCTGAGGTGTTGAGTAGTGATAAAAAAGAGAAAGTACATGGTTAGGGGAATGTACAGGGAGAGGCCAGTTGATTAGTAGAGAGAGGGTAGGGTATACCTTTATGTGTGTACCTTTATGAAGTGAAACGGGTTACTACAGATCTTGTTAGGAGGTTGGGAAAGGGCAAGAGATGGTGTGAGGTCTGCTTTGAGCCCCTAAGGCCAGACCCTACCATAGGAGGTTCCAGGCTGTGCCTGCCATGAGTGCATTCATTTGCTGTGTATCAGTATGCAGTGTGACATTTCTGTGTGCTGTGTCTGTGTGATAATTGTGTGTCCATTTGTCTGGGGCTTGGCTGCTCCATTGCTCACAACTTTTCTCTGTTTTCCTCCCTCCCGCTTACGGGCTGCTCTGTACCCAACAGTCTTTCATAGGATTTTTGCTAATGGTGAGAGCTCCCTCTGCCCCTTGTGGGGCTCTGTTTGTGTTCCCTCTGCTCCTCTCTTAGGCTGCTCAGTGCATGCAGTCGTGGGAGCAAGCCCCTGCTCTCCTCCCTCCCCTGCCTAATGTTGCCTGTTTAGCTTTTGCCCTCTTGAACCTCCACCTGCTTGCCCCCTCCTTAACCTGCTTGTTTCCTGTGGATTCTGCCTGGCTGGCTACCTACCTCTTGTTTTCTTATTCCCCATCATCATCAGGCTGGTTCCCCAAATCATACTGTGCTCCTAGACTGTGATTTGTAGTCATTGTTGACGATCTGAGTGAGTCCAAAATGGACCCAGCCCTGGTTCCTCATTTCAGCCATGTGGAGAATAAGGGGATAGAGTAGGTGACTCAAAAGTTTGGCATTAAAAGTGAAACTTACTCAAGGGTATTGACTCAGTTCAGAATTACTGTATATACTCATGTATAAGCCAAGTTTTTCAACACATTTTAATGCCATTTTTGTGGTAAAGTTAAATGCCTTGGCTGATATTCGGGGTGGGCTTATACTTGAGTATATGTGGTATTTTTTAATTTCTGGCAGTTACAGTGGGTAAGGAGGTGAGCTACTTTGTTATATGTTAATGATTCTTACCCTTTGTTGTCCAAGTTCCTGAGGTCTCTAATGGCCCCAGATTAGGAAGGGCTGCTTATGTTTAATGATATTTTCAAGGTGAATAAAAGAGCCAAAGCCAAATATTTTAATGTGATCAGGGATTAGATGGATCTGGACCCTGGGAAGGTGAACAGGCCACAAATCAAAGGTTTTTATCAGACTGCTTTCCACCATGACCAGCCCAAAGCTTTCCCCATGTCCCCGTTAATGTAACCATGTTGCTGCTGAGTTAGGAACCTTCCATGAGAAGCAGCAGGCTTGAGAAAGGAGAAGTAGACAGTGGTCATTTTTTGGTCTATAGTTCAGAATGGGCAGGGGGATAGGTTTGTGCCTGTTGAGGGTTAGAAAGGAGACTCGGGAGAGGCTTTGGGGGCCTCTCTCTGGAGTAAGAATATACTTCCCTGATGGTGGTCAGATTGTGGGTATTTTCCCTACTCTCAGTGGCTCCTGACACTATCAACAATCATGTGAAGACTTGCCGAGAAGAGCAGAAGAATCTACACTTCTTTGCACCAGAGTACGGAGGTGAGACAACCCACTTTCTGGCCTTGTCTTATCTCTCGGTTTTCTACTTTGCAACCTGAGGTACATAATCCAAATGCCTCGTATTTCTGCCTTAGTATATATAAAAGGTGTTTTTGTATTTTTTAAAGAGGCATTATTGCCACCTTCCATTTTCAATCTCCTTTTCACCCAAATCTTTTCTGTTTTCTTTAGAAGTCACCAATGTGACAACAGCAGTAGACATCTACTCCTTTGGCATGTGTGCACTAGAGGTAAGGAGATGAGATGGGCAGGGGGGAAATCAGGACAAATTAGAAGGTGGGAGTGGCAAATAAAGGGGGAGGGCAGGGAAGTTCATACTCTTCAGGGTAATTGTGGGGCACTGGAGTTATTAGCGCTCTGCTTTTCCTCCCCCCCCCCCCCACTGCAGATGGCAGTGCTGGAGATTCAGGGCAATGGAGAGTCCTCGTATGTGCCACAGGAAGCCATTAGCAGTGCCATCCAGCTTCTAGAAGACCCGTTACAGAGAGTAAGGACCTTCAGAGTCACTCCTTCCTTTACTTTGAAATATCTTCAGGTTTTCTTTGCCACCTGACCCACCTACCTACTTGAAGTATGTGCTCTTCTAAGAGCAAAGGAAGGGAACATAACACAGAAAGGACAGACAAAAAGCAGTTAGCATTTCACTAGGGTGGTACCCACCATGTTTTTTATATATGTATACACACAGATTTTGGAGATTAAGATGAGTAATGCTGGGGTTAAAGGTTGTGTGTTAATTATGTCAAAAGAAGAGATCAACTAATTTGATAGTTAATGTAGGCCATTGGTATGTATACTCTTGATATTTTCAAAGAAATTGATCAGTATTAGCTAATCAAATCAATCATTTGCGATGTGGTATGTGTAGCTTTAGGGAAAGCATCCTGAAATAATGAGATAAAGAGCTAATACTTAAAAGATGTAAAGATATTAAAATAGGGACAGGGCCTGAGTAGGTACAAATGAGGCGAGCTGGTACTTCCTTAATGAGGTAAGCATAATAGGGAGCAGGAAGACTAATGGGAAGTTGTGAGGCCAGGGTGGGTCATTTCCAATTCAGCATTAGGGTGGAATATCCAAGTAAAATTTAAGTAATATCAAGTAAAAAATTGATCTTGTCGGCAATCAGAATGAAAGTAGGAAAACTGGAGATAGAAAGGAGGTAGGGACTCACTGTCTCACTCATTCACTCACTCACTGTCTCACTCACTCACTCACTCAGTAACTCACTGACTCACTCACTGAAACAAAAAAAAAAAAGGAGGTAGGTGGTTTTGAGAGGCAGCATGAGAGAATCCAGTGGATTCAAGAGAAAATTGCATAGACCAAAGAAATCGCGACGCTGTTGGCAAACAAAGATGATGAGTGTTCTTGACCACTGTGGCTCTCAAGCAGCTCAGTTTCGTGAGTGTTGCAGAAGAATGTTGGGCCGAGAGGTAGAAAATAAGGAAAAAATAAGTTTGAACGGTAAAGAGAGAAGCAAGCTTCTGATTAAAGATCATAAGAAAAAGAATTAAATCCAGAAAGAAGAATATTTTTCATATAATACATTATGGGTTTCAGAGCCATTTCAGATACAGTTTGTTCCACTTAATCAGCACTAAGTACCTAGTGTCTACAAAGCTTTGTGCTAAGTGTAGTGAGAGATACAAAGATGAACATGGGGGAGTGCGTGCTCCTAGTGCCTTGTTGCCTTCTCTAGGAGTTCATTCAGAAGTGCCTGCAATCTGAGCCTGCTTGCAGACCAACAGCCAGAGAGCTTCTGTTCCACCCAGCCCTGTTTGAGGTGCCATCGCTCAAACTGCTTGCTGCCCACTGCATTGTGGCCCACCAACGTAAGTCTCCTCAGCTCTGAAAGATCACTGGCCGTAGTCTCTTGACTGTTGGCAAAGGAATTTCTTGACCTGACAGGAAACCCATGCCTTTATAACATTAGTGGATATTACACCCCACTCCATCATGCCCTCCAGACATGATCCCAGAGAATGCTCTAGAGGAGATCACCAAAAACATGGATACTAGTGCTGTACTGGCTGAAATCCCTGCAGGACCAGGAAGAGAACCGGTTCAGACTCTGTGAGTAACTAAAGGGTCTAAGAGGGACAGTTTGACCACTGTCACTATGAGGATTCTGTAAAACTGACCGTTTTCTGGGAATGGCTGAATTTGCTATTGTTTCCTTCCTTTCATCTTTCTTCTCTTGCAGGTATTCTCAGTCACCAGCTCTAGAACTGGATAAATTCCTTGAAGATGTCAGGTAAGAGTGAGGAGAGGCTTGCTGGGGAAAGCAGGAGTGGGTGTCCAAACACATGCAAAGCCCATGTGACTTCCTCTCCCACCAGGAATGGGATCTACCCCCTGACAGCCTTTGGGCTGCCTCGACCCCAGCAGCCACAGCAAGAGGAGGTGACATCACCTGTGGTGCCCCCCTCTGTCAAGACTCCAACACCTGAACCAGCTGAGGTGGAGACCCGCAAGGTGAGGGCTGTGTGAGTGTGGATGTCCAGGTGGTCAGGGTAGAAGGGAAACAGGCCATTTCAGAGAAGGCTTGTTCCTCGTAAGGTGCGTGGTGGACTTCTGCTCCCTGGCCACCATGTCCTCAGAGCTGCAAAGGCTCCTAAGAGTTGAGGGTTTTTCACCAAAGACTAGTCTCTACTCTAGTGACCCTCTGTGTCTACTCTCCCGTAGGTGGTGCTGATGCAGTGCAACATTGAGTCGGTGGAGGAGGGAGTCAAACACCATGTAATGCCCGGGGCAGGGCTGCGCTGGGCTGGGTGGCCAGAGGGGGGGAGAGCCTCATTCTCTAATGTCTTACCCTCCAGCTGACGCTTCTGTTGAAGCTAGAGGACAAACTGAACCGGCATCTGAGCTGTGACCTGATGCCAAGTGAGTCTCTCTTGGAGGATAGAGGGTCTAGGGGCCTTACCTTTGAGGAACGTAATGAGGGAGGAGACGACAAGGCAATAACACCTTGACTCACAGACAGTGAGCACTTTGGCCCCTCGTGTTGGTGGGTGGCTCTGACACTTTTGCGTGTATCCCTCTTTCCTAGCCAGGGTAACCTGATGCGGGGTATTTTAAGGGTTCTGTGTACTCACCCCCTCCATTTCTTGCTGTCAGATGAGAACATCCCGGAGTTGGCTGCCGAGCTGGTGCAGCTGGGCTTCATTAGTGAGGTGAGCCGCCCTCCTCCCTCTGCCCTGGCTGCCTCCATGCCTGCGCCGCTGTGCTCTCAGTCCCTGTCTCACTGAGCTCTTCTCCCCCAGGCTGACCAGAGCAGACTGACTTCTCTGCTAGAGGAGACTCTGAACAAGTTCAATTTTGCCAGGAACAGCACCCTCAACTCAGCTGCTGTCACCGTCTCCTCTTAGAGCTCACTCGGGCCAGGCCCCTAATCTGAGCTGTGGCTGTCACTAGATGTGTAGCAGCCTCCTGACCCTCCCCCAGTCAGTATTACCCTGTGAAGCCCCGTCTCCTCTGTTCTTCCGGAGGGTTTTTGGGGATCCCCTGGTTCTGAGCATCATCCTCCCCGCTCCTCCTCTTCCTCCCCTCTGCACTTTGTTTACTTGATTTGCACAGACGTGGGCCTGGGCCTTCTCAGCAGTCGCCCTCTAGCTGGGGGTTAGTAGCTGACCTGCTGGCTCCCGCCCAGCCTGTGTGGAAAAGGGGCCCCTGGGCACTGGGGGAGCCGAATTCTGCCATCTCGCTGGGGCAGACGGGAGAGAGGGTGGTGCTGCAGTGGTGGCCCTCAGGGCCGTTCCATTCGCCTCAGTTGCTGCTGTAATAAAAATCTACTTTTTGCTAAAAGCGTCGTGTGTGTTTGGCCTTCCCCGCTAGGGGGAGTGGGGCGCCCGGCCACCAGGGGCGCGGTGGCTGGGCTTCAGGTTGTAGTCGGGGCGGAACTGGGCCCCTGGCCGCAGGGCGGGGCCAGAGCCAGAGCCAGGTAGAGCTGCCCAGCGCGGCGCGGCGGAGCAGAATGAGGTGTTACCGCCTCTGCAGATTCGGTAACTTCCGGTCCTTTCGGCGGTTGCCCTGCGACCACCCTTTGCCCATCCTATCGTCGGTGAACCTGGGGCCGCCCGGGACCTGTGCACTCCTCTCCCCCGGCTCAGGCCTTCCCCTCCCCCATGCTTTGCAGACGCGGCCCAGGGCCCCCGGCGGCTTATGCGTGTGGGGCTCGCGCTGATCCTGGTGGGCCACGTGAACCTGCTGCTGGGGGCTGTGCTGCATGGCACCGTCCTGCGGCACGTGGCCAACCCGCGCGGCGCCGTCACTCCGGAGTACACCACGGCCAATGTCATCTCCGTGGGCTCGGGGCTGCTGGTGAGTGCGCACGGGGCGGGGCGCGGCCGAGGGCGGGACGCTGGGAGCTGAGCAGAGCAGGCCTCAGGCCTTTTGTCTTCCGCAGAGCGTTTCCTTGGGACTTGTGGCCCTCCTGGCATCTAGGAACCTGCTTCGACCCACACTGGTGAGGGCACTACTCGAGATTCTAGGGAGACCTTGAGTCTGGGAAGTTGGGGGTTGACTCTGGTCCACCAGTAAGGGGGAAGTGCCTCAAACTGAATTGTCTATGTCTAGTCCGTAGACAAGTTAGCCACACGTAGCCTAGCCTCTCACTCTCATCTTGTGCCCCTGCCAGCACTGGGCCCTGCTGGCACTAGCTCTGGTGAACCTGCTGCTGTCTGCTGCCTGCTCCCTGGGCCTCCTGCTTGCTGTGTCACTCACAGTGGCCAATGGTGGCCGCCGTCTTATCGCTGACTGCCACCCAGGCCTGCTGGATCCTTTGGTACCACTGGACCAGGGGTCTGGACATGCTGACTGTCCGTTTGACCCCACAAGAATCTATGTGAGCACATTCTCATTCCCCTTTTTGCAGTCCTCAAAACCTTGATCCTTTTGCCCCTTTAGTGTATGCACCTACTTACTCCTCCAGCGCCACTCCCTGTTAGTTCCCATCCTTCCACTTTGCCTTGTAGGACACAGCCTTGGCTCTTTGGATCCCTTCTTTGGTCATGTCCGCAGCAGAGGCTGCGCTCTCTGGTTACTGCTGTGTGGCTGCACTCACCCTCCGAGGGGTTGGGCCCTGCAGGAAGGAAGGGCTGCAGCAGCAGGTAAGAAGGTGCACTGGAAGGAAGGGGCAGAGGCTCTCCAGCTGAGGAGGGCCCATCCCCGGAGAACTAAGGGCCAGGATACTAACTCCATCCTCTCTGGCAGCTGGAAGAACTAACAGAGCTTGAACCTCCCAAATGTAAAAGGCAAGAAAATGAGCAGCTACTGGAACAAAATCAAGAAATCTAGGCATCCCAGGAAAGTTGGGCCTAGGACAGGTAATGGGCCTTGAGGATGGGGGCCCGAGTAGGAGTGGTGGCAGGGAACTGGTCTTAGACCTGGGTCAAAGCCTTTGCTGCTTTCCCTGCTGACGTGGACTCTCCCTCTATCAAGCAGGTGCTGTTCCAGAGGCTGGGCCCACAAGGTTTGCCATTGAGCAGGGGCCCTTACGGCAGTATAAACAATTAATAAAAGAACTTCTCATTTTCCACTCGATTATGATTCCTTGGGGGGAGGGGGGAGCACCAAGCTGGTGTTGGGGGTGACCTTGATCAAAGAATACAGTGATCTCAGTTACGTACAAAGCTTTAATGCAGAAGAGGCCCTAGCTCTCCCTCAGCTCTATCAGTTACTGAAAGGAGAAGCTGGTGCTGGGAAGCCCCCCACACCACTGGCTGATGAATTTCAGCACATCCTGGCACACTGGGCTGTGGGAGGTCTGTGAGCAAATGGAAAGGCCATGAGAGGAGCCCATTGGTATGAATGAGAGAACACCCCATTGCAAAGAAAATCACTTCCAACTAGTATGGGGAGCAGGGCTCAGGGTCTGTACCCGCCTTCTGGACAGTTTCCCACCCCCAGCCCTCAGTGCTCTCCCGGCCCCCTCGTCACATTGTGTCTAACCTTGATGGCCATAAGGAACTTATTCCAGTTGTCTTTGTTAGCTGCCTTCCCTGGCCGCCGGAATTCAATTTTGTTCCTCAGAATGGGATATCCTGTGGAACAAGAAAAAATATATACACACCATATATACTCGAGTATAAGCCGACCCGAATGTCAGCCGAGGCACCCAGTTTTACCACAAAACTGGCATTAAAAATGTGCTGGGGAAAAAAATGTGCTGAAAAACTCTGCTTATCCACGAACATATATGATATTGGGATTTGAGAGAGACTGATGTAAAATCAAATAGCAAACAGGATACAACATCAGATGTATTCCCTACTGAATAACATCAAAATTATGTTTGTTGTTGCTACTACTTTTGCTTCCTTTCCACCCACCACAGGCTACGGGGTGCTGGAGAGTTCTATACCTGTAATGAGGCAGGGCAGTGCCCGAACTCCAGTGCTTGCTGCCACCAGGGACGCCTCATAGGCACCTCGCTCATCCCTAGGAAGAACTTGCTCTAATCGCTGGTCCATGGAGACTGTGAGCACCCAGTCACGGACCTCTTCTCTCTGAGCCTCCTGGGAAGGACAGGGAGCAGCAGCTTCATGCAGGCAGGGCAAGTGGGCGATGAGTCCACTAGCCTTCAGCCGTATTGATACTGATCACCCTCACAGCCTGGTTCTCCCACTTGGTTCTACTTCCACTGCGGGAACAGTGGAAAGAAGGCAGCACAAGGAAGCTGCTGACTAGCACCCACTGCCAAGGGTTGGGAGGACGATCAAAAGTGTCCTCCCTTCTCAGTGCATTGACACACTGGAGAGACCCTCCCCTTCTCCAGCTCTGCCTCCTTACCGGGACGTGCTGCTTGGCTGGGAGTGGCACTTCAAAAGGAATGTCTGTATCTTGAAAGTCAGAGTGGTCAAGGGCATCCAGAGTCCCTTCTTCAATCGCCTGTGGCAGAGAGGGCAGCCATGAGATAGGCACAGCTTGTGATAATGCAAAACCTCCCAACCTCTGGGGCACAACTTCCTACTCACATCGGTCAGGTCCAAAAAGCGATTGAGAAAGATGAAGGCCATGTTCTCCCAGCCCACTGCCTGTGGCAGAGAAAGTTACAAGTGGGCGTGCACAGCTGGGCCAGGGCAGAACACTGGAGGATAGCAGGAGAACTCTTCCATAACCTCAGAGCCACACAGCTTTGCTCTGAGCCGATGGGATATTCTCTACCTTCCAACTTTCTAATCTCCACTCCACCCTTCCTTGTCCGAGCTCACCTTGGCAGCAGTGCCAGCTTCATAGAAGGCCTTGTCTGCAGGTAGTAGCTGGGTGTGACGTAAGAGTGAAACAGAAAGCCTAGCAGCCACCGTTTCCTAGAGATGAAAATGAAAGCATGATCCTGACACTAGTATTGATTGAACAAACAGACCGGGGAGCGTGGTTTGAGGCCAGTGTGCTGGTGGTGAGGGCTTCCCATTAGCCCGCTAATCCAGAACTCATTAAGTTTAACCCGCCAGCTGCTGTGCGGGAGAAAGGGGCGGCTCTCTGCTCCTGTAAAGATTCCATCTCGGAAATCCACAGGGACAGCTCTACTCTGTCCTACAGGTAGCTGTGAGTTGGAATCAGCTCTGGCAGAAAGTGAGATCACTAAGGCAACCACAATTTTTAAAAGCCAACAATAAACTGCCCTGGAATCTTACAGAACTTGGGTCTTAAACATTTGTTTTTTTCTTTGGTACAAAGAATTGGGCCTAGATAATTTCTAAGGCTCTTCACACCTTTAGAATTGTCATCCAAGTGGAATGACATGGAATAAATACATAGCACACTATCACAACTAAGCCAAAGGAGGGTGAATAAAGAGCTTGTGGGATTTGGATGTTTAAATATAATGAGGTGAAGGCTCACCAAGGGTTAGACCAGTGGTTCTCAACCTTCCTGATGCTATGACCCTTTAATACAGTTCCTCATGTTGTGGTGACCCCCCCAACCATAAAATTATTTTTGTTACTACTGCATAACTTTAAATTTGCTACTGTTATGAATCGGGTAACTCCTGTGAAAGGCTTGTTTGACCTCCAAAGGGGTCTTGACCCACAAGTTGCGATCCGCTGGGTTAGACAAGCTAAGAGAAGGGAGAAGCTGCGAGTGCCCAAGCTTGAATCCCTTCAAATCCATGTACGTGGCGTTGTCCTCAGACCACATGCTCCTCGAGCCCCTCTGCAGCTCACCAGTTGTTTGACGCTCTGGGCTGCTGAGCGCGTTGCGTAGTAATGAGCAATCAGCAGCATGCTCTCGAACTCCTCGTGGGCTGGCGAGTCGGCCTCACTGGACTTCCCCAGGTTTTCACACTAGAAAGGAAGAGAGCACAGCCTGCATCGGGGTCGAAGGAGGGCCGGAGCCACTGGCAGTGTTCAGCGGACGGCCACCTGGAGAGAAGGAAGTAAAAGACGACCGAGGGTAACACTTGATGTGCACGAAAGAAGAGCCTGGGACGGGGTGGCTGAGTCGCCTTTTGATCAACCCAACTTGCTCACCAGGTTGAAGAAGACATCCCGAAGATCGGCCCAGCTATGGTAAGCCTCGGCGTTGTTGGTCCCAGGTGAGCTCACCATGTCAGTGAAGATCCTTTTGTAGATGTTGAAGTTCTGGAGAGGAGGGAGAAGAGGACCACTCAAAGAGAAAGCCCGTGAAGGTGGGGCCCAGGGGAGAGGGGCAGCAATGCTGAAGTGTGGGGAGAAGAGGAAAGGCACTTT
This sequence comes from Tenrec ecaudatus, assembly GCF_050624435.1. NCBI lineage: Eukaryota > Metazoa > Chordata > Mammalia > Afrosoricida > Tenrecidae > Tenrec > Tenrec ecaudatus. The sequence goes on from NC_134546.1 coordinate 18,435,434, forward strand.
CTTGAAGTGGTGCTCTGTGACTGGGCACACATACAACCGTACTGCACAGTCATGAGGTTCATGGACAAATCCTCCGGAGAGCTGTGATGCTCAATAGGCAGGGGAGTTGTGTTCATTCTCTGAAGGACGTGAAGAAGGCCCTAGGGGGGTGTGAGGAGCTATCTCCGAAAGACTGCACCCCCTGTGTATTAGCTAAGAGCATGGGAGCTCCTTGGGTGTTTCTTCAAAAGGGTGTATTAACCAGAGAGGCTGTACATACAGCTCAGAAGGGGCTAGGTGGGAACAGTAGGTGTGATGTGTCATACTGAAGGAATCCTTTGAGAAGAGTATAAGAATTGCCTTTGCAAACATCCACCCCAAGAAAAGGAGAGCTGGTACCTGTGGGTTAGCAGGGGCGCCATGTTGCACATAGAGAGCCAGTGCTTGGACGTAGCCGCCCTCGCGGATCAGGTGGGTCGCATACAAAGCCACGTATTTGTGCAGAATCTTGTAGTTCTGTCCATGGTGGGAGAAGAGAATGGGGGAGGTAGGGATCAGTATGACTGGTGGCTCATGTGCTGATCTTCGTGGTCTGGGCTTCAGTGGAGCGAGACTACCCCAGAGGAGGTAGGAAATCAATGGAAAATGTCGAGAAAAGCTGGGAACGGGAAGGAAAGGCAGCAGTACCTGCTTGGTCGCCGTTTCAATGCACTTGTCCCACTGGCCCTGCTCCACATACAGGTCCAGAGCAGCCACCACATCCACGCCCACCAGCTAGGGATCAGTTGAAAAGAGGTTACAGGAGGAAGCTGTCAGGGGAGAGAAAAGGGGGCAGCTTGCTTGAGCCTCTCCCTGTGTTCTGCGTCCTGCTAGCTGCAGTCTCACCGAGTCCACTTTGCCCTGATTCTTCAGGAACTCTTTGTAATGCTGGTCCACGTAGTCTTCGTACCTGGGAGGGTGTAGAGAGAGCTCCGGCTTCACATCCTAGATGCCATAACTACACTCCCCCTCCCCCAAATGAGGTCAAAGGATTTTCCAATGAGGGGCTCATGAGATTACCGGGGATCGAGCTCCTTAGCCACACGCTTGGCCTTGTTCCACTCCTCACCCTCGATGAAGGCATCGATTGCTTCCTTGACTAGGTCCAGGTTCAGATAGAGCTCTGCAGCCTGCACGGTGGGAAGTCAGAGGCTCGAGCTGCTCCTCCCCTTCCACTGCCCAGGCCTGTGAGCTTGCTCCTCCAGGTCCCCAGAACTGCCTTCCCAGCTGCCAGGACCACCGGAGAGTCATATATTCCACCCCTTTGTGCCGTTCACGGCCAGCACCGTACTGACCGCATTGTGCTTTCCAATTCCAATCAGCTGGGGTCCTACAGCCCGAATGACCTCCAGACTGCGCTGGGGAGGCAGAAACTTGATGGAGAGTTCAGCTGCCTGAGTGGTTGAAGAGAGATGGAAATGGGTATGAGCAACAAATCCCACGGCGGGGCCTTAGCCTGATCCGGTGACTCCAGTGAAGATTTACCGCCTTGGAAGCCCTGCATTGCTAGGATCCCTCTGAGTCAGAATCGACTCAATGACCGTGGGTTTTTACCTATCAAATCTTTCAAAACTTAATGTGCCTATCTAGGACGCTCTCTTCTGACTCACCTGGAGAAGGGATAGTCATGCGCACACCTGGGAAACAACGCCCCAGAGGAAAACAAATGAAGAAAGCGAAAATCTCAGCTAGTCACCAGATGTGACTCCTACTTCCTTTTTCTCCGACGTCTAGGGGCTCCTCCTGACAAGGCCTCAAACCACCGACGGGAAGTTTTACAGGGGCAGCATCACACCGACATTTCCGCACACACCCCATGAGCTCCCTGTACCATAGTTGACTGAATCAAAGAAGCGTCATTTACACTCTACAGGGATCTTCGTTCCAAAGTCTTTGAACTGTGCTTGAAAGTGTGTCCAAGAGTGGCCTGGTTTAATCTGCAGAAGGCTGCTTTTCAGGAGCGGCTTGCCATGGCCAGGAAAACCTTCATGGCCTCTGTCTAGTTGCCCTCCTCGCTCCTCCCTCACAAAGCCTTCCTGGCCCTCCACCACACTCTCCCAGAACTGCACTTTGAATCACACGCCTTGGCATTTATTTACTCAGACACAGTGTTAATTGGACCATGCCGAACTCCCTCAGCTTCTGGCTGTCAGGGTTCTGCCGGCGGTTGACAGTCTAGCTATTGCCTCCAGGGGGCACTCAGTAGACACCTGCTCTCTGAGTGAAACCAGAAGGATGCCGGTGGGAAACAGTGGAGGTGGATGTTTGAGCAACACAACCGGGCACATGGGGAAGCACGGGGAAAGGAGGGTCGGGGAGTCCTCACCTTCATCCAGCATTTCTCCACAAGGCTGCTGCTTCCTGCATCCCGCACTTTGAGGTAACAGTCGACCGCACGGCTATACTCTCCAGCCTGCTCCCACTGCCGAGCTTGTTCTACAAAGCCCTCCATACCCCTACGTGAAGGCAGGGTGCTGACCAGGAGTGGGGTGCCGCAGGGTGGCCCATCCTGCGCAGGCTTTGGGACCCACCCCCTAGCTCTGCCAACATTCCCTGGACTCCTGGCTTCCTACCTGGCCCCTTTCTTGGTAGCTTCCCGTTCATATTCTTCCTGGAGAGCCTCCAGCTGGCCAGGCATATAGTCCTTGCAGATCCGCAGAGCGTCGCTCCACAGCCCGGCCTCCTGCTCGGATTCCCAGGGGTCAGAAGAGCAGAGGAGGGTATGGCCAGTTCCCACTGCCACACAGGTGCTTTGTCCCAGTGCCCCTAGGTCCTTGGACCTCTTCTCCTTCAGCATGCCTTTCCCTCCCTCCTCCAGTACCATCCTCCCCGACCTTTTTTGGGACCAGGAGTCGGTGTGGCTCCCTGTGGACTCACACCCGGTCACTTTGCCTCCTGGTCCTGAAGCCAGTACCCACCTTGTAATAGTTGAGGGCCAGGCCTGGTCTCTGGGCCCGAAGCAGCAGCCCTTCAGCTTTCTGAAAGTCCTTCTCCTCCAAGGCCCCCCTGGCCTGCCCCACAAGCACCTCTGCAACACTGTCAGGGTCGTGGGCCTCGGCCACACGCTGAGCTGCCTCCCAATCCTGGTTGTGGACAAACCTGCCTCCACAGAAGCACAGAGGGGAGCCTGAGTACAGAACATGTTGCTGCAAGGCAGGAGCTTTCCTGGTACCAGGTTTGGGCGAAGGGGAAGACACGGGGGAGGCCAGGGTAAAGGCTTTCGCGGGGTAACTCACATAAGGACTGCTTCCTTGGGTTTACCAGCTCTGATGAATTCAGCTTCAGCCTCTTCAAATTTACCCTGGAGGGAGAGGAGAAGACTAGCTCACGGGCCACCAGGAGACCAGGGGGGACCAGCTAGTGATGGCAAAGGAGGGCTCTGGGGCCAGGGTCAGAACCAGGGAGGGAGGATCCCATGCATACCTCATCCTCCAGGTACATAGCAAATCGCAGGTGAATCTCAGGGGTTTTGTGCTTGAGGGCCAGCCGAGAGAGTTCAAACGCAAATTCAAAAGAGCTGAAATGGAAGGTGCAGGTCAGATTTGTCAACGGGGTATTCCTTTTGTAAGCGGGAAAGAGAAAACAGAAAAAGGTAAGGCTGAGAGGAACAAGAGGGACAGACTAAGAAATGACGTGGCAGCAGCCCAGAGACAAGCAGAGTCGAGACAGGGCGGCAGCCCTGGGAAGCCCACGGTTACCAGGGACCCAGAAAGGCCTGCGCAGGCCTGAGTTCCCTGAAGGCAGCAGGTGGAGGGGAAGTGGCTGGGCACGGTGGCGGACAAGCGTGCAGAGGGCCTCAGAGCATGACGGGGACAGCAAGAGAGGCTTCCTGGGGCTCCCGCCACCACCTCCTGAGCCCCACTTACATTAGCAGGAAAGCACTCCAAGGCCATGAAGACTGCCCTCAACAATCGGACTTAATGCAGTGCTACTGCTGCTGCTATTTCGTACCATTTGCTTAAGGAAAGTTACTTTGCAGTTTTGCCATTCCAATGGGTATGAAATGAGGCATCTCGGACCCAAGAAGAGAGACTATCATGACCACAGAAAGGCACTAGGAAAGCAGATCCCAGCACAGACAAGTGGGAGTGGCAGCAGTAACAAGAGACAGAGTAGTGGGCTTTCTAGGCCACAGAGGCAGCAAAGCTGAGGCTTTTGGGTAGAAGGCTGGCTTGGTAAGTGGAATGCACTTCGGGAGTTTCTGGTGGTGCAGTGGCTATGCATTAGGCTGCTAACTGCAAGGTGAGCATCAGCTGCCTTGCAGGAGAACGACAGGGCTTTCTGCCACCATAGAGTTTTAGTCTCAGAAACCCAATGGGCAGGTCCACCCTGTCCTACAGGGTCGCTGTGAGTCAACATCAACTTGATGGCAGTGAGTCGGGAGCTTTTTAACACTTGCTCTAGCTGGACAAAGGCCAAGGGGCCATGTGGCTAAAAGGCTAAGGACCTAAGAGAAATGTGCCTGCTGGTATGGCTAAAAAGAAACACGTTGGACAAATGAACTGTATCCTCAATGTTTTCTGATACTGACTTGTAATCTGTTAACTTCCCTAGTGAACCCCATTTAAAATTTTAAAAAAGCACTGCCATCGAGTCGATTCTGACTCATAGCGACCCTATAGGACAGGGTACAACTGCCCCTGTGGGTTTCTGAGACCGTCACTCTTTACAGGAGTAGAAAGCCTTGTTTTTCCCCTAAACCCCCATAATCATGAAAGAAAGAGAAAAGTTACTTTGAATTTAACAGGATCGTTGCACATCTCCCTTAGCCAGAACCATTACTAGCTTCAGTGGAGCCCGAGTGCGGAGAAGTCGCTCCCTCTGCCACGCTCCTAGGAGAGCCCAGGCTCCAACACTGAGTGGAGCCCCTCTCCCTTGTCCTTCCAGGGACCACCTCTTACCACAGCAGTCCACATGCCTCAGGGTTCTGAAAATTTTTCTCAACTATACATAGCTGACCCTTCTTCATATAGGGGTGTATGTGTGTCTCTAGGGGTCCTAGTGGCACAGTGATTAAAGATTTGGTTGCTAACTGAAAGGTTAGTGGTTCGAATCCACCAGCTGCTCTGCTCTGCAGAAGAAGAATGCGGCAGTCTGCTTCCCTAAAGATCTGTAGCCTCAGAAGCCCACAGGGACAGTCCTACTCTGTCCTACAGACTCTCTTGCTGTGAGTTAGAATTGACTCGGCGGCAGTGGGTTTTCGTTCTTGTTCTTCACTAGATAGGGTCTACCTAGGGTGACAAAAGAGGTCCTGGTGGTATAGTAGGCTATATGTTGGGCTGTTAACCACAAGGTGGGCGGTTTGAATCCACCAGCCCCACCAAGGGAGAAAGATGAGGTTTCCTGCTTCCCTAAAGAGTTACAGTCTCAGAAACCCACAGGGCCACTTCTACTCTGTCCTGTAGGGTCGCCATGAGCCAGAATGGACCCGATGGCAATCTGAGGGTTTTGGAGTTCTGAGCTCGGGTGGGGCTGGAGGAGGGAAGGCCGGGGGCCTCACCAGTTGTCTGCAGCGTGGTCAATAGCAGCTTCCAGGAGCCCCAGCTTGTTCAGCAGTCTCACAGCAGCCTCTCCTCCCAGGCTCTTGGCCCACAGGTAAGCCACGTGCTTGTGGGCATTTGCTCCCCCGTGAGTCTTAGCCACCTGGAAAGCACAGCCACTCAGCAGTCCTCAAGTGCAGGGGCACCTCGCCATGACCTCCGACTCAGCTGTGACAAGGACCTGCTCTAAAACAACTGTAAGTGGGGTCCATTTCAGGGTCTCTTAACCTGCTTAGAGCTCAAGAAGGAGCCTCAGGTAGTCGACAAAGCCATAGAATGACATGCCAACTTTCCTGCATATAAGTGTGGATATTTTTTCTGAGCAAAGATGATTTTCCTTTGTAAAGAGGTCAGCTTAGGATGAGAGAGTCAGTGTGTTATTGGAGAGTGTGAAAGAGAGCTGGCTGTCCCCCTGCTGTGGCCTGGCCTCCTTACCCGGTAGGCCTCTTCCCACAGCCCATTGGACCGATACATGTTCACTGTTGCCTTCCATTCCTGGGCCTCGAGGTAGTGGTACTCAGCCTCCTGTAGCCGGCCTTCAGCCTCCAGCTCCTGAGGGAAAGTGGGTCAGGATGGAGAGATGGAGGCTGATGAGGGAAGAAGTGGGCGTCGACGGGAGAAGGCCCCACCTTGCCCAGATGTAGGTGGGTGTCGCTGAGTAGATCGGGGTGGTGTTTCCCCACCAGGCGGATCATATCATCGTAGAGTTTGTGCTTTTTGAACATGGTAATGGCAAGGTCAGCTTCCTCCACTGTCACGTAGAGCCTAGGGATGGCCGACACACCCAGGCGCTCTATAACCAGATGCCTCAGGCTAGCGCCATTCCTAAGAGAGGCTGTCACTACCCTCTGGGAAGAGGACACAGACCCTCAGATGCCACCCTCCCCTTCCTCCCAGGGGCCTCGCTCGTCCTCACCGCCTGGAAGGACATGGCTCACCTTTCTGCCTCGCGGTACTTGCCCTGCCTCTCCAGCTCCTGAGCCTGGGTGATGTACAGCACGGACACATCTTCAGGTCTCATGCACTTCATCGCCAGCTGTGCGGACACACAGAGCCAATTCCCGAGGGAAGCAGAGGGGCACGCAGAGCCCTCAGGGAAGCAGAGCTTTAAGGCACCTGCCCGCCCAGGAATTCTCAACTCTGCCAACGGGTCACGCTGCCGGTCAGCTTCAGGGAATGGCAAGCCCAAGCGGAGCAGGCTAAGCTCTCAGTGCTGCTGAGGCGGGAGGGTTGGCGGGCGATGCCTGGTACTGGCGAAGATGAGCCCACTGCTGTGTCCTTCTGGGGCCTTTGGGCATGCTGTGCCTCGAGGCTCAGGGGTGGTCCTCCAGAGCCCCCAGCCCTCAAGCTCAGCTGCTCTCTTCAGAATTACGGGCTGGGAAACAAGGGGCCCCCTCCACCTTGCCCTTTCCCCAGGGCGAGGGGTCAAAGTTAGATGCATTTTGGTCTTCTTTCTCAGCTCGCCGGGAACCCAGTGAGGTGGGGCAGCAGGGCGCATGGCGAGGAGCTCGCTGGTCAATCTATCGCGCCCCCTACCTTGTGGGCTTGCTCCCAGCGGCCGGCCTGGGTGTACATGTCGATAGCATCCTTTGTGCGCTCACCCTTGGCGTAGAGTTCTTCAGCGATCTGTCGGGCATGAGGAGGAGAGGCTGAAGTCAGAGCAACAGAGGGAAAGCCGCAAGGGGTGGGTGGGGGACACAAACCACAGCAAGGGGTGCGGGGCCAGGGGTACTATTACTTTACAATCATGGAGAACACATGAGGACTCTGGGTGTCTCCTATCGGTCATCACTGAGGAAGAAGAAGAGAGACAGACCAGCCCCAAAGCATCTAACAACAGGGTCTTTAAAAGGGCCTCATATTCCTGCAAGCAAGGCAGTCCCATCGGAGGGGGCTGCAAACAAGTCGTGGAAGAACTTCATTATCTTTTAATTCCGTTTTTCCAGGAACGTTTTGTGTTGGGTTGCCGACTGCCAGCTCGGCAGTTGGAAACTACTAGTTGCCCCGTGGGGGAAAGCTGAAGCGCTCTGCTCCCACACAGAGTTACAGCCTCAGAAACCCACCGGGACCTACTGTTCAGAATCTACTCGGTGGCGGTGAGTTTGGGGTGTTGGTTGTCTGGGATCTACATCGCAGTGGTTCATGACGAGCTGCTCCTGCGGACCCAGAGAGCTCTCTGCCGCCAGGGTGGGAGGGCCTGGGTCACGTTGGGAGGGACCTGGGGAGGTGACTTCACTGTGAAGTAGCAGGAAGGCAGGCCTGGTGCGCAGGCCCATTGAGTCTCCTCACCTCGTACTCCTGTAGCGACGCATAGTGCTGGGCCACTCGAGGGTAGTATTTGGACGCAATGTTCCGGTCCTGCAGGTCTAAGATATAAATCGCCTTCTTCCACTGGCGGGCACCCAGGGCAGCCTCAATCGCCTTCACGGAGCACCTGGCACAGCCGGGGAAGACAGAAATATGTCTGAGGAGGGAGGAAGGGATCTCCTTAAACACACTTCCACTTACAGTTTGAGATGTCTCTTCTTTCAGGCCTTGGTGCCCTGACTTGCCCACCTCCCCTCGCTTCGGCTCAGATCGCCTTTGCATGACCCCCACCCCAACCCCCACCCTCACCCTCACCCCCACACCCACCCTCACCATACCGGGCTTCGATGAAGTGATTGATGGCTGCATCGAGCTGCTTCTGCTGCACCAGGTGGTCCCCCCAGGCCTCCTCCAGTTTCACCACCTCCACTGGGAATGCCAGCCGAGCCAGTTCCACCGCTGCCAGACAGAGGGTGGGTACTCAGCCCAAACTCCCAGGGACAGGGCTCAGCAAGTCAGGAACAGGGAAGGAAACATGGGGAATGGGTGAGAGGTGGGGGGACGAAAGAGGACAGAACCAGCTAATGTCCACAGGTGTGCCTACTGAGGGGGGCCGGGGCCGGCTTGGCAAGAGTGAAGGCTGGCGTGGGGGCGGCTCGTACCTTTCATGAAAGCGTTGCCTTTACAGTAGCACTCAAGGGCCCTCTGGGGATTTCGAATCTTCTCAAAGAGGTCCCCTGCCTATGAACACACGCTCATTACCACAGTGACACCCCCGACTGTACAGGAAATCGAGTGTCCGCTTCACAAGGAGGGAACGCCACCCGTCGGGGAGGCCTATGTGCTCCAAGACTCCTCTGGGTAGAAGAGGGTCCTGAGCCCCGGAGTAGGGGAGAGACCCGGCCGTACCCTTTCGTAGAGTTCGCCCTTGATGAGGGCGGTGGTGATGTGCTCCACCAGCTCTGTGTTGGCGAGCAGTTCCTCTCGGGTCAGCACCAGCCGGGCAGCTTTGGCCGGGAGACCAGCTTTGAGGTAGAGGCTGATGGCCGCGAGCCCATCCCCTTGGCTCTCCTGCAGCTCACCAGCTCGCTCCTCCTGCTGGGTGTCCATCAGCCACTGGTAGTAACTCCGGCGCAGCTTCTCCAAGGCTGGGTGACCCTGCACGTGCCACAGAGAACTGCTTCTCCAATGTCCCTGGACTCGCAGCAACCCTCCCAGTTACCGCTATCCTAGACCCCTCTATTCTAGGACCATTGGCCCCCCCCTTAACAAGGAGGGGTTGCTAAAGTGGACAGAACTAAGCTCAGACCCGTGAAGAAGGCAGAAGGGGTACCTTGGCTTCAGCCACAGCAATACACTCATCCCACCGGTGCAGCTCCTGGTACATGTCCATGGCCTCCTCGACGGCATTCTAGGGCACACCGCAGAGGGACAGGTGAGGACCAGGGCTCAGCTAGCCCTCGTCAGCCCAGCTAAATGGACAGCCCAAGAGTCCTGAAAAGCCTCACCTTTCGCTTACTATACAGCAGTGACCGATTTATTGAGACGCTCTAGAAGCTGAAGGGCAGGGCCCCTTATTTGCTCATGGGGATACCATGGGGACCCAAGGTAATTTTTCTTAAGGAGCACTCTCCATGTTGTATAAGCTTTTGCCCAACCAGCAAAGCCTGGGGCCACTCTTGTCATGAAGCGAATTGAGTCCCCCAAATATACATTAACTTACTAGAGCATGATTCCTAGTATTGTGTGGCTGCCCATTTTATGATCTGATAAAATTATCCTTCATTTTGCCAAGTGTTGCTATATGGTAACTCCTATATGGTAACGAGGTAGGATTCCGGGGTGGGGGGGGGGACATATCTTGAGTCACATCCTTATGCAACTGACACCTTTGCTTGAGTCCCACCTTTCTCTAACAAGAGATAAAGATAGAGAGAGATGAGGAATCTCTCTCTGATAAAGAAAGATGAGCCAGGAATGAAGCCAAGGTCACTGGGCTGAAAACCACCTACTCTGAGAGGAGGATTGATGCCCAGACACATGATGATCCCAAAGGTCAGTAGATGTTAAATGGAGACAAAGACTTTCTCCCAGAGCTGAAACGGAGGGAAAGCCTTTCACTAGAGCTGGTGACCTCAATTCCCACTTCTAGGCTCCTCAACTGCGAGAGAATGCATGTTTGTCTGTTAAAGCCGCCCACTGGTGACCCCTCTGTTACAGCAGCACTAGATAGGACAACCACCAAAGCCATGGCCATCATGTCAATTCCAACTCATTGTGATCCTGCAGAACGGAGAACTGCCCTGTAGGATTTCCAAGGACATAAATCTGTACAGAAGCAGACTCCCACCTCCCTCTCCTGTGGAGCAGCTGGTGGCTTTGAACTGCCAGCCTGTGGTTAGCAACCAAGTGTTTCCCCACTGCACAACCAGTGCTTTCTGGACCCCCCACCCTAGTGTACAAGCATTGCAAGCCTAGAGACTGTACAACTCTTCTTGGTCTGATTGAGCTACTGAATTGTATGACAGTTAGATTATGCCCCAAGTAAAACTGTTTATTTAAAAAAAAAAAAAGACAAACTCATTCGGCACCCATTAGCTCGAGTTAGGGAGTCATACAGTGCCAGAGTGCCCACCTTAAAAAAAGGGGGGGGGGAGAATTACAAAGTCAAGCTCTGGAGCAGAGGAAGAGATCACTCAAAAAGCCCACAGTCACTGAGTCGGTTCCGACACACAGTGACCCTCTTGGACAGGGTCCAGCTGCCCCTTTGGCTTCCTGAGACTTTCGATCTTCATAGGAGCAGTAGGCACCAGCTTTCTTCCACGGAGTGAAAGGGTGGCTTTGAACCACTGACCCTGTGGTTAGCAGTTCAACGTGTAACCCACAACATCTCCAGCGCTTCTTGCGGGGGAGACAGTAGACTGTATTAATGAAAGAAGTAATTGGGGCTAAAGGAGGACATTCGCCCGGATTAAGACCTTCACACGGGGGGGAGGAAATTATGGAAGGAGTAAAATTAACAATAGGAACCCTTTTAAAGGTCTTTCCAAACGTCTGGAAGAATAGGTGGGCAGTTGTTTCCACGGGAGTTTGCCTCCCTGTGTTCCCCATCAGATCCCCTTGCCCACCCCGCCCTCTTCTCCCGCTACCTGCTCCAAGAAGATCATTTCAGCCAGTTTGTAGTTCTTCTCCAACATGGCTAGCCGGGCTCGGACCTGATAGAAGTCGGTTCCTTCTCCACCCTGTCGAGAACATGGACGTTCTAGCGAGCCTGTCTGTCGGGGCTAAATGACAGGAAGGTCTACAGAGAAGTGAAAACCCAAGGACCAGGGGACCTGGGAAGCTGGGGGGAAAAAATCACGGGGCTTGAGGTTTAGCAAGAACTTCAAAATGGTTCCGCGTGAGGACGGGGTGAGGGCAGGCAGTGGGGAGGGAGAGTGGATGACTGCAGAGCTAGAGCCACGAGGCTGAGCGTGAAGAGGACTCTCAGCCTGGTAACGCAGAAAAGCCGGAGGAGAATACTTGCATATTCCCGAGACACTTGATCTGCAATCTCATTGGTCTCATGCAGGAATCGAGCTTTTGCGACGTGGCCCAAAGCAGAAAAACACCTGCGTGGTGTAGAAGTGATGATCGTGTTAGTAGTATACTCTAGCCTGGTTATTCATTGGTTCACCACATGCACATTGGACCTCCGCAAGGTCCTTCTTTTCTTTACGTTGAAATACGAAGTTGACTGAGTAGCTACTCTGTATGCAGATAGGAAGAATCATCTTGTCTCTAATTGTTTAAGGTGAACTTTTGACCTGCCTCGCAACAAAGATGGATTGGATTGTTGCACAAGGTCATGAACAGGGGAGTTCAAGGCTAACGGTCTCAGAAACTTGCGGGCAGTCCCACCGCGCCCTCTGGGGTGGCTCTGAGTCGGGGAGCCTGGCGCCTGGCCCTCACCTCTCGGCAATGTGGAGCTGCTTAGCCTCGAGCGCCAGCTTGCTCAAGGTCTTCCACATGGCCTCTGTCTCGGGCGTCATTTCCAGCGTCTCCAGGAAGGCTGTTGCCCTGGAGAGGGAAGGAAGCAGAGGAATGAGCAGGGCAGGGCGCCTGGCCTCTCCCTTGGCACCCTGTCCCCACCCATCCCACGGCCTTCTCTCACAGCCAGCCTCTCCCCCCACCCCTCCTCACCGGGTGTAGTTGCCGTCATCGATGGCCGTTCCAAACTCGATCAGGCCCTCGTCCAGTGTGTAGGCCACTGTGGTCACACCCTCGGTCACCATCACCTCGGTCTTTCCCCCAGCCCGCTCCAGACCTACCACGTCGCCCTGTCAAAAGGACATTGCCCAGTCCCCGCCCAAGTCGAGGTCAGCCTGTCCACAGCACAGACCCACCCTGACCCAACCCTGGGGCCCCTGTTTTCTGGACACCCCAGTCTCTCTCAAGCAGGGAGGAAGCCCCGCTGGATGGTAACGGGCACTCGTTGCTCAGACAACGCCGGCGTTGGCACCAAGGAGGGCGTTCCCTTCTGCTGCGGCCGCACCCCACACTGCACCCCCCTCTTGGAGCTGAAGCTGGTCCTGGAACAGACTCCTTTGTGCATTGCTAAGCTTTCCAGAAGTAAGGGAGAAGCATGCTCCCTACCCTAAGCCCACCCTTCTCCTTCAGAAAAGAAAGAAAGAAAGAAAACAGAAAGGAGGAAAAATAAACATTAGTGAGCAAAGACCTGAACAGGGGGAAAAAGGTAGGTGGGCAAGCAGGATGGAGAGAGGTGCCTTGAGGCCAGAACAGAGCCTGGATCCTGGGGCCCTCCAGCAGGCTGGGGACGCACCCACCACACTAAGCAGGATGCATTTGAAACCCGGCATCTAGGTACATTATAGTTAAACCCTCTAAACCTCTTAAAAATATATTTAAAAAGCAAACCACTCCCATCTGTAAGAGCTCCCAATAAAATGATTTTAAAAAGAAAAGCAATCACTCCCATCCATAGATGAATTGTTAAGTGTGGTAGTTATATAATCTGGTGTCAGGATGGGACTTGAGAGGATTAAGAGTGAAGGGGTGGAGTCTATCAGTGGGATCATAGCCAATGAGGCCTCTGTGTGGGCATGGCCTTCTCCTAAGGATTCTGGAAACTCCTGGATTTCCTCCTTGGAGGTGAGAGACACCCTCTCTTTCTCTCTTCACCTACTCACTGGAGAGACGCTCTACTGACCAGACACATGGCACTATGCTGATAGACCCCGTGCCCTGGGAGCTGGTGGAGCCACATGGAGACCCCTGCCAGCGCTGAGATGCTTCTACCGCCCCTGGAGCCACAGGACTTTGTACCCACTGGCCTGTGATCTTCCACATTCGGCGTCATTGCATGTGTTTCGTGAGTCTGAAGAGGACTTTATAGATTGGTATTGGACATATGGGCTAATATCGGACTCATGGACTTGATCTGGACTGGGCATGGATGTTTTCTTAATGTACAATTACTCTTTATATAAAGCTCTTTCTTAGACACAGATGCATGTTTATGAATTTCTTTCTCTAATCTCCCTGGACTAACACACTAAGCAAGTTGTGGGATATGGTATTTATTATTCCACTCTAAAGAACAGTGACATCCAAAAAGAGGCCAGCGCAGGCACCTACCCTGGGAACAGGCTCAGTGACATGAGCCGGCAACAACAAGGCAAATGGGGTCTGACCCCACTGGTATGAAATTGCTGGACTCAGTAGCTCCATCGAGAAGAAGGAGGGGAGGGGAAGAGGAGCTGGAGTGGGGAGTCAGCATGCACATTGGTGAATTGTATTTTATGTGAATGATTCCTAAATAAAGATTTTTTAAAACAACAAGAGAAAAAATATCACCTCTACAGAAATTACTGTTGATAGAAGTTTCAAAACAAGAGAGGAAATTGATCCAAACGTGCGACAATATTTTTTAAATGCTGAGAAAAAGTAGCTGTTAATCTAGAATTGGGTACCAGGCTTAAGCATTGTTCAAGAATGAAAGCCAAACACACCTTTTCAGGTAAACAAAACTTGAGCACATCTGTCATCAAGATACTTTCATTAAAGGCATTTCTAAATGACAGGAAGCAAAATAACCCCAGGAGGCAACGCAACATGAAAGAGGTAAACAGGAAAATCGGTCTGATGGTTGTAAATGTAAGTAAAGTGTCTGCATAAAACAATGCTTAACTTTAGGCAGTAAAACAGATCAGGGCGAGATATTGATTAACTTCAGACTTTGATCATTTTAGTACAGGTAAACTTTCAAGGATAATTGCAATAGAAACAAAATGCATAATCTCCAATCAAAGGTGTGGGGATGTTTAAAAAGGGGGAAGGAGGCAAGACCAACCTCAATAAGAGGGAAAAAAAAAGAGGTGCTGACAGAGGGCCACAGCGTATCCAGTGCTCTATCTACCCCCATCAGTCACCCTAGCTGGGCCCAGGGGCCTCTCTCTTCCATTTTCAAAGGCTTCTCCGAGGTATTAGATGATTGGACTTAGGAGAGGGCTTGAGCTGAAATCTGAGTCAGAGGAACTTTGAATGCTCACAACAGAGAATCAGCCCACAAGGGGGAGGTGGATCTTCCAATGTAGAGGGAAGTTCACATCAAGACTTAGGGAAGCCCAGAGCCTTTGTAACTAAGGCTCCCCTCCAAGGTGCTCATGAAGAAGAATCAGGAATCTAAGCAAGGACAGTCCTAGGACCAGTCTGCTGTGCAGGAAGTGGGTATCCTAAGCTTCACTTGTCGACTCCATCCTAGAGATTATGACTGGTGGGCAGGGACCACCAGGCAAGCACCTTTGGGGGCCTCCTCTTCCAGGCTGCACTTCGCCAGCCTGACACCATGTTTGAGGTGCTTGGTGTCCACGTACCCTGATAGAAGACATGGTGACCCGCTCCGGTGCCTCGATGTTGTACCACACACACAGGCTGTTTCGGTTCTGAGCGACCAGCACATCGCTCCCTGGGACCCACTGCACGTAGGAGCAGAAGTTGAGGATCATGGTCTTAGAGCAGCTTTCAGCATCGTACAGGTGCAGCTGAAAAGGAACAGGGAGACAGCGTGATTAGCAGGAGCTCCTGGGGTGGCTTCTTCTGATGCAGACTCCTTTCCTCCTGGTCAAACGGGTGGGCTGAGTTTCAAAGCTTCCTGGCCTGCCCCCCTTGAAGCTGATGCTGAGTTGGTTGTCCTGACTCTGGAATTTCAGTTGGCTGGAGACCAGGCTTTCCTCGTTAGCACGAGTCTGGCCCGAAGGTACCAGCCAGAAGGATCACAGGACAGGCCACCCGGCAAGTGGGACGGGCCACAGCTTTCATGGAAATGGAAACGCAGATCATCTCTTTGCCCTTGAAGTTGAACTCTTTGGTGACATGTGCTGAGCTCAGAATCAACGAGGGACCAGGAGAGGCACTGTCCTTCGGCCAGCTTCAGGGCCATGAGATCAGGGAAGAACACTGGAGTGTGGGTACCCATAAAGGCCGGGAGGCATGCAGAGGAAGAAGGCGGCGGCGGTGGTGGGGGTGGGGTTAGGGCTTCAACAGGGCACAGACTTCTGAGCAATAAGACCGAAACCCATCTCCAATCTTGGTGCCATGGGATACAATTTCCTTCAGGGTAACACATCAAGGGTTAAGCTAGTGGGGATGAGGTTGATTCTCCTTTTGAGATGATCTCCTGGCCTGACCACCATGATCCCAGAAAATACCTCTGGACCACACTCTCCATGGCCAGCCAATGGCTAAGGCTCTAGGAACCCTTCTCACCCGAAGCTTCCGGTCCCTGAAGAGGAGCTTGTGCCCAGTTTCATTAAGTTCCAGCCAATCCACGCGGCTCTCGTGGCTGATGGTGCCAATGTTGTAGCCACCAACCAGATCCACTGGAGAGGGAAAAAATGGGAAAAGGCAGGGCTCAGAAGAGAGTCTACACAGTCCTGTACAGGGCAGCCTGGCCTTACAATCAGTCGTATGCTGGATTTGAAGAATGTCGTATCAGACCAGGATCGTCAAAGTTGAGTCCCAGATGGAATGGGAGGGAAAAGGGAGACAGGACAACAAAACTAAAAGGTTTTTGTTGTGAAAGGTCAGGTTTACCGGATCAACTGGCTTGAAGAACAGCCCCGAGAGAGACTACGGCTCTGAAGCCCTCTTTAAACTTTATGTTGCAACTCCTCAAGGTCACCTTCCAGCTAAATAACAGGCTGGTTCATGAAATAAACACTGTCGCTGAGAGGGCGGTGGTATCTGCGACCAAACAGTCCAACAGTTACCCTCAAGCAAAGAGGAGAAGGCACCGTGGGGCGGGAAACTCGGTGAGTTGAAATGGACCCACCGGAGCAAAAATAACGGGAATGCTAGCACAATGTGAAAACCAGAACCGATGTCCATGAACATGTTTGGAAATTCTTAAAACGGAGCTCAATTTGCTCCATAAACTTAAACCAAAGCACAATAAAAACAGGTGTGTGTCTGAGGGGGTCAGTGCCGTGGCTGTCGCTGGAATGATCTGCCCGCGCCAACGCTACCAAGGGCCCTCCCACGCTTAGAATACTCTGTATCTAAGAAAACACGACCACTTTCCTTAAATAACGTCTTTTACTGTTAACCTAAGTTTTAGAGTTCTGAATGAGGCAGGAAAAAAAATAGAGATGAAACTAAATAGCATGACCATCGTGCTCAAGTATGACATGTGTTTTGAAATGTGCAATGTCTGTGCATAAATACATGTGAAAAATGATTTGTCGGGCTGCAGTGCATCACAGGGGAATGCAAGCCAATCTAGCAATTTCTCCAGGATGCTGCAGATGCTGGGTCTCTAACTGCAGGGTTTGTATAACTCCATCCTTAACCCAAAGGGTCCACTCCCATCAGGGAAGGCCATTCCTCTCTGGGACTCTTTTTTAAAATAGTTTTATTCACATTTCACCCACACATCATACAACCCCATAGTTCAATCATATTAAGAGCTGTCCAACCACGACCACAATCAATTTTAGGACATCTTCTGCCCCACTCCCCGGCCCCTGGTTAAATCACTTTTAAAATGAGTTGTGTGAGGGAATCCAGGACAGATAAAGCCCTCAGGACCAATGAGTAGAGTGGGATACCAGAAGGGGCAGGGGAAGGTGAGGGGATGAAGGGGGAACCAATCCCAATGATCTACATACAACCCCCTCCCTGGGGGACAGACAACAGAAAAGTGGGTGAAGGGAGACATCGGTCGGTGTATGGCATGAAAAAAAAAAAGAATTATCAAGAGGGAGGGAGGAAGGGATGGGGGGATGAGGAGCTGATACCAAGGGCTCAAGTAGAAAGAAAATGTTTTGAGAATGATGATAACAACAAATGTACAAATGTGCTTGACACAATGAATGGATAGATGGATTGTGATAAGAGTTGTACGAGCCCCCAATAAAATGATTAAAAAATAAAATAACATGAGTTGTAATCACCATCAGTTCTAAAGAGTGCTCCTGGCCCCCTCCCACATACACTGCTTTTTCCCCCAGCCCCTGGTGTTGATTCAAAGTGCTCAAGAAATCCTCTGGAAGGGCAGCGGTGCGTTCCAAGTACAGCACACCAGGGAAAGAAAGCTGACCAGTCAAACGACCTTGATGATACTAGCTCCACGGAGTTATCTGCACCCGTGGGTGCCTGTACCCTAAGCGTTTCGAAGGGCTGAAGTGGGGCAGGTAAGCAGGCGAAACAGATGGAAGCTCTGACTACCGTTAGGTGAGTCAGTGCAGAGGATGAATAGATTATCTGGTCTGACTTTTGTAGGCAATGTCAAAATCTCTTACATCTAGAACTGGTCACTCTGAGTTGGCGACTTGCTTTCAAGGAGTATACTGATCAAAGTCCATTCTCAACAACTTGATTTACAATATTAATGAGCAGTGTGCCTGCCCCTGATATATGTGCTCCAGCTAAAGACCAGGAGCCAGCTAGTTTGTATAGCTGGGAAAATCAACGTAAGAGAATGGGTTCTCCTTTCATTTCACAGCACATTGATAAGACCATGCTTTGATGCCTCCGTTACCAGTAGACTCTGAAAGGAACCCTACTTCTGTGAGCACTCTCTAATTATGTGCAAACTTATGTGTGCAAGCATGCTTTTTCTGGGAGACGATCTATGATTTTCATTAACTCAAAGTGGCAGGTGACCCAAAATAGGTTCGGGAAAGAATGTTGCTATTTGTGTACAATAAAAATGAGACCTACAGAGGTGAAGTGACTTGTCCCAAGTCCCTTATTGTCATTGGAATCTAGAGTCTCTTGGCTTATATTATTATTTCCATTATACGTCCTTACATTTCTGACCTCTCCAACCTGATGAGATAGAATATTCATGAACTAAAAAAAATCTTAAGAACAGATATATATGTATATGGAAACTTAATTTATGGCAGACAGCATTACAGATTAGAGGGTGAAGAAAGGACATTTGAATAAATGACAAATAAATGACTCAACAAGAAACTTAAGTCCCTACCTAACTCACACACAAAACTAATTCCAAGTGAAAAGTAAAATGTCAAAGTCATAACAGAAAATATTAGAATAGGGACAGATTTTTTTTCAATCATTTTATTGGGGGCTTGTACAACTCTTATCACAATCCATCCATCCATCCATTGTGTCAAGCACATTTGTACATTTGTTGCCATCATCATTCTCAAAACATTTGCTTTCTGCTTGAGCCCTTGGTATCAGCTCATTTTTCACCCTCCCTTCCCACTCCTCCTTCCCTTAAGAACCCTTGATAATTTATAAAGTATTATTATTTTGTCATATCTTATACTGTCCGACGTCTCCCTTCACCCACTTTTCTGTTGTCCATCCCCCAGGGAGGAGGTTATATGTAGATCCTTGTAATCAGTTCCCCCTTTCCACCCCACCCTCCTTTCACCCTCCCAGTATCGCCACTCTCACCACTGGTCCTGAAGGGATCATCTCCTGGATTCCCTGTGTTTCCAGTTCCTATCTGTACCAGTGTCCATCCTCTGGTCTAGCCAGATTTGTAAACTAGCATTGGGATCATGATAGTGGGGGTGGGGGAGCATTTAGGAACTAGAGGGAAGTGGTATGTTTCATTGTTGAGGGACAGATTTCTTAAATGAGATTTCAAAATGTTTTTAATAAGCAATACAATCAATTAATTAAACTCTTAAAAATTGCCTGAACACTTTAAAACTGCTTAGAAAGAGAGACAAAGAAGACATGGACTAGGACAAGCTATCTGCAGGACAAAGCTTGAAGAAAGCAGATGGTATGTGGCTATCAGAAAGACTAGCATCTGAGGATCCACTAAATCCACACAGAAGAAGCACACCAGCCTATGTGATCCAAGGACTGCAAAGAACAAAATCTGAATCCAGGGGAGGGGACAGAATTAGAATTTAAATTCTGACTACCAGTTTGCTGTTGAGGTCTGTGAAAGCCCAAAACCCATACGTAAGGTCCCTCAAGGGGAAGTGTGTCTGGTGAATCCCCTCAGACTATGGATCGAGGACGATCCATAGCTTTGTTGTCAGATAGAGTGCAGTGCAGGGTGGATCACTGTAGTTGTTAGGTTGAAATAGGACACCTTGCCATTTTATCTCCTTTCTGATCCAGTGGATCCTTGTTCTAGTTTTTAAAATCTTTTTCTTTTCAATTAAGGTTTTATTCTGTCACTGTTTGTTTTCATTTGGGTTTTGAATGGTTTTCTGTGTATGAAATCTAGGATAGGGGCATCTAGTTTCCTAGAGGGAGGGCAGGGAGGTTGGAGAGAAATGGGGCGCTAACAACGAGTGCAAGGAAGAAGAAATGTCATAAAACGGATTGTGGTGATGATTACACAACTCTTTAGACGGTGCCTGAACTATTGAAATGTATGATATGTGAATTCTAAGTCAATAAAACTGTTCAGAGCATATACCTGTTGGGGAGACATGGGGAGCTAATCACAATGAGATTAAGAAAGAAGATGCTCTAAAATTGATTGTGGAAATGACTGTACCACTCTACTTGAAGTGACTGAATTAGTGAATAGTATGATATTGGATTATGTGCTAATAAAACTGTCCAAAAAAGTATCTGCAGTAAAAATAGCCGTCAAAACCACACGCGCACATACAAGTAACCCCTTTGAATCATGGACAAGGAATATAATGTGGCAATTCACAGAGGTAATCCAGATGGTGAACAAACAAGTGACCCACACCAAATACAAGTTAATGCAAATAAATATCATTTCAAATACATCAAATTGAGGCCAACTTATGAAGTCCGGCAATTTCAAGTCTTAGAGAGGTCGGAATGTTAGTTGGTACAGCCTTTGTGGAGAACATTTGGAAATATTTACCGATATACTCGAGTATAAACCGACCCGAATATCAGCCGATATCACCTAAGTTTATCACAAAAACTGCATAGAAAATGTGCTGAAAAAACTCGGCTTATATAAGAGTATGTACGGTAATCAAGTGAATTATTTTTTCACAAATGATACCTCCACCCCACTTCAAAGGATAAGGATTTAGAAAACAGAAACATTACAAGAGTGAAAAATTAATGGACATATATGTCCATCAATAAGAGCTAAAAGAGCCAAGTTAAATATCACAAAATGTTAGAATCTGACAGAATTGGGTTAAGGGTACACAAGTAATAGTGACAATTATCATTGTAATATTCTTATCAAAATAGATATGTATATATGAAGCACTTACTATGTATCAAGTACTAGGCTAGTCTAAGAACCTTTTACATCAGGGAAGGTTCCTTTCTTATTTTCATTGTGGACAAGGAAAAGGCAGCACAGAAAGGTTACAAGAGGAAACAAATAGATAGTGAGGTTGCACGACTCCAGAGCCCTGATCTTAACAACAACCCTACCAAGGAGCCTGCTAAACTACTCTCTATACTGTTTTCTGTGTTTGAAACATTTAATGGTAAAAAAAAATTGATATATAAAATTAATTTATGGATACGAATATTTGTGACGTGTAAACCAAGAGTCTGTTATGACTAATTACTCGTCACAAACTGTAACCAAAAAACGAGGCCTGTTCTACTTCTAAGAATTTATGAGCCTCGAGAGCAGTGGGTCTCAACCTTCCTAATGCCGTGACCCTCTCACAGTTTCTCATGCGGTGGTGACCCCCCAACCATTACATTATTTTCATTGCTGCTTCATCACTGTAATTTTGCTACTGTTATGAATCGGGCAAGCCCTGTCAAAGGGTCGTTCAACCCACCAAAGGGGTTGCGACCCACAGGTTGAGAACCGCTGCTCTAAAGTCTAAACAGGACAATTTATACATTTGCTAATGGTCCTGTTTCAACCACATTTGCCAGCTCTAAGACATTTGCTTAGAGAAGCCAAAGAACATGGCCAGGCACATGCATCTCCGTATCGATAGTTAAACATTTCGAGGTAGACACACATACGGAAGGGTAAAACAAGCAATTCTTTTCTTAAACTCGTGAACCTTACTCACCGATAGCAATGGTCTTGATATCAACAAGATAAGCCAGTTTCTTATTGTCTTCCATTCCTCGCTGACGCCGCTCGTTAATACGAACGCTGAAACAAGAACGGTGAGGTGAGGCAAGCGGCTGTCCAAACCAAGCCTCTCAAGTCGGTTGGGATGCAGAGGGAGCCCGTGGGACATAGCACAAGGGCCAGAGTGCATCTAAGGCTGTCGTCTCAGCTTCCCGCGGTCGATCTGGACCATCGACTCTCTGTTAGCAACACAGCCCCTCACCCACTGCGCTGCCTGCGCTCTTTGAGTTGGCTTTCGGGGGCTGGGCTGTTTCTCATGGGCTCTGAATAGGGTACGAGACGACGTCTCAGCTAAACCTGGGCATATCGGTTAAATGTCAAAAGTGTTTCTTCGGGGTGTAAAGGGTTTACGAACTTAGCAGGGCTACCTGATGAGGTGGGGGTTCATGAATTCCGTGCGCACAGAGCCCAGGGTATCGTTACTCCCGTACTCCACCAGGGTGAGCTCGCCAGCATTGAAGATCATGCACACCTGGGCAGGAGTGCGATTGTTCAAAGGGGGAGAGGGTGCATGAAAAAGAGAGCGTTGTTCTCTGCTCCGCTCCGCTCCTCTGGCTAGTTCACAGCCCCCCACCCCCCCACCCCACCCCCGTCTCTGATACAGAGCTTGTTGAGATGGCGAAGGAGAATCAAGCTCTACTCACGGTCTCATTTTCAAAGAAATACTTCTCGTTGCCAGAGCCCTGCCAGGCAACCTGCGGCAGGGGAAGAAGAGATAAAGGACATCGTGGACCGTCACCCAACAGGCTGCCGAGAGCTTGGCAGGGTAGGAGGCGAGAGAATTGGGCGTGCTGAGTCAAACTCAGCCCTGCTCTCGGTTTTTGGAGTACAACAGCCCAACTACCTCAAGATGCTCACCCTTGTGGGGCCCCGTTTAAAGAAGGTTCCCCATTCCTCCGTCGTTCCATCTCTGGTTCCTACCTCGCTGAGCCGGTTAGTACTCAGGTCCCCCAGCAGCAGCGTATCGGACGTGTGGGCCACCAGGTAGCGTTCTTTTCCAAGGATCTTCACCTCTTCCACCTCGTAGCCGTAGTGAGACTTGAGCACCACTCGGGTCCCTGACGACAAGTTCTTCACAATCACCTTGGGAAGAGACGGCGCTGAACCTTGGGGGCTCCCCCCTCCGCCCCCCCCCCCGCTCCCCACAAGGGGTGAGCATCCAGTGGGCTCTGCCCACCTCCACAGGGCCAGTCCAATCGAGTATCACGGCTCTTCATCTGGCCTAGGACATTTTTCATCCTAATAATGCATTCAGACATACGGGACTGTGTTTTGCATGAAATGCCTTCATACATTACTTCTTTTTATGCTCACGATACCAATGGTTCTGGATTCTACTGGGTAAAACCAGTCACTCTATATTTCCAAAGTTCTTTGTGTAAACTTTTATCATGGTAACAGGCCACTGTCCTACATTACTGGTCGATGGGCCTGTCTCTTTGAAGGGACAGTGTCCTACCGTTAATTCTCTTTCTCTTCTCCATGCCTGTCCATGCTGGCACATGGTAGCGAATGAATAAACATTTGTGAAGGGAATAAACGGACGACAGGACCAACGAGTAATGGATGGAGGGAGAGAGGGCACATGTAGAGAAATGAGAATATGGGTGGAAGAATGAAGAAATTAGCTTGCAGCATTATACACAATAAGTTGAGAGGCTGGAGAAACAAGGGAATTCTTTTTTGTAATCACGTCTATTAATTCCTCCAGGAGCCAGGTAATGGGCAGCCAAGTTTTAAACTAAGAAGAATCGGTGGTCATCCCTGTACCCCTTACACCTGCTGAAATCCTTCTTTACAATAATACAGCTTTCCTTTCCTGTAAAGAGCTACAGTCACGGACACTCACAGGAGCAGTTCTCCCCAGCCTGTGGTCAATAGGAATTGGAATTGATTCGATGGCAAGGAGTTAATACTATGAAATAATTAGAGCAGGATGGTTGCCGGGCAGAGGTGTATGTCTCCAGAACAGCTCTGCTAGGGGACTGAGGGTGTGGCCAGGTGGCAGAGAGGCACAACAAGGCTCAGTGAGCCATGGCAGGCCCTAGGTGTGGCAGGACGCCAGCAGCTTACCTGGCTGGGCCCCACATACGTCAGCTCAAACTTGTTCTTGTAAATACTCCTTCGCAGGCAGCAGTCGAACTGCTCCACCCCACCACAGAGTGTGCCCTGGGAGGAAAAGAAGGTAACGTCAACGGCACGTGGGTCCGGGGATCGAAATCGATACTCTGGAATCTCCCGGGGAGTCGAAATTACTGTTGGGGAGCTCGCAGTTACCGGAGTAGCAGAAGGGATGAGGGGGAACCAACCATCGGGCTCAGGGGAATCACACGCTGATGAGCTGTAAGGGAGAACTCGGCCCTGCCTCTAAGAGCCCTCATCCCTTTGGCCTCTGATGAACCACGGATTTCTCCTTCCTGTTTCAGAGCCCGGAGTTTTAGGTTGGGGTCCAAGAAGAGGAATCTTCCTAGTGTCAGGGGAAAGTGCTTTGGGGACAGGGAAGGCTTTTTTTCTAGTCCAGAACAAGGTCCCCAGGAGCTTGCTTACCGCACAGAGCCGCGAGCCGTCCCGCTTCCAGGCCAGGGCAGTAACGGTGTACAGGTTGGCAATCTCCTTGGGCTTTGCCTCTTCCCACATGCTCTTCCGAGGGCTCCAGTTGAGCACCCGGAGTCTGAAACAAAGGAGCTGGTTTTTAGGAGAGAGGGCAGGGGAGACAAAGCATGAAACGGGATTGATAACTGGAGGAAATTACCATGTCACATGTCAACCAAGTCACAGCAGAAAAGAGAGGGACAAAGAAACTTGGGGAGAGAACAAAGACCAGCACAAAGAATGTCAAGCCGGAAGTAAAATGGTCCAAGAATGGTCTAAGTAGAGAAAACAAGAGGAGATTAGGCTGGTAAGGAAAACGAGGGTCAAGGGGAGAGAAAGATGGAAGGAGAAAAGGAAAAATGGTAGGAGCCAGAGAAGAAAGACTAGAGCAGAGGGGAGCTAAGGGAGCTGCAGCCGGATGGGGGTGTGGGTGCCCAGAAAGGGTCACTGCTCACTCACTCCACGGCCCACCAGGTGTTTTCGCACCGACCAGTGGATGTCAAACAGTTTGTGGAAAGATGGAAGTAAAAGATCATGGAATTTCCCCCCAACTTTTCGAAACCCCCTCACGTTATGTCCTAGATACTAATCTAGGCACTGGAGAGGAAAAAGATAAGTCGTCAGCCCTTATCTCAAGGACTCAACTTCGTTAGCTGGACACAAACACGAAAGGACAAAAGAAAGCGATCATCACTAAGCCGGTGAAGGGGACACGGGAACCCAAAGTGGGCGGACGAATCCTCTTATGGAACCTGGATGTGGGCATGTGGGGAGCTCGGGAACCAGACGGGAGCACAGGGGACTGTGTAAGTGCCAGAGGGCCAGCGGGTCTGGGGAGCAGGAAGAGAAACGGGAATTAAAATCTCCCGAGACTCTTTTCCAGCACCCACTGGATTCTGCTTCAGCCTCTGGTTGGGGACCACAGGGCGTGTCCTAGCAGAGTCGCCTGGAGACGCAGCTGGGGAGTGGGGGTGTCCCACCTGTCGTAACTTCCCAGCACAATGGACTGGCCCCCAGGGCTGGCGGCAGCTGTCGTGAACTCCCGCTCCTGAGGGTCCCGGCTGTAATCGAAAGTTTGTAGCACGTGGCCTTCCTTCCCGTAGGCCACAATCTTCCGATCGCAGCCTGCGGCCACGATGCTGTTTGTTGCCCACGCCAAGGCATAGGGTGGGCACGGGTGGCTAACCAACTTCCCCTAAGACAGAAGTAGAGGGTGTCAATCCCACTGAGACGCCTCTGCAGAAACTCCTCAGCCCCAGCACCTGTATACCGCCTCTGACCATCAGCCCACCCAGCAGCAGTCTGCTCCACACGTTGTTTCTGCACCGCCCACATACCCTGTTCCTGTGGGCTTCAAACTCCACCTTTTACTGAGAGGCACACCTGCTGGAGGGCACCACTAACCCACCTCACCCACTGCCACTGATCATTTCCGACTCTCAGCAGCCCAGGTTCCCAACATTCTTTGGCCTACTGCCCCTTCAAAAATGTATTTGGCCTGCTGTCCCTTTTTCAGGTATATATATATATATATATCTCCAGTGTCCCCTTCGCAATTAAAATCTTTTGTACTGTAGCCCATAATCTAGGATAAAGTATAGGTATCTGCTTTTGTAGCCCCCCACCTGCCAGATTGTTCCGGCGCCCTTCAGGGGGCTGGTTTCAGCCACTTTGGGAAACACAGCATTCGAGGAAGACTGTGTGCTGGGAGACTGTTCATTGAAACCTAGTAGGGTTCCTCGTACCCACCAGCCAACACTATGACCCTGCGCAGGCCCACCAAAAGCAAATGACCCCTTTCTTTAGGGTGGCCTAATCTGTACTGATTAATGATGGTGGAGCCCTGGTGGCAGAGGGGATGCACGCTGGGCTGCTAAGTAATTCTCAATGTAAATGATTCAAACAATCAGGAATTATACAGAATGAAACATAGGTGTTCCCATTGACCTTTCCTTCGAGAGTTAACTGTTAACTCTGTTTTCTGGCACTTGATACTCATCCATGGGAATGATGTTCATCTTTTGATTCTCCCAAGTATCTGCATTTCCCTTTGCCTCCAGGTCTGGAGTTCCTTCATCCCATACACGTTCAGCTCTGGCCTCTTCGACACTAGTCCTCTCTGTGGCTGCAGCCTGCCAGCCCCAGCCCACTGCTCTCTCTCCTCTCTGCCCAGCACCTCACCCTGCAGTCCTCAGAGAACCCACACCCTCCTCCAGGGAGGCAGGCTCTGCAATGTGTGCTTATCCCCTAGCCCAGAGCATCCAGGACCCATCCATACCTGTGACTCGCCAGAGCCTTCGTCGTCAAAGAAATACCTAACAATGGTACCATCTGCATGACCAGACAGAATTCCTTTTCCGGAGCAACTAAAAAGTGAAAGTGGGGAGGAGAGACATAAGAGACAGTGTTTTGCTTCACTCGGGAAGCCCTCCCTCTCTGTCAAACACGACCCTACCCGTTTCCTGCTACCAGTATTCCCACCCCACCATGGGCCACACTGTGACCGCCTGCCCACCTCCCCGAGCTCCTGCGAGGCCTCGCTGCCTGACTCACTTTGCTGTCAGTGACACCACGTAAGAATCGGTCCCATAGATGGTGGACGATTTGTTGGTTTTAGTGTTGGCTAAACGAACCTGTCAACGAAAGAAGGGACTGTGTTCCTTTCCGTGGGGGCCCCCGAGAAAAGAACAAGAAAAACCACACGCACTTCTGCCTTGGCGCACATCTGGACCCTCTGGGAGAGCAACCGTGTTCTCCTTTGCAGGACCTTCCCCTCCCCAGCAGATCTCTGGGATTCCCTTCCCCTTTGTACCTTCCCCTCGGCCAGTCCAAAGACGATGATGTACTCTGCTGGCCACTGCAGACAGGTGACAGCGCTCTGCGTGAATGAAACAGCAAAAGGACACGTCTGTCTGTGTGGGCTAGCGCATTTCTAAGCCTATTGTGAGCCACCCCCCACCCCCCACACCCCCAATCTCCTGTCAGGAAGGAGGAGGGGTGCAATTGGACTCTGGACTTGGAGGAAGGAGGCAGGTGAGGAGGACCATCCGTGGGTGCGGATGCAGAGGTGGGAAAAGACCAGCAGAGAGTGACGCAGGCTGGGCAGACACCGTCTCCCAGGGGCGGCTCTGAGCGTTACCGTCTGGATGAACTTGTTGCAGATGACCTTCTTGTCACCCCTGCCAAATAAGAGGGAGGAGAGCACATGAGCAACGACTTCCACCACGTGCCTCACATGACGCTGAGCGAAGGGAGGAAAGAGAAGACAGCGCGCCTGGCCCGCTCCTGTTTCCTCGGCCTCTGTCAGTCCCGAGTGCAGCCTGAGAGGGAGCCTGCACAGCCCTAGAATGCCAGCAGAGATGCAGCCCCTCTCTGGGCTCCCCGGGATCTCACAGGGCTGCCTTGCACGGATTCCTCCAGGGATGGACTCACAGACACGTGGACAGACCATGGCAGAGCAGCAGCCACCCAGTCAAGTGGCCGCCTTCCACGCCCAAGCATGGCTTCCCATCCTCTCCGCTCCCCCTCCCCAGTGAGGCATCTATTTCTCTTGCCTCCCCCTTCTTCCCTTGGCGACCCCACCCCCCCAACCTCTGGCCTCACCAGTCTTCTCCAATCTTGTAGACGTAGATGATGTTGTCAGTCTGGCCAATGGCAATTTTAGTGGAATCAGGAGAAAAAGCCATGCCCTTCACCATATAGCTCTTCCTGCCATACTAAGAAGTAAGGGGAAAAAAAGATTTAATTTATCAAGGGTTCATGAGGGAAGGAGGGAGGGAGGGGAAACAAATGAGGAGCTGATATCCAGGGCTAAAGCAGAAAGAAAATGCTTTGAAAATGACGATGGCATCATATGTACAAATGTGCTTGATGGATTGTGATAAGAGCTGTACGAGCCCCCAACAAAGTGATTTTAAAAAGAAAGAAAGAAAAGTACACACGGAAGAGGAAGGAGAAACAATGGCACCTGGGTGACAATTTCCAATTGTTCCATAATCGGCTCTGGAAAAGGAGGGGTGGGCCATTGTCTGTGCCCCGGGGAGCAGCTTTGAGAGGCTCATCCACAGGCTAAGGTGCGTATAAACACTACCTTTACCTTCATGTCAGCTGGTTTGGTGGAGAATTTATCTCTCCGCTCGCCGTGTTCATCATACAGCAGCACCACTCGGTCCACGGTGCAGACAGCAAATTTGGCATTGTTCTGGGACCAGGCCATGCAGGTGACCTTGGCAGCCCCATCCTGTAGAGGCAACGACAAAACCAAAGCCAACCAAACAGACAATATAACCCAGGTGCTAGTCTAAAATGCCAGAAGCACTCATGGTTCTATCACTTGTGGTGTAACTTGATCAAATTTTTTCCCCCAAAGAGTGAATGGTCTTGGAAAAAAAAAAAGAGGACCTGATGCAAGGGGCTTAAGTGGAGAGCAAATGCCTTGAGAATGATTGGGGCAGGGAATGTATGGATGTGCTTTATACAATTGATGTATGTATATGTATGGATGGTGATAAGAGTTGTATGAGTCCCTAATAAAATGTAAAAAAAGAAAAGAGGAGAAAAAAATGATTAGGGCAAAGACTGTACAGACGTGCTTTATACAATTGATGTATGTATATGTATGAACTGTGATAAGAATTGTATGAGCCCCAATAAATTGTTTAAAAAAAAGTATGTACAGATGTGCTTTATACAATTTGTGTATGTATGGATTGTGATAAGAGTTGTATGAGTCCCTAATAATATGTTTTAAAAAATAAAATTAAAAAGAACAACAACAAAAAAGAGTGAATGGTCTTTTCCATAGAACAAAGAATTCCCTGCAGTATCGCCTGGCCTCCCTGCAGTATCATCAGACACGGACCGAGGGAACCCTGTGCCTCCGAGACCCATGATGCAAGTCCACGAGGAAATGACGTGTTCAGTCAATTGCACCAAGGTGTTCCCGCAGTGGCCTCTTTGTTCCCCATCTATGCCTACAACTGAAGTAAACTCAACTGGGCTGCAAATTTTGACCGCTAGCCATTCATTTATTTCATACTTTGGCGCACCTTGCTGAACAAGACACTCAGCCAGGAGCTGAAGAGACACAGAGAGTAAAACATGGTCCCTGCATTTGAAAGGTTTAGGATGAATAAAATGGTACAAACTGGAAACGTCCCAGACGGACAGTACCTACAAGAGACGTGGAGAGATCTGGGATAAATTCATGTTTTAATGATCAAAGTTGAGCATTAAGGACTAGATGCAGCTCAGAGGAGGAAATTATCTGAGCCTGAACAAAGCCAAGTTCTGGTCAAGAAGGGGGAATTTAGGTTAGCTTAAAGTGCCCTGTAAACAGAATAGCGCAGAGGAGGCAGGACGGGGGAAACAGACCAGGGCCAGCTTCGGGAGTCTTCCAAGTCAGGCTAAAGAGTTCAGGCTTATTGAGAGGAGCAGGGGAACCAGCGAAAGTTCTGGAACTGGAGTGATTTAGGATTAACAATACCACTCTAAAAAACTATTGACTTGACAGAAGTCCAGGGGATTTTCCAGGAGATGGCTGTCCGTCCCATCATGCGCCCTATTTTTATATGGCTCTACCACTAAGGATTTCCTTCTTTGACTTTTAAAAATAATTTGGCTCCAATTTCGTGATTAATTACTTGGCCTTAACCTTACTATTTCCCTCTTCATTCCTAAGTCGCCATTTCCCAGAGTCAAACATTTAAAGTTCTTCTCATCAAAATGCTCAGACAGAGTCAGAGAATAGCTACGCCCGACTGTCATCATTCTCCACTCTGACAAGACAGGGATCCTCACCGCATTGTGCTGGTCATCCTGCTTCAGCATTTTGCCCAATTCTGGGCATCCAGCCTTTCCTGCACTATGACATCATTTTATTTTGAAAGGGACTGGGAGGAAATTGGAATGGGAGGAAGACCCATTCCAATTGTTCCATTAGGGTAAAGGCATTTTTAAATGACGGATTCAGGGTGCGACAGACTGAGTAATGCGCACTTGGCCCTTGGGTTCTCATTTCCCTGTCATCTCCAAATACCCCATCCTCTGAGAAGCCATCCTGATGTCCCAAATCAACTCGTTCTCCTCTCTCTACATGACGGACCTCACAGAACGGCTGTGAGGATTTAATAAGAGAGGGGACAGAATAATAGTAATAGCCAGCCGCTAGGAAGCACTTAGCTTTGACCGACTAGGCATTTTGCTATGTGCTTGACAAGCATGGACTCATTTGACCTTTTAACTCGGAGAGAGATGCTGTTATTATCCCCCTCCTACTGATGGAGAAGTTGAGCCAAAAAAGCTAAGCAATTTGCTCAAGGTTATCTACGCATTTTCTAATTGGCAAAAGCAAGGTTTCAACCCAGGTATATCCAACTCCTTGGACCATGATTCTAACTTTACTGAGTACATCATAAGTGGTCAGTCATGGGTTCCTAAGAAGCCCTGGTGGCCTAGTGGTTACTCCTTGGGCTACAATCGGCAAGGTCCACAGTTCAAAACTACCAGCCACTCTGAGTGAGAAAGATGGGCCTGCCTTTCTACTCCTGTCAACAGTCACAGCCTCGGAAATGCACAGGGGCAGTTCTATCCTGCCCTGTAGGGTCACTATGAGTCAGTATCGACCCAATGGCAGGAAGCTTGGTTTTTGGTTTAATGGGTGCCTGGCTACCACTACCAACTGCTCTCACAAGACCCACAGGAGAAGGTCCAGAATAGGGTGGGAGATAAATGTGAAATCATGAAAGAGGCCAGGGTATTGGTGTTGGATAGAGACTGGTAGGATCCCCAAGACTATGGCCCTAAGTCATGCTTCCAGTCAGGAACTGAACACATCCCCGTGTTAGAATAGTCAACCATTTAAGAGCAAAGGGTAGTATTTACTAAAGGATCAAGTGCTCAACTTTCACTGCCAGTGAGTCAATGCTGACTCGTAGTGACCCTATCGGACACAGGAGGACTGCCCTTGTGGGCTTCCTAGACTGTAACTCTTTACGGGAATAGAAAGCCTCATCTTCCTCCTATGGAACCACTGGTGGTATTGAACTGCTGACCTTGTGGTTAGCACCCTAACACTTAAACACTATGCCACCAGGGCTCTTAGGACCAAGTCCAGAGGGTTAGACATGAAAGAGGAGTAGAAACACGAAACGCAGGGAGGAAGTGGGATAAGTGATGGTGTCCTGAGGGGACTGCAGGAATGAGTTGGAAAAAAATGTGTTTGCATTGTTGAGTGTGAAACTGATTATCTACTCTCAACACATTCACCTAATTCATAATGGAATGCCATTTGTTTTTTTAAAGTACTCGGTCATGACAGATATTAATCTGTGTGTGGGTTCTAGCCCATAGTAGCCCTGTGTGTAGACGGAACACTACCCAGTCGGGCACCATCCTCACAATTGTTATGCTGGAGGCCGCTGGAGGCTAGTGGACACGTGCACACTGTCTGAGCCATACCCAGCCCGCTGACGTTGAGTTGACTGCAACTCTTAGCAACCCCATGGGACAGAGCACAACGGCTCCCGCAGAACTCCCAAAACTGTAAAACTTCACAGAAGAAAATTGCCACATCTTTCTTCTATGGAGTGGCTGGTGGGTTTGAAGTGCCAATCTTTCAGTTAGCAGCCAAACGAGTTAACCACTGTGCTACCTAGCAGGGTGCCTTTCCACACTCGGTATTACCTTCAAAACCAGCTTTCTAAAGTAAAACATTTTGAAAATGATGAGAGCAACAAATGTACAGATGTGCTTGACACAATGGATGGACGTATGGAATGTGATAAGAATTGTCAATAAAATGATTAAAAATAAAAAGAGGGCTACCTACAATGGAAAAATACATCAGCGATAAACCCCAATATGGAAAAAAGGAAAGAAAATGTTGAAAACCAGATGAGGCATGACATGCATGGTGCAGGGAGGGGTCGGAGAATCAAGGGACAAGGTTTAACAGTTCAAGTCAGGTTAGTCATTTCGTTCTCTCTAGCCATCTCTCCAACACTCTGGCAACCAGTTTATTCCCATCCCTCCGTTATGAAGAGAGGGAAACCAGAGGCTTATTTCCTGGGTAGCTCTCACAAATGCATCTTGGGCTTCCACGGTCATCCACAGCCTTCTGCAAACCAGCATCTCACAATGTGGGCTCTGATACTATTCCCTCCTTCAGATTACATGACTTACAATCCTTCGGGGATGGCCAATGGTATACTTCTTCCATGTGGACTTAGTGGACATCTCAGATGACTGCTTGTTTGGAAACAAGCCTTTAAGACCCCAGACATCCTTTTAGGCGACCGCGGGGCACCATCTAATTTCTTCACCACACTTTGCTATAGCACTCATATCTTCTGTGTTCCCTTCCTGAGGGTGAGTATGGAGCAGGGCCATGATTTAAGAACCAATTGTTCTTGATTGGAGCTAGAATTTAGTGCCAGCCCCAAATCCAGTCCTGGATCTATGCTTTTGTTTTGTTTTATCTTAAGACTAACTCTTCACTGAAGCCTCATCTTTCTCAAGAGGAGCAACTGGTGTTTGGGAATGCTTCACCCAATGTGTCACCAGGGCTGTACATTACTGTTTATTCGATTATGAATGTCCTACCCTCTTTATCTCTCAATTTTCATGCTGCTTTTAGTTTGCAGGAAATCCTGGTGGCACAATGGTTAAAGTGCTTGGCTGCCAAACACAAGGGAAACGCTTTGAACCTGTTTCCAAGGAGAAAGATGTGGCAATCTGCTTCCAGATTTAAAGGCTTGGTAACCCCAAGGGACAGCTCTACAAGTCCGAGGGGGTAGGACGGCAGTGGGTTTGGTTGGGGCTTTTAGTTTGCAAAGCACTTTTGTATATATTCCATTAATCCTCCGCCAAAACGCCTTAGATTGCTATGACCACGGCTCCCACTTTCCAAATGAAGCAGCCAGGTGAGTGCTCAGAGGGTTAAAAATCAGAGGGATCGAGTCATTTGTCTAACGTCGTGATGGATCTGGTACCGGAATTCGGATTTCCTAGCCCCCCAAGACTTGCCCTTTCCCTCCATGTTTCAGGGTGCCCCCCACTAGTGGCGGCCTGAGGCGGTCTTCCCCAAGCAAAGGGACGTTCGCTGCTCCGCTCTCCGCCCGCAAGGGCTTGCACTTCTGCACCATCCTCGTTTAAAGTGCTGCGGAGTTAGGTTCCTGGTGGACAGGCGCGCCTCTCCTGCCCCTGGGGGGCAGGGGCAGGGGCTGGTTCGGTGGTTCGGGGGCCCCTCCCAGCACCAGCACCCAACGATGCAATGCGCTGCGGCTGAACACGGCGCACCGACCTGCAGGGTACGAATCAGCCCTGTCTTGGGCACACAGTAGGGGCTCAACACCCTGCAACTTCACTTCCCCCCCTTTTCTGGGAGCTCGAAAGCAGGCGGGGTAAGGAAGAGGCGCGCAACTCCTCACCTGAGGGCTCAGCAGGGTTCTCAGGTGCTTCAACTGCATGACGAACACCTGTCTCGCAGATGCCACTAGACAGCGACAACTCCCGCGGTTACCTGGACAACCCGCCACGCAGCCGCAGCCGCCGCTGCTGACGCAGACGCGACCAGAACACAACCCACGTCGCAAGGTCACCACGTAGCTTGCTTGCGGAGCAAATAGAGCGCGCGCAAGCGCAGTGAGGCCTCGGGACGGTCTTCGAGAGGGCGTGGCGAACGCTCGCCTCGGCCAATCCCATCACGGCTTGCAAGCTCTCAAGCCTAAGCCACGCCCAAGCCTTCGGGAGCACGGCCTCCAACCAGGGGCAGCCTTTGCTGTCCTTTGAGGGACATAAGCGTGGCTGGAGTGCACTCTTGATCCTCATTCCCCCAAAAGAAAGCGGGGCAGGTGCGATTATAGCCCTTTAACAGCTGACGTCATCGAACCGAAATAGGTTAATTTATATGAGTTGCATGGGATCGCAGGCTAAGAATGACGGTTAACAGCAGTAACTACTCTGAAATATGTGTCCCGCCAGGTAATATGCGAAGTGTTTTCATGCATTACTTCATTTCATCTCAAAGCCACCTTTTGAAGAGGGTAATATCATCAGTCTCATTGAACATAATAGGAAACATAGGGGTCACATTCCTAAGCCAACAGCCAGGAAAGTACTTCAAAAACAAACAAACAAACAAAAACCAATGAAACTCATGCTATCAAGTTGATTTCAACTCATAGCGACCCTATAAGGCAGGGTAGACGTGGTGGCGACCTGCCAACTGCAAAGTCAAGCCTTCAAACCACCGCAGCTCCCTGGGAGAAAGATGAGGCTTTTTACTCCAGCAACTCTAGCCTGTTCTTTAAGCTATCTCAGACTTGATAGCAGTGAGTTTCAAGTGAGCTCTTTCCAGAGTCAAAAGCTTCTACTTTCCCCTAAGAACCTAGAGTTGGTACATTTCAATGCCCTTTATATTCCTTCTCCAGTAGCTCCATGCCATGCTACTATAGACAGCCATCACAAGAAATTATGCTTGGTCACTCTGTGAGATGAGTGTTTGGGAACCAGGAACCATGGAGAGGGTGTGAGGGTGTCCTACTCCACATTGGGAGAAGAAATTATAGCTTAGGGTGGACATGCCTGGCTCACCTGGTAGATTAGGACTTGAGATAACGAAGCCTGGAGCTCAGTTAAGTAGAAAGGATAGTGACTTGTTAACCATAGGGTTGTATAGCTAGGATCCTTTCCAGAATGAATGGGCTATTTTCTTGTAATACACCCAAGAGTCAGGGGCAGAAAGGGAGACATTCATAAAACCTTCCCTGGGACGATCCCAAATGGAGAAGACCCTTGACGCTCCAGAAAGTGTCACAAAGTCTGTCCAGACATATTCTGGGTCCTGAGACCTTCCCCTGAGCCCCCAAGGTGATTATAGATGTCAGCAGATATTTCTCTCACTGCCTCCAACCCGCCTGGGAAATCAAGAGGCAGTCAAGGACAGATAGTATTTACACAGGAAACAAGTCAGCCCCAGAGGGGCCGACCTCAAGTTATAATGCTTTTGACAGGGGAATACAAACCCCTCTGTTTTATTTCCAGAGTCCTCCTGTGGACACCATGGCAGAACTTGGACATGGACTCAGTACACTTCTCACTGACCAACAGAACAGAGAGACAGAGACAAAGGGGGAAACAAAGGTGGGGAGGGAAAGGGGCAGGGGTCCCCAGAGTGGAGCACGTGGCAACAAGAGATCCATTGCCATCACCGCTCTGTCATCGGTCCATCTCTGGCCAGGCTTGATGGAGAAGGCAGAAGAGTAAACCGTCAGGAGCTCGGCTGCTAATATGGTAGTGGAGGTGCAAAGGCTGTCGGCCCTCTCATGCAAGTGCAGGAAGAACCAATATCCTTCTCTTTCCCCGCTTCTCATGCAGAGGATGAGAAGCAAAGAAGATTCTAGTTTTCTACACCCCTCTTTCCTGCCCAACCCCCTTCACCCCCTCTAGGCTGGAAAACTGAAGCAAATGCCTCCCGTGAGACTTTGCTCCCCCAAGCGGTTGGTGTGAGGGGCCCTTGCAGTCAGAAGAGAGAAAAGGCGGGCACATGTCTTCCGCAGACTGTCCAGTATACGCTATAGCCTGCTCCAGTTTGTCCAAGAACCTTTATTGGAAAACTGTCCATGGGGTGAGATCACTAGCAGCTGATGGACTGCCAGGTGATGGGGGGGGGGAGCACCTGAGGCTCCGTGGAAGACATTGGAGTAGTGCAGTGCAGCCTCTCCTCCAGGCCCAGACAGTTCCTTTCACGTATTGAGAAGGGGGTGGTTACCCTCCCCCTGAGGCCCAGAGGCAAATGTGGGGATAGCTGGGGATGTTAGGAGTCCTGATGTAGGTGACATGGGGCCCCTGTTTGGGACTCAATGGAATAGGGTTGAAAAGTGACTTTCCCCTGGACTAGAGGTTGGTGGAAGACATCCCATCTGATAGCCACTCTAGGTCCAGGGGTACAAGTCTGTAACCTACCTTCTGGCCCCCATGCTCACAGTGGAAAGAGGATGGGCACCAGGCCTGAGATTGTGGGAGTGTCATTACCCTCTGGGAGATTACAGGATCGGTCAGTCTTGGGCAGACCATCAACTTGGGCTCCTCCTGGCCCCAGCCCCAGCCCCAGCCCCAGTCCCAGGCCCAGGCTGTTAGTGCATCTTTCTTCTGGTTCCGGTCTGTCACTCATACATCAATGGTGTTGATGGACGGTGACTTTTTCTGTGAAACAAAATGGTATTAGGCTCTAATTTCAGGTAAGTCATAGGGGCCACCCCTTCTCTCCAGCGTCTCCCATCCCTGACTTTCCATCTCCTTCTCCTATCCCTCTTTGCCCTTCTCACTCTTTCTGATTGCTTCTCAGGGGCAACCATCACCCTTCCCACCCTCCCAGGCACCCACGTCACCTGTCTTGTCCCCACTGGTCTTCCCTGAGGACTCTGCTCTGTCCCCTTCCCCTTCTCTTTGGGGTTGTTGTTGGAGTCGTTGTCCTTGATGATGTCATATTGACGGCAGAAGAGCCCAATTACAGCTGAAATGGCAACAGTACAAATTTGAGACTTGGCCGTGACCGCTCCACTCATAGCCTTGAAGGGCAAGATACCCAATCCCCCTATGCACAGAGACAACAGCTGATGCAATGGCGTATCAGGGATGAGGAGGGAGGGGGAAGGACATGGGGGAGCAAAGAATGGATGCAGGAGGGGGCAGGTTGCACTAGAACTGGCTGTAATGATGCATATACAACTCTTTAAAAGAAAATTAATTATGGAAGTATATATGTGAATTTCATATCAATAAAACAATATTGAAAAGAAGATACCTGTAGCAATACCATGAGGGTAAGGGGGAGAAAGGGGGAACCAATTGCAATGATTGATGTATAACATCCCCCTCTCCTAAGGGAGATGAACAAAAAAAAACGTGGGTGAATGGAGACATCGGAGGGTGTAAGATGTGAGAACAATAATCATTTATTATTTATCAGGGTTTCTCAAGGGAAGGAGGGTGAGGGAGGGAGGGAAAAAACGAGGAGCTGATATCAAGGGCTCCAGTAGAAAGAAAATGTTTTGAAAAGGATGATGGCAACATAGGTACAAATGTGCGTGATACAATTGATGCATGGATTGTTATAAGAGCTGTAAGGGCCCCCCCAATAAAATGATTTATTTTTTAAAAAGAAGACAAAAAAGATACCCACCTAGCTTCTAGAAAATCTGAGAAGCAAAGGATTCTTGGCGCCCCCACAAGCCACTATCTGTCTGCCTGGGTTTCCCACAGCCTCCTCTTCCTCTCTTCAAATACCCCAATGACCCCCCTCCACAAAGCACCTCCCCAATCCACTTTTCTCACTCTGGTTTCTTCGGACAACCTTGGCTCCTCCCACCTTCACTGAGCCCCACTTCCTGAGTCCCTGATCTGCCCGTGCATGTCCACTGCTTACTCACCAGCCCACATGAGCAGAACCACCACAATGATGACCACCTCCCCCGTCTGCAGCGGTCGCTCACCATCCAGACCCTCCACTGTGATATCACCTGAGAAAGGGAGAGACCGACTTCCGAGGTCACCAGGGGCCCAGCTAGGACCGGAGACCCTAGAGAAGAGAGTCTGGGTACACCCACCACAGGTTGCCCCTGAAGTTGTAGGTAGCCCCAGTTTGGGAGGAAGCCACTGGCGGACAGGTGTGTGACCACTGAACAGAGGGCTGCAAGTCAGGTACTCAACTCCTGCAGGCTCCAGCCGCTGGGAGATTGGGGAGGAGAAATCTTAAAACCCTTCCCCCAAACGATTAATCAGCAGTCTGTCCATACCCGTTCCCCTGCCCACCCGCTTTTCCTTCCTTCCCTGGCAGACCAAGGAATTAAGTCATCCTCTTAAGCATCTCAGCTGCACTAGGCCTTCGCCTTGGGTAATCAATGGGAAAGGCTTACCCGGGCTTGAGCTGTTTGAGGGGAGCCGGTCAGAGCCCTTGAGAGTTCGGAAGTGCACCCGGGGCCCTGGGGGGCTCTCTCCCCGGAGGCCGATGCTCCTGACCTGCACAGTGTAGTCGCTGTCTTCCGCCAGGCCCCACAGGGCGCAGGCCCGAGTGGTGGTGTTGACTTCCCGAATCACTCGCTGCCCAGGGCCATTCTGCCGCTGCAGGGATGGGAGAAGGGACAGCCTCACCCCAGGCCCAGGCCAGGCGGGTGTCCATCCAAACTCTCCAAGGGAGTTTGTTGAGAAGGGCAGCTTGAGCTGGGAACCGCCACATCCGGAATCCCCCATATGCTGGGTGATGGTGGTGGATGGGGGCAATAGGAAACTGGTTGGGGGAGCAGAGGGGAGGTTCATACTTGCTGGGAAATGGAGTAGCCAATGACGATGTTGCCTTCTGGGACGTCCCAGGACACAGTGGCCGAGTTGGCTCTGAGATGAGTGACCGTCACGTTCACGGGAGAGGGAGGCCGGTCTGCGGGCGCCCGTGTGTTCACAGGTTAACAAGGTTGCACCCACTGACCAGTTCTGGTTCACCGCCACGGCCTCCACTCCTTTCTACTCACCTGCTCGCACAAAGCCCAGGTCACAACTGACCAGCAGGAGGACCGTGGGGCTCAGGTATGGGGAGAGGGGCATCAGTGAAGCCATGGTCCCCATCGAGTCCGCTGGGGGACACTGGGGCATCCGCTTGACACCCGCGGGGTTCCTGGCAGGGCAAGAGTTGTGTGGGGGGGGGCTCCCCTCCACTACCATTCCGGCCGGCCGCACAACAGCCTCAGAGTCCCCACTGCTCAGGTGGCACCCACCCCCTCATCGCCCCGGAGCCCCCAGCGCGCGGTTCTGCCCGGCCCACACCCACCTCCGCGGGTCCTCGCGGTCCGTCAGGCCTCGGGGGGCTGCTCCGTTCCCAGAGGGCGGCCCATGGCCCGACTCCGTGGCGTTGCCCCTACCCCATCCCGGCGCCGGCTCGGCAAGGCTGCAGCGCGGCGCCAGCCGCGGGCCGCGGGCGCAGGGGGCGCGGACTCAGGGGGCGCGGGCCGCGGGTCTGCGGAGCCCGGAGCTCCGACGGGCCCCGCAGTCGGTCCCGAGCCGGGGGCGGTGCCGGCGCGGCCAGGCAGGCCCGGCGCAGGAGGCAGTGCGGCTGCTCCGCCGGCCCCTGCAGCGGGAGGTGACCGTCCCGGCGAGCAAGCCGCTGCCTTCTGCAGAGCCTGCCCCGCCGGCTCCGCCGCAGCCCGGCCGGGACGTGGGGCCCGCCCCGCCCCGCCGGGGTGCTCGTCGCCGTCATCCCCCCTCCCCCGCGGCCTCTCCCCCCCCCCCGCCCTGTTCTCTTGGGGCTCCTCCCACGACCCTCCCAATGGCAGCCTCCTGGGCCCCCAGCTCTCGGAGATGCGCCGGCCGGGGGCGTGAGCCGGAGGCGCCGCGGCGGGGGGCGGGGGTCTCCGGCACTTGGGAGAGCCCCTCCCGGCCGGATGGGAACTGCCAAGTCGGGCGGCGAAATCCCACTGTGAGCGCAGGAGGTGGGTCAGGGAGCAGGGCACGGAGCGGTCGGGATAACTGTGTTAACAATTCCTGAGTTGTGAGAGTGGTTCAGCTTTGAAAAGTCTTTCCCCCATTGGGATTCGGCTATTGATTCCATCACTCGCTCATTCATTCTTTCAGTTATTCAGTAAATATTTATGGAGCTGTCCCCATGTGTCTGCTTCGCGTTAAAACGTTGGAGCGATGAATTCTTTGTGCCTGGTTTATGGGGCGGGTGGGGTGGTGGTGGGGGATTGAAGATGAAAGAACTGCCACTTAATTGGGAGAGTTGAGTTAATCTGCCCCCTTAGGTTCCCACCTGTAAATCAGATGAACCCTCCAGGAGCTGTGGGGACGAGGACGCAATGGCACAGGTTAAGGGACTATCTTTATGCGTCGAACAGCACTATGTGGGTATTTATTACTCATTTGTATCCGTTATGATAGTCGTGTAATCCTAAATTATTTCATGCCTTGGGTGAGCATGACTCTGGGCGCGGGCACCACCCTGGGCCGACCTGGGTGTGAGTTCCAATTCTACCAGCCGCATGACCACCAGCCGACCTGTGCGGACCCTGGGGTTTCATCATCGGAGTAATGGGGTTTCAATAGCCACATCTGCCCTTGTAGCCAAGAGCTATGGACGTTTGAAGTGCTGTTTGCTCTGTAAAGTGGATTGTTGGCTCATGTTTTTAGGGCAGAGACCTTGGCTTCGAAATCACATTGCAGTATTCCTATTTCTGTACAACTTTTGTTCCCTCTTGAAACATCCAGTTCAGGGTCTGCACACCTGGGGCTTGGAAGCTTCTGTCCCCTTCCTTTCCGAGAGGACAGAGAGGGCAAGTAGGGCAGGGCATGTGTTGTACAGAGCATGAGACCAAGCCATGGCCAGGGCCCCTGATCTCTGCTGACCCCGAGGACCCTGATCTCTGGCCTCCTGGGGCAGTGCACTGTTGCTCGGACAGGCTCGTTGTAGTGGGGTGGGCCTGTGTCTGGGTGTGTAATCCTGTACTTCCAGGCCGAACATCCCTCTGAGAAGAAGACATTGTGCGTTGAAGGTCAAGAGTAATCTGCCCTGGAGTCTTCCACTCCAGAGCGCCACACCAGTGGCTAGGGAGACAGGCTACACACCAAGAGGCACCCACAGGAGCCTCTAGTGGCCAGGCAAGGGTGCAGGCAGAGCTCTAGGGGTGGTGCTCAGAGAGAGCAGGGTCCTTGGGTTAATCTTCTTTGGCCTTCAGAGGAAGAGCTTCGATGAGCTGAGCTGACCCAGTGGCTGCCACACTGAGCTCAGACACAGCAGTGGCTGTGAGGGTGATACAGGACTGACCGGGCAGGGTAGCTCAGGCCATCACTGTGCATCTGAAACAAACAACAAGAAGTCTCTTGCCAATGTCTCTGTATCCCAGTGGAATGGATCATCTCAAACGCACCGCTGTGAATGTCAGAATCCAAGCCGGGCTGAGTTAAGCACTGGTCTGAGATTTTTGCCATCTACCCACTGCCACCGAGTGGATGTGATTCTGCCTGATAAGGACTCAATAGGACGGAGCGGAACTGCCCTTTTGGGTTTCTGAGACTTTCAATGCTTACAGGCGCAGGGAGGCCCACCTTTCTCCCTCAGCTGCAGAGTTTGAATCACTGACCTTGCTTATTGCTTATTAGCCCAGTGGGTAACCCTCTGCCATCTAGTAGTGACAAATCCAAGACAGTTTGTTCTTCCACTGTTATTACCTCCTCACCTTCTCTCTGAGCCAACTGGTCTCCTTCAACCAGTTGATGAAAGGTCAAGGACAGAAACCTTTTACACTTGCTTCATTGCAGGGGGCCACAGGTAGGGCAAACTGCCCTAGGAATATTTTATTTGGCCACAATAGTCATTTTCCGAAGATCCTTTGGAATGCCTTTGAACAGAGAATGTGTCCCCTTTGCCTGGGTCCCCACCACCCATGCCTTCGGTTTTGCACTTGGCTGTGCTGCCTTTTGGCAGCCCTTGCAGGAATTTCGAGTTTTTCAGGGTGCTGAGCAAGCGCCTTGAAGCAATGTTAAGCAAACAGTGAAAGCTCAGTCAATGAGTGTTTCCCTTTGTTTGCTTCTCTAGGTGCAGGCTGACCTAACAAAGCATGGCTCCTTGTCTCCACCCAGCCCCACTGACCCTGAATCTGTTCCCTTAGGTCTGTGGTGGCCTCTAGGGAGGGAAGGAACAAAAGAGAGCACCTTACATGGGATTGAGGAGTTGAAGGAGCTTTGTGTTCCTTCCCCGAGGGGGACAGAAAAGCCCCAGTAATTCACTGGAAGTCTGCCCGTCCCCTGGATGGGACCCTGATCATCTCACACAATAGATGTGCACCCTAGACTCCTTAGTGGCAGTCCCCCACCCCGACTTGTCTCCTAGGTGGCTGCTGCGAAGAAGCGTGTGATTGCCATTGGCATTTCGGTAGACTCTGTGAGTGTAAAGGTGGATTGAGTGTGTCTATTTCACAGGGTCGGGAATAGAAAATAGATGGACGAGGTGGGCCCCTGAAAACAGGAATTCCTCAGTGGTGGCCAAGTGGGAAGAGGAATATACATGCAGTCCCCTCCACAATCACAAGAGATGAACCAATCCAGGGGTTGGTCACCTGTGCTGCCAGCCAATCAGAGGGGCCACCTGGCTTATAAATCAAGTTCTGTTGAAACACAGGAAGGCCTGCTTATTTACAGGCCTGTGGCTGCTTCCATGAGGAGGTCAGGGTTGAGTAGTTGCAGCAGGGTCCACAAAACCTAAAATAGCCACCACTGGCCCTTTACCAAAGAAACCCGATCCCTTGCTACTTAATGGTGCCTGTGCCATCTGTCCCAGCCACACCATGAGACTTAGGAGAAAGGCAGACCCGTGGACCCTACCCCAGACCCACCGAGTCTGAGTTTGCGTTTTAAAGAGCCCCAGGGAGTGGGAGAAGCACTTGGTTCAATGACTCCAAGCTTTCTTTCAATTTGGTAGCGACCTTGGTCTAACAATCTGAGTGGAAATTCGATCAAAGCCGTCCTAGAAGGAGAACATTGACTATAAAGAGTTTGAGTAATTGAAAAGTTTTCCAATTTTACCCCACGTGTGATTTCCTCAGGGAGCTTGTTAAAAATGTAGATACCTGACCCTCTCCTTCAGATCCTGACCGGGTCGATCTGAACTGTGCCCAGAAGTCTGCATTTAGAACAAAGTTTTCGGGTGCACGTAGTCCTCAGACAAAGCTCAGTCACCTGCCATCAGTCATTTCTCGCCCTCGCACCCTCTCCCACCAGGCTCCCTTTGTGGCTGGTCAAATGGAAGACTGCATGATAACCCGACTGTTTTCTTGCCAGTCCTGGTTGGTTTTAACCCAGTGAACATGGCCAGGTGAGCCTGCAGTCAAGAAAGGTGGTGACTCACTTGAACCCTGAGGGTGTGGGGGCTGGAGGACCCTGGTCAAGGTTCACAAAGCCACCGAGGAGAGGGCACACAGGGTCTTGTTCACCACATTTCAGAAAACTGAAAGAAACATGGGGTGCCCTGAAGCCCGAGAGGTTCTTTGGATCGGTCCTTCCATTCACTCACCCTCTCTCCTTGTTTCAAAAAGTATTAGAGGCAGTCAGTCTACAAAGGATGCATAAAAAGCCGAAAAGCATACCTTCAAAACAGGAGGCGAGAAAGCATGGAAAATCAGGGCAGGGGGAGAATAGGACAGAAATAATGTTCTTTCATTTTGTGTGGGCTCCAAGCAGCTTTCAAAACAGGAGTCCAGGGTCCTGAACAGCTTCTTCTTCCTCTGTCCACCTCCCTTAGTTTAGCACCCACACTCCCTCATTCTTGTAGGCCCCCCTTTAGTCCCCTCTGGCTGTGCAAACCCCCTCCCTTATGCCCCTTCTTTGAGGGTTCTGAGCCTCCAAATCGCTGCCTTCGTACTCTCTGTTGAAATGGCCATTTTGTCTGATCTCAGAGAGGGTCAAAATATTAAGCCAGCAAGCAGCGCTCAGATGTGGCTCTGTGGATGCGCTGCCTGGCGAGCGTTAGAACTAAGGAAGACCACAGATTCCTAGCCCACATCTAAGAGGTCTGCTTCAGCAGGTTTGGTGTACAGCTCTGGGATGTCTACTATTTTGAAGCATCCCTAGGAAACCTGATGCACAGTCAGGTTTGAGCCACCTGAAGCTAAGGGCCTCCTGTCACTGAAGGCACTCCAGCAAAGGCTTGCTGAATAATCCAACAGGAACTCAGTGTATTCAGAGGTGATCTGCGGAGAGGGGGTAGGGTGGGTTCTTTATGAGCTACTTTTTTTTTTAACTCCTAGATTCTAGGTTTGCAGAATA
This sequence comes from Tenrec ecaudatus, assembly GCF_050624435.1. Lineage (NCBI taxonomy): Eukaryota > Metazoa > Chordata > Mammalia > Afrosoricida > Tenrecidae > Tenrec > Tenrec ecaudatus. The sequence continues at coordinate 18,479,246 of NC_134546.1, forward strand.
ACTCATACAAAGGTATAAATAAGCCTAAGATAACCTGAACCCAGATCCTTTTAACAGAGGACTCTCCATCACCAAAATGGATCTGCTGCAGGGGATGCTAATTTCAGGCGCTGTGACTCAGTGAAATGAAGAATTTCAAACAAGGTAGGCGTGGAGATCTTCCCGTTGTTCCTTTAAATCAGCGGCTCCCAAACTTGGCTGATCTTCAGCGTCGTCTGGGAAGCCTTTTAAAAATACAGATTGTTGGGCTCCTCTCCAGAGCTACTGAATTTGAATCTTAGGGTGGGGGTGGTTCCCAGAAATGGATAATTAATTAAGAAGAAAAAAAAAAGCTCCCCTGATGGATTGGATCTCTGGCCAAGTTTGGGAATCTTGGTTTTAAACCATTGACTATGGACACAGCCTCTTCTCTTTGTTTATAAGGGCCTTATGACGCCTCTAGGTAGCATCAGAAGTCGTCTGAGGACAAATTGTAAGACACATTTTACATAATGGGTATGGAACATTGTAAATGTGTTTGCTGTACATGTAAGACAGGTGAAAAAGTATACAATATGTTCGAGAAGGGATGGACTTTGCAGAGATGGGATGCTATGTCCACATAACTCGGAGAGTTACCACAGTGGGTGATTCAGTAGCAAAGCCATGGCAGATCAACTATAGAAGGAAGATCCTCTTTCTTTGCGATCCCATGGTTTATGCCTGTCTTAGTTACTAGTACTCTTGAAAGGAAATACCACAAGTGGGTGACTATCAAGAACAGAAATTCCACACACACAAAATGAACAGAAATTCATTTTCTCATAGTTCAGGAGGCTAGAAACCCAAATCAGGGCCTCAGCTTGGCTAATTCCCGTCTGGGACCAGCCTTGCATCTTGGGTCTAGGTGCTCTTTTGGTCACTCTGAAGTGATTGGGTTTAGGACCCATTCCACTCTGGTATGACCTTGTGAACCTGACAAAAGAAAACCCATTCCCCAACAGGATTACATCAATAGATACGGGAGCCAATGCTACAATATAGATTTTGGGGTCACAATTGAATCTGTAACAGGTTTGGGCTGTGTTTTCCAAAAGTGGGCGATACTGCCTCCTGGTGGGCACTGGAGCGATCCAGGGGGGCTGTACAAGCAGATGCTTACTTACACAGTCGTGGATTATGAGCTAGAGTACAAGTTTTTTATCACCAGGAAGCCCTAAGTAAATTTTTTTTTCTTGAAAAGGGGGCAGTAGGCCAAATAAGTTTGGGAGCCTATGCTCAAGGGAGATAACAAGTTTGTAGCTTTCTTGTCTCCTTAAGAAATTGTTTTGTAAAAAAAAAAGAAATTGTTTTGTTTTTGATTAATTCACCGATGAAAGGGATGTTTGCCAGCTTTTAGGTACCACACTAGCTTGGTTCTCTAATTAGGAATGTTATCCCCCCTCAGGTTCACTGTTTGGAGGGATTTCCAGGATATATTTACAGGATGTGCAGGACTTCTGATGGTCCCTCAGACTGAACATACGTTGGCAATTCTGACACTTGGCAAACAGACATCCGCCTGGGGTCCTGCAGAGAGTGTGGCTTGTGCGGGCACCTCAAAGGAACAGGACACAAAAAGGTGCTAGTGTCAGGCTGGATTTCAAATATTGTTTGGGGCTTACGTTACAGAATGTTCTACGAAACACCGTCCTTGCAATGTAGAGATAAGAAGCCCAGTGAGCTCTGTAGAGTTGGTGACCTCAACTCCCAACCCCATTCTGACCTTTGATCCTGGCCCCCAGCTGAGGTCCCTCTCTGAGATTCTCAAGGACAATCCTCTCACGTCTGTCTCTCTTGAAGCCCAGAAATGATCCCATTGTAGACTGGAGGTCAGCACTCCTCCAAGGTGCAGAGTGGATGCCAAAATTGCACGAGAAATAGGAAGGTAAGGTCTCTCTCTCCTTTCCCCGCTCTCTCCCGTAGCCCCGGCGCCTTGGGATTCCTCGCTCCTGCCTTAGGGCCTCTGATTTTAGAGTCTGTTACAGCTTGTCAACATCCTGAAGCAGTGCATCGGCTGAAATGTTATAAATCACATTCCATCTTCTTTTACTTTTTCACCTTAAGATGCTTTAACTTCATTATGATCCCGTGTCTCAGATCAGTCGTCACTAAACCCTGAAATGCTCTAGGGGCTATATTTTGCATCTGTGTGTAGAAAGTATTGACTAGAATGATGAATTGCCTTATTTTGTCTTATCTCTTTCATATGTTCAAATTTCAAATATGAGCTTAACAAAAATGAGATGCGGTTTCATTGCCCAGCCTTTGTAATCCTCTCCGAAATGAGGTGTGCCTTCTCAACCTCCAGTGCTCTGTTGTTGTAGTCCACCTCTGAATCGCGGCTGAGTCTCATGAACATGAGATCTAGTGGTGTGGTGGTTCACAGCTTGGCTTCTAACAAAAGGTCTGCAGTTCAAACCCCCAAGTGACTGACTTTGGGGAGGAAAGACCTGATGATCTGCCCTGGTGATGTCAAAATGGGTCCCTTTGCTTCCAAATCAAGAGCCCTTCTGGAGTGGTGGGTTATGTATTAAGCTGCTTAACACAAGGTCAGCAGTTCACAACCACCAGCCGCTCCATGGGAGAAAGAGGAGGCTGTCTACTCCGGGAAAGATTCAAATGGACTGGATGGCACCAGATCCCATTACTTTGGCCAAAGGCCTTGGCCAAAGCCCCATCCATCCTTCCCCTGCCAGCGACAGGCACATCCGCGGCATTCCATATTACACCAGCTCCGGTCTTGCATCTTCCAAGTGCACTCTCTTCTCTCTGCAACTGTTCACTTTTAATCTCGCTTTTGCAGTCACAACTTGTTCCTATCACGTGTCATCTCTCTGCAGTGATCTCTTTTCTGTTTTGCCTGCTGTGTTGCCTACCTGGACCATGACCGCAGCTGCTTTATTGATCTGTCCAAAGCCTATGACATCTGGTGTCTGGACTGACCAACGACTGTAAGAGAATCCTGCGGGAGGAAGTGTGGGAACGTTCTCCGGCTAATGGGAAAGCCACTCGGCGTGGGTTTTCTTTTCTTTCTGCTGTGATTTGGGTGAAAGTGTACAGAGTCTATTATTGGTTTTCCATTCTACAATTCACACGCCTTTTGATTCATAACACTGACTGCCGCACCTCCAGGGTAGCTCTTCCCACTTGCTCCTAAGTTGATTGTCCTAAGGAGCGGCCCCTCCCTAGCATGACTGTTCACCTAATAGATTTGGCTTGTCGTTTGAGCGAGAGGAGGGTGAGCTAGGCTGCATGCCTGAAGGGCGTCTAGGGGGCCATCTCAGGGGTTCCACTAGTCTCTCTCAGACCAGAAAGCCCGGTCTTTGTCATTGATTTGAGTTTTGTTCCACATTTTTCTCCCACTCTCTCCATGACCCTTTAGAGAGGTCAGCACCGGTAGCCAGGCACTACCTAGCTCTCCTGGTCTCGGTGTGGTGGAGGCTGGTGTTCACGCGGTCCACTAGTCCCTTGGGTGAACTGTTTCCTTGCGACTGTGATTCTCATCACAATCCTTTGCTCTGGACAGGGAGAGAGCAGCAGGGGCACCTCGCAGGCTTTGAAGACCCCATCACTGCTCAGCACACTAGGATGCAGAGCATTGTCTTCGTGGACGAGGGTATGTGAACTGACCTTGGTGTCCCCTCGGATGATTTCTCCCCCACTGAGTCCTGGCTGTTCCACAGGAATGACGAAAGGTGGCCCTTTGCCTCCTCTTCCTCTCTCAGCTGCATTCTCACAGTGCACAGGGGCCACCGTGCAGGCCTGATGGTCATTGCCCAGTGGCCTCTTCATCCTCTTCTCTCTCTCCACCCCTCCCTCATCCCCTTGCCTTCTTAGCCCGAGGTCCTCCGCAGCTCCTCTCAGAAGAAAGGTGGAAGTGCCACTAGGATCCTCCTGGAAACCCTGTTCCTGGCAGCTCACAAGTCTATGGAGCGGGACATTGCAGCCTCTCAGAGGTAGGGTGGTCCTGGACAAGAACGAGGTCAGAGTCAGACAAGGACCAGGAGGCAAGGACCACCCTGCCTCCGTTAGGCAAGAGGGAGGGCTGGAGTTGGTGGGGACCCAGCCAGTGCCGATTGAGAGACTAGGCTGGCTGCTTCTTCTCTGGGCAAGGAACGGGCTGGTGAATGACGTCATCCCCACCATGAGACCAGAGCCTGGTTTGCTTCCAGTGGACTTGGAGTTCTCAGGTCACACACCTAACCCTTGAACCAGCCTAGATCACCCAAAGTTCACCCCGCTCCTATGACTCCGTTCATGCAGGGACCATGCAGATCGGCCATGGAAGAGCTCCTTCGGCCTTGGGTCTACTCCCCTCTGCAGCAGGGACTCTCAACATTCCTCACACCGTAACCCTTTCATACACTTCCTCATGTGGTGGGGACCCCCAACCATAACAGTATTTTCACTGCTCCTTCATCACTGTCATTTTGCTACTGTTCTGAATCGGGTGACCCCTTGAAAGGGTTGTTCGACCCCTAAAGGGGTCGCAAACCACAGGTTGAGAACCACGGCTCTGCAGGATCCCTAGTCCAGTGCTAAATCAGCTGACAGAGCGCCCATTTACCTCAACTCTCAGATGTCTCAACTGTCTTCCTGGACCCCATCCTCTTCCTCATAGGCCCCAGATGCCCTGGTCTCTTTCTCTGCTTTTTCCTTTTCTGCCCCTGGAAGCCCTTTCAGAATGCCGCCTGGCCCCCCTCTGTACCTCCACCAGCCACCAGTAGAACTTAGCTTTAAGGAACTGTGCCTCTTCCTCTCCATGGCAGGGGGCACTCGGCCTTTCTGAGGGGTGGCCTTAGGAGCTGGTAGCCTTCCCCCCAGATGCCTACAGATGAGTGAGCTCATCAAGTGACCTACAACCAAAGTCCCAAGGTTGCAGCCTGATGAAGCCAGCCAGCACCATGCATTTAGAGGGGGAAGGTGGCCTGGGGTCAGAGAATAGGGGAAATGCTCTGAGACATGGTAATGGGCAGGGTGTTTGGGACCTACATGTTGGAGGTCCTGGTAGACTTTTTAAGAGAAAAAAAATCATATACATCTTTCTCTGATCTCTGACCACTTTCCTTTGTGATCCCATCATGTCCTGAGCCATTCCCAGCCTGGAGAAGAAAGGCTGGGTGTATTGCCATCATGGATGGTGTAGAGTGCATCCACACCGTTGGTGCTAGGGGGGACCCCATTCCAACCTCTCATCCTGATTTTACCGGATCCCAACTGATCGGTCAGCTATCCAGATTCTTCCCTCCTCCCAAGATCCGGGGACTCTTCATTCAATGGTTTTCCACTCCTGCCCAAACAGGCATTTGAACCCTCCCGCAGTTCCTGTTCCCTTCGCTCCTACTGTACGCTGATGATGCCTCCGCACCCAACTCCCCCCACCCCACAACTTCACTATAGCTTGAAACGCCCGAGTCTTCCTTCCCAGCTCTGTTGACACCTCCAAGCCTAAAACCTTCCTTTCCTAAAAACCCAGCATTCTTTCATGTCCTGAAATCCCCCAGACTTCCAAGGCAGCTGTGGCTCTCTCATCGGTGATCACAATGACATGTTTAACCAGAAGGCTAGACCCACCAACCAGGTGGGAGGAGATTGGCACTTGGGGAATTCATTATGACCACTGGTGTGCAGAGGGTGGGAGAAAGGGGGCAGGTGCAGAGAGGTAGGGGAGGGCAATGGGATGGTCTAGATCAGCGGTTCTCAACCTGTGGGTCATAACCCCTTTTGGGGTCGAATGACCCTTTCACAGGGGCCGCCTGATTCGTAACAGTAGCAAAATGACAGTGATGAAGTAGCAATGAAAATAATTTTATGGTTGGGGGGCCACAACATGAGGAAGTGTATGGAAGGGCCACAGCATTAGGAAGGTTGAGAACCACTGGTCTAGAATACCAGGTAGTGTATGGGGAAGCACACGGTGAAAACGCTACCCTCAGTCCCAACCCTGATTCTAGTCCAAGGCTCTTGTACTGACGCGGTGGGCCATCCTGAGCAAAATACTTCACCTCCTTGATTCTGTTTTTATCATCTGTAAATGAGAGGTGGCCTCAAAAGTTCTCTTCAGTATACAAATCCATGTTCTGGCTCTAGCGGGCCCAGTTCTCCTTCTCCCAGGAGGACATCCTGACTTTCGTCCTGCCATCCTCATGGAAGTTGATAGCGTGCTGTTCATTTTCACCCTGGATGGGAGCAAGAAGATGGGCGTCATGGGGTGTGGGGCTGGGGGCAGTACAATGATCATTTTCTGGGTCTTGGAACAGGTGCTCAGAGATAAGGACAGAGCAAATATCCCGAGGGGACCCAAGGAAACAGGAGGAACAGCTGGACAGCTGGACTTTCCTAGACAAGCTCACGGAGGTGCAGACACTGGTGGAGCAGGTGAAAGAGAAGATCCCCAACACTCAAGCCCTGCAACCCAGTACTGTGGGGCAGTCCTTGGAGAGGAGGCTCTGGGATGGCAGTTACCGTAAGGCCTTCCTAGGGATGCCCATCCTGTTTCTCTCTCTGAAGAAGCTCTTTCCTGCCATCACCAGCATCACATGGCTACTGGTCTTTGAATCTGAAGGGAACTTCATCCAGGGATTAAGAATGAGAAGGTCCTGTCTGGAATGAGGGTGGGGAGGGGTGGGAGATTCCAGAAACTGGGATGTGAAGGCTAGAGCTGGACCTCCACAAAGCTAGCTGAGCAAATTCTACCTACACTGGAATGACCTGAACTAATTGGCAGACTCTAGTGCATTCAATTATATCCACAGGAATAGGGGCTAGAATTACAACTCATTTTGGGGGTGGGAACGATCCAATCTATCACACCCTGCAGAGAGGTTTATAAGCCAGCAAAGCATGTTCCCCCATGCTGTGATAAACCTTAGATAACATTGTTCTTTTTATTTTATTTCATTTTAAATCATTTTATTGGGGGCACCTACAACTCTTATCACAATCCATCCATCCATTGTGTCAAGCACATTTTTACATTTGTTGCCATCATCATTCTCTAAACATTTTCTTTCTACTTGAGCCCTTGGTATCAGCTCTTCATTTTCTCCCCATCCTCTCCTCCATCCACATTGTTCTTTTTGGTATCTGCTAATCAGCACAGCAAAAAAGAAAAAGACATTTCAGTGTTGTTTTTCCCTCTTTAGGTATTATTTATTTTGTTGTTGTTGAGGGTATACACAGCAACATACATGCCATTTCAACAGTTCCTGCACATACACAATCCAGCCTTATTCAGTCTACCTTTGAGTGGTGCAGCATTCGCCCTATCCTTTTCTAAGCTCTTCCTCCCACATTAAAACAAACTCACTCTCGCCTTCCCCCCAGGTAGCTGATAGAGAACCAAATACTCAAGGCAGACCTGTTTAACTCCTTAAGCTCAACTACTGTTGAAGTTTACGCCGAGTTCAGTGAGTTCAGGGGCTACTTTTGTTTGAATGGTTAAGAGTATCTCAGAGCAATAGTTTCAAGAGTTCATTGATCCTCTGATCTTGAGTTCATGAGAAAGTCTAGAGCCCATAAGAAGTTTAAAATTCTATTCCGCATCACCCCTTCCTTTTCAACAGGCTTGCTCTATGGAATCTGTGTCCCAAATGTCTAGTAATGGTAGTCGGACACCATCCAGTTCTTCTGGTCTCATGGCAAAGGAGTGCTTCACGGAGGCAATTAGCTACGCATTCCATCTCCTACTGTTGTTGTCATTTATATTTAATTCATTTTGATTTGATGACAATGAGTACAGAAGTTGACTTCGGAAAGATAGATAGATATTGGCCATTTGGGTTTTTTCCTTCCATGTCTTGCTTCTTTATAGTTTTTGCCCCTAGGAAGGTATTTTTCAATGGGTTTTGACCATAAAAGAATAGTCACTTTTATCTTACTGATTTGTAAGAATGGGTACATATGACAAGGACAGCAGGCGTCTCTCTTTTCTGCTCACATTTTCCACGTTTTTCATTTACCTTTTATTTATGCATTTTTAAAAGGAAATTTAATTTACTCTTACCATATCAAAGGGAACCATACCGCTGGGAACCATGCAGAACCACAATAACAGACTATGGAAAAGACTTCTTCGAGGGTTTGGGCCTATGTTGGGGGAAGGTTAGACTGTAGAGGTTTGCTTTGGATTGGATGCCATCGGGGACTGGGGCGATCCTCTGACTGCAGAGATTTAGAAATGTTACTAAGCAGGAGGTAAATCTAACACTGTAATTGACAAAGCAGCCACGTCCCTCACCTTAACTGGGAGGGTGGGTATATGTATGCTTGTTCCATGACCACAGGAAGTGGTCCAGTTTTCTATGTATCATCTCATTACGGTCACCGAGTGACCTCGGCTGATATTTGGTTTTCTATGAAATTGTTTACACTCAACAAGAAAATATCATGCCTTAGATGTGAGCATTGTGACAGCTCCCAGATGCCAAGGACAGCACTTCTCTTGTTCTTTTTGGCAAGGCAAGATCAAGTTGGGTCATAAAACATTAATGCCTGCTATCCAGATGGCAAAAGTGAGCGAATCTAAGCTGCTGACGCATTTGATGTGACGAAGGCTCTAAAGTAGCATTTTAGACTAAAGTCAGGATACGTGGACCATCTGCAGTAAACAGGAACCAGCCTTAAAGACAGGCGCTCTCCATGAGCAAGCCTAGGCAATGGAAACATGTTCCAGAGTCCTGCGGGGTCTGTCTTAGGTAGCTTGGTGACTACTGTTTCCTTTTAGCCCTGTCACAGGCTGTTCTACTTTCCCCAGCCCTTGAATAGGCACACCACAAAGTGCCCCTAAAAGGCAAACTCGCCTTTGACTGGCAGAGGAAATGAAGGGCTGTGTGCATTTCCTTGGTAACTCAAGCTGACGAGTTTAGAATGGTTGGCTGAGCTTTCGGTGGGGAAGATGGCTCCTTTGGACCTCCTGCTAGAGTCAGAGAGGTTTTTGGGGCTACAGGCTGTGTGAATTGTGCCCTTGCAGGGTGTCTACAGAGGAGGAGGAGGCAGCCGTGCCTCCTGGGAGTTCTCCGAAGTCATTTGTTCATCTCATTGTAAAGGTTTATGGAATTCCTCGCCCCCGCCCCCGCCCCCAGGAGAACTTGGGAGATGTAGTGTAAGGTTTTTCCGAGTGGGTCATACCTTGGTTCTTGGTATGATGAACGATGAAAGAATTCATGCTGAAACCTGTTTTGTAATCCAGGTGGGTTTAGGAGAAGTTTCAGGTTTTACGGTCTCAAAAGGATATGCACCAGTTCTGGGAAGCATGCCCAGCCGCGGGGAGGCCACACTGGGGTTCATACCTGGGTCGAACAACCACGTGGAAAAGATCACCCTCGCGTGCAGATTTGGGGGGTGGCGATCCCAGGGGGCCAGAAGCCCAAAACCCCAAAGACGAAGAGCATGTGGGCCAAGAGGCTGTGGGCCCCGAGTAGACTGGAATGGGCTCATGTGTGCCTTCGAGCCCTCCTCTGCTGTGAGGAGCCAGGGGAGAGAGTGGCTGTCTCACAGCCAGGCTAATTTCAAACCCAGGCATGGTTGATGGTATTGGTCGACCCCATTGCTGGGTTGATCCCACCTGGGTGATGTCATGAGCCTGGGCCTAGTTTAGACCGCCCAGGTGTACCTCCCACCTGGCTCAGGGGCTTGAGTAGGAGCATGCTCAGTTTGGAGTATTCATAGGCATCTGATGGTCGTCTGATTTCCTTCCAACCTCCTTTATGGGGGCCTCTGCAGGCATGGGAGGGGACACCCCCCTGCCCCTAGTTTTACAACTCGCAAAGTCAATGATTCTGAATACATAGGGTAAGTGAAGTCTGATGTCCACATGAGAAGGAGTGCCTTGTTGAATACAGACCGTATCCAGAGTATAAGCATCATTTAGTATCGCAGGAATAAGCTACACTTTTGTCCCTCCACGTGAGCATATTCCTGGACTGGAGTGAAATTGTCCCTACAGAGCAGGTTGAGTGTCTTGGAATAAGACAAATATTAGTTTCCATTCCTAAGGGCTCTTTGGATATTTTTTATGTGAAGAAGTTTTACTTGACGTTTTTTAAATACTGAAATCGATTAACCTGACTTTATCTTTTACTCAGCGTTAGTTATTCTCTTTCAAAATGTACAGAAATTATTGATCGAAGGAATTGTCCACTGGGGCTTTTGAAATACTAACTTGCTGAAATATGTGTGATGGAAAACCCTCTCACTTTTATTTGGAAAGGTCTCAAGCCTGAAGAAAGTTTGGGAAGAAGACTACAATGAGCATAGACTTTCCGTCCTTCAGTAACATTTGTTTCATCGTCCTCTTTTCCCCTGAATCATTTGAAAGCTAATTGGGGGTATCATGACACTTCACACTAAGTATCTCAGCATGCAGAGAGCAAGGGCATTCCCCCACATCAGCGCAGTGTGATTATCCCACCCCGGACATGGGAGTGAGCACAGTGCTCAGTCTTGAGGGTAACAATAGGAGATATTGTTCTTATCTTCTAGATGTAGTTTGAGCTGCTGATCTTTCAGTTAACAACTGAATGCTTAACCAGGCCCCCTTCTATATGAGCTTAGCCCACTTCATTTCCTTCCGGGCTCTAGTTCCCTCAGATGAAGAAATGGGGATAGAAAGCACGTCCCGGTGGGGTTATTATGAGGATTAAGTGGAATTCGTTCATTTTTCAACAAGAATGTAGTGATCAACAGCTATGGGTCAATAACTGGCAAAAAGACCAGAGCTCTGGATACAAAGAAGACCCCCATCTCTGCCCTTCAGCAGAGTGTGGTGCAGGGGAAGGAATCCAAGGACTTCTGGCTCCTACTCTATCTGGTACCCAGGGAGAAGGAAGAAAAATTTGACAAGAGCAAATTCCCACTTGAAAGGATTCAAAGAAAGTATCCATCTACCAGGCGTCAAAACCACAAATGTAAAAAAATAACAAAAAACCCACACATGTGTGAAACCACCTGTTTTGTCCGGTATAGTTTAGGCTTAGGACTGTCCCAACGTTGAAACCCTGTGCCCGTCAAGGAAATGACACCTGCATTTTGGCCTCAGGGTTTCAACCCCTGGACTTCTGTCTCCAGAGTCACGCCTGGCCTGCTGCTCTCCCCTGCTCCCATTTCTGATATCTCCCTATCAGTGTCAGCGTGAGCTAAGCACCAAGTGGGTGCCCAATACAGTGAGTACAGGGAGCCAGGAGCTCCTGGGGAAGATTCTAGAAAACCACCTGCTGGACCTGTGCATTCGCAACTCTAGGCTCTTCTGGCGGGCCCTGGCCATGTTGCAGGTAGGGCCGGGTGGGCGGGGCAGCCTAGGCCTCAAACCCGGGCCTGCAGGGGGGCAGGGAGGGTGTGCTCTAAAGAGGCACCTCGAGTGACCCTATAGGACACAGTCGTTTCCCAGATGGTCCAGGAGTAGAAAGCCCTGTCTCCTACGGAGCGGGTGGTGGATTTGAACTGTTGACCTAGCAGATGTCAGCCCAATGTATAACCGCTATCTACTCCACCGGGGCTAAAGAGACACAGGAGACGCCTTTTCTCCTGGGTCTCTCCTTCTTCCTCTATCAGGCTCATCCTCTCTCCCGAGGAAGGGTGGAAATGTGTGTGTGCGCACATCGGCGAATATCTGTAAATGATCGAACAGACCCCTTCAATGAATAACTAAACAACAAGAGAAGATTCTTGCAGTTGCAGTATGTGATAGAAGTCCATTTTCACCAGGGTAAGCTAAACAAGGCAAATGAGTGGCTAATACAAACGAAAAGTCCCAGGGTAGCTACATCCAGATATTCCCAGCATGTGCTCTGGAACCTCCAGCCCTGAGGTCTGCTTTTCTCTCTGTTGCCTTAAATCTCGGGCAGTGTTTCTCCATAGGAAGCAAATAGACACTAGACACCAACAATGCCACTCTAATAAGTTGGCTATTTAGTGGAGCCTATCTGTCCTCAAATGCCCTGGGGAGGGTTCTTATTAGTTTCTTTGGGGTTAGGTGGCCGGCCCTGAACAAATCACTGTTCACACTAAGGAGGCTCTCTGCCTGGGCCTAATTCAGGTGCTCTCCTTTCAAGATGGTGGTGGGAGAAGCAGGAAGGTGAACTCCAATGAAACGGCATAGCCTGTGTGAAAATGGTGCGGTGAGAGGCCTTGACCTCTTCTCTCATCACCTAGAGGAGAACCACCATTGGCTTCAACCTGAAGCTGATTCCTATGAAGCAGAGGTCCAGGCATGCTTCCTCTCACCAACCTTTTTCATCGATTCTGACACCAGCTGTCCCTTCCACAGCAGTCTCTATTTCTCTGCTGGGCTCAAGAATTTGCTGAGTGGCCACAAGACTCACAGTTATGGAGTTGTTTGGGGAAGTAACAAGATTAGAAATGACTCAGGTCTCATTGATTTGGTGTCAGGACAGCCTCTGCTTAGCTGTGCTTTCAAGCAGGTCTCTCTCAGGCATTCGGTCTCTGGCTTTCTCAAGCAAGAGTTACAAAGCTCATTAGATGACCAAGAGGTGGCTGGAGACCGCCCCCCCCAATCTGCCAGCAACCCCCTCCAAGAGCATTCAGCTTTCTCACTCTGTGGACCAGGAGCCCACCATGCCTTCTGCTGCTTGTCTCCTGGTTCTGCTGCTGCTATTTCTCTACGACCACGTCTTGCTGTCTCTCCCTGTCTCCAGTGCTGCAGTTCTCTCTCTCTCTCTCTCTGTCTACCTGAGGTAAGGTGGGTCCCAGTGCAGAGATCCTGGCTCCAAAGGATGCACTGTGCTCTCACCTCTTCTTGGTGATTGTGAAGCCCCCTCTCTGCTCTGGAATGGGCTCTCTTTCCAGCTTGGTGGGATGGCAAAATTATCCCCTAGTTGGGTCCCATAGGAGGCCGGTTCAAAAAGGCTGTAAAACAAATTCCATGATCTTTTCATTCCACGTCTTCTTGAGATTTTGGAAGCACCCTGTAGATCTTATTTGCATGTTCTCAGCCCACAAGGGTGCCATATACCTTATTTAAATCATTAGCAAGATATCCGAGCCCCTTAGTGGGTCACAAGCACTTGATTTGCATACCACCACCCACTCCTTTAGTGGGAGATACAAGACTATGGCTGGAGGGGCTGTCTTAAGAAATACATCGCAGGACAGTCTGAGATTGAGGGAGTAACGGTTTCCCAGGGGAATATCGAGGGATGGATGGATGTTGAGCAGATAGCAAACCAGATTGTCATGAAAGTCATATTGTCAGACAAAATACAGAACACTCAGTCAAAGTTGAATTTCAGAGAAACAAGGAGTAAATTTTTATTATAAGACTATCCCATTAAAGTATTATATTAATTTTTGGTTATTTATCTAAAATTCATATTTGACTGGTGTCTCTCTCTTTATTTGCTAAGTCTGGCATTCTTACAAGAAAGGAATCCGGGAATAAACATTTAGTGAGTGCACCAGTCCCCCAAACAAGGCCTCAAAGGAGTCAAATTAACCAACCAACCAAAAAGCAAAACAAAACCCAAACATTCATTATATTGCTCTAGGTCCTGGAGGTGACGTGCGTAAAGGTGACAGGGTTTACATAATCTCGTCCTTGCCATCCATAGTGGACAATCTAGGAGAGAGAAAACTATGGTAACTCTTGCAAGACGAATGTTCCCTATGGCAAAAGAGAAGGCTTCGTGGGAGTGGTAACATTTGGGTGAGGCTGGTGGCCTTTACAGGGGTTCTGGATAGGTGGAAGACTGACGAGCTTCTGACAGAGGATCAGCCAAAGCCCCGAAAGGGCACTAGGCATAACATGAGAGGGTCACGGGTATGACTACAGGGGAGAGCCCTTTTACAGAGCAGTGGGTGCTGTGAGGTAACAGGAACTGTGGAAGAGTTGAAAAACAGACAGGAATTTAGATTTGCCAAAAGTAACTGAACCTGTGCTGTCCAAAATAGGTGATACACTTGAAATGTAGCCAGTGTGGCTCTGGAACTGAATTCTAGTTTTATTTAAAAGCTAAACCAATGTGCAAAAAACCTTTTTTGATTAAAAGTAACTTCGCTTCTACGACTGGACTGCATTTCATGTTACCAGCACAAATTCAACATCTGACACCAGCATTTGAAAGCTGTGCCAGATTTCAAAGACTTGGTGTGGAAATGTAAAATACCTCATTCGTATTATTAAGTTATTTCCAAGTTGAAATAATTTCCTGAGCATCTATTTGGTTAAAGAATGTCATTAAAATTAGTTTCATCCAATAAACGGCCATCTAGCTGAGAAGCAACAAAGCCCACATGGAAGAAGCACACCAGCCTGTGTGATCATGAGGTGTCAATAGGATCAGATACCAGGCATCAAAGAACAAAAAATCATATCATTGTGAATGAGGTAGAGTGTGGAGTGGAGACTCAAAGCCCATCTGTAGGCACTGGAAATCCCTTACAGAAGGGTCGCAGGGAGGAAATGAGCCAGCCAGGGAGCAGCATAGCACCAATGAAACAACTTTCCTCTAGTTCTTTAATGCTTTCTCCCCCCCTCCCCTCCACTATCATGATCCCAATTCTACCTTACAAATCTGGCTAGACCAGAGCATGTACACAGGTTTCCAGATAAGAGCTGGAAACACAGGGAATCCAGGACAGATAAACCACTTGGACCAATAATAAAGAGTAGCGATACCAGGAGGGGAAGGGGAAGGTGAGGAAGAAAGGGGGAACCAATCACAATGATCTACATATAACTTCCGCCTTGGGGGCAGACAACAGAAAAGTGGGTGAAGGGAGACATCAGACAGTTTAAAACATGAAAATATAATAATTTATAAAGTATCAAGGGTTTGGGACAGAGGGAGTATGGGAGAGGGAGGGGAAATAAATGAGGAGCTGATAGCAAGGGCTCAAGTAGAAAGAAAATGTTTTGAGAATGATGATGGCAACAAATGTAAAAATGTGCTTGACACAATGGATCTATGGATGGATTGTGATGAGTAGTATGAACCCCCAATAAAATTATTTTTTAAAATTAGTTTCATCAATTCTTTTTATATTGTAAAAATTTTAAGGATATATGTGCCTCCAATTATATTCCTGATGGACCATGTTTTTCTAGACAGAGGGGAAGTGTAGTGGCAATAGAGGGCCATGGTTATGAGTGAACACTCTTGACACAAGATCGCTTCGGTTAGGGAGGAAACAATTGTTTTCAGCTCCTACGCATAGTGGCCCGTGCACAACAGAACAAAGCACTGCTCAGTCCTGTGCCATTCTCACACTTGTTCTTATGTTTGAGTCCAATGTTGAAGCCAAGGTGTCAATCATCTGGCCAGGGTCTCCCTCTTTTTCACGGCCTCTCTACCAAGCAGGATGTCCTTTTCCAGGGACTGGTCTCTCCTGGTAACATGCCCAAAGAACATAAGCTGAAGTCTGACCATCCTTGGTTGTAAGGAACAATATGACTGCACTTCTTCCAAGACAGGTATGAGTGTCCTTTCGGCCGTCCGAGGCACCTTCAGTGTCCTTTCCCAGGGCCATAATTCAAATGCACTGGTTCTTCTTTGGCCCTCCTTCTCCAAGGTCCAACTTCCACATGCATGCGAGGCGATTAAAATACCATGGCTTGGGTCAGATCAACTTAGTCCTCAAATTAGCATCTTTGTTTTTCAATACTTAAAGAGGGAATACATTCTGATTAAGTGTACCAGCCTGTAGTGTTGCTGGGATACAGTAAAAAATTGGACCAAGTTGCCGTTAACCCTACAGTTTTACCTTGTCAGTCAAGATCCTCCAGCTACCCCTTTAACTCAATCTTCCCTTACACTTTGGGGTTGCAAGCTTGGAATCACAAATGGGGACAATATCTACAGCCAGGGTTTAGGATCCTAGCTTCCCACTCTTGGCTTTCTCCTTCCAAACTTTCCCACATCCCCTGGCCTTTTAGCCCAATGCTGATCTTACCACTTGCTTTACAGAGGTTTTCTGGACAGCCCAAAGGCTCCATGTATCCAGAGCCTCTAGTCCGGTGGTTCTCAATCTTCCTAATGCCGCGACCCTTTCATATAATTCCTTATACTGTGGTGACTCCCCAACCATAAAACTATTTTTGTTGCTACTTCATCACTGTCATTTTGCTACTGTGATGAATCGTCATGTAAATATCTGATAGGCCGGATGTATTTTCATGGTTACAAATGAAAATAATGAAAGCATAGTGATTCATCACAAAAATGATATGTCATTCTATATTGTGAAATATTCATTTCTAATGGCAAGTAAATGAAATGTTGTCTTGAAGCATGGTGTAGCATGGGTAACAGTCTTCCTGCCGGGTACTCGTATGTGGGCGTATCTGCATGTGGGCGGGCCTGCCTGGAGACGGATAGAGAAGCAGAGTCTCGGTTCCTAAGACCGTCAGAAATAGGTGTTTTCCAATGGTCTTAGGCGACTCCTGTGAAAGGGTCGTTCTACTGCAAAGGGGTCTGGACCCACAGGTTGAGAACCACTGCTCTGACCCGAGCAATCTACTTCCCTCAGCTACTGTCGGGTGATATCTGGTGGTCCCCACCTCCTGCCATAGCCAGATCGCACCTGAGAAAGAAAAGGTCTCCTGCCTACCTGGATCATTTATAAGGGATTGGAATGAAAGCAGAGTAGTTAAAGAGGCCCCCAGTGTCTGAGCTTTCCAAACTGCTGTTCCACTCCATCATTGCTAACACTCACTGCCCCCCTTCCCACAGGAAGAGTTCTCTCATCTTTGGGCTCATAGAAGTCCTGCGCTGTCCTTCCACTTCAGTAGTCGTGAGGGAAGTAGCCGGGTACAATTAGGATCAGGAACAAGTCAGCATAGTTCTTCAGTCAGGATGGGCCATGCCCACAGGCAGCCCCTGCTCTTCAGCCCGCTTAGCCGAGTGTGACAAAGTGCCTGGCGGTACCCCACTCCACTTGGGAGATGCCTGCCCAGAGGCTCTCAGCTCTTTGGCTCTACGGCCCACTGTAGCTGCCCGACTATGGTCACCATAAGCAGCCACAGCGCCACACCAAGTGAATCATCTAGGGCTGCTGCTTCTCCCTGTCTCATACCATCTCCAGTGTTATGGCTCTCTTTCTCTCATGGCTCCTGGGTCTTTAAAGTTCTCGATGTAAGGACTCTGAATCCAAAGGACTCTGGGTCCTTGTGTCAGTCCGGGTGGACTAGAGAAACACCTATGTGTATAAGAAACATATGTGTATCAGAAAGAGATTTATATACAATTGAACATTGAGAAAACATCCCAGCCCCATCCAGATCAAGTCCATAAGTTCAATATTAGCCCATATGTCCCATACCAATTTATAAAGCCCTCTTCAGACTCATGAAACACACGCAATGCTGCTGAATGTAGAAGATCACAGGCCAGTGGGTAGAAAGTCTTTGGGTCCAGTGTCATTGGAAACATCTCAGTGCCGGCAGGGGTCTCTGCATCAGGGTGGGTCCATGTGTCTTGTCAGCTGCTCTGTCTCCCACGGAGTGTCAGAGACAGAAGTGTCTCCTGCCTCCAAGGAGGAAGTACCGGATTTCCCATATTTCTCAGGAGAAAGCCATGCCCACACAGAGACCTCATTGCCTATGATCTGATTGACAAGCTAGACTCCACCCCTACAATGCTTAATCCTCAAATTAACAATTACCTATCTACCTCAGTCCTAAAGGATGAATAGTTTCCTGAGGTAGACAGAAGACTTCTCGGTGCACTTGACTCACCTCGTGACCTGTTTTGGATCTTGATGGACACATACTTACTCTCTCCTATTCCTGTGTCCCAGCTGGTAGCTTTGACCCCCGAGCTGGAAGCGCCTGCTTCTCGTGGGACCTTCCTCAGATAACCTTTCTTTCTCTCCCGCAGGTGATCCCTGTAGCCTTGCTGAGCCTCCTCTTCCCATGTGCCACTCCAGGGGCCCAGGCACACCTTGGCTGCCACTCCCTCTGTCTGTGAGGCTGTCGGGAGCACCCTCCCTGGGCTGGTCAGAAAGGTAAAACAGGCCCCCTGGAGACCCTGGAGCCTGCAGCTTCTGGGCATGTGGAGGGGCCTACTCCAGCCCAGTCCAGCTCAGCCCTGGGGCCTGGGAAGCCAACAGCACAACTGATGGGAGAGGGGCGGCCAGGCTCCAGCGTCAACAGCTGCCTAGAGAAAAGAGGGGGCTGCATGTCTCCTGGGATATTTTGGTTTTAGAAATGAAACAAAATGCCTTGTTTGGAAGTTATTTTCCCAAACCAGGGTCAGTAGATCAGAGGTGGGACACCATGGGGGTGGCCAGCGGAGCATGGTTACAGGACAGCCACCCATTAGATGATGAAGTGAGGGTTGCGTCCTCTGCCCAAATCTGTAAGAGGAAGGTAAGGAATTCCAGGGTGCTGAACACAGAAACCCAAGAGGGTTCCTTTTAGAGCTCAGCTGTCAGTGTGTGTGTGTGTGTGTGTGTGTGTGTGTGTGTGTGTGTGTGTGTGTGAAATCAAAGGTGCCCTCTCTCATCCTAGAGCTGTTGGTGACAGAGTCTGATAGTAGAGAGCTGGCTCCCTCTTGTGTTCAAGAAACAGTCACCTAACAGACACCCAGAAACCTCCTCTGGGACTTAAGCTCTTGGGACCTTTAGTGGGAGCATGGTTGCTAAGGAACCAACCCATCTTATATATATATATTTTCCCGTCTTATATTTTAAAAGCATAATCAACCTTTGTAAGGCAGCCACAAACCCAAACTAAACTGCCTACTTACTGATAAGTTGACTCTCACGTATAGTGACCTTATTAAGGTTTTCTGAGGCTGTGTTTGAATTACTAGCCTTGCGGACAGCAGCTGAGTGTGTAAATCACTATGCCACAAGAGTTCCTCAAGGCAGCTGTAAGGTCTCGGTATGTATCCATGAGCTTGGGAGTGGGAGAAATAGGATGAGGATCCTGGAGCACTTTATACAGATAGAAAGTAAACTCTACAAAGGCCTTAAAAAAACAAACAAGCAAACAAACAAACAAAACCCCCCCAAACCCAAAAAGACACAGAAGTCAACCTGGAAGAGCTCCCAATGGCCAAAGTTGAAGCAATTCAAGCAACAAAGTAAATAACGTAGAACTGAAATCTAACACAAAGTGGAAAATGACAATGCATCCAACCCACTGCCACCCAGTCCATCCTGGCTCCTAGCCACCTTATGTGGGGGTCCCGAGGCTATAAATCTTTGTGGGAATAGACAGCCTCATCTTTCTCCTGTGAAGGGACTGGTGAGTTGAACCACCAATCTTGTGGTTAGCAATCTAATGCTTACCTGACAGCGCCACCAGCGCTCCTTATAAAATACATAAGCATGAATCTAAATTGATATAAATAAATGAATGGGTAAGTAAGGGTGGTGGAGAAAGAATCTCAATGTATATATAGGGATACGTCCAACCTCCAGGAAATGCAGCTCATTTCTGCCCCCTCAGGGGGTAGACTAGGGACGTAAGGGTTTGCATCCATTAAAAATTCCAGAATGGGGAAAAAGAAAAACTAACTTCACAAACACTGGCAAGCACTGCCTTAATCAAGTAATCAGGATTAGTTGATGTTGCTTCATGCACCTTTGTCAGGATGATGAGCAGGGTATGTCACCTTTATCATGCTCATTCTTCAGATCCCTAATCTAAACAACAACAACCCCACTGCCACTGAGTTGATTCTGACTCATAGTTACCGTATGACAGAACAGAACTGTTCAATGGAATTCTAAGACTATAAATCTTAATGGGAGCAGAGAGCCCTCTCTTTCTTATGTGAAGTGACTGGTAGGTTTAAACCACTGACTGTGTGATCAGTAACACAACACTCAATCCATCATGACACAAGAGCCCCTTAACCCTAATCTAAGCATAAGGAAAACAGAGTGACTCAGATTGAGGGGTATTTGACAAACTGCCAAAGTCACAGAAAGCAAAGAAGGTCTGAGCAACTGTCCCAGACCGGACAACAAAATGCACTGTGGCATCCTGGACTGGATTCCGAAGCAGCAAAAGACATTAGTGGTATGATTCACATACAGTCTGGAGTTTAGTTAACAGTGAAAATACACCCGTGTTGGACTTTGGGCCTGAAGCCCTCCCTCAACGCAAGATCACTTTGTTCTAACAACCTGGCATTCTGTGATGCTCACCCTCCTGCCACAATCACTGATGACAAAATGGGTGTATAAGCAAATGTGGTGAAGAAAGCTGGTGGTGCCCAGCTATCAAGATATAGCATTTTTTGATAGCCAATGTTATAGAATCTCAAAAACTGTCTAGAAAAGCAAAGTAGGCATGTATAGCTCAATTAACTCACTGCCATTGAGTCACAGCCAATTCATAAGACAGGCTGGAATTGCTGCTATGAACTTATGAAAGGCCCATTTTTCTCCTGAGGAGCCTCTGGTGGTTTTGAACTGCTGACCTTGCTGTTAGCAGTCCAACACGCATTCACTATGCGACCAGCGCTCCTGTGAAATACAATAGTGAAGTAAAAATAGAGTAGAAAGTCTCATCCCCAAAGGAAGAAATTGGAGGGAAAGGAGGGGCCACGAATACCAAGCAAGTCTGAATTCCAGTAAGACAAATCTCATTGGCTCCTAAGGCTTGAAAATAATTGTCTTTGTCATCTGTTGCTATATCATGCCCTTTTTCCTTGGTTGAGGGGCAAAGATGAGAGGAGTTTTAGGTGCCCCTTTGTGATCCAAGAGTTTACATTTTTAAAAGTTTGTTCATATTTATGTATGTGTGTGTGTATATATGTGTGTGTATATATATATTTAAAGTCAGGGGATAGCTTACTGTAACATTTTTTAATCAATCACTTGAAATTTAAAAACATCATTTTATTGGGGGCTTGTACATTCATCACAATCCATACATCAATTGAATCAGGCATGTTCGTACATATGTTGCCATCATTCTTTTCTAGACATTTACTTTCTATTGAGCCCTTCGTATCAGCTCTTCCCCCGACCCCAGGAAATACTTTTTTGAAAAAATTTTAATCAATCATTTGAAAAACTATTTACCAAAGGACGAATATCAGAAATGTTAGGAAGGAAGAAATAATGCAAACAGAAAACACCGAGAGGAAGTGGGATACACTGCAGGGATTAAAATCGAGGAGATGAAACACAATTGTATGAATTATTGACTGGAAAATGGATCTGTCTCATAACCTTCACCTACTTCACAAACAAAAAGTTGAACAACAAAGAGATTGACTCGTTGCCATTGAGTCAATGTCAACTCATAGCAACGCTATGGGACTGGGCAGCACTGCTTCTGATGGTTTCTGAGGATATCACTCTATGGGAATAGAAAGCCTCATCTTTCTCCCTCAGAGCAGCTGGCCGTTTCGAACTGCTCACCTTTAGTTAGCAGCTCAAAGCATAACCACTACCCCACCGGGGCTCCTTCAAGACACAGCCTAATCCTATAGCTAATGTCCTGCCTTATTAACATAACTGCCTCTAGTCCTGCCTCATTAAGGACATAAGGTTAGGCTTTATGTCACAGAAGATACATTAAGATCACAAAATGGAAGATGTTAAAAAAAGGAAGATAATGACATAATACTGAGAACTTAGCATAGTCAAGTTGATACCTATTTGATGGGGGGGGGGCACAATTCAACCCATAGCAATCTTTTGTTCCTGAAGCACACCTGGACCACAGCCCCACCCTCTGGGCTCTGGGTATTGGCCCCGCCCTGCCAATTATGGGCAGTGATCCCTCAGCCCTAGCATCCCAGAGCTGAGGGGGCTCCACTTTTCTACTTTCCTGACACACTGGGACAACAATCTTGCTCTCTCTGCATCAGACAACTCTATTCTCCGGCGCCATCAGTAGTGACCTTGAGCCTTGACTTGCCTCTGCACACCCTGCATTGTGACAGACCTCCCAGCCTGTTCCTAGAATCATAGAGGAGCTTTTCATCACGCCCTGGACTGCAGAGGAGAGCTCATGGGAAGCAGTGAGAAGAAACATCGCCTAACGATCTGGGCATGACTAAAGAGACTTGTGCAGCAAGGAGTACATTGATTGGACCCTTGGAATGTCCATTGTGATATCATATCACAGCCGTAAGGGAGAAAATTCTTTGGCTGAACAGGGCATGGGCTTGAGTAATGGAGCCAATCTGGGAACTAGTCATCCCCTTGACATCATGTTTCAACTTTCTATTACTTGGCTTCCTTGTTCTGGGGGTATGGATGTTGTTTTCTGGGAATCTGAATCAGGAGCAAGAGAAAGTCAAGGCAGATACAAAGGTATGTGATGCACCCCTCCCCTGAGACTGGCTGTTCCCTGCCCTTGAAGTCATAAATGCTCCTCCACCGCTGGCCTTGGGAGGGTTTGGGCAGAAGTGGGAGGGAAAGGCAAATGGAAACAGTGTTCATAATGTCTTTCTATAAAGTAGTTTCTGCCAAGTTGATTCTGACTCATGGTAACCCGGTGTGTCTCAGCAGCAAACTGTCGCCATAGAGTTTTTCATGGATAATGTTTTTTAGAAGTAGAGCACTAGGCCTTTCTTCTGAGGTGTACCTGGGGCCACTTGGACCAACAACCTTTTGGTGAGCATCCAGGTGTGTTAAATGTTTTGCTGGGGATAAAGGGGAAGAAAGTGGAGCGATCAGAGCAATAAACTGGAAAAGAAGACATAAAAAGAGTTCACTCCAAATAGTCTTGTCTGCCCCTGACTAACAAAATGATGACATTTTATTATTATTTTTTTTTTAAATGATGAAGTTTTAAAGAGCACAGGACACCTCTTGTAAGACAGTGTGAGTGTGGTAGAAAGCAGATGATCCGAGACATCGGAAGTGCCTGTAAAAGGTCCGTGGAGATAACCATCAAGCAGCTCAAACAGAAGGGCTCAGCCTGGGCCACCCAGTATGGTGGCGGTACTGGAACGTGAGTTAGTGCCTGAGCCAGCACACCGGGTGAGAAGACAAAGCTGTCTAACCACTTCGTCATAAACAGAAAATGGAGAGAGTTTCAGTTCTCCCTAAATGTCTCCTTCCAAGATCTTTGTTGTTGGGTTTGCAGCAGCTGAAGCTAAGAAAATTCTTGGTAAAATACATTTGGTAAAATACCGAGTGCTCCAACATCTGCAAAGGGGAATATATTTTCATACAGGAGGGCTGTGGGTTAAACAGTGAATCACAAGTTACCCCGTTTGTTTGTCTTTTGTCACAGACTTTCTGCACAAATAAATTGCAGGTTCAAATATTTTTTCAGAGATCATTATGACCCATCTCTGATGTCAACAAAACTTCCTGAGTATGTCTTCTTTCTTGACAAGTTACAGGTACTTATTTTATCTCACTGGGAGGAACTTTGGGACATTTTTGAAGAGTATGACACATTTTTTCTGAAGAACTATGCTATCAATGTCTTAGTTATCTAGTACTACTATAACCGAAGTAGCACAAGTGGATGGTTTTTAACAAACAAACCTATTCTCAGGGTTTACAAGGCTAAAAGTCTAAATTCAGATTCTTGTTCAAAGGGAAGACGCTTTCTCTGGAGAAGGTCCTTGTCTCCTTTAAACATCTGTGAGCCCAGCGTCCTGGGAGATCTCTATGTATCTCGACATCCATCTTCCTCTGGGTTCCGGAGGTTCTTGACACAGGCACCCCGGGTCCAAAAGACATGTTGCCCTCACAGCATTTCTTTTGTGGTGATAGGGAGGCTCCTTGGATCTCTGCTTGTTTAATAGATTTTATATCTCAAAAGAGGTGGACTCAAATGCAACCTGATCCTATAACTTATATGCTGCCTCGTTAGCATAACTGCCTCATAATAGCACAATCGTGCCTCTTAAACATCTTAGAGGAAAAGATTTACAACACAGAATTTATATCAGATCACAAGATAGAGGGTAATTGGATAATACTGAGAGAATTCTGGTTCAGCCAAGTAGACACTTATTTTGGGGAACATAATTCAATCCACAACAGGTAGCCACTGGTCACACGTGGCTACTTAAACTTAAATTAGTTTAGAAATTCAATTAATTGGAGGGAAAAAACAAGAGGACCTGATGCAAAGGGCTTAAGAGGAGAGTAAATGCTTTGAAAATGATTAGGACAAAGAATGTACGGATGTGCTTTATACAATTGATGTATGTATATGTATGGATTGTGATAAGAGTTGTATGACCCCCTAATAAAATGTTAAAAAAAGAAAAGATAACAGAAAATAATAAAATTTGACCAATTTAAAAAGGGCTAAAGGGAAAAAAAAAGAAAGAAAACACATATTTCTGATGGCCTTAGGGACTGAAATACCCCTCCTCTCTCCATCTCCAGGTGGGTCCACCCACATGCAGATACGCCCACATATGAGTACCCGGCATAAAGACCCAGCATGAAGACTGTTACCCATGCTACACCTTGCTTCAAGACAAAATTTAATTTATTTGTAATTAGAAATAAATATTTCACAATATATAAAAAAAGAAAAGAAATTAAATTAATTACATTTCAAGTCCTTACATGTATCAAGTGTAAGTCATAGTGACCTGAGCAAATATAAACTATTTCCATTATCGTATACAACTTTATTGGACGGTACCCTGTACTCTTATCTTGGAGCTAGCTGTTTCTCTCTTTATGTTGGGCCAAAAAGTTCTTTCAATTTGTTCCTCAGAAATGTCTAGAACTTTATATCTCAGACTATTTACAGTTTACTGACCACTAAACGTCTCACATACTTGGGACAAGTTCTCACGAGACACTAGTCCCTAAAAGGACATCCCGCTTGGTAAAGCAGTGAGAGAAGAAATTTATCCAGGGGACCGGCTGACATGATGGCCGCACAAGGGGCTCCGTCACAACAATTGTCAGCAGTGGCTCAGGATGGGCCAGTGTTTCATTCTGTTGTACGTGGGGTCGCTGAGCCAGAGCTGTCTTGACTAACTCCAGGCCTCCCAGAAGCCTTGGTGGTTCGGTGGGTCCTCCCTCACTTGTCTGCTCACCCAAAGGTGAGTAATCCAGACTCTCAGTGGGACAAAGTTGTGATGATCTGCTTTTGTGAAGACTACTTACTGCCTTGGAAAGCCTAAGGGGCATTTCTAGTCTGTCTTATACACTCACTAAACCAGAATTGACTTGATAGCAGTGAGATCACGGTCTCCTACAAACTTTTTCCGACCTAGAGCACAGATCCTGCCTCTCTAAAATCAAAACACAGCAAGCACACAATCCCCC
Source organism: Tenrec ecaudatus (assembly GCF_050624435.1). Lineage (NCBI taxonomy): Eukaryota > Metazoa > Chordata > Mammalia > Afrosoricida > Tenrecidae > Tenrec > Tenrec ecaudatus. Next base: position 18,504,446 of record NC_134546.1, read on the forward strand.
AAAGCTGATTACGTCACCCTGATCAAAGCATCTCACTGAACAGGCAAAAATCTCTCAGCACTCTATTGCCAGTAGCTTTCCCCAGCCTTTCTTGACTCAGATCTTTCACTGCCCTAGGATTTGTCAACTGTCAGAGGGATGCTACTTGTAGATGAGTTTATTAGATACAATTTAATTTATTTATTTTAAAATCATTTTATTGGGGGCTCATACAACTCTTATCACAATCCATACATCCACCCATTGTGTCAAGCACATTTGTAAATTTATTGCCCTCATCATTCTCAAAACATTTTCTTTCTATTTGAGCCCTTGGTATCAACTCCTCATTTCCCCACTCCCTCATGAACCCTTGATAATTTATACATTATTATTATTTTGTCATGTATTACACTGTCTGACATCTCCCTTCACCCACTTTTCTGTTGCCATCCCCCAGGGAGGGGATTCTATGGAGATCCTTGTGATCGGTTTCCCCTGTATTTTTTACTTGCACCATTCATTTTAACATAATCTTTAAGAACAAGAGTTAAGATAAATGTCCATGGGTGACTTTAAATTAATCATAATAGGTATGAATTGTTTCATAATGCTTAAATAACAAGAAATGGCAAGTATCATTCTTTTGTTTACATCAAATACATTCCGGCTTAAGCCTCCCATCACCTAGTTTGGCAAAATTAAGTCCAATATCCTTCAGATGTTTTTCCCCTCAATTTTTATGTCAGAATTCTGGAGCTTGTTATAGACTGACTCATTTGGAGTCCCTGTGGGTTTCTGAGACTGTAACTCAGAAAGCACAGGGAGTAAAAAGCCCCGTCTTTCTAGCTGCTGGTGGTTTTGAACTGCCCACCATGCAGATCACAGCCTAACGTGTAACCCCTATGCCACTAGGGCTCCATTGTATACAATTTCAACAATAACAATTTTAAAAAGTAAGTAAAACTAATCCATAATGGGGAGTCTGGCTCTTTAAGCCACAGGAATAGCCGCTGACTTTTCTTCTCTGTCCTAAAGGAGATGCACTTGCGCATCAGCCTGTCTGTGCTAAGCTTGCTAAGAACCCTTTGCGAAAGGTCCCCAAGTTACTACCTCTGAGCCCTTACCAACAGAGGCTCAGGGCTCCACCAACAGGCTCAGCAGTGGCCTCCTGATTTCTAGTTTCAGGAAAACAGCTTCTCGTTTCCTCTCTCAGACCCTATGGCACCAAACATCAATGCCTTCCTCCTGAGACAACGCAGCTCAAACTCTCCTACAGGACACACTGTGTGGGCGTTGTCCCTAAAGTTTCTGACATTTTTTCCAGATCCCAAGATTGTGGCTCAGGAGAATCCACATACGTTCTCATGGCCTAGCTTCCTTCCCTGGTGAAGGGAAATGTACCCCACCCCACCCCACTCCCACCCTTTAAAGGATGCATCAATGAAACGAAGCAAAGTGTGCATTATTCAACAGGTTGTTATGATATACAAAATAAGAAATGTTATTCCTATATATTTAAGTAAGAAAAATCTTTTTGCGAAATCAACAAACAGTTCGTATTTAAGTATACATGCAGTAAAATGCAAAGGGCTTAAGTTTACAGTTTGGTGCGTTTTGATGTAGTTAATTTTTTTAACATTTTAATTAAGAGAAAGACCCCATTGTAGCACCCTGGGAAAGTGCCCTGAAGTCCTCTTCTAGGAGATTCTCCTCCACGCTGGGTCATGTTGGGTACTTGTGAATGTGCTCATGTCTGGAGAGTAGAATTGCTCCCTACGGGTGCAAGGCTATGATCTCTCAGAAGCAGATCATCAGATTCATCTTCCAAGATGCCTCTGGGTAGACTTGAACCTCCCACCTAACCCCTAACCGTACTACTTAAACGCTTAACTGTTTTACTCACAGGCACCTCATTATGGATTAGTTTTACCTATTCTTTTCTTTTTCTTTCATTCTTTTTTCATTTTTTTGGTCACGGAGTGGTGGGTTTGCTGTTAGTGAGAATGTGTAACACAACAATCCCAAGCTCAAGTCCAAGCACACTGCTGTCAACTTGATTCATATTAACACTGTGGAAATACAGGTTTCCAATATCATAAATCTTTACAAGAGCAGACAGCCTCATCTTTCTCTCACAGAGTGACTGGGGGCATTGAACCAGTAACTTTGAGGTCAGCAGCCCAACACACAATCAATCCCCTGTGCCTGGGCTCTTTCATAGACAACAAATTGTTTATATCAATTCAACAACCCGTACCTGTGCAATTCTTTAAATTGTGCAATGATTATCCGCCTCCTTTTCCAAGTTGTTTTTCCCTTTTCTACATAAACTTACTATCCCTTAAATTTGTTGTCAGTTTGATGCCATAGGGGAGATACCTACAAGAGTTCCATTAAAGCATTTTGTGGGAAACTAACACTGAGGGGAAATAAGAGCAGGATTACATTCCCTGATGCAGAGGGACTCTGGAAAGCTAAATTAGAGATAAAGTCCGAGCACATGATACTGCTTCAAATGACATTCCCACAGATTCTCCCCTAACAGCTACTCTGCCTGAAAGTGAGCACATGGTTGATTCTGTCTCCCTGTAGAGGTAGACATTCCCAGATTGTCTCCTCCCACGGGGGCACCCATCCCCGCCTCAGCATCTTCTCCCAATACAGGTATTATGTTTCCTCACCTGTCTGAAGAATAACTGATAAATTCAAACTGCAGATTTTGCTGTAAGCAGCCCGATTCCTAACCCAGTATGTCACAAAAGGCTCCACACACCTACTAGGATGTCTAAAATTATGAAGACAAATAATATACCAGTGGGCTAAGCCCAGAGCTATGAACCACACATTTAATAGCTTGAATTTACCGGCCACTCCACAGAAACAAGATGAGGCTATCCACTCCCTTAAAGATTTAAAGTCTCAGAAGCCCAAGGGGCAGTTCTAACCTGTTCAATAGGAGCACTATGAATTCTGAATCAACTTGATATCAGTGAACTGAGAGACACGTTCTAAAGAGGTCCTTACATTTACTAATCTGCCTAATGTCATACATAATTTGATTTCTTGTCTGTAGTTTCCAGGAAAGTTGAATTTTTGATCCAAGTGGTCCTGGTCATTGAATTTCTTCATTTATCATGCTGTCGTTTATTGGTACAGTTGTGTAGACTTTTGTCTTCTTCACATTCAGGTGTCATCAATCCCAAAGGCCTCATTAATAAGTACTTTAAGTTGTCTTCATTTGTCTCAAGCCAGGTTATGACATCTGCATATTGCAGGTTGTTAATGTGTCTTCCTCCAGTTCGGATGCTGCTTGTCTTCATATAGTGCAGCTTCTTGGATTATTTACTCATCATTCAGATTGAATAAGTAACGTGTAAGAATATAACCCTGTCCCACATCTTTCTCAATTGTGAGACATGAGAATTTCCTTGCTCTGGTAGAATGGCTGTCTCTTGAATCACATACAAGATCTACCTGAGTACAATTAAGTGTTGTGGAATTTCCATGCTTCATAACCTTATCCACAATTATTGTGATCTACACCATTGCATGCCATTTATATGCTGGATAAAACCCAAGTGAATATTTTTCTGGTGTTCTCTGATTTCAGCCCAAATCCATCTGACAATAGCAATACTATCCCTCCTTTGGGCCATATCCTCTTGTGAATCTAGCTTGAACTTTCGGCAGTTCCCAGTAAATGTGTGGCTGCAGTTTTTTTTTTAATTATCTTGAGCAAAATTTGCTATCTTGTAATATTAACAGATATTGCTGGATAATGTCCCCATTCTATCTGATTGACTTATGAACGGACCCAATAGGTTGGCCATCTTGCTGTTACAAATTTATTGTCACAGGTAAGTGAACACTTCCAGTGCTGCATGCATTGTGGATGCATCTCAGGGCAGGGCACTGGGTTTCTCTTGATAAACGGTCTTTCCTGTCCAGTCCTGGAGCCTTTTATTTTTTTCCTGGTGCTTTCAGGGTAGCTTGAGATTTATCCTTCGTTACTAGTAGTTCATGATCATATGCTACCTCTTGAAATTGTTGAACACCAACCAATTCTGTTTGGTACAGTGACTTTGTGTATTCCTTCTACTTTTGTCATTAAAAAAAGAGTCTTTTTAAAAAAATGATTTTATTGGGGGCTCGTACAACTTTTATCACAATATCCATCCATCCATTGTGTCAAGCACATTTGGACATATGTTGCCATCATCATTCTCAAAACATTTGCTTTCTACTTGAGCCCTGGGTATTAGCTCCTCATTTTCCCTCTCCCTCCCTGCCCTTCCTCCCTCATGAACCCTTGATAATTTATAAATTATTATTATTTTGTCATGGCTTACACTGACATTTCCTTTCACCCACTTTTCTGTTGTCCGTCCCCCAGGGAGGGGGTATATGTAGATCCTGTGATGGGTTCCCCCTTTCTACCCCACCTTCCCTCCACCCTCCTGATATCCACTCTCACCACTGGTCCTGAGGGGTTCATCTGTCTTGGATTCCCTGTGTTTCCAGTAAAGAGGAAGGCTGATCATGTTTGTGCACAGAAAAATAAGTTCCCATTTAAACAGTTACTGCACAAATTGTTCAGTGATGTTGGTTACATTTTTCACAATGTGTCAAGATTCTCATTAATTCCATTCTGGATGTTTCATTTCCAGTCAACTGAATACCCTTTCTACTTACCTTTTCTTTTTTTATTATTGACATATAACTCACATATCAATGGTTTAAATATAGTAAAGACAGTTGTGCAATCACATCAATACCACAATTACCAACATCAGTTTTAGGACATTTCCTTAATTCTTGTACATATTACCATTAGCTCCCCATTTCCTCCCAGCTGCCCCTGCCATAACCCTAAGAAACTATTTATCTAGTTACTGTCTTTCATATAATCATATAAACAACAACAACAAAATAAAACAAAAATATTTTCAATCCAAAATAAATAGGAAAATAATAAAAACTACAACAAAGTGAAAATTGATCAAAAGGGAAAAACAAATGATAAGTTTTAACCTAACGATATCTCAAATTGCCAGAGTCACTTAATAAGGTTATGTATCTCTCAGTTGCTAAATGTAATATTCAATACATTAGGTCAAGGTTTAAAGTTTTGTTATTCAAATATTCTACATCTTTACTGACTCTCCCTGCCCCCTTATTCAATTAGTTCATGAAATAGATGCCAAAATCTATTTCTGCAGATTTGTCTAGTTTTCTTTTTTAGTCCTCTCTTTTTGTTGTATGCATTTTGAGATTATGCTATTAGTTTCTTACAAATTTGGGATTGTCATCTCTTGTTGTATTTATTTCTCACTATGAAATAATGTCCCTTGCTCTCTAACATTTAATGACAACAGATATGTGTATATGTATATATACACACAGATCTAAACTATGTTAAAAACAATAGCATAACACATGCACAAAAAATGTAAAGAAATTAAATGCTATTAGGTTCTTGAACTGTCTGGAAAATAGAAAAACTATTAATTTGAGATAGCTTAAAATAAATAAAATTTACTTTAATAATAAAACCGTTTCACTGGCTTTCTTTTGGCTAAGATTTGCATGATTTATCCTTTTTCAGCCATAGTTTACAGTTTTGGTTTGAATTCTTAAATGTGTTAGTAATTTCTTGAACATCTATAAATTATATCTGTTTTAAGGTCCATGTCTAGTAACCCCACAGATAGATGGCCTTTGAGTCTCTTTTAAATGAGTCTATTTTATTTATTTTTAATGAGTATTTTTAATGCCTGTTTTTATTCATTTAGTCTTCTAATATATATAGCAATCTTTTATTAATGTTGGATATTTTACATGAAAACTTGACAAGATAGTTCAAACCTCTTCATGAGTTACTTTCCTCCAGAGAAGAAAGTTAAATTTGCTTCTGTGAGTCTTTCTTTGGGGGTGGAAGGCAGGGGTAAGTTTTTTGAACATCGTTTTATTAGTGGTTCTTACAGCTCTTATAACAATCCATACATCAGTTGTATCAAGCATATTTGTACATATGTTGCCACTGTTATTTTTAAACATTAAATTTCTATTTGAACCCTTGGTATTAGCTCCTCTTTTTCCTCTCCCTCCCCACTCCCGTGACCCATTGACAACATAAATTATTGTTTTTATGACTACTGTCTCCCTTCACCCCAAGTTTCTGTTATTCGTGCCCATCTTTGGGTGTGTGTAATGTGTTTAGGTAGGTGTTGATCATTGTGATTGGTTCCCCCTTCTTCTCCACCTCTTTCAACCTTCCCCCTACCCCTCCCATTTCTGTTCCTGAAGGGTTTATCTGAAATGGATTCTGTAGTGTTCATGCTCCAATCTAGCCCGAAGTGGAAGGCAGGGCTGGGGTCATGATAGTGGGGGGTGAGGAAGCCTCAAGGAACCAGAGGAATATTGTATTTCATGGGTGCTATACTGTTGACTCATCTCTTCCTTGTGACCCTTCTGTGAGGGTATGTCCCATTGTCTACATATGGGTTTTGAGTCTTTGCTCTGATCCCCCACCTCTTGTTCTCAACGATATATATATATGTTTGTTTGTTTGGGGTCTTCTGATGCCTAATATCTGATCCTGTAGACTTGTCATGATCATACAGGTTGTGGGCTTGTTGCTTCTCTTCTAGATGGCAGTTTAACTTGAAGCCTTTAAGACCTTAGACTATATCTTTTGATAGCAGGCACCATCAGCTGTCTTCACCACATTTGCTTTTGCACCCATTTTGTCTTCATCAATAGTGCTGGGAGGGTAAGCATCACAGAATGCCTGATTGTTAGAACAAAGTGTTCTTGCATTGAGCGAGGGCTTGAGCAGAGGCCCAAAGTCTGTCCACTACCTCAATGTATGCCATATAAATATATGTACCTATGCCAATACCTCTATTTTTATGATTTAATGTATTTACATATATACACTCCTATGTTTATAGTTCTGTCCACAGCTTTGCTTACTAGATCTTTCCTGTTTCCTTTTACCTTCCCTTGCCCTACCATCACACTCGCCCTTTTTCTGCCTCTTAGTAATTCCTCTCAGCTAGTTTGCCATTGTTCCAACACCCCCAGGATATCTACATCCTCTTCATTGTTGATTTTAATTCCCTACTTGTTTTCCTGTCTATGGCGCTGTTTGTTCCCTGTTCTCTTCCCCCTCCTCCTCCCCACAAGTCCCTCTGGAACCATCAGTCCTGTTGCTTTCTATGAGTTTGCTTCCCCTGCTAATCTTATATAGGTAAGCAAACGAGCAATAATGGAGACAAAACAAAAAGGAAACAAAAGATTGAATAAAAAGAGAAAAAGAAAAATTAACTAGCAAAAAAACCCAAAACAGAATGCATAATTCCAGGTCTGTCCACTGACCTTTATGAGTGTCTCTACACTGGGGGATTCTGGGAACTGCCCCTCCTAGCCTGAAGTCTATTTTGGGAGCTCCTCAGGGGCTTTGTGGCTTGGCTTTGCTCTGATTGCTGATCTGTTATGTTTCCTTTATTGTCTCCCCTCCACTGCTGTGGGGAGTTCAGAGCAGACTAACTCCCTTCCATGGGTCCCCAGTTTTGTCCTCTGTAGTGGTACGCTCCAGTGAGGGAACATTGTGTCTTGAGCTGTTGTCAACCCTACAGTCCTCTCTGTGCCGTAGCAGATCCATGCAGGGACGTGTCCTTAAGGCATGGTGTGCCCATATGGGGTCTAGACCCTTACTCTCTCTTTCCTTCTTGGTTTGTTTCTGTGTAGGCGTGGCATGCTGGCCCCTCTCCGGACCCTGTAGGTTTAGTGTTGTCCTCTGTAACATATACTTCTAGGGAGGAGTATTGGAGTCTTTTTTTGAAGGGGGGAATGTGTTTATGTGATATAATCTCAATCCAATCATAAACTCTATTCTATAAACTCATTAGAATCTGAGCTAGTTTTTTCCTTTTACTCTTTCTTTAAAATACATACATATTATCTTGTTGTTGTTGAAAATCTACCCAGCAAGACATATACTGAGTATCAACTCAACCATTTCTACAGGTACAATTCAGTGACGTTGATGACATTCAAGTTGTACAACCATTCTCACCCACCCTTTCTTATTTTATTCAAAGGTTTTATTGGCATATAATTTACCCATCATACACTTTAATAGTTCAGTCACATCAAGAAGAGCTGTCCAATCATCATCACCAGTCAGCTTTAGAATATTTCCTTCATTCTCGTCTTCGTTGTTATTAGCTCCCCATTCCCCCCATCCTCCCCTGCCACACCAACAAGGAACCATTAATCCAGTGATGGTGTCTTTAGATTTACCTACCCTGGAGTCCATAGACAGAGAAACATTTTTTAAAAAACAACAAAAACTAAAAACAACAACAATAACAAAGCAAAACAGATAAAAACCTCAATCAAAAAGAAAGCAGAAAATATTAAAAACTAGAACAAATTTAAATGGATAATCAGCGAGATCAAATGATAGCGAGCTAAATGTTAGCCTAACTGCAACAGTCCACTTTCCAGTGCATTCTGCATGAAAACCAGGCTATTCACATCCCTGGTCCAAGGTCAGAGGGAACTCACCAGGGGCTTAATCCACATGTATTTCCTCTTCACTTACAAACAAAAACAACAGCTTTAAAATGGGTCTAAAGGGGAATCAAATGATAAGATATTATATTTTGACTTAACTATGTGTGCCATAATCACCTCTACACTGTTTTCTGTCTGGTAACAGGCTATTCACCCTGTCACCAGAGGTTTTATCCATGTTTGGACCCTGCAAATACATTCTGGGTTTCCACTGTCATCCATACCCTTCTGCAAACCAGGTGTTCACAACTTAAGCTCTGATACCATTCCCTCCTTTAGATTTAATTATATTTTTTACAATCCTTGGATCACTTCTTCCAAGTGGACTTAGATGGCTGCTTATTTGAAAGCAAGTCTTTAAGACTTCAGATGCTCTTTCTGAGAGCTGGCCACCATCTAGTTTCTTTATCACACTTTGCTACAGACTCCTGTATTTTTTTAAAAATTAAATACTTTTATTGGAGGCTCTTACATCTCTTATCACAATCCATACATTCATCCAGTGTCAAACACATTTACACATATGCTGCCAACATTTTCAAAGCATTCTCTTCCCACGTGAGCCCCCATTATAAAAGTCATTTTATTGTGGGCTCACCATTTTTTAAATCATTTTATTGGGGGCTCATACAACTCTTATCACAATACATACATACATCAATTGTGTAAAGCACATTTGTACATTCATTGCCCTCATCTTTCTCAAAACATTTGCTCTCCACTTAAGCCCCTGGCATCAGCTCCTCATTTTCCCCCCTCCCTTCCCGCTCCCCTTTCCCTCATTAGCCCTTGATAATTTATGTTATTATTTTGTCATATCTTGTACTGTCTGATGTCTCCCTTCACTCACTTTTCTGTTGTCTGTCCTCCAGGGAGGAGGTTATATGTACATCCCTGTGATCCTCCTTTTCTGAGTTGCTCCTCCCCCAGTGTGTATTAGTACAAGTAGACTGTCCCCTAATCTTTTGAGTTGCTGTTCTCTAGTTTATCTCATTTAGACCTTTTTCACTAGTTGAATTAAGCTAGTGTTTAATTTTAAGAAGACTTCAGGGCTATTTTGGGCTTAAAGTTTAAAGATTATCTCAAGTCAATATGTCTAGTGGGCATCCAGCCTCTATGATTCCAGAAAGCCCAGATTCCTAGAAATCCTAGAAATTATCTTTTTCCCTTTTCTAGCCCCTAGGTATATTTCTTTTCTAGTCCCTGGGGTTTATAACAAAGGATGCTTGTTGTTAATTAATTTATTTATTTTTGCTTATTGTATTTTATTCAGCATTTCTGGTGTTTTGAGGTGGGAATGTTTTCAAATTATTTCATTCTGTGGTATGTGTCGATCTTTTTGAAATAAATTTATAGAAATCATTTGTAAGCTTCTTAGTCTTTACATCAACATCAGTTTTCCTTTTGTTTCTTATTTTTATTCAACAGTCCATTATGTGCATAAATGAAACAATACATGACGAAGCATAAAATCAATTTAAAATAGACTAAGGGTCAAAATGACCATTTCGGTGAGGGGTATTCAGTTGAACAAACTGATTGACTGGGTCATGGGCATACTAATGACTCCCCCCCCCGCCACACACACACACACACACACACACACACACACACACACACACTCAAAAATAACTCAAACCCACTGCTGTCAAAATTAAATTCTGTCTCACAGGGGCTTCTAAGACGATAGTCTCTATGGGTACAGACTCTCAGCTCTTTCTCCTGCAGGACAGCTGCTGGGTTCAAACTGCTAACCTTTTCCGTGAGCAGCACAATGCTTTAACCTCTGCACTACCACAACTCCTTCACACTCATAAAGACCTTGCTGATTGTTGTGTGGGTTCTGTGTGTGTTGTAGGTTCTTTTTAACACACTGAACATACTCTCAGAAATGGATGCCCTGATTCAAAGGGAAGAAATAAGTACTTGTTTGTGTTATTTGAAATTGCAACACATGTCACGAATGCTCTCAAGTGATCTGAACACCTTGCTCTTTTTTAAAGAACTCCAGGAGCTCACTTCTGTTAGTTGCTGGGAAGTGTTTTTAGGCAGGAGTTCATTACTCTTTGGGAAATTTTAACCTGCAGGCTACTAATTTAAAACCTTACAATTTAACATACACTGGCGTCCACCTACCTTTTCAGCCTTAACTCACGCTACTAAGCAAAAATGCACCTGATGATCATGCTTGGAATACTCTTTTTTTTTTTTTCATCTGAAAAGCGTCTGCCTATTTCTCAAACTCTAATACACATGGCAACTTCTTGGTGAATTATTTCCTTTTCTCAGAAATAATCATTCTGTTCCGTACTGCCTAACACTTACATTTTTGTTACAGCATTAGCTATACTGTATTGTAATTTATCTGTCAAGGCATCTGTCTTCCATACTAATGTAAATTCTTAGAACCCAGGGATCATGTATAATTTTTGTCATCCCCAATGCCACACAGTAGCTAGTACTTTATACTTCATACATGATTCATGAATAAATGAGTGATATAATGTAAGAATCAATCAAATCAATTAAGCCCATTATTAATGCAATTCCCATTTGTTCTACTTCTGTTCTGATATAAGTTGTACATGCCACGTTTCTTCCTCACTTCTGAGCTGCTAGCTAAAAATTGTTTTTGGTACCTATCTGTTCAGGATCCAAGCCATTAGTTCAGGAGTCTCCAGGGCTTCCCCTCAGTTCTGACCTGTAGTTCCCACTACTTCCCTGGGTTTGATAATTCACTAGAATGAGTCACAGAACTCCAGAAAGCACTATACTTGTTATTACAGTTTAATCATAACAAAAAGGATACAAATGAAGACTTACTGGGCAAGGAGGAGGGTTCTCATTGCAGAGCTCCATGTCCCCCCCCCAAAAAAAAGGGACATGTTCTCCGTCCATTCTCATCAATTTCTTCACCAACCAAGAAGCCCATATAACTTGAGTGTCCATAGCTTCTATTAGGGGTCTCACTACATAATTCAAACCAAGCCCTTCTTCCTTGAGGTTGGTGAATACTACAAGGCTGATATTAGGTTGCTATCATGCAGTGGATCCCTGTGGACTGGTCAGGCCCTACATAAGGGTCACATCATTAACATAATCTGTTAGGTTACGGTCTAGAGCCCTCATCAAAGGGCTAACATGGTCTGGCGCTTTCTTCAAAGACACTTATGATTTCTGAGGAAATTCCAAAGTTTTAGAGATTACCTCTCAGCAGCCAACGGCAAGGATCAAAAGTTTGGGTAAAGTTAAAGTATTTACACCACAACTGGTCATTGTTGCTTTAGTATAGATGCCAACTGTGTCAATACCTGTCTATAAGGTGAGATTTACTGCCAATAGGGTCTCTAACCTAGAACATAACTTGATCTTATTTTTTCCTTTTTGTTTCTCTAGACTTCAAGTCAGCATAAGCTGAAAAAGGGCCACAAACTCACAGGTCAGAAAGATCCCGTCCTTTGCTCTTTAGTCCCCAAGAATAGACTGTGAAGTTTCTTTAAGACTCCAGCTGTAAGCAGCAGGTAGAGGGGAGCTGAAAAGAAGGGTGTAAAAAAGTGTCTATCCTTTGTAGCAAGGAGGCCTGCTGGCGTAGTAGGTTACAAGTTGGACTACTGATTGCAAAGTCAGTAGTTCAAACCCACGAGGTGCCCATGAATGAAAAATGAAGTTTTTCGCATCATAAAGATTTCTATAACCTTGGAGACCCACAGGGGCAGCTTCACTATGTTCTATAATGGTCATCCTGAGTCAGAATCAATGTGATGGTAGTGAGAAGTCTTTTTTTATTCTTTCCAGCATCTCCATTCACAAAGAGAGGTAAAATTTAAAAAACCTAGCCCCTTGCCAGCAGGTCAATTCAGACTCACAGTGATTCTACAGGACTGAGTAGAACAGCTCCATCGAGGTCCCGGGGCTGTAAACCTTTCCAGTAGCAGGCTGCCTCCCCTTTCTCTGTGGAGAGTTCCAGTCGCTGGTGGGGTCGAGCTGCTGACGTTTCAGTTAGCAGGCAGGCCAGTGCTTACTCCATGGGGCCACACGGGTTCCCTGAAAAGAGAGCTCATTCTGTCTGTGCCTCTTTCCCTCTTGTGGAAAACCCAAAGTATTGGGAAAGACATTGGGTGAGACTGGGACACGGAGGAGATGATCAAGAGTTTAGGTAGGAAAGTTTCAGTACCTTATTTTCCCACCACAGATAATGGATAGACTTCTTTGGAGGAAAACACATGGATCACGATCGATCTTGGCTTCCCAAACTCCAACTCACTCTTATTGTAACTGCCTTGCTCTTTCTGATCACTTGATGAAGGCAGCAGAGTAGTTTAAAAACAAAAACAGAAAACCTGAAACCTGGGTTAAGTCTTAGTCATGCTATCAATTAGCTTTATGAACTTGGGGTTGACTTCACCTTTGTTTCTTTATTAAAAAAAAAAAGAGGGCAGGGGGGTTGGACTAGGTGATGCCAATTGCTAACGATACTAATAGATTCTTCACCTCCACTCTCAGATCCACAGTGGGAAGACAAGCTCAAGATGGGTTTCATTGAAGCTCACCTGATACAGTGAGTAATCTCTGTCTTCACTCTATATTTCTCCCTTTAGCTTATCATACTGATATAGTCTGTAGAGGTTAGGAGTAATATACTTGGGACTCTGTTTTCCTTCCCTCACAAGAATTGTTGTCTCAAATAATAATTTATAAATTATCAAGGGTTCATGAAGGAGGGGAAAAAATGAGGAGCTGATGCCAGGGGCTTAAGTGGAGAGCAAATGTTTTGAGAATGATGATGGCAATGAATGTATAAATGTGCTTGACACAATTGCTGTATGTATGGATTGTGATGAGTTGTATGAGACCCTAATAAAATGATTTAAAAAAATTGCTGTCTCCATTCTAAGTCTTTCTTCCCATTGGTTTCCTTCCAAATACTTTACTATCAGTTCCATTGTGCTGACATACTCTGTTGCATTCAGCTTTTCAGGATTCCCTATGATTTGGATCCAAGAACATGCACTCTGGTCAATGGAAAAGAGCCTTCAACACATCCTAAAACACCTGGAAAGAGCAAGGTCAGAGAAGGGTATTTTTCAGGCAGGATTGAAGATAGAATTTATAAAAGGAAGGAGGAGAATTTTAAAGAAATTCTAAGGAAGGAAAACGGGAAGAGGACAGGAATGAGATGCAGAGAACAGGAGAGGAGGGAGAGGAAGAAGAGAATAAGGGAGAAGAGAGGCTTGGTTTTCTTTTTCGTTTTTGGCATTGGGAGAAAGTTCTAGGCTCAAAGAAAGGCTACAGAACAGGAGCCCTCGTGGCATAGTGTTTATATATTGGGCTGCTAATCAAAAGGTCCAAAGTTCAAAACCACCAGCCAGCCACTCTGAGGGAGAAAGCTAGGGCTTTCTACTCCTATAGAGTTAGTCTCAGAAACTTAGAGGAAGTTCTACCCTATAGGATCACTATGCATTGGCACTGACTCAATGGTAGTGAGTCTACTGAAAAACGGGATATCTGACTACCATTACTGAACATTTGATCAAGGATTCTATAAAAGAATCTTAATCCAAAGGGAGACATCGGACAGTGTATGACATGAAAAAAATAATTTATAAATTATCAGGGTTCATGAGGGAGAGGAAAAAATGAGGAGTTGATACCAAGGGTTCAAGTAGAAAACAAATGTTTTGAGAATGATGATGGCAACAAATGTACAAATGTGCCTGACACAATGGATGGTGTATGGATTGTGACAAGAATTGTACAAGCCGCCCCTCTACAAAAAAGGGAAAAAAAATTTTTTTTAAAGGAGAAAATGCAGAACAGACCTTCAAATTCTCATATAATACAGACTTTCTGGAACTATGGGAGCTAAATGAACCCCTGAAACTATTGCTCTAAGCCTTCACCCCAAAATATACTCTTACCCTTGTCTTCTTAAAACCAAATGGAAACAAACAAGCAAATAATAGTTTACATTAACGAGTAAGACTATCTGCCTGAGGTATCATGCTCTTTCAAGAACTATCTACATGGCACCAAGTTGACAACAGCAACTTAAAAGAGTAGATGGGACACTTAGGGGACAGAGGATTTATGTTAATGGGGGAAAAATCACTCAGAAAAGACAAGTGAGAATGACTGTCTACCTCACAGAATGTAGTCAATGTCACTGAATAGTACATGGGGACTCTGTGGAATTGGTATGTGTTTTTGCTGGCTATAATCTCAACAATTGCAACAAGAAAAATATTTTAAAATAAAGATAATGGAATTCCTTATTTAGGGATCATTTTTTTTTATTTGAACGGGAAAAATTGCCTCTTTATAGCCTGGGAAAAGAATTCTCTCATAAGCGAGAGAATCAAAACTCACTACCATCAAGTTAAGGCCAACTCATAGCGACCTTGTAGGACAGGGTAGAACTACCCCAGTGGGTTTCTGAGACAGTAACTCAGCCCCACCTCCCCCAAACAAACCAACCCTATTTTATTGGGAGCTAATATAGATATCATATCATTCCATAGTTCAATTACATTCAGCAGTAGAAAGCCTCATTTTTTTCCTAAGCAGCTGGTGGTTTGTAACTGCTGGCCTTGTGGTTAGCAGTCCAATACCAAAGTTGTCATTATTACTGTTATCTTGCTTAGGACAAGAGTATTTGCACTCGAAATGACCATTCTTTCTCCTTTCACCCTTTCTTACTTCAAAATGAATGACACCTTCTCTCTTTATGTCCTAGATCAAGTCTTATGGGACAGTGTTTGCCTGAAGCAAAAGAAGTAATTTCTTCTTCCATCACCTCTGCTTTTGTAACTCAGACACCTGTTTTACCCGGTTGTGACTGTAAGCGGGAAAATCATTCTACTGGCCTCAACATCTCTTCTGGATCAGTAGGCAACATCTCCAGCCTATCTTCCCTTCCTGTCTTCTCTGAAGGAGCCACCTGGCAATTCCAGAGCCAGAGTTTACCTGATTTCCACCAAAAGCAACCTGTCTTCAAAAGTCAACACACACCCCTGTCTTCTTTTTGGTTCCCAGAACCTGAGAAATCAAAGTTCTTTCAGAATTTAGCAGCCCCTTCACCCTTAAGACCACCAAGTTCTTTTATCGACTCTATTATTGAATCCTCAAATATTTGTACAGAAGAGAAAACAAAGGATGAGAGAACGACCAAGAGCCATTTGACATCAGATTGTGGGCCAAATTCTGTTAAGGAGAAACCACAGCTCAAGGGGTGGACTCTAATCCGCCTCTCTCCTTTAGCTAGGTGGGAACTAGAGGGGCATATAGCTTGGAAAGTTTGTACTTTGCGGGAACAAACAGTACCTCTGGCTGTGAGAGACTCATGGGCAATGTTGAATTACTTAATTGAAGTACAACGAGTTCCGGAATCAGAGAACCCACACTCCCAGTCATCTATGCCCATTCATCAAAAGACTGAGCAAAATATCAACAACAAATCCCCAGACTTTCCTGGATTAAGTAGCCCAGAAACAAAAACTTCACAGCCACTTATCCAAAGCAAGCAACCACAGCCTGGGGATGGCCCTCAAATCCTTGGATCCAGACCCTTAGTTACATCTAGGGATAATTTACCTCCGAGAAACATGGGAGTTAAGAAAATTGAAGAGGAAACCACTTTATTGCAGAAGCAGCCTAAATACATGCTAGACTTTGGTAGAGTTGAGCCAAGGGTTGTAGATCTTCCAGAGAAAAGTGTCTTCCAGCAGCAGAAAACCCAAGAAACTGACGTGGCATTCACTGCAAAGTTACCTTATCAAGTCACAGAGCGCACAAAAGTTACGCCATTGGCATTGCTTCAGGTCATGGATTCCATGGGGATGATCCCAGAATCTCATACAGAAGTGATGAAATCTATGAATTTATTCCCAAGGCCACCAAATCAAGTTGTGAAACCAATGGAAGCCAAGGAAAAGGCAAATGCGATTCCAGAACCACCAAATCAAGTTATCGAGTCAAGAGCCGTAACCCCAAAGCTTCAGCACCAAGGTATGGCATCAGAGGGGTGGACATCAAGGTCATTGAATCAAGTCACAGGTAATGTGAAGGTAACTCCTGTGGCATTTCTTCAAGTCATGGATCCCATAGGGATGACTAACCAGCCACATCCACATATTACAGGATCAGGGAGATTCACCACGGGATCGCAGTGTCATGTTGAAGAGTCGGTGAAAGTGGACCATCAAGTCATAAAATCAGAAACAGTGTGTCCAATGCCAGAACATGCAGTCCTGGGAACTGTGGCTATGACTGGACAGCCACAGCATAAAGTCATAGAATCAGTGGGCATAGCCTCAAGCCCCCAAAGTGACGTCACAGAATCGTCAAAGATTACTCCAGGGTCAATACCTCAAAACACAAAGTCATTGGAAATACCCCCAAGACCCTTGTATCAGGTTCTAGATGATAGGAAAGTAACTCCAGTGACATTGTTACAAGCTATGGACATCATGGGGCTAACTCGACCAGCACAGCCACAAATTTCAAGTTTGACCCCAAGGCCAACTAAACCAGATAGTTTGACTTCTTCCTGTAGCTTGCCTACTATTATTGCTCCATGTAAAGTTGTAGAACCAGTGGATCGACCTCCAAGACCCCCCACTAAAATCATGGAATCAGTAGAGGTGATTCCAAAGCCACCACATCAAGCCATAGGTTCTCCAATAGCAGTGGGGTCACCCATGGGATTGATGACAGGACCACAGTCACCAATTGTAGAAGCTAAGGGCTTGACCCCAAGCCTAATATCTCAGGTCACAAACTCTTTGGAATCGACTCCTAAGTCCTGGATTAAAGAACTAGAATCTGTGGGCACAACTCCACAATCACATCATCAGGACTTAGACTTTGTGGCATTAAGCTCAGGACCGCCTCAGCAAGTGATGGGACCTTTGAGGTTCACCCCACAACAGCATCCAATCCCAGAATATTCAAAGATAGGATTAAAGCAAAACCATCAAAGCACAGAAATGTTGGGGTTGACCTCTGACAAATGGCTGCAAATGAGGGGATCTGACAAGCCACCACAGTCACATCATCGAATAGTGGAATCGTTAGGGACAATCCCAAGGTCACTGAGTCAAGGTAAAGAATCTATGGGAATGAGCCAAAAGCCACTGCAGCAAGTCACAGAATCCGCGGTAATGAGTACTGCCTCATTTCTTCAAGACGTGAACAGCATGAGGGTGAAGCCAATACCACAATTTAAAGCCAAGGAATGTACAAAGTTGTTCCCGGGATTGCAGAGAGTAAAACCTGAGAACCTGACCCTGGGGCCAAGGTTTCAAAGTGTGAAATCCTTAGACTTAGCCACAGGCTCAGTCTCACAAATGATAAAATATGGACGGCTGACCTCAGCTGTGGAATCAACAGGATTAGCCCCTGAACTTCAACAGCAAAGTGTGAAATCTGAGGCAGTATTTCCTGCACAACAGCTGCAAAGTGGGCTATCTGGACAGTCAGTCCCAAGGCCTCAGCTTCAAGATGAGCAATCTGTCCAGTTGCCCTTAGCACCGCAACTCCAATGTGTAAAGTCTACTAAGTTGGCTCCAGCATCACAATCGCAAAATAAGAAATCTGTCGACTTGGGCCCCAAGTCACAGTCACAAGGGATGGAATGTATTCATTTAACTATGCCACCAGAAACTGTGGAGTTGACACTAAGACCAGTAACACAAAATATACAATCTGTGGAGTTGGCACCCAAACCACATTTACAAGATATCAGATCTGAGACTATAGCCCCCAAACTGATGCCTAAAGATGTAAAAACTATGGAATTAACTCCCCAAATGGTAGAATGTAGGAGTTCAGCTTCTGAGGTCTGTCCACAAGAGAAGGAACCTGTGAAGTTGATCCCAAAGCAAGTCATGCAGTCTGCTGGGACAGCGCCTGTGCCACATCCTCAGATTTTTTCAGAGATGATCTCAGGGCCAGACTGTGCAGACACAGAAACAGGCTTGACTTCTGAGGCTTTTCCCCAAATGGCATTCACAGAAAAACCAACAGGTCAATTGGGAGACTCTGTAAAAATGACTCCACAGCCACCACTTCAAGTTACTGAAGCTCCCGAGATTAACCTAAAACCCAGATATGAAGATCCAGAAATTGTGGGACTAACATTCCTTGAAGTTGGAAAAACCCAGAGGATGGCCCCAGGATCATTGGATTTGGAGAAAGGGTCTTTAGAGTTAACTCCAGGGTCAAGGATGCAAGATGAGAAATCAGAGCCACTACGGCAAGCTTTGAAATATGTGGAGCTAACTCCTGAGCCGTCTCCATTAGTGGTAGGGTCTGAAAACTTAGCTATAGGGCCAAAGCCACACACTATGGAGTTGAGCCCAGAGTCATTGCTCCAAGGAGTGAAGTCTAGGCAGTTAGATCCAGAGCAGCAGTCGCAAGATGTAAAATGTGGGAATTTAACGAAACAGTTAACTACAAGCAAGGAAGAAGCCGAGTTGACACCAGGAAAGGTATCAGAGAAACGGACTAAAAGAACACAGTCAGAAAGTGTGAAATCTGGGGATTTAATTCTGGATCAAGGGCAGCAGAGGGTCAAATCCTCTGGATTGACCCAAGGGCCACAACCACAAAATTTCAGATTTTCAGTGTTAACTCCAGGGCCACTTCTTCAAGGAGAGAAATGTGTAGATTTTGTCTCGGGACCCCCACATCATGCTATGAAATTTGCTGAGTTGATCCCAGGTTCTCCAATGCAAGAAATCAATTGGTCAGATTTTACCCCCGGGCCCCCAAATCAACCTCTCAAAGCTATACATTTGACACCAGAACTTCAAGATACGAAATTTGAGGTTTTACTCCCAGAGCCATGCTTAAAAAATGTCAAATTTTCTGATCTTACACCAGAACCAAAGGACAAAAGTTTCAAATATGGGCAACTGATGCCAGGATCACAGCTTCAAGACGTAAAGCCTCCGGTACTTGGACCAGAGTCCTCTTTGCAGTTAAGCCATGAGCCGCAGGTTGCAGATAGGAAATCTGTTCCGTCCACTCCAGGATCACTGTTTCACAGTATGAAATCTGTGAAATTGACCAAAGAGCAACAATTTCAAGGTATGAAATCTGAGGAACTGAACCTAGGGAAACAGCAACAAGATGTTACATTTCCTGAATTGACTCCAGGGCCAAAGCTTCAAAGTGTCAAATGTGGGGTGGAGATCCCAGGACCAGGGCTTCACAGTGCGAATTCTGTGGAGGTGATGTCAGAGTTGGGGCTGCAAGATCCCATATTTACCCAAACATCTGCAGGGTTTCAAGGTATAAAACAAATAGGACTTAGTCCAGGGCCATGTCTACAAAATGTCAGAGTTTTTGATTTGAGCCCAGGAACTCAACCTCAAGGCACGAAGTCTTCAGAGTTAAGCTCAGGACCACAGCTACATTGTGTAAAAATTTCCCAGTTACCCACAGAGGCAAAGACCCAAGGGGCTCAATCTGTGGATTTGCTCCCAGCACCAGAGAGGCAAGGAGATAAGCCTGAGATGTTAGTACTAGAAGGTCTAAAATATGTAGAGCTGAACCAGCTACCAATTGTTAATAAATTAGTCTCAGAGCCACATTCTAAGTTGGCCAGAAGATCACAGTTCCAAGGTATAAAAACTTCCAAATTGACCCAAGAACCACAGGTGAAAGATGCAGAACCTTTAGAGTGGACTCTAGGTTCAAAGTTTCAAGGTTTAAACTCTGAGGAATCAACTCTAGAACCACAGATAAGAGGCGATAAGTATGTGGAGATAATCTCAGGACCACAGGTTAAAGATGCCAAATTTGTAAAATTCACCTCAGGTTCCAAACTTCAGGGTGTGAAATCCGTGGAGTTGATTCCAGGTTCAAAAACTCAAAAATGTAAAACGGTAGAGTTGTTACTGGATTCACAGCTGCAAGAAGTGAAATCTGTAGATCTGAACCTTACGTCAAAGACACAAGGTAAAAATTCTATGGCTTTTCCACCAGAGTCATTGATTCAAGCCATTGCTAAATCTATGGAGGTACTCCAAAAGCCCCTCTTTAAAGGGGTGAGACCAGAGGAATTGACTTTAGAGCCCAAAATGCAAGATACGAAATTTGTGGAGACAAGCCCATCTTTAAAGCTTCAAAGTTCGCAATCTGTAGAAGTGAATCAAGATCCAAAGCTACAATGTGTAAAGTCTGCAAAGGGGACGCCAAGGCTAAAGATGGAGGTGGTAAAATCTGTGAATGAAACCGTAAGACAGGAGTTTCAAGGAGTAAAAGCTTTGGATTTATCCTCCAGGCAACGGTTTCAAGGAACGACAGGTGTGGACTTAACTGCTGAACCAGAACAGGATGGCAAGACATCTGTAATGGTCACACCAGACCAACAATGTGCACATTTAGAACACCTGAAGAGAGAGTCTGGGTCAGAAGGTATGGCGTCTGTGGAGTTAATTCCAGAGCCAAAATTTAAAGATGTAAAACTTGTAGACTTGAATGCTGAACTAAAGTTGAAAAATATGAGATCATTTGAACTGCCTCCAGAACCAAATATTCAAGGCATAAAAGCAAAAGCACAGTCGCAAAACATAAAATCTCCCCAATTGACCACAGGACCACCACAATTGCCCCAAATGAAATCCTTGGAGACAACTTCAAGGCCACAGCTTCAAGATCAGAAAACAGAGGTGTCGAACCAAAAACCAGAGCTTAGAAATATGAAATGTGTGCTCCCAGTGCCAGAGTGTCAGGATGAGGGATCTGTAGACTTCATTCCAGGAGTACAATCTCTAGGTGTTGAAATGGCAGAGTTGAAACAGTTGAGAGATGGAAGTCTGAAATCTGCTCAGTGGATACCAGGGTCAGAGGTCCAAGGTCGAAAATCTGAAGTGTTGAGTATTGGGTCACAATTTCAAGATGTCAAACCTGCCACATTGAAACCCATGGTAAAATTGAGAGATGTGCTGTCATCTGAAATGATTCTAGGAGGAACAAAACTTTCAGATGAAAAATTTATGGAGTCCCACCTTGAATCAGGGTGGCAGCTCAAAAAAATTCCTGAGTTGTTCCCTGGACTGCAGCTACAAAAAGGGAAAAAAATGGAGCCACACTCAAAGTCACAGCTACAAAGTGTGAAAGTGGTACAGTTAAACCAAGAGCCAGAACTTGGAAGTATGAAATCTGCTCAGTGGATACCAGGACCAGAGTTCCAATGTAGAAAATCTGTAGGGTTGAGTATTGGGTCACAATCTCATGGTGTCAAACCTGGACAGTTGAAACCTGCACTACAGTTGAGAGCTGTAAAGTCATCCGAATTGACTCTAGGATCAAAACTTCAAGATGAAGAATCTATGGAGTTCAACAGTGAGCCACAGCAGCCAATCTGGAAGACCCTTAACCTGTCTCCAGAACTACAGATGCAAAACGGGACACATGTCGGTTCGCCCTCAGAGCCCCAGCTTCAAAGTGTGAACACTGTACCTATAAATGAAGAGCCAAAGCTTGAGTGTAAGAAATATACTCAATGGATACCAGGACCACTGTTCCAAGGTAGGGAATCTGTAGTGTTGAATAAGCTTCAAGATGTGAAACCTATGAAGTTCAATCCTGGACCACAGTTACAAGATAAGAAATCTGACAGGACACTAGAGCATAGGCTTCAAGATTTGCAATCTGCCAAATTAAAACCTGTTTCACCGGTCCAAAGTGCAGCATCTTCTGAGTTACCTTTAAAGACAACTGTTGATTTTACCCCCAAGCAAAGCTGGCAAGATATGAAATCTTCTGGATTGACTAAGGATGCAAATGTGCAAGATAGCAAATCTTTTGGGGTCAACTCAGTCCCACAGTTACAAGATGGTAAATTGTCTACGTTGATGCTAGGAACACAATGTCAAGGTGTGAGATCTGTGAGATTTAATCATGGGGCAAAATTGCAAAATATAAAACCACCCGAGGTGAAAAAATTTGAAACAGTAAAATCTACAGAGGTCAACCATGGCTCAGAATTTCAAGTTGTGAAACCTTCTGAATTGGCCTTGGGATCAAAACAGCACAGTGTGCTCTCTTCTGAGTTCAGTACTGGTAGACAGTGCCAAGATGAGAAACCATTTCGGTTTAATTCAGGTCCAGAACAAGGGGTAAAAGCTCCTAAGATGTGCATGAAGACAAAGCTTCCAGAGGAGCGATCTCTGGACTTTAAACCTGAGCCTAAATTGCTAGGTGGGAAATCTTTTGAATGGAAACCAGAGCCACAGCTTCAGTATGTAAATTTTATGACATTTAACGCTGAGCCACGTTTGCCAGGTATGAAATTTGGGCCAGAGCTTCAAGGTATAGAAGCTAATGTATCCTGCCTTGGACCACATTTACAATGTGTGAATTCTTCTGAGTTTATTCCAGGGCCCACACTTCAATGTGAAAATCCTTTTGGGTGCAACTCTAAGTCACCTTCGCAAGGTGTAAAATCATCTGAATTGACTGCAGTTTCAACACTTCCAAATATGAACTTTTCTTTGTTGAATCCAGGGACAGAGAATCCAAGTAAATCATCTATGTTGTTTAACCCTGGACCACATTTGCAAAGTCTGAAGTCCGAATCGACTCAAACGTCACAGTTTCTAGGTCAAGCCCCTATGAAATGCAACCCTGGGCCACAAATGCAAGGTGTGAGATTGTCTGAATTGAGCCAACAGTTAGAATCCCAAGGTACAAAATCTAGTTTGATTAACCAGGAGCCACATTTGCAAGGTGTAGAATCTTCTGAGCTGATTCCAGAGACAAAATGTCCAGAGATTTATTATTTGGAGAATCATCTTGGTCCACAGCCTCTTCAAGAACCAGAATTGATGGATCTGACTCCAGTGATAGGAGTTCAAGGATCAAAATCATTAGAATTAACCCCAGATACAAGTTGCCAAGTTCCAGACACCATGGATTTACACTCTCAGCCATGGCCTCAATTTAAGAGTTTTGGGGTGCTATACACAAAGCCACTGCAGGAGGTTGCGGAATCTGAAGGAATAACCTTAGAGCCAAAGTATCGCACTGCAGAAACTATGGGGCTGACTTATGAGGCGAGGTTGCAAAGAAAAGAACCCCTTAGAATTGCCCCTAATCCAATAAGTCAAGACATTGAACATACAAAGGGATCTCGAAGGCCCTCTTTTCAGGCCCTAGAACCTGTAGAAATGATCCCTAAGAAAAGGCTTAAAAGGGAAGAATCTGTAATATTGATTCCAAAATCATTACATCATGTCCAAGAATCTCCAGGGGTGACACTGGGGCCAGGACATCAAGTTATTGAATCTGTGGAGTTGCCTTCTGAGACATGGACCCAAGTGAGGGACCATAGGGACTTGACTTCAAAATCATGGAATCATATGGGATCTTCAGGGTCAGTATCAGAAAATCAAGTTGCAGAATCAGCAAGGACACAACTTCAAGTCTCTAAATCAATAGGTGTAACCCCAGTGGCCCATCCAAAAGTTGTTGACTCTGTGGAAGTGACCCCTGGGCCATTATTTGAAGTTGTGAAGTCCGAGGCATTTACCTCAAGGCCAACTCTTCAAATGGTAGACTCTGTGGAGTTGCCTTCAAAACCACAATATATGAGTCGCTCAGCATTTACCTCAGGGCTATGGCTGCAAAATGTGAACTCCAAGGGATTAATCACCACACAAGAGCCAACACACCAACTTTTGGAAACAAGTGAGTTTACAGGGTTTCAAATTGTAAAGACTGTGTTACTTCCAGGATCACTAATTCAAATAGTAAAATCTGAACTAGCACCGGGACTAATTCCTCAGTTAGTAGAGCCAAAAATAGTTCAAAGAACACAGCTGGAAGAAATCGGGAATTTGGATTTACCCGCAAGGCCACACCTTCAAGAACGGGTAGAACCTGTGGAATTAACTCCAAGGCCAAATATCCAAGTGAAACCTGGAGAATTAATTTCACTGCCAACATTTACACTTGAGAAACCTATAGTGTTGACTCCTGAGCCTGAGGTTCAGGCAGTGAAATCAACAGGGATAAAAACAGAGTCTCCTCAAGTCATGGAATCTGAGGATTTGCATTTAGGACAGGTGTATCAGAATAGGAAATCTAAGGAATTAATGTCAGCAGAGTTGCAAGTAGGAAATTATTTATCTAAGTTCATACATAGCTCCTCATCAGCCCGTATCTCAAGGCCTATCAAAACCATGTCTGAAAAAGGAAGCAGCTGGGGTTCTAAAATGCCGCAAGGATCCAAAGATTTGGATAGTTGGAAAAACAGTGAGTTAGAGGCTTTCCAGCCTGGAGAGCCCGATGAAGCTCCTATTACGACACAGTCTTCAGTTCGTCCCGTGAACCTTCCTAATCCATCTTCTAGTCAGACAGCTATCACTGTGGAAACCCCACATCCGGAGGTTCCAAGAGTGGATGTCATATCTCAGGAGAAAACAAAAAGGAAGCAGATAGAAGGGACCGACAACTCACTCCAAAGCCCCTCCCAACATCCATCCCGAAGCAGGAGATTATCATCCGAGATTCCCCAAGCAGTCTCAGGGGTTCGAAGGGGGCTGACTCGGCCGATTCTTGGCAGGCAGCAGAATGTCTGGGAGAGTCGTGCCTGTAAACAGCGACTACCCAGAAAATATCTCTCCAATATGGCAAAGTTGGGGAATATCTTGGGAGCCACTGTGGAAAAGAAAGGTTGTCTTCAAACATTTCTAGCTGAAGAAGCCACTGCAGATCCCTGTAAGTCCATTCAGAAATTATTTGGGATTCCAGCAGAACTGATGAACCCCCCCCAGGGCCTGCTAGAAAAGGATCACAGTATTGTTTTTCACTCTTCAGTGGTCAAAAATTACGTCCAGAGACATACTTCATGCCATGGACCTGAAAAAAGAAAGACCTTAAGAATATGGACACGTGGATTCCCATCTTCTATAATACAGCAATACTTGGGGACTAGAGTGGGCCTGGAGAAAACAAACTCGAGGTTCAGTGATACATCCCAGGAAGTGAAGCAACATATGCCTTTCTCATACACAAAAGATCAAATTCCTGCTCCAGTGAAGTCGGACTCTTCCCACAGAATATTTTGCACTCAGATGAATTATTTTCCAATAGAAGAGAGTGAGAACTCACAGAGTGATTCACAGACAAGGACTTTGGAAGACCAATACACTTTCGGGTCAAGTTATCTTCCACAGGCTAAGAGTGACTTCTCGGAACAGTCCCGGCAATTACAAGATCTGCAGCTAAAAATAGCAGCAAAACTCTTAAGGAGTCAACTACCCCCCAATGTGCCTCCACCTTTCGCAACAGGTTTGGTACTAAAATACCCTATCTGCTTACAGTGTGGACGATGTTCCGGATTTGCTTGCTGTCATAAATCACAGAATCCCTGCGGACCTTACCTCATCATCTATCCACAGCTCCACCTTGTAAACACTCCTGAGGGCCATGGGGGGATACGGTTGCATCTTGGCTTCAGGTTGCGAACTGGGAAAAGACCCCAAGTTCCAAAGTATCACGGAAGAGATAAACCTGTCACAACAAAGAGTCCTTTGTCACCATCACAAAGGAAAGCTAAAATCAATACTCAAGCTATTAAGAGTCCTACTCCCACAACCGATGTCTGGTCTGGGCTTTCCCAGACTCCGACTCCTGTACAAGCCCCTATCAGGCAAGATCAATATGGCAGGCCTGATCCAGCAGGTAAGACAGAAATTGGAGAGTGTGGGCACTATGAACTCATTCAAGTTCACTCGCTACCAGAGAGTAGTACTGAAAGCATTCAGGAAGAAAAATGGGCTGAACTACACCTCCAAAAGACCCACAATACAAAGTACCTAATGAGGAAACTCACTAAGGAAGTTAGACCACAAAGCAGTGGGAGCCTAATAGAGAGTCCCTCTAGGGAATTACCAGTTCGGTTAAGAAGGAAAAGGCTTGGAGCAGCCCAGGCAACTACTGCCTCTTTGAAAAGAAAACCTAAGCCATCCTCTCATCCCTCGTTCATGCATCTGCTTTTTCAGAGCTTCAAACAGGCCTTCCAAATAGCACACAGAGTTGTGGTTTCTACTGGGCAGAAGCTCGAGAACAGGGAAAGGTCAGACAAGTTGGGGCTGGGCAAAAACTCCTGTCTAAAACAAAAAGCCAGGGACCAAGGCTTATTCAGAGAGAGCCAAGGAGAGGGGAAGCCAGATATCAAGATAAGGCCCACAGACCCAACCACTAAGCTGGGAAGAACCAACCAATTCAGATCAGATCAACAGCCAAAAAGAGAGACCCTTTTCCAGTCCAGATCTACTCAATTATCTACTCAATTGTCTAAGTCCACTGTTTCCTCCAAGGGTGCTTGCCAAACCACCTCCATCCCAGAGAGCCAAATCCACAGTAGTAGTGGAGATAAGCAAAGTTACAAAAGAGCTAGCTCCAGCCAGCAACCCAAGAACTTGGCTAAGCCAGGAACCAGAGTTGAGGCTAGAGGGCAAACGCGCCAGGGCTCATCCAGGAAGACGAGCACATCCAGTCGCTTTCAAGAGAAACCCCCACACAAGGAGCAAGACCGCCAGAGCGGTCCCTCTCAGAGAAGTCCTCACAGTCTCTCCGAGAGAAGCCGTCACAGTTCCGCTAAGGGAACGGGACTCGGCGTTCCCAAGAACAGACATCACAGAGCCTCCGAAAGAAGCCCCCGCAGTCCCTCTGAGAGGAGAAGACACATTCTGTCTGAAGGGGGCCATCGGAGTCCCTCTGAGAGAAGACACATTCTGTCTGAAGAGAGCCATCGCAGTCCCTCCGAGAGACGACACATTCTGTTTGAAGGGAGCCATCAGAGTCCCTCTGAGAGGGGCCATCGGAGTCCCTCCGAGAGGAGACGACGCATTCTGTCTGACCGGGGCCATCGCAGTCCCTCTGAGAAGAGTCCTGGAAGTCACTCTAAAAGAACCCCTCAAAAGCCCTCGGAGAGGAGCCATCGAAGTCACTCGGAGAAACCCCAGCGCAGTCCTTCCGAGAAAACCCCTAGCGACCCCGCGGCGAGAGAACCCGGCACAGTTCCTCTCAGAGAAGCCCAGACTGCCCTGAGGAGAGAGTCCAGCACGATGCCCCCGGGGAGAGGCCAGGGAGCAGAGTGTCCAAAGATGTCGTGAGTGTTCCAAACACCGAAGCAGGGTCAGTTTGGAGACCCGGCCCTGCCAGCAGACGCCCCGAGGTCCGCCCCCACGGCCTCGCTCAGGTCTTCACCAAACCGCCCTTTCCAGCTCATCCTCGGCCTCCGCTCCCTGGGCCCTCACCAATAACAGGGCTTCTCTGGCTCCCGACTCGGGGGCATGGGTCCGAGTTTTTCTAACATAAATAAAGCGTCACTAACGAGAACGGACGTGGCTCTCCATGTGCAGCTGCAGGATCGCCCGTCGTACTGGCTGGGGAGGGGGCGGGGGGCCGAGGGCCACCTGGGGCCGCGCACACGGCGGGAAGGAAAGAAAGAGCCGGCGGCGGCCGAGGGCCGGCCTGCTTTGGGCTCCACACCCCGCCCCTTTGTGCCAAGCCCCACCCCCGGCGCCCGGGGCCCCGCCCCCTCCCTTCCCGCGCGCGCAGTCTCTCCCAGGGCGGGGTCTCGGAGGACTCCAAGGGGGGCGCGTCACGTGACCGCCGTCGGCCCGCAGCCCCCTCGGAAGCAGCTAGGCGGAAGTCGACGTTCCTGGCGGGGTTCCGTGGGCCGGATTCCACATCCGGGAGAGCAGAGGAGAGGCGAGCAGAGCCGGGCCGAGCCAAGCCGAGCCGAGCGGAAGTGGCGTTGGTCTGGCCGGAGCCCCTTGGTGAATTTGTTAGGCGTGGAGAGGGAGTGATGTCTTCCAGATTCGGTGCAATACATGCTGTGAGTGTCGTGGTTCCACCGTGTGCCGTAAGGGTAGCGCGCTCGAGCCTGGAACACGCGGTCCCTTGCTTTTGTCCCATGCCCAGAGTTGATTTTTATCAGAGCCCATCCTAGGCCCCACCCTTCTAGGTCATACCCATCTATCCCCCCCTTTTTTTTCGGGTTCCCTCTTTGCTCTGTCTCTTCCCCACCCCCTTGGATATGGTTTCTCCCCAGATTGCCGTTAGTTTTGTTGCTTGTACGCCCCCAGTGCCTCCCACATTCGTTGCCTGCCTTTTTTGTCTCCCCTTTTAGAGCTTTTGATTTGGCCTTGGAGAATGGGGCGAGAGGGAGGCTTTGGCCATTGTTGCTTCCCCGTCACTGCATAGGAAACAGGACGGTACATTTTTCCCCCCTCAAAAGTATTGCTTTCTGCCGTTTTGAGATAGTTGCTCCAGGAGAGCTTCCGTTTGTCCCGGGCACTGGTGGGTTCGACTTTTTGTGGTCAAGGTTTATAAAGATCCGTGGCACTCACTCGTGTGCTTGTGATTTGCTAGACTCCAGGACGCACATCCTTTAAGCAGAAGAGCCCCAGGAAGAGCGTGGGAACGAAGAAGTAAGTGCGGTGTTGTGAGGTCCATTGATGACTGTGTCGCCAGCACAGTGCTTTGGAACTTGCTGTGGTGATGAAAATGTTTTTGCCTGCACCTAGGAGGGTAGCCAACGCAGGGTTGTTGAGCACTTGAAATATCGCCGAGGAGCTGGATTTTAGATTTTATTTACCTTTAATTTAAATTTTCACAAGCCACCTGTGGCTGGCTAGTAGCAGTTGGGAAAAGATAACTGAAAAGAAAATCCCAACCCACATTTTTATTGTTGAATAAACATTAAGCCCAGAATGCATCTCACAGGATCCCACAGCCACATGATTTTTTCCTCAGAGCTGCTGGTGGGCCAGAAACACTGATCTTTTGGGTGGCACTTGAGGCTGTTTAACCATTGTTTCACCAGGCAACTTAATTTCCTAATACAGTTAACCCAAAGTTATGCTAATCTATTTCTGGGGAAATGGAGGGTTAGGGGATTTAAGCATTCCTGAGTCTACATTTTAAAAGAAGTGGCTCCCTGGTCCCAGAGGAAACATCCGTGATTTACATACTTTTCTGAAAGACCAAAATTCCAAAAGAAAAGGGAGGAGGGGAGCCTCTTCCCTTGTTTTCAGCTGGGAAAATGAAAACCTCTTAAGCAACTGCCAGTTGCTCTGTGGGAGGTAGAAAGAAAGGTTTTCTGCTTTGTTTAAGATTTACAGTCTGGGAATCCCACAGGGGCAGACCTATAGGTTTGCTACTACGAGTTGAACTTGACTTGATGGCGGGGAGTTTGCATTTTTGTGAAGAGCTCTGGTGGTGGTGACAGGTAATTGTTGGACTACTTACAAGGTTGGTGGTTCAAATCCTCCAGCTGCTCTTCAGAAGAAAGACTAGGCTGACTGCTCCAGGAAAGGTTTACAACCTTGGAAACCATAGATAACGAGGTGGTGTGAGTTGGAATTGACTCAGTGGCAGTGGGCATTTGAAGCTGCAGTAGGCCAAGCAAGCATTAGGCTGGTAACCAAAAGATGGGCATTTAGAAGCTCCCATCGGCGACATGAGGGGAAAAAGCTTCGATGAAAATTTAAAGCAGTCTGAAACTTCATGGAGTTGTTCTACTGTGTCCTATAGGGTAACTGTGGGTCTGAATCAACTTAAGGGCAGTGGGTTTTGTTTGGGTGTTTTCAATTTACATTTTCTCTTATGAGGGGTAGGTCCAAACTAAGTGCGTAGGAAGAAAACCCATTTTGGGGAAAAAGCATGAGTTAGAAAAATGGAACATATGACTCAGTGTGATTTCTTCAGACGTGGCCCATGAAGACATTCATGAACATAGGAAGAACTGATGCAAAATGGCTGTAAGAAATCCTCTAGTCAGTCTTCTTGCCTCCTAGAGGGTTTATTGAACGTGCTAATAAGCTTGTTTCTTGTTGAATTTGCCACACGTACAAAAAGCATTGGGTACACAAAAGACAGCTTTGTGTTATCTTGTTGAGTTTCTTCCCCCCGTAATAGTTCTCATTATAGTTTTTCAAAGCACAACAAAGGAAGCATCTGGTTACTACCTAGCTGCAGTTGTACCCGCAGGTTAATGAACACAGTATACATTAAGTAGTATTTGTTGAACTCTAAGAGCTATTGAAGTCTTTTCTGGTGGTCTGTAGATGCTTATATAGCACGAAGAGCTTCACCCAAAAACTATTTACTAGATGGTAGTTTTTAGGAATGCTCTGAATAGAAATCTTAATGTTTCATAAGAAATGGCCATAAGACTCCTTGAAATCCAAAGTATTTTACTGGAAGTGTGGGGAAGCTTCTTGGCAGTGTCAGTAAGGTATGAAGACTAGCTCTTATTGTTCTATGGACAACTCTAAATCTGTCTTCTGGAAAGGCCTTTTAAAAAGTTCATTAAAAAGTAGTTGGGAAAAAGACACCACATAATCAGACATAGGAGAGTAATGAGGGGTTCAAGAGACCACTGAGTGTTAAGAGAATGTAAGCGCTCATTTTCCCAGAGGTTCTTTGGTAATCCCGGCTTTGGGAACACAGCCCAGAAAGTAAACAAGGTGCAGAAATTTCTAACCACAAAAAGCAATCCCCAACTTCTATATTTACCGGAGGACCTCTGGTGGCTTAGTGTACTGCTAATCAGAGTCAGTGGTTCCAACCCACCAGCTGTTCTACAGGAGAAAGATGAGGCTGTCTAGTCCTGTAAAGATTAAAAGTCTTGGAAATCCAAAGAGGCTCTTCTGCTCTGCCCTATGAGTATCAACTTGGTGGCAGTGGGTTTGCGGTTTAGGTATGTTTAATTTGTTAGAAACCAAAAAGCAGAAGAATTTGTATTGTAAATCCCCAAGTTCCTAAGGTTCTTAAGTTAAGGTGACCAGATTTTAACATTGGTAAAGCGGGACACCATTGATAAAACTCATATCCTGGCGAAATAGCCACATGGCAGCCGAAAACCATATACCCTAGCTTGTCGTGCATTCTTTCCAAAAATTGGGACTTTTTAAAAACGCCGCGGGACGCAGGAAAAATTGTTAAAAATCGGGACTGTCCCGCCAAAAGCGTGATGTCTGGTCTCCTTAAGTTCAAAAGGCTACCCAGAGGTACTTTGCTTGATTTTCATCATCTGCCTGGCCAAGTCACAGTAACTGACCACTACTTGTATCGATGGGGGAAATAAACGCTAATACATGTCAAAATTCATGAAAACAAACAAAATAATAAATGAATTATAGCATGTGAATGCTCCTGCCAGTAGGAAAAAGGTGAACCCCACAGAAGCAAGTTTGTGCAGCAGGGGCTACTTAAGCTCTCGGTGTCGGCAAGGAACCATAAGGACACGGTTGGTTTTTACTGCAGCCCAGCATGGCGTCATAACCTTTCTCACGGAAGCATGAATACATTGGGTGTTTGGCCTGCTGAGGATGAGCAGTTTTCCCTTTCGGTGCCAGACTGAAGCTCGGAATGCAAATACAACTATAAAACTGTATTGAAAATATTGTCACTGTGGCCAATGACGGGGGGTGAAAAGTTACACGTGTAAACTTACACAGATGAGTTATACATAAAACTTACATAGATCATTGAAAGAATGCAGCCCTGGATGTCCCGAGACACTGCACAGGGCTGACTTGCAGCTGGGGCTCAGAGATGGTGGCCCCTCTTCAGAGGGGCGCAGGAGACTGCCGGTGCCCATCGCCATAGTCCAGAGAGCTCTGCCAACCTTTTCTATGGGTAACGATGTGGGAAAAATGGAATGAAAATAGAATTTCCCACAAACCTTTCGCAGCCCCTTCAGATTAAAGGATGCCTTTGTTTAACTAGAAACCCCTTTTAGAAATGATCCATTCGTTTAACATTAAATGAATGATCTCTGCTGGCTGTGTAGAGATAATGTAGAAGGGAAGATAGCACAAGATATGTAATATGTGCTATGCACAAATTTAATGTTCATCTTGCGTTTAGGAAGCTAATGCAAGGGAGTTGTGCTGTTTTCTCGTACTCAAAGTTTGCTTTCTTGTACTCAAAAAGTTTGTCAAAATACAGCATTTTATTAAAAGATTTTATTGGGGGCTCTTAACAGCTCTTAGAACAATCTATACATCAATTGTATCAAGCATATTTGTACATACGTTGCCATCATTTTCTCAATGTTACTTTCTTTTGAGCCCTTAGTATCAGCTCTTCTTTCCCTCCTTCCCCCCAACCTCAACACCTTGATAAAACTATATTCATATCTTACACCAACTGTCTCCCTTCCCTGTTCCGTTCCTTGGAGGTGGAGGTGGTGGGGGTGGAATAGGTCTATCATTGTGATCAGTTCCTTTTCCTCCCTTTCCTCCCCCCTACCCTCCTGGTATTGCTACTCCCATTCCTCTTTCTGTACTCCACTCCCTGAGCTCTTGTCTCTTATCTGTACCTGCCCACAGTGAAAGGCAGGACTGGGGTCATGATAGTGGGGGGTAAGGAAACCTCACAGAAACAGTAATGCGTTTCATTGGTGCTATACTGCGCCTTGGGTTTCTTTATCCATTCTTCTTCTGCTGGCCTTTTGGGCTGTTTTCAATTTCTTGCTATTGTGAACAGTGCTGCATTGAACATGGGTGTGCATATGTCTGTTTGAATTAGGATTCTTCTTTAGGGTATGTACCCAGAGATATTGCTGGATTGTATGGAATTTATTCCTAGTTGGTTGAGGTAGTTGCCCTACTGCTTTCTACAGTGGTTATACATACAGTGGAAGAATTTTAGCCAGTGAAATGACATGGCCAGATAATTGTCCTTAGAAAGGTCACTTGTGGGGAAGCCAGCCCCCCACAACTAATCACAGGTTCAGTAAGCACAATTGTACAGTTAAGATATGTAAAGATTATGATAAAGTCATGGAGAGTAATAGTAAAATAAAGAAGTCAGAAACATTTCATGGTAGCATGCTCACCTCAGCTCCTCTTTGTGGTACATGTGGAGATGGGACACGGGAGGGCTGGAGAGAGAGACCCAGTGCTAACCAAGGCTTATGTATCTGGGGACATACATGCCCCTTAATTACAGGTAAGACATACATCACAAGAAGGGGTTACACAATAGGCAGTACAATAGAAGGGGAATATACAATGGGCTTAAGTGTAGCAGGAAGGGGATGAGCTAGGGGTGTAATAGGAAGGGGAGGGAGTAGGGATATGTACATGTGACAAGGAGGGTGAACCCTAGATTCATACTGGTGGCCTAATCTTGGTCACCCTTGAGTGTGCTTGACCTCCCTGGGCTCTCCTTCAAGGAAATAATCTGTCCTTATCAGAGGGGAGTGGCCCTACTTCGGGTGGGACAGACTGCAGTCTGATTGCTTTAGATGACTGATAACCCTTAGGGAGAATAACCTGGGACCTACTTTCCTTGAGCTCCAAGTGTATAGTCATTTACCATGTGTAAGAAGCCACTAAGTTTGGCGTATATTTGGGGGAGACAACTTGGGAGAAGTCTTTGTTTCCCACAGTCACTCAGTGTTGTGAGTGCTGAGACTATTTGTGTTACCTAAGAGAAGTGAAGGTGTGGTCTAAGATAAGAGGGGGCAATACAGGGAATGATAGATTGAGATGAGTAGGGATGAAGAAGGGAGGAACTACTGACTTTGTGGTTAGTAGGAGGGTGGGTGTCTGTGGGCTGGCTTCCTGCTTTGGCAGTCCTGTGACAGATGTTAGCATCATTCAGGGAATTAGGAATTTCTGGGTGAGGAGCCACATTTGGAACAAAGAAAAATAGGCTTAGACTTTGGAGATCTGGTCTGAAATCCAGAATTGAGAGTCAGCAACTATAAAAAGTAATTGAAAATAAGTTCAAAATACAAATGCTGGCGAGGGTGCAGAGGGACTAGAACTCAGACATTGCTGATGGGGCTGTAAAACCGTGCAACCACTGGAAAACGGTGGCGGGTCATCAGACACCGAATAGAAATACCATATGACTCAGCAATTCCTCTACTTGAGATTTAATCTCAAGAAATGTAGAACACAGCATGAGCAGATATATAGTTAGAGCAGTATTCACTGGAGTGTCATTCAAGATATCAAGAAGATGGACACCGTCTAAAAGCCCGTCAGTGGGAGCTGAAACTTTGGTCTATGCACAAAATGGAGTACTATGCATAAAGGGTAACGATGAAACTGCACAATGTCTTAAGACGTAGTAGATGGATTTGGAGGACATTATTCTGAGTGAAGCCTACTCTCTTACTGCTATTGAGGCAATGCTGACTCAGAAACCCTATAGGACAGGGTAGAACTACTCCTGCGGCTTTCGAGACTAACTTTACAGGACTAGAAAGCACCTTTCTAGTCCCCTCCTTAGGTGGTTTTCCAACGGATGACCTTGCAGTTAGCATCTCAATGCACAGCTTTCCCTTAATAGACCTGTCGATTGATGGACTAAAAATTGAGCCACAGAGTGAGTTCAGTTCCACCAGGCTCGTTTTGATTAACAAGCCGTCTTTTTCATTATTTTGAATTGTGTTCCACTGTCCAGGATCTTCCAATAAATGATCGTTTGTCAGACAGCTGGTGGTAGTAGCTGAGGTCTGCAACTGGCGTCTGCATGAGCTGAGAGTGCTGGACTCATTGGGTCCCGTAGAAAACCCAGTCTCTTTGATTTTCATTACTCTTTCCTTTGGACAGAGAGAGGCCAATAGTTACACCTTAGATGGCTGTTCTTGAGCTTTGAAGACTCCAGTCACCATTCTCCTAAGTAGGAAGTAGATTTTAATTTGTGAACTGTTGTGCCAGTTGACCTTGGTGCCCTCTGAAACGATGGTCCTGACCCCAACACTGGCAGTTTTCAACCTGTGGGTCGCAACTTCTTTTGGGGGGGCGGGGATGTTGAGCAACCCTTTCATAGGGGTCGCCTGATTCATAGCAGTAGCAAACTTACAGTTATGAAGTAGCAATGAAAATTTTTATGGTGGGGGGGTCACCACAGCATGAGGAAGGTTGAGAACATCTGTGGGCCTACACTGTCCTGATCCCCTTTGCCCAGCAACTCATTCCACTAAGACGTTTGGCCTAGTTCTAAGGTTTTCATAACTTTGGCCCCTGTGTGCATCACCATATTCATGGATACATTTGCAACAGGTAAATGCCATGTACAAATATTCTGTCAGCCCAGTATATCTCTTTAGATATCTTCTCACTCTCCCACCCTGTGTATCGATTTATTTACTATCATTCAACCTTTGTGGCTTTCTATCCATGCATCTGTTCATAGATCACTGTTATTCCAGGATTGTGTATAGACCCATATGTACTTCTGTTGCCTTAAACTCTGTGCCCCTTCTGTTATCTTTCCTTGCCATCTTCCCTCTTAGTGTGTATTGCCTTCCCCGTTACCAAGTCCTTGAAATCTGCCTGGCCTCCTATTTGGAAGCACTGTAATGACATCATTTCTTTTTACTTGGTCTTAATTACAGAAAGCTCTGGTTGGAGAACCAGTCTTGTAGGCTTATTTTACTTTGGATACTTCTGTGTCTGGGTTGACTTCTGGGTGTTACCATGTATGTTAATCCCAGGTTGTTATCTGCCATTGTTCTCTTTCTGAAGCATTTTCCTTAGTATTTTTTTTTTGTATGGTTAGTCTGGTTTTTACAAATTAGTTTCTATCTATCTGGAAATTCTTGATCTTACTGTCATATGAGGGACAGTTTTACTGCATGTATGACTTGGTTGGCAGTATTTTTCTTTTAGAGTTTAATAGAGGTTATTCTATTACCTTCTTGCCTGCATGGTTTCTGCTGAGAAATCAAAGCTTAGTCTTATTGGTTCCCTTTATTAGGTAGTGTTTAATGTACCAGGCTGTTCTCAGGAGTCTTTGCCATCACTGGTTTTAGAAATTTGAATATGATAGGCTGTTGTGATTTTCTTTTGTGGTCAGCCCTGTTTGGAGTCTGCGCAGCTTCTCGAGTGCCTGTGTTCTCATCTTTCATGTTGTTAGGGAAACTTTTTTCCAACAACTGTTTGATAATTTTTCCTGCACATCTTTTTGCCTCTTCGAGTTCTGAAATTTCAAGCATATGTAGGTTATTCTTTTTGATGATTGCACACAATTTTTAGATTGTTAAATATTTTTCTTTTATGCCGATGATTATTCTAGCAGATTAATATCTAGAAATTTGTCTTCAAGTCCACTAGTTTGCCTTCTGTGATTTTTTTTTCATGTACTATTTCTGAAATCTTAGCATTAATCTTCTGTATTTCTATTTTTGCTTGGTTTTTAATTTTAACTTACTTAGTTCTTGTAGTGTTTTCCTGAGTTCTTTTAAAAATTTTTCTTCGGTTTCATCTGCAGTGGTAAAGACTACTCTCTCAGTCTAATATTAAAGACCTTTCCCAGTCTGTTGAAAGTAACTAAATATCACGTGTGCGTAATTCTTTATTTGCTGCTCATCTACCATGGTTGAAGGTGAGTTTGGCTGGTGTTGACTGCTGTCTTTTACTGTTGGTCAGGAAGAACAGTGGAGAGTGGCCCCTGTCCAGTAGATAGGGCTGTAGGAGGTGCAGGTGTGACTGGACTGTGTGGGCAGTTATTATTTCCTATTGGGTGGAGCAAGACAAAAAGAAACAATCAAACTATAGCATAAATAAACAAATGAGCAAAAGCAGGCAAACAGCAAGAAAAAACTTAATATATAAAAAAGAAAGGGAAATAAAAACAAGGGGAAGAGGAAAAAATTGAGTAAAAAGCAAAATAGTAAAAAAAATTAAAAGAGATCAGGGGAAAAAAGAAATAGAAGAGAAGAAAAATGGCAATTAGAGAAAGGAAACTACATAATCTGTCCCCTTAAATTAGCGGTCAAGCCCTAACCCCACACCATTTTACAGAAGATTGAGATTAATCTGGTTTTTAGCAAGGAACCAAATACTCTGAAGTGCTACATGTTTGTTGAATTTCAAAGTAAAAGGCAGATTTCTGGAGAGAAGGGATTCCATAACCATAGTAGATGACATTGACTTACTTTCCAAGATGCTAGTCCTGCTGTTCATCTGTGCTGCGGATCTTACCTTGCCTGCTTTGAGAGGCAAGAAGAAGGCTGCCCTTGGAGATGTTTTCTCTGATCCAAGAAAGAAACTTGAAACTCAACATACCACCTCTGTTAATTCCTCTCAGCAACCCAGATCTCTTCCCTGTCCTCAACAGCCAATGTCCCATTTCCTCAACTGACTCCCTGAAATCATGATAAAGAATAAAGGATGGCGGATGAAAGGTAGAATAAGAAGACTATCAAGACTGTTGAGCTACCTAGAATACCTCATACTTCATAGTTAACACTACTTATTGACCGACACACTGGCTGGTCTTGGGGATCAGAGTTCAGTTGTACCCTATAATACATTGATACAGGATAGCACCTGTCCTTCACCTGGAACTGAAGTATCTTGTTAGCTGAAAAAAAGACTAGCCTTAGAACTAGCTTCAGAGTCTAGGGAGGAAGCAAAGGCAGATGCATCAGACGAGGTCAAATAAGCAGTTCTTTTTCTTCTTTATTCTCACGGAAACCTTTAGTTATTGTCCCTCTGTCAGAAAAATAAAGAGGTCTGGACATAGCTTGTTAATGGATCCAGGGGTCTTCTGAAAAGTCGCACACTGTCCAAATCACTTTATCTGGTTTCTTCACGGAATCCGGCAAAGGATGCCTAGTTGGGCTGTGAGTAGCAGTTTGCCTAGATTCCCCCATGCCACTGAGAGGATTTCAACTTGTAGTGGTTTTCTGAGACTTTGTAAGTTTGTTTTTTTTTAAATCATTTTATTGGGGGTGCGTACAACTCT
Source organism: Tenrec ecaudatus (assembly GCF_050624435.1). Taxonomy (NCBI): domain Eukaryota; kingdom Metazoa; phylum Chordata; class Mammalia; order Afrosoricida; family Tenrecidae; genus Tenrec; species Tenrec ecaudatus. The sequence continues at coordinate 18,542,753 of NC_134546.1, forward strand.
TATCACCATCCATCCATCCATCCATTGTGTCAAGCACATTTGTACATTTGTTGCCCTCATCCTCAAAACATTTGCTTTCTACTTGAGCCCTTGGTATCAGCTCCTCATTGTTTCCCCTCCATTTCTGCCTCCCCCTCATGAATCCTTGATAATTTATAAATTATTTTGTCATGTCTTACGTTGTCTGATATCTCCCTTTACCCACTTTTCTGTTGTCTGTCCCCCAGGGAGGGGGTTGTGTGGAGATCCCCATGATCTGTTCCCCTTTCTACCCTACCTTTACCTCCACCCCCCTGGTATCGCCACTCTCGCCACTGGTTCTGAAGAATTCATCTGTCCTGGATTCCCTGTGTTTCCAGTTCCTATCTGTACCAGTGTATATCCCCTGGTCTAGCCGGATTTGTAAGGTAGAATTGGGATCATGATAGTGAGTGGTGAGGAAGCATTTAGGAACTAGAGGAAAGTTGTATGTTAAATCAGTGCTACACTGCACCTTGACTGGCTCCGTCTCTTCCCCGCGACCCTTCTGAAAGATGTCCAGTTTCCTACAGATGGGCTTTGGGTCCCCACTCCCCCCTTATTCATAGTGATATGATTTTTTTATCCTTTGATGCCTGATAACTGATCCCAGAGAAGCTTGGAAGTGTGCAGTCCACCACTTACCAGCAGCACCACCAGGGCTCCTTGTGTCAGATCAGCAAATGTGCTGCTGAGATTCCGACCTCAGTTCTATTGATGTTATTACCAGGCTTCTTTGCATTTTGAGTATCATCTTAAAATATAAATTAATTGACAGCCTTTGTCCAAACCCGCCTCTGTAACGTGTCTCTTTGTCATTAGTAGCAAGAACCAGTGCTCCATAAAGGATAATAGTTTCCAGTACACTATCCCTCACGATGACTCCTTCAGTGGTTCATCATCTGCCTCTTCCTGTGAAGCAATCAACGATTTTCCAACATCCTTCCGAAAATCTGCCACCTACTTGAAGAAGGTTAGAAGGATCAACCCCCCTGCTGCTTCCCGTGTTGAAGGTACTAGTTTTGATATCTTATTCCAAAGACCAGAGGACTCTAAAGTTGCATTTGAAGTAGTTCCTGTAAAAAGTGCTAAAAGTACTCAACGACCCATATGTGTGCCTCATTAATGATTAAACATTGTTTAGGTGTTAGGCCAACTCATTGTTAACTTTGTGAGCCATTCCTTTGTTTTGCAGAGTGAAATTCTGATCTTACTCCTTTATTCACAGTATCAGTCTTTTCATAAGATCGGAACGTTCCCCTCATTTTTCTAGTTTGTCCTTTGGTTAAAGGCGTAAGGGTTATTCTGGGTAGAATATTCTTGGTGGTCCTAGTCTCAAGAGCTCTTGATTCTTTTGCTTCACTGTTGACCCCAAATCAAGATTCTAAATAGCACACTACCTGTGAGTTCTTACCCATTCAGGAGGTTCAAGAGGAAGAGCCATACAAAGGGAAAGATTGAATTGGATCATTCAATGAAAATGTTCTCTATACCAACTTCCCTTAAAAATTCAAACAATTTCTGTGAGGTGCCTCTTTACTGTGCCCTTTCCTTTGGATGGTTTTGTGAGTAGTATTTTTCAAGGCAGATCCTGATGTTCATTTACAAATCATACTGGTGTGTGTGTGTGTGTGTGTGTGTGTGTGTGTGTGTGTGTGTGTGTGGTATTTTAGGCTCCAGTGGAGCATCAACCAAAGGAAAAAAGAAACCGAGGCAGGAAGAAGAAGAGGAAGATGAAGATTATAGACAGTTCCCTCAGAAAAAGCATAACCTTTATGGTAAGGGACTAACTTTGCTACTTTTTCTTCTTAGATGACTAGTTTTCTTCCTTACAGGCCTTCGAGGAGGCGGGCAGACCTTAGGTTTTTTCCCTTAAGTTCTTTGAATTTTGGGGGGAGGAATGTCCTTTATCATGCCTTATTTTATGCCCTTTTACTCTAAGGACTTAGCAGAGTTTGTCACTTGAGGGATTGGCATTGGGTGTTGAGAGAGGAGATTTGGTGATCGAGAGGGTTAAGCAGAGGTGATAATACTGGGCTTCAAGTTTCTGTCTTGCATCAGGGAGGAAACAACGGCCTAAACCCCAGCCAAGCCCCAAGCCCCAGCCTCGTCGTGTTCGGAAGGAGCCGCCAACTTATGCCGCAGGTATGCTTTCTGATGGAAGGTGTGTGGAATCTTGTTCTCTTGCTGTGATTTGCTGTTGCTGTTGTCTTGAGAATGACGGTGTGCTAAAGCAGATCGTGAAGGAGGCACTTGTCAAGGGCATAGATAAGGTCTCAGTTTCCTTATGTTGTATGTCATGACTCAGTTTCTCTATGTGGTATGTCATTGAGTCCGTTTTGGCTCCTAGTGACAGTAGACATGCCCCTGGGGCTTTCTAAGATGGAATCTTTGTGAACACAGACTGTCATATCTTTCCCCCACAAAGCTACTGCTTAAGTTTGAACCATCAAACTTTTGGTTCACAGACAAGCACTTTACCACCAGGCTCCTTTTCCCTGTCTATAAATAAATTAAAAGCCAAACTCCCTGCCATCCAGTTGAAAACCTTTTGTCCTTCGAGTGGCTGTTCACTTTGAACTGATGACCTTGTCATTGGCAGTTCAATGTGTGACCACTGCACCACGAGGGCGTCTTACAGTAGGGATAATAAAAGCAGTCAGATGTGTTGTGAACATTCAGTGAGACAAAGACATTTTGGTAGTTCACTTTTTTTCCTTCCCCCAAACAGTGTAACGGCATCAGATTATACTTCCAGTATACTAGAAGACCCAATGGAGCTAGTCTTTATTTCATTTGTATGTTTTCCAGTTGATTAGTACAGACATTTTGAATTGTATCAGCATTTAGGAAGCCCCACAAGCTGGCTGTTGAGTATCTCAGTATCCCGTTGCTGTAAATAGCTCTGTAGGCTGTTTGCCTTTGGTGTGGCTCTGAGATGTTTTTTTTTATCATGGAGAAATGAGTAAGGGTTTCAGGAGAAACGCTTCCTTGTCTAGAAATTAAAAAAAATTCTAGAAGCTATCCATAGCAAGAGTCTCTAATTGTCTGCCAGGGAGCTGAAAACCATTGTATCCTATTTTGCATGAGATCTGAGCTTGCACTTTTTGTTTCCACAAATCACCTGTCTGTTGCAGATTGTCAAGTCTGCTCTCTCTCTCTTGCAGGCAGTGTGGAGGAGCAGTGGTACTTGGAGATCCTGGACAAGGGCAGTGTCTCCTGCCCTACCTGCCAGTCAGTGGGGAGAAAAACCATTGAAGGTTTAAAGAAACACATGGAAAACTGCAGACAGGTCAGGATCCATAACTGCTAGGATCTTTTTAAAAATTTTAGATCACCAGTACTCTGATTATAGTGGATAAGAGGCAACATTGTATAATAAAAATTATAGCCTTTAGAATCAGACAGATCTAGATTTCAAGCCTTACTCAGCCTCTTATTGTGTCATTAAGTTTTTTTTAATTGTACGAACCTTGGTTTCTTCATTTGTAAAAGGGAGAAAATAATAGCTCCCTGTGTGGCCATGGTAATTTTCATTTGTCTCACATGTGAAAGTTAGACATTGAATAAGGAAGATTGAAGAAAAAAAATCGATGTATTTGAATTATGGTGCTGGTGACGAATTATCGAAAGTACCGTGAAGTGCCAAAAGAATGAACCAATGTGACGGGGAAGAAGTGCAGCCAGAATTCTTAGAGGCAAGGATGACAAGATTTTGATTCACTTACTTTGATATGTTGGCAAGAAAACCCAGTCCCTGCAGAAGGACATCATGCTTGGTAAAGCGGAGGGGCAGCATAAAAGAGGAAGGCCCTTGACAAGACAGACAGACAGACAGACACAGCAGCCACAACAATAGGCTCCAATACAAGAGCCCTTTTGAAGATGGCCCAGGACCCCGGTGGTGTTTTGTTCTTTTGTAAGTGGGGTCACTTTAAGTCAATAACAACCCCTACCACCACCTTCCGCGGTCCAAGTGAAGATAGAAAGAAAAAATACATACCACATGCCCTGGCATATTGACACTCATTAAACAAAAAACCCCAACCCACTGCTATCAAGTTGATGCCAACACATGGCAACCCTGTGTAGCTTTTCTGAGGCAGTAAGTCTTCATTGGTGGGTTGACACCATCCACCCTTTGGTTAGCAGTTGGACCCGGTAGCACTGCTAGGAGTCCTTAGTTAGTAAATAGTTCTTGTGGTTGGAAAAATGAATTATTCTTTAACTTTGCCCTTGAGCATGGCACGGAGCCTGTGAGATTTGCAGGTTCATTGACTATTGAGTTTAAGACGCGAAGGAGACAGGCCCAAGAGCATTTTGAGACAAGAGCTTGATGACCTTCTGATTTTCTGACTGCCCGGTATTGAGTCGTAATTTTTCCTTTTAGGAACTGTTTACTTGTCACCATTGTGGGAAACAGCTGCGTTCTATGGCAGGGATGAAGTACCACGTCATGGCAAATCATAACAGTTTGGTAAGCATGTCTTCTGTGACCCTCTGATGTTTAGATGTCTCTCAAGGGAAGAGAGATAGCTCAGTGGAAGTGGCTAAGGCTCAGCGACTTTACAGGAGTATTAATAAGACCCTTTTGATAGAACTGTCTGGGGTGGAATCCATAGGGAACTGTTCCTCTAAGTTAGCCACAAAAAGTCCTGTGGGTTAGAGGCGCCGACTTCACACTGCCTATTGCATTCTTTTCCTTGCCTGGAGGAAGACGGAGAAAGCCACGTGCCAGATAACAGCCTTGTCTGAGCACCAGCCTAGCTGCTAGCCCAGTCCTTGATTCTCCTATAACGGTTTTCTCCTGTCTTTCCCATAAATCATCCGTTTGTGTGCGTCCCTTGTTTTCTAGCCCATTTTGAAGGCTGGCGGTGAAGTAGATGAGCCGAGTGAGCGAGAACGCCTCCGGACAGTTCTGAAGAGGCTGGGGAAGATCAGGTGCATGCGTGAGGTAAGCGCCCAAGGCCAGTCACTCCTCCTTGCAGGCTCAGGTCAGTGTCTTTCTGTTTCTCTTTCCCATTCTCCTTTGACTCCCTTCAAAGGCTTTACTTTCTGTGTATTTGTATCATAGGCTGCCTTTTGCTTTTCTAGGTCTCCTAAACTCATAAGTAGTTGTTTACAGTTTCTTTTCATCACCCCGGATTTATTTTTAATATCCTTTTTTCCTTTGTTCTAATCCAGCGGTTCTCAACCTGTGGGTCATGACCCCTTTGGGGGGGTCAAACGACCCTTTCACAGGGGTTGCCCAATTCATAACAGTAGCAAAACTACAGTGATGAAGTAGCAACGAAAATAATTTTATGGTTGGGGTCACCACAACATGAGGAAGTGTATGAAAGGATTGTGGCATTAGTTAGGCTGAGAACCACTGTTCTAAGGGTCTTTACCATCTTTAGTGTGTTGAAAGTGATCCCACAGCCTCACGTGATGAGTTTCAATGCTATGGCACAATTGATTCTGGGCAGGGCTGGATCAGAGAACTAGGAGGAAGCTCTGCCACAGAGGATAGATCCAGTCAGTTTGTTGAAAGCCCAGTACCACCGTCCATTGATCGCCTGTCATTGATAGGACAGTTGTGTCAGGGACATGAAGGTGTTTTTTCAGTGGGAAATGTTGGCAGAGTCTAATGACAGCAGAGGGCCTGTTCATCCGATGCAGCGATAAGTGATTTGTGACTGTTTGGATATTCGGTGACCCTGTTAGAAGGTGTTCAGATGACAGTTTCGGTCTCTTGTCTTCAGAGTTGCTCTAGCAGCTTCACCAGCATCATGGGCTATATGTACCACGTCAGAAAGTGCGGCAAAGCGGCGTCAGAGCTGGAGAAGATGACCCTGAAGTGTCAGCACTGTGCAAAGCCATATAGATCGAAGGCCGGGCTTGCGTATCACCTGAGGTCAGAGCACGGGCCTGTGAGTACTGATCACTTTCCAGACCCTGTTTGCACGTATCCTGTGGTGAGTGCTAACCCCTGCCTACATCTTTGCATATCCCTTCGATCCCTCGTTTGTATCCCTTTTCAGTCTGATTGCTTTTGTTTTCTTTCGTCTACTTATTTCTGCCTTTTGAACATTGTATTACTCAGTTAGAATAGCAAAAGTTCAGTGTGTGGTATGGGACAGAAGTAAAGTCAGTTTTAAGGCTGAAAGCCTTCCTCTTGGCGCAGTTTTGTGTGTGAATTTACCCCAACAAATTCCTCTTGAAGTTTTAAAAAAATTATCTTGACTCTTTATGCTGATTATATTTCCAGGCTCTGTTCCACCCCTATTGTTCTCATATGCAGTTTCTTTTACAGTCAAGTTTATTAAGCTATAACTTTCGAGGAGTCATATTCACCCTTTTAAGTGTACAGTTGGAGGTGTTTTGACCATCCTTGCCCTGTAGCTACCGCCACAACAAATATAGAACCGTTTGGTTACACCAGAATCAGATTAGTTCTTGCCCCTTTCAAAAAATTCCTCTTTGTATTCCTCTGAGGTCAACCTAGTCTCTGCAACCACTAATTTATATAACAATGAAACTATATTCTGTCTTTATAGTCTTGCCTTTCCCTGAATGTCATATAAATAGAAACATACAACCTTTCAGTCCAACTGCTTTCATGTTTTGTTTGGGAGTGCATCAGATTCATCTGTTGGTGTTGTCTGCATCATTTGTTTATGTTCCTTTTTACGTGTTAGTTGTCTTCCACTGCATGAAAGTTTAGTAGCTTTTCCACTCACCAGATGAAGAACATCTGCATGGTTTCCAGTTTGGGGAAATTTAAATTAAACTGCTATAAACATTCCCTTAAGGTTTGTGGGAATTAGATTTTAATTTCTCCTGAGTAAGTATTTAGGAATGAGCTCAGTGGGTTGTATGAGTCGCGATGTTGAACTTTACATAGAACTGCCAAACTCTTTTCCAAAGTGGCTGTGCTGGTATGCCTTCCCAGTGGCACAATAGGGGAATTCTGGTTGCTCTGCATCCTTGGCAGCCCTTCATAGTCAGCAGTTTCACTTCTTTATAAAAACTCTTCTGCCAGATGTGTAGTAATGTTTTATTGTGGCTTTAATTTTGCAGTTCCCTACTCACTAGTGATGACTACTTAATTGACTATCTTTTAATTTGTTTTTTAGACATTTTATTTCTTCAGTGAAGTGTCAAAAATCTGTCATTTGTCTTTTCTATTTTAAGCAGATGTTTTTAATTTTGATAAGGTTCATGTTTTCTTTTGTAGCCAATGTCTTTGTTGTGCCTACTAAAAATCTTTGGCTAAATGAATGCATTACCTTTTTATTTTTGTTTTAACTCTTCATCACAGAATGTAGTGGTTTGGAACACCAAAAGTTCACTCTTTCCCATCCTTAGGTCTGCAGTCTGGGAGCTGCTTGCTCTGTCAAGAGGCTCACGAGGCTGAATTCTAAATGGTGGCAGGGCTGCCTTCCTTTCTGGACGCTCTAGGGCAAAATCCATTTCCAGGCTCATTGAGATTGTTTAAGAACTGAGTTCCATAAAGTTGCACATCCTCACCACCTGGAAGTTGTTTTTACCTTCGGCCCTCTACATTCCCTAGTTTGTGGCCCTTTCCTCTTCAAGGCCAGCAATAGCTCTCTCATGTTTTGAATCTCCCCTGCCTTTTCTGCCATAACATCTATTATTTAAAATCAGTTGATTATGGAATTTAATTATGCTTATAAAATATCTGCACAGAAATACCTGTGTACCTGATATTTTAGCCTAATTGGACACATCAATAAAAAACTGTCAGATTTAGGATTGCATTTTCTCTCATGATTTCTTCTATAAGTTTTATATTTAGGGCTACATCTTGTATTACTTTCTGTATATGGTGTGAGATGTGGATGACTTTTTAATAGATTTTATTTTGCTAAGAAGCGTTTCTATCAGTCAAACTTGCATCAATACGGTAGAACCTTGTGTTTTGTGTGATTAAGCCAGTATAAATACCTCTTGATAGAACGAGGACAGCCATTCATCCAACTGACTAAAGCCACTGATGGGTCTGGTGTTTCTTTATTGTGTCTCATTCTCTCAGATCTCCTTCTTAGAGTCAGGACAGTCCGAATGCTTAAAGGATGTGAACCTGGAGTCAAAGAGTGGGGGCCGAGTTCAGAGGCGTTCTGCCAAGATCGCTGTATACCACCTGCAGGAGCTGGCCACTGCAGAACTGGCCAAAGAATGGCCTAAGAGAAAGGTACTTCAGGACCTGGTGCCAGATGATCGGAAGGTAAGGGAATGTTGTATTAATTTTTGAGCCATTATATCTAGTATGCTGCTTACTATACACAAAGTAAGAGCATGATAGAAATATTTTGCTGCTTCATCTTTAGAGACAGAGTCTATTTGGTCCAGCTTCATTGATTGGATTCCTGTAGCTGGGATTGCTGGTTCGTTTATGAAGTGCTTTAAAGTTTCTTGTTATATTTCAGGAATACTTAGAGCAAGGACCTGAATTCCCGATTAGCTATGCTTTAGTCTTTGCCCAGTATATTTGTTCTTTGTTTGATTATATGTAGTCTTTAATCTAGTTTAAGTGGCTTCAATCTTGTTTTGCAAACAAGCAACAAAGTCCTCTAGTGTCCACGCTCTCTTTTACTTCTCAATAAAAGATCATGCAAAAAACACCCAACATATAAAACCATTAAAAAAAAATGGGAGTTGCTCTGTAAAGCTGGGGTAGTAAGCCCCCCAATTTGTCTCCTTCCTTAATCCTTTTTTTCTGAGCTGGCCCTAACCATGTTTCCGAGGAGAGCCAGGATGAAGCCAGGGGTTAGGAATAGATAGGAACAGAGCAGAGTATCGGGAAGGAGCAGTATTTGGCCTGGAGGAGGCAAAGGGTGTATGTATGAGGGTCGTGTGGGAAGGAGTCGGGGAATATACAATAAAGGCGAAATCAAAGCTAAGGCCCTATTCTATATCCAGAGAATTAAGAAAAGTAACTGCCTAGCTTTGGTCTGACACTGTGAGCCACATGAAAGGGGGTATTTCATATGGAAAAAAATATCAAATCCCAGGAGGTAAAGCCTATTATTTGACCTAAAAGTCAGTGCAATTGCTGCCTAAGGAGGTAGATCCTTTTTCTTACTATCCAAGCATCCTTTGTTTTAATTTAGAGTCATTTCTGCACTTCTTTCCTGCCATAGACTCAGTACAGTCAGCCTTCAGTGTAGATGTGGGTGTTACCCAGTGATGGGGGTCTTCAAAATGACATGGCGCTCACTGTGCATCAAGCTTGATGTGTGGCAGAGAATTTGAAAGAAATATTTGTTAACTCATTGATACGGTTTAGTGGTTTTAGTTAGTGGAGAATTTCCTTAAATTGTGAAGAAATCATCTATTTCTGGCCGGATATGAGCCCAGATGGGACACACACTGAGCTGCTAACCACAAAGCCCGTGGTTCAAATCCACCAGTTCACCGTGGGAGGAAATGAGGCTGTCTAGTCCCGTCAATATTTAAAGTCTTGGAAACCCAAAGGAACATTCCATCCTGTCTTCTAGCATTGCTGTGAGTCAGAATTGACTTGATTGCTGGTGGTGAGCTTGGTTGTTTTTATGTATTTTTTGGATGTATTCATATGTGTGAACAGAATTACATTCTGCACAGTTGGTTTTGAGTATTTGGGTTATTTTGATTAGGAATTGGATGCCTCCAATAAATTGTCTCTTTTTTGTAGCTGAAATATACCCGCCCTGGGCTACCTACCTTCAGCCAGGAAGTACTCCATAAGTGGAAGTTGGAGGTCAAGAAGTGTCATCGCATTCAGTGTCCTAACCAGGTGGTTCTTTCTTACTCATTTATTTGCGAATGTTTTTCAAGTATTTGCTGCTGTTCCAGGGCTTACTAATGACAAAGGGCCCAGTCCTAAAGGCTACAAAGTCAGTTGTTGTATTTGTTCACAATTCTTTAGGTCAATTACTGTATCAGGGCCCACGGGGAAGTTTGTGCTCTACATGGTATCTGCCGAGTTACTCATGAGCTTGTGGTATAGCTGGGAGCTCGACCCTCCGAGACGTGACTTCTGTCTTCGGGTGGCTGGACTACCAGCAGGGCACATGGTGGCTGACTTGGGAGGGGGTGCCCCCAGCACATGATGGCAGAAGCTGCAGGCCTCTTAGGGCCTTGCCACTTAGCTTGCATAGCATCACTTCCGTGGCATTCTGTTGATCAAAGCAATCGCGGGGCCAACTTAGATTCAAGGGGAGAATGAGACCCCATCTCTCGTGAAAGAATCTGTACTCCACCACAACTGTTAAATGCGACTCTTGTGGGGAGGAGTAGGTTTAAAAGACACATTTGAAGAAAATGCACTGAGGAGCTTGTAGCTATCCAATCCTGGGTTTCTTTAAATGTCAAAGAGAGTACCAAGGGCGGCCATGGCTTAAGCTGTTCCAATCAACTATGCTGTGTTCTCACTTTCTTTTTCTGTGTCCTTGGGTTTTGGGTCCTGCTTACTTAGATATTGTAGCTGCTTTTTCTGGTTTGTGATACTATTCGTTAGTCTATTTCCAGAGCAGTGCAAATGTATTGATTTCAGTCTTGACGGTACCGTGATGTCTTCTTTTTCCTAGGGTTGCGAGGCTGTCTACAGTAGCGTGTCTGGCCTGAAAGCTCATCTGGGCTCTTGCACATTGGTTAGTAATCTTCTGAATCTAACAATATCCTAACAAGGGCTTTAAAATAGTCTGACATGGAAGAAAATTCTGTTTAGGTCAACAGTCTGCTGTCCTGTTTATTGTTTTCTTCAGAGACTGGTTTAGGTTTCTTACGTCCTGAAGCGTGTTGGATGCCAAGTTAAATCCAAACTCAGAAAAAAACCAAACCAAAAACCTACACGCTAATGTCTTCCTAAGTCATATCAATAGTGGGCATTTGGAGAAAAAGCTGTTATTTCTGAACACCTATTAGGCAGGGATTTGGGTCCTAACCCCTGCGCCTGTCTTACACTGGGCCTGACTCTTGTTGGGCCATAGAGTTTTCAGAAGTACGTCACTTACATTTACTTATGTGGGTTGGTGACCATCTCCTACGCTTACACAAATTATCCTGGTTTGTGGGGATAGGAAGTTGTTTGGAGTATCAGACAAATCGCCATTTACCATGTTGAATCTTTTCCATGTTGACCCAGTTTTCCTACAACCCCTCGGCCATGGAGATTGTTGGCACTTTCCAACCCCATTCAGACATATCTCCAACATAAGTAAGCACTACAGAAACCTGAAGCATCAATAGCATACAAACCAGTGTGCCCAGGACCGCTTAGGAATTCGTCATCGTAATCCTGGTTTCTGAGTCCTTGGTATTCGTTTCTGAGCCTCGTGAGAGGAACCAGGAGAGCCTGGCAGGGAAGTGAAAAGAGGCATGGGAAAGTAGGAATATCACCTACAGAAAGAAAGAACTTCAGATGTGTTAAAAGTGGGATGAATGTTTGGCATGGAAGTGCATTAGATTAGGTGACTTTTGTTGAAAGCCTGCCCAAATTGATTAACCCCAAAATTGCCACTTGGGAATCCTTTTTTTTTTAAGTTCATCTCCAACAATTCCTTCATATGGTACAGGTATGTGTCTCTGAAATTACCAACCGTTGTTCGTCTCTTTCTCTCTCTCTCTCTCTCTCTGAAATACAGGGAAACTTTGTGGCTGGAAAATACAAGTGTCTTCTGTGTCAGAAAGAATTTGTGTCCGAGAGTGGTGTCAAGTATCACATCAACTCTGTTCACGCAGAGGTGAGTCTCTCCCTGTTGTATGTGAGCCTCATTCACCACGTTGAATCTTTCTTAGAGACCGACTGAGTTTCCTACCACGACCAGAGAATGGATCCCTTTATTTATTGGGTAGGCCTGTAAAGACAACAACACTAAAGTAACTCTAAAGCAGCTACCAGAGGCATTAAAGTTCAAATGCCGTCTACCATGAGATGTTTAGTTGGGCTTCCCTGTGAGAGCTTCTGAAACCTGGCCTTGAGACTCCTGGAGGGAGTTCTAAGTCTCGGAATCCAATTAAAAAGGCATTTGGGAACCAGCTTGAAGTTCTGTCTTTGGGGCTCTTGTGTGTTTCCAGTACCCTATGCTCAGTGCTGTATAAACTTCATCAAAACAGCCAGGCAGGATGTTGAGGCATTTGGGAAACTTTAAATCCAGAGGGGTTTCAAAAAGTCCTTGGGAAAATTCCATGGTTTTTTGGTTGTTTTTTAAATTGCTTCGAAATGGCATTTTCCACGAACTTTTAGAAATCCCCTTGGGTTGTCTAAATTACGTACCAAAATTATGTCAATGTATTACTTGTCATAAACGTGGCTCTCAAATATTTAGGGGCATGCTGAAGCTCCTAGGGATGAAGCAGCATGCTGGTTACAACTGACTTGCAAATAGCTCATCCAAAGAAGAGAGGCAGGAGAGAGAGAGAGAGAGAGAGATTAGCTGTGCTGTCCTTCATATGTGTGTTCATTGAGCTATTGCAACTGGCTGAAGTTTGGGAAGTTTTCAAACTTAAGCAATATTTCTATGTGCTTTTTTAAAATTAACATACTTTTTAACATGTTTTAAAGCTTAGAAGGGCAAGATTTCACTCCTGAGGTAAACTTGGAAGGATATGTGAACAGAAAAATTACTTATCATACATGAGTAAATACTCATGTTACAGAAGCTTACGGAATAAAAAGGTTCATTCCCTGCAGAATGCTTGAGTGCAGAAATTGCATTTGGCTAATGGGGAAGATACATTGAGAACCTTCAACTGCTGTTGGCCCTCCAAGAGACCAAGTCGTTCTTAATGTGACTGTAATTAGCTTCACTGAATATAGTTTCCGTTGCTTAAGCAACGGTTTAAGCTTTGGATATTCCAATTTCACAATCAAATTTCTCAAATGACAGGCAATCACGACTTTTGTATACAGAGAACCTTTATATTAAGGCTTAGGAAATAGCTAAGAAAATGATCCCCTGATGAAATTTGGCCTTCGTAGAGGTCACTTATTTCCCTAGTTTCTTTCTTAAAAAGTTGGAATCAACAAAGATTTCCATGTTGAGTAGTGTGCTCAAAGATTATGAATTTTATGTCGTCATCCATCATTTTCATATTTTTCCTTCCTCCTTGCTTTATATTTTCTGCCACTATTTTGGCCTTTAATTTTTTAAAATTAAGGAAACTTTCACAGCTGTGCAAATTGAGAGACTAAGTGTGATGGCCTACTTACTTGCCAACCAGCCTGCTTCAGCAGTCATCAGTAGACAGTCAGCCTTATTCTGTATACGCCCTCCCTTAACGTCGAAGGCTACAGGGATCATCACTCATTGCAGCTGAAATGCATTAGTACAGTGATACAGAGTAGTGGTTCTCAACGTTCCTAATGCCACGGCCCTTTAAGGTTGTGGTGCCCCCCCAACCCTGAAATTATTTTCGTTACTACTTCATAATTGTAATTTTGTTACTGTTATGAATCAGGCAACCCCTAAGAGAGGGTCATTCCACCCCCAAAGGGGTTGTTGTGACCCACAGGTTGAGAACCGCTGATAATAGAGGCTCTTAAACTTAGAGCCACAACCATCACCAAACTTCTAAAAATTAGTTTTGCTCCTCTGTCACCATCACCTATTTAGTCATTTAAATTTCCCAGATGGTCCCATGGATTCCCCCCACACTGAGTGGCTTATGTAAATCAGGACCTAAAAACGTGCACATACTGTGTCTATTTTAATCTAGAGCAGGACCATCCATTGGAAATAGTATGTAATTCATATTTTTTGTAGTACTCACACCAAATGAAATTTGATGTGTTTTTTTTCATTTAATGCACATCTCAGTTTGATTTAGCCACATTTCGGAAGCTTACTCGCCATAGGGGCTAATGGCTACCACACAGGACCAGGCAGGTCTAGAAGTTTCCATTTTTCCCTTTCCTTTGTCATTTACTTACTGAAGAAACATTCTGGACTTTACTGATTGCATCCCTGTGGTATTGTTCCTCTATCGACTGGAAATTACTAGTGAGATCCAGAAGACTTTAGCACCAATTGATTTGAGTTCTTTTTACAATTTTTGGCAAGAATACTTCATAATTGTAGACATGACTTCCACCCTCGAGACTCAGAAAGTTTAAAGTCATGTGCCCAGGATCCCCGTGTTAGATCTTGCCCTCAGGCAGTCTGACTCCAAAATTCATGCTCTTATCCAGGATAGATCTTGAAATAAAAGTCATGTATGGCCCAGTGCTTTACATATCATCATGGAGATTTTTTTTGTATTGAAAAAAACCTACATTGAGTAGCCGCCGCTGGACTCTGATGATTCCAATCTGATCAAGGTGTCGTCTGTGGCTATGTCACTGACACAGAGCTGCTCCCCAGCCTCTTTATGTGGTGCTCGTTGGCCTTGACATCCACAGTGAACACAAGTGTGTTGTCTTCATAGCAGACTCCGTGGTCAAGGGGAGCTTGACGGCACAGTGGTCCAGCTTGTTTCTCCCGGGGCCTCTCTTCCCATGGTATTTGGGCTGCCTTCTTAGCCTCAGGGTCTTGGGCCACTGGAAGGTGGATGAAGTACGGATCTTTTTGGCGTGGCTGTGGGTGCCTTTCAGCTCAGCCGCCTTGGCCTTTCAAGCCTTTGCTTTGGTCTCCATTTTGGAGTGCTAGGGGCTTCCTTCTCTGCCTTCAGCTCCATCTTCAGAAAAAGCCATGATGGAGATTTTACTGGAGGAAGTCATTGGTCGTTGCTAAGTAAGCTGACCTTGTAGGTGAGATCGGAAAGTTCCCAGAATCATGTCATATACCTTTAATCCCTTAAAATGTCTACTAGTCCTTGAATTCCTCCTTATGGTTTCTTAGTCGGGTCTTTTGTGGTCTTTCCACACCCCCTCTTTGCGCTCCCACGATGTCTGAACGATGTTTGTGATTTTGCCCTTAGGATTGGTTTGTTGTAAACCCGACAACAACCAAAAGCTTCGAAAAACTGATGAAGATCAAACAGCGGCAGCAGGAAGAAGAAAAGCGGAGGCAGCAGCACAGAAGCCGAAGGTCTCTCCGAAGGCGGCAGCAGCCTAGCACTGAGCATTCTGAGACAGAGCAGAGCCTTAGAGTAGGGAGGGAGCAGAGGCGGAGTAATGAGGAACTGGTAGTGTCAACTTCCGGCAAGGAACCAGAGCAGGAGCCTGTGCCAGCCCATTTCCAGAAAGTAAAGCCCTCAAAGACGAACCATAAACGAGGGAGGAAATACAGGCAGGCAGTGTGAGAGTCTCCCCCTCCCTCAGGGGATGGGGTGCTGTTGTTGATGGGGGTCTGCTGGGAGGAGCGAGTCATGGGGCTGAGTGGAGGGACATGTACTTCTTCAGCTGTTTGTGACTTTCTCAGCTGCTTCCTCCTGTGTAAATTACCCTGTTTGCCCCCCACTTTCCCACTCCCCTTTTTTTGGTAGGTTCTCCTGCTTTTCCTATTGGAGTCCTCTTGTTTTTATTACCCTTATCTTGCCCAAAGAGCCCCCCCTGAAGGTCAACCCGAGGCCTCTTGTATAAAACTTCCGAAACTTGTTTGGTGCCCTTTCCTTCCCGGGCTGTAGAATGTTCTTGGAAGCTCCATTGATTAGTAGCCACTCCATCATCTAGCTTAAAATGTTGCAAACTACATTTTCAAATCATGCCTGACTTCTCCTTTTGTATTTGTGATATAATAAGCCTAGAAACTAGAACCGTTGTCATACGTGTACTGTGGTTACCCTGCCTCCTTGGGAAACACGTTTTATGGAGGCTGGTTGTTACGGTTTTAACAATCTAATATGGTTTTTAGGGTTGAATGTAAGAAAATGGATTTAGGATGAAAAGGTTAGACCTTCTCTACTCTTGATTATACTGGGAAATGTTTTGCTTATCCCAAGTAGCAGTCATGAACTTGACCCACAGGCATGAAAACAGGCTTAACCCTTAAAATGACTGGAATGAAGGAAGACAGGAGAAGCAATAAACAAAAACCATTCCACCTTTCCTAGGAGGGCCTTCAGTCTGTCCTGTTGTGAGTAGGGCCGGCCCGGAGTTTGCTTCTCCTTCAGTCTTCGGGTTGGAGAGCGATCAGGTTTGGTCCCTGAAGTTTCGGTGCGGTGCTTCCGATGACACTGGACAAGTGGCCGACAAGGTGCACAGCCCTTCCCTGGACTTCCCTCACTTGGTAGTCTAAGCCCCGAGTCCTCTTCTGCCCCTGGACCCACCTTCTTCCCTCTGTAATTTCTAAGACGATTGCCCTTCCTTGAAATTCTGTCTTGTCATGCCCAGAGATTTTTTATTCCAGATGTAGCCACTTAAACCTGGAGCTGAAAAGAAAAATTCTTTTTCTGTACCTCATGTCTTCTCAGTCTTGTTGACACTGGCTTTCTCGGGGCATCGATTGTAGCAGCTTTCTTGTGGGTCTGCATTCTCCCCCTTTTCCATAGTTTTTGTCGGATAGATTGTTGTCTATTTTTTGTGGCCTATGCCACATAAAACTACGGGACCCTTCACCCTGACGTGGGCACGTACTCCTTTTTCACACTCTGAGCGGTTCAGCCCTCTGTGCTCCCCCACATAGCTTTAACACGTGGGCTTTCCTGAAGACCACTTTCAGACTGAGGGAGCATTGAACCCGGATTTGGATACTGCTAGACTAGGTCGTTTTGAAATGAGTGAAGTACCTGGTATATTCATTTCCATTGGCAGTGGTGCCCCTAATGCCTTTTCAGTAGATAAGGGTTGCCAGGGAGGAGAAATGAAGAAGCTATGTTAATTTCTGGTGAGTAAGATTTGGGAACGGTTTGGCATTGGTGAAATAAATGATTCTTGCTTAGCATGCTGTTTCTAGTTCATTGACTCCGACCTGCCACCTGACTCATTGCTGACACAGTTTGGTGGGTAAGAAGCTGGTTGGGGTTGGGTATGGGTTTGAAATAAGCTATAACGAGTTGTCTCACTTAGCTCTGGAACGCAGTGTGCTGGTTAAGAGAAATAGTTGGTTTGAGATGAAAGTGAATGAATCTAGTAAAGATGCCCTTGTAGACCTCCTTTTTCATTTTTTCTTTCTCACCCAGGGACCAAGGATCATCCCACAGGACAGGATAATCCTTGTTACTCTGAGTTTCTAAGTTTATTTTAAAAATTTAATTAGAAAGATGCTAAGTTGGACAGGATCAAGTTGTGAGCAGTAAGAACTTTACCATGGTTGGGAGTGGGAAGGTGGCACAATCATTGACAAAAACTGGCATTAACTTAGTAAAGTTGTATCTGTACCTGAAGACTCGGCCTGCTCATTCCTGCGTGTATGGAAAGACAGTTCTTGCCCAGGTGTCCCAGAAAACCTACAGAACGAGTGTCGCAGTCCTGGGTGTGATAGATACTGGGAACACTCTGGGAACCAGCAGCTGTCCACTAAAACTTGCTCTCACCTTGCAAGGGCATAGGATAGCAGGGAAAATAGGAGGTTAGTTTCCAGGGCTGTGTGGTGAGGTGTAACCAGCTAACTTCTCTCTAGTGGTATGTAAGTGAAATTACTCTGTCACTTCTTGGCTGGAACTTTTTTTTTTTAACTTTTTATTACGGGCTCATACAACTCTTATCACAATCCATACAGACATCAATTGTGTCAAACACATCTGTAATTCATTGCCCTCATCATTCTCAAAACATTTGCTCTCCACTTAAGCCCTTTGCATCAGGTCTTTTTTTCCCCCTCCCTCATGAGCCCGTGATAATTTATAAATTATTATTTTGTCATATCGTGCCCTGTCCGACTTCTCCCTTCACCCCCTTTGCTGTTGTCCGTCCCCCAGGGAGGAGGTCACATGTAGATCCTTGTAATCGATTTCCTCTTTCCAACCCCCTCTCCCTCCACCCTCCCAGTATGGCCACTCACACCCCTGGTCCTATCATCCGCCTTGGATTCCCTGTGCCTCCAGCTCCTATCTGCACGAGTGTATATAATTTCAAGGTAGAATCGAATCATGATAGTGGGGGGGAGGGGGTGCCGGGGGAGGAAGCATTTAGGAACTAGAGGAAAGCTGTATTCTTCAACGGTGCTACAGCGCACCCTGATTGACTCATCTCCTCCCTGGTTGGAACTTTTAAAGAGTGAGTATGCCTCCATCTTCATTTCCCTATCCTCCAGCAAGATGTAGGTGATGTGCAGACCCTAAGGGATGGCAGAGCACAAAATGGACTGGATCACCCTGGGAGGGAACCACTTGCCAACCCAGACCATCCACCCTAGACTATGAGATGACTGTTAACATGAGCAGGAAATGAATCTCTTATTTGAAAATCACATTCTTGGGTCTGTCACAGCAGTTTTACTTACAACCTAATCGCCCATCAGGAGAACGGATAACTTGTGATAGAATCATACAGTGGAATACTGCAGCTTTAAAGCTCACTAGGGAGCTTTGTTTCATCAAGCATAATTCTAATGTCTGGGAAAAGCACACCACCTATGACAAGGTTACCGTGTATATAAGGTTTAAAACCAAAACAAGAACATCCGGGTTTATAGATCTGTATGCAAACGCAAGAAGGATAAAGCCTACATTGAGTGTAGTGCTGGGACTCTGAAGGGGTTCGGCTGAATTTGTAATCATTTCTTAGGGGACAGTGACATTTCCTGTATTTTTAATATGCCTGAAATACTTCGATGGGAACAATCACATCAAAGGAAATTCTGCTTAAAGGGAACAGGACACATTTTACTTCTGCTTGATCATTACCTTTGGTTCTCCGCCCACAGTCTGTTTCTCCCAGTCTGCCTTACTTTACCATTCTCATCCTGGGGCCAAGAGTGTATGCCATTTTTCCTTCTCAAAGTGAATCCATTAGCAAATCTGTTTACCATCAAATCCAGCATCTATTGACTATTGCCCAGCTATTTCTATGCCCCATCCAAACTACCATCCCCGCTTTCTAGATTATTGCCACAGCTACCTGATTGGTGCTCTTTAACTTTTTATTGGCTTGGATACTACAGAGCAGCCAGGGCTTTTTAAAAAATGTAAAGCAGATCTCATCCACTTGCTGAAAGCTTAATGGGTTTTGCTCCATAGAATAGAATAGAATTCAAGCTCTTCAGACAACATGGCTAGCCAGACCTTCCTGCTAACCTCCCTAGCTCCTTGCCTTTTGACCATTTCCCCAAGTATGCTTCAGCCACGTAAACCTGTTTTTTTGAATGTCCTTAGAGCTTTTATACTTGTGCCTGCACAAATTTGTTTTCTGCCCTCTGGACTTCAGTTTATTTGGGTCTCGGCCTACATTTTATCATGGAGGTCTTCTCTATCTGAAGTCACTGTCGGAAACCATTCCCCTGTACAATGTTCTGCATAGCAAAGCAGACAGGAAAATGATTTCAAGATTCGAGTTGGCACCCTGATGAGGGTGTGGAACTCCAGATGATTGACCCTTTGAAATCTTTAGGCCTTTAGAGGTATTTCTGAAAGGGACCAAAACCCTTACGATCCAACCCACTGTTAGCCCATTCGCACACATGATGGTCTTACAGTGCAGAGAATTGCTCCATGGGATTTCCAAGTCTATGCAGATAACTTGGTCTTTCTCCTGAGCATTTGGTAAGTTTGAACTGCTGACCTGTTGATAGCAGCCCAATATGTAATCCATTGTGTATGCCCTCAGGGCCTCTGGAAGAATCCACCACATCTCTTAAGATGGAAGTTACTCCTGAATACACTAATTGGGGTAGCAATGGGAGGAAGGGAGTGACTAGCAGAATTAGAAGGTCTTAAGATCCTTGGGGGGCTGGCCCCAATCCCAACTACTAAGTGGACACCCGCCCCTCCCCCCAAAGGATGGCATTAAATCTGCAGCTCTGGGAGAGGGACATATCTGAGTGGAGCACATGCTGACCCACCAGGCCGTGAGGGTGATGTTCCCAATTAGAGCAGCCAGTCCACAGAGGACCACATGGCCGGCCCCACTGAGACATGATGCCCCTCACTGACCCATACCCCTACAGGGGACAACACGAAACAAAGTATGGGAATTGCACCTGATCTGATCCCGCCCCACCGAGGCAAAACACTAAGGGTGGTGCAACAGAACAGCAAGGGAATGGAGCAGCGAGGTCCCCAGGGAATGCTGAAGGTGGACTTTGGGGCCAGCACATGGTACCCCAACAGACTGGACTGGAAAACACTCCTAAAGGCTAACAGTCCTTGCACTAACTACAAGCTTTTCTTTTTTTTGTCATTGGTTGGTGTTTGTTGTATATTGTTCCTTGGTTTTGCTCTGTCTAGTTTTTGTGCATGTTATCTCTGCAGGCAGGTCTGTCTAAATAAGATAGGCTGGATGAACAATCTGGAGGAGAAAACAACGGGACCGACAGTTCTGGGGGGACATGGGAGAGGGGGAAAGGTAGTGGTATTTAACAAACCCAGGGACAAGGGAACAACAAGTGATCTAAATCAGTGAGGAGTGTGTAGGAGGCCTGGTAGGGCATGTTCAAGAGTAATGGAACCACAAGAGGAATTGCTGAAACCCTGGTGGGGACTGAGCATGATAGTGGGACAGGAGGAAAGTCAAAGGAAATAGAGGAAAGAGCTAGGAGGCAAAGGGCATTTATAGAGGTCTAGATAAAGATGTACATATGCAAATATGTTTATATATGAGGATGGGGAAACAGATCTATGTGCATGTATTTATTTGTTTAGTATTAAGGTAACAGAAGGACATTGGGTCTTCACTCAAATACTCCCTCAATGCAAGAATACTTCTATTAAATTGGCACTCTATGATATTCACCTTCCCGACACAACTGCTGAAGACAAAGTGGGTGAATTAGTAAATGTGAAGAAAGCTGATGGTGCCCGGCTATCAAAAGATATAGCGTCTGGGGTCTTAAAGGCTTGAGGGTAAACAAGCAGCCATCTAGCTCAGAAGCAACAAAGTCCACATGGAAGCATACCAGCCTGTGTGATCATGAGGTCCTGAAGGGATCCGTTATCAGGCATCAAAGAACAAAAAATCCTATCATTGTGTGCTCACCTCCATGATACGATCGCTGAAGACAAATGGGTTCATAAGCAAATGTGAAGAAAGCTGATGGTGCCCGGCTATCAAAAGATACGGTGTCTGGGGTCTTAAAGGGAAAGAAGCGGCCATGTAGCTCAGAAGCAACAAAGCCCACATGGAAGAAGCACACCAGCCTGTGCGATCACAAGGTGTCAAAGGGATCAGGACTCAGCCATAATTGGAACAAAAAATTTTATCAGTGAATGGGGTGGGGGAGTGAGAAGTGGAGACCCAAAGTCCATTTGTAGGCCACTGGACATCCTTTTATAGAAGGGTCTTGGGGAGGAGATGAGGCAGTCAGGGTGCGATGTAGCAATGATGAAAAATACAACTTTCCTCTAGTTTCTAAATGCTTTCTCCACCCCCACCCCCCACTTTCATGATCCCAATTCTACCTTGCAAGTCTGGATAGACCAGAAGATGTACACTGGTACAGATAGGAACTGGAAACAGGGATTCCAGGGTGGATGATCCCTTCAGGACCAGTGGTGTGAGTAGCTATACTGGGAGGGTAGATGGAGGGTGGGTTGGAAAGGAAGAACCAATTACAAGGATCTACATGTGACCTCCCTGGGGGATGGACAACAGGAAAGTGGGTGAAGGGAGATGTTGGACAGGGCAAGATAAGACAATAATTTATAAATTATCAAGGGTTCATGAGGGAGGGGGAGCGGGGAGGGCGGGGGAAAATGAGGACCTAATGCCAGGGGCTTAAGTGGAGAGCAAATGTTTTGAGAATGATGAAGGCAATGATTGTACAAATGTGCTTTACACAATTGATGTATGTGTGGGTTGGGATGAGTTGTATGAGCCCCTAATAAAGCGATTAAAAAAAAAGATCCTACTTTGACACCTGGTTAGTTGACACTCACCCACTATCTAGTCTAGTGTTTCTCAACCTTCCTAATGCCATGACCCTTTAATACAGTTCATGTTGTAGTGACCCCCCAACCATAACATTTTTGCTGCTACTTCATAACTAATTTTGCTACTGTTATGAATCAGGCGACCCCTGTGACCCTAAAGGGGCTTTGACTCACAGGTTGAGAACCACTGAGCTCGTCATTCTGACTCCTAATGACCCATAAGGCAGGATAGGACTGTTCCTGTGGGTTTCCAAGACTTAACCACAGGAGTAGAAAGCTTCATCTTTCTCCTGTTTGAAATGCTGATCTTGTAGTTAACTACCCAATGCACAATCACTACTCCACCAGGGCTCCTTTGGTTAGCTTTGGGTGTGTATTGTTTTAGGCTAGGGTTTTTGTATTTGCAGAGAATGGGGCCTTGAACTTGACTTGTACCAAGCTTTTCCAATTGCAGTCTTTCTGGGCAATTAAAATTGCAGCTTTATTTGCATACCAGTAAGCATTAAGACAAAGAATTAGAGAAGTAAAATGAAGTAGGAAATAAATTTTATATGAACAGTTAAAAAAATCAAAAGATAAATATAGCTCTAAATAGATTTTTACTGCTTTAAGGATATATTCCTGAACAAGGATTCAACATTTAAGTAACTGGTTTAAACATAAATATTTCATAAGTGCAAAAAATGCTAAGATTGAGATTCTTCTAAAATTCTAGTTCCACCTTTGTAAAGTGGACTATGTGGCACACATTACTAGTGAAAGGCTTTTCATGTACTACAAAGTGTACGTGTAGAGAGAAAATAAATGAACTAAATCAATTTTGTCACAGAATTTAAATACTGTTAGGGACATAAATGTTAAAACTTCTTAACATTTTCTTAAACAGAGGCATTGTCTTGTCATTAATGGTCTAGGCATTTCCTCATAGAAAATATTTTCAAAATCAGTCGATTTAAGACAGTCATTTTCAACTTCTCAGATTATAGCTGAAAACTAGGGGCTGGGCATTAGACCAAAGGCACTTGGCTACCTTACATTTATTGGATGGGCTATCATCAGAATACTTTTCACTTCATGAAAAAATTACAGAAGGACCTACTTGATCATGAGCTTAAAAACACTGGCCTTTGTGTGCTGAGTTAGTAAAAAAGAATGAAGATAAACTGATAATGGCTTATTTACTGCACTGAGAAATACACAAAAGATAAATGCTATCCTTAAAGGTGCTTTCTCTATAAATAATGTAGATGAAATAAGTCACAGCTTTTTTCTCTCATTGCAAGTTGATTTTCTTGAGTGAGTTTAAAGTATGGAGTATTGGGGAAATGGCTGGGTAGTCAGGGAGGGTCACATACACTGGACGTGAGTAGGGCATAGATAATGATTACTAGCCGAGAATCAGAGGAAGAACTGGCTTGGGAAGAAATATGAAGCTGCTGAAAGAAGACACGCAATCCTTCCGATCTACACATCATGAAGGACAACTTCCCATAGCAACTGAGGTCTACAAACTCCTGAGCGTTCAGAGCCTCAAACCAAGTGCTCAATGCTCATGTAATCTGTCACTTTCAAGATCCCTTGGGATTAACCCTTGGTTTGGTGTCTCCTGGAGGGGCTGCTGAGGTCTTCAGACTACCTTGTCGTTTTAGGCACCAATTAGATCTTGCTTGCATTCGCTGCTTTCCCCGGATTACGCTCTCCAGGTACCACTGTTCCTGCTGCAGTTGCTGCCTCCTGTTTTTTAAGTGGCGTTGACAAGCCACCGCTTCTTGAGATTGCTGAACTTGTTGTTGTAGATCCATCTGTAGCTGTTGTTTCTCTCTGCTGATGTTATGGGAAAACTCAAGAGCATACTGTTTTGCTGACAGTGCCAAGGCCTGGCTCTGATTAAGCTCCCATCTTTTCCTCTTTCCTACCTGGCTCAAGTCTGGCTCACTCAGCTGTTTCTCCAAAAGTGTTTTTTCCTCAAGTAACTGCACACGTAATTCCTGTAATTCCTGTGCCTTTGTGGCTCCCTCATCTTGGACCTTCCTTTTCTCCTGCTGCAATGTCTCTAATTCCACATCCTGTTTTTCTTTTAATGTTAAAATGTTCTCCAGCGCCTGCAGCTGGTGCTTCAGAAGGGCTTGGGTCTCTTGTTTCTGCAAGAACTCTGCTTTAAGGGCTGAAGTTTGTTTTGCATATCTGGCGGCTGATTCCTGCCTCCGTAGTTCAATCTGATCACTCTTTTGCACATAGTTGTTCCATAGCCTCACAGGTTGCCTTTTAGACTCCTCAATGTTGTTGGTCAGGCATTCCAGAAGGAATCTGTGTTCAGCCTGGACAAGTCGCTTTTCCGTCCAGAGCTGCGAGCTGTCTTCCTTTAGCTGCTTCTCCTGGATTTTAATTTGTTTTATTTGCTTGTTCAGTTCCATCACTTCCCCCATTGCCTTTTCTTGAAACAGTTCAGTGTCTGATAGCTTCGTTGGGTTGAGAAGCGTATGTATTAGATTAAGATATGGTGGAAGGGATGTTCCAGGACCCTCAGTAAACCTGAAGGAAGAGCAAAGGATACATTCTCCCAGTGATTCTGAAGGAAAACTTAGGAAGTAACAAGTGCACACTTGGCACACCAATTCATACAAGAACATATTTTTGAGCACCTAATATACAGTTATATGAAAACATTCCAGTATCTTTTGATTCCATTTCCCTTGAACTTTTTGAAGCCCCCTTCCGATGTTCCCAGAGCTCTTGGGTTGTGCTCTAGGACTAATTGAAAGGATAGTTCAAAAGGCCTGGGGGTTCTGCTTCTGAAATGTTACAACCTTGCACACGCTACGGGGTCGCCACCAATCGGATGCACTCGGCGGCAACTGACAACAATGTGAGTGCCAAGGGAATTTAGAGAAGGGCAAAAGCGGCTGGAATTTACAAGTTAGTGCTCACTACTCTTTCTCTATGCGGTCAGGAGAGATCAGTCTCTGAAGAAGGACACCATGCTTGGTAAAGTGGCGGGGCAGCAAAACCAAGGAAGACCCTTAACAGGAAGCATTGGCACGGTGGCTGCAGCAAAGGGCTTAAGCCTAGGAACAATTGTGTGGATAGTGCAGAGTTGGACTGTTTTGTTCTGTTGTGCGTAATGCCGCCATGGGTCAGAACTGAGTCAATGATCCTTAACAACAGCAACAACTATTTTAACCTCCCTGGCGGTCTAATTATGTCTGTAATTTTGTACCCAAATTCATTTGTTTATGAAGTGAAAAATTTCATAATCAGGGAAAATCTGTATTCTGACATGACAGTGCCAAAAGATGGAGTTGCAAGTAATTTATTGGTGGTCCGATACCATTTCCACAGGGGTTTCCTCACCACTCCCTGAAATATTAGGCCCAGAAATTTCCAAATGTCATCTTTGGTCACTGGTTCCCACTTTCTGCTTCTTGAAAACTCATGAAGCATAGTGGTGGATTGTTGCTCTTTGTACCGGTTTTTCTCTGAAACAATTTTTTCAATGACCTTATCGGTCAGAAATAATTGTAGGTGCGCCAAAGGGTTGTGGTCACCGTCTACTTTCATACCAGGTGCTCCAGTAAAAGGGAATCTTGGGGGAGCTGCCTGATCTGTACCGCAGACAATAGAGCACCAAGTTCGCACATCACTAAGCTCAGGTGCAGAATCGGAACTGTCTGATCAGTGACCGGGTCGGATGATGAATTTCCCCAGGAACCGCTATTGCTCAATTCTGGGAGTAATTCTAAGTCACCGTTGCTGTCATTTATCTGGTCTAAAACTCCTTTTGTGCTAAAGTAGCACTTTTTGGATGCCATGGACAAAAAACTTCCAGGCCAAAATTTTTCCAAATGACAGTGCACTGCACTGGAGACTGATCCAGGGACAAATCTGAGGTGATTTGCTTTAATACAATGTAATCCTCACAGGTTACAATGAATCACTGTTTGTGAGTGCTTATGTCTCTTTTAGACTTGCAGTTTTGAATTTCCACACACTGCACGCAGAGAACAGAACGAAGGGAAAGAAGGAGGAAGTCAGATCGCTCTGCGATCACAGCAGAGGACACCGCTGGACCGGGGTGCAGTTTAAGGGACTTCTCTGCAGTGTAATCCGAGGGTGGCTCGGGGTTACCGCTTCTGACGGTTAACATTTACCGTGAGCCGCACCCGGGATTACCGCCAGGGCGGTTAAAGAAGAGAAAACTGGTGCCGAGAATTTAAGGGACCCGCTCAAGGTTTCACCGCTAACAGAGCCAGGGCACACAACCCTGATCGGCTGCAGGAGGCCACAGACCGAGCAGTCGACAATACGCTTGAGCTGGGCTTTTTCACCAGGTGTTCATAGTCTCCGAGGGCGCTCCCGGGGGAGGAAACGTTTTTCCGCTCCTCAACTCACGTGCTCCAGGGATCAAAGCGCTCATCGTCCAGGTGACGGTGATTGTGCAGCCCACTACAGGTAGTGGCTGAGTGCAGAGCGCTAGAGTCCGGGGCCGGCGACACACGGGAACCGAGTCCAGGTGCGTGAGACTGTTTCTCCGTTTGGGGCTCCGCGGGTGTCGGCGCTGCCCAGCAAACGTGGGGGCAGTGCCCTGGCGCAGTCCCGACCTTCCTGGCCCTAACCGGTTTAACCTCCTCGGCTGCAGGGGAAGCCCTGGCGGCTCCGCTGCCAGTTCCTCGCGGGAAGACAGGGAGCCCCGCTCTACTCATTTTCTTTCAGCGGGGAAAGCCTTGCTTTGGGGATCGCGAGTCGTTGCCTCCCTTGGGTCACCAGGGCGTTCCTTTCCCAAGCCCCACCCCCTGACGGGGTACGCCCCTTCCCCGGATCCTTCCGCCTTGCGCTCGGTTGCCTGCGGAACCATTGCACCGCCTCTGCCTTTAGTTGGCCCCGGAGTCGAGTTGGGACTCAGAGACGTTCCGGCGCGTCCCCGGCCCCGCCCTTTCCCCGCCCCTCGACGTGCCCCGCCCCCGGCTCCGCGAGCGTGGCCGCTCCGAGCGTCACGGACGTCTCGCTAGCCGCCCGGCGTCTCGAGCGTAGAGTGGGCGGATCTCGAGGCAAGATGGCGGCTTCCATGGCTTCGTCGGAGCCGCAGGCTTCGGGGGGTCCTCAGCTCCCGGTGTGTCTGTTGGTGTTGGGAATGGCGGGATCTGGAAAAACCACCTTTGTACAGGTAACAAGGCGAGTGGGGCGGGGGGCTGCCAAATGACGCACGTGAGACATTGGGGCGAGCAGGCCTAGGAAAGGCGGGGAGTTGTCGCCAGGGGAAGGGTACCAACGCGTGGTTTTGGGGGGAAGGTCACGTCAGCTTTGGTGCCGTTCTCGCAAAGTCTTCTCGGACCCTCACTCAGACTCAACTGCCAGGGGGTCAATTCTGACGCCTAGCGACCCTACAAGACAGGGTAGAAGGACCCGTGTGCGTTTCTGAGACTGATGGTTTGTGGGAGTAGAAAGCTTCACCCTTCCTGGGGAGCAGCCTGTAGTTTCAAACTTCCTACCTTACGGCTAGCGGCCCAGCGCTTAACCACTGTGCCACCAGGGCTGTAGTCTGGGTCAATTAGGACTCTGGTTCTGTGAACCATCTGCTCCTGGAGTGCTTGATCGAGCTTACCATACTGTACTGAATTGCCCTACTGATAGCGAATTTCTGAAAGGCGGGGATTTCCAGCAAACGTCAGCAGCAAAGAGTGCTCTTGGGAAGATTGATGAAGGGATTCGTTTAGCGCCTTCTCCAGGCACCAGGGACACTGCAAACCTGGTTGACTAGCTTCCTGCTTTCATGGACCAGTGCTCATCTTAGTAAGGGAGACTGCCCTTCATCTTCTCCTACACCCCGCGAGAGAGTAGTAGAAGGTCTGTTAGATGAGCAATAAAGTAGTGTTTTAACCGTGAGCTGCATGTTGGAGGTGAATCTCCGGCACGGTGGTTTGAGATAAAGGGAAGGGTAGACGCAGAAGCCTTCAGTCCTAGGCAGCAAACACATGGACGCTCTCTTTCAACTCCTTACTGCCTTCCTCTCTCCATTCACTTCGTCCTGTTTCCACAGAGGCTCACGGGACACTTGCATAGCCAAAACTCGCCACCTTACGTGATCAACCTGGACCCCGCTGTGCATGATGTGCCCTTCCCCGCCAATATAGGTGAGTGAACCCCGCCAGAGCTGGGTTAGCTGCCTCAGAGGGAACTGATAGCCTCAACCTTCAGGGCCTTCGTTTTTTAGGCCCCTGGATCTACTTTTATATCTCTTGGGTATATTAGAAGCCTGGATTCAGGCTTCCTCATTAGCCACATTTTCCATTTGTTTACTTAAGCCTTCCCTACGGTGATGCCCCTGGGTTTAGGCGTTGGGCTGCTAACCACAGGGTTGGCAGTTCAGTGCCCAGCTGCTCCCGCTCCCCCAGCTGTTCCAGGGGAGAAAGATGAGACTGACTGCTCCCAGAAAGATTTACAGCCTCAGAAAGCCTGCAGAACAGTTCTACTCTGTCCGAGGGGGTCGCTGTGAGTCAGGTGGCAGTGGGCTTTTGGTTTCCTTTTCCCACAGTTCTTTGGCCCCTTCCCACTTAGCCTCATCTTCCCCCTCGTTCTGGCTCTAGGGTGCTCGCCTACTGCTCTTTAGGTGAGTAAGTGACAGAAAGTCACTCACGTTCACACTGTAAGCCCCTTAGTTGGCTCTAATCGTAGACAAACCTTTCTGTTTCTTGAGTTGAGCCAGAATGTGAGTCCTCATGCTGTGCTCCACTCATTGATCTTTAGGGATCTTGCTCCCATCCCCAAAGTTAGGTGGAGAATGTATATGGAATCATAGATGTGCATTGTTCTGGTGAGAGGTTCCCAATTTTACCATATCCCGAGAGTATTCGGAGTGGATGTGATCCTGTGTATGATCTTTGATGAAATGTAGGCTTCCCGATTCCCAGGCCCTCACTGCTTGATACCTGACCCCTCATCTCCTAATCCTGCTAAACTTCCTTGCGCTCTGGACATACAAATGAAAGGACACTGTATTAAAAAGCAAATATAATTTGGGGGGAAATTGCTCATCTCCTCACCTAAATGGTAGAATTCTATGGGAGTAAAAAGTCTCAGTTTTCTCTCCCAGAACCGCTGGTGGTTTCCAGCTGCTGACCTTGTGAGCAGACTGATGACTAGGGCTCCCGGTGGGTAAAGGTGGACTTCTTCTAATGGTTGTTGGGGAGATCTGCAGGTGAATAGGTTTAGATAGATATTTTTGGGTCGATTAGTTAATAGTAATAAGTAAACTCTCATCTTGATTTAGCTCTATTGTTATTGTTGATAGCATTTTTCCCCCCAGCAGTAGAATGCATGCAGAATTAGTGTGTCTCTTACATTTTAAATAATAGCAGATTTTGAGCAATACCATATAGGACATGTTTTCCACTTGACTTGAATGATAGGATTGGTGGGGTGAGACATGATAAAATATTTAAATTAACATAAAACTTTTCACCTTTTAGCAGGTATTTGCCATATAATTTGAGAGTTCCTCTCCTAACATTTTTCATGGGTTGGCAGGTTCCCTTTGTAAGGAAGAAAACCAGTGTGCAGGTAGAGAAAACGGTAGAAAAGAAATTTGATAGCTGTCTAAGTGGCTAGTTCAGGTTCTGGTTGGTGGGGACAGTGCTGACCAGGCACTCGGGTCCTTTGGGTCATTCTCAGGGTCTTGCTTCATATCACAGTTTAATGCGCTAAGCTTTAGAAGAGATCAGAATTAAGGACAGATTAAAAGTAACTCATCCGCCTGAGAAATCTTGCTCTGAGGAAAGAGATTGTTTGATGGACTTAATGACTTAAGACATTAAAGGTCTGAAATTATATTGTTTTTATATGGCTTCCCAATTTCTTTTTCTTCCTTTAGATATTTGTGACACGGTGAAGTATAAAGAAGTCATGAAACAGTATCCTTTTCCATATCAGCTTCAATGTTGACTCATTCCTGGTCATCGATGTCCGGGCATTGTATTTTATTTTTTAAATTTGAAAGCGTGTTTTTGCAAAACCAAATGTTTGATTGCTTTAAAGTGATTTCATTAGTGGGGATTAGGCCTTGTGGGTGATCAGAAATACCATTCTAGTTTATGCTTTCAGCTTTCCTACCATTTTCCCAGACATCCAGCTGGTGTAATTCGAGGGTTAAGAAGGAGAAAGGCAGCTTGGTGGCATTACCTTGAAGGGTACACTTACTTATTGCCCACCACGGCTTCATATTGGGACATCCAGATATGAGTCAGCTTCGGGAGGATTAATTTAGTACTTTTCGTTAGGTAAGCCTAGGCTGCTGTGACTGTGGGGCACCCATACGATTCTGACTCACATCTACTGCGCCCTAGGCTTCCCTGGATGCAGATCTCCTCCAGTGACCTTTCCCCCAAGAGCTGCCGCTGGCTTCTAACCAGTGAGCCGCTGAACTCACCCACTAACAGGGCCTTGATTCTGACTCATAGCGATCCTGTAGTGTGTTTCCCATTCGTACATCTTTATGGGAGCGATTGAAGAGACCTGGTAGTATAGTGGTTCTACTTTGGGCTGCAGTTCCCATGGTCAGCAGTTCGAAACTACCAGCAGCTCTTTGGGAGAAAGACTTTGCTTTCTACTCCCGAAAACAGTTACAGTCTTGGAAACCGACAGAGGGGCTATGAGTCAGCATTGGTTTGAGGCAGCGAGTTTGGTGTTGTGGGAGTGCCTAGTAGTTTGGAACTGTCGACTGCAGTTAGCAAGTCAAAATTTGCAACACCACAAGGAGTTGTTAATTCATGACTAAATTATTTTTGTTGTTGTTAAGGAAGTTTTTATTGATAGCATTCTCACACACCCCTCCCCCTGCAGCCAGCAGCGAATTCCTGTGGTTTTTACATTTTAATGGATTTTAAGAACTATGTGGAATGGGTGTTCCACTGGATGTGGGTGGTGGGCTTGGTGAAAGGAGGCATGAAAAACTGCCTTTATTGTGGCCGTGTTTCTTTAGTAACCACGGAAGGGCACCTTGCTACACAGGATTGTGCTTGGGGATCACTTTGCCCTGCATTCTTTGCATCACTCTCTAGATCCCAAGGTAAACGGTTTATGACGTCTTTGAGCCCTTTGCCTTCTGGCTTACTCCTGGCTTCTTTACCAGAAAGGAGGACCTGCCACTGCTTTTGATTTTCTGGCCCACAGAAAGCAAATGAGAGCAAGCCGGTGGGAACATTGGGCAGTGTTTACAATGCCAAGGTCAATGAGGAATCAGTGATGGCCACTGATTGAGAGGGCCTTCTGGTTTGCTCGTCTTCTGTACCTCTGGGGAACTGTCTGTCCTCCCACAATTGAGTTGGGCAAAGGGTGGCCGAGGAGGGCTGTCTTTATTCATTCTTTGGACAGCAGTGGTGGCGATCTTTGGTCGTGCAGTGTTGTCTGCTACTGTACTGCTGAAACACAACCTTTCTTACAAAGCATAATTTTTTTCTGCTCTATTTTATCCTTCCTTTTCATCATTTCTAGCAACCTCTTTCTGTTTGCTCACGTCACTGCCTACAACACACAGTCCTCTCCTCTTCAGGTTTTTCATCAAGTGGCCTTAGGTGCTGCTGAGTCAGTTCCGACCCTCTGCACAACACGGCGAAACACTGTGCCATCCCCACCATTGTCCTGTGCCTGGACCCGCTGTTGCAGCCGCTGTGTCAGTCCATCTCATTGAGGGCCTTCCTTTTTGTGATGCCACTCTTCTTTACCAAGTGTGATGTCCCTCTCCAGGGACTGGTCCCTGAACACAAGTCCAAAGTGTGTAAGATGAAGTCTTGCCTTCCTTGCCTCTAAGGAGCACTCTGGCAGTACGTCTTCCAAGATTTGCTCGTCCTTGGCAGTTCGTTGTATTTTTCTTTATTCTCCACTTGCACCACAGCTCCAAGGCATGAATTCTTCAGTTTCCTATATTCAGTGTCCCAACTTTCACAAGCATATGAGGTGATTGAAAATATCCTGGCATGGGCCAGGCACTTCGCAGCCCTCTAAAGAGGTCTGTGCAGCAGATGTACCCAGGGCAGTGCACCACTTGATCCCCTGGTTGCTGCTCCCACGAGCTTTAATCGTGGATCCCAGCAAAACGAAATCCTTGGAAACTTCAGTCTTTTCTCCATTTATCATGTTGTTACCTATTGGTCTGGTTGTGAGGATTTTGGTCTTCTTAATCAATTATTGAGATGTTAACAAATTGTTGAAGGCAGAGTCTGTGAGAATCGTTGCATGAATGACCCAGTCCAAGTACAACACCCACCAAGAGAGGGGCTAGTCACTGTCTAGGTCTTTCCAGAATAGACGACAAACTGACTTACAAAGCCAGGACTTTGGGGAAGCTTTTCAAGGCATTTTCTTGGGGCTGCATCATTGGCTAACGTTTTTCAAATGACTCTCAAAAGTAGGTGTTACCATTCTTTGGTAATCCTGAAAGTCAACAAGCATAATGCTTTGTTGAGCGTCCCTTAAAACCATGGCCGTGACCTAGTCTGGTTTTGCTTTGACTGTACCACTTCCACCTTTTGCTAGTCAGGCCTCTGACTGCTTGTTGTCTTCACAATTGTACCAGTAAAGCCATGTTTCATAGTTTATCGACAGTTGCACGAAGGCATCCTTCAGGATTTGAATCTCTGTTTACATTTTTTTTGGGGTGGGAAGCTCCGCCCTTCTCTGCACCTGATCCAGGCACAACAGCTTTGCCGTCCATGGAACAAACTGTTTGCTCAACTTTAATTTTTCCTTTAGAATCGTGTAAGCTGGAAAAATTAGGGGTGGCATGTGATTCTGCTGTTGTTGGTTCTCCTCACGTAGAGCATGGACAAGACTGTTGACTTGTAGTTGATGTGGATGGCCTGTGGATTTCATCTTCTTCATTGTCTTGTCCCTTTTTCAAACAAGTTTGCCGTTTGTAAATGGATTTCTCTGGGGCATTGCCCCTGTAAACTTTATCCAAGCCTCAGTTATTTCACCATTCTTTCACCTAAGCTGCATAGTAAATTTGGTGTGCCCCCTTCAATTTTAGCAGCATTCATGTTGTTCTGAGAGAACCTCTTTTCAGACAGATCTCTTCTCCTTTTAAATACCTCAGGCATGTTGAACAATTAGTACAAGTTGATTTTGGTACACATTCTTATTTTTTAAATCCATGCATAGGGTTTTTAAAAATAATTAGATTGTCCTTGAACTATTTGAAGAACCCTTGTATAGGTGGGACACTGGTATCCCAAGACACCAGAGGAGCACGAACATTAAGTGTAACTTATATGTCCCTTAGGTCATGAACAAATTACATGTAGGTTGTTTAATTAGTGAGGATCAGCAAGGAACACAATTAGAGTGTCTCAGTGGTTAATGCAGACTATCATTGTTGATAAATCTGTTTATTATAGTTGGGTCATGTTAGTTTCTTTGATTGTTGCCTAGCCACCCTTGAAAATGATAGATGAATAAAGAAGGCAGTGGTAGTGATTGTTCTCTGTAAAGGCTATGCGATTGTACTTGTCAAACAAGGATTGGGTTGCCAATACCCAAGAATGGAATACCTGTGCCATATGCTGTTTGTGTGCTTGATATCCTGGGTATCAGTTGATAATCTGAGTTGCTCTATAAACCGTTTGAATCCTCAACCTGATATCTAGATATGGACTTGGACCCAATGGTGGCATAGTGACCTCACTCAATCTCTTTGCTACCAGATTTGATCAGGTATGTCTGACTTAAACTCATGGACAGGACTATGGTAAAACTTGTGACTTAAAATGCCTTAGCGTGAACTCTGAGAAAGAAGAGCAATACACTTGAATATAATTATAGAAAATAGGAAGCGTTTTGGTAGGTAATAAGTAGGCTATGAGAAGATCAGTGCTGGGAAGTGTTTCATATTCAATATTTGTAATAGCTAATAAAACACAAAACCAAGACACCTACGTTCTTAGGCATTATTGGCTTTTTGTGCTGTTTCTGGAATGGTGGGACGGGGGTGGGTGGGCCACTTGGAATGGGCATGGGGTGGAAAGATAATGGGGATTTTCACTTGTGGCAGGTATTTGTCATCCTTTAGATTTTTCTCTGGTCACCTTCAAATTCTGTCAGAATAACCATTAATTTATTACCCTGATTTGATTGAATGAGACAGGATATTAGCATTTTATGGATGTGCCAAGAGATAGAACTTGACCATGAAAAAGTCACTCTCCAGCCTTTCATGCCCTTGTGCTATGCGCAGGGTGTTGTGACAGTGTTGCTGATGTGGATGTGTTTCTGTACATCAGTGAGTGTATTAGTTAATGCAGTAAGAATAAGAACACTGGGACTCAGGAGGTATACCACTCTGGAGAAGGCTCTGATTTTGCATTGGAACTTGATCTTGTGTTGTTTTCCTCTTAGGTGATGAAATTTATTGAGAAGGCCCAGAACATGTATAAGTGAGTAGTTACAGGTTGTTATTTTTTTAAATCATTTTATTGGGGGCTCATACAACTCTTTTTTTAAAAAAATCATTTTATTGGGGGCTCATGCAATTCTTATCACTATCCATACATACATTCATTGTGTCAAGCGCAAATATGTACATTTGTTGCCATCATCATTCTCAAAACATTTGCCTTCCACTTGAGCCCTTAATATCAGCTGCTCATTTTTTCCCTCCCTCCCCACTCCCTCCTACCTCATGAACCCTTCATAATTCATATATTGTTATTTTGTCATATGTTACACTGTCCGATGTCTCCCCCTGCCCTCTTCTCTGCTTTCCATCCCCCAGGGAGGAGGCTATACGTGGATTCTTGTAATCAGTTCCCCCTGTAGTTCCAGTTTAACACCTATTTTTAATTTCTATAATTGGCACATTAGTAAGTGTTGGGAAAGATTCTAGGAAACTATCAAGCCCTGAAAGAGTTAAGATTGCGATGAAGTGTAGACCAAAAACATTCATTAAGATTTAAACCTGTAGAGCTAAATCAACTATTATCCCATCTCTAAATTTTCTGTTACACCTTTCCAACCCTTCTTTATATGGGTATAGGTTACATGAGGCAAGGAATCAATTTTTTAAAATAAAAAAACATTTTTAAAATATAAAACCATACTTCCTATTGTCATTACCTGCAGTTACCCGATGCTAGATTCTTAATCTGTTTTTATTTTTTAAGAAAGAAAGAAAATTCATTGTTTTTCTAAAAGACATGAAGGAACATCAAAAAGTTGGGGGGATAGTTCAGTTATCTTTTAATTCCACTTTTCCACAAATTTATTTCTCAGGGAATTTTTGACAATATCATTTAGCAAATGTCTGCAGTTCTTTACATAAAGCTTTCTCTTCTGTTTTGTCAATTGTTATTCTTCATTTTGGAGATGTTGAGGTTTTTCAAAACTGTAAGTCCCTACAGAAGCAGACGGCCCCGCCCCTCTCCTGTAGAACTGTCGTTGAGCCGGAACCACTGAGTGAGCGGCCAACAGCCCAGTGCCAGCCCCAGCACCAGCAGAGCGCGTCCAGAAATGATCTGCATTCAGAAAGAATCAAATTCCTCTTTCAAGGAAGCAAGTCTATTTAAATAAGAGATAATAGTCCTTAAAGTAAAAAGTACAAAGTGAAAGATATTGCAGGAATGTTTGAAACTTTAGATTTCTCCAAGGTAGCGCTAATCTTATGGTGGGGCATGCAGAATGATAGCCCCATTGTATCCATCAACTTTTTGAAGCCTTTTCGTATCTGCTCATTTTAAAGAATTCAAACCAGGCACATTCTGATTCCTACAAGAAATAACGCGTTTATATTTTTTGACTAGCCTTCCATATTTCTATGCCTACATATATCGGTAGAAAATTGAGTTGGATGCATTTTTTAAATACAGGACCTACAAGAGATACTTTTTAAAAAAAATATAAAACCTTTACTGAGGTATATTTAACATACTATAAAGCTTACTCTTTTTTTTTAAGCTTACTCTTTTAAAGTATACATTTTAGTGGTTTTTAGTCTCAAAATTATCAATTGTCAACATTTTCATTTCCTGACAAAGGAAGCCCACCTACTCATTAGCCGTCACTCCCTGTGCCAGCCCCTGACATTCACTTTCTGCTCTATGGATTTACCTGTTGGGGACATTTCATGTAAATACCATTCCATCATACCACATGCGGTCTTTTGTACTTGGCTTCTTTCACGTAGCCTAATGTAGTCAAGGTTTATTCTTGATGTTGCCTGGAACAAGACTTTTTATTGCTGAATAATATTCTTTATGGATATGCCACACTTTATCTTTCATCAGCTGATGGACATTTGTATTGTTTTGAAGTTTTGGTTCATGTGAATGTTGC
Source organism: Tenrec ecaudatus (assembly GCF_050624435.1). Classification (NCBI taxonomy): domain Eukaryota; kingdom Metazoa; phylum Chordata; class Mammalia; order Afrosoricida; family Tenrecidae; genus Tenrec; species Tenrec ecaudatus. The sequence goes on from NC_134546.1 coordinate 18,578,975, forward strand.
CATGAAAGTCCCTGTGTAAATTGTCACATGCAAGTGTGTCGCAGTGCTCTTGTGCGCGCTTACAAGTGGAGTTGCTGGATCCTGCGGTCACTTGGTGTGTAGCTGTGCATCTGCCAGAATGTATAAAGGTTTCAGTTTCTCCCTATTCTTGCCAACAGTTGTAGTTACTTGCTTTTTTAATTAATTAAAACATCTGGATACACATCATTCCCACTTTCTTTTAAAGTTTTTTGGTTAGCTCTAGCTGATAACCAATTGGCAGGCTGGTGTGCTGTTAATTAACTCCCAAACTCGCTGCCATCAGATCAGTCAAGACACATCGTGACTTCTCTGGGTTTCTGAGACTGACGGTTGACAGGAATAGAACTTTGCCCCTTGGGGCTGCTGGTGGTTTTGAACTGCCAACCATACAGCTCGCAGCCCAAAGCATAACCCCTACACCACCAGGGCTCCTGCATTGTTAAATAGTCACTTTTAATGGTTTTCAACAATTGCTTTGTGAACAGCACTGTTCACACAGAATGAGCTCTGTTGGAGTCAGGCAAGTAAAGATGAGCAGGTCCAACACTGGTAGTTCTCCACTCCTCCTCTGCCCCTCCCCTGCCAGTGGGATCGGTGCTAGTTGAAACACCGCGAGACTCAAGGTCAGTCGTGCTCTTTCCTTTTTGACCGTCGCCCCTGGCTCGTTGGGAACCTCTGGGTAATGTCGAGGGCCCTGACAGTGCTTCTGCCAGTGTTCTCTTTGCTTTCATGGAGTGGCAGATGTTGGCCATCCGTCCTTGGCCAGTCTGAGGGGCAGGCCTAGAAAAACCAGTTTAAAACAGAAACATCAAAGAAAACAAACGGTCAAATATAAAGGCACCAGATGTAATTTGAAAGTGTATGACAGTAGAAAAAGTGACATAAAACTGGAGAAAAATGGTTTATGTTAAAATAAGTGTTTATCTATTGGTGTGTTTGGTACTTGTTAAATGATTCCTGTAAAAGTCAGGGTCTGATCATGAAAAATGTGAAGTAGCTAGGAATCATGTTTTCTTGATTACATAAATTATTGCAGTTCTAAAGATCAGTTCCCTGACTCCCTGTTATGAAAGATGAAGCACTTACGTAGTTGCTCTCACATCCCCCTCAGGCCTTCTGGTTTATATTGCGTTTACGTCGCCATGTTAATATTTTCTCATTTTATTCCGTACCCACAGTCAAATGAGTTCAGTGCTCGCGTATTTTAAACCACGCTTTCATTTCTACTGTTTCTATTTCAAGTTGTCTCCTAGTTGGCAGGATTTCAATGACAGTGAATTCAGCCCTGGTTTCCCTTGAGTTCCAAATATCTACCTATATGCCGAATGTTTGTGTGATATTAGAGCTGGGCATGATAGTCACATTTTCTTTCTCAAACTTTTTCCCCGTTTTATTCTTGAAGTGTACTCATTTGATCTATACACGCCTCAGTCTTACACCTCATTGTTGAACAGGCCATATAAAAATATCTAGGAGCATTGTCTACTATTTCAGTCAGATTTAGTTCTTCATTTCAGGAAAGTTTTCTTGTGTTATATCTTGTAAAGCTTTTTCATGGACTCCAGTTAACCTCTACGATAATTTTTATTTATCTGGCTTTCTTTTAGGTTCCCCCTAATTGCTGTAACTTCCCTGCTTCTTTACTTCTTAATGTACGTTAATGTGTACTATTGAGCATTTCGTCAATACAGGTCTGGGGCGAGGGTGAGAGAAGGGAGAATGACCCCCGTTGTGTAAAATCAGGAAGGCATCTGGTCCCAAGACCCTGCAAGAACCTTGTCTAGACATTCTGTTTACTGTGGTACAGTGTGAGTCTTCAACCTCCGAAGTCCTGCTTGGATTTCATTTCAAGTCACAGATATTTCAGGCAAATTATTTTTTCTGCAACCAGAGGGAATGGCCAGGAGAAAGGAGGGCTCGGTACAGGGTTGTCAGTCTTCATTGAAAAACCTTGGTTTTGCTTTAGGAACAATCCTTATTGTGTCTCTCTGCTCCAGAATGTTCTCTTTCTTTTGCTACCAAGTTTGAAGTTTATTGGATACAGTAATTTTTTTGTTTCTACTTTGCTATTTCTTGGTTTGCCCTCACCTCTATTTTACTATTTCAGCATCATTTTATTAGGTCTTAAAAGAATGAGTAGCAACCTCCATTCACCATTTTAATCTAGAAGGTACACATTAATTACTTGAAAATATTTTTGCTCAAGTGAGAGAGCCAGCCAAACTCGTAGCTGCACGTGAATCGGTGTGTTTTGTGTGCTACCACTGAGTTAGTAGTGAGTGTGCACATCTGGATTCCAGTGTTTCGCTCGAGACTCCTGTGGTGGAACGCTAGACAAAGGGGCCTCCGTAGTCCATTGCTAGCTTAGGCTTTTGGGGTTTGGAATTTTCCTCGGAGTCCCGGCCCTCTGCTTTCCCAATTTTTGAGTGCTTTTCTTGTCGTTGATCATAGAATATATTTAATCATTGCAAACGTTTACACACTAGTTTTAGCATCCATTGATAACTTTTGCCTGAATCAATAATGATAAAAATTATCAAGTGATGCTTTCTAATGCCATCTTTTTTTGTTAGCTGCCTTTTGAGTGAAAGGAAGAGCTTCCGTTTCTACTCCATCCATAAATTACACATAATACAAAACTGCCCATTTTAACCAGCTGTCAGATGTCATCAGTGATCTTACAAGATGGTTTGTGGAGAGATTTACATTCTGGTTTGGCTTGTCCATTTTTATACAGTGTACATCTAGGAGCAGCACCGTGCCGCCTCTGATTTCTTAGAGCAGTGCACACTGTGCTGCTCCTGCCATTAGCTTGAGGAATCCAGTTGGATTGGGCAGTGAGCAGATCCCCTTACAGTCTCAGATGACTGATAAATAGTCTTTAAAAGACAAGTAAGATAAATAAGTAGTATTTTGTGTGATGGGATCTCTCGGCAGTGCACAAGTTTGAACACTTGTAATGATCTCTCGACACAGATATGTCTTGATCGACACACCAGGACAAATAGAAGTATTTACCTGGTCAGCTTCTGGGACAATCATCACTGAGGCCCTGGTGAGTATTCCAGAACCTGTTTCTGAAAGTAACTAGAGGACTAGACTGATTGCTGGCATTTTATGAGAAGGGGGAGTCGGAGAAGCTCTGCATTCCCAACCTAAAGTGGCTTTCCCTTACTCAGGAAATTGGGAGATAGTTTGGGGGGAAAGTCATGAGCCCTCTGACCAGGCTTTGGTTATTTTTGTGGCTTTAGGCATCCTCATTTCCAACAGTTGTCATCTATGTAATGGACACATCACGAAATACCAACCCAGTGACCTTCATGTCCAATATGCTCTATGCGTGCAGGTAATTGATTGTGGGCATGGTAGTCCAAGGCATAAGGCCTCCTCCTCTTCCCTTCTCTCCCTTTGCTTCTGTAATGCTACTTCGTCCTGAGTGCTCACCCTACATATGTACTTCTTCCGATTTGCCACTCTGTGTCATGATTGTGCGGGGGAGGTCAGAGAGAAAAGAGGCACCCATGCCAACGACGTTTTCTACAGCAATTGCTGCTCTTCCTTAGCTTGTTATAAAAGTGGGTGGTCTGTGACTGTGAATCTTGTGGTGATTACCCCTATGTGAATGAAATCCAAGTGTCAGTACAATAGGGCTCCCTGGTCTAAATGCTGTTTATGTGTGTCATGCTAGGTAGGGTGAAATTGTTCTGTGAGGAGAGACTGAATAAAGGTGCATCTGGGACTCTGAAACGCAGAGGCTTGCATGACTGGTGGTGCCCTTAAGAGAGGAAGGGCACGCCTCACTAGTGTTTGTGTGTGCGTAAAAGCCACCCCGCCGGCCTTGTCTGACATTACTCAGGATGCTCCTTCTGATTAAATGAATGTAAGTCCTATCAGTAATCATGTTTTGATATTTGCTTTTCAGCATCTTGTATAAAACCAAGCTGCCTTTCATTGTGGTCATGAATAAAGTAAGTGCCTGCCTCCTGTCGAGAGTTAGCATGTCCCCCCAGCACCTCCCCATTGTTGGGGGACTTAGGTGGATCAGAAGGTCCTGGGAAACAGGGTCGAGCTTTACTGAAAGAGAGTCATGGCCACTTTAGGAAATTAATTCAATCAGGTTGAATGAAAATTAGTTGAGATAGTCTCTTGACCTTAATGTAATCAGTTATTTCTCAGCCCATGACTGTAAATGGGGGTGAACTGCTAGTATGTTGGAAGACATAATAAAAACTAAACCAGAAAAGAAAACCTTCCCTGGCATTGGTGATGGTTAGGATACAAGGGACGGCTCACTTGACTCCAGAGCCAGGAATGTGCTGGTGTCCACTGCGGCTGTGCTCCCTGCGGGTCTGCTTTGAGTAAGAGAATGGAGACCTCCTTTTAATTTTATATGCTACAGACCAACGCGAGCTCTTTGTGGTTTGCTATGGTAGAAGAGGAAATGAGGGGAGAGGAAAATATGCATGATGTGACACAAACTTCTGATTAAATGACCTTTGCCATTGTCTGCTGTCTCATCTAATTGCCAATGACTCTCTGCTCTCGGGCACAGACTGACATCATCGATCACAGTTTTGCCGTGGAGTGGATGCAGGATTTTGAGGCTTTCCAAGATGCCTTGAATCAAGAGACTACCTACGTCAGTAACCTGACTCGTTCCATGAGCCTCGTGTTAGATGAGTTTTACAGTTCACTCAGGGTAAGCTTTAACTGTTCGGTGGTATATAATAAATAATAAATGAGTGCTACTTTATGATGGTCATCAAAACATTTTTATTGTCCTATTATTTTAAAGATGTTTCAGTGTATCTGAGAGTGTTTCTTTAATATTATTACACATAGAAAGGTAATTATGTACTAAGGCAAACACGTAACTGATGTTAGATGTGAAATGTTTCTAACTGTTCTGGCTTAATGTGCAAACTTGACTAAAAAGACATTTGGGAATGTAAATTGGGGTGGGATCCACGGGTGGTTGTATGTTTCTAAGCAACGGCCTGAGATACTAATTTCCACAGGGAATAGAGTGGTGTGGTGTGGAGGAGATAAGCCCTGATTGATACCATAGTAGTTCGGTCCTAATTCCTTCCTTTCCAGGACCTTATTTTCTATAGACTTATTTTTTGTCTTTGACTAAACATGCCATGTGCCTAAAGTCTCTACACTGCTTCGGAAGGTTTTCTGGCGTTTGAGTGGCCATACAGCCCAGTAGAAGGCATCTTGTTTCCTTACTGCGTTATCGTGTTTTGGCAGGTGGTAGGCGTCTCTGCTGTCCAGGGCACAGGCTTAGAGGAGCTCTTTGGGCAGGTCGCCAGTGCTGCAGAAGAATATGAACGGTGAGGACAAAGGGCCATCTTCCTGAGGGCATTCTTAGAATTCTGATCGAGTAGCAGGTTTTTAAAAATCATTTTATTATGGGGTTATACAACTCTTATCACAATCCGTGCATACATCAATTGTGTAAAGCATTTTTGTACATTCATTACCCTCATCATTCTCAAAACATTTGCTCTCCACTTAAGCCGCTGGCATCAGGTCCTCTGAATAGCAGTTTTAGCAGACGGAGCACTTCGGTTTGTGTGGGGTGTGTGATATGTTTCCTCCGCATGTGTGTATTGGGTCTGACCACATGTCTGCGCAACAACTCCCATTGTCTTTCTCAAAAAGTTTACGGCAGCGGTTCTCAACCTGTGGGTCGCTACTCCTTTGGAGATTGAACGACCCTTTCACGGGCCGCCTGATTCATAACAGTAGCAAAATTAACAGTGATGAAGTAGCAATGAAATATATTTTATGGTTGGGGGGTGGTGGTGACCACAACATGAGGAACTGTATGAAAGGGTTGTGGCATTAGGAAGGTTGAGAACCACTGGTTTAAGTAGACTTATAAAAGTCTGCTGGTGATTATTGGGCGGTTAAGAGTACAAGTCGTGGGGCACTGATCACAGTGAATGGCACACACCCCCATCCAGGGGGAAGAACAACAGAAACCAGAGGGGGAGACAGTGGTCGGTGTGAGATTTTAAAATAATTAACAATTTACAATCTATTAAGGAGCTACAAAGGTTGGGGGTGGGTGGTAGGGATAAAAAGAGGAGCTGATCCCAAGGGCTCAATGGAAAGTAAATGTCTAGAAAAGAACGATGGAATATCTGTACGAATATGTCTGATACAATTGATGTATGGTTTGGAACAAGAGTTATAAGAGCCCCCAATAACATGATGGGAAAAAAAAGTACAAGTCATACCTCTGTAAAGAGCCAAATTTTTAGCATGGTGAACCTTACATCTATGCGGGATCTACTCCGCTGTGTCACTGTAAGGCGGAAGCTTCCGCAGGTAATAAGTAACTGCATGGACATGTGTTCAATAGAACCACATATAGCGCTTGTGCTTTAAAACAACCTCAAACACCATTATTTTCATCTCAGATAAGAAACTGTTTACTTTTTGTTCTCCCAAGATAATCCTGATTGCCTTACATAAAAATTTAAATCTCAAGATTTAAAAAGTTGAAAAAAAATCCATCTTGTTGCCTTTAAAAAACAAAACAAGCAAGAAGTCAAGAAAATCCACTCATACTTTAGGTCCTTCTCCAGCATTTTTAACGTGGTTTCCATGTAGCAAAACCTGATGTAATTTAGTAATCCTTCTGGTGTGATTCCAGATTGTCACATCTTCCAATACCATGGTGACAAAGTCATCAAAACCTGGAAGCATGCCAACAGTTTCCTTAGCACGTGTCATCCCAGTGTGAATCCTCTACCCTATGCTTGTCCACAAGCTCTGGAGGCAGCATCTGCGCTGGGCTGGTAGTAGCGTTAGCTACCCAAGCTGCGCCAGAACCAGAGCTTGCACTTAACCTTTAAGCCCTAATCTGAGAACAATCAGTTCTTAGGATGTGGCCCTGCTCAATCCTTACACCACGAAATACTTAGGATTACTGAAGATACGGATGCCATAGTGCAGTGTGGTGAAAAAATCACCTGGTGTCCAGCTGTCAGAATAACACTGGGGGCTCTTAAAACCTTGTCCTAAATTTAAAGCAAGAGGCCATCTAAATCAGTGCGTATCAAAGCCGGTGCAGAGAGAAGCACGTCATCCTGCGTGATACAAAAATAGTCAATAATAAAACCAAAGATCAGAGGAGGGATTGTGTTAGAGCTTAACTTCTGAGCCCCTGGTCTGCAGAAGCCCAGAGTTCATTTGCAGTCTCCATGGGGATTAAGTCTCCATTGAATTCCTTGGACCATTGACCTTGGATGTGACTAGCCTTGTCCTCATGGAGAGTGCACTGGAAATTGGACCGCTGCTGATACTGATTACCTATATGCTTGAGTAGAACCGACCCAAATATCAGCCGAGGCACCTAATTTTACCACAAAAACTGCATTATAAATGTGCTGAAAAACTCGGCTTCTACACGAGTATATACGGTAATTTTTAGCATCTTACTGTTTACTCTTTTGACTCATTTTAAATTTGTTCTTGTTTTTATCGTGCTTTCTTTTGGATTGAAGTTTTTATTGGGTTATTGTTGGGATTTTTTGTTCTTTCGGTATGGTTTTATTTATGTGAAATCCAAGATAAGTAAATGTATAGACAGTAGCTAGATTAGTTGTTGCTTAGAGTTATGGCAGGGCAGGTTTGGGGAAAGGGGCTAGTACCAGTGCGTTATGCTCAGAAACAAGCAGCAGATTGAATTTGACGTGCTTCTGTGATTAAGAGCATAGGCTTTGGATTCAGACAGGTGCAGGCTGGATTTCTGTTAGACTTAATGGCAAGTTTTCCACATTTATAAAATAGGAATAATACTTATTGCTAAGATTGTTTTGAAGAGTATTTGAGAAAATACATATAAAGCATCTAGTATAGTTGGTGACGTAGAGTAAGGACATTTCATAATAAGTGGTTATTAATATTGTCAAGGTTAATAATGGAATTCCATTTACTTAAAAGAAAATGTTCTCAAAACACCTATATACTGTCTTAGGCCCAGTGTTTAACTAGCTGCTTATTAATATGCTTCTTTGGGCTTCTTATTTAGCAGAGATCCTATGAAATACATTGTGATTTGCAGACATATTATCTTGATTTTTAGCTCATGGTTGGTTTGGGTGTGATCAAGGCCACAAAGGGAACTATTTTCTGTATTTCATTGTTGCTCATGTTAAACCACATCATTTTACAAGGGAACTGCACAAAGTTGTGGAATAATCCCACTGTCTTTTAATCCCATCTTCCTACAAATGTTTTGAAGCCCCCTGTTTATATTCATCTTCCTGAGGCCAGTAGGCCTTCTTTTACTCATCGGCAGCACTTACCCCGACAGTGGGAGCACGCACATCAGCCACCATCTCTCTGGTGGTCACCTCGAGGCCCAGCTGTCAGAATCGTGTCTGCTTGTTTCTGGGTGGGATAAGTGAGCAGCAGGTACCTTGGGGTGGTGGTGGTTGTTGGTGTGTGTGTCTGTGTTTTTACCTTGGAGACACCATTTATTTTTAGAAATACATCTGATCACATTCATCCCAGTCTGTAAACATATTTTCTATACTCTGAACTTAAATATTTAATAAAGAACTTGCTTGACCAAAAAAAATTTTTTTTTCTCTTTTGTGGGCTTTGGTGTACCGGGGCTTTTCATTCTGTGAGAGTAAACTGTCGTGGTGACCAACCAAGACTTGTTACATCTGCCTGTCGAGTAAGCCTGGTGCCATTGCCGGGTCCTGGGAAAGTGGCAGTGATGGGGAGAGTCATGATAGATGATGAGGCAGAGGAACTAAGAAAACTTTCTCCTTTTCAGGGAGTATCGTCCTGAATATGAACGGCTGAAGAAATCACTGGTAAGGAAAGGGGCTGTATATGCGTTTCAGGGCCACTACCCCACCATTGGTGACATGTATTTGCTCGGACTATCATATCTTTTAGGTGATTGCTTATTTAAATGTGTAAAGTTGTATGTTTTTTCTGCATTATTCCTATTTATAACACACAAATACTGTTCTGGATGCATAAAGTTTCCTTAATTATTTTTCTCCTTGTATTTTAATTTTTAAAAACCCCATTTTTCTATATGCTTCTATGTCCCCAGCCCTTTTCCAAGGTCCGTTACAAGGCTCATTGTAAATTGTTTTCCTAGTCAGGATAGACCGTAGTTTACCACCCTTGGCCCAGATGATCACGTGTCCTCCCTCCATGGGCTGCCTTAGTCCTTTCACTAGTTTTCCACTACGTTTCTGCTCCATCTAATTCAACTGAAAGCTCTGTTACATAGGCTGGGCCCAAACTACTCACTCTCTGGGTCCCCAGTCAGGTCTCCCTGATCCGCCGCAATACTTAATTGTCCTCTAGTATTTGTGTAATTGCCTGGCCTCACTTAGGAATCTTAACATCTAAGGTGAGGTTCCAGAAAAATAAGCTGTTTTCTCTCTACAAAGGCCAACACACAGAGTCAGCAGCAGAAAGAGCAGTTGGAGCGCCTTCGGAAAGACATGGGTGCTGTGGCCTTGGACGCGGGGACCGCCCCAGGTACGGGAGGGTCTCCTGGTGTTAGAAACTAAGGGGAGAGTACAGTTTTCTCCACTCAGCAGGAATATTGCATGCATGTGTGTGCATACGTATATTAAAGAGACAGTGATAAAATGTATTTTTAAAATAATGATTTGGAATGATGTAAACACTTGAAAGATATATACACCTGCACTTTGGGGCTTAAGGAAGTTTTTGTCAACGTTATTTTGTAACACCATCCTAATTTGTTTTTAGTGTTTATTTTGACCTAACTTGAGGTTTAAGAGAAGCATGGCCATACACCACTTCACCCGGTTACCTTAGACATGACCTTTGTGCCTCGCTCATGCATCCTTCTTTGTCATCAATAACATACAGTACTTATAAGTGCATATATTTACGTGTAAGTTTTTATGTTCATAAAGATGTAAACATATGTATTTATACATTATACATACACAGATGTGTTACTATTTTCCGAATCAGTTAAGAGTACATTAAAATGACTTACCTTTGCTCTTGAATCATTCAAAAATATTTCTTAAACTAGGCGACATCTGAAAGCTTGCTTTTTAATTCCATTTTTCCATAAACTTTTTGAAGCCCCTCATGCAATTGTCTAGTGTGTAGACCTTTTTTCGATGTTGGACCTGTGAGCATTTTATAGCAACGGAAAACCCTGACTGAATTGCGTTAGTTTGTCGATGGTCTTTGATCAGGAACGGTTCCTCATTCGGTCCTTACACGTGGCAACTTTGAAGCCTACAGTGGAGACCTCTTCGATTACCAAGGGTTCTCCAGTGTCTGTTTCTCATGGTGTCCTCGATTTGCGTGAGGAGACGCATTCCTACCAGACCTTTATGGAAGTGAACTTCTTTGTAGTGCATCAAATCAGGAGAGATACGGTGTTCTTACTGGTGATAGTAACTCCGATTCTTTGGGTGAGCTGTTGTGTGTCAGTAAGAAGTATTTTGAAAACAAAATGGCATTTTGTGTGGATGACACGTTGAGATTATGATGGTTAGGTACAGTCAGGCTCTTCCTGTGTGCAACAGAAACACTGCCGGATCCTGCGCCACGCTCAGAATTGTTAGGGTGGCGCCTCTGCTTGCAGCCACTGAGTTAATCCAGCTCATTGAGGGTCAGTCGCTCAGAGGTGCTGGCTCTCCTGCAGTCTTCCTCATCACTGCCCAGCTTTCATAGCATACGAGGTGATGGCAAACCCACGGCTGGGCTCAGTCAGACCTTTGTCCTCAAGGTGATATCTTTTGTTTTTTTAATCGTTTTATTAGGCGCTCATACAACTCTTACCACCATCCCATACCTACATTAATTGTGTCAAGCGCATTTGTACATTCATGCCCTCATCATTCTCAAAACATTTGCTCTCCACTTAAACCCCTGGAATCCGCTCATTTTTTCCCTTCCTCCCCGCTTCCCCCTCCTTCATGAACCCTTGAGAATTCATAAGTTACTATTTTGTCATATATTACACTGTACGATGTCTCCCTTCACCCACTTTTCTGTTGGCCGTCCCCCAGGGAGGAGGTTATATGTAGATCCTTATAATTGGTTCCGTTTCCAACCCACCTTCCCTCTACCCTCCCGGTATCCCCACTCTCACCACTGGTCCTGAAGGGATCATCCGTCCTGGATTCCCTTTGTTTCCAGTTCCTCTCTGTATCAATGTACATCCTCTGGTCTGGCTGGATTTGTAAGGTAGAATTGGGATCATGATAGTGGGGGCGGGGGGGAGCAAGCATTTAGGAACTAGAGGAAAGTTGTATGTTTCATCGTTGCCACCCTGCACCCTGTCTTTTGCAACATATATGCCAAATGTAATAGATTTCTTTTTCTTTAAGTAGACTTTTTTTCTTTTTAGAATGGTTTTGGATGTTAGAGGGCAATTGAGAAGAGTTCTCATATACTCCACTGGTTCTTCTCTTTTTCCTCTAATATTTGTTCATTTTGTCCTTGAGACTATAGACAGCAAAATCAGACACCAGATTCAACACTTTTAGACATTTATAATTCAGTGACATTGTTTCTATTCAAGTTGTGGCAGCCATTTCTAAGTTACTACTTCACTAACATAAACTCCCTGCACTTACAGGTTTGTTTGATTTCTTGGCTGCTGTTCCCATGGGCATTGATGATTGTGGTTCTCAGTAAAACGAAATCTTAGACAACATCAATCTTTTTTTCCATTTATCATCATGTGACTGGTCCAATTGTGAGGCTTTTTGCTTGCTTCATGTTGAAGTGTAATCCATCTGGAAAGCTGTGGTCTTTGAACTTCACCAGCAGGGCTTCAGTCCCTCTTGACTTGCAGCATGCACAGCTGGGAGATTCACAGATGGCAGGCTCTTAAGTCCTGGCCCGTGCTCTTCTTCACGCAGTGCGGCCTCGGGGCTTGCTTTCTCAGCATGCAGCTTGAATAGCACGGTCAGGGGCTCCCACCTGGGCACATCCTTTTCCTCTTTTGGAACCTTTGAGTGGTCTGAATGGCTGCCTCTTGGTCTCTGACCAGGTTCTGCACGAACACAGTGAAGTGGTCTAAAATTCCCATTTGCCATGTCATCCATCCCTCATTACCCTCAACACGGTAGAATGCCGTTGTAATGACACCATAGGACAGAATGTTTTGAGACCAGTGATTTTTTAATCCGGAGATAGCTTGTTACATCTGTGGACCTTGTGCCTCCCTCCATTTCCACCTGATTGGGATGGACAGCCCTTGGATTAGTGGGGCAGGGCTGCGACAGCCCCGTGCAGTCTGCGTCTACATTGGATGCGCTGTGGTTTTGTCTTCACAACACTAGCATTTTCTTTCCCCTCGTGCATGTTGCTTTGAGGACGAGTGTGCCAGCCTCCTTCCTGTGTCTACAAGAGAAGCACAGAACCACTGGGAGGAGGAGTTGCTGGGAACTGGCTGGCTTTACCAGCTAAGTCAAGGTTCTCCTGTTCACACTTGTTGCACATCTCCTTAATCTCAATTTCTCTGTGTCATGGGCCCAGGGAACATTCATGCATACGCCAAATGGCAAATATTAAATCTGCCACAAAGGGCCTGCTACATTCATAACTGGCTAACTCCCCTTCTGTCGGGGCATTCTCAGTGAATCTGAGGAAAAAGTTATTGGAGAGGCTTACTTCTTAGTTGAGCCGCATGCCCTGTGTTATCCTTTCTCAGAGCCTCAGGGGCCCCTGTAAAACTGCTCATGAGGTTGCTGCCTTAGGCCATCCTTAATCCTCCATCGCACTCCCTCCCCAGCACACGAAGGGCTCTCAGATTTCTCAAGTTCTTGAATAGAGTGGTCATGCACTTGTATTTAATCACAAATGCTTTTACCTTGTCAAATTATAATGGTAATGACTGATTTAAAATGACTTTTTTTGTGTGTGGAGTGATGTAGTCACGACGTGTGTTTTCTCCAGACAGCGTATCTTCTGCGATGGACCCTTCTGACTTGATCTTGACCCGAGGAACCTTGGATGAGGAGGATGAGGAAGCAGACAGTGACACCGATGACATTGATCACAGAGGTGAGCAGAGCCCGAGGGGTATCCTGACCCCACAGTAAGTGCTCAGAAGCCTCTTTTGGGAGGAAACATGCAGCCAGCAGCGAGGAGAGCAGAGGAAACAGCACTGAGGATGGAAGTTGTCAGCCTTCCAAGGGAGGGATTCACATTAATGTGTGGACCGGCTTTTATTGGTCTTACGTCATCTCATCTTTTGAGCCTCACTCAATTTGAGGAGTTCAGGATTCCGGTTTGTGGGTTTTGCTATTGTTTCAGGAATATATGAGGGAACTTTTAAAAGTTCTTGGAAATATTACATTCTTTTCTTTCCATGTTTCATGAACTTTATGAAGCCCTTTCTCATCAATAGTCCTCAACCAGTCAGAAAGGGTTGTAACAGTGCGGATGGCTGGGCTCTGGCTACCAATCAGCATTCTACTTGCCATGCTTTTATGGGCTATGAACGAACCCATTTCTTGAAATAACCCTAAGATTTTGGTCCTCGTACAACCAGGAGCAGTGCTTCCTTACTCCTGTATGCTGACGAATACATTGCTTCATTTAGTCAGATTTATTGATGTATAATTTAGAAATAGTAAACCTTACCCCAGAAAGTTCCTCCCTCTCTTTACACAGCTCCGGGCAATGCTTGTTCTGCTCTCTGTGCCTACTCTTGCCTTTTTCAGAATTTAATCTAAGAACCACATAGTATTTGGCTTTTTGCATTTCACGTCTTTCACTCAGCAAATATTTTTCCCCATCCTTTCGAAAGTTTGCATGCACTTTGTCTCATGAAGAGCAAAATGCTTTTGAGTGGGTGTTTTGCTTGAGTTTATTGTGTAATATTCCATGATTTGGATGTGCCACAGTTTATCCATTCACTAGTTGCAGGACGTTGAGATTGTTTCCAGGTTTCAGCCATGACGAATGAAGGTGCCATCAGTATTCACAAGAAGGTCTTTGTGAGGACCTTTCGTTGCTCCTGGGAAAATGTACCTTAGGACGGGGACCGCCTTATTGATTCCTCTGGGGAAAGTGTGCTCCCTGCTCAGGAGTAAAGAAACTACATTTTGGGCTACACAGTTAGCTAACTGCATGTTTCTTTGCCAGCAGTGAGCACTTTTGTTTCGTAGCCGATCTGTCTGGTAGACTGACAAAGCATTCGTCATCTTTCTCCCCTTCAGTTACAGAGGAAAGCCGGGAGGAGCCATCGTTCCAGAATTTTATGCAAGAATCAATGGCACAGTACTGGAAGAAAAACAACAAATAGGCAAGACTGGAGGAAATACTTCGTCAGTAGTTCCTTGAAGTGTAAGATTTTGAACTCTACGCAGCAGGCACTCTCCTGCCCTGGCGGGGTGGACACAGGTTCCTTACTGAGATTGCCGCGACTTGGATGAAGCCAGGATGGAAGACCCTTGCCACTGGAAGGCAGACGCTGCTTTCTCTTCACTTTCCCTCAGACAAGGATGCACCTTGGATGCTCTTGGGAGCTGTGTCCCTTGAGGCCTGAAAAGGCTGCAAGTGTATTATTTAGAATTCAAATACCTTTTGCTGCTGATGGACAGGTGGATGAGAGAGCTCTGTTACTCTGTTGACTTCAAATCTTTTTGGTTGGATCTGCAGCTTCTACTTTCCTGGCACCTTGCTCTAGATCCTACACTATGAATTCCTCTCCTGTTAGGAGCAAGGGGGAGGGGGAGACTAAGCTTGCTCAGGGGCAGTGGAGTCCCCTTGGCAACCAGTCCATGTTGGTCTGAAATGTGACTCCAGGGCTGTTGGAGACCGGATTAAAGCAGAAGCAACCTCTTGATGACTTGGATAAAATGTTTTTCAGTTTATAAACTGACCTGTTGTAATTTCAGATTGGAAAATTCTATTATTGCAAATAGATGTGTCCTGTTCAGTAGGGAGGCTTAAAGCCACATGTCCAGACCTGTCTAAAGGAGGGGTGATGTTTAACAACCCCGTGTGCATACATATCTAGCGACCAGGCACGCAGCCAGGCTGTTCGTATTGTTTGCGCTGTTGAACGTTTTGTTGGTTTACTTAATGCCATCATGGATTTGGGCCATGTGCATGCCCCGTTTCACAGCCATGGTAAGGTGGGCCTACCTCCACATTTTTGATGGTGTCTTAAAACAGTAGTTCTTTCTAGAATAGTGGCTCTCACCCTCCTGATGATGTGGTGGTGACCCATATGTGGGGTCTCTGCCTGGAGACGGTCTTAGAGGACTCCTGTGAAAGGGTTGTTTGACCCCTCAAGGGGCCATGACCCCAGGTTGAGAACCACTGTTCTAGAAGCTATCTAGACTAGTTGGACAGTATCACTCCCTGAGGGGCACTGAACTGATCCAAACTCGCTGCCATTGAGTCAGTGCTGACTCAGTGCTGTCCCCTGTGGGGTTCTGGGACACTGTTTGCAGGAGTAGCAAGCCCAGTCTTTCTCCCTTGGGGCTGCTGGAGGTTTCAAACTGCCCGTTGTGTGGATCGCAGCCAAACTTACAACCATCAGGGGGGCTACAAAAGCAGAAACCTACCCTTTATCCTGGATTATGGGCTATAGTATAAAGTTTTTAATTGTAGGGGCCCTGAGTAATTCCCCCTAAATGGTGGTGGCAGGTCAAATAACTTGGGAACTTACGGTCTGTCTCTCTGGGATTCTCAAAAGCACTCATCCCTGGATTAGGAAGCGTCAGCATCACCTGGGAACTTGTAGAAATGCACGTTGCTAGGCCCTGCTCTTGTACCCTGTGAAGCCAAACCGAGGGTGGGGCCCAGCAGTATCTAATAAGCAGCTCAGCCCTGGCATAATTCCAGGCCCTTGATTCTCAGGTACCAGTCCTCAAAATAACCTGATCAAAGGACCCTAATCTCCATCTGCTGGTGCCTAGTCTCTAAATATTCTAAACAATAAAGTTCATTTACTATGAAGTATTTTCATGTTATGCCTAGTGGATACCTTTGGTTTAAAAACAATTTGCACACTCACAAAAAACAAACTCTGAACATGGGTAGTTTTAGTGCTTTTGTACACTTCTTTCTTACAGAGTAAGTATTTAACTCCCCTGTGCTATGCACACCATGAGAGTCTGCAGACATGGAGTGTGAATCATCTTGGTGTCTTTCTCACGGACCGTGCACATACCAGGTACATAGGTACTCAGTAAATGTTTGCTGATTACATAAATTATTTCTGGAAACTGCCTGCCTGCTGGCTGCTTTCACTAATAAACAAGGGGAAACAAAGATAGGAACAATTAAGATTTAGATAAGTGAGCTAAGCATGTAGGATAATATGATTAACAAATCTACAGATTACCGAAATCAGAAGAGGTTTTTTTTTTTGGGGGGGGGGTGGAATTTGTTTATTCTCAATCCCTAGTACATTTAAGGCAATCATGTTAATAAGTTATGTCTTGGTTTTTGGTCTCTTAAAGTAGTCTACATCTTGTTAAGACTTGAATCCAGCAACAGAAAGCAAAAACAAACCCCAAAACATAACATGCCAGTGTCTCACCAAGGCACAGCACACATTTGCCGACGACAGCTCCTTACCGCTGTCCAACATCATTTACTTAACCACTTGGCTGCCATGTAGGGCAGGCACCAATGGGTGAGTGACTATGAGGGGTTTCAGAATGTTCGTGGACAGGTGGAATGAAAAGACCCTGGAATTTCCCCACAGACATTTGGAAGCGTCTCCACAAAATAGAAAGGTGACTGGTTAATCTCAACAACTGCTCATTCAGTAGTAGAAACACCATGAGTAGAACTCTGACCGAGGCGTGGACCTGTTCTCCAATGGCCCAGCAGAAATCAGGGCAGTAAGCTCAAGCCTGCTTGGCCAGCTCCTGTAGGCACCATTCATCAAGGAGGGAAAATCCAATGAAATAGAGAAAAAAGGACACAGACTGAGTCACTGGAAATAAAAAGGCAAATGGGGTGAGGATAAGCCGAGTCAGTGTAGAGTAAGACAGTGGAAGGAAATGAGCAATCTGAGTAAGCAAAAAGGCTATGTCATGGCAGACCTTTGAGAATCCATAGGCAGATAGTTTGAAAAGGCAACTAGCGATAATCTGTACAGAGTTTAGCTATTTCCTATTAGGTATCAGGCTCCCAATGACTTGAACCAAAAATACAAGTTACATTAAAAAACAAACAAAAAAAACCCCCAAAAAACCACACCTTTATGCTCACAAACGCCTCAATCCTTCTAATGTCCCTGCCGGGGAGTTCAAAGCAGGTAAGTCTTCTCAGATGTCAGAGAAATGGCTCTAGGGAAGCAAAGGTCAGTCAGGATAGGAGTCAGCGCAGTGCGCTGGTTTCCAGATAACCATTTCAGTGTTGTGTTTTGTTTGTGAAAGGTGGTTTGGTTGCTGTGGGAAACCATAAAAACAATACAAAAATAAAGCACAACCTTTTTTGGTACCACTGACGTTGGGAAAACTCACTGAGTTTCATTGTTTATGGAGACATTCTAATGAGTCCACGAAGGCTTCTTGAAGAATGTTTTAGGACATTCGTACAGAAGAGTCCCCTTTTCTCTCATATTTTCCTCATCCTCTTCTTGCAGCGCTGGTTGAAGACTGGGGAGGACCCCATGAGGCTGTCGGTGGAGTGGGACCCGTAGCTGCTATCTGAGTCTTCAGGGCTCTGCGGGATGCCGGCTTCACTCATGCCTGACATGGGCTCTTCAAAGACATCGCTGCCCAGCACACCGTGCCCAGAGACGGTGCCTTCTTCACTCTCTTGAGGCTCCATCTTCACATGGGCCAGGTTCCAAAGTGGGGAAGCATTTACCTCTGCACCTAGAAATAGAGTGAATAGAACATACTCGTGGTAAGACGGGGCAGAAGACAGTACAGCAGCCAAGGCAGATGGGTCCTTTGAGCTCAGTTTTCGCTCTGATCCTGGTACTTTGGGTACTTAGAGAATCTGGTTAAGTGTCTACTTTTCCTATCATCAACAAGGTACCAACTCTGACTATCAGCCTTTCTACTTCCAGTTCGCTGGGTAGCCTTATTTCATCCCATCACCCCATTGTATCGGGGTAGTCATGGAAGTCCCACTACACAAACCAAACCCTCTGGCATTGATTAGATTCTGACAGGGTCTCCCTCCAGGACAGAGCAACTGCTCCTTAGGGTTTCTGAGACGGACAATCTGTATGGAGCCGATGGCCTCATCTTTCTCCCAGGAAGTGGCTGATGGATTTGAACTTCCAATCTTGTGGTTAGCAGTCCACAGTCTAACCCACGGAGCCACGATACAAACACCCTTATGCAATTAATACTCGTCTACCTATCTGGTAGCTCTCTTAAAAGAAGTGCATGCTTCAGGGAGCTCCAATTTAGAACAGTAAGGAAAGAAGTTGTGTCAAATAAATCAACTCCAATGACCAACAAGATGACAGATCTGAACTAGGAATTATTTTAAAGCATACCTGTAGAGCTGTGCTCATGATCTCCCACCAGTGACAGAGAGAAGAAGGTGGACAGCTTTAGATCAGTGAAGCTATTACCTGTTAGGACCTCCCATTCTCCTGCCCACCCCCCTTTTGTCCAACCGCTTCCTGAGAGTGACCCCAGAAATCACCCCATACCGAGAACAACAGCTCTCGTACAGTTAGAGTATGCAGGTTCCTCTTACTTGAAGCCTGTGGCGAAGCTTCGACCTCCAGGTTGGATGGCAAACGCTCACTCTGCGCTCCAAGCACGCCGATGGGGAGTGCCTGGTCTCCAGAAGCAAGGTCCACCTCCAGCTCCTCGCTGACTGGGAAGGTGATGTCACTCACAGGCTCCTCCTTGATCTTCACGGGCTTGGCATCCTCTGCCGCCTTCTCAGGATTGACAATCCGTTCATACTCTTCAGAGAGTTGCTTACTAATCTGTTGGCGAGCAAGAGTTCATTTTCCAAGAAATATTAAGAGCAAGTTACATCCTACTGAAAAGCCTATCCCACCACCATTGCCAGTGGAAGGAACCTGTGTTGGCTTTGCATCGATCAGCGAGAAAGACATGTAAAGGAAGTGTGTGCATACGGTATATAGTGAAAAAAATAACGTTAGGCTGGTTGGAGGTGAATCAGAAAGGACTCGTTTTTGACTGAAAACCAACACTAGGCGTATGTACCTTACTAGTATCATGAATGAAATCCTGGTCGATTAGCAAAGGCTCTTCCGCCGTGTATTGAACACTCCTGATCATATTTTAGATTTGGAGAGATGGACAGTGAGTTAGGCCACATGAGTTGATCATAGTCAATATTTCTGGTTTGACCCAAAATTAGTGTCCTCCCACTCTGGGCAGTATCACCTCACTGTATTTGCTTGTTTTTCCCAGCGCTGAACACGATCTGAAATGGTTCTGATCTTTACCCATCTGCGCGTCTTTACCCCAGTGCCTGATCCCAGAGGCGCTCACCATCACTCCTTGCTGGGTAAAAGCATGCTGGCCGCCTTCTCTCTGACGCCGCCAACCTGTTGGTCGCTTCTTCCTGAAGTAGTGCGAGGTCCTTCACTGACTAAAGGTGGCCCCTGGGGTCTAGCCAAGATAGTGCTGAGGCCCAGTGGAACAGGGCTACGAGAAATGAATGCGAGCAGCCCACAGCCTAACCCACAGAGTCGTGGTGTGCCGGACCCCTCCCCCGGGTCCGCTCACCTGCAGCATGTAACTGTGATAGTCCTTGATGCGGTGCTGCCAGAACTTCTGGAGGGCGAGCACGCTGCCGACGCCGACCTCATGGAACACCTGCTCCACGATGTCGGGGAAGGGAGTCTGCCCCCGCTGGGCCTCCCGATCTGCAGCAAAGCGCAGCAGCTTGGTGAACTTGAGACAATACTCGTGCGCCACATCAGTCAGGGTCTCCAGGACACTTTCGTTAGCGCTCTCGAAGCCCGCGTGGGCCAGGATCGTGGCCACTGCCTGGTAGAGGAGCTGTCGACAGGAGTGCCAGCTGAGTTCAGGCACGGGCTCCCCTTTCCCACTGCGAGTGGAGACAGGGCAGAGTTAATCATGAGTGTCCTTGCAAAGGAGCGACAGTTTCCGTCCTTGCGGTCCTGGGAAGTCCTGTTTGACCAAGGGATACATTTCTGAGCTCTCTGGATCACAGGAAACTTGACTAGGCAGCACATGTCTATCACAGAAAAGCTTAAACAGTACCAAATAGGCAATAAAAAGTAAGTCTCTCTCTTCCTCCTAGCAACTCGATTTTGAGCGCTTTCAGGATCTGAGTAACTTTTTTCTCTTAATGGTTTTGTTGGCAGAGACTTCACATCTCATACAATGTAACTGTGTGATCCTGCCACAATCCATTTCAGAACAGCTTCTCCTCGTATTTGCTGCTGGCTCGTTTCCCCCAAGCCTTCCTGCCACGCCCTTGGGGAATGATTAGTCCAGTGACTATGTATAGGCTTACCTATCCTGGATTTAATGCAGAAAATCATACCAAACACAAACAGGAAGCAAACATAAAAAACTCAAGAACAGAGAGGAAAAGGGTTAAACACCGGAAAGGATCTGATTCGTCTTACAGTACATTTCACCCACACTGCTCCACAGTGCTTTGATTTCAAATTACCCACAACCACCTCCTCACATTCTGGGCAATATACGACTTCAGAAATCTGAGCTTCCAACTAGGAAATCCTTTATACGACATGGTGCCATTTTTAGAACTGAGAAGGCAACCCTATTTTTTAAAGAGTAATTTAAATCATTTACAGCGTCGAAAACGTTTTCAGGCAATCCTTGTCTGTGAAACAAGTAAGGTCCCTATTATTATTCATTTGGCCAGTGAGGAGACTGAGGTTCAGATGGCTTGACCTGCCAAAGTTATTTCTGTTTTGCCTATCAGTCAGTAGTGGGGTCTGACACATGTTCTTCATAACACACCAGTTTGCTCCTAATCACTACTGTATAAATCACAATCTGTCCAAGAAAATACTTCAAAAGCAAAAGCCCCAGTCCTCAGCCATCCAGTTGACGGTGACTCACGGTGACCCTGTCAGACAGAGCTCAACTACACAGGTTCCTGAGACTACGTCCTTATGGGAGCACAGTCTCATCTTTCTCCCGTGGAGTAGCTGCTGAGTCTGAAATGCTGACCTTAAGACAGTGGCCCATCGCTTAACCCACAGTACCACCAGCAACGCTCAACTTTCAACTAGCCTTTAATAATGTATCCTGGACATGCCTACTCTCCTTCACTTCCTTCCAGTAAAGGAAATATGTAGATAAAAATAGCACAAACAAGAAACTTGATTTCCAAGTCACTTTTCATGTTTACACATCATTTCCCAGGACCAAGTCCCAAGGTCAAACACAAAAGACTTCACAAGTAGCTAATAAGACTAAGACCTCATAAACAAACAAAAAACCCCTACTGTGGTCAGCTGGTTTTGACTATAGTAAGCCTGGCGGCAGAGGAGAATTGCTCTGAGGGGTTTCCTGAGGCTGTAAGCCTAAGAATGCAGACAGCCTCCTGTTTCTCACGCAGAGAAGCTGGTGGGTTTGAATCGCCGACCTTTTGTTTAGCAGCTGAGCACTTACCCACTGTGTCCCCAGGACTCCTCACACCCTTAATTCTACCAGTTCAGGGTTCATGGAGCACACAGCCTCTTCTTCTTTCACAGAATGACTGGTGGGTTTGAACCGCTGATGTTGCAGTCAACTTTGCAGTTGGTGCATACCCGGCTCCTTCAAACCCACAGATAGACTGGAAGAGCCATGAGGCTTGCTTTATATACTCGGGGGTTATTTTGCTTCTAGTGAAGGGCTTGACACTCAGTAGGTGTGGCATCAAAAATTAAGAGGGGATCAGATCTACTACCATCAAGAAGGCAGAGCCAGGAGCAGAGACTGTATTCTTTCTGCCTTCCTCCTTTTTTCCCCCTCCCTATTTTAATGAACAGAAATTTATTATCTCAGTCTAGGAGGCGATGGGGTTCAAGTCTATACTTCCTGCTAATTATCTGAGCAACTTTGGCCACGTTGTGAGGAGAATGGCAATGCTATGACACGCTTCACAGGAATGTGGGGAAGAGTGGTTGAGAAAATCACGCCTGCTCTTACCGATAAAAGTCACTCTCTGGATCACTGTGCCGGACCTGGAATGGGGCATTGGGATTCTTGCAGTCTAAAGGCAGGAGGTCATCAGGGAGAGGAGGGGATCCGGGGCAGGCAGGAAGAGGTTCACTCTCTTCAGTCTTGATGCCTTCTGTCTGCTGCTGGCTCTGAGCCTGCGCGGTGGCGATGAGGTTGCGCAGACGGCGGCTGTGCTGGATCAGCTGGATCGTATGGATGGTGAGGCTGCAGGGCTCAGAGGAGGGGATGTCCAGCACGGTAGGAGGCCTGGGCTTGTTGGCTGAGGGCTGGTGCAAGGGTGGGTCATGGACTTCCACCAGACGGAATTCGCGAGGGAGCAAATCAAAGGAACTTCGATTGGTCTGGCTTGATGAGATCGGTATCTCACCCCAGTATCTCAACATTTTGGACTATGAAAGGAAGCGCTTCCGGGTTAAATGTAAATGATATCCTGAAAGTCGTGCTTTTAAATCTCTGACAACCAAAGGCTTTCGTGGTTAAAAAAAAAAGTGTGCGAACTATTGACAGAAGAATTAGGCAGTTAAAGATCACGTGATGAGTGTCAGCGTCAGCAAAACTGTAGGCCCACAGACGTTCTCTCTGGAAAAAAAAGAGAAAGGTGATTCACTTCCCGTCACCATGATCACAGAGATCCTTTCTACCGCACTGAACCAAGGGTGGACTTTGGGTCAATGGTATAGTAGTAGCTGGGATGCTATCTGGGGTGGTAGGGCCTAGATGGTTTTCCATCAACCTCTAACTCATCGCTAGAACTCCCAGTATGCCCAATCCTGAGCATGTTGCAAGGGATGGTGCTTAACTCTGAGGCTTGGAGTCTTTCTTAATAGAGGACCTTGACACACTTGTCCTAAGTCAGCAGGGGGAAAAGAATTCGGGCTACAGATGAGTCATAGTGGTTCTTACATTGTGCTTGTCAAGCACGGGAACCTTTTCTCTTGTCCTGGCGGGAAAGTTCATGAAGAAATAACATAATGGCTTTATGCTTTCAACGGGCATGGGGCACAGAAAAGAGTCTGAAGCACTTCCGTAGCCTCCTCACTCTGACCTCTTCTTCCGGTCTCCATTGTGTCTAATCTGTTCTCCACATTTCTGCTAGCCTTAGTATTTTGAAAACTCAGACTTGAGTTTTTTTAAAAACATTTTATTAGGGACTCATACAACTCTTATCATAATCCATACATATACATACATCAATTGTATAAAGCACATCTGTACATTCTTTGCCATAATCATTTTCAAAGCATTTGCTCTCCACTTAAGCCCTTTGCATCAAGTTCTCTTTTTTCCTTTCCCTCCCTGGTCCCCCCTCCCTCACGAGCCCTTGATAATTTATACATTATTATTTTGTCATATCTTGCCCTATCCGGCGTCTCCCTAGACCTGAATTTTAAAATGGCTTTTTGAGTTTTTAATGGCTTCTTGCTGCCTACTGGAGAAAAACCAGTCAAAGTTTTAGGGCTTGGCATTAAACAGAAATCACACTCTGGCTCCAACCCACCGTTTCCCAATTTCTATATGTCTCCTCAAGTCCAACAAACTTTTACAGAGTGCCGGGCACTCTGTGTGGTGGCCACTACTGATCATGGACCCCCCTGTCCTGAGGGGAGGGAGAGAAACAGACAGAACAGTTCAACGTGGAAGGAAGCCTTAGTGTGGATCTAGAGGCACGGGTGTAGTCAATCGCAAGCACCGAGGAGCTTCCTGGGGGGTAAGTGACCATGTTCGTTCTAACGATGGATCGAAAGGCACACCCTTCCACTAGTGACTCTTTAAGCTCTGCGGTGTCTGCCAGAAATGTCTTGCTACCCCTCACCTCCTTGGCAGACTTCATTCCCAAGCATGCTTTCAGTCACCCACTCCCATCACTTCATGTGACAGCGTCTATCTCCTTTCAGGACCTTCTCATGGCATTCTGCACGTCCCCATCACGGGAGGCATTTTAAGGAGACCTACATTACAAGCAGATTCTCTCCCCTAGTCCTCATGGCCATTGTCTTAGTACAGTGTCCAGCACGCAGTCACATATAGCACTGACTGCCTGCTTACTAAATGCCACGCTTGGTCTTTAGAGTTGAATTCAATTCTCCCAATAACCATACTAAGTAGATCCTATTATTATTACGATTATTCCACATTTTTTTCAGATGTGGAAACAGAGGCTCAGTGTCTTGCCCCACAGCCCAAGTGGCCATGGAGGAAAGAGAGTTGAGCTACAGCCTCTGGGCACTATAAGTTTTACATACTGTGGTCACATTGACAGCATCCTTCCTTTGACCCTCACCAAGATCCCTTTGGGATGTTTCTAACTTGCTACACTGCTCAGGGGCAAACAGGTTGGGAATGGACATCTCTTGGAAGAGCCTGCGAATCTCCTCTTTATTTGCCAGATTGCTAGTGACCAAAAGGCGAAATCCTGCTATCTGGCGAGTCATTTGGGACACCCTGAGGTAGACCTAAGACTTAAAAGAACCTTATCGTTCTGTCTGCGTGCTCATGGTCAGCAAGTGTTTCCTGTGATTATCCTGAAACGTTGAGTTCATGTAAAACATCTGCACTTGACTCCACCCCCTACTTGACTCCACCCCCTACACTACCCACAGAGTGAATTCCAGAGTAAACAGTATATACGCTACAAGTATTCTGATTTCAAAGTAAACACCATCAAGACAACCTGCGTGGCTGTCTCCCCGCGAGTGTCACCTTCCAGTGAACTTCTCTTTTTTCGAACTTGGAGTTGGTGCCTTGGCGCTGCTGCTCCCGGGCACGAATCCTTAAAGAGGGAACACGCCCCACCCTCCTAACCCTTCAGTCATGCTGCCTCCATAACCGGTTCCGGAAAGAATACAAGAATGAAGGAAGCAAAGGAAACAGCCCGCCTACCGTCACGGGAAGAGCGAGGAAGGTGGCGAAGAGCCGACGAGCAACGTCCCCGCGGGGGGGGGGGGTCCTCCGGCGCCGTCAGCGGGGCGCCCACCACCGTCCTCGGGTTCCCCGAGACCCGGGCAGCGGGAGGCGGGGAGGGGTGCACCTGCCGACGTGCTGGGAGGGCTCACCCTCCACGGTCGCACTGGACTCAGGCCCAGAAAACGACAGCCATCCACCTGGCCTGGAAGGCCGATTTGTTGAGCTGGGCCAAGCCTGCCGGAAGCACTTCTTCTCACACAGGAAGTGATTCCTAGAGCCTGGTCCACCTGGCAAAGATGTTCCCCGGCCTCCGAAGACTCCTTTTTCTCGTACTCCCACCTTTCCGTGTTACCGGACCCACCCGGACGTTCAGACTCGTGAAGACGCCACGCCACCCTCGTCTCCAAAGAAGCCGAAGGACGTCGGGGGAGAAGGAAGCGCGAAGAGGAACGTTGTGACCGCGGGGTGGCGTTTCCCGGGGACGGAGTTCGAGACGTCACCCGGTCGAGGATGGCTGGTCGGCCCACTCCGCCGGAGCCGCCAGCTCCGCTGGAACTCAACAGCGACTTCAAGAAGCCGTCCTTGCCCGTGCCACCGGCTGCAGCGCGGGGGAGAGCCTCGGTCACCAGTCCCTGCCATGCCGAGGAAGCGAAGAAAGAGGGGCCCGCGGCGCCGCTGAACCCGGATTCCGAGGAGCCTCAAGTTCCACCTGCCGGGCCGGACAGCGGGGCGACCCGGGGTCCACAGGAGGAGGCCCCGCGACCCCCGACAGCCGCTTCTCCCTCCAGTAGCCCGGCCCGGGCGCCTGCCTATCAAGAGCCGCCGTGGGGCGGGCCGGCCACGGTCCCCTACAGCCTGGAGACCCTGAAGGGCGGCGCCATCCTTGGCACCCGCAGCTTGAAAGGCACGAGCCGCTGCCTTTTCGGGCGGCTGCCGACCTGCGACGTGTGCCTGGAGCACCCTTCGGTGTCTAGGTACCACGCCGTGCTGCAGCACCGGGTGTCCAGCGCCGACGGAGACGGTACCGGGCCCGGGCCCGGCTTCTATCTCTACGATCTGGGAAGCACTCACGGCACTTTCCTCAACAAAACCCGCATCCCTCCCCACACCTATTGTCGGGTCCACGTGGGACACGTTCTTCGCTTTGGAGGCAGCACCCGGCTCTTCATCCTGCAGGTAAATCCGAAAACCCCAAAGTTGCAGGGCGCCCGAGCCCCGTAAACCTGCGCCGAGGAAGGATATTGTCCCCATCAACGACTCTAGAAATGGAAGAACCCGATGACTTCTATTGCGGGGTGGGGTGGTGGGTGGTGGTGGTGAATCTGATCAAGAGCTCCATTCTAGTTAAAAGGTTTTATTAAGCCGGAAAGCCGCCTTTGAACAGGGAGCCTTTCGCAGAAGGGATGCTCTCCTCACATTACAGTTTTGATCGGCCCATTTACAGCACAAACTGTTAGATGATTTATTAAGGGTGCATGCTATAGGCTAGTGATGGCTAATCTGATTATTTTTCCTCTTCCCCAAACGGTCTTTATTACCAATTTCTAGTTGATGAAAAAGCTAAGATTTAAATTAGGTGCACTATCTTTTAACAATACCCCCCCCCAATTTGGATTATTTCCCTAGTCTCGCTAGGATGCGATCATTCTTCCAATACCAAAACTTAAAAACATAGCATGAAGATTTTTCTCTACAAACTTGAATATATTACCATTTGCTTTTTGAAATGCCTAAACTAAGAAAGGTTGCTCTAACAAAATATGGACGATTTGATGACTAGGAGGTTTGGAATCCTTTTTCAGTTAATGAACAAAATATCCTAGATTTAAAATGGGCTTACATTACGAGTTTGATACATCTGAATTGACTCGGTGACAGTCGTTGAAGTGCTTTTGGTGTGTCTTGTTTTTTTTCGTGGGGAGTGTGTGTGAATTGAAGGTTTGGAACTAGATATCCTAACCCCACAAAGGCCTCACCAAATCTGAGTTAGGAGGCAAACTCTGAGCAGAGAGCAAAGAATCCTTTTGGTTCAGCCATAGACTTGACCTCCAATCAAGTAGAAGCTGTTTCTTACTAATGGTAGAGACTTTACCTTGTGATGTCATCTAATAGGGTATGTTTACCTGGGTGAGTTTGAGAGAGCTATCTGAGCACCCAAAGGGCCTCCTTAGGAAGGTGGAGGTGCTGACAGTTTCAGGTACTCAGGGATGTGTCCTTTCTCAAGATTTGGATCTTAGAAGGGTTTGCACTAGGGTTTTTTAAAAAAAAGTTCATAGAAAAATTTTATCATCTTTTAATTCCATTTTTCCATGATTTTTTGAAATTAATAATCCATTCCCAATTGTGTATAGCAATTTTTGGTGTAAGTGGTTCAATTTATTAGAAAACCCAGTTCTAGATAAAACTTAATAATTTGTCACAGCCTCAGATGGAGGAACTTCAGATCCACTGACTAACCCGAGTTCAAACAAATTTCCCCAAAGAGGAAAGGAGACATTGCTAGTGGGAGCTTATTTCACAAAGTGGAAGGGGAAAAACAGGTAAAAACGGATTTTCCCAATATTATGACTTTTAAGATACTTAGCATATAGTGTTTTAAGTATGAACTCCAAACTATCTTCCTGGTAGGGCAGTGGTTCCCAACCTTCCTGATGCCATGACCCTTTAATAAAGTTCCTCACGTTGTGGTGCCCCCCCCCCACCCCCCCCCACCCCCCGCCAACCTTAGCATTATTTTTGTTGCTACTTCATCACTGTCATTTTGCTACTGTGATGAATCGGGCAACCCCTGAGAAAGGGTTGTTTGACACCCCCAAAGTGATTGCGACCCACAGGTTGAGAACTGCTGTGGTAGGGTGTTAACCCAAGGAACATTTTTAAATGATTAGTTGCCATTGACATCATTGACAGGAGGCAGCTTGGATTCAATAAATGTGTGCTGTCTGCATTCTGTAGGTTAGTTATTCCTGATCTAATTATTTAAACTTTCCCCATAACTCTCTTTATCTAAGAGTTGTTTTTAATTAGGGAGGGATCATTGTTCTTAATACCAGGCTTTTGTACGGAGAGCCTTTTTTCTAATGATTTTATTGGGAGCTCATACTTTTATCACAATCCATATATACATCAATTGTGTAAAGTACATTTGTACATTCATTGCCCTCATCATTCTTAAAACATTTGCCCTCCACTTAAGCCCCTGGCATCAGCTCCTCATTTTTCCCCTCCCCACCTGCTTCCCCCTCCCTCATGAACCTTTGATAATTTATAAATTATTTTGTCATAACACTGTCCAACATCTTCCTTCACCCACTTTTCTGTTGTCTGTGCCCCAGGGAGGAGGTTATATGTTGATCCCTGTAATCGGTTCCCCCTTTCTACCCCACCCTCCTTCTACCCTCCCAGTATTGCCACTCTCACCACTGGTCCTGAAGGGATCATCTATCCTGGATTCCCTGTGTTTCCGGTTCCTATCTGTACCAGTGTACATCCTCTGGTCTAGCCAGATTTGTAAGGTAGAATTTGAATCGTGATGGAGAGGAGGGTGGGTGAGGGGAGGAAGCATTTAGGAACTAGAAGAAAGTTGTATGTTTCATCATTGCTACACTGTACCTTGACTGGCTTGTCTCTTCCCCGTGACCCTTCCATAAGGGGATGTCCAGTTGCCTACAGAATGGCTTTGGGTCCTCACTCTGCACTCCCCCTCATTCTCAGTGATATGATTTTTTTGTTCTTTGATGCTTGATAACTGATCCCTTCGGCACCTCGTGATCACACAGGCTGGGGTGCTTCTTCCATGTGGGCTTTGTTGTTGTATCTTTTGATAGCCTACCATCAGCTTTTTTTACATTTGCTTATGCACCCTCTTTGTCTTCAGCGATTGTATCAGGAAGGTGAGCATCATAGAATGCCAGTTTAATAGAACTAAGTATTCTTGCATTGAGGGAGTATTTGAGTGGAGGCCCAATGTCCTGCTACCTTAATACTAAACCTATAAATATATGTACATATATCTATTTCTTCATCACCATATATAAATATATTTACATATGTACATGCCTGTATTTAGACCTCTATAAATGCCCTTTACCTCCTAGCTCTTCTATTTCCTTTGACTTTCCTCTTATCCCACTATCATGCTCAGCCTTCATTTGGGTTTCAGTAATTCCTCTCAGTTACATTACCTTTGGTCACACCTTACCAGGCCTCCTACACCCTCCCCACCACCGATTTGGATCATGTTGTTCCCTTGTCCCTGAGTTTGTTAACACCACTTTCTTTCCCCCCACCTCCTCCTCTCCCATGTCTCCCCAGAACTGTCGGTCCCATTGTTTTCTTCTCCAGATTGTTCATCCAGCCTATCTTATTTTGACAGACCTGCAGAGATAATAATATGCAAAAAAACAAGACAGAGCAAAACCAAGCGACTTAAGAAAACAAAACAACAAAAAGCCAATGACAAAAAACAGTACAAAAGAAAAGCTTGTAGTTAGTTCAAGGACTGTTTGTTGGCCTTTAGGAGTCTTTTCCGGTAGAGTCTGATGGGGTGCCAAGCCAAGGCTCCAAAGTCTATTTTTAGTATTCCCTGGGGACTTTGTTGCTCTGTTCCCCTCGCTGTTCTGTTCCACACCCTTAGTGATTTGCCTCGGTGTGGTGTCTCCAATGTTGTCCCCTGTAGGGCTATGGGTCAGTGAGGGATGTCAGGTCTCATAGTGGGGCTGGCCATGTGGTCTTTTCTGTGGATTGGCTGCTCTGAGCCAGAATATCGTCCTCAAAGGCTTGGTGGGCCAGATGTGCTCCACTCTCAATTCCTCCACCTTCATTTGCTCCCGTGTGCTCTGATCAGACATGTCCCTCTCCCTGAGCTGCAGCTTCAGTGCTGTCCTCTGAAATAAATTCTTCTGGGGGGAGGGCCAGGTGCCCACGTAGTTGGGATTAGGGCCGGCCCCTCAGACAGATAGCCTTATTTTTGAAAGTGACTTCCATAATTGTAAAATCTGAGTGGATGTTTTCACTGGATTCACCAGGGACCAGAGGAAGACCAAGAGGCAGAATCTGAGTTAACGGTAACGCAGTTGAAGGAATTACGTAAGCAACAACAACTGCTGTTGGAAAAGAAGATGTTAGGAGAAGACTCAGATGAAGAGGAGGATCCGGACGCCACCGAAGCACAGAGGAATCCGAGTAGTCAGGATGATGAAATCGGCTGCACCTGGGGAATGGGTAAGAGATTGCACTTGCTGCCAGAGGTTAACATTTTAGATTTACTACTTACGTCCCCTGACAGGTATTTCATATCACTTTTCATAATTCCAGCAGATAGGGCAAGTGTATCTTTCTGTAAAATAAAAACTGATTTTGAAGGATGGCTGTTCAGAGGTAAGAATATTAAAAGGGAGATAACGGCCCTAATGCACAGTTGCAAAGACAAGAACCCTATTAAGAAAGCATTTGTTAAGTACTGGTTAAAAACACGCAAAAGAAGAAAATATATAGGGTCAATTTGAGCAGTTCCTCTGCGCGCATACAGGGAGGTCATTTTACTTTTGAAAACAAATGGCTCAATAGAGGCTCATTACAATGAGACGTAAGGAGAAGAAGAGACAGTAGAAAGTAACTGTGGGCCTACTTCAACAGGAATGATTGAAATCGCCTCCCTTTCTGAGATCCACTGACATTAGGCTACTGGGTGGTTTCTGTGGCCCACAATCATTTGAAATGCCCCCAAAATAAGTTCTCTGCAGGAGAAAAACTTTAAATGGCTGCCTGGTTATCATAGTGGTCCCAGAGGGGGACAGTCAAATACCTTTTCTTTCCCTCTGGCTTTGGGTGTGTCGTCAGACTGGGTCGTGGCCTCTGTGAATGTTGGTGTACACTCCGGAATCTTCCCATTCCTGTTGCTCGGTTCTTTCAGCGACGCCAAGCAGACGCTAGGAGCGTAAGTTCCTCCCCCATGCTGCATTAAGGTTTCAGAGAAAGGCGCCGTCGCTGAGGACCTCAGCCTGTTCTGTCTACTCGGGTAGACATTGGCCACACGTGATTTTCAAGCACTTGAGATGTTGGTACTGCATATACTCATGTATAAGTCGAGTTTTTCAGCACGTTTTATGTAGTTTTTGTGGTAAAATTAGGTGCCTTGGCAGGTATTCGGGTTGGCCTATACTCGAGTATATTTGGTAATCCAAATAGGTGCTATCAGTGTAAAATGCACACTGATTTTGAAAGATGTATAGTAAAAAAAGAATGTGCAATATCATATTCATAACATGACATACAGCTTTCATGTTTCTATTGGGCAGCACTGACTTAGATCTTCATAAAACTACCAATTTAGAAGCAGAAGGGTCTTGAGTCAGACTGAGGAGACGAAAAGTAGCCGTCGAAGCGAACCTTGCGAGTGAGCCTTAGGAACCGTGTTCAGGGCAGGGGAGGATGGTTTTAAGGTGCTGCTTGTCCTGGCCCGCAGGACATCTACAACGTGAACAACTGAAAGAGGGACTGGGAATGAAGATGGGCAAGGGCGCGAGAAATGGAGGCAAGACAAGAATCTGATCAAGCCTCATTTATTGAGTTGAGAGCAGAGGTTTAAATAGCCATCGAGGGGCTGGCACCATTACGTCACATGTAACATAGGGTACAGCTGAGGTAGCCAATAGTCGTGCATCTTTAAACAAGGAAGGGGTGGCGGGCAACTGATCAAACAGGTAAGTATGCTAATGAAGCATTCCTGGTGAGCCTGGGGGGAGATGCCATCAGGCATGTATTGACCAATGAGCATAGCAGCTGCTAGTGAAAGATCACCAATCCTAGCAAGGGTCAGGGCAGCCACCCTCTGGCGGGAAAGGAACAAAGGGCAGAAAAACCTCTGGGCAGTTTGTATGGCGAGAGTAGATTCATGGCTAAAATCCAGGGTGGGGATACGCGCAGCTCCCGACAGGTGCTGAGTAGGCCGGCTCCGTGGCAGATAAGGGTAGTACTGGGACATGACTGGGCACAGGGCGTTCGGCCGCAGTGTGAGGTGATGAGAATGCCAGACTGAGGAGCTCAGGTTGGCTTTGTGCTATAGAAAAAGTGATAATTGGGGGGAATAAATTGCCTTGAAAACAAGTAATAACTTGTTACATGCCTTCGAAAGCCTGGAGCGTTCTAGATTGCGGTGGTTTGCTTGTGGGCTTTCCCCTCCGCCCTTCCTTGAAGCCCCTTCTTTGCATCACTAATAACGTTCTTCATGCAGCTTGAAGGATCGCAGTCACCATACCGATTACCTCTTTAGATTTTTATACTTCTGTTATTGAATACCTATCTTTCCGTTCTTCCCTGTTTCCTATAGGAGAAGATGCTATCGAGGATGAGGCTGAAGAGAACCCCATTGTCCTAGAATTTCAGCAGGAAAGGGAGGCCTTTTATATAAAGGATCCCAAAAAGGCTCTCCAAGGGTTTTTTGACCGAGAAGGTATGTCAGCAGATTCTGGTTTTGCCGGGACCTGAGCAGTACAGTTTTTAGGTTGCGCGCTACCCTTAGGATGCTCTATGTACCTGCTCACCAATCTGCTCGAGTTTTGGCTGTGTGGCCAGTTGCTTCGGAGTCCTGGTGGTGTAGTGGCAACCAGTTGGGCTGCTAACTTCACAGTCAGCAGTTCGAAACCACCAGTTGCTCCACGGGAGAAATATAGAGCTTTCTACTCCCGTAAGAGTCACAGGCCTGGAAACTCACAGTTCCACCCTGCCCTGTAGGTTGTGATGAGTCGGCATCAACTTAAAGCAGTGAGTTTGGTTTTGGTTGGTCATTTGCTTCAGGTTTCCTTTTTTTTAAAGACAAGTTAATATTTAAAAATTTTAAATTTCAATTGCTTCTCAGCCTTTTGGCTAAGATCAAGGGTAAAAATTTTAAATTTCTACTCTGGTCAGTGTTGATAAATGTAACACATATAAGCAAAAACCTCTTAGAAGTCCTCAATTAAAATCATTTTATTGGGGGCTATTACAATTCTTACCACAATCCATACATACATCAATTGTGTTAAGCACATTGTACCTCAATAATTTTTAAGAATGTAAAGAGATTCTAAGACCAAAAGTTTGAGAACCTCAGATTTTTTTTTTAATTGTAAAAATACTAGTAGTCGTTCTTCCTGTCTCAGGAGAAAAGAAGTACGCTTTCTCTGTGTAAAACGTTCCCACAGAGGCTTGCTTCGGTCGAGACGCGTTGACAGAGCATCCGTGGGCGGCTCTGCAGAGGAGGTTCAATGGGATCTCCTTTACAATTTATGCTTCTACAAGCGGCCCACCACCCTCTGTCCCGATGTCCGACTGGAAGCTTGCGTGTGGCTCGATGCACAAGCCATGCCA
The DNA here is from genome assembly GCF_050624435.1 of Tenrec ecaudatus. Classification (NCBI taxonomy): domain Eukaryota; kingdom Metazoa; phylum Chordata; class Mammalia; order Afrosoricida; family Tenrecidae; genus Tenrec; species Tenrec ecaudatus. The sequence goes on from NC_134546.1 coordinate 18,612,388, forward strand.
CCGACATTTCAGCACCGTCGGGGCTAGCCATGGCAGATCGGTTTCAACATAGCTTCCAGACTGAGACTAGTTCTAAAAAGCAGCCCATGAGGACTGTATGGGTCACAGCAGAATCCTGTTGACCATAGTGCTAGGAGAGGGGCCCTAGGTTAGAAGGCAATCGAAATGCAATGTGGCCACAACCATGGGATGGCGCCGACCCCCGATCCCGACGACGGCACAGAGCCCGGCGACGCTTTCTACTTTTGTGCGTGGGGTCGCCGTGAGTTGGGACCAACTCAACAGCCATCAGCAATGACGAAAAACAGGCAACCGGGAGAAACGAGCCACAGACGCCCTCTGGGGCCAGTGTCAGGAGGCTCGTTGACGTCCGTCTTTAGTGGGGTCTTTGAAGAGTTAGGATCCGTCATTGGCTGCTAGTTTTTCTGGTTTTTGCTATTTACCCAGGACTTTGGAAATCATCGAGTGTTAAAAGAAAAGCTGCTTTGGGTTATAAATATTTTACTCCTTCTGAAATCTTGGGTGGAGGGGACCTGGAAATCAGTAACCTAGTTGATGATGCGAAATTCTGCTATAAAACGTTTGATAGAGCTGATGCCAGGGCTCAAGCAGAAAGCAAAGGTTTCTTGAGAACGATGACGGCAGCAAATGTGCAAATGTGCTGACACGATGGATGGATGGATGGATTGGGATAAGCATTGTACGAGCCGCCAATAAAATGATTTTTTAAAAGTTTTGATAATCCAGTGGACATTTGGGCTTTAATGTATTTTCTTTTCTCTGCCTCGAAGTCATCTTAATTTATTACCAGATCATGATCCCTAAAAGTGAGAAGTAAAATGCTCTGAAATCCAATAATTCGCTGTGGTATGGGAACCACTGTTGGTATTTAACCTTTGCTCTTTTCTCTCTGTCTCGACTGGTAGCTAAACCTGTTGTGTCCATCTTTCTGCCACAGGAGAAGAATTAGAATATGAGTTCGATGAACAGGGGCACAGCACCTGGCTCTGCAGGGTGAGGTGCGTTCTTTTCCATGCGTGACCGACTCCAGGCTCAATCTGTGCTTTTAGACAACAGTTTGAGTACTAAGCTAAGTCTTTAATTTTAAGCTAGTCTTGATTTGGGGCGTTGGTATTTGAGTAACACTAAAATTATTCCATGGGCAGAAGATAAGGTGAAAGAAAAGATTAAAGTCCAACTTTTGCAGAATAGAAGAAAATGAATCGAGAGATTGAAAAGTTAGTTTAAAAAAGATCATAGCCTATTTGTTGCCTTTATGAGAATTTCTTGAAGATTTAGCCAAGCTGTGATTCTCTCCAAACCAATGTAGGTTACCCGTGGATGATTCAACTGGAAAACAGCTCATGGCCGAGGCCCTTCACTCAGGAAAGAAAAAGGAAGCCATGATCCAGTGCTCCCTGGAAGCTTGTCGGATCCTGGACACTTTGGGATTGCTGCGTCAGGAGGCAGGTCAGCATATGGAAAGACTTTTTTTCTTTAAAAATTAAAAGAGAAAATGAAAAGAAATTTAACATAAAACCTCTTTATAGACGGAAAATGTAAATTGCACAGAATTCCAAGAAGTGAAAAAACGTTCAGTCTCAGCACCTTCAGGTAGCCGTTTTTTTGTATTTGCTCATTTTCTGCACATATAGGAACATACATGTGTAGGAATAAATTCATTTTATTAAAAAATAATTTTATTGGGGGCTCTTGCAGCTCTTCTCACAATCCATACACACATTGAGTCAAGCACATTTGTACATTGTTGCCATCACCCTTTACAAAACATTGTCTTTCTACTTGAGCCCTTGGTATCAGCGCCTCCTTTTTCCTTGTCTGCCTTCCCACCCTCATGAACCCTCGGTAATTTAGAAATTATTTTCACTTTTATATCTCACACCATCCACTGTCTCCCTTCACCCACGTTTCTGTCGTTTGTCCCCTGAGGTGGGGTGGGGTGTTGTATGTCAATCATTGCAATCAGTTCTCCCTTTCTCTTCCTCTTCTCCCCACCTTCCACTTACCCTCATGGTATCGCTACTCTCATTATTTGTCCTGAGGGGTTTATCTGCAGGACTAAATTCTTTAACAAATGATAAACATTCAGACAAAAACATGTAGGCCTGTCATTTTTATTTCTCTATGACTAACTTTTTTAACACAAGTATGTATCCTGGTATTGTTCCTATCAATGTATGAACTTTATTTAAAAACAAAACAATGTCTATACCATAATTTATTAGGCTTTATTCTAAAGTTAATTTTTTGTTTTTACACAGTAACATGTAGTTAAAAATGAGCAAAAACAAATACCTTTCGTAGTCCTCATCCATAGAGTCTACAATTTTCGTCTCTTTCAGTTATATCCTCAGGCATTTACAAATACTCATATTTCCAAAAAAATAGATACTACTGTATTCCAAGTCATTAACTTGAAGCGTTGCCTATTGGTTCATTAAATTTATATTTAGCACTTACATTATGATGTTAGGCAACTAGTAGCCCTAGTCAAATAATTTTATTTGCCTTAGAGCTAGTAATAGTTTTGTTGCTGTGTCTTGGTTTCCTTGCCGCTCTTACTCGTTCTTCTCTTGCACCTGAATAGCTGTCTGGTTTCTAACATGGCTAGTCACACTGACCACTTTATCAGGTTCAACGTCTCTGCTGCAGAATGTGGTTTTCCTCCTTTTAGGGCCTAGTGCCCTCTCGACCTGCTGCCAGACAGACTGTCATCCTGGGGCTTGACTCTGCTGCGGTCCTTCTTGGTATTTCCTTTGCTTTTCTCCTGGTTTGGGTTTTCTGTTTCTTGATTCTTATATTCTCAGTGTTCTTACCTTATTCTAGTTTGGTGTGGGACAGCTCTTTCTGTCGTTTTAACAGGCCAAAACGCTGGTGTATGAAGAGAGAGCATGCATTTTTAGTGGTGTTCCCTTTGTCCTCAAGACTGCAACTGAGCCGTCATGCCCCTGCTGTGCGTCTAGTTGCATCCGTGTTTGCTGGGCATTTGGGGTCCTCTGATCTGGGACCTCCTGACAGTTGCATTCACGCAATTATGTCATTGATTGTGCCATCTTGTTTCCTGCACTTATGTTAGAATTGTTAAGATATTAGACCTCAGGGTCAGAGCATCTACGTTTCTTCTCTTTATCTTTTTTTCTAACTCCCCCTCTTTTTGTTCCCTTCTGAGAAATTTTTTGCGACTTTATCTTTTGGCCTTTTAATTTTGCTATCAAAATTCAGGCCTTTTTATTTCCTTGAATATTCTTTTTTTTATGTGATAGCCCCTTATTCTTTTTCAGATTACAGAGCGCTCCTCTCATCTCTCTGCTAGTCTGCTTTCTCTGCGTTGCCCTTTTCTTTTTGTTTGTTTTGGGTTTTTTTTAGACGTCTCTGAAGTATCATGTAATCTTTAGTTGTGCGCTCCTATTTGGAGACTGAAAACTGATGGGCAGCTTGGAATACATAGGTGGGGCTGATTGACTCGATGCCAGCAAGCCTTCTGGAGGGTCTTTTGTGGAAGAATGCTACACTTGCTGTAAGGGTCTGTCGGTTGTTCTCCTTCTGTCAGTCATCTTCTCTGAAGAGCACTGTCTAATTCTCCTGCGGAGAAGAGCACTGGCTGCCAGCACTGGTAGAGCTGTCGGGTAGGAGAGGTCCGGGCAAGTGCTCAGCACGCAGCCATTTTCAGGGCAGGACAGTTTCTTGAATATAGTGTTCATGCCCTAACCACTGTCCAGAGACTCTGGTCTACCTTTCTAGAGATTAGCCTCTGGGTTTCCATGGTAGCTGGGAAGGAGGTGAGTCAGAGGAGGATCTGTTACTCAGCCAGCTTTAATTAAGTCCTCTTATTTCTTGGTTTCTGTGAATCCTGCCGTGTAATCAGATTGGTTCTCTACTTTCCCCACTAGTGGTTTGGGAGTCCTCTCTTTTATTTTATTTTTCAATGGATTTATTGGCATATAATTCTCATATCATACAATTCAATAGTTCAGTCACATCAAGAAGAGTTGTACAGACATTCCCATGATCAGCTTTATAGCATTTTCTTCATTCTTGTCCTCATCATTATTAACTCCCCCTTTCTCCGCAACCAGGGAACCATTAATCTATAGACTTGCCTGTCCTGAATTTCATATGTAGAAAACATTAAAAGACAGACACTATCAAGAATAACCAAGTCAAACAGATAAAAACCTCAATTAAAAAGAAAGCAGAAAATATTAAAGACTAGAACAAATTTAAATGGGTCAGAAAGAAGATAAAATGAAAAGATATTGCATCTTGACCTTACTGCGTTGGCTGTAATCGGCTTTAACAGGGCTCGTCACATCCCTCCACTACCACCTGGAGGGTCACCAGAGGCTTCATCTACGTGGGGTCCTTGCGAAGGGATTTGGGGCTTCCACTATCATCCACGGCCTCTCATAAACCAGGTGTTCTCAACGGGAGCCCCGATGCCTCCTTTCAATGTGGATTATACTGCTTGTATTCCATGGGCTGGAGTGCTCCTGTCGTGTGGGTGCTCACGCAGATGACCGCTTGTTTGAAAACAAGCCTGTTCGACCCCAGGTGCTAGTCTTTCTGATAACCAGGCACCATCTGGTTTCTTCATCACATCTTCCTGAGGGTGAGCATCAAGCAGGCCATGTCATAAGAACTAGCTGTTCCGAGATTGGGCTAGAATTAAGTGCAAGCCCAAATCCATCCTTTCATCTATGGTTCATCTGTGTCTCTGGTTCGCCTTAGACACATTATTGTCATTTTATGCTAGAGAGAACATGGTCCGGCATCCCCCTCGGGGCATCATGGGAGTCCTCTCTTTTAGTTCTGCCAAGTTCATTTCCACTCTTCTGTCTCCTTTCTAACTTTCAACAATTTAGTGTTGCTGTGCTCTTTCCTAAGGAGCCTTGGTGTCATAGCAGGTTAGGGCTGCTAACCACCTGTCAGCAGGTTGAAACCAGCCATTCAGGGCCTTCTACTCCTGTAGAGCGTTGCCATCGCTCTTGGACCTACAGGGACAGGTCTTCCCTATCCTGTGGGGTCGCTGTAGGTCAGAACCGACTCGATGGCAGTGAGTTTCATTTCTTTGTGAATTAGTGTCTCTTTACTACCATGGAGTTTGGTGAGAAAGCAAATTAGATATGCATGTTTGCTGTACCATCTTAACCTAGATATTATCAGACTTATATTCATAAAAGACTAAAAAAAAAAAGGCTATTTGGGTTGCAAATCAGAAAAACTCAAGCCAGGAGGAAAGGTGATGGTTCTCTCTGCTGTGACGAATAGCTCACAAGGCTGAAGGAAGAATGGCATGAAGCAGGACCTCAAGTTATGTCACAAGGACGCAGTACTTCTGAATCCCAGAACTGCTATCACCAGGATACATGGGTGTCTCTTGCTCTCTGCTCAATACATTTTTTCTTTCTTTCACGTTTTACTGTGAATTGGATAAGTGTTTACAGAGCAGATCATCGGTCATTGTTGTTTTTGTTTGTTTCAATATTCATATGCACTTTCTTTTCTCTCATTCATTGCAGTTCCCCCAGTGTGCCACCACTTTCCCCATTTCTGTGTTGCTTGTCTTCAGTTTTCTTTCTTTCTTAACCCTTCTTAATGTTGACCTTGGCCACATGCTACCTTCTGATGTGAAATGGCTGTTATTCTAAGGTGTGCTACCTGGCTGGTGCGCCCTTGTTTTTCTCATGCCCGCAGCCATCAAGTGGTTCTGACTCGGGGCAACCTGTGTATGTTTCTGAGGCTTTAAATCTGTATGGAAGCAGGCGGCCTCTTCTTTGTTCTGAGCAGTAGCTGGTGGGTTTGAACTGCCAGTCCTGTGGTGAGTCTTCCAGTGTTTCCCCAACAGTACCACCAAGATCCCCGTTGTTCCCTTAAAGACTGAAAATTAGGGGGCGCGAGGGGAAAAAAAAAAGAGGACCTGATGCAAAGGGCTTAAGTGGAGAGCAAATGCTTTGAGAATGATTGGGGCAGGGAATGTATGGATGTGCTTTATACAATTGATGTATGTATATGTATGGATTGTGATAAGAGTTGTATGAGTCCCTAATAAAATGTAAAAAAAGAAAAGAGGAGAAAAAAAGAGAAAATGATTAGGGCAAAGAATGTACAGCTGTGCTTTATACAATTGATGTATGTATATGTATGGACTGTGATAAGAGTTGTATGAGCCCCTAATAAAATGTTTTTTAAAAAAAGACTGAAAATTAAGCCACAGAGCTGAGTTCACTTCCAGACCTGCAGCGTGACTAGGGCTGCAGTCTTGAGGATCTCACCACTCTCTGTGTGACCAGTAAGCTTCGTCTCTTTTATGATTTTGAGTTTTGTACGGCATTTTTCTCCCACTCTTTCCAAGACCTAATGTGATCCCTTCTCAGAGCAGTTGGTAGTGGTAGCTGGGCACGATCTAGTTCTTTTGATGTCGGGGCTGCAGGATAGATGTTTTCGTGGTCCCGTCATCTATTAGACTTACTGTTTCCCTATGCCTTCTGATTTTCAACACATCTTTCCTCTAGACAGGGAAAGGGCAGTATTTATGTCTCAAACGTAGATTAGTTCTTAATCTACACAGTAAAGCTGATTCCTTGCAGTCCTGTATTTTTATCCTCCCACTTTGAAAAGCTCCTTGGAAAGGGAGTCTCTTTTTCTTATATCTGAATTAGAGATCGAAGGGGAGACCTTCCTAAATCAGATAGAACGGTCAGAGAGTTTCTGAGAGGATGGAGTATGGTGGAGAAAAAATTAATAAAAACGACGGTCTCTTCTTGATTGACTTTCTGGATCTTCACTGTTAGAAACAATGCTGAACTTGATATCCGTGGGATAAATTTAGAAGTGAAATTGTTAGATCGTCGCATCTTTTTATAAATACTTTTATTGGAGGCTCTCACATCTCTTTATCACAATCCGTACATACATCCAGTGTGCCAAGCACATTTGCACATATGCCACCATCATTTTCAAAGCATTCTCTTCCCACCTGAGCCTGATATCAGCACCTCATTTCTTTCCCCTCTCTCCCCCACCCACCCTCCCTCACGAACCCTTGATAAGTTATAGATTATTTTTTCCATATCTTACATTGTCCTCCATCACCCCTCACCCACTTTTATTTGTCCCCCTGGGAGGGGGTTCTAGATTGATCCTCCTTTCTCCCCCTACCCTCCCCTAATCCTCCTGGTATCTCTACTCTCCTTGTTGGCCCTGAGGGGTTCATCTAGCCTGGATTCCCTGTGTTGTGGGCTCTTATCTGTAGCAGTGTGCTTGCTCTAGTCTAATCGGATTTGTAAGGTAGAATTGAGGTCATGATAGTGGGGAGAAGGAAGCACCAAAGAGCTACAGGAAAGTTGTGTCTTTCATCGATGCTGTACTGCACCCCGACTGTCTAATCTCTTCCCTGTGATCCCTCTGTGAGGATGCCCAATTGTCTACAGATAGGCATTGGGTCACCACTCCATGACCCCTCCCCGTTCACCTTGGGGATGGTTTTATTGTGGGTCTTAGATGCCTGGTACCTGATCATTGCATTTTTAATCATCTCAAATGTTGATCACTTGGATCTGCTCCTTTTATTATTTTCAGATTTTCTTCTGGATCATTGACCTGTTTCTCTTTTTCTCATTGATTTTTAAGAGAGCCTTTTGCTCGTGAGATAAATGAGCTCTTTCTTTACATATATAATTTAGCAGTTTCTTGACTCTTAGATCATGGTTGGTGATTTTCATTGGCTTTAATTACTTGCTCTTAAAGCATCTGATCTCTTTAACCCATTGAATTGTGTGCCATGTGAATGATATGTCAATAAAGCCGTTAGAACAGCGAAGCTGCTCTCAGGGTCACTTCGTTCGCTCCCTCCTAGTATCTCGGAAAAGGAAGGCCAAGAACTGGGAGGACGCAGACTTTTACGACAGTGACGATGACACGTTCCTGGACCGCACTGGCCTCGTGGAGAAGAAGCGTCTCAGCCGAATGAAGAAGGCTGGGAAGATTGATGAGAAGCCAGAGACCTTTGAATCACTGGTAAGTTTTACTTTTAGAAGTAGTTTGGGTAGTTAAATCTTTGTTATAAAACTATGCATTATTTAAATCTATTTTATGATAACCAGAACTTTTAAAAAGTAGTGGCATTGAAATTTGGTCCCAGATTACACTTTTACATGATCTGCAAAATTAATGGAAACCAACAACCAGTTTTCTCCAACTGGTCGGATAAAATTCAGCTTGCTGCTAGCGATTCTCCTTAGGTTTATACTGATTCTTCAGGTTTATATTGACCCTTCAGAGGTGACTCCAAAAGAGATGAAATTGACTTTAGGCTTCTGGCAGTCAAGAGGAGGCGAAGAAATTTGAGGAGTATAGTGAGTAATAGACTCACTATTTTAAATTATATGTTTGCATATGCTTACATTGTATTTAATATTCAGAACTTAAAACATATCCACAATTGATCCTTTGATTCGTCCATGAAAAATGCCTTAAGCCCTCTTCCTGTCGAATAGAATGTGAGTTCTACACTCATTCCATTGAATTCTAAGTTCTTCAGCTCTGACTTTAAATGTAATTTAGTTGTAGAATTCACTTAGCAAGTGGAAAGTGCTAGCTTCATAAGGAACAAACTTAGCTGAAGCCCTGCACGGCTCTCTGGACTTCTGTTCTGCACGAAGAGAAGCCGTTGGTAACTGTTGCTTTGGGCATTACAGGTTGCAAAGTTAAGCGACGCCGAAAAGGAGCTCTCTGAGATCTCGGAGCGACTGAAAGCCTCGAGCAGAGGTAAGACGGGGGGGTGGGTGGGGTGGGGGGGTGTCGCTTCCACAGCGTTCACTGAGCGCCGTGACACTGGGCTCCATCAGCCAGGAAGACGGAGAATGCAGCATATGGAGCCAATGAACTGTCTCGAAGAAGAAGAATGCCATTTCAGAGCCGAGAGCGCTCTCAATAATTTGATGTCTGGGCTCTAGTAGACCCAACGCGATTCGCGCTCACAGCCACGGCCTGCGTCTTCTGTCAGCATCAGCGATGCCCTCTGTTCAGCTCTGAGCGGCAGGGGCTGTCCTGTGGGGCTCATTTAAGACGATGTACATGTACAAGGCCCCCTTTTCAAACACGTCTCATGCCTTCCTTGCGCAGCTCAGTCAGAGTCACCGTCTCAGGACTCCTTGGACGCGTTCATGTCGGAGATGAAGTCGGGGAGTGCCTTGGATGGTGTGTCCCGGAAGAAACTTCACCTGAGGACTTTCGAACTGCGGAAAGAGCAGCAGAGACTTAAAGGGTTGATAAAAATTGTAAAGCCAGCAGAGATCCCAGAACTGAAAAAGTAAGTCCCACGCTCTGCTTGGAGTTTTAATGAAGCCCGAGTTGTTATTATTCGTAGATAATTCGTGGTATGTGACATACAACATTGGGCGATTTAATGTTTCCATATGGACAGTGGCATTAAGCATGCTGTCTCTCATCTCATCCTTATAAAGGGAAACACGGTGCTACCTTTCCTCTCTGCTGCCCAGAGCACCCACCGATAGACGTCTGTCTCTGCTGTTGCCTCTTTACGTGAGTGCGATGGCAGATTTGTCCTTTGGTAATCGACTTCACTCCGCTTTCGAGGGTTTTCCAGATAGCGTGTATCAAGGCTTGATTGGCATAACTGACATTTTCAGTGATCTTTAGCTTAGATATCAAAAACAGAAACCCGCCACATTTGGCTGCTGTCAATTCTGGCCCATCACAACCCCTTGTGTTCTGGAGTCATGTTTCCTTGCCTGTAATCTTCGTGGCAGTAAGTTGCCGGAGTGTCTGGGCGGCTTAGCATTGCCGTGGCTCAGTTAGCAGCTGGTGTTGCCCGTGGCCCTTATGTCAGCTATAGTCAGCCATTAATAGAACTGTAATGCAGAGAGCAGTGGTTTCAGAGACTCCTCTGTTTGTGAAATGCAGGCTGCTAGAGGCTTCTTAGAGCCTCTCCCTTTTAGTAGAGAATGAACTTCTTCAAACAATAATAGGCACAAATACTAATTGTGCCAATATGTAGAGACTCTTTATGAATAACAAGTAGACAACCGACCACCCTAGAGAAAAATTGGCAAAGGATACTGACTGGTAGGTCATGGGTAAAAATATAAAGTAACTCTTAAGTATATAAAACAAATCCAAATGGTGCAATGTGATACTGTTTTTCCCTTCCCCAATATTTTTTGTATTTTAGGTGAAGATTTACACAGCAAATTAGTTTCTCACTCAACAATTCATGCATAAACTATCCCGGACCGTTGGTTGCTCTTCCTACAGGGTCAGCACTCTCCTCATTCCCACCCTCCCTCTGTCCATCCTTCTCACTTCCTGCCCTGCCTTGCCCTGTCCTGTTGCTCTGGGCAAAGGCTGCCTGTGGGCATGACTTGGTTGATTGTTCTGAGGAACACGCTCCTCACGGGTGGTGGTGTGTGCATAATAAACACACCGTCTGTCATGAGCTTGTAAAGTGACATCCGGGACTGGTGTCCGTTCCAAGTTAAAAGGGCATCTTAGGACAGTAGTCTTCCCGTTCCTGTACTTCAGTGGGTCTAACCTTCCTCAGGCCGCGACCCTTGCATCCAGTTCTTCAGGTCGTGGGGACCCCCGACCATAAGGTTATTTTCGTTGCTACTTCATCACTGCCATTTTGCACTTGTTACGAATCGGGTGACCCCCGTGAAAGAGTCGTTCGGCCCCCAAAGGGGTTGCGACCCACAGGTTGAGAACGGCTGCTCTCGTCTCTTTATGGTATGAATTGGAGTTGTGGTCTACATTTGTCTCCTAGTCTGTGCAGGACCTCGCATTTGCTCCCTGACCAGGACATTCAGGAGGGGAGTTGGGCACTGTGTAGTCCTTCTCGCCTGTCTGCACGCATTAGTCCTTCAGTCTTTGGCTCCCTCTATTCTTTGTCGCTCCAGGTGGGCTGGGGCCAGAGTCTTCCATTTTTAAGTGGATTCCTAAGTTGTTAATACTCTAAGCCGCCGACGCCAGGATGAAAGGCACTTTCTTAGGTTGTTCCTGGAAGAACCATTCGTGTAGCCCTACAGAGAGCAAGTTGGCAGCATCCACCCCGCTTATCGAGGCTCTGCCTACTGAGCAGGCAGTCTTATTTCTAGGGATTTGCCCTGGAGGCATACTCGGTGTGGGGAACCCCGCGGTCGGGTGCGTCCGCAGTGGGCTGCTAACAGATGGGAACGTTTCACGACACGGAGTGGCCGTGGCAGGTACAGAGCAGTGGGAGACACTGTCAGCGTGAAAAGTGGCGGTGAGAATGGAGAAAAGAACACATTGGTCAGTCAGTACTTGTGCTTCAATCGGGGGTCCCCTTACCAGACCCCGAGACAGGGATTCTTCTATAGGGATTTAATGGGCTCTCGAGGGAAACCTGTAAGGGAGGAGGGAAGCAGGGTGGGGTGGGGAGTCACCAGGTGGCATGACAGGTGTCCGACTCTCAGCCTTTAGCCCTCCGCCCGCTCTCGCATGTAACTTGATGTTGGGGGATTGCATAGATGACTGACTAGACACTGGCAGGTACCTCCTCTTGCCCAAGCACTGCCTCACTGCGACGCTGTCTGGGGTTTTGGAGACCGTGACTCTTTACGGGGCAGCCTTCTTGTCCCAAGGAGAGGCTAGTGGGCTTGAACCACTTTTTTAGCAGTCTGATGCCTGACCCGGAGTGCAGCTGCCTCCGCGGCTGTCTCTGGAATCCTAAGGTCGACAGCAGGCTCTGGGGGTGCTCCCTCCCCACCTGGCCTGTGCGTGCGGCTGCTTTCTCCTCCTGACTTTGTATGTGGGCGTCTTCTCTCTTCTCCTCACCTGAGAGTTGGAGCTTCAGCGGGTGAGGGGGACGTGGACCAGGGTAGCCACCTTGTCATCACACTTCTGAGTTCAGCCAATACCTGTGCTGTTCTTACCCTCGGGATGGCTGGGAGTCGGAAGAAAGCAGGAGGCTTGTCTTTCCTGGTCTGCGTGGCTCTTCTCACGCGGGCTTCCCCTTGTCTCCTTGTCCTGCCTTCCCTATTGTGTCCGCCGCTCTCCCCCAGTCTTGTACGTTTACTCTCTGCACGCTGCTCTTTCCCAGCTCTGCCCTGTTAGTTGCGCGATGCCACCAATAGGACCTGTGAGACCCGGAACCTGAGCAAGGCAGACACCTCTCCGAAGGAAAATGCAAATATTTCCCAGGAGATGGAGAGTGACAGGGTGGTGCCTTCACCCTGCCACAGGGGTAAACCTTGCACACTCATACAAGGCCCCCCGTGGAGGTCCCACCCCCACGGTTTCATGAGCTCACTCAGCGAGGACCTGGGGTCTCCTGATGTCTGTGTCGACACTGACACGCAGGGAGTCCGCGGCCGCTCCCTCAGACATACTCCTTTTTTAAACTTGTTGGCTCCGAGCCCATGTGCATGATGAGCATGTGTGCGAAGCCCTTGGGAGAAGTGAGGTGCGGAGCCGCCTTGGGCTTGTGGAAAAGGTCTTCCTCTCCTGCTGCTCAGAGGCAGGGACCGGCCTGTCCCCGCCATCATCCTCCCTGCATGAGGTGGTAAGGCGGCACCGTTATCGTGCCCGTGGTGGTGCTGTCACCCGCCTGAATATGCCCTGTTGTAGACCTAGAGAGTACTTTTCTGATTCTTTTGGTTTTGCCAAAGATTTCTTCTTCTTTTTTTAAATAAATAATTTTATTGGGGATTCTTATAATAATCCATACAGCAATTGTACATATGTTGCCATCATCACTTTAAAAACATTTTCTTTCTACTTGAGCCCTTGGTATCAGCTCTTCCCCCATCCTCCTCTCTCGTGACCCCTTGATAAATCATAAATTGTTATTTTCATATCTTACACCGTCTGCTGTCTCCCTTCACCCGTGTTTCTGTTGTTCATCCCCCTCAGGTGTGGGGTTATATGTTGATCATTGTGATCACTTCCCACTTTTTCCCCCTTTTCTCCCACCTTCATTACTGTTCCTGAGGGCTTATCTACCCTGGATTCTGTGTGTCAAGAGCTCTTCTCTGTACCCGTGTACATGCTCCGTTCTAGCCAGATTTGTAAGGTAGAACTGGGGTCATGATCGTGGGGGTGTGGGGGGAGAAAACATTAAAGAACTGGAGGAATGTTGTGTATTTTGTGTAGTGTGTTATACTGCACCCTGTTTGCCAAAGATTGCTTTTGGTATTTTTAGATAAAACGTTGGACTCACTAAAATGGATACTGTGTGTATAATTGTTCTTTCTTCCTAGGACAGAAAAGCAGAGTACAGATTCAGAAAACAAAGCTAAAAAGCTTACGCTGCCTCTTTTTGGCGCCATGAAAGGAGGAAGCAAATTCAAATTAAAAACTGGAACTGTGGGGGTAAGTGGTGGGTCGGTGTTGGACTTTTAGCTCTTCAGCTACCCTGGGCCATATTTTGCAGAAACGATTCATGCCATTGGAATGTGACCAAGGGCTTGGGGGGAATCGCGTCTCCAGGACTTTCCTGTTGATTCTGGCTTTGTCAGGAATCGGAGAATCCATTTATGCCAGGCCAGGTGGAAGTGACTGATGTGTAAATTAGAATACCAGTTTATTCACTTGTGGTGAAGACTGTATTTAAGAAAAGGCCCCGAGGTTAAATTCTCTTTCCCTAATATACAGTTGTAATAGTCCCCGTCACCTAATACTGGTTAGTACAATAGTGTAAGCACCTGCTTTCCCAAGCTTCGTTTAATCCTCCCCCAAATTTATGACGTGTGGAGAATAGTACCTCTCACGGGGAGGAAGGGGATTCAGAGAGGTTACAGAAAGCTCAGACACCAGGAAATCACTAGGCTGGGAGGCAGATCCAGGTCTCCTGCCTCCCGCGTGTCATGATCCTTCGAATGCCCTGTGCTGCTCTGAGGTAGGTGTGTTCTCCCTGTACATGCAGAAATGAAGACTCACTGTGTGTTCTCCCTGTCCATGCAGCCTACCTCAGAAAGTCCGCCTGTAGAGTCTTCACCAAGCCAAAGAGCTGAACCCCAAGGTCGGGTCAGCTGCCCTGGGGTGACAGAGGTCTGCAGTCTCAGCCTCCGGTCTCGATGGGGTTATTGGCGGTGGAGGGAGGCTTCTCTGTGTGTGTGGGGGAGGGCTAGCGGTAACTTGTACCTGTTTTTTTTTTTTTTTTAACAATTTATTGGGGCTGATACAATTCTTTTCACAGTTCATACATATACATACATCAATTGTATAAAGCACATCTGTACAGTCTTTGCCCTAATCATTTTTTTCTCTTTTCTTCTTTTACATTTTATTAGGGACTCAAACAACTCTTACCACAATCCATACATATACATACATCAATTGTATAAAGCACATCCATACATTCCCTGCCCCAATCATTCTCAAGGCATTTGCTCTCCACTTAAGCCCCTTGCATCAGGTCCTCTTTTTTTTCCCCATCTCCCTCCCCATTCCCCCCTCCCTCATATGCCCTTGGTAATTTATACATCGTTATTTTGTCAAATCTTGCCCTATCTGGAGTCTCCCTTCCCCCCTTCTCTGCTGTCCCTCTCCCAGGGAAGAGGTCACATGTGGATCCTTGTAATCAGTTCCCCCTTTCCAACCCACTCACCCTCCACTCTCCCAGCATCGTCCCTCACACCCTTGGTCCTGAAGGTATCATCCACCCTGGATTCCCTGTACCTCCAACCCTCATATGTACCAGTGTACAGCCTCTGTCCTATCCAGCCCTGCAAGGTAGAATTCGGATCATGGTAGTTGGGGGGAGGAAGCATCCAGGATCTGGGGGAAAGCTTTGTTCTTCATCGATACTACCTCACACCCTAATTAACCCATCTCCTCTCCTAAACCCCTCTATGAGGGGATCTCCATTAGCCGACACTTGGGCCTTGGGTCTCCACTCTGCACTTCCCCCTTCATTTAATATGATATATATATATACATATATACACATACATATATACATATACACATATATACACATACATACACACACTTATATCTTTTTTTTTTTTGCATGATGCCTTATACCTGGTCCCTTGGGCACCTCGTGATCGCACTGGCCGGTGTGCTTCTTCCATGTGGGCTTATTTGCTTCTGAGCTAGATGGCCGCTTGTTCACCATCAAGCCTTTAAGACCCCAGACACTATCTCTTTTGATAGCCGGGCACCATCAGCTTTCTTCACCACATTTGCTTATGCACCCATTTGTCTTCAGCGATCCTATCATGGAGGTGTGCAGTCAATGATATGATTTTTTGTTCTTTGATGCCTGGTAACTGATCCCTTTGGGACCACTCGATCACACAGGCTGGTGTGTTCTTCCATGTGGACTTTGTTGCTTCTGAGCTAGATGGCCGCTTGTTTATCTTCAAGCCTTTAAGACCCCAGTCACGATCTCTTTTGATAGCCGGGCACCATCAGCTTTCTTCACCACATTTACTTGTTCACCCACTTTGGCTCCAGCCGTTGTGTTGGGAGAGTGAGCATCATAGAGTTCCAATTTAATAAAAGAAGGTATTCATGCATTGAGGGAGTGTTTGAGTAGAGGCCCAAGGTCCTTCCGCCACCTTAATACTTGACCTATAAATATAGACACATAGATCTATTTCCCCATCCTCCTATATATATTTGCATGTACATGTCTTTGTCTAGACCTCCATGAATGCCCTTTGACTCCTAGCTCTTTCCTCCATCTCCCTTGACCTTCCTCCTGCCCTACCACCATGCTTCATCGCCACCTGGGCTAGAGTATACCTCTTCTCTAAGCAACCTTACCCTTGATCGTTTCCCACCAGGCCTGCCACTCCCCCTTCTCTACCATTTGGGGTCCCATGTTTTTCCCTTGTCCCTGGGTTTGTTAACACCACTTCCTTACCCCCCCTACCCCCCCACCCCAAGTCCCCCCGGAACTGTCGGTCCCGTTGTTTTTCATCCAGATAGTTCATCCAGCCTGTCCTATTCAGACAGACCTGTGGAGTCACTAACATGCACGAAAACTAGACAGAGGAAAACAAAGCAACAGTATACAACCAGACAATAAAACAACCAAAACAAACCACTGAAAAAGAACAGAACAAAACAGTTCACAAGAGAAAAGCTTGTAGTTAGTTCAGGGATCGTTTGCTGGCCCTTAGGAGCGTTTTCCAGTCCAGTCTGTTGGGGCACCACGCCCTGGCCCCAAAGTCCACTTTCAGCATTCCCTGGGGACCTTGCCACTCCATTCCCTTACTGTTCCGCTGCACTCCCCCAGTGATTTGCCTCGGTGTGGTGGGATCAGGTCAGGTGCAATTCCCACACTGTGTCTCCGGTGCTGTCCCCTGTATTGCCCTTAGTCACTGAGGGGCATCATGTCTCATAGTAGGGCCAGCCAACTTGTACCTGTTTTAAGTAGAAAATTTCCTCACAGAAAAGCTCTCCCTAGAGGTTCGCTGAAATCCTGTGTTACAAAGATAATATGCCCACGTATGATTCGGTGCCCTATCTGTCGTGAACTCTGAGAACCTTCCTGATCATTACCCTTACTGGAAAGCCGTGAGTAGACTCCTTGGACCAAGTCTCTAAGAAACCCCTTCCTTTTCCTCAGGATCTCTGTGCTGACTTACGTGGTGTTGCGTCTAATTGAAAAGCAGCACACAGATTCTGTGTCTCTAGGAGTTTGGATTTGCTTGATTCCTAGAACCCACCGAAACCAAACCTGCTGCTGTCGCGTCTGCACTGACTCGACAGCTGCCTCCCTCGCGGGGCTTCTGATCGCGCGCTCTGCAGGCTGCCTCGCCGGCTCCCCGTGGCTCTGGGTCCAAACTGACAGTGTTTTGGTGAAGCAAATTCTTCGCCAAAATACAGGGATGCCTGTATTTCCTAGAAGGTGTAGTAATACATCACCGTCTTTAAGATGCCGGGCAGCATTCTTGCTGCTGCTGCACAGATAAAGGCTTTTCTTCCTTATAAGCTTCATCAAGGGTTTTCAGGTTGATATGCTTTTAATTTCAGAAAGTAATCCAGATAGGTGCTAAAGTTCATGAGGGTCATAGGTAGGTAAAATTTTGTGTGAATGTCCTACTTTCAGCAGACTTGGGCAGGGCTTATTAACCTAGAAGGAGACTGGGCATTTCACCATGAGCTTAACCGCGGGAAAGATTTGTCTCTTTTTTGTCTTCATCTTGAACTCTGTGTTCACAGTTTTGCTTCCCTTATAGAAGTTACCCCCTAAGCGTCCAGAACTCCCTCCAACGCTGATGAGAATGAAAGACGATCCGGAAGTAGAAGAGGAGGAGGAAGAGGAGGAGGAGGAGGAGTGCGGCAAGAAGACAGTGGAGGAGCGCAGTGGTGAGCTACAGCCTGAGAAGCAGCCAGGAGCTGCAGGGCCCGAAAGGAGCCCTCCCAGAGGCTTCCCTTGTTCTTAAGAAGCAAAAGGCCACGGCCGCCTCTCCCCTGCTCCCTGTGCTACTCACAGGCACTGCACCCAACCTGCATCGAAGCCCTGGTCTAGCCTGCGCCTCGTCGCGAGGAACGCTGGTCTGTCTCTTGGTCTTCTTCCTCTGACTTCCAGCCCTTCTATCTGTCCCCATTGCAGATTAAGTGCAGGTACAGGTGACCCTCGAACAACACAGCATGTAAGGTTGCTGACCCACCCACCCTCACAGAATCAAACATCCACGTATGGCTTTTAACCACCCCAAATCTGAATTGCTACTAGCCTGTGGGCTGCTTGCCTTACCAACAACGCAGTCAGTTGGTAGACATTTTGTATGTGTATGTGTTGTACAGGAGCCCTGATGGTGTGGTAGTTACATATTGGCCTGCTAAACACCAGGCCAGCAGTTCAAAACCACCAGCTGCTCCGAGGGAGAAAGATAGGGCTTTCTACTACCAAAAAGTTACAGTAAAAGAAAAAGAAGAAAAAAGAGTTACAGTCTTAGACACTCACAGGGGCAGTGACTTAGGTATTGTATTAGGTTCCTACGATAAAATAAGCTAGAGAAAATCACCGTTCTAAGAAAATCATGAGGAACGATACCGTACTGCATTGTATTGAAACTCTAAGTCCCCATGTCTGTGGCCACGGTGATTGCCTTCATGTGAGTAGGTTGAGGGGGAGGAGGCAGTGGGGGAGGTGATCTCTCGGCCTCAGGGCAGCGGTGGAAGAAGGGAGGAGACGGAAAGGGAGGCTGGAGAGGTAGGCACATTTGGTGTAACTCCACGGAAATATATCGTCATTTGTCTTTTTTATTTTCTATACAGTGTCAGTCCTCCTCCCACCATTCCCTGTGGTGTCAGTGTCCATGTCACCTGGTTGTAGTTCAGTGACCCTATAGACAGCAGAAAGAAACACCGCCCGGCCTGCCTCACCCTCAGTGCTGTGTCTGAGCCCCTTGTTGTAGCCACTGCGCCAGGCCACGTCCTCGAGCCTTCTGCTTTATCCAGCAGGATGCCACAGTACTGCTGCTGCCGTCCTTCGTTGTAAGGCGCGTTCGGACTGTACTTCTTTCGAGACCCTGGTGCCTTCAGTGTTCTTGTCAACATCGTAATTCCAGTATATCAAAATTTCCGGGATCTTCTTTATTCACTGTCCCAATTCCCACGTGCTTATGAGGTGATTGGGTCAGGCACACCTTTGTCCCCAAGGGGACAGCCTTGCTCATCTGCCCTTGGAAGAGCTCTTGTGCAGGTGATTCCCATGCAATGTGCCGCTTGATCTCTTGGCGGCTGTTTCCACGTGGACCCTTTATCCTGATGTCGTCTGTTGCTCCAGTTTGGAGGAGTTTTGTCTTCTTTACATCATTGAGTTGCAGTCTACTACTTGATAGTTTCTGCATTTTGTAGAGTCACCTCACTTTGTAGTGGGCACAAATATGGATCTCTTCTATTTGGTTGGCCAAATAGCTGTCACCTAATGTGACCTGAATCAGTGATCCTTCCAGTGCTTCGTCAGCGTGTGGAAACGCTGCGAGTGGTGTCCGTTCATTCCTGGAGCCGCGCTGTTGGCGAATGCCTTCAGTGCAGCTTCACTTGTTCCTTCAGCACCGTCTGTTGCCTCTTAAACTGTGAATGTCGACTGCGGGCTTCTCTGTGGTGTCGTGACTCCATCACTTTCTTTTGAGGCTTCCTGCATCATTCAACATTTTCCCCACGGAATCCTTCATTAGCTGCGTACAATATGTTTATTGGAAAAGAAGTCCATGTATTTGTCTGGACCTGTGCGTGCAAACTGGTGTTGTTCACAGGTCAACTGTATTTATAGTCTGCTTCAGGTCTCCAGAAAAGTGAAACTGTGACCTTCAAGCCCCAGCGAACACAGGACGAGCCTGGGTCTGCCGGGGCTACGAGGCAGGCAGGGCAGGAGGGCGGGTGAGAGGCGTCATCAGGGAGTGTCGAGATTCATGTCCCCCAGCTAAGGTTACTTCCCATTCCTAACACAAGCATAATTCTACCCCTTGGACTAAACTTCCCAAGACAGATCATGCCTTATTTTGGGGACCCTTGGTACCTAGCCGAGACCCTGGCATGCCACCCGCTTTGTCAAATAAGTGATTAGCACTATGAACAGAGGAAATGCACTCATTTAAAATAAATGATACCATCTTCTGATTATAAAAGGAATTTATGTCCATTCTAGACATTTAAGGTCACACGTAAGAACCCAAAGAAGAAAAACGTGTCCAATCCCACCCCCACAGATCATTGTTGGTTTTCCCAATATCTTCCTGTCCCTTGTAAAAAAGAGGTTATTTTCCTGAGAAATATCAAGGGTAGTCCACCTGCTTGGCAAGATTAAGATCTCGCAGGAAATGGGGAGCATGCGGAACAACAGTACAGATGGGCATGGGGGGGCGCGCAGCTGTGCTTTCTTTTTTCTCTCTATACCGCGTGTACGTTGACCGTGAGCTAGGCTGGTGCGTGGGAGAACACCAGGCCTGTAGGCAGCCCTTCTCTGGACTCACTTCCAATGGCTTGAGCATCAGCAAAGTTGCTGTTTCTGTATCTGCGTGAGGCAAATCTTCCTGAGTTGTAGCCCTCGTTTATTGCTCAGAGCCTGGCACGGTGCCTGGCCTTTTCAAACATGCCACCGAGGCACTGGGGCATACTCTTTCCTGAGTCCCCGCTTAGACTCAGGCGTTGTGAGGGTGGCATGTAGACAGATGGCAGGAAGAGGAACAATGATTATTGTGTTTTGTGTAGAGACCGAAGTAAACATGCATATGCAAAAATATTACAGATTTGAAATGTTGATTTATAAGAAAATAATGAATCTGCAACTAATGAGGGAGATGCTAGTGTTTTCTTTCTTCTCTATTATCTATTTATTATAACATTGGGATCACATGATGCGTGCTATCTTTTTTTTTTCTATTAATTTCTTGTTCATTTTTGAAAGATAGTGTTATTAGATATAGGTTCTTAATGGTATTTTTTTCTACACTCTGCAGTCTGCACTCTGTCATTATCTAGTCTCCGTGGTTTCTAATGAGAAATTAGCTCTTGAAGTTCATCGATAATCCCATCTATGTTAAAAGTTGCCACGTACTTTCTTTTTTTTTTACATTTTATTAGGGACTCATACAACTCTTATCACAATCCATACATATACATACATCAATTGTATAAAGCACATCCATACCTTCCCTGCCCCAATCATTCTCAAGGCATTTGCTCTCCGATGCGTGCTATCTTGTGACCTGTTTTTCCCAAGTCTTAAAATACTCTGTGAAGATGTGGTTTTCAGTGAGGGCCCGGGCCCTCGTGGTCGACTTGCTGGCTCATGTCAGCATGTCGTCGCTCTCGGGGCTCCTTGCTGAGCCTTTGCTGTGAATGAGCTCCTAGCAGTAGGGTTTCTAGGCCAAGCAGCGTTCGTATTGTTAAGCTTTTTGTAAGTTTTACCAAAAAATTGTGTGTCACCATTGGCCACTTTTTTCAAGTGGGAAATGTGGTTCCCTGCTAGACATCTGGAAGCACGCTGACTGGAAACCCAACTACGTTGTAGAGCGGAGGGTCGTCCCATTGGGTGATGCTGTCCGTACTTAGCCGTTCTTGTTCTGCTCTCCGGGAGTGAGACAGTGACAGTGTGCTTCTGCACTGCTGTTTACAGGGAGCATGCCCCCGCTCGGCCGGGTGCCAGAGACAAGAGATGAGCCAGAGACCTGCGATCCCGCCACATCCCTCCAGGAGCCTTCAGGCAAGTGGGGCAGCTGCGTCCAGTGCTGCTGTGCACTCCGGCAGCCCTGTGCTGTTAGAGGGCAGATTGGCAGCTGCCCTGAGAGCAGCCAGTGACACTGGCCCACGCGGCTGCCAACGCACAGGAGAAGGTGGAATGTGCGCGACGTGGCAGTCGGTGCCATCCCACCTGCCTTTCTCCTCATGCCCGGCCGTCTCAAGGCTCTCTCTCCCTGGCGCACAAGCACCTCATGGTCACATGTTTCCCTCTGGCTGTGCCACGCCCTCCGGCATGAAATCAGGTGCCTGCCATGGGAGTGATTCCCACACTAATCAAGAAACGTGGTGAACTAAATGCTGCTCTTGTAAGATTCTCTTGTTCCGGATTTACTGGCAGCGTCTGGCCAGGGGAATCCTGGCATCAGCCTGCTTTTCCTTTCCCGTCTCGGGTGGGGTGATGCTGTGCCAGCTCGCGGGGTGGGCTCCGGATCTGAAAATCAGCCCCTGTTGGAGGATAAGTCTCTCCCGACCGCTCTGGCCGTAGCCATCGCAGGCCTTTTAGGAGAGGAGTCTGCTGGGTGACGGGTTGGGCTGCTAACTGCCAGGTGAGCAGTTCCAGCCCACCCCCCCCACCCCCGCTGCTTCAGGGGGAAGATGAGGTCACATCCATCTGTGAAGCCTGGCCAGCCCAAGACTGTCACTAGGAGTCAGAATTGACTCACTGGCAGTTGGGGAGCTGGAAGGAATTGTTGAGGTCACATGGTCACTGGCGTGTTTTATTGGATCATTAAATTGACTCTTTTGAGGAATGTCTCCTTCCTTGATTCCTTTTTCTAAAAATAACTACTGCCCCTTTTTCCTAAAAAATTAGTCTCCAAGAATGCACGTGAGAGAAGCAGAGGTGAACAGAAGCAAACGGAAGCTGCCGGCCCCAGTAAGGTAAGCAGAGACAAACCCCTTTGCCGGGAGCCACTTCCGGAAGAAAGGGTCTGGGGGATTGGGTTCAGCAGCGTTCTCAGCTACCTCATGAGCCCCGCTCCTAGAAATAGGGGCTTT
Organism: Tenrec ecaudatus; assembly: GCF_050624435.1. NCBI lineage: Eukaryota > Metazoa > Chordata > Mammalia > Afrosoricida > Tenrecidae > Tenrec > Tenrec ecaudatus. The sequence goes on from NC_134546.1 coordinate 18,634,594, forward strand.
CTTTTGTTGGTGCGCTTTCTTTCTCAATTTTACTTATTGTATTATTGTTGACATACACTAACTCAACACTTTCCAAATGTCCAATTTATGACATTTTCACCTTCTTTGCATAAAGTTACTATATATAAGGAGTCCTAGTGGCATAGTGGTTATGGATTGGGCTGCTAGCTGCAAGGTCAGCAGTTCAAAACCACCAGCCGTTCTGCCAGAGAAAGACAGGGCTTCTACTGCAATAAAGAGTGGCTGTCTCGGAAACCCACAAGTGCAGTTCTACCCTGTCCTGCAGGGTTGCTGTTATCAATTTGAGCCCACCATAGATAATCCTTAAAGAGCATAATGCTCACACTAGACCTTTTTTTTGACTAGTTAACCAAACCCTTGTGGCAGTGTAGCTTAGATAATGAACTTCTAACCGCAAGTTCAGTTAGCACCAGCTGCTTCTAAGGAAAAAGATAAGGCTGTCTTATCTCATAAAGATTTACAGTCTTATAAACTCTTAAGAGACAAGTCTACTCTTGTAGGTCCTTGTATCTTATAGGCTCTTATACCCTTATATCTTATAGGGTCTCTATGAGCCAGAATTGATTAGATGGACAAAAAACTCCAAACTCTGTGTCCTTGAATTGGTTCCATCTCATAGTGACCCTACAGGACAAGGTAGGACTGTCCCTTGGGATCCCAGGCTGTAATTCTTTACAGTCATTCTCCCCCAGAGGGGCTGATGGTTTCAACTGCTGACCTGGCCGTTAGCAGCCTGTGTCAGACTGGGCTGACTGCAGAATCAGATCCAGTGACACTCATATGTGTATAAGAGAGAGCTTTATAGCTCGGAGTAATTGGATATCAAGAAAACATCCCAGTCCAGATCCAGATCCAGTCCTTCAGTCCGTTTGCAGCCACATGCAACAGTGCAGAATGCAGGACAATCGCAGGCCGGTGGGTGCATCTCAGGACTCGCTCGGCTGTCAGCATGGCTCCACGTGGCTCAACAGGAAGGTGAAGCAGAGAGAGTGGCTGGCCTCCTCCAGGGAGGAAGAGAAAGGCTGGCCTGAGAGAGCCACCTATCCCAGTCACCCTGTAGTCAAGCTGTGACCTGAGGGACAGGCCACACTCCGCCCTCGTGCTCCGACAGGAGCCATGTTGGCATAGAAAAGCCTGACTGTCACACAGCCCACCCTATAAGGTGACCCTGGGAGGAATATTTTTGTTAAGGTTTAAAGATTACTTCATTCAGGGCAAGAATTTTAGCGAGTCATTTACCCGTCACAGCTACAGAAACCTTTTGTCCACGAGAACCATTTTATTCTACATGTTCTTCCCTTGGATTGGGATTCTTCTGTGGAAGCTTTGTTCAAACGTTCACTTAGGGAGGCACCATCAGTGTTCATGGCAAAGGAGGTGTTTGTGGATGGAGGCAGGTCGCCACCATTCCCTCACTGTCTCCTGTCCCCGCCTCTTCTCCCTCTTGACGGCTCCAGGTGAACAGACTGACTGTCCTGCCTTAGATGGCTGCTTGCAGGCTTCTTAAAAACGAAACGAGGACATAGCAGAGAGGCACTGATTGGGTAGGTCAGCCAGCTGGATGTCCCATGAAACCATGACCCGAAACAGCCAAAGAAGCCAGACCCCGGGAGGTATTTGGTTGTATAGACGCAGCCTCAGAAGCTACCTTTTCTCTTTATTTTTGACTTTTTGTGTTTGGAATCCCTTGTTGTCATTCTCATTCTAGTCCCCATCCGCCCTCCTCCCTATACCGTCTCACATTCAGTGATCTCTTGTTAGTTTGCGACTCCGCCTTCCTGCCCTAGTTTGCCCACATGAGGGCATTTGAGTGACAGTTATTTCCTTCCTCTTACTCTGGTAGAATGCAGTGGACTCCTTTCGATATCGTGTCTGTTCCCCATCTGGAAATGGATCAGGACATCAGGGGCTTTCTTCTCTCCCGATCGGCTCTAGTGAATAGTTTCCCCGAGATGGATCCTGCCTGTTGGTTGCGAATGAATGACCGAGCACACGGTTTTGCAGGGACACGGTAGTCCCAGAGCGATTGCAAGGCGGCGGCCCGGGTGGGTTCTGCCATTCAGCAGCTGCTGCCACACAGCTTTGCTAAAGGCCTCGCACCCGCACGGAAAGCGCTCACTGCAAGCCACTAGCTGGAGCTTCACAGACATTTCCCAGAAAGAGCCTCCCACGGCGGGCGCTGGAGCCCCGACCTGTAGGAGAAACTGCTCTCTGGCGGTTGTTCACTGGCAGCCGCAGGATAGGGTGCTTAGAGTTGAATGGCTTTGAATGAAATCAACCATCTTATCGTTGCAGGTCCCACCCCCCCTTTCTTCCACATACCCGGAAGATGACCCCGACTACTGTGTCTGGGTCCCTCCTGAAGGTAAAGTACTCTCAACTTTTGTGGGTTTGGCTTTAAGTTTTAGTTATTTAGATTTTAAATGGCAGTGTATCTATTTAATGTTCACAGTTTTGTGAAGTTACAAGGGTGTGGTGTGTAAATCCTCCCTCCTGGGGGGGGCAGGTAGATTCATCGCTAGAAATGTACCAACCAGACTGGACCCTTATTCAAATACACATCCTCTCCGTCAAAAGAAAGCATGAGCCAGTTGGTGAAATTGGAACACGGGGTGGAGATTGATGGCATTCAGAAAACACTGCTGGTCTTTTAAAAGTCTGATATTGAGGTTGGCTTTTGTAAAGGTTTTTCGGAAGTGCTTACTTTCTGGAGGCATGCACAGAATGCCCTCTGGGATTTTCCTCAAAGAATCCAGTGGTGGAGGAAAGTTAAGAATCAGCCACATGTTGAGTATTACCTGGGAATTCATTATATGTGTCTCTTTACTTTTGTATACATTTTCAATTTTATTTTTTACATTAAATGAAAAAGTTTTGTGGCTGTGCCTTGTTCACGTAGTTTTTTCTCTCTCTAAGTACAACCAAATATTATCAAGTTCCTTAAGAAATCTTACATGTATAAAATGCTTATAAAGGAATCTAAATCTGGGGTACGCCACAGGAGTGTGTGGGTCATGGGCTCCTCCCATACCTACTTAGAGATTGCGCTTTCTTTTCATGGTAAGCGTATGCCTTCGCTTATTTCACCAGCTTCCTTGATTTGTGTGTGTGTGTGTGGGGGGGGTCTCCTGACAGCTCAAACGACTCGGCAATAACTAAGCTCTAACATGCGCAGCTTTGCAAGGGGGGCAGCGGTAGAAGAAGATCCATTAAAGTTCACTTGATGGATCAGAGACCCTGAGCATTTAAAAGATATTATCAAACTGTCTGTTTTAGAGGCTTGCCTTGAAGCCCTTGTGTTGGGACACTTTTGAGGCGCTTATCTGCCCAAGTCGTCATCCGGGTTGCTTCCTGTATGGATTGAGTTGGTAATAGACTTAGTAATTACCGCATATACTGGAGTATATCAGCCAAGGCCCCGAGTTTTACCATTAAAAATGTGCTGGAAAACTCGGTTTATATACCAGCCTATCCCAATACGATCACCGAAGACCAAGTGGGTGCATAAGCAAATGTGGTGAGGAAAGCTGATGGTGCCCACCTACCAAAAGACATAGCATCTGGGGTCTTAAGCACTTGAAGAAAAACAGGCAGTCATTTAACTGAGAAACAACAAAGTCCACATGGAAGAAGCACACCAGCCTGTGAGATCACAAGGTGTCAAAGGGATCAGGTATCAGGCATCAAATAAAAAAAAATCATAGCATTGTGAATGGAGGAGACGAGCCACTCAGGGTACAGTGTAGCAATGATGAAATAATACAGTTTTCCTCTAGTTCTTGAATGCTTCCTCCCCCCCACTATCATGATCCCAATTCTACCTTACAAATCCGGCTGGATCAGAGGATGTATACTGGTATAGACAGGAACTGGAAACACAGGGAATCTGTGACAGATGATTGAATCCTTCAGGACAAGTGGTGAGAGTGGTGATACCGGGTTGGTGGAGGGAAGGTGAGGGAGAAAGGGGCCACAGATTACAAGGATCTACATATAACCTCCTTGGGGGAAGGATAGTGGAGAAGTAGGTGAAGGGAGATGTCAGACAGTGTAAGATATGACAAAATAATAATAATTTATAAATTATCAAGGGTTCAAGGGGGCGGGGGTAGGGAGGGGAAAAATGAGCTGATACCAAGGGCTCAAGTAGAAAACAAATGTTTTGAGAATGATGATGGCAACAAATGTACAAAAGTGCTGACACAATGGATGGGTGTATGGATTGTGACAAGAGTTGTACGAGCCCCCAATAAAATGATTTTTAAAAAAACCTTGGCTTATATGCCAGTGTATATGGTAATTAGTAGAAATTTAGTTATAGGTGTGCTTGGTTTAAGAAGTGCAGCAAGGATAGGAATAAATGTATATAAAAAGTAAATTTTTTTCTTGTAGGAGAAAACTATCTGTTTATTTTTGGCCCACTGATGTATTTTTTCCTCCCTGACGCTGAATAGTGACTGTATTTCTTCTTGCGTACTCTAGGCCAAAGTGGAGATGGCAGGACACACCTCAACGACAAGTATGGCTATTGACGCCCCAGAGCCCAGAGAAGGCCTGTGGACCAAGCGATGCGGGGCTCGGGGAGAGTACCGCACGACGGAGCCGGAGCGGGAGCTCGGAGATCCCCCGTCAGATCTGTTCCCTGTCTTTTCTTCTCTGCAGTGGCTTTCTTAATGTATCCCCTCCCCTGTTCTTCTGAATGTGGTATTTATGTTTGTATGTACGTATGTAAAAAAGGAACCATAAAGTTTGCAAATAAGTAAAATGAGAGAAGGGGCCCTCTTAAACGAGAAGGCAAAGATGCCTCTCATGTTGACTTAAAGGCCCAGACTGACCATAGCTTAGAGACACCTTCTCATGAACAATAGCCTACTCTGGAGTTGAGCCTAGGAGTCACCAAATTTGCTTCCTCAGGTGGGTGTTGAAATATGAAGCCACGCCATGGGCATTGCCCTGGGTGTCCCTCTCGTGTTTGGGACTGGAAATTGATAGACACTAAACCATAGAACTGTAACAGTCCTCCGCCAGGTTGGAGAGCAAACCACCCTGTCAGCACACAGGAAGGCCCCTTGCACTTGTTCATGCCCCAGGCTCCTGATAAGAACATCTGGATGTCCAGGACTCTGACCGTCATATGCGATACCCATCCTCCAATACGGGGGCAAATAAGCTCGTCCTGCTATGGGGCTTCTCACCTTTCTGGAAACATGCAGAAATTCAGGAAGGTATCTTGGCCTCTTACTTCCTGGCCCCTTGTATTCTTCAGACAGGAAGTAACTTGGGAAGTTCTGGGGTGTGGCTGAAGACAGAGCTGATCAACAGGAGAATGCTGTGGCCCCAGTAGAGAGGACATGGGGTTCTTTCAGTTGAGCTCAGTGTGCCTCCAAGACATCTACGTGAAGATGTCAAGAAAGAAGCTGACTAGATAAGTCTGCATCTCAGAAGAGCAGCCGGAGAACGGTTGCTGTCTTCCTGAGGAAGGAAGGCGTGGCACCAGCCGGCAAGGTGAGAGGCCAAGGACACACAGGACTTTTCAAGACTGGCCCTAATCTTGGACAGTGGATTCTTTCATCTTTAGTCCTGGGAACAGAATGGAGATGATTATTCTGGTTGTGGGCACTCATTCACTGGGGAGAAAAATAAAGTACTATCTCCTTACAGGAACAAACAGTGTAGTCTTGTCTCTTGTGGAGCAACTGGTAGGTTTGAACCACTGACCTTGCAGCCAACAGCTCTACACAATCTACTCCCACGTATAGACGTAATTAGTTCAAGGAAATGGCGCCTATAGTTGTAGAGACAGCAAGTGCCAACTCCATGGGTCAGATGCCCTTCTGGTTCACAGAGCTGCAGGGGCCCCTTTGAACCCAAGATCAGCAATTCAAATATCGTACTTCTAGATGCAGAGGCAAATGAAGCCACGATCAGCAGATGAGGAGACGGTGCTGCTAACTCCCACGATGGGCAGGCTTCTAGCTCAAGTTCAAGGAGCCAGAGGTCAGATGATAAGCCTTGCAGGATGCAGACCCAGTAAACTCAAGCAAACTTTACCAGAGGATCCACATATATTGGAAGCAGACCACACCCCTGAGGAAAATCCCTTTGGATTGATTGGTTGCTCATAGCAGCTCTTAGCCTGGAATTGATGACATTCTATTAGATCTCACCATGAGGGACAACTACATGCTAACTACCCAAACCACTGAGCGTTCAGACGCAGGCACGTTGACACAACCGTAACTGCCACACGGTACACACCCCAGTGAGCAGTGTTCTGGGGCAAAAAGGCCAGGAGTTTGTATGTAGCACCGAAACCTGGTCCTTTGTCTAGGGATTTTATAGGGATATAAACCTACAAAAACTTATAAAGCCAAAACTTTCAACCATTTTTGTCATGCTCCCAGTGTGCCATGCACTGTATTAAGTGCTTTGGATAGATTTCCATGTAATCATCAAAATATCTCATTGAGGGAAGTACTATAATTTTGTTCAGGTGTGGGAAAGGAACCTGAGGACTTTTGAGGTTAAAACGTGCTCAGGGTCACATGTAGCCCATGAAACAGATGGAAACCAAACAGTCTAATTTTAGAGTCTGAGTTCTTAATCCTTATTGTCTTCTTAAAAAAAAATCCCTGGATCATTAAACAGATCTGACAAAATACACTTTAGCCTTTTCATTATTAAAGATATTTAGAAAAGAGAAGAAATGCAGCAAGGGTAAAAACGAAATCTCGGCATCACAAAACCACACTAGACCCGTGTTTCCTGCAGTTGGGCCTGAGGTGCAGAGCTACAGACAGTCCCTGAAAGCGAATCTCCTTTTTGGAACCTCAGACTTTGTCATTGGTTTGTGAAGGGCTTATGTAAATGTATAGAGTTCAAAAAGTTAGTGGATAAATTCCACTATCTTTTCATTCCATTTTGACATGAGTCTTTGCAGCCCTCTTGTATATTTTAATTTTCGTAGTTTATGCTCTGTGGGGCTGAAATAATTTATCCAGTACCACCTCCTGCCTCCCCTCCAGGTGTGGAGTCAAAGGTACTGCAAGCATCCCAGAAGTCTCTTCCTAGGCTGATTACACTTCCAAACTTTTTAGTGAGATAAGATGAGCTGTTCACATGACACTTGAGGCATATCCAAGTTCCCCCGAATGGGTCATTATTTTGTATGTATTTAAGGGTCCCTAAATCTCATTTTGTTCCCTTGGACCCAGAACTCACCAGATTGAGTCGCTTTGGGTGGTTTGATGTCAAAGTTTGTGTCCAAAAGCAAACACAAAGGCCTGGTGCCCAAGGGTTACCCCCCAAAAAATCAGTAAAGAGATCCTACTTCAAGAGAGTCTCCCTTTCCTAGAATCAGAACTTGGGAACACAGACCATTCTTCACAGATGTTTGTGCCGTGCTTGGCCCATTGCACAAATGTTCCTTCATTTCCGGCTGTAACTATTTTCCCTGGATTTGTCCAGACCCAGGAGAGCAAAGCCAAGCCCGGCTTATGTCTGAAGGCCACGCTTATACCCCCTGCTACTGGAGTGCCGCTGGATGAAGTTGGCCCTACAGGGACCGATGACACAATTCCCAACCATCTTTGAAGCCTGTTAGCCACAGTCTGGAAATGTGTGACTTTCCCACTGAAATGCTGCCACCTCCCAGATGGGGTGTGACAAGTGGCCAGCAGCTGTGGCTGGCTTCCTGAGAGCAGGGGCTGGACGGAAGCCTGCCGGGCCGGTGGCAATCAAAGGCAGGAATCAGAACCCGAGGGAGGGCTGGCTTCCCATCTGGGACTTGGCTTAGCCAAATGTTGAGCTGCTGGGAAATGACATAAAACTCTCTTGACCTTGAAAATGGGTCACTCTGATCTCTTCAAGGCAGCCACTCTGCTCCTGAGTGTCAGTGTTTAGGGGGCCCCTGTTTTGGTTTGAAGAGGTTTGGGACCACCGTAATCTAGCTGTAGTCCTGGTGGGAATGAGACAGACGTCGTTCTCACATCCACAGACTTGGCACTGACGAAGCAGGTTGTAGAGCAGAGCATGTGGGGACGGTTGTTTCTACCAAAGGTGACTCTGTCTTCAGTACTCCCAAGCCCCTTTCAATTTCTCCTTGTACAGGTTTTCAGATTCACCCCTTTGCACTGCCCCAAACCCAAGCTCCCCTCATTTCAGCACCCCTGAACGGAGCACCTTGCTCTGAAATCTCAAAAGCATCCCATTACCCCAAGGGTGAAATTAAAATTCATTTGAAGGTTTAAATTCCTCCTCATAGGATTCCTGCACTTTTCAATCACTATGACAACCAAAAGGAAGCCTGATGATTTAGTGGTTATATTGTGTGTTAGGCTGCAATTCAAGTGGTCAGCAGTTCAAAGCCACCAGCTGCTATGTGGGAGAAAGGTGGGGCTTTCTACTCCCATAAAGGGTTACAGTCTCAGAAACTCAAGGGGCAGTTCTACCCTGTCCTATAGGGTCGCCATCAGTCTGCATCTACTCAATGGCAGTGAGTTGTTTTGTTTATTTTTAATGACAACCAAAGTTGTCAGTTACATGGCAGGCTGCTGGTGCCTGGGCCATGGACACTGACCAAGGAACAGGTAAGATGTTGAACTGGATGCCAGATTCAGACCCCAGAAGCGCACTGTGCCATAATGCCCATTATACGTGGGGACTTCCAACAGTCTGGAAAAGTGGAATGAAAAAACAATGTCCTTCTTCCCATGAGCTTTTGAAGCCCCCTTGTTTAAATTGGATACAAGGCACACCTGGAGCACATCCCCTCACGCGGGTGATGAAATCATTACAGAACTGTCAAAGCACTGAGATCCATACCCAGCCAACTGGATGTGCATTAACTAGCACCACGTGCACCTGATACCCTCCACAACTATGGTATTTGCCCCAAACATATCCTGTGCTTTTTCTGGGTATAATTTTCCGTCAATAAATAGAGAAAAGAATGCCTACCTCCTAGGGATGGGATACAAAACAGGTGTCTGTAAAACCGTTAGCCACGCACCTGAAAAGTAGTCCTTAGTATGCCTGTGGGTCTCGCTGCTCTCAGATGCACCCCATGGTCCCTGATCTCTGCCCACCAGGCCCACAGCGTGTTATGTGTACTATTGTAGCCATTACGCCAATGGCCCAATAGCTGTTCATTTCATGTGTGCTTGGGTTATGTATGCTTTACTGTTATGTAAGCTTTGTGAGTTCCCAAGGGCAGGAACGGCATATTTATTTTTGTATCTCCAGCCTTCCACCACGGGCCCTATCAGTTCATAAAATAAGCACCCAGTTAAATGGGTGGGAGGTTGGAGGCTGTAGTTTAGCTCTTTCGACTGGAAGTTTTTCTGGCCAAGAAAGGACACTTCACAGGGACCGTTATATCCAGAAAAAAAATGGGACAAACTAGGAACTGACCATTTTTAGCAAATATAGTCCAGACAGAGGTCTGGATTCCTGTCGTACTTAGGACAAAGCCAGGCACGACCGTCTCTTTCCCGTTAAGACGCTGTGGAGTCCGGCATCTGGCTTTAATTCTGGGTTTTAAGTCCTTTACTGGCCCTGGAAAATCCTAAGTTGGAAGTATGGCTGGGGTTTCCTCCGTCTGCCTTTGTCACGCACCCTTCTGAAGTCAGTGCAGCCGTGGGCGGCCACAAGGGGGCAGTGCAGACCTACACATGGCCACAACTTAGTCACCAAAACCCTCCAACCGAAGGTCAGCACCAGAGCCAAAGGCAGGTCCCACACCTGCTTCCACACCTGGAGGCTGCTCTCCAATTCTCGTCCTCACCTGTTTCTCATGAGTTCGTTTCACCTCCGGAAAAATCAACCTCCAGTTAGATCAATGATAACTGTGGAAGAGTTTGGGGTTGCTGTGTATCATCTATCTAAAACCCCCCTATTACAGCTTTACGATTTATCGAAGAGCATTCACACCCATTAAAAACAAATCGGAATGTCCTATCAGTCTTGAAAGGTAGAAGGAGGAGGTATCACCATCTTTGCTCCCTAAACAAGGAAGCCAGGGTTAGACAAACTGACCACCGGCTCAGACAAAGTCACGCCCCTTGGTGGTGGGATCAAGTCTAGATCTGAGCTTCTTGGATTCCTGGCCTTGTGCTCATTTCGTCTGGCTTTCTGTCGTCTCTGTGTGTAAGCTGTGTGCGTTTCTCAGGGCGCGCACGGCTTTAGAATCACATTTAGAGTGCAGGATGGTGAACTCTTAAGTTTTAGGACCATCTACAGAACTCCCCTTTGGCATTGGACTCACGAGTCCTTGTCCACCATGACTCAACAAGAGGCCCAGCCCTATCAGGGACAATGGTGTTCTTGGACAATCCCACTGGCAGGTAGTTCAATACAGGCAGTCACTTGGCTGCCAGCCTGTGGCGCTCCGTCCTTGGTGATAAAGGGTGGGCAGTCTCCCAGAGTGGCAGTAATGCCCCTGGTGTCATGAGAGTTGACCCGAGAGGGTGAAGATGAAGATTTTGAACTTTAGTAGCTACACACATAGGAACCCTGGTGGTACAGCGATTTTAGCATTGGGCTGTCATCCACATGGTTGGCAGTTCAAAACCAGCAGCCGCTCCTTGGGAGAAAGACAGGGACTTTCTCCTATAGAAAAAAATAGTTTCAGAAACCCACAGGGTGCTCATTATGCATCAGCATCAACTGGATGGCTGTGAGTATATACGAGCTACACATATGAACACACACACACACATCATTACTTAGAATGAGGTCAATTTTTAAAGTGACCGTATTTAAAGACACACGTGAAGTGTGCATCATGGTGTGGTAGTAAGTGGCAGATAAGAAGCCAAAAACAGGTGTGCCAATGGCTGACGTTCAGGGAGCTGGGGTGTGTGGGGAGGTGGATCTCGAATCCCAACATGCATTTTAAGTCTGGCTGTGTCACACGGAAGGCAGGCAGCGTGATGAAGATGCTGAGCTACAATGAGCCTCTGCTCCCTCGTTTGGAAAGTGGACAAGAGAACGCCTGTTCTAACACAAATGGGAATAACTGAGACCACTTTGGCCTCTGGAACCTTCCACGCAAAGATCAGGTGGTGCCCGCCCCGCTCGCCTCTACTTCCCAGGATTCCACACTGAATCCAGATTACTGTCTGCACCTGGGTCTGCCATTCTCCAGGCGGGGAGGAGCGTGAGGTTGGAGAAACCCTGGAATCCGTCCACGAACAAGTCCCAACACATGTCACTGTTTGCTCTGTCACTGACTCGATGACCTCATACGAGGAAGGGAGGGGGCAGAAGGCGCTGTCCTCTTCCAGATGCCTAAGAGGCCCTGACATCTCCTGTTTACCTTGGCGTGAGAGGAGCAGGCGCTGGGCTGTGATTTTTAAGGCCTGAGCTAATTTTGGAAGAGGACAGCACCGCCCATCGCCGGCCAGACTCTGCTTCTTGGGAAGCCGCCTGGAGCAAGGGGCAGAGCAGGCTGGGATGGGCGTCAGAACCCAGGCTGCTGCCCTGTTCTTGGAGCCGGTCCAGAACACACGAGTGGATGCCAACTCACTGAGACCTGGTAGGACAGGCTAGAACTGCGCCTGTAAGCTTCTGAGACTGTTGCCTGGTGACAGGAGGAGAAATTTGCTCCCAGGAGTGGCTGGTGGTTTCAAACTGCTGACCTTTTGGATTGCAGCCCAACATGTAACCACTGTGCCACCTGGGCTCCTGAAAGACTGAGGCTGGGGCAGCACTTGAATTTTAGCCTCGTTTTGAACTGCCAACTCCTGGGTTAATGGTGAAATGTGTAACCATTTGTGCCACCCAAGGCCTCCTTAGACACACTTAACCTTTTCTGAGCGCCTGCTAGAGCAGTGGTTCTCAACCTGTGGGTCGCGACCCCTTTGGGGGGGTCCAACAACCCTTCACAAGGGTCTCTGGGATCATTAAAGCAGCAAAAATAGAGTTATGCAGTAGCAGCAAAAATAATATGGTTGGGGAGGGCGGTCAGCACACCATGAGGAGGTGTATGAAAGGGTCGCGGCGTTAGGCAGGTTGAGAACCGCTGTGTTACGGCATCTATTGCATGCCAAGCCTTGTGGGTAAATGAGGCAGGTGATGTGGATCGAAAGGCTGGCCAGGGCCGAGAGTTCTTATGTTCTGGAACCAGGTCATTCCTTCCCCTCCCCCTTAGCTTAATTGTTTAAATAATTAAAATTATTGTGTCAGCCAAATGACTTGCCTTTGTTAATTATTCATTTGGTAAGCATAGGGTTACATAACTACAAAGAGATGCTTGCGATAGACACCACATAGTAACTAGCATTTCCACACTGCGATAGTGTCCAGTGAGACAAAAACAAAGAAATTCAGCATTTTAACTCTTCTCTTATCCAACTGGGTTTTTACAATGTAGCTGGCAGAATCCTGGGGAAGGCAGTCAAAGGTTTTCAAGGTGGTGACATTGCTATTGGGCTTGGAAGGACACGGAAACGTCACTGGCGGAGAAGAGAGAGGACACTGACGGCAGAGGGAACAGGATGAGGCAGGTACTGGTCCCAACACTGGCCCGGGTTGTGACTTGAATACAGATGGATGTTTGGAATGGAAGGGAGAACGGGAAATTCAGTGGTTTAGTGTTCTAGTTCCTCCCACATCACAGTTTAGGAGCCGAGGAGGTGTCGTGGGTTGAATTTTATGCCCTCAAAATATATGTCAACTTGATTAGGTCATGATTCTCAGTATTACGTAATCATTCTGTAGTTTGTGATGTGATCCAATTTTTTTTATAACTGTGATCGTTACGTTTATTGTGCCAACCTGGCCAATAGGAACGTGGGTGGAGATTAATCAGGTCAAAGTTTGGCTGGAGGGCAAAAAGGTAAATGGCTCTACAAGGCCCGCCCCTGTCGCTCTTGGTCTCTGGTGATCAGACCAGCATGCGCTGCTTTAGCTAGTTCTCCGCCTCAACCTGTCGGCTACACTACCTGTGGGCAAAGCCAACCCAGGAATTGTGTTGCTACAGCTTGAGGCTCCTTCGAGACCACACTGCTGGTGTGCACATCACTTGAGCTGGAGGCTGGTGGATCCTGTCGCCTTGCATTGCTTGAGTTTGATATTTCATCCAGGCCTGCTTCGCCAAGCTCCCAAGCTGCCGACCGTTGCTGATGGAGGTAGTTAGTTTATTGTGGCAACCTGGCCGATAAACACATGTGGGGTTAATTGAAGGGCGGAGGGATAAGTGGATTGGTGAGGCTCGCCTTTCTAATTCTCGGGTCTCTTGCTTTGTGATGGTCGGACCAGGGTGCAGCTGCCTTAGCCAGTTCCCTGCTTCAGCTGGTAATGCCCACTTCCTGCAAGACATTCCTGAGGAGAAGCCACATGAATCTACCCTGATGCAGTCCTGAGTGCTGGAGCAGCCGTGTGGAGACCCCTGCCAGTGCTGAGATGCTTACACATTCACTGACTTGGCTTTCCTCCTGCAGTCGGCATCATAGTGTGTGTTTTGTGAGATGCAGGAGGACTTTGTGGATTGGTGTCGGACATATGGGTTAATGCTGGACTTGTGGGTTTGGGCAGCACTGGGTTGGGATGTTTTCCTGATGTGCACGTAACCTTTATATAAAACTCTCTCTTATACATGAGTTTATGTGGATCTGTTTCTCTAGCGTACCCAGACTAACACACTGACCCACCCTTCTGTCTGCTGCCTGCGGACACACTGCCTGTTTTGCTTCCTTGGCCTTGGACCAAAGCCCCTCCTTGAGTCGCAGGACTGTCAGTAACTGTTCCACTAAAGTGAGTTGAACTGAGCCCTCCATCCTGCTGTGTGGGCTAATTAGCTGCCACATTCCTTCTCACTGTATAGACCAGTCCTTTTAAATATTCATATAATCGTAAGTGTCCTGGTTTTATTTCTCTAGAGAACTCTGCTGAACACGTAACCTCTTAGGTCAGTGGTCGAGAACTGCTCTCTTAGGTGTTAATGAGGCAGGACGCCTGGCAATTAATAAGTTAATAATTACAGAATTAGAGATGAGATGTAAATCATGAGCAGAGAGACTGGGACCTTGTGGCCACCAAGAAGGAAGAGCTGGTGGTGGACTGTGCGTTTGGACCCAGGGTCCCCACGCTGGGAACCTGCTAGACCCAGGGCAAGATTGACAACCAGACGTATGGCCATCCCAGGGTGTGCCAGGCCCGCAGATGTTAAGAGACACAGACTGAGGGCTGACAGAACAGGAGGGTCCCCTCTTAGAGCCGGGCCCAGAATCCGGACGTCTAGCCCCCTGAACTGTGAGAAATTTAATTTTTCTTTGTTAAAGCCGCTCACTTTCGGTGTTTCTGTTGGAACAGCACCAGGTAACGGAGACAGGCAGGAAATCCTCCGGAGTCCCTTCCCTGGTGCCCAAGGACAAGAGGAAAAGGCGCCTCCAGAGCTGTTTCCCGCCCTGCGGGCCCCACCCCTTCACTCTGCTTATTTTCGGTGATTTCTCACCAACGGGCTCATCTCGTAAGTGTTCCGGAGTCAGAACAGACTGTGCTGCGCGCGCGGGCTCACGTGAACCTGCTGAACAAACAGACAGGCAGGCTGCGGGGCTGGGAGGAGCCTGGCCCCCCCCTGGTGCCAGGTTTGGGCAAGTCTGGGTCCCTGCTGCTGAGGGGTGGCCCTCTGGGCAGCTCGGGGACCTGAGAGGTGAACACTGCAGCACTGTGCTTAATGCCAACAGCATAGCGAGGCGGGGGCTAGGAGGGGGAGACGTCCTTGTGGGCAAACCCTGAAACCAAAGCGCACCCCTTCATCTGTTCACCCATCAAAAGCTTCCCAGTGGCTGCACTGGCCTGTCCTCCAGGGCTTGGCCCGATCCAGGAGAAGGAAGTGTTGGCGGGGCCACTGGGAACTGAAACACTGAGGTGGGCCCCTGCCCTGGGATGGGGGGCTCCTCAGAAGAATGATCTAGCCTTCTGCTTCCATCCTGTCACGTAGGGGTCTTAGGGGCAAAATCGGCTCAGTGGCACCTACCCACCACAGCAGCAGCCCAAGAGAGAGAGCAACCACTCCTGGTCAGGGTTCATGAGGGAGGGGGGAACTGGGAGGGAGGGGAAAAAATGAGGAGCTGATCCCAAGGGCTCAAGCAGAGAGCAAATGTTTTGAGAATGATGATGGCAACAAATGTACAGATGTGCTTGACAGAATGGGTGGATGGATGGATTGCGATAAGCGTTGTTTGAGCCGCCCCCTAAAAATAAAAAAAGAAATGGGATTTACATATCTTAAAAATTGTTTATATCTGTAAATGATCCCTCAAATGAAACATTCTACAAGATTACCTCTTTTTTGAATAAAGATGGGTAAATCACTTCACCCAAGTAAGTAACAGGAATAAAAAAAATTCTCAGTAAACAACAAACAAACAAAACAAAACAAAACAAAAAAATGCTCTTGGCTTGCACCAAGCTGGTGCCCACCCCAGGGCCTTTGTTCCTGCCCTTCTCACCACCTAGGCTGCCTGCTTGTGCACCGGCACCTTCCCATTCTTCACCATCCGCTTCAGTACCAGCTCCCCAGTAAGGCTTTCTCTGGTCACCCTGGAATAGGCAGGTCCTCCTCTCTCCCCGTCTCGGTCGCTACATTGGAGGTTTCTTGCAATAGCTTGTTAGCTACTGATCTAGTGTTAGGGATGAGGAGCCCTGGTGGGGTGGTGATTACATGCTGGGCTGCGATCTGCAAGGCCAGCAGTTCAAAACCACCAGGTGCTCTGAAATAGAAAGCCAGGTGGCCTTTCTACTTCAGTAAACAGTTACCATCTCCGCAACTCAGGGGCAGTTCTACCCAGTCTTCCTGGGTTGTTATGCATCAGCGTTGACTCCATGGCAGGGAGTTTGGTTTTTTGGTTGGAAGCCCTGGTAGTGGTTATGCATTGGGTTGCTAACTTCAAGGTCAGCAGTTCAAAACCACCGGCAACACCAGAAGGATGAGACTCTACTGTGGTCAAGAGTTACGGTCTTGGAAAGTCAAGGGCAGTTCTACCCAGTCCTATTGCGTCGCTAAGAGTCAGCATCGGCTTGCTGGCAGGGCCATGATACCGTGACTGTGATTTTTCTGGACGCTTCAAAGCATGCCTTTGTCTGGGAGCCGGGCATTGTTAATTTCCTTTAGTCCTTGGGACAAGAGGAAGGGATTATTATGATTTCCTTTTTATTTTTAATGATTATTGTCTAGCTGTTGGAATAAGGAGACAGAAGCCTGGCTCTGAGTTTTTAAAAAACTTTTTGATATGAAATCATTCCAATTTAAAGAAGTCTCAGACTGGTCCCGAGCACACCCCGGACTCTTCACTCGGGCGGTGTTGGGCTGCCCCTTCTCCCCGTCTGCCTGCGTGTCCAGACCAGCCGTCCTCACGTTCCCTCGGTCACACGGAAACTGTGCGGCAGAGAAGACCCCACTCTCGGGGTTTTCAGGACTCAGCCACCAGGCTGGCCTCGCCCACAAGCAACTGCACCACCCAGGGGCTGTGCATGTGCATATAGGCCAGGGATTTCTTGTCCTTCTGGACTTATTCAGACACGGGTCTGGACTCTTCTTCAGTGTGACTGTCTCAAGAACGGGAACTTCTTTTATTTCTTCATAAAAAAGAAAATCCAAGAACTGAATGTTGACTTAATTCTATGACTCCTTCTTTTTTTACTTTCCCGTCCTTATTAACGTGGGTCCCATTGTGCCTAGGATGTGCTCG
The DNA here is from genome assembly GCF_050624435.1 of Tenrec ecaudatus. NCBI lineage: Eukaryota > Metazoa > Chordata > Mammalia > Afrosoricida > Tenrecidae > Tenrec > Tenrec ecaudatus. The sequence continues at coordinate 18,651,309 of NC_134546.1, forward strand.
ATAGCAATGTGGTGTGTTGGTTGGTTTCTGGTGCAGCATCCACCCCCAGATCATTCATTCACCTGGTGGCCAGGTTTCTTTCGTTCTGTGCTTGGGACAATCCCGCTCCCTGCTGCTCCCTCTCAGCTGACACCGACTTTTCAGGAGGCCGGGCTACCCCTGGGTGGAGTTGTTCTGAGACTCGCTGGAGGCTGGCTTCAGGTGAGGCACTCAGGCCCCCGCTGGCCGGCCTCCCTGTTCTATCAGGAGGTGCGTGGTACCGGCCCACCTGACGCCTGGGGCTTTGATCGCTTGGTAAGAGTGGTTTCTGTCACGCGTCTGCGGTGAAGTGACCGTGTTCATGGTGGTTGTGATGAGGAAGTCATTTAGGGTGAGCTACTTGGAGCCTGTCAATAAAATCTCCTGTCCTCATTAGGCTTTTATATCCTGTGATGATTCTTCACTGAATAATAAGCATTTGATTAGTATGATAACGGTTGGGGAAGGAGACTGGAGTCCCCTCTTCCAGGATGGCAGAGGGGGAGGAAGGGAAAAGGCGTTCAGTGACTCCCTGCCATGGAGTCCATTCTGACTCATAGCGACCCCTCTCCCACAGGGTGGACCTGCCCCTGTGGATTCCCAAGGCTTTAACTCTTTTATTATGATTGTTTTTTTTCCTTTCTAAAGATAGCTTTTATATAATACCTAGCAGTCCACATATGTACAAGCAGCTCTGTTTTTTGTAGTTGAATAGTTTTTTCTTAATACTTATATTGGGGGCTCTTACATCTCTTATGGTCCATACATTCACCCATTGTGTCGAGCACATTTATACATATGCTGCCACCATCATTCTCAAGGCATTTTCTATCTACTTGAGCCCTTGGTCCCAGCTCTAGGCTTTAACTCTTTCCTGGAGCGACAAGCCTCGTCTTTCTCCCCATGGGCGGCTGGTCTGTTGGAATGGCTGACCTTGTGCTTGGCCGCCGATGGCGCCAGGGCTCGTAAGGGAGAAGGAAGCAGGAACCACCTCTCACTCTGCAGCTGCTTCCTCACAGGTCCATGTGGTGGAAGGAGGCTGGTATTAACCAAAACGCTGGAGAGCCAGCGGGATCTTACGTGCGAGATGACAAAAACAAACACAAAGTCACCACTCACTGCCGTCATGTCAGCTCTGAGTCGCAGGGACCCTGTAGGACCGGGTAGAACTGCCCCTGAGGGTTTCTGAGACTGTGACTCATTACTGGAGTAGAAAGCCTCATCTTTCTCCCAAGGAATGGCTGATGGTTTTGAACCGCTGACCTTATAAGTTAGCAGCCCAACGCATAACCACTGCACCACCAGGGCGCCATTGAAAGATGACAGTCCTAGTGAAATAATTATTTCCTTTTAGCCAGTATTGACTACCTCCCAAACTCCTTAACACCCCTGTCAGGGAGTATTGCTGCCTCCAATTTGCAGATCAGGAAACTACGGCTCAGGAGAATCTGGATTCAAACCACAGACTCCAAAGCTCAGTGGACATGAGCCCTGGTTTGACCTGGGCAGCCGGCCTCCACACACGTTCCAGGGGGCCCCGCTTTCAAGGAATGCCCAGCTTGGAAATGAGCTGTGCTCCACAAGTGGGTGTTACCCCTGGGGCCAGCGCTCTGCAGAGACTGGTGGGGCCCCCAGGAAAGTGGCTGCTGGCCCAGGACACCTACCACTACCCTGCAGCAGGACTCTTCCACTGCCCACCTTGCCAGGCCAGACACCGCCTCCCGTCTCCCTGGCCCGCAGGGCTGCGGTCCTGTGCTTAGAGCAGCAGGAAGCTGAGTGCTGGTATTTCAGGAAGCCTTCCAACAATAAACTTCGTAAAATGGGAATATTCCTCTTAACACTGGAGCAGTTCCGCGAACCAAGGCCTACTTTGCACCGCCAGGACTTGTAAATGTGACCACTATGGGGATTCTCATCAATGGGAAGGAAGCCTGGTGGCTTTGTGGTGAAGCACGGGGCTGCCATCCAAGGTCAGCAGTTGGAAACCACCCGCCGCTCCTTGGGAGAAAGACGAGGCTTTCTGTTCCCACAAAGAGTGACAGTCTCCGAAACCCCCAGGGGCAGTGCTACCCTGTCCTGTAGGCTCCCTGTGAGTTGGCATTGACTTGATGGCTAGGAGGTTTTTAAAAATTATTTTGGCTCATTAACCTGACAGTACACTTAGGTAGGATTTCCTCACTGGTTCAGATAAGCCACAGACCACAGGATCAAACACCAAGTTGAAAAGGCTCCGGGGTTCATTTACTAGGGTGCTTCCTTGCAGAGATGAGGAAACTGAGGCTGGTGGTGTGTGTAACTTACTCTGGGCTACAGAGCTCAATTCAGACGCGATCAGAACTAAAAACTTGCACATCAAGAGTGTTTTCCACTGTATCAAGAATGGCGGCAAAGCAGGAGACGGGTGGCTGGATCACCTGTGGCCTTGACAGCTCGCAGTCCTGCTCTGTGGGGCCCACAGTGTTCTAAGATGTGATCAGTCCTCATAGACAAATCCAAAGTTGGTCTTTCTTCTGAAAAACCCAGGCACCGAGCCCAATGGCCATTCCTGGGACTGGATGATAGCAACCACTCTGTGCTGGTCCGGGTGTACTAGAGAAACAAATTCATAGACACTCATGTGTATAAGAGAGCTTTCTATCAAAGGGTACATTAAGGAAACATCCCAGCCCAGTCCACATCAAGTCCATAAGTCCAATATTAGCCCATATGTCCGATACCAATCTGGAAATTCCTCTTCAGACTCATACAACACATGCAATGACGCTGAATGCAGGAAGATCACAGGACAGTCGGTGGAAGGTCTTGTGGATCCAGTGATGGTGGAAGCATCTCAGTGCAGTCGTCAGGGGTCTCCATGTGGCTTCTCCAGCTCCAAGGCTCTGGCTCCATCAGCGAAGCTCTATGTGTCTTGTCAGCAGAAAGACGAAGCAGAGTGTAGGTGTGGCCTCCAGTGAGCTATTTATCTCTGGAGCTCCTTCAAATGAGGTCATCAAGCTGCGACCCGGTAGGCTCAACTCCAATTCTCCACTCTTAATAGTCTCAGGTTGACGCCAGGTTATGTAACCACCATGCCCACTCATCCGGGCATATGAGATCTGCAGGCCATGCATGTCCCACTACTCAGTGACCTCACGCACCTGGCCTCTCTCACCCATGTCATTGCCACCCTGTTTCCTTTCTCCAAACCAAACTCACTGCCATTGAGTTCATTCCAACTCAGAGTCACCCTGTAGAACTGCCCCCGCGGGTTTCCAAGACTGGAACTCTTCGTGGGAGTGGGAAACCTGGGAGGTTTGTGCCCTATGCTTGTTGGTGATCCATGGCAACCCTGGGTAAGTCAGAGTCGGGCTGCATTGCTTAGGGTTTTAGTGGCTGGCTTCTTTAAAGACAGATCACCAGGCCTTTCTTCCAAGGTACTCCTGGTGGACTTGAGCCTCCACCCTTTTGGTCAGCAGCTGAGCTGCAGCCCCCAGAGGCACAGCTTCGGAGGCTCCACTGTGGTGTTAAGCCACCTCGTGGGTGGTCGGTTGTTGTGGCAGATAAGAGAGAGCACCCCTGCAGTGGGGAATTGAGAACAGGCATGCTGTGGTGAGACCTGAAGCGGAGAGGGAAGGAGGAAGCTATCAGTACAGACACCCACTGCGTATAGTTTCATATCTTAGAAACTAATAGCTACTTATAGAGGTATAGCTATAGACATTTATATATGTAAATATATAATTTACAACAAAAGGGATAGAGGCCAATGTACATATATTTATAGGTTAAGTAGTAAGATAGCAGATGGACTTTGGGCCTCTATTCAAGGCCTCCTTTAACACAAGAATACTTTATTCTGATAACCTGGCAGTCTTTGATACTCACCATCCTTAGACAATCGCTGAAGACAAAATGGGTGCATAAGTAAATGTGGTGAAGAGAGCAGATGGTGCCTGGCTATAAAAATATATATAGCGTCTGCAGTCTTAAAGGCTTGACTTTAAACAAGCAGCCATCTAGCAGGGAAGTAAATAAGCCCACATGGAAGAAGTACACCAATTTGTGTGATCATGAAGTGTCGACAGGATCAGGTATCAGATATTAAAAGATCCAAAACAGACAACTATATCAAACCAAATTGGGTGGTGGGGGGAGGGGGGGTTGGAGTGGAGACCCAAAGCCCATCTGTAGATAATTTGATATCCCTCCACAGAAGGCTTATAAGGAAGGGATGATTCAACCAAGGTGCAGTTTAGCACCGAGGAAACACACATCATTCCTCTAGTTCCTGAATGCTTCCCCTCCCCACGACCATGATCCAGTTCTACTGTACAAATCTTGGTAGACCGGAGAACACACATTAGTACAGATAAGAGCTCTTGACACATGGGATTCAGGACAGATAAAACCCTTAGGAACAGGACTGGGTGTAACAATATCATGAGGGGCAGGGAATGGTTGGGGAGGAGGAAGGGGGAGAAAGAGGGAACCCATCTTGGATGTATAGCCTCCTCCCCGAAGGGGACAGATGACAGAAATGTGGGTGAAGGGAGACAATGGACAGTATAATATATGGAATAATAATAATATATAACTGATACAAGGATTCATGAGGGTGGCAGAGGGAGGGGAAAAAGAAGAGCTTATACCAAGGGCTCAAGGAGAAAATGTTCTGGAAATGATAGCAATATATGTACAAATATGCTTGATATAATTGATGTATGGAATGTTATAAGAGCTGTAAGAGCCCCCAATAAAAATGATTTAAAAAATAAAGATCAACAATATAGTTGGGGGAAAAAAAGAAATTAATAGAGATTCTCAGGCTTGGCATGCATAAACTCATTTTATTCACTGCAAGGAAATCTTGATCAGATACACAAGTAAAATCTCACAACATGTAGAACCAATGAGTCATAATGAACAAGTACAATGTTAATTCGGTGATCTAAAATGGGCATGAGGCCGCTTTTTCCAGACCTGGCTGAACAGGAGGTACATCATGGGAGTTGACATCCGCCACAACAAGGTTTGGCACAAAGAAGTCAGGAGCCAGGGCATCTACCTGTGGCTCCTGGCCAAGCTGTATGGGGAAGTTAACAGATTACAATTCAGGATCATAATTTCTCAGGATATAGTTCTTTCAGTCAGACATGTCTCTCTGATTCTTGGCCTTTCAGCTATGTGGATATGGCCTCTGCTGCACTCAGGGGCTGTGACAAAGTTCCTTTAGCCTTGCTAATGAATGCCTAAAGAGCACTCCCCTGCACCTTAAAGGCACTTGACTTCCTAGCCCAAGCTTAGCTTTCCAGTTAAATGCCTAGAGCAGTGGTTCTCAACCTGTGGGTCGTGACCCCTTTGGGGGTCGAATGACCCTTTCACAGGGGTGGCCCAATTCATAACAGTAGCAAAATGATACTGATGAATTAGCAGTGAAAATAATTTTATGGTTGGGGGGTCACCACCACACGAGGAACTGTATTAAAGGGTTGAGGCATGAGGAAGGTTGAGAACCACAGGCCTAGAGAGTCTCCACTCTGCACAGAGTCTCCTACCTGAAGCCACTCAGCTTTCTCACTCTGTGGCTGAGGTAGTTAGTTTATTGTGCCAACCTGGCCGATAAACACATGTGGGGTTAATTGAAGGGCTGAGGGATAAATGGCTCAATGAGCCTTGCCTTTCTAGTTCTCGGGTCTCTTACTTTCTGGTGGTTAGACTAGGGTGCAGCTGCCTTAGCCACTTCAGCTGGCAAGGCTTACTTCCTGCAAGATATTCCTCAGGAGAAGCCACATGGACCTACCCGATGCAGCCCTGGGTGCTGGAGCACCCGTGTGGAGACCCCTGCCAGCACTGAGATGCTTACACGTTCATTGACTTGACTTTCTTCCTGCAATCGGCATCATTGCGTCTGTTTTGTGAGAAGGAGGAGGACTTTGTGGATTGGTGTTGGACATATGGGTTAATGTTGGACTTTAGGCTTGGGCAGCACTGGGTTGGGATGTTTTCTTGTTGTGCAGTTAACCTTTATATAAAACTCTCTCTCATACATGAGCTGCTGTGGATTTGTTTCTCTAAAGTACCCAGACTAAGAAAGTGGCTCTTCACTCTTTGGCTCTGGCTCCTGGAGCTGCTGCCTCTGCTGCCGCCAGACTTCTCTGTCATGTCTCTGGTTCACAGCCCTCTGGCTCCTGGATCAAGGACGTGCAGTGCACAGGAATCTCAGGGTCCAAAGGAGGCACTCGATGATGATGAGATCCCCCAGGACTGCTTCTGAACACAGAAGGATGCTGAAACTGACCAATCCCCTCATTAGCGTTTTAGATACTCTATCTGCATGCACATACCCAATCATTTCATGGGATTTACAACCCCCCTGACTAAATCAGCCATAATCACTGTACCACAAATGGTTGTCATCCAGATCTCTAGGCCTTTTACCTTGAATGAGCGGTCTCGGGAGGAAGGTTTAGCCATGGCTCAAGTGGGCAGAGACCCCTCATAGCACAGCCACTTCTCGGGAGAAGCTTGAGGCTCCCATAAAAGGTTACTTTCTCAGAAAGCCCCAGGGGCAATTCCACCCTGCCACCCAGTGTCACCAGGAGTCAGAATTAACCTGATGGCAGCGAGTTGAGTTGAGGGGTCGGTGGCAGCCGGCAGAGTCTCGGTAGGCTGTCCAGCAGTAGGCTGTCCAGGAGTAGGCTGTCAGTATTTATCACTGCCTTTTCTCCGGGAGCACAAACATTCAGTTGATAGGTGCAGTTATCCCCTTGGCTCCACAACTCAGCCACCAGTGTAACAACAAAGCATGGTACCTAGATCTTTAATCCAGGCTTAGAGATTAGCTGACTTTTTTTTTTCCTTTAAGGTTAGAGATTAGGGAGATTGTCTAGACTTGCATCTCAAGGCTAGTTTTCAAAGAGTAACGCTGGTAGGTCTTCTGACTCACAGCAATGGTGGGTCACAGACAACCTAAAGGTTGTTTCCCACATTCTCCACCTATGCCGATGTTCAGGAAGTTTCTAAGTAATTTCCTTAAGACTTAAGGATTTCTAGGGTCTTCGTGTTAGCCTCACAAAGGCAGGCATAGTTGTAGTTGTAGGTTCACAGCTTGAGAGCGTATTTGCATGTATTTTGAAAGCATAATAGCGACTCATATTTTATGGGATTCATGATCATTCTAGAAACATACAACCAGGATCCTTTTGTGTCCCTTTCCCTGCTGGACCCAAGTTCTCAGAGAAGGGGGACAAGGACCAAGTCCTTCAAGCATAAGCAGTTACATGAGTTGGCGTTGATTCTGCAGCAACTGTTGTTGAGTTGACTTGGGTTGGTTGGTTGTTCTTGCTTTGGCTCTCTGATGAAGAATACTCCTTGGTTAATTTTTTTTAAAGGGGACGGGATTGGGGTGGTGGTGCTGAACTCAGCTAGACCAAAAAATATAGGAAACCAAGATGAATCCAAAGCACTTGTGTTAAAGACTGGGTGGGCTCCTGGGGTTCTGTCTGACCCCGAGCACGCTTGCTTAGATCAGGGTCTAGGCAAGAGCACTACAAGGTTCTGTGGAAGCTCCTGATTGAAGGGCACACTGTGATGAGTAACAATGGGAGAGCTGTCCGTGGGCAAGATAGGAGGGATTGACCAAAAGTTTGGAATAGGCCAGAGGTCTGCTATGCAGTTCAGATGGATGGCAGGAGAAGCTTATAATCAAGAGAGGCCTTGGCGAGGAAGTTGACCTGCATTAAAGACAATCGGCAGAAACACCAACCGGGAAGCTACTGCAGCTGACTGCAGGATTGGGTGAATGCGAGTGGGAAAAAAGGGAAGAGATGGATGCCCGAGAGAGATCCCAAAGAAAGGATGTTCAGGATTTGCTGCCTGCATGGAGGTGGGAGGAGAGGTGAAGAGTGAGTCGATGTTGCTGGGGCCTTTTGAGCCAGGACGATCGATCATGAACTCAAAGTCACTATGATGCTTTCAAAATACTTATGAGTAAGCCCCACAAAATAAGAACTTAGAAATAGGTCTACTTTTGTGAAGGGATCTCCTTGGTTAATTAGAGAAAAGGGAGGCCAGAAAGGAGGGCTGGTTTAAGGGAAAATGAGAAATTAATGTTTCGGTATGTTGAGTTTGAGATGACCCTAAGGTTTACATGTAGAGTTCCCCAGCGGACACTTGAAATTGGAACTGGGGCTCGGGAGCTGGTGGCGTAGAGGACATAGCACAAGCCATTGAAATCAGTGGGACCCTTTTTCTGGGGGCGGAGGTGTGCGAAGGGGCAGGGCAGAGAGTAGAAATAGGAAATTAAGGGCAGGATGATGGACCTTGGACAATAGTCACTTGTGGTAGTTACATAATCTGGTGTCAACCTGAGACTATTAAGAGTGAAGGGGTGGAGTTTAGGGTGTCAATCAGGTCACAGCTTGATGACCTCATTTGGAGGCACTACAGAGATAAATAGCTCATGGAGGCCAGGCCCAGACTCTCTCTGCTTGGTATTCCTGATGAGAAGTCACATGGAGCCATACTGATAGAGCCAGAGCCCTGGAGCTGGGGGAGCCATGCGGAGACCCACACCAGTGCTGGTATGCTTCCATTGCCACTGGATCCACAAGACCATCCACCTACTGGCCTGTGATCTTCCTGAACCTGGTGTCATTGCATGTGTTGAGTGAGTCTGAAGAGGAACTTACAGACTGGTTGTGATAGTTTATTGTGCCAGCCTGGCCGATAAATACAAGTGGGATTGATTGAAGGGCGGAGAGATAAATGGCTCCGTGAACCTCACCTTGCTTGTCTCTCGCTCTTTAATTATCAGACCAGCGTGTGGCTGCCTTGCTTGTTCTGTGCCTCAATTTAAAGGGTACACTACCTGTGGGATGCCTAGCTTGTGGACTGCGTCGCTGTAAGTTAAGGTCCCTTTAAGCCCACATGATTGGAATGTTCATCTCTGGAGCTGGGGACCGACAGTTGGTGACCTGCCTTGCTGTTTGCTGCCTGGGTATATATAGCCCAGCTCTCTCTACAGAAGAGGAACTTGCGGCCCTCAGGACTTAAAAGACTGCTAGTGTCTCACTGATTTATAATTTAACTGTTCATTTCTTGTATTATATATCTATCTGTATATAATTTAACGGTTCTTTTCTTGTGTTAGCTATCTATAAAATTACTAGCAATCTGGTTTTGTCTCTCTTGAGAACCCTGTCTAACACACTGGTATTAGACTTACGGGTTAATATTGTACTTATGGACTTGATCTGGACTGGGCTGGGATGTTTTCTTAACATACAATTAGTCTTTGACAGAAAGCTCTCTCTTACATACATATGAGTGTTTATGCATTTGTTTCTGTAGTCAATCCAGAATAACACACCACTCTTGAAGATGTACAGGAAGAGGAGCTGGACCCAGAGAAGGCACAAAGAGAAGCAGAGAGAGAACCTATCTGGGTTCTCCTGTGGGAGCTCACAGCGAGCGTTTGAAGGAGGGAGGGAGGGAGGGAGGGAGGGAGGGAGGGAGAGAGAGAGAGAGAGAGAGAGAGAGAGAGAGAGAGAGAGAGAGCCCTTTATCATGTCAGAGAGAGCCCTTTATCATGTCAGATAGTATGCCCCAGAAGTCCGGAAGATGAGAACCAAGATAAGGGGCCTGAGCTACACGATGAGGAGGCCCTCCCATTGAGGATGCAGTTGGGGGAGGGATGGAGGGGCAGGAAACATGATCAGAATGCACATTTAGGAAGTGGAGTTTCTCCAGATCAGTGCTCTTCTACCCAGCTTTTCTTTCTAAAATTAAAAAAAAAATTTCTTCCCTGAAAATAAGCACGAAGTAGTTGAGATTTTTTTTTTTTTGAAGCACAAACATTCATTTTCTCACAGTTCTAAAAGCTAAACGTCCAAATCAGGGTCTCAGACACGTCGGGTCCATCTCTTTTACTGACACCTGGTAGTCCCCGGCTTCTTGGCGCTCCTCTGCTAGCGAAGTAGTTGAGATTCTAAGCACCATTGGGCACTTGAAGATTTGGGCGTTTTTTTACAAACCAGAAAGTCTTACTGTCTGATACCGCGCTGGAAGATGAGTCCAGCGGCTTGCAAGGCAGTCAGCATGCGACTGGAGAAGGGCTGCCTCCGCCCGGCAGAGCGCAAGTTAAGGGCGCGCGCAAAGAGCCTGTGCCTTTCTGAGTGACTTAGGGAATAGAATGCCTGTCTTTCCCCCTGATCAGCTGGTGGTCTCAAATGCTGACCTTTCCAGTAGCCAGCCCCTCGATGTGTGTGAGCCGGCCCCAATCAACTAGACTGGAGACACGGGCCTGCAACAGGTGTGCAGGCAAACCTGCACCTGCACATCCTAGGGAAAACTTAAAATAACCAATCAACCCCAATGGGGGGAAGGGAGAAGGGGGTTGTGAGCTTCCCCAGTTGGAGTGAAATTGGCAAGAGTTACTAAGTACCTTGGAGATGAGATTAAAACTTGGGGTCCTGGATCCTTAGGGTTCTGTGGACAAGCTGCAGGAGGTGCTCAAACCTGAAAATCAAATGCAGAATTGCTGTGTGTGTGTGTGTGTGTGTGTGTGTTTGCGCCCCGAGGTTGGCCCATGCACCCTTTCTGGGAGAAGGCGCTTAGCTTTCATTTGATTCTCAAAGAGGCCCTTATCCTAAAAACCAGCAGCCAAAAACCCTTAAAACCACCGATATGGTAGCTTCCACTGTCGCCTATATTTATGAGATTTATAGCAGGTCCCTGCCTTTTTTTCGTCTTTTTTTCCCCCAAACTCTTGCCTAGAAATACATTCAAACTAGACTCTTGGAGCCCACAGAGGGGGAGGAGCCCCTCCTCACAGGAGGACTATTCTCAGGCCAGCTCCTCTGGGCGGTGAACCCCTGAGTGTTGGGGGTGTTGGGGGTGGGGGTGGGTATGAGGCCCCGGGGTGCCCGCACAGGGGCGGGGTGGCGGTGGGGGCGCGGGCGCTGGAGGAGCGGATGTCACAGCTTACCTCAGAGCCCAAATTAGAAGGCAGGAAAAAAAAATCACAGCAGGAAATAATGTGCTGACTAAAATAGCAGCACCCACTGGGAGAGAGGCCGAGGAGGTGGCGCTGGAGGCTCCTGCCGAGTCCTCCCCAGCGGCTGCCTGACGACAGCGTCCATGGGGGTGGGTGTGGATGGAACCCCACCAGCCAGCCTGGAGCTGGGGGGTCGCGTGGGGGGCTGCTGCGTGAGCTCAGCACACTGACGGGAAGAAGGGAGGGGCTACCCTTCCCTGGCCTGGGGCCCTTGGGCCTCTAATGCGCCCCTCCCTTACCTAGCCTCTCCCCTCCCCCGCCCCCTACTGTCCCCACCTTCCCTGTGTTCCTGTGCTTCCGGCCTGCCTCCCAGCTCGCTCCCTCCCACCATGTTCTCCCTCTCCAGCACCCCATTTCTCAGCTCCCCCAACCCATCCCCACTCCCCCCCAATCCCCAAAGCATCCTTACAAGGGAGCCCTGGGGTGCTGGGGACAGGGGACTAAGGACTAGGCCCAGTACTGGAAGGTGACCCCCTCCCAGCCCTCAGCTGCTCCACTGGAGAAAGAGGAGGCTGCCTGATTGCCTGGAGAAACCACAGGATGGGCTCGCTGAGTCAGGCAGGGGGTCTGGTGGCGCCATGGGGTAACAGCTTGGGCTGCTCACTGTCAGCAGTTGGAACCATCAGCCCATAAAGAGCTACAGTCTCAGAACTGTCTCAGAGGGTTTCCTTGGTGGCAAGGAACCATGGTGACTTAGATGTCGGACTGCTAGCCGCAAGGTCGGTGGGTCAAACCCACCAGCCACTCCTCAGAAGAAAGATGAGGCCATCAGCTGCCATGAAGTTCCACAGTCTCAGAAACCCAATATCAGGTTGCTGTGCGTCAGAAGTTACTTGAAGGCAAGGAAGGTTTGGGTTTGGGGGATCCTGACAGAAACATCATCAGGTCTTCCTCTGGCAGAACGGTGGAGGGTATTCGAACCGCTCCCCTTCTGGTTAGCAGCTCAGCGCTTCACCAATGTTCCACTTGCTTGTTCAACATTTATTACTAGCTCCTAAGGACAAGGCTTTATGCTGAGCATTTTACAGGACTTGTCCCAAATGAACAGATTCCAGCCTATGGCATGACGGAGTCCAAGAGCTTGTCCACAGCATTTTCTTCACTGTCATCTCTACGGAAGCAGTGCTCCGGGCCTGTCTGTCACCTCTGGGTGGGTTAGAACTGTCAGCCCAGGAACCTTCAACGAACCACCCGAGAGATGAGGACTCCCCCGCCCCCGCCCCGCCGCCCCAGGTCATGCTGTGCTCAGCGCTGGTGTTCTGATGCCCCGGATCAGCACACAAGCTACGTACTGCAAATGAAAAGGGGGGCTGGATTTCGCGGGGTATTTTTTTTTGTTCAAGATGGAAATATCATTGTCATTTTGCTAATTATATAAGTAATACATGCTCACTGTGAAGGCTTAAAAGAACACACACACACACTCACTCACTCACTCACTCACTCACTCACTGCCATCGAGTCAATGCTGACTCATAGCAACCCACTGTAGGCTTCAGAGACTGTTGCCTGGAGTAGCAAGCCCAGGGACTGTGCCCCAGGCCGGCTCCCTGACTCCGCTCCTATGAGCCAGAAGCGAGATGGTGTGTGGAGCTCTGCCACGTGGTACCAGGCCTCCTACACCTGCAGTGGCTGGACGTGGATGGAGGCTGGAGGCAAGGACTAGGTCTTCATCCCTAGGGCCTGAAGAATGAATGAAAGGAACTGGGAGACACAGTGAGATTCTTCTGAACCTGTGAAATAAGAAGAGAGCAGTCCGGGGAAGTAACGGGGTGGGGGTGGGGGGGCCGGGGGCGGGGGGGGGGGGGGGAGAGAGAGAGAGATAGGGGGTGGGGCGAGGGAAGGGGCGAGGCTGGCAGAATGCCAGGCGGCCAGCACAGCCTTCGTCAGAGGCCTGAGAGGAGCCGTGAGCAGCTGTGACTCAGCTCGGTGACTCATTCACTGCGTGGCTGCCCTCCTTCCTCTGGACCGTGGCAGCTCAGCCTCGAGTGGAGGAGGAGAGGTTGGGGGGGGGCACCTCCTCGTGACTCACCGTGCTGAGCTTGAAAGAAGAGGTCAAAGCCTCCTGACACTTGCCTCCCCAAGATTCCCACAGACCCAGGCCTCGCGAGGGGATGAAGGATGCACTGCTAAATGCCCGCCCCATTCCCCCCTTCCAGAATTGCCCTGCCCTTTCAACTTTGTCCCTCCCTGTGGTGCCCCTGGTACGTCTTTCTGGTGGGCATCTGTGATCAGCACAGCTTTATCAAGAAGAGACTCCAATCTGCCTCCTCATCAGTTTCATGGCTCACAATGCTTGTCCAGTTACAAGGTGGTCTGATCGCCCTCCCCCTACCTGATTCTCTCTGAGACCCTAGGGAGGCTGGCAGGGTGGTGCAGGTCTCATTGTCCCTGAAGCTTGGAGAGGGGAAGGGAATGTGGGGTGGTGGTGGGGGTGGGCGTCCTTGTAGACATGGCATGTGAGAAAGAGCTGAGCAGGTCAGGGGGCAGAGGGCCAGGCAGTGCCGAACCTGCTGGTGGTTTGTGACAGGATAAGAAACTAGCAGAGGGCAGATGGCAGACAAGGTGTTTTCTTTTCGCTTGATCCCAAGACCCATGGGACGCTCCTGCTAGACCTAGTTAGGTATGTTTGGATGTTAGACACCTGACTCTGGGTATGGTGGGGAGAGACCTGGAGCAGGATAAGCCCGGAACAGTTCACAGTCCATGTAGGAGAGGACTGGGCACGGCTGTGGGCCTGGGCAGAGGTGGGACACAGGGAGGGGCAGTGCCCTGAGACGTTCAGGAAAGGGGTGGAAAAGCGCCGGGGGGTGGGGGGGGGACACAGGGAATCCAGTAGGCAGATGGACAGCTCTGGGGTTGTCATCCCCTGAATAAATGACATTACTTATGCCACTGTGACTGGCCAGGGTCACACAACAGGGGCCAGGTTCAGGGACGAGAGGGTCAGAGGCACACCAGCACACCCACAGCTCCGGCTGAGCAAAGGCAGGCTTGGCCCTGCAGCAGCCCCTCCCAGGAGGAGGGCATCTGATCAGACACCTTCCCACCGGACCTCCTTTGAAGGACACAGATGGGTCACTCTCCCCTCATGGCAGCCCCTGGGTGAGGCGACCTCAGGGGACCCCTGGCTTTTCTTTTTACTGAGGTCCCTTTTTCCCCCTGCCCCAGTGCAGGGCTGCACCATAGCCACCCAGGAAACTGAGGACACAGCCTTGGGAGGCAGCCAGCTCCCAGGAGAATTCTGGGAGCCTCCAGCGAGTGTGGGCTTGGGCTCTGTGAGGGGGCTGGCTTCCCTGAGGCTCTTAGCTTTGAAGGGCAGAAGAGATAAAATACAGGAAGCTGGGGGTGGATTTGAATTTCAGATAAACCCAATAAATACTTTTTTTTAGGCAAACTGCTGTGGAGTTGATTCGGACTCATTGACCCTGAAGGACAGGTTAGAACTAACAGCCCCTGTGAGTTCCTGAAATGGTAACTCTTTATTGGAGTAGAAAGCTTCATCTTTCTCCCTGGGAGCAGCCGGTGGTTTCAAACCGCTGGCCTTTTGGTGAGCAAACCAACATGCAAAACCAACCCAGAATACCACCGGGAGCCCCTTTCCATCAAACTATATCCCAAATATTCCAAACGTATACTAAAAATTATTTAATGCTCATCTGAAATGAAAATCACCTGGCTGTCCTGTCCTGCATTTTTATTTGCTTCTATTTGGCAACCTGAGGAGATGGCCCCCTCACCATCGGTCTATGACCCTGGTTAGGCCTGGCACCTGCACTTTGGACCATGTCCCTTCCAGCTTCTGGCTCAACCCAGCAGGCATCCAGGCCAGCTGCTGTGGCCACCATGGCCATGTAAGGGCTCCCTGCCTCGTGACTAAGAGATGAGGGGACCAGGGCACCCCTCCTCCAGCAGCAAACTCTCCAGAGGGTCAGCCAGAATCCTGCGGATCACCCCACCCCCACCCCACCCCAGCAGTCTGCAGCTTGCACAGAGGGGCCAGAGCAGGAGGAGCTCTGTGGCCAAGGATGACCTCAGCTCTACCCTGGGTCAAGGGTGGGGAACCACCAGCCCTCGAGCCATACAAGGCCTGCGGAATCAGTAAGACCGGTTAATATCACATGCCTCCCTCCGCAGAGGAGCATTTCCAGCCATCACCTTAGGGGAGCATTAATGTAATGTTCTTTGGACCAAATATAGCAAGCTAATTTTTAAGTTGATCATTTTGTGTGGCCCAAGAATGAGGTTTATAAATATCTAAATGGTCCTTGGCAGAAAAAAAAACGGTGCCCCAACCCCGGTCTAAGGAACGGAGGGGGTAGTCGATTGTTTGCTTCTTAGTTCAGGAGCTCCCTGATAGACAAGAGCAGCCCCCCATATTGCCCGAGCTTTTTAGAACTCAAGGGGATGTCACGTGTTGGCACTGCCACTTAAGTGTTGGACTTTGAACTCTGAGGTTGCCAGTTTAACCCACCAGCCAGCTGTCTGCTCCAGTAAAGATCCACAGCCTTGGAGACCGTGACAGGGTCGCTATGAACAAGAACGGATTCTATGTTAGTTGGGTTTGTTGTTGTTTTGTTTGTTGACCACATTGGTTCCCCAACCTCATAGGCAGAAGCCTATCTAGGTAAAATAACACCTAAGGCAATCAAGCCTTCCATTACTGAGGGCTCTTTGACACCTGGCAAGGGAACCTTTGATGGTGAAAAGACATTCATCATTGGCATCCTGCTCAAGTGCCCCCCCCCCCCAACACACCTGGGTAGTCAGGGGAGCAGGGAGGGTCTTCCGCCCCTTCAAGGAGGAGCGAGGTCCAGAGAGCTTTTCTTCTCAGTCTCTGGTTACATATCAACAAATACGAGCATTGAGGTTCCAGAGTTCTCTGCCACATCTACTGCCAGTTCCCTTCCTGGCTGCAGAGAACAGGAGTCCCCGAGCAGCACCAACACTTAATGTTCTTGACCGCTAATGGAGAGGTTGGAGATTTGAGTCCTTCCAGAGGCAAGGACTTATCAGAGGAAGTCTCGATAATATACTTCCAAAACACAGCCCATTGGAATCCCTGTGGAGTGAGCACACATCCACTCTGACCCACTTGCCAGGAAACGGAAATGACTTGACTCTAATAGGCCAGAGAAGTGATGTTCAAGGTGAAGTTCATCCATTTCAACAGTAGGGAGCAGGCCTGATGTTTTGTTTTAAGAACAGGGCAGAAAAGCCCACACCCCCGCCCTGGCTATAGACCCAAAGTCTGCACATCCCCACCGGACCCCCCTTTATTTTGGTCCCCACTGGTAGAGCCCCTTATCCCGGGTGCCTCTTATCCCCCTCTTCTCAGTTACCAAGTGGGCAGCAGAGGTGTGGGTGTGTAGCTTGAGAGGGAGCCCAGAGCCCCTGAGAGGGAGGCTCCGAAAGCCCAGGGCACTTCTCAGCCCCTCAGTGGGAGCCAAGGGCTTTCGTGCTGTGTGGGTTGAGGCGCAAGAGTGGGCCGGCCACAGCAGCATGCTTGTGAGTGTTAAGCAAGACTCTGAAGGAGGAAGACTTCGAGGTGTGGGCGACGGGAGCTCATATGAGAAGAAATGACTCTATGTAGGTGTATATGTGTGTTAGTTTGTCATGCTGCAATGGATTGTGTGTTGCTGGAATCTATGTCACTGCTAGTTCAAATATAAGCAGGGTCACCTGGGGTGAACAGGTTTTAGCGGACCTCCCAGTCTAAGAACGGACTAGGAAAAAGAGAAGAGGCAGTCAGTCCATTTTGGAGTTATTAGGCACTGAAAATCTTAAGAGTTAGCAGAACGTTGTCTGGTATATTGCCTGAGGGTGAGCATCTTTCTTGGCCAGGTTAGAAGGCACTCAAAATCCGACTGGGGGACAGCTGCCTCCTCAGAGTAAGGGTCTCCTCTGGCAGTGTGACTGGAACAAAGCTTCCAGACCTTCCTCTGCCATTGTGGCAGGATTGAAAATGAGAGGTGATCGCTGTAAACATCCATTACCAATCAGAGCATGAAATGTATAAAGTATAGACCTAGGAGAATTGAACGCTGTCAACAATGAAATGGAACACATGGAAATTGATGTCCTGGGCCTGAAGGAGCTGAAATGGACTTTGGTTATTTTGAACTGGACAATCACATGGTTTACTAGGGTGAGAATGACAAATTGTAGACGAATAGTGTCACATTCATCGTCAAAAAGAACATTTCATTTGAAATACGAAGCCGTCTGTGGTAGAATAATATCCGCACACCTATAGGGAAGACCAGTACATTGGACTAATAGTCACATTTACACATCAACTACTAAAGCCAGCGATGAAGAAACTGGAGAATCTTACCAACTTCTTGCGTCTGATCAAATGCAATCAGGATGCATTCATAATTACTGGTGATTGGAATACAAAAATTGGAAACAAAGAGGAAGATCAGTAATGGGAAAATATGGCCTTGGTGATAGAAATGAAGCTGGAGATTACATGAGAGAGTTTTGAAAACCAACACCTTTGTTGCAAACACCTTTTTTTCAACCACACAAAAGATGATTATACACATGGAACTTTCCAGGTGTAATCCACAGGCATTAAATTGACCAAACCTGTGGGAAGAGACAGTGGGTAAGCTCACTATCAGCAGCCAAAACAAGGCCAGGAGCCAACTGTGGGACACATTCACCTGCAAATTCAGACCGAAGCTTAAGAAAATGAAAACAAGCCCATGAGAGCCAAACTATGATCTAGAGCATCCCCCACCTGAATTTAGAGGACAGCTCAAGGACAGATCTGCCACATTGACCGCTAGTCACTCAAGACCAGATGAGCGGTGGGAGGACATCCAGATCATCAAGCATGAAGAAAGCAAAAGGCCACTAAAACACAGGAAAGAAAGACGAGACCCCAGCGAGAGGAGACTCCGAAGCTTGCTCTTGAGCACAGTAACTCAAGCAAATGGAGGATGTAATGAAGGACAAGAGCTGAAGAGAACATTTCCAAAGGTGGCCCGAGAAGACAAAATACAGCAATTAGGTTGGAATGGGCAAAGACCTAGCATTAGAAAACCAAAAGTAAGAACGCGCCCAGCACGCTCAAGCCTTGAGCTGCAGTATTGAAAGATTCTCTGGACAAAATTGAGTGCGACAGGAAGCGCGCACACACACACACACACGCACGATGGAAAGACTATACAGAGTCACAGTGCCAAAAAAGAATTGTTTGATACGCACCCATTTCAAGAGGTAGCAAATGATCAAGAACGGATGGTACTGAAAGCAAAGGTCCAAGCATTAGTGAAAAACAAGCCTCCAGGAATTGATGGAATAGCAATTGGAATATTTCCACAAGCGGGTCAAACACTGGAAGCACTCACTCGTCTATGCCAAGGAGTTTGGAAGACAGCTCCTTTGGAAAACTGACTGGAAGAGATCCATATTTGTACCCATTCCAAAGAAAGGTGACCCAGCAGAATGTGGGCATTATTGAACAAAATCATCAATATCACACTCAAGTAACATTTTGCTGACAATCATCGAAAAAACAATTGTAGCAATACGCCAACTAGGAGCTGCTAGAAATTCAAGCCGGACTGGAACAAGGGTTATCACTGATGACATTGGTTAGATCTTGGCTGAAAGCAGAGAACACCAGAAAGAGGTTTACTTTGTGTTTTATTCACTATGCAAGGTAGTAGACTGTGTGCATCAGAACAAACTGGACCACATGGAGAAGAATGGGACTTCAGGAACACGACATTGTGTTCACGGGAACCAAGAAGCTGTTCTTTGAACAGAACGAGGAGATGTTACCTAGTTGAAAATTAGGAAAGGTGTGTATTTGTTGTATCCTTTCACTATACTTAATGAATCTTTATACTATATAAAAAGAAGAATTCACCACCAGGATCCGAGGAAGGCTCATTAACAACCTAGAATATGCAGATCACCACGCCTTGCTTGCTGAGAATGAAGAGGTCTTGCCGCACTCCCTGGTGAGGATCAAGGTGTCAGTATGGATTGCACCTCAATATAAAGAAAACAAAAGTTCTCATGCCTGGACCAATAGACACTGTCGTGATAAACGGAGGAAGATCAGCACGGCCAAGGATTCATTTTACACGGATTGACAATCAGTGTTCATGGACGCAGCAGTCAAGACACCAAAAGAAGCAGTACACTGGGCTGATCGGCTGCAAAAAACACAAAACTAAACCTCTTTAAAGTGTTTTTCAATGTCTCTTTGAAGACTAAAGTGAGCCTGGCCCCACCATGATGTTTTCAGTCACCTCCTATGCCCATGAAGGCTGGGAAATGAATCAGGAAGACTAGAAGAACTGATGCCTTTGAACCGTGGCATTGATGAAGAATGGGCCAGAACAGACAAATCTGTCTGGAAAGAAGTACAGCCAGAATGAATGCTCCTTCGACCAGAGGATGGCAGTGCACTCTGGACATGTTCTCAGGAGAGAGCAGACTCGGGATGAGGACCTCTAGCTGGGGAAAGTAGAGGGTCACTGGAGAAGAGGAAGTCCTTCAAGGAGACAGACTGACATGGCACAGTGGCTGCCGAGATGGGTTCAAGTGTAACTGCGGTGCTGGGAAAGGCACAGGCCTGGGAAATGCTTCCTTCTCTTGTCCACAGGGTCTCCAGGAGCCAGAGCCAACTCAAGGATGCCGAAAACAACGTGTGAAAATGGGAGCTTCCCCAGAGAATGACTGGTGTCCAGACAGACTGAGATCTCCAACGACTACTGGGCCCACAGAAATTGAAAGGTGACAGGGACCTTCCTCCAGAGCTGACACACAGAGAAAGCCTCTCCCTAGGTCAGGTGCACTGAATTCAGACCCTTAGCCTCGCAAATGATGAGAGAATGCGCTTATGTTTGTTCCCGGCATCCACTGGTAAACTGGAGCCATTTCCAGTTTCCTCCGTGAGGTTTCACAAACCTTTATTTGCGTGGCTTCATCCTGCAAAGGTTCCATGCACCTTATTTGCATTTTTAGCAGGCTGTCCAGTTTACTTGGTAGGCCACAAGCACCTTATTTGCGTAGTCATAGCTAATCATTTTGTGAGAGGCACCAGATTATAGCTCTCACTCACTGCCATTGAGTCAGTGCTGACTCATAGTGACCCTGTAGGACAGGGTAGAAGGACCTCCGTGGGTTTCCAAGACTGGAACTATTTGCGAGAGTAGAAAGCCCTGTCTCTCTCCTGTGGAGTGTTTGGTGGTTTCAATCTGCTAACCTTGCAGTTAGCAGCCCAATGTGTAAGCACCCTACCACCAGGGCTCCTAGAACATAGTTAGAAAAGTGTTATTAAGTAATTCACTGTACTGCAATATGTATTTCATAAACACTTTCTGAGCATCTACTGTCTTCCAGACACCATTATAAATCCTGGAAATATAGCAGTGGAAAAAAAAGTCTCAGAGGACTGGCCTTTGTTGCTAGTTTATTGTTTTGAGCCCAGAAAATGTTACGCAACGGAAAGACATCAGCCACCGGAAATACTCTGCTTTCTGCTCTGACACACATGAGTCACCGGGAGTCGAAGTCAAGTCAATATCAGCTTTCAGAAAGAAAAAAGAAAAATCCATCCTCGACCAGCCTGTGTGACCCAAGGATTGTAAATAATAAAACCCCAATCCTAAGGGGGGATGATAGCAGAGCTTAAATTGAGAGCACCTGGTTTGCAGAAGGCTCTGGATGGCACTGGAAGCCCAAATCCATTTGCAGGGCCCCACGTGTATCGCGTCTCTGGTCAGTCCCCTCTGACCATAGTCGAGGGATGTGAATGGCCTTGTTATCAGAGAGCCTTGTTACCGTAAAGTCGATTATGGCAGGTGTAGAGAGGTTAAAATGTCATCGCCTATCGTTTGATCTCCCTTCGAACCCTTTTGAAAATTGTCTTAGTTTGGAAGGTTTTCTGCTTTCTCTCTGTGATTTTTCTGTTTTGTGTAATCGCTGTGGTTGTCTGATCATTTGCTTTGTACGGTTTTGTATGATCGTGTTTCCTTTTGGGTGATTTTCCGCACATGCAATCCAGGCTAGGTCGATAGACAGAGAGGTAACTGGACATGGGCCTGGCAGGGGAGGATGCGGGGGGATGGGGAGCTGACACCAGTTGGGTACGTGAAGCAAATGCCCTGAGGTGGATTGGGGCGATGATTGCACAAACCTTCTTACTATGACTGATCAATGAAATTCTATGATATGTGAAGTCTATGCCAATAAAACGATTTTTAAAAATCCATCGCGGGGAGAACGGGAGCCGTTAGTATTGATGACTGCATAAGAGCAGAATCGTATGTGAATGGATATATTGGCTAGTGGAAGATACGGCAAACGAACAAGCAAAACAACTATTATAGGGGGGGAGGAATAAGGGTTCCTGGGGGGTATAGTCAGGGAGGGAGGGGACCAAGGAGAGGGAGCTGATGTCAAAGAGTTCAAAAAGAAGGAAAATGTTTCAACACTGACTGTGGTAGCGATTGTACAATACTGCCTGATGTGATTGAACTCCGGATTGTGATGATATCTGTAAAACCTCCTGATAAAGTGATATTTAAAAAAAGAAAGAATAATATCACAGAGACAAACAAGCATACAAACCCATCACCACCAAACCTATGGCGGGGTCGGGGCAAGGACCTTTGCTGAAGGCTCCCTGGGTCTTGACGGGGACTGAGCTGCTCCTCTTGTGGCCCTGTCCTCCATAACCTCTCACTGACACATCCTTCCTCTGCAGTGGCTCTCTGGCCATGCAGCTCTCCCAGGGGTCGCACCCTCCCCTGAGCTCTCAACCTGGCTGCCCTTTGTCGCCCCTCTGCTGTTAGCTCCCTGCAGTTCCCCCCAAGACATTTGGCTTTCACTGTTGGGCCTCAAAGGACAGCAGCACTTTCTCCAGGACCCTTCATATCTGAAACAAGGACGTTGTCCCTGTCCTGTTGTGATTTCTCCCAGTCAGGCTAGGTTGGGGGGCAGGGTAGATGAGCTCCTATCTGAAAGGGGGGCTATCCTCGGAACTCTAGTGTGGGGTGGCATCCACTAGAGACCCCACTGGCCAGCATCCTGCTGGCCGGCGGTTTCGGGAAGGGGAGAGTTTGCCAAGAGCAGGAAAGAGGATGTCATGGAAGGAAGAAAGGTGAAGCTCCTCCCCTTTAATTTGGGATCAGATGTAATTTAGCACCTTGCTCTCACCCTTTGGTTAATAAAGTAAAACAATAAACACACACACACTACCATCACAGGAACGTTGGCAGCCTGTGTTTATGTGTTTATGTTGTGCCTGTTTCTAAAAAGCTGCAACTGCTATGTAGATTTTTAACCAAATGAGTTTTCACTCAGTTTAGGGGGGCGGGTACGACGGAGAAAAGGAACACAAAGTGAGGGCAGTCTCTTCTACGTTGTCTTACCATCCTTGCTCTCTTATTCTTCGCTTGTTTTACTTGTGGATGAGAGCTTAAATTCCGAGCGCCCCGTTTGCAGAAGGCTATGGATGGCAGGGATAGCCCCAAATCTGCCTGCAGCGTCCCCATGGGGATTCAGCGTCCCCTCCACTGAATGCCTTAGACCAGTAACCAAAGACGTCGAGAATCTTGCCCCCAGATAGAGTGCGTTGGAAAGTGGGTTAGCACCATCCCTCTCCAGCCAGCCCAGGGAGGGGCCGTCTCTCTGAGGGGCTTGCCTGGGGGGGGGGGGCGCTCGACCAACAGCGCTGAGGGTCTCATAGTCATGAGTCAAGCCCTAGCTGTCGTGCCCTGACTACCTTAGTTGGAAGGCCTTGGACAAATGTTGAGAAGTCCTTCTATCGAACACAATGTACGGGTCCCGTTACCTGCTGCTGTAGTCGGTCCCTCCTGTAACTGTGACCTGTCCGTAGATCTGCCACCAATGGTGCATTGGTGAGGTTCCTTTGTTCCAGGGCTTATTTAACTAGCATCCTGAATGGGAACACTAGAACACCATCATGACCTCGTGCTGATACCTCATCCAGAGGATGGGGCTGTGTCTTCCTCCCTCTTAAGACTTAATGTTCAATTATATTCGAGATTGGGGTCTCTTTTGTCCTCAAACATTCTTTAAACCTGAGCATGCAGCTTCTTTGAGACCCTTTCTGACGAGGCTGAGGCTAAGTGGGTTCTGAGAGGGTCTGGGTTCCCCTGTATGGATCCCCCGGGGAGCAATCACCCTTCCATCCTGGGTGTTGCCAGGGACTTGGCTGGCTGCTCTGCCCATTCCTCACCTCTGTCACCTGAAGCTCCTTAATGCCCCCCTTGGGTTGATGCATGTGTGGATGGGGGAAAGAGATATACAAACTATTTTTGTGAATTTGTCTTTTGAAAAGCAACAGCAAAAGAGACTAGAGAATCAGTAGGTCCCCGGGGGGTACAAATAGGTTTTTCGATCAGCTGCTGACTAACCGCAAGGTTGGCAGTTTGAATCTACCCAGTGGTACTTTGCAGAAACGGCCTGATGATCTGCTCCCATTGAAAATGACGCCCAAGAAACCCCTAGGGGGCAATTGTACCCTGTAACACACGGGGTTCCTGTGATTTGGAATTGACAACCATAGAGAATCGGTGCAAACTTGGTGAGCTCAGGGCCAAGGATGACAAAAATAAAGGCGTAAGATACAAAGGTACATTTTCACCTGGAGCTCATGCCATCTTTTGGTTGAATGTAGCAGTAACGGCTCTGACGAGCATGGAACCCAAGGGGGCAAGCGCTGGCTCACAGGAGCCAGCTGTGGAGATAGCAGAGGTAGAATAACCGGTTCAGGACATGGCCCAACCCAGGATTCACCCTCCTCGCTGAGTTCTGGGAGGCCCCATGCTCCTGTCGTGTAGCCTCAGGCCCGGCGAGGAGAAGATGTGTCCTCATCAGTTCCATCCTCAAGAGTGTTTTCATCATAGGAGCTAATAAAGGATCCACTTGGATACGATCTCGTCTTGGTGAAGAAATGTGAGCATGGCGGTTTTGGGGCTCTGACACATTGCTGGAGCGCGTGTGAGTTGGCCCAACCACTTTGGAGAGAAAGTTGGCATTCTGGGGGTGGTACAGAGAGTAAACATTCCATTGCTAACCAAGAGGCTGACGGTTCAAATCCATCCGTGGGCCTGTGGGAGACAGGCCTGGCTACCTGCATGAGGAAAGAGTACAGTCTTGAAACCCTCACGAGGGAATTCTGCTTTATAACAAACGGGGTCATGATGAGCCCCCAATCAGCTCAATGGCACCTCACAGCAACATTATGGTTTGAAATATGGATGCTGGGATCTAATGAAGCCGCTTCTCAAAATCCAGATCAGTAACTCTCCCCCCTGCACACTAAGGAGACGGGTGCAAGGACGTTCCCTAAAGCCCCACTTAGAGAGCACAATTAGAAAGAGCTAAACATCCATCTTCAACTATGTTATATTGATGCACTGAAATGAGGAGACTGCTTCACAGATGAAGTGTGTGCTGACATAAGACTTCTTATTGAGTGGAAACAACAGTGCCGCATGATACATATAATATGGTATTACTTGAGCATAAACAAAAACAGGTAACCCTATGCATATGTTTATAATACAGGATTTCTAAACGTATGCATCTGAATAGAGAAAGGTCTGGCCTCTCACCAAATCACTCTGGTGAGGAACTCGGATTGAAAGTGGAGCTTGATGAGGGACAGGTTACGGGGAGGGAAGGGAAAAACGAGGAGCTGATCCCAAGGGCTTAAGTAGAAAGCAAATGTTTTGAGAATGATGGTGGCTACAAATGTATAAATGTGCTTGACACAATGGATGGATGGATGGATGGGTGGATGGATGGAGTGTGAAAAGAGTTGTACGAGCCCCTGATAAAAATTCCTATCACAAGGGAAAAAAAGTGGAGCTTGAAGGAGCCAGGTTTGAATGTTCTCAATGATCACGTATTCATGTTACGGATGTACTTATAATGGGCTTTTCAAACATGGCAAGGAAATGCTATGGAAGGATCCTGACTGGTTCAGCTCAGGCCATGTGACTATTCCAATCACTCTCGGCAGGTTGTGTGTGTGTGTGTGTGTGTGTGTGTGTGTGTGTGTGTGTGTGTGTAGCAACTGGCCCAACCTGGGTTATGTGCTCATGCCTGTGAATGGTGTGCAACTGGCAGCTTCTTCCAGAATGACATGTCGCAGGAATGAGGGAGTAGTCCCCGCAAAAGCAGGGAGATGTCGGCCCCGGGACGGCAAAACAGTGCAAGAGTCTGTGGGCGTGTGGTGGTGACTGGGTATGTGTGTGTGATCCCAGGCTGAAATACTTTCCTGAGTACCTTTCTTATACAACGTTGGACAAGGTGGGCTCTGCCTACTGCGAGGGCCCACGCGCATCCAGGTAAATGAAGGGGCTCTTGTCTTAATAGCTGCTGGGGAATGGAAATCCCACTACTATCCCAGATTCTGTTGAGCTGACTCTGACCCAGGGTGACCTTGTGTATATCCAAATCCAACCGGTGGGTTTTTCAGAAGTAGATTGCCAGCCAGGCCTTTCTTCCAAGGCACGTCTGGGTGGATGTGAACCTCCCATGACTACTAGAGTCTATGGTTACTTTAATAAAGATCTCCAGAGAGAGAGCTGATGGCGGCCACTCCTAACCAATGCTTTCAGTAGGGCCAGAGGGAATAAAGGAAGAGGAAATCAGCTCACCAGCTCAGGATCCCTCTCTGGCCAGTGCACAAGGCTGTCCGGTGGTCACCCTGGCACAGTGCCAGGGGCAGCTTGATGGTGACCCAGAGGAGGTCTGGGGTTGGCAGCAGGCTCTCTCCAGTGCAGTCCCTCACACCCTCTATGACTGTGGTTCTCCGCCTGCCCAGTGCCGCCACCCTTAAATACAGTTCCTCATGTGGTGGGGACCCCCCAACTATAACATTACTTTCAGGTGGGGACCCCCCCAACCATAACATTACTTTCACTGCTACTTCATCACTGGCATTTTGCTACTGTTATGAATCGGACGACCCCTGTGAAAGGGTTGTTGATCACCCCCAAAGGGGTCGCGACCCACAGGTTGAGAACCACTGCTCTAGAATGAGGTGGTATCTCCTTCCCCGGAGCTTCCTGAGCCCCACCGAGCGGCAGTCTGTCCGGGAGGGGACTACCGTAGATGAGAAGGTGGTGAATTGGGCCAGATCTCCTATGCTGGGGGTTGGGGGGAGCAGAGCTGGCATCTCCCGTACTAGCGGTGACCCTTGATGGAGGTACTGGGCTCACCAGAATCATTTCCTCATCTGCAAAGTGAAGATGATGCTTTTGTGAAAATAAACCAACGCTCGACCCTCCCCAGCAGTGGCCATGCCCCCTCTGCTGTTCATCATGCTACAGACTTAGAGACATTTGTCCACTGAGAGGACTCCTCTTTCGGAGGCAGTCCACCTGGATGAAGGCGAGCAGTCTGAGGGCTGGGCTTTGGGGATACCCACCGTAGGGAAGGGTGGGTTGGAAAACGCAGGAGGTAGGTGTGCTCTCATGGGCAGGAGAACAGCGCGGGGAGCTTGGGCATTCCGGGAAAGGGGCACCTGGGCCATCTACAAGGAAGAGGATGGAGAAGAAGTTTTGGGTGTGGCCTGGATGAAAGCCTCTGGGGCTTGGCAGAGAGAGTGGTTCAGAAAACAGGTGAGGCTGAAAGAGTGAAGAGGGAAGTGGTTTTCGGTTCTCCCTCGAGGGCCGGCATTTACCATCTGTGCCTCCCTGCGGGTGATGGACTGATGCGGTCCTTGTGCTCTTTCGCCACTCCCTGGCCCCCTGTGCTGCGCTCAGTGTGGGGGATGGTGGTCTGCCCCTGTTCTCTGGGAATGGGGAACTCGGTCTAGAATTCCAGGCCTATTCCCCGCCCTGTCCTTTCTTATGGGGCAATGGATCCTGCTAGATTCTGTACCTCTCTGAGCAATGGCCCAAAGTCCTGTCTTGAAGGGCCATCGCTAACTGGAAACTCTTCCCAGGCCCTGGCCTTCTCAGGTGACAGGGGAGCATCCCCTGGCTGGGCCCAGAGCAGAGCTCCCCCAGGGGCTCGGTGTCTTGAACCACAAGGGTATCCTTCCTGCCATGCTGATCCTCCCAGCCCTGTGCCACCCAGCTGCCTCCTCTGCTGTAGAATACCAAGAATGCCTCTCACCTGATTAAGAAGATCAAGCATGAAAAAAAATGAAGGAAGGCGCATATATGCATACACACAGGCTTTGTGTTTGGGGGTTCAGACTTACTATAGATATGCAATCTTATATCCACCCCTTCCTTAAAACTATATATTACCAAATACCAAACCACAAGCATACAACGCATGCAAAGAAAGGCCTTCTAAGGACAGAGTGTCTTTGCAGGGCTGATGCAAAGGGTCACTTTGAGGTGGCTTTTCCAGTCATGGTCTTGTAACTCCCACAAAAAGACTGGGTGCTATGCAGAGAAGGTGCTCGTGACCCATCAAGAGGATCAGGCAGCTTGCTGCTGATACACAGAAGCTGGGTGGTGCCCTACCAATAGGCGTACGGAACTTTGGGGACCAGATTACCAAGCGAAACCCATGACTGAACCGAGATTAGGATGCTTTCTCAGATGGCACTTGGCCTCCATGCCCCACCCCCTGGTCCCTCACCAGCTGTCCTCACCGGTCACCCTCCCTTCCACAGCTGGGCCCTGTGGCAACACCCCCCTCCACTCCTCGCTCTGTGTCCTGACCACCCCCATGCTGGTCATTCATTTATTCAATATGTGTTCCTTGAGCCTGTGTCCTGTCATGCCAGGGACAATGCTTCTGTTAGAAGACACATCCTTGTCACTGGGACGTTTCTATCCACCCAGCTCCAGAACCACAGAGACCACTTAGTTCAGCTTTTGTCTGGGTGACAGACCCTGGGTGGACCGTGACTGCTCTGCTCACCCCTCCCCACCCCCTAGAAAAATACACCTGGGCACCATTGTGTATGCAATTGAGAAGTGCACCAATCCCTTGAAGCCCAAGTAGACTTTAAGACTCTGTCTACCCTAAGTTGGGAGGAGCCTGGGTGGTGTGATGAGTTCAACTTTGGGCTGCTAACCACAAGATCAACAGTTCGAAACTGCCAGCCTCTCTGTGGGAGAAAGGCGGCTTTCTACCCACTGACACAGTGACAATTTCAGAAAGCCACAGGGGCAGTTCTGCCCTGTCCTATAAGGTCACTCTGAGTTGGAATTGACTGGAGGGCTGGGAGTTTGGTTTAGTTTATGCCTCAAGTTACAATCATTTCATCTAATTTTAACCCTCTCCGTTTAAGGATCAGGAAACAGCAATCAATGCATTAGGGATTGAGCTAGCCCTAGAAGCCTGGACTCCTGACTCCCCACAGAGAACCCCACCTTCCCCACCCCCCTGTGGCTGGGAGAGCCTGTCTGGGGATGGCTGCAGGGGGAGGGGGGGCTGGGCCAGTTCTCTTATCAGCTGACAGCCTGCATTTGCCAAATGCACAGGCTCCTTTCTGCATCACCCCTCTCACTCCCTGACCACCCCAGCTGACTGACGTCAAGGGAAATGCTCTGGACTGAACAGGATGTGTTTTTCCAGCAAAATCATCTGTCTCATAAGATGATTTGCATATCAGTGGGGACACAAATGGCATTCCCTGGCCCTTTTTCCTCTTGAGAGAGAAGTGTTCCCATCACAGCTTTCCCTCTGCTGAGTGGGTCTCCCCCAAATCTTTACCTGACCGCTCCCCTCTCCCAGGGCTGGGCTGGCGGTGGGGACTTCTGCACCTGACCCTGGCAGCCAGCCTGCTCCTGTGAGCCCCAGGGCTGCCAGCATCCACCCCCACATCCCTGCCTTTTTCTTTATTGTCATTTCTTGTAGTTATGTTCCCGAAGACCCAGCTGCTAGGAAAGGGTTGAGGTGGTGATAGGTGAAAAAGAATAGCACATTACTTGGTGTCTGGCATTGCTCTACATTCATGATTCGTTCCATTTCCCACACGGAAACAGGAGGCACAGAGAGGGTGTGTAACTTGCCCCACGTCACACAGCTCTTAAAGTTGCACAGGCAGGATTTGAACTCAGCCCACCTGTCTTCAAGTGCCGCTCCTTTTCATAAGCCCACCATCATCGGTATGTCATTCAAGGGCTCTTAATGTGATCTCAGGCACGCTTTCTTCATGACCTCTTATGAGACACTCGCAGGACAGACATGCGACATGCCCCAGCTGGTCTGCATGTACTGTTCCTCTGCAAAAAGGGCTACCCAATTTCTGTTAGAAGTGTCTTTACCCACCAGAGACTGAAAAGTTTCCTCAGCATCTCCAGGTTGCGATGAAAAGACTTTCCTTTTTGCTTTTAACAAGTCTCTCTTGCTAAAGACTTTGTTCATCAAGGCTGGGACCTGTCTTATTATGTCAGAATCCCCAGTACTGAATGCAGCACCTGCAGGCGGTGAATGCTCAGCCAATGTGTGTTGTGTAAAGGGAACAAAACATGGTACAGCTTAACATGAGGCCAGAGTAAGAAGGGGACCCTGGAGCTGGAAAAGGAACCGGGCTGCAGGTCTCACGCCTTCAGGAGCTACGACTCCCTCCTTTGCCAGGGGGACAGAGGAAGTGGATGGTGCCCGACCACCGAACATTTTGATCAAGGGCTCAGTAGATTGATTCCGATCAAAAGGAAAAGAAGCAACAGAACGTCCAACTCTTATCGGAAACCAGACTTATTGGATACAGGCCGACTGAAGGAACCCCCAAATCTGTTGTTTGGGAACGAAACAAACTTCTTCCCCCTGCTTTTCCTTACAAACAAACTTTTAAGCCTGGAATCAACACTAACCTCTGTGGGAAACGGAGGACCGGGAAGAGAGTGTATGTGGACAGATTCTTTAGGCCGGAATTCTGAGTGGAGGGAGGCCGTCACATTTGTGACCTGGAGAAGAGTCACAGTCACATTCTCCTAATAAACATCACCCCACAATATCCTCCCATGATAGCACGACCTTCATAATCCTCCTGACAAGCACAGGGCTGATTGCTGTCTGGCCGGCAGCTTTATCAATAGGAGCTGACATGTTGCTATTGCTCCCCCTGCTCAGGGGACAGTCACTCCCCCTTACCTGCCCCCAGCACTGGTGTCAGGTTACTCCCTGGAATGAGCTCAGGGACCTCTAGGGTTGACACTGCCCACCTGGTATGTGGGGGACTGTGGTGGTGGGTGGGTGGGTGGGATTTGTATGAACCAAGACTGTATAAGTTGGCAAAAGAATGCATTCTTTTTCTCTCTCCCACTTGGACCTGGTTCCTGATGTCATGTAGGCGGTGAGCACCCCAAAACTTTTGTCTGTCTCTTAATTTCTCCCCTTCAGAAATAGAGAAAGAGGGTGGGGGAGAAATGAGGAGTTGATACCAAGGGCTCAAGCAGAAAACAAATGCTTTGAAAATGATGATAGCAACACATTTACAAATGTACTTGACACAATGGATGGATGGATGGATTGTGATAAGAGTTGTATGAGCTCCCAATAACATGATTAAAAAAATAGAGGAAAGAACTAGTAGGCAAAGGGCATTTAGAGAGGTCTAAATACGGGCATGTAAATATGTAAATATAATTATATATGACGATGGGGAAATAGATCTATGTACATATACTTATAGGTTTAGCATAAGGTAGCAGATGTCCGGACATTGGGCCTCGACTCAAGTACTCCCTCAATGCAAGAACACTTTGTTCTATTAAACTGGCATTCCATGATGCTCACCTTCCCGACACAATCGCTGAAGACAGAGCGGGTGCATAAACAAATATGGTGAAGAAAGCTGATGGTGCCCGGTTATCAAAAGATATAGTGTCTGGGGTCTTAAAGGCTTGAAAGTAAACAAGCGGCCATCTAGCTCAGAAGCAACAAAGCCCATATGGAAGAAGCACACCAGCCTGTGCGATCACGAGGTGTCGAAGGGATCAGGTATCAGGCACCAACGAACAAAAAATCATATCATTGTAAATGAGGATGAGTGCAGAGTGGAGACCCAAAGCCCATCTGCAGGCAAGTGAACATCCCCTTACAGAAGGGTCAGGGGGAGGAGACGAGCCAGTCAGGGTGCAGTATAGCACCGATGAAACATACAACTTTCCTCTAGTTCTTTAATGTTTCCTCCCCCTGACTATCATAGTTCTTTAATGCTTCTTCCCCCCACTATCATGATCCCAATTCTACCTACAAATCCAGCTAGACCAGAGGATGTACACTGGTACAGATAGGAACTGGAAACACAGGGAATCCAGGACGGATAAACCCCTCAGGACCAATAATGACAGTGGTATACCAGGAGGGTAAGGGAAAAGTGGAGGGAAGGGGGAATTTGAGGACCATTTGGGAGTTTCTGCTTTCTCGCTATTAGGAATCGTGCTATTTTGAACATTCATGTACAAGTCTTGGTTGGATTCTTTCTGTTGTTGGATAGCTACCTAGCAGCGGAATCGCTGGGTCATATGGTCATGTTATGTTTGATCACTTGGAGATTGATGATGTACATACATTTATGATTTCTGAACCATGTGAGAGTCCGTTGCTGGTGACCCGCCTGGATAAGCTCAGAGACCCGATCCAGTTAGGTCCTTTGCCATAACCCTATGACACCGATCAGACCCAGGGCAGTGCACATCCCCATAGCAACTGGTGTACGGCCTAGGCTCCAAGTTCACTAAGTTTGTCTTTCACGGGCCGTTGGTTAGTCCTGACACGCAATCCCCTCCCGCAGGGGGCATGCATGGCCTTCATTCAGTTGTTGGGGTCTCAGTCTCAAAGTCTCCGGCGGGCGTCTGCCTCAGATTTGGTTGCATGGTAAAATGCCTTTCCATTTAGGGCGGTTCTCCACCCGGGGGTCGCGACCCCTTTGGGGGTCGCCCGATTCATAACAGTAGCAAAATGACAGTGATGGAGTAGCAACGGAAATAATTTTATGGTGTGGGGTATATATGCAAGGGTCGAGGCGCGAGGAGGGTGGAGAACCGCTGCTCCAGGCTGATCTGAGGTTGGAAGGATGCGGCGCCGGCCCCGCCCGGTGGCACCGACGGCAGCGTACAGCTGCAGACCCAGCTGTCCCCGCAGCCCTCCCAGCTGTGCGCAGGGGCCGGCCCCGAGCCCCACGTCGCACCTGGAGCCCAGACGGACCTCACGGGGACAAGGCCTCACCTGGGAGGAAGGGCGGACGGACAGCGGGGCTGTCGGGAAGCCTCCCGCCCTTTCCCGGGAAGAGCTCCCGGCGGGCGGGGAGGGGCGAGCGCCCGTGGAGCCCGGGGCCGGCCTGGGAACGGCTGCGGGCCGCGGGGCGCGTCCGGGAACGGGCGGGGAAAGCAAAGCGGGCCCTTCTGGGAAGGGCTGTGATGCCGGGGCCGCCCCCGCCCCCGCGCCGCCCCCAGCCTCCGTTCCGCTTCCGCAGCCACCCCACGCCCCCGATCGGGAAGGCGCCCGGGCCGGGGGCGGGGCACGCAGTGGGTGCGGCGCCTAGCGCTGGAGGGCGGTGCGGGCTTGGCGTGCGCGAGCATCCCGGACGCTGCCGGTCCCCAAAGCGCTGCCCTCGAGGCTCGGGTCGCTTGGACGGTCCTTCTTTCTAGGGACGATCGCCTCTCGTCGCTGCGGCCCCCTCTGGGGAAGGGGCTCCTGGGTGGCAGCTCCAGTCCCCAACCTGCTGCCCCTGAGACAACCCCCCCCTCTGCGCCCCCGTCCACAGGACGCCCGTTCGACCTGCCCACCCAGGTCTTGGGTCCAGAATCCTGGGGGCTTAGCGCACTGGCAGCCCAGTCTGCCACGTGGGTGACAGAGAGGAGCAGGGGGAAACTGATTGGGCTGAGCTGAAGCAGGTCAGGGCCTCGCTTCCCTGCACGTGCCCCCCTCCCCTCAGGTCAGCAGCTGCCCCCCTGAAATGAGGAGCCTGAAGAACAATTCCTGGAATGCCGGACTCCCTGACAACGGCAGGTCTGCCTGCCAGAGCTGAAAAACTACATCCTGGGCCATAAACCTTCCTGTTGCAGCACGGACCCCCACCCTCTCCCCGCTTTCCTTTACAAACTTCGGCCCCGGGCAAAGCCCACTACCCCCCTGGGCTACTTGCTAGACCATGGGGCTTTGCTCAGAGCTCCCGGCTAAGAAAGCTATTGCTGTCTCTGCTCTCCCTTCATCCTTTCAGCTATCTTTGTCCGTCTCCCCGTGCCTCGGTTTACCTCTCAGAAACCAGGCAGAAAGGAGTACGATGGAGAAAGGAGGCATGACAGGTGTGGGCCCATCGTTCCACACGCACAGCCTGTGGACTGCTGTGTTACATCTCACAGGGTTTGGGGCTTTTAAAAATGTTTCTTTTCTCATTACTATAGGTGAAAGTACCCGCATAGACTTTAGAAAATGGGAAATGGTTTCATAAAAATCTGGATTTCTGATTTTTCTTGACAACTCCATCAGGCAGTGTTGGGAAACCCCCTCCCACCTGGCCATTTGCTGCAGTCCCCCCCAGCCCCTCCCCCCACCTGTCTCCATTGTTTAAATTTTCTGTGCTCCTGACTACCTACCTGCCTGTTTCCCCAAGGCACGTGTGATCTCACTCTATCTTCACCTCTCTTTCAGGCCAGGCACATGAACCTGACTTCAGGCATGAAGGAAACCAGGTCAGCCTCCTCGTCCAACCTCAGGAGGGAAAAGGCAGAGCTGAGATTCTCACCCACATCGTCTCCGCGGTCCATGCAGATCAAAACCCTGTGTGGGCCTCTCGGGCCATCGCAGCACACTGAGCTGGTCCACACAGCTCTTGGCTGAGGCTCCTGGGAGCCTCCACTGTAAGTGTCGAGTGGGAAGTGGTCAGTCAATGGTCCTTCAGCAAATGAGCAGGCAGGTGCGGTACCTCACCTCCAAGTGAGGCCATTAACCTCTGGGTTGTCTACATGGTATTCTCCATTCCTGGCTTTGGACCCTCCTGGAGAAGCAGGCATTTTTCTTTCTTTTTTTATTTTTCATTGCAAACATATTTTTTGATTTTAAAAATAATTTTATTAGGGGCTCATACAATTCTTATCACAATCCATACATACATCAATTATGTAAAGCACATTTGTACATTCACTGCCCTCATCATTCTCAAAACATTTGCTCTCCACTTAAGCCCCTGGCATCAGCTCCTCATTTTTTCGCTCCCCCTTCCCTTATGAACCCTTAGATAATTTATAAATTATTATTTTGTCATATCTTGCCCTGTTGGACGTCTCCCTTCACCCACTTTTCTGTGGTCTGTCCCCCAGGGAGGAGGTCACATGTAGATCCTTATAATCGGTTCCCCCTTTCCAACCCACCTTCCCTCCACCTTCCCAGTATCGCTATTCACACCACTAGTCCTGAAGGGATCATCCACCCTGGATTCCCTGTGTTTCCAGTTCCTATCTGTACCAGTGTCCATCCTCTGGGCTTGCAAGGTAGAATTGGGATCGTGATAGTTGGCGGGGGTGGGGGGTGGTGGAGGGGAGGGAGGAAGCATAATGTCCTTTCCTGCAGACTGGCCCCTTCCTGATACCAAGCCCTGTGTGCGACAGTGTCCTTCCATTCTTGCTCCTAAAGAGAATTCTGCCTGTTCTTCCCACACAGTCCACCGTCTTCGCAATGCCACAGTTCACATGTGTCAGTCAGTCCCTGTGAGGGGGTCCTTCCTCGATTCACTGTCCGACTTCTGCGTGCAGAGGGGACAACCGAAAACACCATAGTTTCGGCTCTGTGCACCTGCTCAAAGTGCCACCATCCTCAAAGCGCCCCCATTGGTGTAAACACGTCCAAGAGGTCCTTTGCAGTAGATTTTCCTAAAGCAGTGGTTCTCAACCCTCCTCATGCCGCGACCCTTGCATCCAGTTCCTCATGTGGTGGTGACCACCCAACCATAACATTATTTTTGTTGCTATTTAATAACTGTCATTTTGCTACTGTGATGAATCATCATGTAAATATCTGATAGGCAGGATATATTTTCATTGTTACAAATTGAACATAATTAAAACATAGTGATTCACCACAAAAACAATATGGTGTTATAGAGTGTGAAATATTTGTTTTTAATGACAAATAAATGAAATTTTGTCTTGAAGCATGGTGTAGCATGGGTAACAGTCTTCACGCCTGGTACTCACTCATATGTGGCATATTTTCATGTGAGCAGACCCGCCTGGAGATGGATAGAGGAGTGGTGTCTTGGTTCCTAAGACCATCGAAAATGTGTTTTCCAATGGTTTTAGGTACCTATGTGAAGGGTCATTTGACCATCCCCCTCTAAGGGGTCGCGACACACAGGTTGAGAACCTCTGGCCTAATACAATACATCCTTTGCTCTCTTGATTGCTGTGTCCCTGAGCGTTAATTGTGGACCAGGCAAAATGAACTCACTGACAACTTCAATCCTTTCTCTGTTTATCATGAGGTTAGTTATTGGTCTAGTTGTGAGGATTTTTGTTTTCTTTATGCTGAGGTCTAATCCATACCTACCCTAGGTCAATAAAGGCTTCAAGTCTACTTCCAGCTATTAATGAATCTTCTTCCATGCTTAGCTTGGTGTTCAGATGGTCCAGCTTCTTGGTTTATGTGCTCAGCACACAGATTGAATACATGTGGTGAGAGGATACAACCCTGACACACACTTTTCCTGATTGTAACCCATGCAGTGTCCACTTCGGAGCTCTGGTGGCGTGGTGGTTACCAGGTCTGCAGTTTGAAACCACTCAGGAGGAGGAGGGGGCTTTCTACTCCCATAAAGAGTCGAAGTCTCGCAAACCCAGCGGGGCAGGTCTACCCTGTCCGGCAGGGCTGCTACGAGTCAGCATCAACTCCATGGCAGTGAGTTTGGGGAGTGTTCACTTGCTCTCTTGGAACGACTGTTCAACTTGTGGTGTGTGTCCAAGTTCAGCACGAGCACAACTAGGCATTCTGAAATTCCCGCTGCCACGTCCATGCTTAGTTGCAATTCACACATTTGAATACCTTTGCATAGTCAATAAAACACAGGTAAGCACCCTTCTGAATTTCTTCACTTTCAGGTACCATCCGTCTGACTTCGGCAAATGATCCCCCTCCTACCGGATCCTCTTCCAAATCTGCCACGACTCTCTGGCTGTTCCCCGTCAATGTACTTCTGCAACTATTTTTTAATTTCGTTCAGTGACTTTTTATCTGTGGAAGTGATATTCATGAATATCAATATTGCTGTGTAATTTCTGCATCTTTTCTTTGGAATGGGCACAAAGATGGATTTCTACTTGTGTGTCGATCTGGGAGCTGCCTTCCAGCTTTCTTGACATTGAGGAGTGGGCCTTTCCAGCATTGTATCTGTTGAAACGTCTCAATTGATATTCTGTCAGTTCCTAGAACCTTTTTTTTGTGCCAGTGCCTTGAAGTGTAGCTTGGGCTCCTTCCTTCCGTGTCATTGGTTCATCGCTACCTCTGGAAATAGCTGAATGCGGATCAGTTCTTTCTGACACAGTGACTGTATGTTCCTTCCGTCCTTCTTTTGACGCTTCTTCACCATTCAGTGTTTGCCAGTTGCGTCCTCCAAGCACATAGCTGACGGTTTGCACGATTTTCTTCAGTCCTTTCAGCTTGAGCAAGGCTGAGCTTGTGCTTCCCTTTGGTTTTCTAGCTCCACAGCTCTGTGGATTTCATTAGACCACTGTTTTCTTGAGCTTTCTGTTGACACTTTCTGTTCCCTTTACTTACTCTAAGGAACTCTGGTCATGGTTACATGTTGGGCTGTAATCTGCAAGGTCCACAGTTCGAAACCACTAACTGCTCCTTGGGAGAAAGCTGGGGCTTTCTACTCCTGGAAAGAGTTGCAGCCGTGGAAACCCACAGGGGCAGTTCTACCCTGTCCTATGGGCTCGCGGTGAATCGACATCGACTCACTGGCAGTGAGGTTTGTTGTTGTGTGTGTGTGTTTAGCTACTCTACATTCAAGAACAAGTTTCAAAGCCTCTCTGGCATCCGTTTTGATCTTTTCTATCTTTCTCTCTTTAAAAGGACTGTTTGCTTTCTCTGTGTAGGATGTTCTGGTCTTTGGTTATTGGTTTCCAATGTGCCACAACTGTTCTTGAGATGGCTTCTCAATTCAAGCCGGTTGTACCTGGATGCTCATGAGCTTATTTTCGTTTCCTTCCGCTTTCACATGAGCATTTGACTGGCCTGTAGTCCGCTCCTGAACATGGTTGACTTACTATCCTGGGCTTCTCCTCATCTTTTATTTCATCTGGAGAGGTTCATGGGTAGAGTCGCAGTTCATGCTGTTGAGAATAGTTATTTGCAACAAGCAGGTCCTTGGTCTTGTGCAACCCTATAGCATGCGATCTCCAGCACCATTTCTGTCACTGAAGCCTTATTTCCCAATTGCTGACTCTCCTTCGTTTTCAATGTTTGCATTCTCTTCACCAGTAACTGCCAGTGTGCCCTGATTGCATGTCTGATGAGTTGATGACAGTAGTCAAGTTCTTCATTTTTGGCACACACGGTTGGTATGTAAATTTGAATAATAGTCATAATTAACTGGTTTTTCTTATTGGCGTATGAATATTACCCTACTACTGACAGTGTTACACTTTAGGATAGATGTTGAAATATTCCTTTTGATTCTGACTGACACTCTTTTTCTGCCATTTGTCACTTCTGGAAGAATGAGTCGTATGATTGATTAAAAATGGCAATACCAGTCCAAAGAGCCCTAATGATTTACTTCTGAAAATCAGCCAATGGAAGTCCTGTGTATCTCAATGATCTGGTACCCAACCAATCACAGCGATGGCGTTGGATCAGGCAGTGTTTTCTTCAGCTGTGTACAAGGTTATCATGCGTCAGGGGCCAAGTCCTGACAGTAGCTAACAAGTTTATAAAACTCTTTCACACTCATGTACCTCATTGTTTGGCTCTCATAACTTTACAAGTGAGAGTAGCTGTTTGCAAATATGGATCATGTAGGAAAGGATCCAGAAATCTGAGTTCAAGTCTCAGTCCTCTTTTTACCTGGAACAAATTCACATTTTTGGTGTCTAGTTCCTTGTTGATGAAAAGAGGCGAGGTTATAATTGTTGTGTAACTTGGGTTGTGGCAAAGTCACTCTGTTGTATCACCACAGGGGGTGCTACTCACAAGGATAGCATGCAGTGGGTCCCTTTGGAGTGGCGCCGTGGGCAGATCCCCTCATATGGCCATCTTGAGCATCAACTAGCGTAATTTTTACACTCGTGTAAGGAGGTTGAATGCTTTTCTGGGGCGTGTGAACTGCTCCCTGAGTCATGATAGAGTTTGATTGGCGCTCACAGGAAGAAGGAAGTAGAATGACTGCCATTGCATTTCCTGCCCATTTGCTGTGTGTGACGTGCCAGCTCGCCCTTCGTCTTAGGCCTCTGGGCTCCCAGCCGGCTGGAGGCCCAGGAGTTAACCGCGGGGCCTGCAGTGCCCGGCCTGGGCTATGTAATGACCAGCCTTCTGCTTGCTTGACGTTTCCGTTGGGGCGGTGGGGGGGGGGGGACTGGAAGCCACACAGCATCCAGATGGCTAGTTGCTCTGTGCCTGCTTCTGCAAATCACAGTGATTCACTGTCTCTGCTGCAAACATGCTCTCTTCTCCAAGATCTAATGGTTTCCAAAATTAATTTAGCCTCATCTGTTATCCCCCTACCCTTCTGCATTGGCCTCCTCCCTCCAGGACAGAGCTTCCTGATCCATGAGGCAGGGCATTCTGGAAGGGACCACAGACACTCTCCCAGGGTCACCTGAGCCAGAGCTGAGAGTAGACGTTTTGGGTGGAAGCCCAGGAGGGAAGAGCTGGTGTCAGGGGTGCACTTACCTCCCCTTCCTACGTGGATTTGGACGCGCAGCCTGTCACCCCCAGCTGAAGAACTCCAAGAGCTACCATCCCCAGTGATTTGCTTAAAAAACACCCACAGAGCATCTGTTTTGTTTTTCTATGGGAGGGACACAGTCAGGTTTGCTTGTTTTTGAGAGTTCGTTATGGGTGCGTGGGACCCGGGGGTCTGAGCCCCGGCTGAGGTGCCTGAAGTAACTCTGCCTTCAACCGGCAGTGATTTATTCCTCGACCATCTTCGGGACTCTGTTTGTTCCCAGTCACATAATAGTTATGTGATTCCTACTTCTGCCCGTATTCATTTATTTAACACACACTGACTGAAGCTCTCAATGTGGAAGGTATTGGGGACCAAGAGATTATTTCAAGAGACTTTAACATAGGAATTTGAGGGTATGACTTCAGAGGTCTACAAGGGGACTTCAAAAAGTTCATGGTAAAATAGAATGAAAAGGAAATGAAATTTTGTCATGAATTTTTGATGTCCCATTGTATGGCCTACGGAACAACACCCGACCCACCTACAAAATTGTTAGACTCCTTTTAATGATCATGTTGTTAGTAAAACTTTTGCTATTCATCTCAACTGATTATGTACCGGTGAGATGAAGCAAATAAACAATTATGTACTCATTAGGATCCAAGATTTTCAAGGTAACCAAGATACCAATATAAATTTCAAATGAGTTCAGTAAAGATCCTAAATTTGAGCTGATAATGTACGTATGGCCTCATGATCAAGTTAAAATATTCTGTTTCTGCGTGGAGTCCTCTGAGAAGGGCTAAGCACAACGGACAACTTAGTAACGGTGGGTGCTTGTGATTGTATGCTGTCACTGTGCATACGGATCGACCCAATAGCGAAGGCTTTCACTTTTTGATCAGACGGAGCCCTAGTCGACTCTTTTCTCTATGTCGGCATGTGATTGAAAATGACCAGAAGATATTAGCCAGCGTCTCTGGGGCAACAACCCAGAAAAACTAAACTCAGGGCCATCAAGTCAAGGCCAGCTCATAGGCAGCCTACGCGACAGAGTAGAACACCGGCCTTAGGTCTCTGAGGCTGCAGACTTTCGGAAGCAGACGGCCCCAGCTTTGCAGGGAACTGGAAGGTTGTTCGATGCTTAACCACGGTGCCACGAAGGCTCCCTGGGCTTACAAACAACCCCTCAAATCTCAATCACAAAATTTAGACGCATCCACTCTCGCTTCCGTATGCAAGGGCAAGGTCGGGGAATCAAAGGTCATCGCACACTTCAAGCTGCCTCATTCTCTGTTCATTCACGCTGCTGGTTCTTCGTGGCGACGCGGTTCTCTCGGAAACATAGTTAACTTTCTTTTCTCACGCTCCTTGAAGTGGACTCAGCGCTGCGCCCTTTCAGAATCCCGTCTCTCTCTCTGGACTGCGTTATGGGCATTTTGAGTTTATCAGGCTTCTGTAGGATTGTGCTCAGGACCCCTCTGTTCCCTCGAGAGATTTTGTCCATCTGAAAGAACTTACCTGGGAGCCCCTTCATCCATGTCGTGTTGGCTTCTGAGCATAACAAAACAGGAGTCAGTTGTTTCGTGTCCTTTTCTTCCCTTCCCCCCACTCCCCCCCTCCTAGACTCTAGACATCTGAGGCCAACAACGATGCTTCCCATCCTAGGCGTTCCCACCTATGGCCGGCACCTGGGAAGGTCAAAGGCAATCCTCACTGTTTTTGACCTAAGGACCAAACCCCAAACCCAACCCACTGCCATCGAACCGACTCACAAACCAGCCAGATAGCCTTTTCATCCTTCGATGGTGAATTCGTGTTAAACTTAACACGTTCATGCAGTTAGGCCAGTGCGTGGCCAGGTGTGAGGCGGGGAGCATCCTGTGCAGCTCTCTGTGTTGTGCGGCCATTGGTGGAGTAATGTGGGCGGGACTCTTGGGCCTCAACTGTTGTTTGCTCTTTATGGCCGTGCTCAAGCTCAGTGGGCACCCACTCCCGGTCCCAAAGACAATTCCAAAGTTTAACACCTCTGGGTGCTGGTTTCTGCAGAGACATGCTCTGCAAAGGTGGTTTGGGAATCTCTGAAGGGAGCACGAACCCCTTCCTCTTCAAGGTCTTCCCATTGCCTTCCCTGTGCTCACTCAACACCATTTCTTCCGTCTGCACAATCACTGGGTTTGCCTGCAGTCTTAGTGCTGGGCCCTGCACCTCTGCGCTGTGGAGGAAGAGTAGAGGTATGGTGGGCCCACAGATCCTTTCCCTCACCCTCCTTCCTGGCTTGTTGAATCCAGGTGTGGCTGGTGGAGCTAAGGGAGCCTCAGAAAGTGAGAGAATGGTCCTGAATGTGCGCTTTTGTGCACTGGCATCAATCATGCAGGTGACATCTCTCCTCCCACTCAGGAACCACCTCCTCACTGGGGAGTGTGCCTGGGTCCACTGAATGTTCTCCATGGTGGTCTCATGATCTAGTGCTCCTCGACCACATTTGAAATCCCACATGGCCATTCTTCTACAGGGAGCCCGGCTGCTGCCCGTGCCCCTGGGAGGAGATATTGTGACCCCAATTCAGGGGCCGTATTGGCTGCTGCCTTCATGCAGGGAAGCATTTCCTAAGAAAAAGGTGCATGGGTCTTCAATATTTTGAATACCGAGGGAAAAAAAATTGGCAAGATCTTTAGTTTTCTGGTTCATTTATTTGATGGCTTATTGGGAATAAATTCAGGGATGAAAATCATCTTTCCTCAGAAGTTTGGTGCCATTGCCTTCAGGGATCCAGCATGACCTCGAGATGCTCAACTGTAATTCTGATTCCTCATCTGCTCTGACTGCCTCATTTCCACCTCTTACCGAAAGCTTTTGGGATCTCCTTTGCTTCCCATGCTTTTTGAACATCACAGTGACTCAATGAGTGTCTCCTCTTTTTTATTTTGCTGGGCACCGCATCGTTCTTTCAGCCTGCAGTCTCAAGACTTGTGCTTCGAGAAAGGAAGGTTTGGGCCTCAGAAAACGAGGAGGAGGAGAAGCATGGGGCTGCAGAGGACGGTCGCTCTAGGCTCTAACATCAGCTCCTGAGCGACAGGCCAAGGGTTTGTATTTTGATTGAAGTCCCTATAGAAAAAACTTAAATAGAACCAAAGAGTGTTTTCTAGAAAGGCAGTAAGCCCTTTGCCCCTACCTCCCAACTTCTTTCCCAGAGAGAGCTACTTTGAACTCTTTTAGTGTTTTTCTTTTTTTTTCTTTCTGGTAAATTCTGTTTTCACTTTTTAAAAAATATGGTAAATATACAAGTGGCAACAAAGTGTTCACCACCAACAGTCGGCACGGGTCTCATTTTGGAATATTATGCTCATCATGTTGCTCAACCAGCTCCATTCGCCATCCCTGAATTTTCCCCTTAGCATAAGCTCAGGGGCCCTTACCCTACTTTAAAATAATATGCATATACGCATGTTCCTTGACACACCCATTGACCGAGCTACTGAGGGGAACTGCTGTGCTCTAGCCCCCCAGGTGGTCTGCAGAGACCCAAAGAGGCCAGGCACGCAAAGGCTCCCCAAGGCAAACCCATCACCATCCGGTCCATTCTGACTCATAGGGATTCTTTAGGGAGGGCAGAACAGCCCCGTGGCTCTCTTGAGACTGTAACTGTGCTCTGGAGTAGACAGTCTAATCTTTCTCCCGCAGAGCAGCTGGTGAATTTGAGGCTGACCTTGAGGCTGTTAGCGCCCAACTTGTTGGCCACGGTGCCCTCGGGGCTCGTTAGGCAAGGCTGGTCCTCAGCTAACGTGGGTTTTGGGGACAGGAGAGGATGGGGATTTGTAAGAACAGCTACGAGGCTGTGTCCCACGAGGGTCTCTGTCTCGCCTAGTAGGCTGTCCCGAGACAGAGCTTTGTTGTTTTCCCAGTTCTGAGTATGGAATTGCGTGTCCCATCTCCCTCTGGTAGCCCATCAGGCCTCTCTCTCGTTTGGCTTGCAGGATTGTTCTTTATTCTTGATGGACTCTAGTTTGATGATGAAGTTTGGACATTACATCCATTCTGGAAAGAGAGTCGCTTTGGAAAGGAGTCCTGGTAATGCAGTGGTGGACGTGCGTGTCTGCTAATTGAAAGGTTGAGGGTTCAAACCCACCAGTCGCTCTGTGGGAGAAAGATGGGGCAGTCTGCTTCTGGGAATATTTCCGCTTTGGCAACTGTGCGGGGCAGTTCCAGGCAATCTAGTAGGCTTGCTGTGAACTAGAATGTACTTCATGGAAGTGAGCGGTTATTCAAGTAACAAGCTATCTGAATCTGAAAGTGGTTTATTGTGTCTATTCATCAAATCAAGCCTTGCCTTGTCTTGTATGAGTACGTGCAAGCTCAATACTACCAACTGATTTCCTGCATGATAACGGACCTTCTCTTTTTCTTACACTTCCCCTTCCCTCATACTCTTGTATAGTATGACTTTTAAAAAGTTATTTGTTTTTTTATTTAGTATGATTTTAAAAAATAGTCAATGTTTATTAAATATTGCTCATAACTGGAAAATCTGTTCCTGCTTACCAGTAGCATAGCACAGTCACATTCCCTGTCTTATGCAACTTTGGGTGTTCCCTGCCATTAACAGTTACTGTCCTTTTGCTTTTGTTTAGTGCTTTTTGTTCTTGCAAGTTTATTATTATTATTCTTGGGGTATTGCTAACATTTTTCAAAGGCCCTATACATAGTTGTTAAATATCTACCATTCTCCTCCCCCCAAATTCCCAAATGCATCAAACCATCCATCACTTGCATTTGCACGCACCACAAGTCGCCCTCAGGTGCCCTCTCACCTTGATCCAATTTGGATGAGCTGATCTCCACACCTGGGGCTTCGCTGTCATCTCAGGACTTACCATCAGTGTTCTATCTCCTTTAGATTGTTCCTCTGCTTTCTGGAATGCCTTTGTTCCTTTTCTTGGCTCAGTCTTTCATTTCAGTGAATCATATCCTTCATTATCTTCCTTAGAAACGTGTGTGGGAGGTAAGAATTTTGAATATATATATATATATATATACACACACACCACATACATACATAGATAGCTTAATCCCACTCTCATATGTATAACTTCTTTGGCTAAGTATAGACTTCTAAGACAAAATTAATTTTCACTGACAATTTTGGACGCCCAGCACTACTGTCTTCTAGCCTCCTGCTCCGCTGTGGAAGTGTCTGACGCCATTCAGGCTCCCACTCCTTCATGAAGGACCCGATTCTCCTCCCTGGAAGCTCTGGGTCATCCCCTTTACCTCGGCTTTCGGAACCTCAAAGACATTGCCTTGGCGTGTCTGTCCATCTCCTGCCTTCTGTATTGGAAAGTCAGCAGGCATTTTCTGTGTGGAGATCTATGCCTTCACTTCTGAGAAATTTGCCTTTCTTCCCTCTTCTCTGCTTCCTTTTCTCTTTCCTGAAGCTCATCAGATGCTGGAACTCCCTGGAAATGTTTCGATTTTGTTTGGGGGCTCGAGTGGGAGGGGGTGGCATCAGTGGCAGCTACGGGACAAAGATGAAAGGAAGGGCAGGTCCCATGAGCAGGTGGACCGATCACACAAACGCACCCACCCTCAGCCCACACGTATCAATTCAGGTG
This sequence comes from Tenrec ecaudatus, assembly GCF_050624435.1. NCBI lineage: Eukaryota > Metazoa > Chordata > Mammalia > Afrosoricida > Tenrecidae > Tenrec > Tenrec ecaudatus. The sequence continues at coordinate 18,695,782 of NC_134546.1, forward strand.
CAGCGGGTTCCTGGGCCTCGGTGGCCGCCGCAGGATGATTCTCGGCATTTGAAGATGGCTGCACGGTCGCTCCGAGAGTTGTGTTGAAGGGCCCCACCGAGATGTCTCTATATGAGCGCTTTGCTAATATGCGGGGGAACAAACAGCCGCACCGGTGACTGTTGGTGTTTCGATGCGGCGGCAGCAGCTAGCCAGGGTCACAAATGGAAGACGGGCCCAGCAGAAGGAATGCGGTCCAGGCAGCATTGACACTTACTTCAGCAGACGCACTTTTAGAAGTGCCTGGATAAGAGTAACATCCAGGCGGGAGTAGGCAGGCCCATCGAGGTCCTGGGCAGGGGAGCAATTGGAGCATGAGTTCTGCCCGTAACTCAGAGAGGCTTGCCCAGAGGAGGACTGTGTGGGAGATGTGTGTGGGAGACGTACCATGAGAACCCTGCTCAGCGCTGGGATGCTACTGTGAGGTCAGAACCTGCTCCGAGGTAGACGAGCCATAGCTCTCCGAATGTGTGTAAGAAGGTGTGTTAGTCTGGGTAGACTGGAGAAACAAATTCATAGATGTTCATATGTGCATAAGAAAGATCTAAAAGAGCAATTGTATATTGAGAAAACATTCCAGCCCAATCTAGATCAAATCCATAAGTCTGATATTAGCCCATATGTCTGATACCAGTCTATAAACTCCTCTTCAGACTCATGAAGCACATGCAATGATGCCAAATGCAGGAAGATCACAGGCCAGGGTGGGAAGTCTTGTGGATCCACGGGCATCTCAGTTCTGGCAGGGCTCTCCATGTGGCTCCTTCAGCTCCAAGGCTCTCGCATAGCTCCATGTGTCTTGTCAGATGCAATGTCTCCCAGGGAGTGAGTAGGTGTCCTGCCTCCAGCAAGCTATTTATCTCCCTAGAGCCTCCAAATGAGGGCATCAAACTGCCACCTGATTGACAGGCTACACCGCACCCCTTCACTCTTAATAGTTTCAAGTTGGCAACAGATTCTGTAACTACCACAGAAGAGGTGGTTGTGGGGGTCCTGGGAGAGGGAGCCTAGGTCATGGTGGAATCGGTGGTAGAGGTCCAGGTTTAATAGATCGAGAAAAGAGGGTTTTGGAGGCTGAGGAGGTGGACGTGGAAGAGGAAGAGGTGCCCTTTCTCAATCTATGCTGACCAAGGAGCTGCTGGACAACCAGTTAAATGCCCACGTGTCGGAAACAAAAGGACACCTGCATGCGGCGTTGGATGCTGACGTGGTGCAGACAGATCCAGAAAGCAATGATTGCAGCCTGCACGCCCTCCCTTGAGAGATTCTTGTTGAAGTCGCCAGGTCTATAAATAATCTTGAGCTAACAGATGAGGAGAAACCTGATTGATGGGGGGAGGGTTGTCACCATAGGCTGTGGACCTGCTTGTTACCCATCATTTGCATTTAGTGTGCTCCTTGTACTTTTCCATCCTGCGTTGCACGAAATCCCTTTTCTTTTGACTTGAATTTATATATGATATATATTTTTTATTCCCCCCCCCCCCCCCACCTAGACTGATCTTTGGTTTTGGTCTGTGGTTAGAGTTCCCTCTTCCCTCCTCTGCCTCCCCTCACTTGGCATGTGCTCTGACATGCTAACATTTCCTTTGTTTATCGCTGCACCCCTAATCGGAGGTCCCAGGAAAGGCCATTGGGAGGGGGTGTACTTTACAATGAGCGGTCTTCCCTAATGTCCTGATTCCTGAAATAACAGGTCTTACACCCCCTTTAATGGGCTCTTAAAAATGGCCCGCAAACATGGAGCTCTTAAAGGCCTTCCTGCTGCTTGTGACAGCGGAGCAGATTGGCAGCGTTGCCTTAGCGACGGGTTCCCCTCGCATGGGCGAGAGCAGCTCTGAACTTAGATTCACTGCCGGGCGTGTTGTTGCCACCGCGTAGATGACACGCGTGTGTGTCTACCCTCACATGAGATCAGTGTCTTGCTTTGTATCATGTCCAGGGGGTGCTCCTGGGCGGGTGTGTGCCTGTGCAGGGCAAGGGCTCAGTGTGATGTGGGCAGACTTAACTGCTCAGGGGGGGTGGGGGGTGGCAGGGGGGAGGGATCGGGAGACACTCGTGCTGAATGCTGTTCTGATGTTTTATTGCCAACCCAGTCTTGGGCTTCTCCATTCATTTGTTTTGTGTGACCCCATTTCCTTTGAAGGCTGAATTAGGTTTATATTTGTCCACTGTTCCAGCTTCAATGGAATCTTAGATTCATTATGACAAGAAATTGTTCTCTCGGATCCCAAAATGGGAACGATAATTTCCCAGCACATTTTCCTTTCTTCGTTTTCATCCCTTTATCTTTTGTTCTACTTTCTTCAACTTGCTTTTCCTACCCTTTTGTCCATCCTTTTATTTTAGCCCTTGTGTTTTTAATTCCTCTCAGCGTAGAACTGCGTCCCAGGGTGTTCGTGGCTGGGGCCTGTCAGAAGCAGATGGCCTGTTCTGTCTTCAAAGATGTCTTTGGGTGGATTCAAACCAGCAATCTTTCCGTTAGCAGCCCAATCCAGGGTTCACACCACCCGGGGGCTCCGTTCACTACTGCTAACGTCTCTGCATTGGAGTCAGAATCGAACCGATGACGGTGGGCTTTAGTTTGGCCAGACCGTGTGGGGATGGGGGAGAGGCTGGAGTTGTACTTTTTCAAATGTTTTTGCCAATCTGTCCCCTGGGTTTGAGCCAGTTCCCTAGACTTCCGTGAGTTTTCAAAGTCACTTCTGAAGAGCCTGCTGTCACCGAGTTCTGGACTTCTCCGAACCTGATGTGGAGAAGTTGCTCATTGATCATCAGTGACCTCTCCGGGCCCTTTCAGCACAGCGCTTTCTCCAGCCTCTTTCAGTTATCCAACGATCTGCTGAACTCTCTTCACCGCTGAGGTCTCCACGCCCATGCTTTGTGTGCCCGTGAGTTTATACTTAAAAAAAATTCATTTGTTGTGTGCTTGCGGGTTGCAGCGGTGGTGGTGTGTGGCTTTATCTGGAAAGGAGATAAAGCCATGTGGTCAGTTTGCCATCTCTCACCTGAAGCTCACACCTATTTAAAAAAAAAAAGATGTTGTAACTAGTTTATGCTTCGTAGAACATTTGAGCAACATAAAAAGTATAATGAAGAAAATTGAAAACATTCATGATCGTAGCACTCAGGTCGTGGTGTTAGAATACAACTACCATTAAGAATAGTTTTTAAACTTTAGAATAGCTTTAGATTTACAGGAGAATGGTAAAGAGAGCTGTGATGATTAGCTGTACTTGGATGAAGGTAGGGGCGGGGCCTAGCCTCTCAATCCCTTGTGGCCAATCACACCTCCTTAGGGGTGTGACCTTTTGTATAAGAGAGACCTGGAGCAGCTCTGAGCTCTTGCTGGATCTGGAGCCTGTCGTAAAAGAGATTGATCCAAGATATTTCCTGCCCTCATCCTGTCTCATTAACACACCAAATCCTGTCTCATTAGCACACCAAAACCCCAAATGGGACCACAGATATGCCACACAACCACCCCCCTCCCAAAAAAAAACCAAACAAAGCCAAACCTATTGCTACTGAGTTACTCCTCACTCACAGACCTACTGGACAGTGGGGAGCTGCTTCTTTGGGTTTCCAGGGCTGTGCATTTTTAGACAGTCTCATCTTTCTCCCACGGAGAAGCTGGTGGGTTTGAACTGCCGACCTGCAATTAGCAACCCAATACTTAACTCACTGTGCCACCAGGACTCCTCACCACAAGAACAGAGGTTAGGATTTCTAATATATTTTTTTAAAAAAACCTTCCAATCTATAACATCTCACTCTTTGACATCTAAATTTATTGCCCTTACCACATGCAGGATACATTCACCCCATCACATGATTCCCAAATCTTAGATCAAGTCCAAGTCTGAAATCTCATTTCTCAATCATCTAAATTAAATGTGGGTGAGACTTTAGGCAGTATTCCATCCTGAAGTCCAATTCCTCTTTGTCTATGAACCTGTGAAATTTCTAATCCAAGTTATATTTAAAGTATCATGGCAGAGCAGACATGAGGTTGGCATTTCCATTCAACGGAAGAAACTGGAAGGAACGATGGGATAAGAAGCACCTAGCAATCCTGAAACCCAGCAGAACAAACTCCATTAGCGCTCAGCCCTTGGAAATAATCCCCTGTTCTTTGGGATCATTTAGGCAAAAGGCCTGAACTTCAGACGGGGTGTCGGCCATGCTTGCTGGATTCTGGGTGGAAGATTCAGCCCTGGCCTTCAACTCTGTCTTCTGGCCCCACTTGGAGATGACAGCTCTGCTCCCCCAGCTGTCAGAGCCTGGCTCCATTATTCTAGTCCATCTGAGTGGTGACCCCCTGGTCCTGGTAGGTCCCTTGGCCAAGGCAGCCCTATCTTTTCAGCTTTGCACAGTGACCCCATCCTCTCGGCCAAACAGAAAGGCATCCTCGCCGTCCAGAACGCTGCTTCTTCCAACAGTTCTGCTCAGTTCCAAGCCTCTCCAGGGACAGCTCTTTTCTTTCCTTGGAAGACAACAGATTTAGCCTCTTTGGTCCGTTTCCTGCCTGTAAAATGCACAGAGTTCTCTCCGTTTGTTCTCTCTCTATCCCCTTAAGTCTAAGCTGAGGAGCGTTCTGCTGTGGTCATTGGTTAAATCCCTCAGTCACAGGCTTAATCTCTTAAACAAAAGGCTGTATAACCATATCCTTGGTGAAAGGAGCCGTGGTAGCATGGTGGAGTAAGGATTAGGCTGTCAATGGAAAGGTTGGCAGTTCAAGACCACCAGCTGCTCTGCAAATGAAAGGTGAGGCAATCTGCTTCCATGGAAAATTACATGCTTAGAAACCCTAAGGAGCCATTCTACTCTGCCCTATATATGATTGCAATGAATCAGAATGAACTTGATTACAATGGGTTTAAGTTTTGGGGGGGGCAGTCAATGTTGAACATTCCAGGATATGCTTGCTTAGTTTACACAAGTTTAACTTTTGTTTTCATTTTGTACCGTTCTTTTTAAAAGTCTTATCTTTCTTCTCACATTTTACTACAGGCTGCAAGGAGAAGCCACGCAGCCCTTTGAAGATCGTGCTTAGAAATCTCTTCAGCCAGATATCCAAGTCCATCCGTTCCACGTTGGAATTTCCACCCAATATTTGAATGTAATGCAGATAGCGCCTTTGCCACTGCACAAAAAGCAGAGCCCAGATGGCCGCTGATTCACAAACGCGCTGCCTTCAAGTCAGTTCTAATGTGGAATGACAGAATTCCAGCTTCCATCTGTCCCCAATTCCAAAAGCACTCTCACAGGTGAGGGACTTGATCGAGAAGTACCCCACTGTTGTGGGACCCAATCTCCTTTTAGTTCTCTTGTGCTCCTGTAATGGGGGGGGGGCCTCAAATGTGTGGCTTTAACAAACAAACAAAAACCCTTCTCTTCGCACAGTCTCAGAAGGCTGGAAGTTTGAAGTCAGAATGCCCGCTCTTGGGGAAAGGCTACTTCTCTCTCTCTCTGAGATCTGCATGAAGCTCCCTGTCTCTCTGAGCTGCCGCCCCTCGGGCAGCTTCCTGTGCCTGTCATCTCCCTTCCCTTGCTTCTGCTTCCTAGCTGACTTGTTTCATCGCTGTTACAGCTCAAAAGAGATGGATTCAAGATGTACCCTACACTAGTCCTACTTCGTTCACTTAACAAAGACACCCGTTTCCAAGCAAGGCCATAGCCATAAGCAGAGAGGTCGTGATTGACAACACACACTCTGGGGAGACATACTTTAATCCCTATCCGAACGGGTACATGATCCAAGCTGGACAACTTGTTTGAGACTCATTCAGGGCCAGGCATTCAGGGATTGGCCCCAATGAGCCAGTGACAGCTCTAAGTCCCAGGACTTTTGCTGGAACTATGTGAAACCTATGTACACTCTCTGCTGGGCTTATAAAATAAGTATGGGATTAGTCAATCTATCTCCTTGTTGTGTGTTTGCATCAGTGGTTCTCAACATTCCTAATGCCGCAACCCTTTCATACGTTCTTCATGTGGTGGGGACCCCCAACCATAAAATTATTTTCATCGCCACTTCATCACTGTCATTTTGCTGCTGTTATGAATCCGGCGACCCTGTGAAAGGGTTGTTCTACTCCCAAAGGGGTCACGACCCACAGGTTGAGAACCGCTGGTTCACAGAGAGTGAGAGAAAGCTCTGCAAGAAATATACCAGAAGGTTAATATCAATTGGTTTTTGTTCATAAGATATTTGGTGACATGTCTGCTTTTAAACATTTATATATAAATGGGGTTCAAAAAGCTCATGGAAAATTTCATGATCCTTTTCATTTCATTTTTCAATGAACTTTTGAAGCACCTTTGTGGTTACACTTTCTATAGTATGTTATATTTATATTAAAATATATTTTCCATTGTAATTAATTTTTAACAATCTACTCATAAATATGTATCATACTATTCACTTGTAACATATAAAAATTATTACATAAATAATATGTTAATGTACCTTACACAAAAATAAGGCAGACATGCCTTCATTTCCAAATCTCTGTTTACTTCTTGCCTTAGCTCCTGGTTTCATCACAGCTCCATCACCAAGGCAGGATAAACTCCTTAATTTCAAGGCGATCCGGCTTTCTAGAACAAGTTTTTCGAAGTAAAGCATTGTTTCCAAATAAAGTATTTAAAATAAAGGAAACATTAACGTCAACATTTAGAAACGAGTGGTTTGGTTGGCCTTCGGGGGGCTGCAGACGACCTCCCAGGACAGACAGTGGAGCGATGGAAGAATCTGGGATCCTCTTGGGCTCTTCTTATGCTGGCGAGGCTGTGGCAGGAGGACCAGGGTGGAGGTGTCCCAGTTTTGCCTGACTTTAGTCTTTGGAGAAAGAGTTATGTGGGTTCTTGGATGGACTTTGATGCTATTGATTCCCTAGCAGAGGGCCAGCTCACAATCCCTACTCCCCGTGGCTCTGCTAGCCGAGAGGGTCACCACCCCTTGGATTCCCAAATAGGTGCAACCCTTCCTCCGCCTCATCCTTTTCTGAGTTCCTACCAACCCCTCTGTGAGGTCTCCTGGGAATTTGTACCAAATCAATCCAAACTCTCTTCCATTGGGTCAATTCTGATTCTTAGTGACCCTATCCAGCAGGGCAGGGCTGCTTCTGGGGGTTTTTGAGAGTGTAACTCTTTACTGGAGTAGAAAGCCCCATCTTTCTCCCAAGGAGTGGCTGGTGGTTTCAAACTGCTGACATTGCAACATGTAACTCACTAGCCACCAGGGCTCCTCTGGCATTTGAACATGGCCTGGGAAACCTGCCCTGATGGCTGTCTGCGGCTCAATCGAACCGGTTTCCTTCGCTGAAATAGGTCCTTCCCCTAGTACACCAAAGTACAGCTATAGGCCAGGCTGCTACCTTTCATAAAACTTCCCATCATCTTGGGAATAGTAGTAGGGGTTGATAAAAAGAAAAATCACAAAATCCCTGACAACCAGATACTGGATATCTTGGTCCATCCATAACGGACCTTTCTTGGCTCCTTCTCTTCGTCACCAGCCATTGCTATTCTAAGGAGGAGCCTTCTTCCCTCTCCCTGTTCTTGGGGTTAGAGGTTAGGGCCAGCGCCTTCTTCCCCAGAGTCTTGTCCTTCAATTGCCCGAAGAGGCAGACAAACAATTTTCCTTCTCCATAAACTCTGTATCCATGTCTCCCTCCCTTAAAGAAGATCACCTGGTGCCCCATCTGGAGCCAGGAAGAGTGAAGCGAAGAGGAGATGTATGGAAACAAGTAGACCTGTGGACTAATGGACTCCGTGACCATTCGTCTCCGAGATCCTGAGACCAGAAGGGCCTGGCTACTGCCTCCCTCTGCTCTGAAGGGGTCACATGATCAGATCCTAGATAAAGTGGGAGGGGGGAAAAGGCAACAAAATTCAAAATCCTGGGGAAAAAAAAGAAAATTCAAAATCCTGAAAAGACCAAGCTTGCTGGTTTGACAGAAACTCATGGAACCCTCCCCTGGGAGCGTAGTAGGTGACAAGGTGGGTTGCAAGGTCAACAGTTGGAGACCACCATCTGCAGGAGAGAATGAAGTTTTCTACTTCCGGGAAGACTGAGTATTGGACACGCTACCGGGCAGTTCTACTGTCTGGTAGGGTCCCCATGAGTCAGAACTGACAAATGGCAGTGAGTTGGTAGCTGTTTGATAAGGTAAATCCCACCACCAGGATGGTGGACTCCTTAGAACAGCGGTTCTCAACCTGTGGGTCCTGACCCCTTTGGGAGTTGAATGACTTTCACTGGGGTTGCCTAAGCCATCAGCAAACACATATTTCCAATGGTCTTAGCATCCAAGACCCCGCTCCTCTATCTGTCTTCAGGAGGGTCTGCCCACATGCAGATACAACCACATATGAATACCAGGCATGAAGACTGTTACCCATGCTACACCATGCTTCAAGAATGGCATTTATTTGTCACTATAAATGTCATTTATTTAATTGTTGCTAGAAATAATTGTTAGAAATAATTTAATTGTTGTTATTAGAAATAAACATTTATTAAATGTCATTTATTTGTCACTAGAAATAAATATTTCGCAATCCATAATGACATGTTTTGTGATTTATCACTATGCTTTCATTATGTTCAATTTGTAACAATGAAAAAAATCCTGCCTATCAGATATTTACACGATGATTCATCACAGTTGCAAAATGACAGTGATGAAGTAGCAAGGAAAATCATTTTATGGTTGGGGGGGGTCGCCACCACATGAGAAACTGTAGTAAAGGGTCCCAGCATGAGGCAGGTTGAGAACCACTGCCTTAGAGCAATCATTTGCTGTCAAAAGTGCAGCATTTGCCCAGGGATAAAGCTCAGAAGTAGGAAAAGAACAGGGAAGCAGGATAAATGGGATCAGTAGACCTGGGAGGAAGTAGGAAGCGTCCGCTATCCTGTGGGAACAGCAATCCATGTCATCAAAAGCGAAACGTGTATGAATTGCTGAGTGGAAAACCGATTGACTCTGGACGCTTTCCCCAATCGTTTAAACAGTCAAAGATCAGCGCGTGCACCAACGACACTGTGCCTGTGGCTTCCCATGGTCCTGGACCGCATGGTCCCCCTTTGCACAATGCGCTCAAGTTTTCTCCTTATGTAACTCAAAACCCTATTAAAATATTTTCCTAAAAACAAGAGCTTGTTCCCACAAGAGCAATCTGCTCCGCCTGCTCTGAGCTAGAGGCACTAGAATAAAAATTCAAACTCGTGCTGTTTAGAATAGCAACGTGTTCCTTTTCTTGCCACTGAAGTTTTTCAAAAACAGCAGAGACCACATTCGGCACAGTCCATAATGTACCCCTTGGAAGATTGAGCCTGGAAAAGGTGTAGGAGGTGGGGTGGTGGGGCCGTGGGCGTGGTAGAGAAGACTGACCAAGAGGAAGTGAGGACAACGGACATGGAAAGGAGCCACTTTTCCAAGGCGGGGGTTTTGCATCTCAGATGTGGGGAGAGGTACAGGTGATGTCAGCCTACTCTGGGATCTTGGGCAAGTCATCACATCTCCGAGTGTCCGTGGTTTGCCTTTAAAGGAGGCACCTGGAGTGGATCACCTCTGAAGGTATGCCCTGCAATGAGGTCAGTGAGACAGGGGCTTGCTCCCCAGGTGCAGGGTTCCAGCTGCCTCTTTCTGGATTGCATCAGGCCCTGCTGTCAGACTTCCTCCTCTCCTCCTATGACCTCTGAGGTCTAGATAACGTCCTTTTCTTTCTCTGAGGCTCCACACCCAAAGCGGAGAGAATGAGGAAACCTACCAGGAAAAGTCTGGCCTGAGTCTGTGGAAGGTAAGGGGTAAGAGGCTGCCCTTCTCGTTCCACCTTCCAGGCCCCCACCCAGTTCAGGAGGCGGCTCTGGGCTTGGCTTCCTGGCAGCTGTAGCTCTCAGGCACTGGGCGGCGGGGTGGGGGCTGAGGGATTGTGGTGAAAGGCTTTGCCTCATAAATCCTCATCTTGGGGAGTCATCCAGGATGATTTCCAAGGAAATCTCCAGAGAAGTATTAGGTGTTTTCCCACTCGCTCCACAATCAAGTCCAGACGTCTTAGCGTGGCACCGAGGATTCTGCGAAATCTTGCAGCAGATGAGAAAGGCAGTCCCTCCCAGGCCTGCTGCTGCCGCTCCCCACACCCCCTCAACGCTTGCCGCATAATTGGCTTTTTCTTTGAGCACATCATGTGACTACTTTGTACATAAAATCACCTGAGGAGGACCACTGGAGCCTGGTGGTGTAGGGGTTACATGGTGGGCTGTGATCCACAAGGTCCACGGTTTGAGATCAGTAGCTGCTCTGCAGGAGAGAGAGAGGCCTTTCTACTCCCCAGAAGAGTCAGTCTCAGAAACCCACAGGGGCAGTTCTATCTACCCTGCCTGATAGAGTCAAGATGAGTTGGCATTGACTCGGTGGCTGTGAGTTTTGGTTTTGGTTTGAAAGGACTGATTTCCTCTGCTTGGAATCCCCCTCCAACCCCCCCTCCCCAATCACTTCTCTTAACGAACTCCTATTCATCCTTCCAGACCCTGCTCCAGAGCAGAATGCAACTTTAAAGCATTCCTTGACTCCCCAGATGGGCTTGGCTGCTGGGTGCTCCCTGGCTCAGCACCCAGTCCTATAATTAGAAGCCATGTTTGCCTTCCTCCCAGGCACTCCCCCGGGGTGGACACTGTCCACCTGGGTGAACCCAGCACCGTGCTGTACCCCAGGGGTTCCTCAGGCAGCATTTGTGGACGGATAAGGACCATTGCTTTTGGACTTGTGATAGTTTTCAGGAGTATTAGGAGACCACCTCTGGGCGTGATCATCCGTGACCCACCGTGCCATCTCTAGGTGTGAGGCTCTGTGTTCCCGCATCTCTAGGACAGTATTCTGCAGGTAACTTGATAGCTGCTTTGTTTATTTTATTACATTAACCGTATGGAGGTTATGACTTTGAATCATCAGATAAGGAACCCAAGAAGCCAAGAGATGATGTATCATGTTCCTTGCAGCGCTTGGGTGGTCAGGCTGGGCTCAACCCCAGGCAGCCTGGCTGCCAGTTCAGCCCTCATTGGCCTCGACCCAAAGAGGCGGCCACAGAATCCATTGAGAATCCTAGTGACTCTGTACAGGACTCCCGAGGCTGCAAATCTCTCACCCCCAGAAAGGCTAGTGGGTTCGAATGGCTGACCTTGATGTTCACAATCCAACACTGAACACCACAACGCCAGAAGGGTCCTGCCAACACCAGAGCCTCTGTCTACCAGTCCCCGGATCAGCAGTTATGTGCTGGAAACTGACTCGCTCCTCACTGCCCAAGTCGATGCCACCTGGTCGGGCAGGGTAGATCTGCCCCTGTGGGTTCCCGAGACTGTAACTCTTCACAAGGGTAAAAAGCCCCATCTCCCTCGGAGAGGCTGGTGATTTCGAACTGCTGACCTTGCTGTTAGCACCCCACTGTGTGACCCCCTACGCCCCAGGGCTCTGAAAATTTCTCAGAAATGCACATTTTAAACAAAATAAAACAAGCCCCAAATAATTAAACAGCCAAGCAACACCCAAACTCCATTGCACAGATGGATCATCGTGCTTTCTTGTGAAACCTTAGTTCAACTGGGTTGCTTCTCAACTTCAAAACCTTAACTTCAAGATATGTGAACATGTAATTTTAATGGATAAATTTGAATTTAGATGGAACTTTGTTGAATATTATGAGTATACTTATTACAATACAATGTAGCACATCTTTCTATTTGGAAAAAACAAAAGAAAAGAAATGCACATTTTGGGGTTTAATCCAGATACACAGAATCAGAAACTCGGGCGATTGGCTCAGTGACCTACGTCTTTAGTCCCAGATGTGGTTCTGGGCACATTCAAGTGTGAGACTACTGGTCTCCACCGTAGCTGCGCAGGCAGCTTCCCAGAGCCAGGGGAGGGCGCCCCAAGGCAAGCATTAGCCCATGAAGCCTTCTTAGGCAGCCAGGCCAGGAAATGGAGCAGTTAGCAGACAGGCGGGGTGGCAGGAGGAACACGCAGGCACTAAGAGTTTGGACTCAGAGTTCTAGTTCCAACCTGCATGCAATTACTAGTGGCAGGATTTTGAGGACATCGTTTAACCTTTGACCTTTCAGAGCCTCAGTTTTCTCATCTGTAAAATGAGTTTGTTAAGTGACACGCTCTCGCCTCAATGTTCCCTTTAGGGTCTATTCTTACAACAACGTGCGAGAGAGGACAGAAGCGGAAAGCAGGCAGAACACGTGTGGTCCTTTTTAATGGAAACTCCCCACTCTTAGACCTGCCCCCAAGCCCCTGACCCCACATGATTGGACCATCTAGCTCCTATCTTATTCCCAGGGTGGGTACGGGGTGGGGAGGGAGAAGAGGACAGCTAATATTTGAGTTGACTTGAAAAGCTTTTTTAGGGTTGAAAAAAATCATTTGACAGTGTTGATCTGCACCGGCACCCCTCCCACTGCCAGGGCCCTTCTGTGGTGGTCTTCTTGCCATGTCCCCCCTGTGACCTGCTTCCCCACTTGATTTTGCCAGACCATCTCGCTTACCTGCCAGTGAGTACCTGCACGGCCGGCCACTCTTTGGGAGAGTCAGGGTGACTTTCACATGTGCTGCTGTGAGTTCAAATCCACTCCGTGGCCCCTAAGGACAGCAACCACAGGGTGACTTTATAAGATGCCCCAGGGGCTTGGTGGCCTGGTGGGGGAGGCCCTATCCCAGGGGTCCTCAAACTTTTTAAACAGGGGGCCAGTTCACTGTCCCTCAGACCCGTTGGAGGGCTGGACTATGAACAAATTCCTATGCACACTGCACATATCTTATTTTGAAGTAAAAATCCAAAAAGGGCAAAAACACCTGCAGGCCGGATAAATGTCATTGCCAGGCCGAATGTGGCCCGTGGGCCTTAGTTGGAGGACGCCTGCCCTATCCTATTAGTCTCACCTGGCTCTAATGGTTCTAACCTCGATTGTACCCCTCAGTGCCCACAGACTTCCTGGGAGGGTCCAGGATTCTGTCTGCACCTGGAAAATCTTCATCTCTCTGTCTTCCATCCAACGACTGGCCAGGTTGGAGCATCTGGGTTCCTAGCTCTGTCGCTCAGGTTGTTGCAGGCAAGAGGAGACACCTGCTCTAGTCTAAGCATGCTGACGCATCCTAGCTGGGGTGGGGGGGTAGGGTCCTTGGGTAAGTGACACGACTTCTCTGGGGCTCAATTTAATCATCTGCAAACTGTGAATATTGCTTCAGTTTCCCCTCTAAGGTCTTCCAGCTCTAGAACTTCTGAGATTTGGGGCTTATCCTGACCCAAACAGAAGATGTGGAAGTTCTGCAAACCACCCCACTCATGTCCAAGTGTCCAAGTACATTCTGTGAGGACTCTGGAGCAGATGAATACTTTACCTGCATGGACTTGGATTTGAGGAGAGCCTGTTGGGTGGGGCCTGACTGAAATGACTGGTTGCTGCCTGGGCTATTACTTAACCTTTCTCACCACTTCCCAGGGTGGGGCAGGGCGGGGCAGCTGGGCAGCAGCTGATGCAATACGCAGATGTGAACTTGTGTTTTTCTTTGAAGACTAGTGAAGCTCAATTGGGCCGGGCCAACCTGCCTGCAGCCGCCGGGCTGCTCTTTGCAGTTTCAGCTCCCTCTTCTTGGTTCTCTCTCCTTCTGCCTTAAGGGGGGCTCCCCCTCTGCTCGTGGGAGCCGGTAGGTGATACTTTGTGTTAGGATTTATTCCTGTGCAGTCACTTGGCGCGCACGAGAACCTGTGGCTGAAGAGAACATCTCTGTCTGCTAGGAACACATGCACGCAAAGTGGGACCCGCAGCAGTGGGAAGGTTGTTCTGAGAACCGACTCCCACCAGCCCATAATTCCAAAGAGCTCTGCCAGGAGGAAGTGGATTCCGCCAAGAAGATCAAAGCTGCGTGTCAGAAGATCTAGAAATGTCCTGTGTATGGCCCAAACCTCCAAAACATGCCCCAGGGAAGGCTATTTCTATTCAGGGCCCCATCTATCACAAAGACACAAGACTCCCGGCTTCTTTCCCATATCCCGGGGATTTGCGTGCCTAGGACGCAAGAGCCTTTTAATCTATTGAGTTACAACAACAACAACTCTGTGATAGGGAGGAAGAGAAGTTCTATCAAGACTGAGGAAAAGAAATCGCTAAGTGCCTTGCAGAGAATGATCTCATATTGCTCTTCTCACCATAGCCTTTGCTCCTCTTGCCAAATGCCCTTCATTTTCCTACTGAGTCTGGGGAGGAAAGAAGAAGGAGGTCCTGATTGGCTCACTGATTCAGCCGTGAGCGATTAACTGGGTTCATTGTGAATGTCGGCCTGCTGGGTATAAAATCAGCCAGCTCACGAAGCAGGAAGGGGCAATCTCACTACCCGTGGGAGGGAAGTCAGGAGTGGAACGGGTCTGTTGGACCCTGAGGTCCCAGTATGTGAACCTCCTTGATCCCAGGAGACAGCTCTGACAACAGAGGAGTGGCCGAGGAGCAGCAGCAGTGGAACCAGGAGCCAGAGCACAAGGCAGAGTGGTGGGCTTCCCAGCCCATGGGACACTTGAAGTCAAGTTGAGTGAGGTGGGCAGGAGCTCCTGCTTGTAGAGTGGTGTCCTTAGGGCACTTCATTGAAGGGGCTGGGTTTGTTGACCCACCGAGCTGGAGCTGGGTACCTTTGGGTTGAGGCTTCTAATGGAGTGGCAGGCCCTTTGAACATTTATTGGCAACCCTAAAAAAGCGTTATAACATTGTCTAGCAGGACGGAGGCCAGACCGGAGAGAGACCTGCCTAGGGCACGGCAGAGAAGACTGTCCTGACCGCACAACTGTATCCTGAGCGTCTCTCACCTGAATTGTAACCTGCTACCTTCCCTAAGAAAGCCCATAGTCCTGCACCCTGTCTGTGAGTTCTGTGTGGCTGTTATAGGAATCAATGAACCCAGCCAGAGAAATAGAGCCGGGGGAGAGGCAATTGGCATCAGGCAATCTGGTGTGGCAGCCAATCAATCCCCGACATTCCTTGGCTTATAGATGTAAAGAAAGGGTTAGGTGTAACTTCTGAATGCAAAAAATGATCCCCACTTAAACTTTTAGAAAAGACGTATTAGCCTGTGCTCATGACCATTAAAAAACCAAACCAAACCTGTATTAATAAAGAATTTAAAGAGGATCGGTTCCTTCAAATTACAAAAGGACGCACCAGAATGTTCTCTAAGTCGCAGACTCGTTAATCTTATTTTCTGAAGCTTGTTTTGTGTCCAACTTTTAAGGATAACCTAGACTTCCCCTTGTCTCTGTCATCAGTTTGATTTATAGATGCTTTATCTCATTCATCTTTAAGTCGCAGAGCTAATTAGTGACTCTGGAAACGGATAAAACAGCAGCAAATAAACACACACACACACACAGCACTCACAGAGCTCTTTAATTTCATTGTTTGCTAAATTAAACTGGACCAAATGACTCCAAATCATAAAAGACATGATTGAAAGCTTTATCGCCTCCATTTCAAACGGTTCATTGGGATGAAACAAAACTTGCCACGGACCCTGGTTCTTGGTACGCCACTTCCTACTGGGATCCTTGGAAACCCCTCGCGTCACAAACATGAGCAGGCGACTGTGACTTTCCCTGTGCCTGTAATCATGTCCGAGGACTCTCGGGAAGGTCCTGCCCTGAGGGTGACAGCACCCCCTTCACCTGCAGCTGGGGACCAGAGCCACTCGGAGGGAGGGAGCTGGGCCCTTTTCAGGAGATGGTTTCTATTTTATTTATTTCTTGATTGAAGTGAGTTTCTTAATATTCTTAAGTATGAGAAGATGCCTTGGGCATAGTCAATGGCTGAATTGTGTCCCGCAAAAGGATATTTTGAAATGCAAACCCCTACTGCCTGTTGTTTGAGGGTGCAAAAGAGACTCCAGTCTCAAATATAAAGAGAACATTTAGGGTACCGAGGGCTCGATAGAAGATAGATGTCTAGAAAAGAATGATGGCAACAGATGTACCAAGATGCTTGATACAATTGATGTATGGATTGTTATAAGAGTTGTAAGAGCCCACGATAAAGTGATCTTTTAATAAAAAAAATAACAAAGAGAACATTTTGTAAGTCTTAAAAAGGGACAAAGACACACATCATCTGGAGGAGGGAGGCCATTAGCAAGAGGTCAAAGTAGCATCTGAGGATTCGAGTCAGGACGCTAGTTCAATACGGTATGGAACGAAGGAGATGCACAAGAGCAGATCAATACATCACAGTTACCGGTGGGACTGACTCCAGAGGCAGGAGCGGAACCATGACTGGGCATGTACAGTGTTAGAAAGCCTTACAGGATTGGTCCAGGGTCTTCCAACCGAGGTAGTCAAAGTAAGACTGATAGGGCATGACCGGACAACCCCCTGGGCAACAGATTCTGACAAAAGCATGGCTTTGGACCAACAGCCTTAGGTTTCAGGAGTTACAATCCTCACCCCACCTCCCCACCCCCTCCTGCCTTCTACAAGAGGATTCTGAGCTCCTTGGCACCCCCTTCTCCTGTGGTTTGATTAAGGTGATGAGCAGTCTGGAATGGTGATCAAAAGCTAGCAGATAGATTCATTTACATAGGAAAAGGCATGAAGCTGCCTCTCAGTAGTTCTCTGTATGTGCCCTGCTTCAGGAGATTTGGCAAGAGGGATGACTTGGAGGAAGTGCATCTGGAGTTGCACTTGTTTCGGTTGAACAGGACGCCATGGGAAGATGGACCTAAGTACGAGAGAAAAGGACTCAGATTTAATCCAGTTGCCAAACAAACAAAATATAGAAACCAAATTCACTGCCCTCAAGTTGATGCCAAAACATAGTGACCCAATCAGGTAAGGTAGAGCTGCCTCTGTAAATTTCAGAAACTATAACTCTTTCTTTCTCCAGCAGAGTCACCAGTGGTTTCAAACCCCCAACCTTGTAGGTCACAGCCCCATGCATAACCACTAAGCCACCAGGGCTCCTTTCTAGTTGCTGTCCAATTGACCCACTTCATGGGGATTCCCGGTGTGTCAATGGAGTTGCCCTCCCTTAGGCTTTCTCTTTGACCAGTTTTATTGGCATGTGACTCACAGACCATACAATGAAGTATTAAGGGCTACACAGTCCTGAGGCTTTCAAGGGCTGACTTCTCTCTCTACTGAGCTGCTTCTGAGTTGACTTAAACCTCCAACCTTTGAGTTGGCAGGAGAGCAGGCCCACCTTTTCCAGGAGAGAGGAGAGTCATTTGGATAGGAAATCTTGGTCTGACGACTCACAGTGGAGCTTTCCGGATTCTATGATCTTCACGTAGGACTGTGGATGAGAGGTTTGAGGGGTGCACTGTTCTCGGGTGGGATCCCTCTCCTTGGACTTGCAGGTGAAGCAGAGATCCCCCCCCCCACCCTGGGGTGATTTCACATGAACAGCACACTTCAGTGCTGAAGTCATGTGACACCAATCTAATTTCTTTTTTAGTTTCGTTTGAAAACAAACGACGTTGTCAACATGCAAAAGTGTTGTGTGTTCTTGCTCCTCAGTGCCAAGCTGATGTTCTCATGCTTTTTGACAAGTCTCTCGCTGCGTGACTCAGCCCTGGCCTCCCGGACCCTCCGGAGGCTCTCCCTCCCTCGGGGGTGCAGGTGTGTCTCGCCTCTGTTGGAGGCCAGGGGACTAACCACAATCTGGCTGGGAGACGGGCTCCTGCCTTGGAGGCAAAACAGGGCAAAACACAGGCAGGCACGATCCCAAACCACAGAGTTAGGTCATTCTGTGAACAATACAACCTGATGTATCTTTGAGTCAACACGATGGATTGACACAGTGGCTGCCGCAGCGGGCTCAGGCCCAGGGACACTTTCGAGAATGGCAGGCAGTGCAGGATGGTGCAGCGTTTCCTTCTGTTGGGCCCAGGGTCACTATGGGTCAGAGCTGACTGGACAGCACCTAACCACAGCAACCACGAGTCAGCAACAAGAAACACAGACCCATTCAAAAACTATTTTAAAGACGGGGAGTTTTCAAGACTGTGATTTAAGAATGTCTCTGGGTGGTACAAAGAGGTAAGTGTTCGACTAGGAACAGAAAGATTGGTGGTTCGGACCCACCTACAGATGCTTTGAAAGATGGGCCAGGCTGTCTGTTTCTGATGTCCCAGCCTGGAAACCCCTGCGGAATAGCTCTATTCTTCACCTGTAGGAGAGCCATGAATAGGAATCAACTTGATGGAAATCATTTATATATACCCATAGTCATTTGTCATGAAATGTTATTCCCAAGCACCTTAGCAAACTTTGTAGCCATTCTGTAAGCCAGCAAAGGCCCTGTTCACACTGGCTTACAGCAGGAATGTTGGTACCAAGTTGAGTTGTCCGTCAGCACAATATCCTGGTTTCTCTACCCCTTCATAGGCAGCTGGCAACCCGGGAAAATGCATGTGGGGCGGGAAGGTTTCCCGTCCTCCTCCGGTCCTAGACTTTCAGAACTTTGCCCTGAGGTACATGCTGGCCTTTTGCTCGCAGACGGTTGATTCTTCTAAGGCGTGCATATCTCCCGAATGTTCTTACTCCCCTTCTCAAGGTGGCTACCATTTGGCAGAAAACTGAGTCACAGAGGTGAGTTCAGTTCTAGATCTGAAGAGAGACTAAGGGCTATCGCCCCAGAGGTCCCACCCATCTCTATCTGACCGGTAAGCCTGTGGGTTGTTTTGTTTTTGTTTTTTTTAATAAAAAGATGTTTACTTTGTTCCGCATTTTTCTCCAGCTCGATCCAGGATCTTCTAGGGTGGTCCCTCTCAGCAGGTGGCTGTGGTAGCCAAATGCCATCTGGATATTTTTTTGACCCATGGTTGCAGAGAGTGACCATTAGTTTACTGGACTAATTGTAGAAATGATCTTTTAAAGCCCCTGAGACCCCTGAGAGAAGCCCCAGGATTTTCCTTCTGGGGGAACAAGCTCTCTGGGATGAGTGAGCTGAGAATCAAGTCAACAGGGAGGAAGGAATCGTGAAAATTATTAGTCCTTTGAAAGCAGTTCTTCATGGGAACTTTTCTCTTGACTGGTATGGCCATTAAAATGGTCATTTCATTTTAATGCAAGCATGTGATACAGCCCAAGCCTGCAGGAGATAGTCCATGGAGATGCACAATTAGTATTTACTCAGCTCACCAAAAGAATCAAATACGATAGCCTGATAAGAAAACAAACTAACAAACAAGCAAACAAAAAAGAAAACAAACAAAACAAGGCTTAAAAATTTTGTCAAACTGCAATGAGCTTAGAATGGAATGATACGCCATTAGAATGAAAATCATAAAATATAAATCAAACAATAAAACAACAGGATGAATCTTGAAAACATGCGGAGTGAAATGAGTCAATCGCACAAAGTCCATTACTATATGATCTCACTTATGTGAACCAAGAAACTATGACTCAGATATAGAGAGCAAAGATGATCACAATGTTTATGAGGGATAGAAGGGACGGGAAAGGGGGGTGTATTTCCTTCGGGGCTCTGAATTTTTTGTTCATGGCGGTGGGATAATTTGGAAAAGGTTAATGGGAATGATTGCACAACGTGAGGAATGCACTCATTAGCGACATCACTGAATCATAAATGCAGGAATGGTTGAATAGCTTTTTTTATTTCAGGCTCAATTCACTTTATTACATTTTGTATAAAACTGACTATGTGGTAGCCACAGCTGGAGCCTGGGTCCTCTGCACGGAGACTCTGGTGTGGGTCTTCACAAGATGGCCAGTGAATTCCTGGTAGGGAGACTTGGTGAACATAGTCTCTTTCCAGATAGCTGTAGGTCTTGGAGATGGCATCAAAGGTGGCTTTGGCAAAGCTGCCCAGGGTGGCTGTGCAGCCCCTAGCCGACGGGTAGCAGTCATCAATGCCTGCCATCATCAGCAGTTTCTTGGGCACAGGGGCTGAGACGATGCCAGTGCCCCTGGGGGCAGGGATGAGTCGCACCAGCAGAGAACCCACAGCGGCAGGTCACCTTGCAGGGGACCATGTGGGGCTTGCCGATCTTGTTGCCCCAGTAGCCTCGCCGCACGGGGACAATGGACTGCTTGGCCAGGATGATGGCCCCTCGGTTGGCGGTGGCGACTTCCTTGGAGCACTTGACACCCAGGCCAACATGCCCATTGCAGTCCCCGATGGCAACGAAGGCCTTGAACCTGGTGCGCTGTCCGGCTAGGGTCTGCTTCTGCACAGGCATGATCTTTAGGACCTCGTGCTTGAGAGCCATCCCCAGGGGGAAGTCAATGACCTCAGACTCCTTGATGGGCAGCAGGGAGAACAGAGAGATCTCCTCCAGGGACTTGATCTTCATGTCCTTGACCAGACGACCCAGCTTGGTGACAGGGAGCCACTCCTTGTCTTCGGCTTTGCCCCTGTAAGCTCCGCGGCTTGTCCACAGCCCCGACCCCGGCCACGACCATGTCCTCGCAAGCCGATGGGAAGCCTCCGCGGAAGCCGCCGCGAGCTCTGGCTCCCGGGCGCCCAGGACCCACGGGGCCTCCAGGCCCTCGGGCTGCACAGGCTTCATTCGCCTTTGGAGTTTTCTTGGAGAAGAAGCGGCTGAATGGCTTTTTAACCACAATAATTTTAAAAAGCATTTTCTCATGTTCTTAGTATATTTAAGATATCATTAGGGAAAAGGCCTGGCATTTTGAAGAATCTGTCAGATCTTCAGCCCAATTTGTTTCCAGGACAGAACGAGAATGGATTTCTATTTTGGCGGAAGTCCTAACTTTAGCTTCTGTTGAGGTTATCCAGACAGTCTGCATAATGGCACATATAGGAAAATAAACATTTTATTTTCTTGACTGCCATCCCGGAAGGCTAGGAATAACGATGACTTTGAAGTACGAGTGACTGACCCCGTCTTTGAAGACTCCAAAGCCAAGCTCACGGCCATCAAGTTGATTCAAACTCATAGCGACCCTGTAGAACAGGGTGGAACTGCTCCTAAGGGTTTCTGAGACCAACTCTCCAGGGGAGTAGAAAGCCTTGTCTTCCTCCTGCAGAGCTGCTGGTGGTTTCAAACTGCTGACCTTGTGTTTAGCAATCTGACATGTTCCCACGATGCCGCCAGTGCTGCTCCAAGGTTTATTGCAGGGTCAAAGGCAGCCAGTATGGCTCGTGGGAGTTAAGTTCAAATTCCATGTGGTATAGGCAAGTGGGGCAAACGTGCAGTCCTACAAAGAACAGAACACCAGCGACCTTTATGTCTGGTGAATAACACATGCTCTGTCTTGCTCTTTGTAAGATTGACCGTTTGCCTCACTCGCTTATATCACATGGAATTTGGACTTAACTCCCAAGAGCCATACTGGTTGCCTGTGACCCTGCAATAAGTCTTCCTGACATATATTTTAAACAGAAGAAAGAGGGGAAACTAATAGTAGATTTTACCCATTATAAATACGGATGAGTGAATTTCACAGTAGCATCCCTTCAGACCAGATGAGTTCAACCTGGGCCTGCGGCTTCTCTGGACACCCCCCTCCGGGTTCCTGGTCCTCGCAAAAGGCCTTCCGGAACATCTACATACCTTCTGGGCTCCATTCTTTGTAGTCTTTTAAATGTCTCAGATGAGATCATATGCTCCTGTCCCATAGGCTCATGGGTGCTATTCTCTGCCTCTAACGGGATCAATCTTGCCCTGAGCAGGGGGCGAGAAAGACTTAGATCCTAATTAGGATCCCAATAGATTCATCTTGGGAAATGCGTGTCTGGATGCAGCTTGGCTACAAGGAATCCCACCACTCTCAGACCAGCTGCCACATGGTCCCAGAGCAAACACAGTTCCAATTGCTTCTTTGCTGACTTTCTTATTGCCAACTTTGATATTTGGCATCTATCTTTATTAATCAAATATCTTTTTTAAAAAAGGAATATTCTTGGATGATTAATGAGGGTGAACAAGGCTGAGATTCACTTCTAGAAATGCCGGGCAGCATGCATGGTGGATGTGCTGTACCGGAACTTGTACACATAATTTTGTTATTTCTGCTCATTGTACAAAGGGGCTTCAAAAGTTTATGGAAAAAAAATAATATTCATGCGAGGTCTCTTCTTCGATTGATTCATTCATGGGACCAATAGTTCATAGGTAGAGCAGGCACTGTTCAAGGCAGTAGGGACGCAAGGTGAGGGAAAAATGCAAAGTCCCTGCCCTGAAGACATTTACATGTAGGTGCACAAAGGCTTAATAAGCAAGTAAACAAATAATATCAAATGATGATAACTGTTATAGAGAAATACAATCAGTGCAAAGGGAAGGGTGGGTTTGAGGCACTGATGGAGTAGTTGCTCGTTCAAACCTACCAGCAGCTCTGTGAGAGAAAGATGAGGCTTTCTACTCCCATATATCCCTACTCTTGGGCACCCAAAATGGCAGTTCCACGCTGTGCTTATAGGGTCACCGTGAATCAGGATCAACGCAATGACAGTGAATTTTGAGGGAGCCTTGGCAAAATAGTGGATTACCCATTGAGCAGCTCATCACACAGCCAGTGGTCCAACCACCCCAGGCGCTCCTTGGGAGAAAGATGGGGCTTTCTGTTCCCATAGAGATGTATGACCTTGGAAGCCCGCAAGGGCAGTTTGACCCTGTCCTCTAGGGTTGATGAGGAGCTCTTGTGGCATATTGATTATGCACTGGGATACTGACCACAAGGTCAGCAGTTCAAAGCTACCAGTTATTCCAAGGGACAGATATGAGGCTTTCTACTCCCACAAGAATTACAGTCTTGGAATCCCCCCAGGGGCAGTCTACTCTGTCCTAAAGGGTCACCATGAGTCAGAATCAGCTCAGTGGCCCATCTCCGACTAGGAAGTCACTATTTCTCAAATGTTCTGGTTCTGTGTGTGTGTGTGTGTGTGTGTGTGTGTGTGTGTGTGCAGGGAAACCATGCCCTGGACTTGGAACACCTTTTTTGGTCATTAATTTTTGGGGAGGAATTGTGATAAAAACATACCTAACAATGCTTGGCTATTTCCACGTGTTTTATGTGTACAGGTAGTGACACTGAGTAGACCGTTTGTTGGAAAGCGATCCAGCTGCATTAGCCACTGACCTTGACCAGGGGTTGGCTCCAGAGCCACATGCCGCTCGAGGCGTACATAATATGCGGCTCTGGAGTAAAAGGAACCACGGTGAAGGACGTTATTCAGATCATGGTGATTTCACTGTCTGTAAAAATAAATTTATGGTTCTCAAATGATTTTTAAACTGTGGTGACGGACAGGATTGGCTCTGCCCTCTCAAAGTTTGCCGACCCCTGGGCTAGCTCAGTGAATGTCAAGATTTATTTATTTTTTGGTCATTTCCCAAATGTACCGTGTGCTTAAACACTTTTCTTAATTGTATAATGGAAGCACAATTTGCAAAAATAAAATAATTTTATTTTGTAAAAAATAAAATTCACCCAACTGTATGCATACCCTAAGTGTTTGGAGCATGCTGATCTAGTCCTCCTCGTCCACTTAGTGATCCTCTGGTCTTCTTCAAGACACAAGCAGATGACAACCTCAAGCTTGATTTTAAGCCAGAGAGAGAAATAAGCAAAGCGACCCTTCTTAAGGGGACCTGCAGCACCCTGGACTGTGTGGACAGCAGTCTGAGAAATGCTGGGCGGGCCGGGCCACATTCTCCTCCAGCCCGACAGCTCTGGTTCCTTCCTGAGGGTTCAAAGCCCACTCGCTCAAAATAGAATTCCTGCTCTTCTCACCCGCTCACTGACCCCGACTCCCATCCAGGTGTCAACGTTCTTCATCCAAGGCTTCTGACCGGTTCAAACGGGCCAGTCATGCCATTGCCATTGTAACACTGGCCGTGTGCATTGGGTTGCACTGCCTGGCAACCAAATCTTTCGCCCACGAGCCAGTCTCTCCTGAAAGTGTCAGGAGCCCGAGGTGGACGATTGGGCTCTTGGCAGACTCTGGAGGGCAGCGGGCATTCAGAGAGGCACAGCCAGCTGCCATCTTTGATCCGGGCACAGCTGCTGGTTTCCTACTCGGGTTAAAACACCGCAGGCAACAGATTTGGTTGCTATGCAACCCATATGCAGCTCTTGTTTACTACAGCAGCTACGGACTTGTTTAAACCCAGTTGGAGGCCTGCTCCATCCCACTCTGTGGCAATTCCATCTTTCCAGTGGCTCTAGTCACAAGCCGCGGCGCCCATCCACTTCACAGCTCTCTCACACTCGGTGTCTAATGTGTTAGTAAACCTTGTCACCCAAATTTCACTTTTCAGTGAAACTCCCCTAGCCGCCCTATGTGCAATAAACCAGAATCCAAATTCACGGCCATGGAAATGATTCCAATTCAGAACAGCCCTATACCTCAAACATCACAGTCATTCACAGTGTGATTCCCACCTTCCCAACATGATCGCTGAAGACAAAATGGGTGCATACGCAAATGTGGTGAAGAAAACTGATGGTGCCTGGCTATTACAAGAGATAGCATCTGGGGTCTTAAAGGCTTGAAGGTAAACAAGTGGCCATCTAGCAAGGAAGCAACAAAGCCCACATAGAAGAAGCACACCAGCCTGTGTGATCATGAGGTGTCAAAAGAATCAGGTATAAGATGATCAAAAACAATTATACTGATGTGAAGGAGAGGGGTCAGAGTGGACATTCCCTCACAGAAGGGACTGGGGATGCCAGGCAGGCTCCCAGAAGGTAGCCCATGGGGATATAGGCACTCACAGGCTAAAGACCACTCCCTCCCCAGTCAGCTTCTCCAACCCAGCTGCCCATGATGGCCACCATGCAGGGCCAGCCAGTGGACTGCAGCAGCCCTATGACGACCCACAGGGCTCAGTAAAATCACAGTAAAACGTGTTGTAGAAATGCAGCTGAAAGGGGCTGGCCCCAATCCCAATACATGGATGCCTGCCCCTCCCCCCAGAAGGATTTATTTTAGAGCACAGCACTGGATCTGCAGCTCCACGAAAGGGACATAACTGATCAGAGCACAAGGGAGCACATGGAGGAGGAGGAGAGAGTGGAATGCATCCTGACCCACCAGGCCGTGAGGTCGATGTTCCCAATTAGAGCAGCCAGTCCACAGAGAGGACTACATGGCCGGCCCCACTATGAGACACAACATCCCTCACTGACCCATAGCCCTACAGGGGACAACATCAGAGACACAGTGTGGGAATTGTGCCTGATCTGATCCCGCCACACTGAGGCAAAACACTAAGGGGTGCAACAGAACAGCAAGGGACTGGAATGGCAAGGTCCCCAGGGAATGCTGAAGTTGAACTTTGGGCCAGGGCGTGGTGTCCCAACAGACTGCACTGGAAAACACTCCTACAGTCCAACAAACAGTCCTTGAACTAACTACAAGCTTTTCTTTCTTGTGTTTTGTTTTGTTGTTTTGTTGTATATTGTTGCTTGGTTTTGCTCCATCTTGTTTTTGTGCATGTTATTATCTCCATAGGTCTGTCTAAATAAGATAGGCTGGATGAACTATCTGGAGGAGAAAACGATGGGACCAACAGTTCCGGGAGGACGTGAGAGAGAGGGAGGTGGGGGAAAGGTAGTGGTGTTAACAAACCCAGGGACAAGGGAACAACAAGTGATCCAAATCGGTGGTGAGGAGGGTATAGGAGGCCTGGTAGGATGTGATCAAGGGTAATGTAACCAAGAGGAATTACTGAAACCAAAATGAAGACTGAGCATGATAATGGGACAAGAGAAAAGTAAAAGGAAATAGAGGAAAGAGCTAGGAGGCAAAGGGCATTTATAGAGGTCTAAATAAAAGCATGCACATAGGTAAATATATTTATATATGAGGATGGGGAAATAGATCTATGTGCCTATATTTATAGGTTTAGTATTAAGGTAGCAGAGGGACATTGGGCCTCCCATCAAGTACTCCCTCAATGGAAAAATACTTAGCTCTATTAAACTGGCATTCTATGATGCTCATCTTCCTGACACAATCGCTGAAGACAAAGTAGGTTAATAAGCAAATGTGGTGAAGAAAGCTGATGGTGCCCGGCTCTCAAAAGATATAGCATCTGGGGTCTTAAAGGTTTGAAGGTAAACAAGCGGCCATCTAGCTCAGAAGCAACAAAGCCCACATGGAAGAAGCACACCAGCCTGCATGATCACAAGGTGCTGAAGGGATCAGGTATCGGGCATCATCAGAACAAAAAATCATATCATTGTGAATGAGGGGGGTAGTGCAGAGTGGAGACCCAAAGCCCATTTGTATGCCACTGGGGAGGAGATGAGTGATGTAGCAACGATGATGCATACAACTTCCCTCTAGTTCCTAAATGCTTCCCCCACCCCACCCCCACTATCATGATCCAAATTCTACCTTACAAATCTGGCTAGACCAGAGGATGTACACTGGTACAGATAAGAACTGGAAGCACAGGGAATCCAGGGCAGATGATCTCTTCAGGACCAGGGGTGTGAGGGGTGATACTGGGAGGGTAGAGGGTGAGTGGGTTGGAAAGGGGGAACCGATTACAAGGATCTACATGTGACCTCCTTCCTGGGGGACGGACAACAGAGAAGTGAGTTAAGGGAGACGTTGGACAGTGCAGAATATGACAAAATCTTATAGTTTATAAATTATCAAGGGTTCATGAGGGAGAGGGTGCGGGGAAGGAGGGTAAAATAAGGAGCTGATGCCAGGGGCTTAGGTGGAGAACAAATGTTTTGAGAATGATGAGGGCAATGAATGTACAAATATGCTTTACACAATTGATGTATGTATGGATTGTGATAAGAGTTGTATGAGCCCCTAATAAAAGATTTAAAAAAATGAAATGCACCTGAAGACAGAAGACTACCAGTGAGGACGAACACAGGCCAAAGGACAGGACACACCGCGAGTTAAACTGGTCCCCAAGGATGCCGCTGATGAAGGGGCCCACAGCACGAGAACAGAAAAATGGTGTCCAGAGTGCCCAGGGAGAGCGCGGGCCCCTCAGCATTGGGGTACAGGTGGCTGTGGCTCCAGAGAGCCTCAGGCAGCTTGGCCAACTGTGGAAAGCAGTCGGGGTCCACTGCTTAGAGATGCTGACTTTGACATTGCTAAATATCTCCCTTGAGGCGTGGAGCAAAGAATAGGTGAAGGAGCCGGAAGACGACGACATGATGGTGGCTGAACCAGGAGAGGCATGCCCCTCTTAGCATGCGATCTGACCAGGCCCTTCTCCACACAGTCCTTCCCACCATCTCTTCTTTCCGTGTCCCACGTGTCCAAGGTGCCCTAAGAGTCCATGGCTGTGGCCCCTTGCAGTTTGGGCCTCGGCACCCAAGACCCAAGGCCTGTTTAATTTTCTTCTGAAATGGGCTGTCATTGTAGGTGAGGGTCGTCACATCTCAGTATTGTTCTGATTTGCGGTTCCTAGATGGCTAATAATCATGAGCATTTTTTCATGTTTGTTAGCTACTTGAATGTCATCATTAGTGAATTGACTATTCATGTCATTGCCCACTTTAAAGTTGGTTTATTCATCTTTATTACAGTCTTTTAGAGATTAGTCCCTTGTCCATGTGTCATGGTCAATTCCGCCCCCCTCCCCCCAGTCCATGGATTCTCTTTTTACTTGTTTGATGAAATCTCTTGATGCACACAAATGTCTTTTTTTTTGGGGGGGTACTTGCATATAATTCTAGCCCCAATCTAAGAATAGCTAGTTCTTATGACATGGACCTACTTGATGTTTGCTGTCATTAAGAGATCACTGAAGACAGGGGTGCTACAGCAAAGTGTGGTGAAGAAAGCAGATGGTGCCCAGCTGAAAAAAAAACGAGCACCTGGCAGTCTAAAAGGCTTGTATTCAAGCAAGCAGCATCTAAGTGAGGCATCAGCTAAGTCCATATTGAAGGAGCACATCAGCCTGTGTGATCCAAGGATGATAAATAAAATTCAAATCTGAAGGAGGGAATGGTAGCCGAGCTTAAACTGTGAACACCTGGCTTGCAGAAGGCTATGGATGGCGGTGGGAGCCCCCACATGGATTGAGCTTCTCGTTAATCCCCTGTTTGATGTTCGAGGCATAGTTGATTACTCTGGGCTGGTAATCACAGGGTCAACCATGCAGAAAGGGCTCCAGGAGTACAGATAGTCCCTTCTAACCCCCTCCCCCCCCCCCCCCCCCCCGAGGAGACCTGAAGGACTGAAGTCATTTTTCAAGGGACAGAATGAAAACTACAATTCACATTATTTAGCTTTCAGGACCGGGTGTTCTTTTCTTAAAAATTCTTTAGAGGAATTTCCCTGAGAAGAAATGGTACTCTCATGCACACCTGAAGCTCTTACTTGTCAATAGCTACATTGCACAAGGTAAGAAACATTTGGGTGCACAGAGTGCTGGGGGTTAGAGTCGGGCTGTAGGGGAGGGGCTGTGCTAACAGTAATATCAAAGACTTTTAGAAAAAAAGAAAAACTCAAAAAACGACTAGCTACAAAGGGCAAGGACAGTTCTAACTTTAATAAAACTTGTACCACTAGAGAGTGGAATTTTCTCTTTTAAGAACTTTAACATTTTCAGTGAAGATAAGATGATAGTAAATCTTGCCTTACCTATTTGTAAGACTTTCATAGATAAAATCACAAATTAAAATAAAACCCACCAAGTTTTGACTATTGGGGGGACAGGAAGTGATCTCTCTAGTGTGGTGATGGTAAAGTGGAGGGTCTCGTATGCCTAGTGAAAAACAGCTGGGATACAAGAAATCTGAGTTCACATTCAAATTCTGCTCCTTAGATTAGATGTATGATATTGGGCCAATTGTGTGAGTGCTTCCAATCTCAGTGCACTCTTTATAATTAAAAAGTACTGGTCCTATTGCCGCATACAGCACTAGGAGCTTGGGATGAAGCGGTTAACAAGACTCCAGGGTTCCACTCTCCCAAACCAAAACCGTATTCGCTGGTAAGGTGACCACACGTCCCGCTTTTGGCGGGACAGTCCTGATTTATAACAATTTGTCCCGCATCCCGCGACGTTTTAAAAAAGTCCCGATTTTTGGAAAGAATGCACGACAAGCTAGGGACCGGTGGGAGAACAGGAAGGGAATCTACATAATGCCATTCAAACAGCTGCTGATTTGTTGCCTGTAGATGTGGAAACTATTGTTATTAAAAATATATTTCTATATGTACACTGTGCACGTTGAAATGCTTAAAGAATTTTGTGAAACTGAGGAAGTCGAATATCAGAAAATACTTGGATACAGTAAAACGCACTGGTTAGCTCTTTTGCCAGCTGTCGAAAGAATTTTGAAAATATACGATCCTTTGGAATACTACTTTCTATCACAGGATAAATGTCCTAGAATTTTAGAAGAGTTTTTTGAAAAAGAATCTTCAAAAATTTGGCTAGAGTTTGTACACAATCAAGCAGATCTTTTTCAAAATGCTATACAACTTATTGAAGGTGACAAAATTTCGGTAATTGAAGTAGAAAATGAAGTTAATAATTTAAAATTTCAGTGTCAAGAGCGGTTAGAAAATGATTTTCTTCCATTAACTATCCATAATAGTTTAAGCCAGCTAGAAGAACAAGGTGCAGTAAATCGTGCAGATATCATGAATCACGTCAAAAAGCTCTATAGTAACTGCATAGATTATTTAGAAGAGTGGACGGTATATTACAATGATATTGAACATTTTCATTGGGTTACATTGAAACAAGAACTTAATTGGAATCATGTGCAAAAATCGTTCGGTCATATTACTCAAAAATTCCCATATAATATTTCCAAAAACGATCTTTTTAATGAAGTATTATTATTTTAAAAATATATTGATAGGAAAAGGTTAAATCTTGGGCATCAGCAAAAATCACAATAGAGAACAAATGGTTAGAAATATTTCCTCATTTTGAAACAAACCATGTTCCATACAATAATGCACTAAAAATTGTGGAATACGCGCTGTCTTTACCAGGAACTAATGCTGCGACTGAACGTGTTTTTTTCTATGGTAAATAAAGTGTGGGCATCAGAAAAAAATCACAATTTAGTGTTGAGATTTTGAAAGCCATTTTTTATGTGTGAAATATAATTTAACAAATTCTTGTGAAAAGTTTCGTGACCTTTTAAACGACAGGAATCTACTAAAAAATTCACTCAAAGGAGAAATATGCCAAAGAATAAAATAATATACATAATTTAATGTATTATATTTGTAAATTGTACTTATGTTGAAATTTTAAAAATATATTACAATACTATTTTTGCATTCTATGAAAATTTTTGTTGCTCCATATAGACCAAATTTTTTTAGACCAAATTTTTAATAACAATGCTAAGATCTGATCACCTTAATTAAAGGTGGTGTGTAAAGTGCTTAACCTGACAATGGGACAAGGATCGGGGACTGGGCGCGAACTCTAAACGTCAGGAAAGTCTTCTGACCGTGAGGCAGGGTCTCCAAAACCTTGCAGTAAAAATAACAGGGGCGGTGGGCTTCGCGGATTCGCCGGCAGGTTTCTGAAGGGAGGCGGGTCCTGGGAGAACTTCCGGAGTCATCTTTCAGAACGGACCTGTGCCCCGGAAGCGGTCGTTCGTTGGGGCGCCTTGGGCTGGTTACGGCGGCGGTAGTGGTGTGGCGGCCATGTTCCTAACTGCGGTTTCTTGTAAGTGAGCCCGAGGCAACGGCAGTGGAGGCGGCGGCGGTAGAGGCGGGAGGCAGGAGGCGGTGGCGGTGGAGGCGGGAGGCCGTGGCAAGCAGGCCCTGGGGTGCTGCGGGGCGGCCGGGCCCTTCGCCCCGGGAAGCGGCGGCGGGCGACTCCCCGGACTACAGCTCCCAGCATGCCCTGCGGCGCGCCTCGGGCTGGGTTCGCGGCGCTGGTCACGGCCCTTGCGGTTCGCAGGGTCCGCTCGGGGGGGGGGGGGGGGGGGCGGACGTTTTCCGTAGGGATTTGTCAGAACCACTGGGTTCGAACTTGTAGGACTTCCGGGTTTCTAGCCACCCGTGTCGTTCGTTCCCTGTCGCGGAGGAAACAGCGTCTGAGAGGGGCAGTCATTTGCCGGGGGCCACGCAGGCGGGCGGTGCGGGAAGGCGTCGGGGCCCCGATTGGTGCCCTTCCAGGCGCGGGCGGACTTCCCTGTGAGATGTAGTTTGCCCTTACCCCGATGCCATCGCTGTGAGCAGTGCCTCAGTTAGCTTGGCAGCTTTCAGGAGCAAATACTTGAACTTTAAGAGAGGGTTGGATAGAGCACATCTTACTTTAGAGCAGTGGTTCTCAACCTTCCCGACGCCGCGACCCTTTCATACACGTCCTCATGTGGTGGGGACCCCCAACCATAACATTATTTTCATTGCTACTCATCACTGTCATTTTGCTGCTGTTATGAATCGGGCGACCCCGTGAAAGGGTCGTTCGACCCACAGGTTGAGAACTGCTGCTTTAGCAAGATGTCAAAATAAGTCCAGTCCGACCGAAATGAGAGTGTGCAGGGCATGGCGTCCCGCATTGCGTTTGTTTGACTGGGCGTTTGTAGCTCCCGTCTATAAGATCCTGTCAGGCCCCTTGTTAGTTGAGGTCGAATGGTCCCCACGAATGAGGACCCCAAGTGGGAAGAGTAGCACTGTCTAGGCTGTGTGACCTCACAGAAGCAGATGACCGGCCTGCCGCCCAAGAACCTACTTCCCTAAAACTTCGAAGCTAGTTAACACCATTGACAATTCAGGGAATACTTTATGACTTAAATATTTTTGATTATGACATATTTATGTAAGCTTTGCCTAAGAAATATAATAAATTGATATTTTTATTTTCTCTTGCAACCATATTTCATCTCTACAAAGTTGCCAGGAGCAAGTCAAAGTAAGTAAAGGTTTTATCCCTCTTTTAAATTTTTCGTGTTTTAGATCTGTTCATTCAGCCACTTCTGATACATTCTCACATGAAAGTAGGCATTTGGTCTTGATTTTTCTGGAAACTGGTTTGAGGATTACTTGATAAGTTATTTTGCCCTTGGGAACGCTTTCAGAAAAATGTTCCCGCCTGTCCAGCAGGCCTACTTCAGTGGACTTTGGAACACTTTGCTTGAAGGGGCTCTTGCTGTGTCTTAGTTAATCCCAGGATTTATGAACTTGCCGCCTCATTCCTAAACAAATCATCTGTCTTACCCTGTGCTCTGGTCCTTAAAATTGAAGACCAGGGGCTGTTTGTCTGGAGTCCATGACAGGAATCCAGCAGATGTGATAACACCATAGAGCCTTTTAAAGACGGATTTTGTAATTCTTTCCATTTTGTGAGATTAAAGATTCTATGCTGTACCAGAGTGACTATAAATACCTAACTGGTATCTCAAAAGATATCTTGTACACAAGAATTTTTTTCATTAATCATTTTATTGGGGGAGGACTCTTACAAATCTTAAGACAATCCATCATTCAATTGTATTAAGCACACGAACATATATTGCCATCAACATTTCCAAAACAATTTCTTTTTGAGACCTTCATATCAGCTCTTCTTTCCCCCCCTCCCTCTCCCACCCTCCCTCTCCCACCCTCATGAATCCTTGATCAATTATATATTATTATTTCATGTCTTATACTGTCTGTTGTCTCCCATCACCCACATTTCTGTTATTTGTCCCCCTGGGGGTGGGTATATCCAACCTTGTGATGGGTTCCTCCTTTCTCCCCCTTCCCCCAAGCCCACCATCCCCCTACCTTTATGATATCACTACTTCCACTGCTGTTCCTGAGGGTTTTTTCTGTCCTGAATTCCATGTGTTGAGAGCTCTTATCTGTACCAATGTGTGTACTCTGGTCTAGCCAGATTTTAAGGTAGAACTAGGTCATGGTAGTGGGGGTCAGGAAGCATTCAGGAATTAGAGAGTGTTTCCTCGGTGCTATACTGCACCCTGGTTGAATCGTGTAGACAAGAATTGAAGTAAAGTTTATCATGTTAAAAATAGGAAAATTCTAAATCTGCCTTTGCTTCCAAGCCAAGGTATGTTAAAACATTATTTGAACTGAGCTTTAAAAAAATTAAAGTGACTGAAAAAACATGACCCCCCCTGCCCCCCATCTGTTGTACTGATTCACAGAGTTTGCAGTCCAGTTGTGTTAGAATCCACCCACTATGTCTAGGTTCCCGGCTTCTCATGTTCATGTGACATTCGTCATGATGTGTCTGTCTGAAAGATCCTGTGGACACAGCTCGCCTTCCATCATGATACTATTAGTCCCCAGAGGGCACAGATTTCCTATAGTGCTCTCCACGGAAGAAGCGCTTCATAGTTATTTGTTACTACACTTGATCTTAGCCAAAAGGCCGAGAAGTGATCATAGTTATTTGTTAAATTAATGACTTGATTATTACCTATCATAATTAATCACCAAATCAGCGTTGTAGGCCCCACATATGGAAGCACTGTACCAGCTGTGGAAAGATGTGCAAAGGTGGGCAGTCCAGACTTAGGTGCTTCAGATTCTTTTTCAGGAATGAGATGAGAAATACCATGGTCTAGATGAGACAAGACCCCAAAAAGTCATCAAAATGAGTGCAAGGTGCGAAGCGACAAGGGTCCAGCGAGGCAAACCTGAGCCTTTTCCTCCAGGGAGCCTGGGGACCCCTGCACAGCACGAGGAGAGGCAGGCCTCGCACACTAGCGGTAGAACACGCTTGGGTCCATGTGCGCGCTCTTTATTGCTCAAACACCGGAAAAGGAGGCTCTTCTTTGGCAGCAGCCGTTAGGATTTCCTGGCTGGCCAGTGGGTGACCAGTACTTCTACATTTCTCCCTCTGGCCTTTCTGGGGAGGTGGACGTCCTGAGTCTAGTCCCGCAGATTAAGGTGTTGATCAAGCCACGCTGGGCAAAGGAACAAACGTTTGGTTCAAACCACTGAATCTGTTTTATGGAAAGTGTAGGACATAACCTTCTTGGGGCCAAGTGACGTTGCACCATTAGTCCTGCTGTAGAGTCCTCAGGTGCGCCCTGCTCCCTGTCACTGAACTCGGTCTGTTTCCGTAGTTGTAACAGCTGACTTTTCATCGTAGAAACATTCTGGTGAAAATGTTGAGCCAAGCTGGGACAGGATACTCCTTCAACACCAAGCGAAGCCGGCTTCGGGAGAAACTGACCCTTTTGCATTATGACCCTGTTGGTAAGGTTCCAGAAAATAACTCTTTACTAGGTGCAGGGCCTCTCAGGGCCTGCTGTCTCATTTCCAGACTTGTGCTGATCATCCCTGGTGGCGCTGTGGGGTAAGCACGTGACTGCAAACCACAGAGTCAGTGGTTCAGACCCACCAAGCGGCTCCAGGGAAGACAGATGAGGGTAAGATTTACAGCCTTGGCAGCCTGAGGTAGGATTGTTGGGAGTTGCAATGGACCCTAGGGGGCAGTGGGTTTGAGGTTTAATACCATAGCATTCATTCTGCAAGTGTGGGGGAAAAGATGGAAGGCTCACATCAGATAGGCTGGGCCAGGGAAGGCCTCTACATTACGGGAGGCTAGTTAACCAAAGCCCTGAACGGGAGAAACTGGCCATGTGCCAGGAACAGGCTGAGCATAGTGCCCCTTGAAGGACAGGGCATGTTTGTCTCGCTGGGGGGATCGGTGGTAAGATCCTGGGTCCTGGTGTGAGCTCAAGGATGTTAGTGTCTGTGTTTCAGTGCAGTAGAGGAGGGAATTTGATGTCCCATTTGGAACTGTCCCCTTGCATGGCATGATCTTTGATGACTCTAAACAGTCTGAATGCATGGGTAGTGGCCAAAAGAGACACGTGGCCCCAAGGCCGATTGCCTGCTTGAAATGAGACGGACGGAGCCTGATTGCTGTCGCTGCAAGCCCATCTTGTTTCTGGTTTTCATGTGCAGGTTTTATGCATCATCAACTAGCAAACAGTTTTTAAAAACGTTAGAATTCCAGGCAGTTGGTTTCCACTCCACGGTCCCTTTAGAAATGCTCCTTCAGAAGAGCAGGACTGAGTAACACGCGGCAGCGTCTCTGAGAGACGAGGAAGCACAGTGGTTGCCTTACGGGCTCGAGTGCATGCTCTGACAGACCCCACCTTCCCGCCGTCTTTACCTGTTTGACTTTCGCGACCGGCAGTCCTCTTTTAGAATGAGAACCGATCTCGGTTGATACTGGAAGATTAGGAATCTGGAATTCAGGATGATTCCTCAAATTGTAGAAAAATACTAGAATGAGAAGATAAAATACTGGAACGTTACAGAGTCCGTGGTCCCCTCCATTCGCCCCCCCCACCCCGATTTTTGTTGAAACCTCAAAGTCGTAAACTTTGCAATAAAGCAATTCTTAATTTAAAAGCAATTTCTTAATTAAAAACAAACAAAAACCATTTTTTGTTCCTCCCACTCCATGTTGGTATCTCTGTGTTTGTTAGATTGCGTTTTAAGTTTTGCGATTGGGGAAGGACACTGCCGTCAACCATTCTGAGCGGACGTGAGAGTGCAGGAAGGACTCGGAGTAGCACGCACACATGGCTAGGAGTTTTTGTGATGAGGAGTGATCCTTGACAGCACAGCTTCATCTTCTCCGAAGGGAATGTCTGACAGCAGACCGCCTGGCTTCCTGCCCACTGGCTGTCCTGCAGGCTTGCGTGATCACGATGTTTGCCTTGGGACCCACCCAGCACCCAGGGAACCAAAGAACTTGGCAGCTCTCCTAGTGTGTTTTTTTATTAAACTACAAGGAAAAAAGAACTCAAATCTTTACAGTCTGTTCTATGGCAAAAACCCACGACACAGGCTTCTGGCCTTCCGGAAGCCCTTTCCTTGTTCAGAACTGGATGCTGCTTTTCCCCGAGGAAGGATTAGCGGCTCAGGACAGGGGGTCTCAGGGGCTGTGGGTCTTTTTGGAAGGGCTTTGCCTCATCTTTCTCCCATGGAATGGCTCCTGGGTTCAACCCCTGACCTTTCAGTTACGGGCTGAGTGCTTAACCACAGTGCGGCCAAGATTCCTTTCGTAGCTAGCCTAAGGTTGATTTCAAAGAGAGAGAACTTGTCGGTTTGAATTCCTGGGGTGGCTTAACCAGACAATCCAGGTTTCAGTGAAGTCGAATTGATTTAGGTTTGATGCAGGGAATGAGCCTGACAGAGTCATTCTTCTATGAATTAAGCAGCAAATAGTTTGACAGAAAGTTAATTTGTGTTTTGGGTGGTGGGATGCAGTGCCATAGCCCCTGACCTAGCGTGGATGGAGTGCCCGCAGGGGATCTGACACGCAACTGTGAGAGTGGGGTCGCCGTCTTTCTCGCAGGGAAGGAAACTGAGGGGAGGTGTCTTTAGGGTTTGCCCAGGGACTCGCGGCAGGTCACTCCCAGCTAAGTAGAAGTGGGCGGATCCCCCTAAGACTCCCAGGATGGTGGTGAAGAGCCAAAGCCGGGTTCCGCCCAACATCTGGGCAATGCTACAGGAAACCCACATTTTGAACCTGATGTTTCTGGCTCTAAGTTCCAAATTCTTTTACACAGGGCTAAATTAACCTTCCTTAAGTACATACATTTTTACGACCGGGACCTTCCCTTGGGTCTCTCTAGTGTCCCTGGCCATGGAACACACCAGTCAGCCCTGCCCACCCCTCCCCAGCAGGCCTGCTTCCTTTTAGGTTCGTGTACATGTCACTCCTCAGGGGGCCATGCCAAGTGCCCAGGGCCTTCACCATTCCAGCTCCCTTTGATCTGTAGGATCCCACAAAGGAGGCCTGGGAGCTCAGCTGCCAGGTGAAAGGTGGGTGGTTTGAATTAGGAGCCACCCCACAGGAAAAAGCTGTCTGGTCACAGCCTGCATCTGTAAACCCTAGGGGACAGTTCTGCTTTGTCCTGTGAAGTGTCCCCGAGTTGGAATCGACTCGATGGCAGTGGGCTCGCTTTGGTTTAGGAGATAGTCACATGGGCACCTGATGGATTGATGTGCTGATGTCATGCTGGGACACTGATGTCTGAAGT
This sequence comes from Tenrec ecaudatus, assembly GCF_050624435.1. Taxonomy (NCBI): domain Eukaryota; kingdom Metazoa; phylum Chordata; class Mammalia; order Afrosoricida; family Tenrecidae; genus Tenrec; species Tenrec ecaudatus. The sequence goes on from NC_134546.1 coordinate 18,732,784, forward strand.
CGGTGGCTCTTAGACTTTTATAAGTACATTGCTGACACCTAAGAGCTGTTTGCATTACGGAAGTGACTGAATCAAGGAATTTTCTAAGATGAAACTTCAGCTTCCTTGGTTATTCCTCATCAGGGTCTTTAAAGTCATCTCTTGATTTATTGTCACCAAGACACATTCTCTGTCCGCTTCTTCGTAGCGTGTGGGACAGCACCGCAGGGTTGATGCTTGACTGAGGTCTTGGCAGGTTCTGTAGTCCTCGGAATCAGGAGGATCAGCCCTACTTATATTTGACTTTTGATGACTTGAGGTGTTTATAGTTTCATGCTATTTTTATTAGTATTGCGGATAAAATTCTGATGAGCACTTACTGGCTTTTAAATGCAGCTACCCGTCATAATCCGCTTATTGGGGCTTTTGAAACATGCAGACTTGTAGACACTCCAGATTTACTGCATCAGAATTAGAGGAGAGGTAGAGGTGAGCAGCTGGAATGCCTTTTCAGGAAATTCCTAGCTCATTCTGACTCCTAGATTGCTTACTAATCTATATAGAGAGCCTATTGGTTGGTTGCGGAAGATGACAAACCAGAGCTGAAACCTCTTTTCATGATCAAGACAGGTGAGGAGCTGCATGCCACAGACCTGGGCATGCCTGGACCTTCCTGGTGCACTGTTCATGTGTATTTTGGCAAAGAGGAGTTGGTGTGTATGTCAGGGTCATGTTGGACTTTTATGGAGTTTTATAAACCCAAACCCATCTTGCTGTATCGAGTCACAGCCACCCTATAGGACAGTGTAAGGTTGCCCTGGGAGTTTCCAAGACTTTATGGGAGTAAAGCCCTGTCTTTCCCCCCAAAGAGCAGCTAGTGGTTTCGAACTGCTCAGTGCTTAACCACTGTGCCATGGGGGCTCCTATGGAAACTTACAAATGCATTCATGTTACAGGAATTATGAAAGTATTATAGGATCCAGCGTCAGATTTTTTATGTCGGCTAATAGCGCTTTTGTTCTGGTTCTGTTTCTGAGAATGGCCTTGTGTAATGGTCGGTAGTTAGGAGATTTTGATATGATTTGCTTGTAGTATGACTTCCATGACAGAATTTGAAAACCCACACCCGAATGTATTAAGTCATGTCTAGGAACAGGCACACTAGTGTGTTTCCTGTCAGCGGGGAGGGCTTTGTCCCTGAGCTGCTCAGTCCTGGCCTGCGCGTTTGCTTGAACCTAGCTCCCTCCCAGGTGTCTGTCCCCGCTGGAGTGGACTTTCACCAGGTGGAGACCCTGGTTGTCTTCCACCTGTTGTCCCTAACACTCCTCCTTAATTGACTTTCACACGGGCTACAAATGTGACCTTGTGGGGTAAGGAAAGTGCCACTGAGCAGCCGGTGGTCTTTCCCTGGTTTTCTGTTAACTCCAGTTGTCTCCAGCCTCTTGGATGGAGGAACCGAGGTTGTAAACTGAACCTGAATTAGGGATGGGGGGAGATGGCAGTGGAGCTAAGCAGTACCATGTCTTTTCAGTAAGATCCCCGGCTCCATCATCATGTCAAAGGGATAGTAAAATACTTGATCCGATACCTATTTTTAATAAAAATGGTGGTAGTGATTGTTAGTTTTCCATTAACAATTTTTTTTACTCCCTTCTCCTGCAGTGCAGAAAAAAGTCCTCTTTGTGGAACAGAAAAAAATACGCTCCCTCTAAACAATGGATTGAAAATGAATTTGATTTATAAAAGAGAAGACTGGAGGGCGGGACACTGATTCAGAAATCCTGTAGAGGGTAATAAAAGAAGAGGAAATGGTCTGGAATCACTGCCTCCTGTGATTTGAAGGCCATTGTGAAGGAAAACAATACAGTGAAAGAAAGTTCTTCATATTAGGACATAGATCATTGTATCACATTTATTTATCTTCCTAGATATTTTTATAGCTCCTAATAAAAATGTTAAAATAGCCAGTGTTATTGTCTCTTAGTGATGTTTTTCCCACTATGTGAAATTTTAAAAATCAGTCCCATTACTAAAAATTAACCATTGTTTCATATAATAAAAGAAGTGAAAATTTTCCATAATGAGACGTGTGCAAGACTTTCCAGCCGCCTCCTCCTGTGACTTCACAGGGCAGGCCGAGCCACACTCACGGTGACCTTGGAAGAGCACCCCAGTGCTGTGGAGGCGGTGGGAGGGAGCCTTGTGGTAAAGCCCCAGAGGACGACTGTTGTGACTTAAGCCTGAAGAGTAAGAATGCCATGGTGCCATAGTTTCAACCTCAGGTCACCAGAGGTGACAGCTGTGGATTCCTTTACTGTTAAGTAGGAACTACATTGTATTTCCATGAAGCCACAGATGGTCCCTACTGTGAGGACCAGGACCCCTGCCCTACCCAGATCTCGCCGCTTCCTCCGCTCCATGAAGATAGTCTCTACCACACGTTTTCCAAATGGTTTGTGGGCTTTGTTGTTTCACAGCCCCATTTAAAGCATATGTGAGGGAAGACGATCGTGCCCCTGTGGCCAGAAGGAGGGCAAAACCAGTAGTGTGAAACAGCACCTGTTTCATGGCCCGAAATGCAAGTGCAGTGCTCTGGAAATGGAATTAGGTGGAGACAGTTGTTGAGTCTGGGAGGCTAATTTCTGACATTCTTTGTTAAGTCTTGGTTCAGACCTTTAATAATAGCTATAAGGGGTACTAAAAAAACCCTGAAAACTCCACTGGGCAGGGCTTTCATAGTACTCATTTTTCCTGTGAGGAGAGCATTGAGCAACGTGCCCTGAGTTAGTGCAGCAGGGGACTCGCCTGGGAAGGTTCTCTGGTCACTGAGTTTTTTCGTAAAAGTTTCACTTGAACCTCATTTTTTGTGATGGTCGATATAAGAGAATAGCGAGTGGCTGTGAAATTTTGTTTCCTGCTTGGGAAAAATGCCTCAAACTGTTGTTGAACACAGGACAGCACTACAGGAAAAAGGCAAGTGTACAAGTGGTTTCCTTATTTCCAAAAACGAAATGTCGATGACAAACCTCATTCTGGACTCTGTCAACTTCTCAAACAAAAATATAAACAAAAGTCATGCACTTATGCTTAAAGACTGACGGGCCATTGAAGATATGGGAAGGTTATCCGGTCTTAGAGTTTGGTTCAGCGAATTTTAATGGATTTGAAAATGAGAAGGATCACTGTGAAATTTGTGACTCGGGTTCTGACTGACCAGGAAATACCATCACTGAGTAGAAAGAGGCCATGCTTTGAAAGAACAGCTCCCATGTGACCCAGACGTTTTTGCCAAGGCCATTACTGGTGATGAGACATGATGCTATTCTTATGACCCAAAACCAAACAGCCATCAAGCCAGTGGAAGACGCCATCGTCACCTAGCTCCCCAAAAAGCTCAAGTGAAATCAACGATCAAGGTGATGCTCCTTTGGTTTTTTTGATGTGAGGGGGATAGTGTATTTGGAGTTGGTTCTACCAGGTCAGACTGTTAATCAAGCTTTCTATTTAGAAGTTCTGAAAAGATTGCATAACTGCGACCAAAAAGGCCTGATTTGTGGCAGACAGGACTGGTTTTGCCACCATGACAATGCACCCTGCTTCACACAGCCATCTCAGTGCTCCCATTTTTGGCAAAACACCGCATGCCTCTTGCCCCATGCACCTGACTCATCTGACCTAGCTCCGTGCAGCTTTTTGTTTCTGAGAATGAAGAGGGACATGAAAGCACAGTGATTTGACAACATAGAAGAGGTGAAGAAAACGGAAGTGCTGTCAGCCTTGTAAACAGATGAGTTTGAGAAATGTTTCCAAGAATGGAATCACAGATTTGACAAATGTATTCAGTGTTATGGAGAATGCTTTGAAGGTGATAAGGTTGTTTTGTAAAAAAAAACAAAACAAAAAACACCTTTAAAAAAATCCATTTTGGTGGGGTACCCCTTGTATATCAGTTTGGTCTGAAATGACACTGTATATAAAGTCTTGGCTGACAAAAGGACTTGATCCTTGTTAATGCGTTGTGAAGGGTCTGTGACTAATGGCAGTCCTAAGGGCAAAAAGGTCTGGTTGACCAAATGCCGTAAGTCTGTGTCATGGGCTGCATGTAGCAGCCTACCTACCAGTGGTGGTTACGGTTAAAAAGTTCCTGCTATTTAACCATTGAGATTTTTCAATACATCCCCAGATTTCTGGCTTCCTGAGAAACTAGCAGCTTTGTAAACACTTCGCTGCAACTGAGTATCCCCTGCCCGTCTTAGATGGAGTGGTTGAGTTCCTCAGCTCCCTCTCCGAACTCACATCCCGGCTCAGACTCCAGACACTTGCCCACAACCCTGCTGGATGACTATAGTATCAGCAACCCCTTGGCAATAGAGGTTTGCTGGTCCCTGAATAATGATGTTTGCATTAAAGATTCTGGGCATGGAATCCTAAATTCTGGTTGGCCCTGACATTCTGGCTCTTGCAAAGTAAAGCAGGATTTGGTCATAGATCATTGGAAGCTTGAGGAAGACTGCGAGCAATAAGCGTGACATAGTTATCAGCTGAAAGCATCTGTCCCCACGTACATTTATTTCTCAGTGCATTTGTTTAGGGATAATGGCAATCAAAACAGCTGAAGTGGCAGGTCCTTTCTGTGTGGATAAGATGACTGTGTCCCTGCAGCCTGGACACTAACTGCTGCGATGAAATTGGATCTCTTGAGCATTTCTTCCAAGGGCAGGCTTGGGTAGTAAGCCAGGTAGAAGGCCAAGGCTCCCACAAAACTGTCACCGGCTCCCTGTAATAACAATCACAGTTGTGGACATCACCAGGCAGCCAACCCATTGCCCAAAAGCACTTTAAAATACATCTTAAAACAAACCTTTGGAATTGTAGGTTTACAGAACAGTGCCAGGATGCTTCGGGGAGTTTCATATGCGCTACACCAGTGGTTCTCAACCTTCCTAATGCCATGACCCTTTAATACAGTTCCTTATGTGTGCCTCCCCACAGCCATTCTTTTCATTGCTACTGCCTAACTGCAATTTTGCTACTGTTACGAATCAGGTGACCCCTGTGAAAAGGTTGTTTGACCTCCACAGGGGTTGCCACCCACAGGTTGAGAACCATTCTTCTATACTGTTTGGGGAACTTAAAAAAAATCATTTTACTGGGGGCTCTTACAGCTCTTATCACAGTCCACCCATCCATCCATTGTGTCAAGCACATTTGTACATATGTTGCCATCATTCTCAAAACTTTCTACTTGAGCCCTTAGTATCAGCTCATTTTCCCCTCCCTCTCCGAACCCCCTTCTTCACAAACCCTTGATAATTTATAAATTATCATTATTTTGTCATGTCTCACACTGTCCAACATCTCCTTTCACCCACTTTTATGTTGTCCATCCCCAAGGGAGGAGGTTAATGTAGATCCTTGTGATCAGTTCTCCCTTTCACCACCTTCCCTCCACCCTCCTGGTATTGCCACTCACACCACTGGTCCCGAAGGGTTCATCTGTCCTGGATTCTCTGTGTTTCCAGTTCCTATATGTACCAGTTTACACCCTCTATTCTAGCCAGATTTATATGGTAGAATTGGGATCATGATAGTGGTGGAGGAGGAAGCATTAAAGAACTAGAGGAAAGTTGTATGTTTCATCATTGCTGTACTGAACCCTGACTGGCATGTCTTCTCCCCCAAACCCTTCTGTAAGGGGATGTCTAGTTGCCTACAGATGGACTTTGGGTCTCCACACTTCATGTCATTTATAATGATATGATTTTTTGATGACTGATACCTCATCCCTTTGACACCTCGTGATCACACAGACTCTGGCGTGCTTCTTCCATGTGGGCTTTGTTGCTTCTGAGCTACATGGCCACTTGTTTATCTTCAAGCCTTTAAGACCCCAGACACTATTTCTTTTGAGAGCCAAGCACCATCAGCTTTCTTCACCACATTTTCTTATGCACCTATTTGTCTTCAGCGATCATATTGGGAGGTGAGCACATAATGATATTATTTTTTTCTTTTGATGCCTGATAACTGATCCCTTTGGCACCTCATGATCACACAGGCTGGTGTGTTTCTTCCATGTGGACTTTGTTGCTTCTCAGCTAGTTAGCCATTTGTTTATCTTCAAGCCTTTAAGACCACAGATGCTATATTTTTGGATAGCTGGGCACTATCAGCTTACTTCACCACATTTGCTTATGTGCCTTCTTTGTTTTACGCAATCGTGGTTGGGAAGGTGAGCATGATGGAATGCCAGTTTAATAGAACACAGTGTTCTTGCATGGAGGGAGTGCTTGAGTGGAGGCCCAATGTCCACTTGCGACCTTAATACTAAACCTATAAATATGCACATAGATCTATTTCCCCATCATCATATATAAATACATTTACATATGTACATGCCTGTTTTTAGACTTCTATAAATGCCTTTTGCCTCCTAGCTGTTTCCTCTATTTCCTTTTACTTTCCTCTTGTCCCACTATCATGCTCAGCCCTCATTTTGGTTTCAGTAATTCCTCTCAGTTACATTGCCCTTGATCAAGCCCTAGCAAGTCTTCTATACCCTCCTTGCCATTGATTTTAGATCACTTGTTGTTCTCTTTTCCCTGGGTGTGTTAACACCACTTCTTTCCCACCATCTCCCCCTCATTTTGTCAACATCTTAAGGTCCTGTGTGGTATCTGCTTCCTGTTGCCTCCCTCACTCTTTAACTTGCAGCAAGACAAAAGCAGAGACAACGGTTGAAGGAAGCCAATGTAGTGCCATTGACAGAATCAGTTTTACACACAGTTTTGGGCTAATGGGGTATTTGGCTGCAGGCAAGATTTTTAAGGCTTTTAAAATACTCTACTTATGCCTGAAAACACTATTGAAATCATTTAAATTACTTCCTACCACATCCAAAGCCAGGAAAATACAGTGCCTGGAACCATTCACTAATCAGGCAACACATAGTGCATTCACAACTTTCTTTGCCTTCGCTCTCGGTGCTGCACACAGTTGGTAAACATTTCAAAGGTAATCAATCCTTCATTAGAAAAAACAGGCATCGGGTCTTCTTCTCTTGATAACTCCAGAGTATACCTCCCAAAAGCTGTCACTAGCTCTGATCATGGGGATCCTGCATACAACGGTGCTCCACAGGGTTTTCAATGGCCGATTGTTTGGAAGTGGATGTCCAGGTTCGTCCTCTGAGGAGCGCTGGGCGGACTCCACCCGCCAGCGTTTAAGTAAGTCAGCAGCCAAGTGCATTCACTGTGTGCACCCTCCAGAAGTGCAAACAGAGAAATAAAAAAGAATAGAATGTACTCATGATGGCGGTGCATGGACTGGTGCTCAGGCTGTCTCAGTCACCACTTTCTCATCAGGGTGAAATGAAGGGTTCCAGGTTCTTTCCAAAGAAGGCAACAGCTGAGTCCAAAGTAGTAGGAGTCTCCTGGCTGACAGGAGCCATCAATTCAAAGATAGGAAGGCGGGGAAATGTATGAAGAAGGACATGACACCCAACAATGTAAAAAGCTCTTTGAAACTGAAGCATGAAAGGGTCCAAAAGTACTACTACGTCTTCACAGAGGAATGGAAGGGTCAGAAGGGGCGTGAACTTCCATTGTTCGCTTGGCATCAGGAGGCAGTAGAGAGAACAGAATTTCCCCCACAAACATCTACTAGCCCTCCTTAGCTGTACAGACACGGATACTGATCTCATCTCATCTTCACAACTTCCCCGGACACTTGAGGAAACAGCGTCTCAGGGACATGAAATAATTGGCCCCTGGTCTTACCGGTAGCAGCCGGCAGAGCAACCATAGGAACGTGGGCCCAGCTGACCCGTGCCTCTGCAAACCACCTCACACAGAGCATGCTGAAGGGAGTCAACCCAGCTGAAAAGAATGTTGACTTTTCATAACCTGTTGCATTTTGCTTCGGACACAATGCACTGAGCTGAACACTCTAGAGTCTGGAAGTGTTTTTGAGGGCAGGGGCCCCCTGTCTGTCTCTTGTCTCCTCCAGACTGCCTTGCCTCCATGGGGTGTTGAGTTGGCGTGACCTATCCCTCTCAGGGGTTCCCGCGTGTTCTTTCTTGCGAATCACCTCTCCCAATGTGACCAGACGTTTCTTCCTGAGGGAACTTTTGGGGCGTGTGTTGTTAGTGAAAATGGAAGTTAAGGTTGCCACGAACCAGAAGCGCTTGATATTCTCATTGTTGAATCTATTTATATAACATGGCTTTCAAGTGCACATAAATGATCTTGGCTGTTGATTCACATCTTCAGTGAAACTATTTTTATACACTGGTAGGATTTTTTTTAATGGAAAGTGCTTTAAAAGAAGAAGCTGTATTCTGTCACTGTGATTTTCCTGTAAGTAAAGTGCTTTCCAATCAATCATTCTTGGAATAATGGGATAGTTCTCATTGATTCAACATGATGGTTTTAACCTTTTACTGAAAACTATTTTGGGGCCCAAAGGGGTGATGGCATCATTCGTCTTCCTTCAATAAATACACCTGTGTGGCTTTTATTCATCGTCTTCCCACAACGATTTCCTCTTAAGGAAAAGCTGTGCTGACAGAATGGCTGTGGCGTTCTGAAGACCCTGCTTGCTGTCACATGCCCAGGCTGGGCGACGTCCTGCCGGCCAGTGTCTGTGGAGGGAGCTGGTGCATCTATGGAGGAGGTGCAAGGATGGTGAAACATGTCCCATGGAGCACCTGGGCCTGCTTCAGTGGTAGGTAGGTGGGTGGGGGCACCCCCAGGGCCGGTGGTGGAAGGGAAGCCCGAGAAGAACTCTAAGCAAGTACTCAGAGCTGGGAGTGTGGCATCCAGTGGGGTGTCTGTCCCTGCAGCTAGGGCCAGCAGCTGCGTCGCCACCAGAAGGTTGGCATTTTATGTCCCTCTACCCCTTTGACATCCTGCTCTGTGCACTTGCCCCTCCCCACTGCCCCTTGCATGCCTCAGGCCCTTGATGAAGCTCCCGCCCCACCACCACTGAGCATGCCCGGTTTGTTCCCCGATCCCTCGGGGCTGCCTGGCACTCTGTGAAGAGTTTGGGGAACAGTCATGGGAGTGGGTGGCCTAAGAGGCATGGAGGTGTGAGTCACTGCGACCGATGAGACTCAGTCATGGTTCAAACGCATGATAGTGCCTAGAGACGGGTAGTCCGCGTGAGAGGGAGAGAGTGACATAGATGCCAACATGACCCATAGCCCCAGATCCACCAAGCAGGGAGGCCAAAGTATTGCAAATGAGTTCAGGAGCTTCAACGATGCGGGGCATTTTGCAGGAGGGCAGAAGAGGGTGACTGAAGGCCACAACGAGTGGGCTCTGGGGTCGGAGCCGCTCTTGTTTGAGAAGCTGTATTGAGGAGTTAGGATGTAAGGGAGCTCATTAGCCAGGAACAGGACAGCCCGAGGGCTCAGGCTGGAGGTTGAGGTAAGAGAGCAGCACTGGCAGAGTTAACTGCGGAGTCCAGAGCAGGGAGGGACCATGCTTGGTCTCTTCTCTGATCCTGCCTTCTCTGTCTCTATCATGGGCCCCTCTTCCTCTACCTGGACCAGCTTTTTTCAAATTGGGAGTTCTTACAGATACTAGAACATTTCATAATTCAATGAGATCAAGCATAATAGCACAATTACTGCCATCATTTCCAAAACATTTTCTTTCTTCTTGAACTCTTTGATATCAGCTTCCTGTTATCCCCTACTCCCTATATATTATTTTATTATATGTTATATATTTTTTCCATATCTTATACCATATCCAATGCATCCAATTTTGTTATTCCCCCTAGTGGAGTTATATGGTCATCATTGCTACCAGTTTCCCACAATAGTGAAAATCTGCCAGTGCACTGTTTTCCAAGTTCACGATAGCTGCCTGGCAGTCACAAACGGTGAGTGTGATCAAGATTAATGATGGCCGTGACACAGACAGCCGAGAGAGGATGGGATTCCCCCAAACTCTTTGAAGCCCCGCACATAGCCAAAGGCTTCCTTGCTTTCGGAAGCCACTCCTGTCCCGTCAGTCTGGGCTGGGTACCCTCAAAGATGCTCCTGCCTTCCTCCCTCACACCTGCATAACCTAAGGCTGAGAACAAGGCCCAGCTGGTAGGTGAAGCCGAGCCAAGCACCGCCGGAGGGATGAGGGCAGAGGGCAGAGGGCAGATACACACTCGGCCCCAAGAAGAGCCTGTTGGAGAGAAGACAGACTGGGGAAAGTTCTGGCTTGCCAAGCTAGCTCACAGGACAGTGGATGCAACGGCAGGAACCATGCCTACTATGCGTGGTTCAGGAAGCAGCCTGTGTGCCCACAATCCCCCAAGTCAGGGCTGGCCAGGCGGCTGCAGGGGTTCCCAGATGATCTTGCGAGGCTGATGTCACCGCCGAGGCTCATGGGTTAGGAATCTGTGCCCACGCAGGCTGACTCACAGCAAAGACAGCCGAGGGACCCCAGCCGTTAGAGTGCTTGCATTCCTCTGTGATGTCTTCATGCATTCCATCTGACTAGTAGATACCTCGCCCAACACCAAGAACTCAAAGCCTGTACTGTGGCCCTGCATTCCTCAGCGAGGCTTGTGGTTGTGGAGGGCCAGAGGAAAGGCAAACGGGTTGAAGCATGATTAAACCACAGGCCAGTGCCCGCTGCTGCCTCTTCTTAAAACAGACTGGTGCCAGGGGTCGAGAAAAGAGAGAGGGCGCTAGTGAGTGTAAGTCTCTCAGATTCCCAGTCTGCTACCCACCGCCACACGGGGGCCTGCAGATCCCACCTAGGTGGTCAGCCCCGCTGTCCACACTTCACGGGGAGGTGGGCTTAAGGAGGACGGCTCCAACTGCTGTGAGGGCTCACCTCCTGCTAGCTTAGCTTTGGCTCCCCGGGTCCATCATGCTGCTGCCTGGTCCCTGTTTCTAGGAGGCGGCGGCACAAGCCTCGGAGGAGGCTGGGAAGGAAAGAGCCCCTCTTTCCCTCTGAGGGTTGGGAAAGAGCACAGGAAGAACCAGCAGGCCTGGCCCTACATCCCGCTTCCTCTCCTTTGGGTTCGTTGTGCCATCTCTGAAGACTGATTGACCTGTTGCGAAGGCCCCCAGTCATTTCTATTTCTAACCAGTCATGGGGGAAAGTGTTCAGTAGTTTTCTCCAGGGGGGCAATAGTTTGGGGTCAGAAAGACCTGGGATTAAGTCCTAATTTCACCTGCTGCTGGTTGCGTGACCTCTGGCAAGTTACCCATTCTCTCGATGCATGTGTGTTTATCTGTAAAATGGGTGAGTGTCAATACTGCATGGGACAATGTGTGTGAGAGGGCGCAGCCCGGGGACTGCAGAGAGCGGTGTCCAGCATAGGGGAGCTGTCTGTGCGGCCTCGTCCCAGGGGCTCACTTCTCTGCTTCTGCTTTTGGAGAGGAAGCACACTCATGGTGGGAGGTGTGTGTGTGTGTGGTGGGGATGAGACACGATGACACACTAGGGTTCTAAGCCACAAAGAAGGTCATGACTTCGGATCCTAGGGCAAGAGGTTTAAACTGCGATTGACTCCATGTTCCCACCAGAGAGCAGGCGGATGAGGGGCCCAGAAATGTGCTCATAGCCAGGGACAGGGAGAAGCCACAGTGTCCTGTAACCCAGGAGGCCAGCTCTCCAGAGGGTTCTGATGTGGCCCTGGGACCCGGAGGGTGCTTACAAGGGGCCTTAAAGAATCAGTGAAGAAACTCCACTTTCAATTCTACTGTCCCATCTGTGGTGCGAAGTGCCCTCAGAGGAGGCTTCTCACAGGCTGTGGGGAGGAGATGAACGGCATGCAAAATGGGAAATGGCACTCACAGGAGCCAGTGGGGGAATGGGAGGCTTGAAGGAAGAGGGAGGCTCGGCCGAGGCTGGGCTGGGGCGGGCAGCCCTGTCCCGGGAGGATGGAGACTGCTTTGATGGAGCCTCAGCTTCCATCATAAGAGCTAAGCTGGCAGCAGCTCAGGCTGGTGTGCAGGCAGGGGCAGGTGGGCAGAAGACGCCTGAGGCTGGCAGGGACCTGAAGGGTGGCGTGGAGGACTCTGTTGCAGAGGGGCTAAGGCAGTGGTTCTCAGCCTTCCTGATGTGGTGGCGACCCCCCAACCATAACATTATTTTCGTTGCTACTTCAACACTGTCATTTTGCTACTGTTATGAATCGGGTGACCCCGTGAAAGGATCGTCAGATCCCCAAAGAGGTCACAACTCACAGGTTGAGGCTAACACCTGAAAGCAGGGTCTACCTTGGCTGGTGATGAACAGCAGGCTGTCTGGTCTACCTTCTTGCTGCGGCTGACCTTACCACCCATGGGAAGAGGGGACAGGAAAGCCCTGCCTAGACCTTTCATTCCACCCAGGTCAGGGGCTTTCGGCCAAATTCTGCCACAGAGGTTGGATATGGTTCTTGGGATGAAGAAACAATTAGGTGGCTCTCCAAAGGTTCACAGCACAGAAACAGAGCAGGACCTCTGTGGTACTAGCCTTGCACTGGGAAGGAGGACGGTTAGGAAATGTTAAGGCTGAGAAGCGCTGAACAGCTTGTTCCAAACAATTGCCAGGGGCCGTCTCTGGGGCCACTGGTTCACGATAGCCCTAATCAGCAACCTCTAGATCTACAAGGCAGGGGTTGCTCATTCCTTGCATCCATTCCACTAAACCAGAAATCCCTGCTTGTCCCAGCCAGAACCCTCTCACTTTACCTCCATCCACAGTCCGGGGCCACCAGTGAGGCCTGAGTCAAGCCCTGGAGTGAGGACTTTATCAAGATTAGAACCAGAGGGCCCAACCTAAACCCAGAGGAAGGAAAGTGTCAAACTTTTCGCCTTTGTGGACCCTCAGGAGATACTATGTTGCTTACTTAAGAGATGGAAGATACTATGTTACTTAAGAGACAGAAGATACTATGTTGCTTACTTAAGAGACCGAAGATACTATGTTACTTAAGAGACAGAAGATACTATGTTGCTTACTTAAGAGACCGAAGATACTATGTTACTTAAGAGACAGAAGATACTATGTTGCTTACTTAAGAGCCGGATGATACTATGCTGCTTTCACAAGAGCCAGGAGATACTTTGTTGCTTTCCTAAGAACCCGTCTCCACTGTTCAGACTTGAATGTGTCTGTCTGCTCTATCAGAGAGTACTGATATCACAAGGATGAGCTCACATCCTCCCCCTGACCTCGTGACCTTTTGCCTTCCCTAAGGAGGTCAGCACACGAGTATCCTGATGAACAGAGAGGAGGACCTGGTTCTCTTATCGTATTTGTGTGAGTGCTGCTTTTTAAAAAAAATTATTATTATAAATGAACCTGTAGGAACCATGACAAATTGTTATATCATAGATGCTTGTGACTTGGGCTTCTAGAATTAGCAATCTTTATAATGTTTAAATTTCAATTTCAGGTGAGGCAGTTCGTGTTTAAAATACTGTGTGATTAAAAGAAAGGGCAAACAGTTTTGGTCTTGATAAGATATTTCAAATGGCCACTACTTCATACTACTACACAAGTAGGAGAAGCAAAATTTTGATTATTTCTGTGTTCTAAAAAGGCAAATATATAATTGGTGGTTGTTTAGCTGTTTTCTGAGCAGCTTAACTGAGATATGTTGCTCACGCACACATACCATTCTCTCATTTAAAGTGTTATTTTTAAATGGTTATTTAGTATAGTCACCTGTTGGGCCCTCATCACCACAATCTAATTCTACAGCATTTTCACTATCGATGGGAGAAACCCTCTCTCCCCGTTCCTCTGAGCACTTCCACGCCTAGGCAACTACTAATCTACTCTCTGTGCTCACTCACAAACCTGACTCCCGTCAAGTCGATGGTGACTCAGACAACCCTATAGGACAAGGCAGAACTGCCCCGGGGAGTGCCCAAGAGTGTAACTTCTTGCGGGGGTGGAAAGCCTTGTCTTTCTCCCAAGAAGAGGCTGCTGGGTTTGAACTGCTGGACTTCGTGGTTCACAGCCCAAGGGATCACCACAACGGGGCTCCCTTCTGTCTGCATATGTTTTCCATGGGCACACATGGTTAATCATCACTGAATCTTCCCATTCCAAAATTTATCATGAGCGCATTGTCTAATCTGTTGATGTTAGCTGGCACTTTGTGGGGAAAGTGCAGTTGCTCTTGGCCAATAAGCACTGGGGCAATAGGTTTCAGGGTTTTTTCTTCTTCTTCTTGCCTAGATGTGTGTGCTAACAAGTTTGCACATACGAGGTGGCTTCCAAAAACTCACGGAAAAATTCCATTGTCTCTTAATTCCATTTTCCCAGGAACTTTTGGCAGCACCCTTGTAGTTTAAATTTTAAACACACCAGGTGCTTGCTGTTTAAGCATTTTAATGGCTGAACCCTGCCTCACAGCTAGTCTCCAAGATGAAAATTCAAACAGTCCTGGGGTCACAAAGTGAAACCCTTGATTGCTAACCTTTGGCTGGAGCTTCATACCCACCCAGGGCTCCATGGGAGAATGACCTGGCTGATGAGCTTCCGGAAGGATTACAGCCTCAGAAACATGAGCAGGCAAGTCGTTGAACATCTACTTGATTTACCCAACAGCATCAAGGTTGAGATCCACCCCCACCCTTCTCAAACCCAGGCATGTGACCTTGTCTGGTTTTGTCAGCTCCATGTCCATTGATTTGGTTTGCTTAGATCCCTTTCTCCCTGATCCTCTTGGCAATGATTAACATGTGGCAATGGATGTTGAAGCCCACGTCTCCCTGGCCGAGAGCAGAGGAGGGAACTTCAGCGTCTTCCACTGGCTGGTGTGGCCTGGGTCCTGGCCACAAAAGCTCTGTGCCGGCACCAGGTGGTCCATCTTCCTATCGTGGCAAAGCATTCCTGGTTCCACCAGAGCAAACAGTGGTGGCCCACAAAGTAGGAAGGCTTGTTCTAGCCCCAGGTGACCACTAGTCAGCCCACAGGTTTCCTCCTTTGACACCATATGGATGGAGAGGCTGACTCAGTTTCATCAACCAAAGTGTTCTTCAGTCCAGGATACACGCAGAGAGAAGGTGGATCAGGCCAGGGAAAATGGATCATAGAGGGACTTTTCTAATTCTCTGCCGGGGGTGTTGGGTGTGGGGGACAGGAGCATAATTCTCAGACTACCAGAATCCCCTTATTAGGATGTTAACTTTTCTTCACAGCACTTTCTGGGTTATAGCGCAGGCGTGCAGTATGTGATGACGGTCGAGATCAGCAGGAAGGGTGGCTGTCATGGCTGTGTGGCAGCGGCTTGGTTCTGACACAGAGCAATCCTGAATGACACTGTCGGCCTGCCTCTTAGGGTTTCCTAGGCTGGAAGCTTGCCGGGAGCCCATGCCAGGGGTGGGTCCAGACGACAGGCCTCTGGTTACAGCAGAGCACTGACACTGTGAGAGCGGGGCTCCTGGCAGGTAGTTGTGGTGATGTGAAATTACTTAGGGTCCTTCTATCTATTTCTCTATCCCTCCCACCCAATGATTGGTTGGGACCATGCAGACAAGGTCCACAGGACTCTAACTTAGAGATTGGTCAGTTTTGCCCTTTCCCTGGCTGTACGAATGAGGCATCTCAGAAAGAGGAAGAGAAAATTGCTGAAAGATGAGGCTTTCAAAAAAAAATGCAGCTTTCTACTCCCCGAAAGTTATAGCCTCTGAAACCCAGGTGGGCAGTACTTCCCTGCCTGATAGGGTTGTTATGGGTAGGAATCCACTCGATAGCTGTGAGCTGAGTGAGATCAAGGACAAAGAGCCACCAGAGGACCTTGTTCCATACTCCTGTCTGACACGGCAGAGGCAGCCGAGGCCACTTCAGGCTGAGACCAGAGACCCAACAGAGGAATGGTAAGGAGACCACGAGACTGAAGGGCACAGGCAGGGGCCATGTGGCCGAGAAGCTGAGGACCAGACAGAGACCAGGCTGCAGGCTGAGAAGAGGTGCTGCTGTGGACCAATGACTCTATCCTTCCTGCTTTCGGATCCTGGCTTGTTGACTTTCTAACGGCCACCATAATGGTGGGGACTGTCTATGAGTTGTGTGACCGTTGCCCTGGATTCTTGAAGGCAGCAGAGAAGTAGAGTGTCTTAGGTCAGAAGAAAGTCAAGGCAGATGGAGGGTGGAGGCTTGTCTGACCTTTCCCTTGTGGCCATTGGCCTTGGGCTGATGCAAAGATGGATTCTCCTCCCTGGTGTAAGCAAAGGAAACCAGGTGTGGCCTCCAGACATTTCCTTGGAAGCCTGTGACTTCTGAAAGTGAAAACCAGAGGGGAAATGAAGTGAAAGAATTTAAGAAAAAAAGGTTAGGTGGCAGGGTTGGGATGCCTCAATTGAAGGCCCAAACCAAAATATCCATGGCCAGCGAGTCAATTCCAACCCAAAGCGACCCTCTGGAGCTTCTCAACCTGTGGGTAATGACCCCTTTGGAGGTGGAACGACCCTTTCACAGGGGTCGCCCGATTCTTAACACTAGCAAAATGACAGGGGGGAGGTAGCAACGAAAATAATTTTCTGGTTCGGAGGTCACCACTACATGAGGACCTGTCTGAAAGGTTTGTGGCCTTAGGAAGATTGAGAACCACTGCACTACAGGGTTTTGGAGACTGTAAGTCTTTCCAGGGGCAAACAGACTCCTGTGAAGTGACTGTGGGGCTGCCCTGCCAACCAGCTAACAGCTAACCAATGCCGAACTCCCAGTGCCACCTGGGCTCCTTCAGGTGAAGGCCAAAGCCCATTAAACCCAGGTGACTCTTATATTTACACGTGGGGGTTGGGGGGCCTCTTTTTCCAATGGAGATTCTAGTTCAGGATATGCGGGCTGGGAACGCACATTTTCAGCAGGGGGTTGAACTGGGGTGAGCTCGTTTGAACCCTGATTAGTAGCTATTTTACAGAAGTGGATCTAGTCAGACTGCTATGGCTGTGGTCCTTCTATTCCACAAACTCCGGGGTGTGTGGAAAATAAGAGGGAAACGGATTTTTCTGAGCCTGGTTTTCTGTTGAGATTAGACTGACTGGACAAGGCATACAGACCTAATTTTGTATGTCTAAGCTGAGTAAGCAATCATTTTGTGGGGGTAAAAAATCCTAGTAGAGAAGGGAATCTGACGACATGAGGTCCTTCAGCTGGAGAGCGCCAATCCGCAGTGTCACCATAGGGGGGGAGAGACGGAGAGTTGCCTAAATATTGGTTCTAATTTTATTTTAAGTTCCACGTTACATTCAGCCCTCCCACTCCTGTTTAATTTGCTCCAAATGCTGACACACATCGGTGTGTCTTCTCTTCTTTGATATCGGTGTTTCCTTGAATTATGCATTTCCATCTGGCATGAGCCTGTACGGGCGGATGTCGGAGGAAGGTAGCGCCAATGTGCGTCAGGGCAGCATGTCAGTGCTCAGGACTGCAGGGGACACCTGAGACTGCTCTCTCCGTTTCCACGGATGGATTAGACTTTCGTTACTACAGAACAGAATGAAGCCCACCAGTCTCCATCCCAGAACTGTCAGTCTTCGTTTCTGGCAGCTTGAGGGGTGCAAGCGGGTAAGCACATGCGTATTCACTGAGAGGTCAGTAGTTTGAGCCCACCGAAAGCACCTTGGAAGGAAGGCCTGGGGGCCTGCTCCTGGGAAACCCCATGGGGCACAGGGACTGGGAATCAACTTGGAGACAGCTGGCTTGGTCTGGGTTATGGCAGTGGTTCTCAACCTGTGGGTCATGACCCATTTTGGGGTCGAATGACCCTTTCACAGGGGCCACCCGATTCATAACAGTAGCAACAGGACAGTGATGAAGTAGCATCGAAAATAATTTTATGGTTTTGGGGGGGGTCACCAGCACATGAGGAACTGTATGAAAGGATCGAGACATGAGGAAGGTTGAAAGCCACTGTTTTACGAGGATTTGGCACGAGTCCAGTCACTGTGGGGCTAATTGTGACGGAGGGAGACCCCATGTGCTTCAGACTGGGAGCCTGTGTGGCATAGAGGTCTTGTGGCCATGATTACCGGGCCTTTCTTCTGGTTAGCCTTCTGAGTCAGTCTAGCACTTAACTGTGTGTACCCCCAGAAGCCTTACAAATATTTAGGAATCACTTGTAAAATCACAGATGACTGTAACCACTGCATCACTTGAATGTGACATAAAACGAGTCAGAGGCAAAGAAACCATTGGCTCACTGCAGCGCGTCACCGCTGCTCCACTCCCCACCGGCCTGGTGCTGTGAGGTCAGACCCTCTGACTGGGGGCAAATGGCTCTGGTCCACTTGAGCCAATGGTTCTTAACACCAGAGGTCACTTGGGGATTGTATCTGGCAGCAGGCGTTTTGAGGAAGCTGTTTTGAGATAGTGCTTGCACCAAAATGACTGTACAAAATGTGGACACATGGTCTCTTATTAGCACATACTGTGCCGAGCAGACACCCGCATTCCTTCCCCTTTCTGTACCTCCTTCCAGCCCGAGCCTGAGCCTCGCCCTGCAAGCAAGCCCCAGCCCTCCCTGAAAAACCTTCCTTCTTGTTTTCAATCTGGTCTCAGCCGTACCTCAAAGTAGGGACTAGAGATGAGGTGAAGCTGTTTGTTTGCTTGCTAAATTACAAAGAAAAAAGCTTTTCCTGTTGTATTTATAATGTAATTAATCTAAGCCATGATGGTCACAGCAAAGCAGCATTCCCACAGTGGTCTTCGGCCGAGACTGGCTGCTCCCAGTAGTCATGGTGTGATGTTTACTAACCCCACTTTGACTGCTGGCTGTCCAGCCAGAACATGTTCAGGTCTATTGGTGAGCTGGGATTCCGTCCTGCGCTGGTGACCTGGGACTGGGGGGCTCCCGTGCCTCTTCAGGTTCAGAGGTGGGGCGGGCCTGTGGCTGTGCTCTGCAGGCGCCTTTCTGAACCACAGTCCTCCCTGCCCTTGTCTGGTGAGCCACAGAGAAGAATGCTCCGTGGAGACTTCACACTGGTTAAAAATCCCATTCTGACCCAAATGTCTGTGGTGCGTTAATTTATTCTACAATTTAAAGAATTCTTTATTAATGAAAGCGAAGCGAAATCCTAATGTGATTGAAAAGGGGAATTGAAAAGGCTCATTCTTCAGGCATTATGAAATGGAAGTTTTGTATATAAATAACTTTATCTATTAGCGAGTAAGTGGCACTTAAGACTGAAATGTCTGCTAGTGATTCATGGGTTTCTGAAGATTGGCCTTGTTTTCTGTGGTCAGTGATCTTTCTTCCCTGTGACTCCACGATTCTAGACAGAAAACAGTTCATCCAACATGATTCAGGATCTTAAAAAGATTCCGCTAAAACGTTTTCTGCCAAATGTTCATCTTCCAACAGCTGCCTTTTTATTTTCAGTGAGAGGTACTTGAAATGAAACCATTGTTCTCTGTGAAAACTGCATGCTAAATAATGTACAGCTACCAGATGATTAAATAGCAAAGGCGTCTGATAATATTAGCACCAACCACAGGTTGTACTTCTGCTGATGCACAAAATTCTGTGTAATTAGTCATTGCACAATATTGTATTTATATCCTTTTTTTTGAGCTGTTAGGCCACAAAATCAGCTGGCAATGGCTGTTATAAAAGGGTTCTCCAAGTTATTTATAATGTTTCTGCTTACAGTTGCCGCTCCACGCTTGGGTCTGGAGCCAGGCAGGTCTACGCTGAAAAGGCAGGCAGGGTGCACTGTGCTCAGTGAATCTCACTGCTCTGAAAGCTGGGGTGGATGGTTCACAGCTGACTGTGCCCACCTTGGCTACAGTGCCCGGTGTATTTGTCTCCACTACCTGACTTCACCATGCATTGGCTGGTTCGTGGCTCGAGTGGGGGCTGGGCCCATAGCAATGGAACAGCCAGGCTTCTGTTAGGAGTAAGCCGGTGTCTGCAGACAGGTGGGAGGGTGCGAGGGCTGAACTGTTGCAAGAGGGCTTCCCACAGGTATGATGTGCTTTACATGCTGGGGAGGCTTCTGTGCCCAAGAATAGATTAGTGATTCTCCAACATGGGACTGGTAGGTAGACAGGCACACGTGGTGGAAGGGCATGGAGAAATCTGTGTGTGTGTGTGTGTGTGTGTGTGTGTGTGTGATTGTGTCTCGTTAGTTCACTCCTTTTTCATTCGGCTGGGGCTGTTGAGAATCTACAGAACACAACAAACTCCCATCCAGCAGTTTCCACAGGCACAGCGCAGTGACCCGATGGCCCTCTCGCCTCCTTTTCTGAGTTGTTCCTCCCTCGTGAACATGAACTCGCTTGGCCCCCAGAGTTCCCGGCTGAGCATGCACGTTTGCTGCTCTCTGTTTCCATCCCTTATGGAGCGTTCCTGAAATAGCACACTGCTCAAGGCAAGCATGCCTTGAGAGTTCAGTGCAATTGTTTGGTTTTCACCAGACTGGTGGGGATATTTTTGGTAGAGTTTCAAGATGACCTCAGGGCCATGGTTTCTGGGATTCCTCTGACTCCCCCAGGGTTCCAGAAATCTTGAGTCCCAGGGATTTTGAAATTCTGTTCTGAATGTCCCCCTTTTGATTCCTCTGAGCTCTTTATTTTCTTTCTTGTGGGAATTCCACAGGAGACTTGCTGTGCCAGCTGCTGAGGGCCATTGAAGGCAGGGGCTGGTTTTAAGGGGAAGAGGACTTCGCCTGTAGGGGGGTCAGGGCTGATGACTGACAGAATGATCTGTTTTGACCAGCCTGGTCACTATCTCACTCAGTTCCACCCCACCCCCACACACCTTTAGACAACGAACTCTTATCACATTCCTCCAAATTAGTAAGCACTCTCAAGTCCATGCCTCCACATCTCCACTGGCACCTCCCTGAACCAGGCCGTCATAACTTCTCGCCCAGTTAATATGGCAGCCTCTGGAGCTTTCTCCCAGCCTCGGTTTTGCTACTTTTGATTCTTTGCCTGGCAGCAAACGTCATCAGTTTAGAAAGCACAATGCTGACCAACTCTATGCCCTGCCCAAGCGCCTCGGCAGTGCCCCACCATCTTGGAGCATCCCCATCACAGCCCTTCCAGCTGACCCACAGGCCGACTGCCTCATCCGTCTCCCCCTCCTCCTTGACGTGCTTGTGTCCAGAGTCTGTCTTATTACATCCGTGGGTCCCCGGGGTTCTGGCGTCTGCTGAGCAGACAGGAAATCGGAACTGAATCCATGAGTGGTGAGGGGAGTTCTTCTGGCTCCCTTTTGCTGTCATTTACCACAGGGCTCTTTTGCATTGCTTAAAGGACCACCTTTGTCTCGTGTCTCTTGGAATGACTATGCAGCTCTGAGAGTAAGGTGATGGACCGTCGGAGGATCTTGACTATGATCACTGGCCGACGAGAACCCTGACTTAGCCTTCTCTTTCTAGCAGCAAGCAGCTGGTGGTTCAGTGGATGGAACAAGGCAGGTGGTTCAAAGCCACAAGGTGCTCTTTGGAAGAAAGAGGAGGCTGTCTGCTCCCATGAGGACTGACAGTCTCAGAAGCCCTAAGGAACAATTCTGTTTGGTCCCATAGGGTCAATCTCAGCCAGAATTGACTCAGAGGGAGTGAGGGGAGGGTGGAGTGGTGGTCTAGCAACGTGGTGGACTTGAGATCTGGGAGAGAAAAAAAAACCCAACAACTCTGCAAAACCCCTTTTTATAATATAACCAGAATTTGTTATATTCTGAAACTTATATTCAGAAACCTCACCACTAGAAGTACATCGAAACAATAGGAAATTATTTTCCCCCCAGGTGCTCCAAGCAATGAGGGACCCAGAAAGCAGAGTGGTAAACCATCAGCTTCTGCCAGAAACCGCTCCAGTCTTGCAAACGCACAGGGGCAGTTCTACCCTGTCCTACAGGGTTGCTTGTGGCAGCATCCACATGATCCTGAGAACAGGGCCCTGGACAGAATGCTTCAGCGCTCAGCTGCTAACAGGAAGGTAAGAGAGGTGGTTCAGGATTACCCCGAGGGGCAGTTCTACTCTGTCCCAGTGAGTCACTGTAAGTCCGAATCGGCTGGATGGCAATGATTTTATTTATCTGTTTTTTGCTATAAGAATTAATAACTAAGACATGATATATGAAGAAAAAAAATAATCTGGAAAGCAACACAGACAGAAGATACACACTATTCAATAGAACTGGGAAATCTCATCTTCTGCAACGCAGGTATCTAACCCTGAACAGTGCGGCCATTTCCCCCCACTCTAAGAGGACGAAAAGGAAGTTTTTATTTTGAAGATACACCAGGAAGGAGGCGCCAGCAGTGAAAACAGACTCTCTGTGGTGTCCTGTCTGAAATCAGAACACAGAGACTATATGCCCTTGGCTTTGAAATGTACACTTGGGGAGTCCCGTCTGTACAGGTGTTTTACATTAGCTCAGGTTTCAGGGTAACCATAGGAACAACCACTGACCAAGAGCAAGCCCACAGAATGGTAAGGTTCTTTAAGGCGTAGGTCAGTCTCAGGACAGCCTTGTTGACTGACTAGAGAAGCAGGAGCTAGTTTTCAATCACTAACAATCAGCCAAATAAGAGAAGACTCTCCACCTTATCTGGACCTTTCAGGTGGCAGCCCAGTCAAGCGGTCTGCCTTTGAGCAATGTAGTGAGTTATAAAAATTCCATGGAGACTGCATTAAGTAAAGCACCTTAGACGAACTGCATTTTGTAAGGGGGCTTTTTCTAACTACATTAGGTAAAACAGCTTGGGGTACAACATGGAGAACAAAGAAGGTCTAACATATCGTTAAGGAGCCTTGGGGCACTAATGGTAAAGTGATCAGTTGCCAACCAAAGGGTTGGTGGGTTGCACCCCAGGAGCAGCTTTGCAGAACAGAAACCCCCATCTACAAAAATGCCCTCTCGGGCAGCTCCAGTAAAACCAACCCAACCACGCGGACAGCAATATAGCTCTAGCAGGGATTCAGGGGGAGAGGAGAAAGAAAAGAGGGCAAGAGCAATAATAAAAGAGAAGATGGGGAACTGGAAACATAGGGAATCCAGGACAGATGATCCCTTCAGGACCAGTGTTGAGAGTGGCGATACCAGGAGGGTGGAGGGAAGATGGGGAAGAGAGGGAGAACCAATTACAAGGATCTACATATAACCTCCTCCCCGGGGGACAGACAACATAAAGTGGGTGAAGAGAGATGTCGGGCAGTGTAAGATGTGACAAAATAATAATAAATTTATAAATGATCAAGGGTTCATGAGAGAGGGGGAAGCGGGGAGGGATGGGGAAAATGAGCTGATACCAAGGGCTCAAATAGGAAGGAAATGTTTTGAGAATGATCATGGCAACAAATGTACAAATGTGCTTAACACAATGGCGGGATGTACAGGTTGTGATAAGAGCTGTACGTGCCCTCAACAAAATCATTAAAAGAAGAGAGAGAGACAAGATGGTAGAGAATTTTCTAGAATGAATGAAAACCAGGAATACTCAGATTCAGGATGCATGAAGAGTCACAGGGAGTACACACAAAACTAAACTGAAACCTGGTGTGGTGGTGACATCATCTGGCATCAGCTTGAATCTATTATGAGTGAAGGGATGGAGTTTAACCTGTCAGTCAGACTGCAGCTTGATGACCTCATCTGGAGGCATGACAGAGATAAATACCTCACTGGAAGCCAGAGACACTCTGCTACATCTCCCTGTGAGATATTCCTGTTGACTAGCCACATGGAGCCAGAGCTCTGGTGCTGGAGGAGCCACATGGAGTCCCACGCCAGATTTGAGGTGCTTCCACCACCACTGGATCCACAAGACTCTCCACCCACTGTTCTGTGATCTTCCTGCATTCGGCATCATTGAATGTGTTGCGTGAGTCTGAAGAGGAACTTTTAGATTGGTATGGGACATATGGGCAAATATTGGGCTTATGGACTTGATCTGGGCTGGGCTGGGATGCTTTCTTAATATATAATTACTCTTTTATATAAAGCTCTTTCTTACACACATGAGTGTCTCCCGGGATCTGTTTCTCTAGTCGACCTAGACTAACACACCCGGAGTCCTTAAAGGAGTAAAATGACAAAGGCCAAGAGAAGGTTTTTGTTTTGGTTTAAACAAAATGACACTGTTCAAATGCATTCCCGAAAACTACGTTCTGATGGAGGCTGAATCTTCACAGCAGTACACGTGTAAAGTCAGAATTGATTCAAGGACAGTGAGTTTGGTTTTGGTGTTTTAGTTTAAACATCTTAAGCAAAGAAGCCACACTATACTTTTAATGTTTTCATTTATATTTCATCTATATCTATATTAGAAATAGCAAAATGTTCAGAACTAGCAAAGCTGGGTAGTGGATCCATAGGAGTTCAAGATGTTTTTAGTAGAACTGAAATATTTTATAATGCAGAAAGGAATGGAGGAAGTGGGAGGAGAGCGGAGGAAAAACACAGGCAATCTGATTGTCTTTGGGGTTCATGGGGGTAAAGTAGATGCAGACTTTCCCTCCCAACTTAATCTAAGCAAGGGGACCCCAGTATGCAGAAGGAGGTGTTAATTATAAGAGCCAGCAGAGGAAAAGCTCTTTCTCAACTGGGCAGAAACCTGCTGTCTAGCAATTGTAGCCCCTGATCTTTCTCCGTGTGCTTTGACCGAGAAAGGAAAACAATGTGAAATTAAGTTTTTTAAATTTTCTCAGGGGAGATGTAATTCATCTAACCTTTGACCCTCTTGGTCTCCAAATCACACAGCCTTTGCAGGAGTTATATGGTGGCGCAGTGTTTGCAAGTTGGGATGTTAACTACAAGGTCAGCAGTTCGAAACCACCACCATTCCACAGGAGAATGATGAGGCTTTCTACTTCCGTAAAGAGTGAAGGCCATGGAAACTCACAGGGGTGGTTGTACCCTGTCCAATAGGGTCGCTGTGTGTTGACATGGACTCAATGGCTATCAGTTTTGGCTTTATATCAAACCCAACCCCAACCACTGCTAACAAGTAGAGAGCAACCGTTATCTGCAGAGGGTTTCCAAGAGGGCACGCCTACAGTGTTTTCAAAGGGAAGTAAGAAGAAAGCAGGGGTGGTTGGCCGCCCCTTGAAGTCCCATTTCACTGCAGGAAATTCATGCCGTTATTCACACAGAGCACACGCCACATACACACACAGTAAGTCTACAAAACACACATACTTTTTACATCAATGTAGACAGATATGCAGTGAGCTGTGAGTCACACATGTCCCTTTGTCCTTTCCTCTCCAACCTCCATCAACAGCAATGGGCAATGAGGGTTGAGGACATACCTCCACCACACTGGGATCTATACTTTGAATTCAGATGTTGCTTTCACATCCTCCTCATTAAGGTCTCCCCAGGAAGCCTGGCCACGCAAGAGAAGCCACTTAGAAGGCATACAGTGTAGTCTTTACTATCGGGCTGTAAATCTCATGGAAACACCGTGATTGCATGCTAGGGAAATGGCCAGGAACAGATCCCAGGCCCTGCGCCCCACTAGCACACCCAGGACAAGCATGCTCCAGGATGGGGAGAAGTAGACCCGAGCGAATGCCATCCTCATCTGAGATGCTGAACACGCTCTCAGACTCTTATGCCCAGGGGTTGGATTCAGCTGGTCCACACTGGGTCGGAAGAACCAACACCTAATTTTTGGTTGAGTTTAGGGAGCCAGTTGTCATCAAGGTTCTCCTAAGGTGGGCAGCCACCCAATGTGGAAATCACAAATTTTACATTTCTTCGTTTTTCTGTATAACAGCATATTCTAAGAGCTTGGAGTAATGTCCACTCAGTCCATAACTGTAGGAAATTAGATGGAACTATGCTTACAACATTTAGTCATTTCATAAAACTTGATATATTCTTGATGAAATATTACATATTTATTCCCCTTCATTTGAAAAATTATTTTAAAAATCATTTTATTGGGGGTTGTACAACTTTTATCACAATCCATCCATCCATCCATCCATTGTGTCAAGCACATTTATACATTTGTTGCCATCATCATTTTCAAACCATTTTATTTCTACTTGAGCCCTGGATATCAGCTCCTCATTTTTGTACCCTCCCCCCACCCTCATGAACACGTGTTAATTTATAAGTTATTTTTTCATGTCTTACACTGACTGATGTCTCCCTTCACTCATTTTTCTATTGCCCATCCCCTATGGAAGGGGTTATATGTTGATCATTGTGATGGACTCCCCCTCTTTCCCCCCAATTTACCCTTACCCTCCTGGTATTGCTATTCTTAATATTGGTTCTGAGGGGTTTATCTGTCCTGGATTCCCCGTGTTTCCAACTCTTATCTGTATCAGTGCACATGCTCTGGTCTAGCCGGATTTGTAAGGTAGAATTGAGGTCATGACAGTAGGGGGGAGGAAGCTTTGAAGAGTTAAAGGAAAGTTGTATGTTTCGTTGGTGCTATACTGTACCCTGACAGGCTCATCTCTTCCTTGTGACCCTTCTGTAAGGGAATGTCCAATTGTCTACAGATGGGCTTTGGGTCTCCAGACCGCATGCATTTGTTACGTCAGTAAACAAACTAGAATGTAAAGAGAAAAAGTGCTAAACAACACGCTGTCATTCGTTTCGGCTTTGTGTTTCGCTCCAAGTTCTCACGAGATGTTAGGAGAAAATGATGCCATTCATGAGCATCTCCAAAGAGCTAAAAATATTATCCAAACAATTGCTGTAAGCTCAGCAGAAGTAGAAAGGGGTTTTTCACAGATGAACATAATGCGTTCAGAGAAGAGAAGTCGCCTGTTTCTAGTCCATCAAACACAGCGACTGTTGTCTCACCGCCCTGCCTCTAAAGGAATGGCTCCTCCTCTGACAGTAAAAAGACACGAAGGATAAAGCAAACAGCTGATGATGCCTGGATAAAAGTGAAGGCTGTATTGCGAGCGAGGATGCCAATCAAGACGCAATATGGAAATATCTGAACAGTTTTATTGCCCTTTTGGTTAGGTATTATTTACTATTTTCTCATGACTAGTTTAAAACTCTTATAACCGAGTTTTGGGTACCTCTTTTTTTTGTTGTTGTTCTTAAGTATTAGCTGTGTGAAAAAATAGACTAGTATCTTACGTTTAAAACGGTCATCAGGGCGGTGAGTCAGCCGACACAAGCCCTCCTTTCACCTGGCGCCGAGTGTCTGTTTCCTGTCTCTTCCAGCAGGCTCTGCCAAGGCCTGGGGACCCTGGAGATCTGGGGACTGCCAGAGAACAAACCAAGCCGTTTTGGAGGAAACCCAGCCAGAGAGCATGCTCCTGAGAAGCGAGGGTGGCAAGCCTTTGGCTCATTGGATTATTTTGGCCGCATCCTCAGGGAAGATTTATCTCTTTCAAAGAGCATCAGGGTTGGGGAAGTAGAGGGTCAGAGAAAATGAAGGCCACTCTCCATGAGGTGGACTCTGATGGAGCAGCGATCCGGAAGGGGGCACAGACCAAGGTCACGCTGGTTCTGCTCAGCAGCAGGTGACTGAGTTGGTGTCAATGGGATGGCACCTAGCAACAAGAGGCTCACAGGAGACTCTGGTCCAGCGGCTCTCAACCTGTGGGTCTCGACCCCTTTGAGGGTCGACCTTTCACAGGGGTCACCTGATTCATAACAGTAGGAAAATGACAGTGATGAAGTAGCGATGAAAATAATTTTATGGTTGAGAGGGCGGGTCACCACCACACTGTATGAAAGGGTCGAGGCATCAGGAAGCTTGAGAACCACTGCTGTAGTCTAAACTGAGGTTAGTTCTGATTCTGCTTGCTCAGATTTTGCTAAATATCAAACGATTGCTCTCTCCTGTAACATTCTACCTGCACCCTTCATGTCCCTCTTCTCTGTTTTCATTGCTCTTATTTTAGTCTCTGGAGATAGTGGGTCTTGAGGCAGAGCCAAAGGCCAAGATGCCCACCAGGTGCCCACCAGATGCCCACCGGGCATGAACACATGCATACCCAGTTCTGACGGTGAGGGAGTACCTGGGAGAAATGGAAAAAACAGCATCATGTTTGGCCCTGGTTCAATGCCTCAAAGTGGAGAGGACATTTCTGGTAAGCAGGTAAATTAGATTTTTCAAGCCCTGGGTTTTCAACAACTCACCTGCAGAATTAAGAAAGATAATTTAAAATATTTAATTCTGCCTGATTAGCTGATAAATGAGGCAATCTGTTGATGCGGAAGTAATGTAATAATAGAATTAATGGGGCCCCCATGGGCATGACAGGTGTCTTGTGTCTTTAGCAATTGTCTTGTCCCCTGTCCTTTCTTTCCAGCCAGTGAGAGTATATATGTCTTCCTTGTCTTTTCCAGCTGCCAGCATCGCAGGGGGTTCATTGGGAGCTTTAGTGACAGCACCCTAAGGTTAAGAGCACCCTGTCACAACCTCATCTGGGCATGCTGCACTCTGTGATGTCCATCACTCTCTGTAATTTAATTTTTTTTCTGGCCTGGACTTTGTATGATTATAGTTAATTTGGGGATATGTTTGAAATGGAAAACTGGGTTAATTACTTTGTTTTCTAATTTTTTCCTTAGAAATATCTAACGTAGAATTTAAGGAGTCCTGCTCGCTAGGAGTTGGAATCGACTCAATGGCAGTGGTATTTTGGTGTGGTGCCGATCCTCTAGGCCCCTGAGATAAGGAGGCTCAGGAAGGTTAAGCGAGGCTCCTGCAGTCACGCAGGCTAGCAGGAACTAGGGCGCTTGCAGTCATTCCGAAGGGCCTGCTATTATCCGAGCACCCTATCAAACACGGGGTGGCCTCCAAACCCTTTGATCTGATACCGAGGATGGGTAGGAGGATTCTAGGCTGAGAAGGAGGCTTTTTTTGTTTGTTTTTTTTTTCCCCCTAAAGAGCTGGTTTTAGCGTGTCATAAAAGAGAAACTGTCAATAGCTTTTACAGTCAGCAAGGGAAAGACAGGGCTTTCTGCTCCTGCGATGTGACAGTGTTGGAAGCCCACAGGGGCAGTTCTCCTGTCCTACAGGGTTGTTATGAGTCGGAATCGACTCAATGGCAGTGAGTCTGGCCTTTTGGTTTTCATAGTTGGCAGTTTAGGCCCCTATTTAAAGCTACTTCCTGCAAAGAGGACTTCGTTACTGTGCTTCAGAATGGTGTTCTTCCTTGGGTTTGGCCATTGGATGACCAAATGGACCAAAGTAATCAAAAACAGATCCTCAAATAAAATGGTGAGCCTGAGTGCTTACAATTACCAGGAGGCAGAAAGAATGATTCAAATGCCCGCCAGCTGCTGCACAAATATACAAAAATGTCCATACAACGGAAAGTTTATTCAGCCACAAGAAGAAAGGAAGTACTGACACATGCGACAATATGGATATGCCTGGAAAACATGCTGCCCCCCAGCTTCTGCTAGCTGCCTATCTTTGGAATTTGGGGGCTTATCGATGCATTTGCCACTTGTGTCTGTCTTCATATCCTGTCTTCTCCATGTCTGTGTAGTTAGTTATAACTCAGAAGTAATTAGGATTAGGACCCACCTTACTTTGGTACAAACTCATTAAAACAACAAATGAAAAACCTATTGTCAAATAAAATCATATTCATAGATTCAGGGCTGGGACTTCAATACATTTTAGTGGGGGATAAACTCCAACCCACAGCATGTCAATTAAAAAATAATAAGGGAAAATGTGTTGTGTCAGATCCTTTCTATTTTATACTTTGAATGGGCCTAATCTTGCTCAGCACATAGCTATTGGCATAGTCAGCTACTGGTCCTGTACATGAAGCTTGAGTTTAATGGTGGTGCTATCTGGTTCTCTCCAGTAACGTACATAGCAAAGGTGATACCTACTTTGCTTAACAGTGGCCGAGGCAAGCTCATACTAAACGCTCCCTTGTGCCTCAGAATGATCCAGAGAACACTAACCGGGTGCTTACCTGTGCTAAGTGAGAGTTCTTTATGTGTGACTGACTGTACTATACTGTACAGCAAGCAATGCCTCTTCAAGATCCGGCAGCTTCTGAAGACCCGGGGAAAATGAACAATTATAGAAGCCTACAGCATGACAAGTGACAAGAAGAGGCAGTGTTGGAATGCCAAGGAGGAGAGACTGAAGGCTAGGCAGACTGCCACCAGTCAAGAGGCAGAATGGTAATAATGGTGGGGAGTCCGTGGGTGTTGGAGTTGGGCCAACAGATCTAGAATTCATTCCTGGCTCTGTCAACAAACCTGCTGTATGACTCTGGGCAGTTACCTCTGGAAGTCTTACTTTTGTCCCTCTCTGAAACAAGCCCAACCCCCATATGGCAGCGTCGCCCTCAGGTTATGAGCTAATGCACAGAGTCCAGCACAATGCCTGGCACGGTCATGCCCAGCTTTTATCACTGGCCCAAGGAGTCCTTATGTCCCCACGAATCTGTAAGAAACAAAGAGTCTCAGAGGTGGAAGGGACCTCAGAAATCACCACCTCCAGCCAGATCCTGTTCAGGTGGTCCAAACCTAATGAGCCATTTTTCCAAAGCAGCACAACGAATTAATTGCTACATCAGGATTCAAACTCAGGATTTCCTCTGTGCCAGGCACCAGTGATGAGCATTGACTAGGTGCGAAATCTTCAGGATCATTTTGGCAGAAAGGTAATTCAAGGCGAAACTTTCAGTATGCTTCACGGGGCTGCAGGGTTTCTGCGTTTCCCACAGTGACTTCAGGTTGCTTCCTTCCTCGCTGTGTTCCAGCCACTCTGAGTGACTCCACCCACGGCTGTTCCACGTGGAAGACACACGACCCACGAAGCACGTGATGCGTCACGTCCGTCTGTAACCAGGTCGCACCTACTACTGCTTGCTTCCACTTCCGGCCCTAAGACGTCCCCAGATGCACCAATGACCCAAGAAATGTGGCGAAAGTCGCAGCTCAGATGGCTCGATTGCTATGAATTGTGAGAATGAGGCTGACGAGTTGAACTGAGATGTGTCAGCTGACTCCTTCGGAAAGAACACTTGAACACGAGAAACGTTTCTCTGAAGATCTGCTGTGCGTTTGGGTGATGGACAGAAACGGTACAGTGTTGACATTTATTCTGATATTTTCAAGGGAAACTGTGTGAAATAACATATTTTGGAGGAAAAATGTTATCTTTAGAAAGACTGAAATTAAGAAAAAACCAAAACGTGTCATAAACACGTAGCAAAATATCCAGACGTAAGGAGGTTTCAGTGCGCTGCATATCAATGTACTGTAGACCTGTTTCTTTGACATCAGGAATCCACTCGGAAGTCACTCCATGTTCAAGGCCTACTTACCCTAGTTACGTAGACCTTCTAGAATTCTTGAGAAGGTCTCCATGAGACCAAGATCAAACGATGGCAAATTACCGGCCACCTTTAGGTTGGACGGTGCCCTGGCTTCCAGGACGTCCTTTGAGGAACGGTATCACCTATTTTATCGGCTAAAAAGTTTATCAGCTTTGTAAGCAATGCAGTTTTCAAAGTGATAAGTGGAAACACAGGCTTATAAAAAATTCAAACAATTCAGAATAAAGAGCAGAACAGAGCAACTGCTCTCATCTCCCTTTGCCCTCATTGCCTTCTGCTTCCCGTGAGTAACTGCCATGACAGGGCTTAAACTACCGTGACACTCTTACTACATGCCTTCCATTACAGCAGTGAGCCTAGAGTCACATGCTCATAAATGTGCCATAGGACTGTCAGTTGACCTTTCCTCTATGCACACCTGTCCAGCCAATGCTTGCTTTTCACACAGAAATGTTGAAATAAATGTTCTCTTACCAATTTTTAAAAAAGGTAAGCACTTAAAAATACAAAGTAGGCGCATTTGTAGGATGTAGGGCACATGAAAAGGAAAGCACATTTTAAAAGGTGATCCTGCCATCCTGCCCTCGGGAAACATCATGTGAGTTCGCACCCCCCCCCCCCCCCCAGAAGGCTCTGAGAACATGTACTTCTTTGCTTGGACTTTGGGGTCATCATGCTCCTGTGTTTGCTGACCTGAAGGGCCACAAAGCGGATCTCGCCCTTGTTTCGGTTTGCAGTATTCTTTTTAAAAAAAATATCATTTTTCAATTTGTAATATTCTTGCTTTCCACTGACATTCAGCATTGTCTCGTGTCTTTCTCCTTGGACTTTTCTTCTTCAGTGAATTAACTGCCTATTCACATTGTTCTAGAGAATTGTTTGATTTTCTTTTTCTTTCGGAATAGCTGGAGTGCCTCACATATTATACAGAATAATCCACTGCTGTTGTAAATATTCAAATTTGCTGTTAATGGGTATTCAAAAGTGTATGTGCACAGAAAAATAAAATCTGGAAGCATTTACATCAAAAGGTGAATAGCGGTTACAGTGAGGTGGCAAGGTCATGGGGACGTGATCTTTCAGAGCTGTTTGCGTGCGCCCCCTCCCCAGTAAATGGACTAGTGGGGTGAAGGTACTTTGATGAGTGGGAGTATGAAAGGGCAACCTTCATTAAGGTACAAATGTGAAGGATGAAACATTCATGAGATAATAATTGATAATGGCTGTTAAAATGTAGTCTTATTACTTTCTCGTCACCTCTTCTATACCCCAGGCAAGACTCTCCTCCCATCCATTTCCTTTCAGCATCCAAGATCCTACCAATGTTTATACACAGTATTGTACTCTCTCCCAGCCTCGGACAGGGAGATGTGACTCCACCAGGGGAGGCTGCTGATGAAGGCAGTGAGTCACCAGCTAGCCCCAGCACTCCCCTCATTCTACTCATTGCTTCCACACAAACTTTAACAGGAGCTCTGGTGGCATAGTAGTTTATGTGCTGGGGGCTGCAAACGACAAGGTCAGCAGTTCGAAACCAGCAGCAGCTCCACACAACGAGAGAGGAGGGTTTCTACTCCTGTAAAGAGCTGGAGACTTGGACACTCGCAGGGGCAGTTCTAGTCTTCTTACAGGCTCACGGTGAGTCAGGATCGACTCAGTGGCACTGAGTGGAGCTCTACTTCCCACTGGCGCCATCTCTGACGCAGGATAGAGCCTCAAGCCCTGAAGGAGACTCATGGTGCAGTGGCTGTGCCGTGGGCTTTCTGCTCCGGCGAGGGTTTACAGCTTCAGAAACCCAGAGGGCCGGTTCTCATCTGCCCAACAGGGTCGCCATGAGCTGGCATGGGCTGGATGATGGTGAGTTCAGTTTGGCTGGTTTTCTTTCAAGCCCCAAGTTGTATCTTGGGCCATCCATGTGGGTGCCCAGTGCCTCACCGGCAAATATGAATGCTGTAGGTCTCCAATATAATGGACAATGAGGAAGAGGAATAAAGAGATGGGTGAGATGCATTCGCTAGGCCCCTTGCTTTTGTTTACGCTCATCTTACTCACGTGACCTGACTACGATGACTTATTACAAAGTGAATGACTCTCCAAGAGACAGCGTTAGCCTGTGGGCTGGGAAGTCTGAAAAAAATGAGAGGGTTGCTATAGATTCTAGGACTACACCATTTATGGGTGAGAGAGGTGATTTATATATCAAGAGTTTTCTAGAGCTTATAGCCAAGGATGATTAAGGCTATACCATATCGCAGTAGCACCAACATCTTAGCGTATGTCAGTGTGTAAATGTGTGCATCTCTAACTTTTGGAGAGTTTATTCAGCCATCCTGAACACAGAAGGCAAAAGGCCCCAACCTTCAGATTGGAAGGAACAGACTGAAGACTGGAGCGCCTTGTCATTTTGAGGCTGAAATTCAGATAACATATAGAAACGGGGAAAGAGACACATCTGTCACGTCTTCCAAACTGAGCTGAGGACATCTGCAGCTACTGCCACTATTTCACGCTGGTACAACGGGAAAAACGCTTGTAAAAATAGAAATGATATATTCAACTATTAGCAGTGCAGAGAAACGGAATATAGCAGTCTTTAAGGAGTACTGACGGAGCATGGGACCTGGTTTCTTCTAGGGTAGGCGATCTGTCCCACATGGACAATGTACCATCTAATGGTGTCTCCTCCACCCCGTTCATCCCAGCCTCCTGCATGGATTCGGAGGAGGAGATAAGTGAGAAACTTAGAAACCACCGGAGAACACATAATAACCTCTTTACAGAAATGTGAAGGGGCCCATCTTGTTCAGAGGAAAATACCTCTCTGGGAGTTTCTCACCTCACTTTATGAATTATCCCCCACCCACAGACCTACACACGATGACCACTTGCCTGCAGAATAGGCAGAGAGAGGGAAGGATGGCACAATACTGGCAGTCAAAAAGACGGGAGATTATCCCTAACCAAGCCCATGCCACTAAGTAGATCTGACTCGTAGCGACTTTGTAGGACGGAGTGAAACTGCCCCTCTGGAGTTTCCAAGGCTGTGATCCTGATGGAAGCAGGCTGCCTCAACTTGCTCCCACAGAGCAGCTGGTAGGCTTCAACCCCTGACCTTTCAGTTAGCACCTCACTTTAACCATTGTGCCACCAGGCTTCCTTGGTAGAGAGCCAGCAAGTCATGACACCTGCTTCTTGTTGGAGCCCCGTGAGTCGGCAGTGAGTTGGTGTGGGTTTCGTTTCTTCTCAGTGTCACTCGGCTCCACCGGGAGCAAAAGGTTGAGCGTCCACCCCGCAGATGCAGCAGCCTTACTCTGCGGTACAGACTCTATCACAGGACCTGCTCTGATCTAGTAATATACCTACAGGCACCCTTTTGTTGCTGCTGCTGCTGCTCTAGTTTAGATCATATTTATACACACACACACACACATACTTAATTACCATATATACTTGTGCATAAGCCGAGTTTTTCAGCACATTTTTAAAATGCAGTTTCTGTGGTAAAATTAGGTGCCTTGGCTGATATTCGTTTTGACTTATACTCAAGTTTATGGGGTAAGTGTAATTAATATATAGATAGATAAAATTTGCCCTTTAGAAGTGTGCAATTCAGTGGATTTTAGACTATTCGCAAGGTTTGCCCCCCACCCTACAGAAAGTTGTTAGCAGTTGCTCCCCCATTCTCCCCCCGCCCCATCTCTGGCAACCACTAGTCTACATTCTGCGTCTATGATTTTGACACTTCATATGAATGGGATCATACAATACACAGGCTTTTGTTCTGGTTTCTTACTCTTAGCACAGTGTTTCCCCAATGCGCCCATCTTGTATCGGCCCTGCATTCCTTTTTCATGGCTGAAGAGTGTTCCATTGTGTCCACAGGCCACCTTTTGTTGATCCATTCATCCCTTGATGAATTCAAGTCGTGTGCACTTTCTGGCAAGGAGCCCTGGTGGCGCAGTGGTCACACCTTGGGCTGCTACTGGAAAGATCAGCAGTTCAAAGCCACCAGCCACCCTGTGGGAGAAAGACTGGGCTGCTCCTCCATCCAGAATTACAGCTCTGTAAACTCACATGGAGAGTTCGACCCTGACCTGTGGGTTGCTATGCGTCAGCCTCAACAAGGTGGCAGTTCCTGCTTTTGGCTATGCTGAATAATGGTGCTATGGATATTATAGTGTGCACAGTTTTGCTTTCATTTTTCTTGGGCATATACCTAGCAGTGGAATTACTGGACCACACAGTATCATTAGGGTTAACTTTTTTGAACAACTATCAGACTGTGACAATTTTCCATTCCCACCAGCAGTTTATGAAGGTTCCATTTCTCCACACCATTGTCCATACTTATGGAGGGAGGTGTAGCAGGTAACACTGCAGGGTCAGCAGTTTGAACCCACCAGCTGGTCCTCAGGAGGGTGATGAGGCTGTCTGGAGCCATCAAGAAATTCTTCTTTTTTCAGTTTGATTGGCACATAATCCACATCATACAACTCAATCATTCAGTCATGTCAAGAATTGGACAATCATCACCACAATCAATTTCAGAACATTTTCTTTCTTCCCCCTCCCATGATTAAATCACCTTTAAAAAAATCACCTTTAAAATGGGTTGTGTAATCACATTCAGTTCTAGAGCTCCCTCCCCCTCCTGCCTTCATTGTTTACTCCTGAAATCTCCTCACCCTCCCCATTTCCCCCTAGCGATAAAGATTTATAGTCTCGGAAACACAGAGGGGATTTCTGCTCTGCCTGTCGGGTCACGGCGTCAGGGTAAATTCAATGGAAGTGATTTGAAACAATTACGATAGCCACTGGATTCCATGTGAGAGGATCTGGGTGGCACAGTGGGTTGAAGGTTGTACTGCTAACCACGAGGCAGGCAGTTCGAACCCACTAGCTGTGATAAGGGAGGAGATTTGGCTGTCTGTCCCGCAAGCTTTAGAGCCTCTGCAATGCTAACGGGTAGTTCCACTTTGCCTGTACGGATGCGATGGGCCACAATCCCCTCTAAGGCAGTGGGTTACTAGATGCGAAATGCGACTCAGTGTGTACTGTTGCTTTTTAAGAAAGAAAAGTCATCGATCTACACAGTTAAAAAAAATAAGAATTAAAATTAAAATCTCCCATCCCTCCTCACTTTCATTTGTCCACGAGGCAAATACTTTACTATTTTAGTGGTTTCTCCTGGTATGTCTATGGCTAATGATATGCTTCCAGTATTTCATGATCAGTTTTAGATATTATCTTTTGCTATCCAATTATGGAAGGTGAGCATTTATTTCTCTCCCCCGTGCTCAGGAACACACACACAAATTCCCATTCTGGCTAAATGGGCCATGGGACTGCTGTGACACTAGCCTCGTAAGCACACGCTGCGCACACACTGTGTTTACTTAATCATGCTTTAGTCCCTTGGATTGCAGAGACTAGAAGAAAACAGTGTACGTCTTTAGTTTTCTACAATTTCTAGTTCATGCTCAAGTTCCTTAAGCAAACGGGAGCTCCCTGGCGGTCACACCCTGGATCATCTGCTGGCGCTTTCTGTGTGTTTGTCTCTCCTGCATCGGAGGTGTTCTCCCTGCAGCCCTCCGCTGGCCTCCTCCACTCCCGCTGGATTGGTCGTGCACTTGCAGCGATATTGACCTGCAGTTCCCTTCATCGGTCACCAAATTTTTACCCAGGTTGTGGTACCTGTTCCCTGGATCCCGTATCTTCCTTTTTCTTAGTTCTAGCCCTTAGTTTACAGTATCATACCCTCCAGCAGCCTCTTAATTTCTTTCATATTTCTCTACATTGCCTTCATTTGCTTTAAAGTGATCTAGTGGACAACTTTAATTCTCTATCATCTTCTTTTTCTTTTTTAAAGTTATTTTTAAAAAGTTATTTTCTTTGTGGTTTCCCTGGGGATTATAATTATTACCTTACCTCCTAAGTATCTAATTGAGTTTATACCAAACAACAAGAAAGGTGTGTCTCAGGATTGTATCCTCTCACTTTACCTATTCAATCTGTATGCTGAGTAATTCATCAAAGAAGAAGGATTATTTAAAGAGGAATGGGACATCAGGATTGGAAGAAGGTTTAATAGCAACCTTCAATATGCAAATAACACAACTTCTGCTTGCTTAAGTGAGGAAGCTGTGAAGCACTTGATGATGGAGGTCAAAGATTGCAGCCTTCAGTATGGACGACAACTCAGGGTAAAGGAGACAAGATCATTATAACAGCTGGACCAGTAGGTCACAGTGTGACAAATGGAGAAAAAAGAAGGAAGTTGCCAAGGAATTCATCTTCCTTGGATTCACAATCACTACTCATGGAGGCAGCAGTCAAGAGATACAACGGCTCATTGCATTGGGTAAGTCGGCTGTACATGACGTCTTGAAAGTGTTACAACGTAAGCACTAACTTGCACTTGACCGTGGTATTTTCAATCACCTCATATGCATATGAAAGTTAGACAGTGAATAGGAAGACTGAAAAAAAAATACATGCTTTTGGATCACAGTACTGGAGAAGGAGAAATAAGTGTCATGGACCACAAAAGGAACAAACAAATCTGTCTTGCAAGCAGTAAAATCAGAATGTTTCTTAGGGGCAAGGATGGTGAGACTTGATCTCATGCACTTTGGGTATGTTGTCAGGAGAGACGAGTCCCTAGAGAAGGATATCACTCTTGGTAAAGAGGAGGGGCAATGGAAAAAGAGGCTGACTCTCGGCAAGATGGATTGACATGGTGACTGCAACAATGGGTTCAAACATAAGAAACATTGTGCAGGACCAGGCAGTATTTTGTTCTGTTACACATAAGTTGGAACCCATTCAATACCTAACCACAACAAGAGCAATTTAAAAAGCACACAAAAACTTTGCTCCTTGGTTGAACCCCCAAGGGTTGCTCTTAACATCCTTCAGGACTGCAAAACCCATGTGTTAGAATAATCAACCATCTCATAAAAGGGGCATTTATTCAAAACAAAGTGCAGAGGGTGAGGAAAGGAGATGGGATAGAAGCAGAAACCACAGGAAGGAAGTGTGATAAGTGATGGTATATTGAGTGGATGGCAATGGAAGAGTTGGAACATAATGTATATGAGTGGTTGAATGTAAAACTAATGATATGCTCTATAAACCATCTAATTTACAAGATAAAACTATGAAAGCAAAACAGAAAATAATAGCTTTGCTCCTTAGTGAGCAAACTACGTCATGGGCAGGGAACAATTAAGGAATTAAAATCAACAACAAGAATGTAGAGATCCTGGAGGTGTTGGAGCAACAGCACTCTAGCTGAGAGGAATCTCTAAGAGGTGGAAGTAGGTTTGAGCATAATGGTGAGGCAAAAGGAAGGTGAAAGGAAACAAAGGAACGATCTAGGAAGCAAAACTATGGATAGAGGTATAAGTATAGGTGTGTACATATGTTCATACATTAATTCATAAAAATAGAGGTATTGGCCTCGGTACGTATTTGGCAATACACTGAGGTTCTGGATGAACTTTGGTCCTCTCATGCCCTCCTTCAATGCAAGAACACTTTGTTCTAAAAACCTGGCATTATGTGATGCTCATGGTTCCAGCACAATCACTGAAGACAAAATGGGTGCATAAGCAAATGTGGTGAAGAAAGCAGATGGTGCCTGGCTATATAAAAAAATATAGTGTCTGGGGTCTTAAGGGCTTGAAGTTAAACAAGTGGCCATCTAGCAGAGAAGCAACAAGCCCACATGGAAGAAGCACACCAGCTTATGTGATCATGAGGTGTTTTGCCAGGACCAGGTAGCAGGCATCAGAAAACTCCCAAACAAGCAAACAAACAAACAAAAAAACATTATTGAGAAAGAGGGGGGTTGAGCAGAGACCCAAAGCCCATCTGTAGACAATGGGACCCCTCACAGAGGTGTCACAGGAAAGGGATGAGTCAATCAGGGTACAGTAAAGCACTGATGAAACACACAATCACACAATACTCCATTGGTTCCTTGAGGCTTCCTCACCCACCCATCCCCATCATGGCCCTAGTACTGCCTTTCACTGCAGGCTAGACTGGAGCATGGGCACAGGTACAGACAAGACACAAGAGCTCACGACACATGGAATCTAGAAACAGGAATAGCAGTAGTGACACCAGGAGGGCGGGGCAAGGTGTGTAGAGGAAGGGAGGAAGGGGGAACCAATTGCCATGATCAACACATAACTGCAGCACCCTCCCCCCTCCCCCATCTCCCTGGGGATGAACAACAGAAACTGCGGGGGGAAGGGAGACAGCGGTCAGTGTAAAATATGAAAATAATAATTTATAATTTATCAAGGGGCCACAAACAGGGGGGGGGGAAGAGGAGCTGACACCAAGGGCTCAATAGAAAATAAATGCCTAGAAAATAACGATGGCAACATATGTACAAATATGCCTGATACAATTGATGTATTGATTGTTACAAGAGCTGTAAGAGCCCTCAATAACATATTTTAAAAAAAAGTTTGCTCCTATGTAAGTTCATGACCCCATCCTCTCCTTTTAGTGTTGTAGATTAATACCTTTTTACAATTTGCTTATCAACACAGATTTATAATAATTAATTTATGCAGGTGTTTTTAAACAAGATAGGTGAGAAATAGTTAAAAACGATATAATTATGTATTTCCTTTTAGGATGCTCTTTATTTCTTCGTGTGGTATTCATGTTATTGTTTACAGTCCTTTCATTTTAACCAAAGGGATTTCCTTCAGTACTTTTTGCAGGGAAGGTTTGCTAGTGACAAAGTTTTTGTTTATCTGGAAATGTCTTAATTTCTGCTTCTCTTTTGGAAGCAGTGCTGGATATAGAAGTGTTGGTTGGCAGTTTTTCCTTTAGCATTTTGAATGTACCATTCCATTACCTTCTGCCTTGCATAGTTTCTGGTGAGAAAACAGCTGTCAAGCTTCTTTTTCTTTTGTATGTGATGTGCTACTTCCTTTCAAGATTTTTTTTTGACAGTTTGATTATGATGTGTCTAGGTGAAAATAGCTTTGAGTTTATCCTACTTGGAATTTGTGGGATATCCTGGATCTTTAAATGGTTTCCCTCAAATTTGGTAGGTTTTTTAATATTATGTTTTCCAACTATTCATTCTGTAACCTTCTCTCTTCTCTCCCTCTGAATTCCCATTATGCATACGTTGCTATGTTTGATGGTGTCCCACAGATCTCTGAGTTTTGTTTATTTTTTTAAAAGAAAATTTTAATTCTTTTTGTTTCCCAGACTAGGTAGGTCTCAATGGATCTATTGTCATATTTGCTGCTGCTTCTTCCACTAGCTCATTGTTGCAGCTGAATACCTCCAGTATATTTTACATTTCAGCTGTGGTACTGTTCAAGTTAAGAATTCCTTTTTGGAAAAAAAAAAAGAATTCCTTCTTGGTTATTTTTGAAAAATAATTTCTATCTCCTTATTGATAGTCTCTACTTGATGAAACATCCCTATATTTTAGACTCTTTAGGCATGATTTCTTCTAGTTCTTTTAATGCATCATATATACTTGCTGACCCAATAGCAAGAGGTTTGGCATTTGTTGTAACCAGAGCTTGCTGCTTTTCATTCTACATGGTAAACTTGTAGACAAGGCTATTACTTTGTTGCCTAGAATTTCATCCCTAGGCTAGCAGAGATTTTATTTGTCTAACACCTTGATAGGTGTTCAATCAATATTTACAGATTGGATGAATGAACAAATGAATAAAAGT
This sequence comes from Tenrec ecaudatus, assembly GCF_050624435.1. NCBI lineage: Eukaryota > Metazoa > Chordata > Mammalia > Afrosoricida > Tenrecidae > Tenrec > Tenrec ecaudatus. The sequence continues at coordinate 18,773,702 of NC_134546.1, forward strand.
AATGCAGGTGTCATTCACAGGTATTCTAATCTTATGGGTCCAGAAACCGGAGAGAAGTTCTATTAGTGACTTGTATCAGGTCTCACTGTGGGTTAGGGAGAGATTAAGATTTAGGTCCTTTGTCTGGCTGGTCTTCTCGTCTACCACTGTCATGCCCTTAATAATGATTTCCAATGGCCAAAAATGATACTGATATCAGCAGGCTTACCGTGGTATCCACAGCCTTGACCTTCTCTGTGGCAATGTGCTTTGGGGCAGGCTCTGTTTGTGACAGCATCACACATCCTTCAGCACCCAGAGTGATGATGACGACCTGGCATCCCCTTTCCATCAGCACCTGTGCAGCCTTCCCAGCATCCGCAGGGCTGCCAACCGTGAGGCCAGTTAGAATCTCAGCCTGGAATGCACAAATGTGAACGCAGCAACCTGAATCCACTTCCAGATTGGATTTGTTTTCCTAGAAAATATCTCCCTTCTTTTTCATAACAACCAATATTGTGACACGTTATAATGGATCCTGGGTCAGGAAAATAGACAAAACAAGACAAAAACAATATAAACTAGCTATAAAAATATGCTTGGGACAACTGGAGAAGACATCGTAGCCTGGATATTACATAATAGTGTTAAATTGCTGATAATTTTCTTAGGTGTGATAATGGTCTCGCTTAACAGATGCATGCTAATGTACCTAGGGGTGAAGTACCATGTTGCCTGCAACTTACTATCAAATTATTTGATGAAAACAAACTAAAAACACAGTGACGGGGCGGGGGGAGAACAGACATAGTACAATGTTAATAATGAGATGCAGGTATATTAGTGCTCATCTTATTGCTCTTTCAGTTTTTCTACGCCTGTGGTGATCTTCATAATAAAGAGTTAGGGGAGAACATAGAGAGTTCCCAGAAAAGAAGAGAGGGATACAGGAACGGAGAAGGGGAGAGGCCCCTGCCAGTGACTTGGGCAGACATGTTACCTGTAAATATTGGCACCTACGAAACTAGCCTCCCTTGAGGCATGATGCCTCACTCATGTTACTAGTTCTAGGTTCCTGCGTCCAGACACCACCAGCTCCTCTTGTTTGTTCCTGCTGGAGAGGACGGAAGCAGCATAGAAGGAGCACCGATCGGGAGCAGGAAATCAATGCCCTGGTCTTTAAAGGACGTCTGCTACTCTGTGACCTTGCCCAAATCACTTAAAAACCTGATTTTAAAACAAGGTTTATAACCTGTGCCATCCTCAAAATTGTTACGTTTAAACCCATGATCTCTCTCCTGAGGGCCTTTACCAACCATCGTGTCTTTTCCACGGACTGGTCTCTCCCGAGAACACGTCCAAAGTACGTGAGATGAAGTCTCACTGTCCTCGCTTCTAGGGAGCATCTGGCTGGACTTCTGAGACAGATTTGTTTGTTTTTCTGGCAGCCCATGATACATTCAACAATCTTCGCCAGCACCAGAATTCAAATGTTTACATTTGTCTCCAGTCTTGTTCATTGTTTGTCACACACATATAAGACAATTGAGAATACCATGGCTTGGGTCAGGTGCACCCTAGTCCTCAAAGTAACATCCTTGCTTTAGCAAGATAGCTACTTAATTTTTTTTTCTACTAACAATAATATTCCAGACTGCAAACACCTACAATTTCCCCCATTTTTTCCCCTTTGCAACCAATGATGCAATGATGCAGCATTCTTGGGCCTGTCTCCCCATGCTCATTCATGAGTGTTACACTAGCACATACAGTTACCACGTATAGTACACCTAGCGAAGGAAATGCAACTGATCATCAAATGGTTCTCCCGAGTGTTTGAATTGATTTAGTACTCCTGTGGCTTGTTAGGAGAATTCCCATTTTTCTCCACCTAACAAGGCCTACAGTCACACAGACCCTCCATCTTCTTTTCTCACAAAACGAGAACCATAGCACTTTGACTACCTGCGAACATCTTATGATTATTGTCTCGAGTTTCAGTTTTAGTTTTTATAAAACACAAAATTTAGTTATAATATTTTCAGCTAAAAAACCCAAACCCAAACCACACTTGTAACTGTTGAGTTGATTCTGGCTCCTATTGACCCCACAGGGCAGAGCAGACGTGGCCCCAGGGTTCCTAAGGCTGTGATCTTTATGGAGGCAGATTTCCATATCCTTCCCCAACTGAGTGGCTGGTGGATTCGAACAGCTAACCTGAGGTTAGCAGTTGAGTGCCTGATCCTCACACAACCACGGTTTCCTTTTAAGCTAATAGTTTATCAAATTCCCCAACACGCACATTTTGTCAACTTCCCATGCATAACATTTTTCTTGTATCCAATGCCTTCCATTCTGATTCCCTTGTTTCTGAAGTACAACCATTAATAGGCAAATGAAGATCAGTGAGTAGAAAACGTTGAGAGCCTGAAGATGTCTTTGTCTTACTCCATGAGTTTAGCTGGACATGGAATTCTAAGTTGACTACGCACTGCCCACTGCTTTTTAACATTTGCAGTTGTTAAAGGGAACCCTGGCAGTTACGAGTTGGTCTGTGACTTGAGGTCCATAGTTCAAAACCACTAGCTACTCTTCTGGAGAAAGAGGGGCTGTCTCCTCCCAGAGACAATCTGTTCTTGCAAGCTCAGCGAGGCAGTTCTACCCTGTCCCAGAGAGTCACTCTGAGTCAGCATCGACTCCGTGACAGCGAGTGAACGTTAATGCTGACTCTGCTGTCAGCTTAAAAGTCATTTCTTGATAAGTAATCTGACTTTTTCTCTACTAGTTTAAAAGTACTTAACTGTTGATCCTTGATCTGTGCGGCTCCACTGAAAGGTGCATAAAAAGAGGTGTGTATCTACGTCACAGGGCAGGGTTAATACACGGATCCAGGGCTCGTGCCTCTCAATTCCAGAAGACACCTGGCACTTTCCCCTCTACTACTGCTTTCCTTTGTCCCCTCCATGCTCTGCTTCCTTCAATATGTGTGTGTATTGAAGTATCTTGGACTGGCCTCTATCCCTCATTTTTCTTTACTATTTAGAAGCACATTCTTTTGGTCACACATCCTAGGTGAACTGATCTCTTGCTAATTACACATTAAGAAATGACTGCATAACACGGATGTAACACTCTGCATAGACAGTCACTGGGGAGACACTAGTGAGGGCTGTCCTTACCCTCACAGGGCCTGTAATTTACTGAAGAACACAGAAACCTTGAACTCATAATTTGAGTGTTTGAACAGCTGAGAGTATCTGAAGACCAAGCGGAGGGCACTGGAGATAGATAGAAAGGAAATGTAAGCTGGTTGACAGCTTTTACTCGAACCTCTTATTGTGAAATTGTCTAGGACTCTTGTCTAGGACCATGTCTGGCCACAATGGTTGTTTAAAAATATTGTACAGCCTATTATGGTTTGTGAAAATTATGCTTCTTAAACAGCAGTCTTTTTTGTATTTTCTACGTCCTATGGCATGAAATTATCTGAAAGGAGTAGTAAAGAATTGTCATTCAGCCTTAGAACCAAGGGGAAAATGAAAGACCAGAGGTCATGAGGTTACCTTTGCCTCTCTGATGGTGCACATGACAATGTCTTTCGTGTATCCTATGTCTAAGACCGAGGAGGAGCTCAAGCCTAGTACCAGCTAGCCTATCAAATAGAAGCAATACTGAAACTCCTAAAATATTTTAGAACAGGTAGTGGAATATCGATAGTTTATGCAGACGGGCACACGATGGTCCTTGTGGGCCGTGAGGGTGTCTCCCTAATGAAGTGGCCCTCAGGTCTTTCCCACGGTGTGCTAGATAGAACGTAGGCCTGTCCACCAGGCCTGTCCCAGGTCTTTGTAACACAAGGGCCACATACTAATGAGGGCTGCTACCTGAAACACAGGCTGCCAATTACATTCGAATTTCAGAAAAACAACAAACAAGTTTCTAGGATACTTAGCATATAGTTCATTGTCTGAAATTCTCATTTAACCTAGGCTCTATGTTTTTCATTTGCTGAGTCTGGCAACCTAACCCGAGTTAGTCCACAGAATGTGGGCGAATGAGAAGAGAGAGCATCTATGACGTGAGGGCAGCCGAGAGACTAAAATTAACCCAAGCATTAATCAGGGTCAGATTATGGGGTGACTCAGAAAATGCTTTTGTCTTCTCCCTAGGACTCTAGGACTTGCTTATTTCCTCTTCTGTATACCCGAGTATATGGGGGGGCTGGGGGGGATTGTCCTCACTGTGGCCAGTCATTCCCATGTGATCAACCTGCGGTGGTGAGTCCTGCCTCTTGGCTTTGTCTGCTCACACAGAGTGTCATGCCCCCTCCCCTCCTTACCTCACTTTCATTGCAGCAGAACACATCGGAGAGGGTGAAGAACTGGGGGTCCAAGTCGGCAAGGGCCGGAGCTGGGTTGAACAAGGTTTTCACTGCAAAGGGATGGGAAAGGGGTCATCAGATCAGAGTGCCTCTGCAGCCACTCAGGAGAGGAAATCCCCAGATGGGATCGTTTTTGTCATTTGCCCCACTCGAGTCAAAATCAAATTAGTGACAGATGTTGGACTGTCTGACATTCCTATGTCCACCCAGCCTACGTGCCCATTCGCTCTGATGGAATGGTTTGACTGCTCATGATACAGCACCTCAGCGCCCAGGGCAAGCAGCGGTATGGACAGCCAAGGTGATCAGAAGGTGAGGCAAAGGCAACAAAAACATGAAAGAAAAGCAAAATGTGGCGCCATGAAAGGGCCTTGGTGAATGTTCACCGGCGGGGGAGCATTTGTGTGGGTTTTTTCAAGCGCTTAGGTGAAAGGTCAGCTTATACATCCCTTTTCCAGGGAAGGAAAGAGAGGCGATAGAAACAGAACAACAAAAGTCTCAAAATGCCCTTGCTGAGGACTGTAAGAAGTCTGAGTAGGGACATATGCATGCTGTGTGCACCCATGTACGCCTCCTACATGTAATCATAGCTCCTTATGCAAACAGGCACGCTTAAACAACAGCTTACATTCTTGGTTTCGGTCCGCAATTGGAGAACATACAGAAGAGATGGAAAAAGGAGAGGAATGGGGTTAGAGACTGAGTGCTAGCCCAAACAAGGAGGCCACAAGAGAAAGACGATAGAAATAGCAGAGTCGGATAAACACGAATGCCGCAGCCACTATGATGCCGGCGGAAGAAGAGAAGAGGTGGAAAGGGAGGCCCGGAGAAGTGAGGTCTGAGGGCATCCAGTGAGTGGTGCTCGGCTTTAGTCCAGTCCAGGGTTTGGCCCTCTCCAACCCAGGGGTCTCTCCAGGCCAGGACCGCAGCAACACATGGGCCCAATCCCAACTCATAACTTAGAGTGTGCTTTGCAAATGCTCTTTTCAAACGTCTAAAGAAATGACATTTACAGGGCGTTCCCCCTTGGTCAAACATGTGCTCATCCACCAGAGGACTCAGCGAGACTGATGGTTCTTCTTGTCCTGCACCCGGGCCCACTATCTACGTGTGTAGTAGTTCCACATGACTATAGACCCAGAGTAAAACCTTATGGAGTTCCTGTAGGTTCTTCTAGAACAGTGGTCCCCAAACACCGCTGCATACCAGCAGGCTTTGATCGGCTTGTTCAAATGCAATGATTTCTGGAGCTTGCCTCGAACTCACTCAGTCACAATCGTGACAGATTAAGAGAGAATCTGAATTGGACATGTTCTCCAGGTGGCTCTTCTATACCTGTACTGAGTTGGGCATCGATCCATTCCACCTTACTGGGTAGGAGCCAATTAACATAGGCAACTGCCTCCTACTTCAGCCTGGTGAGCCTCTCTTGGCTACTTCTGTACCTTCCTTGGCTTTATTTTAGCATGTTGATGTGGTTCGTGGTTCTTTCTCAGCAATTTATAAGCAAACACCACTCCCACATTCTCACTGTATGCTTCTTTATACAGAATGTCCACCCACAGAAATTCTGTGGTATATTTTTGGCTGGTCAGATTTTTGTACGAGGCTATTCGAAGCTTTAATTAGAAAACACGCAACATCTTTGGGTGAACTGGAAAGCGCTAGATCAATGTCAAGGATTATTACTGCTATTATACTGTCTTTTATGTACAACCTGACACCCCCACCTCGTCTGCCTTTGGTTGGGGTTTATAGCCTGGCAACAGTCTCTCTGATTGGTTCCTGTGCTTCTGTGAGGTCTCTGAGATGCCCATCATGCTTCAAGGTTCCCATTGTCAAGTTCTAGCGAGCCCACGGGCTTCGGGCTTCGTAGGTGCTCAGAACAAATACATTGGGAGAGGGGCAGGGCTGTCAACCAACAGACCAGCAGTTCAACCCCCGCAGCTTCTCTGTGGGAGAAAGAGGCCGTTGTCTGTTTCTGTGCTATTCCCAGCATCTGGAGTGGTTCTGCCCTGTCCTCTAGGGCTGCCAAGCGCCTGGGTCAGCTTGACAGCAGGGCGTCTTTCACTCTCTCCTTAGCATTAAAGTAAAACGCCACTGTTCATTTAGCGTGATCTTCAAATCTGCATTTGAGCCCTGTTTAGAACAAGCTAGCATATAAAACAACATGACAGTTCCACTCTTCTTCTTCTTTTTTTTAATTAAAAGAAAAAAAATTTAGAAAGAAAGAAAAACCTGTAAATAGATCAAGGTCTGATTTTTGATCTCTAGGCGTGTCCTTCAGGCAAGTCCCATGGGGTGCCATGCTCTGGCCCCAGAGTCTGTCCTTTGTACTCCCTCAGGGGCTCCCTGCTCTGCTCCCACGGTTGTTCTGCTGCACGCTTTTAGTGGTTTGCCTCAGTGTCACAGAGTTCTATTCTTCTTGTAAATGTTTCATTTTATTCCAAATATTCTAGGTCTGGAAATTTCTTTCCCAACATAAGACTATAGAAATATACAACCATGCAGACTTTGTATGGATTGTGATAAGAGCTGTACAAGCCCCCCCAAAATAATAATAAAGAAATATACATGTATGCAAAATGATGTAGAATTTAGTACAAGTCCTTTGTGTGTGTGTGTGTGTGTGTGTGTGTGTGTGTGTGTGTAGGTGCTGGGGAACGAACCCAGGGCCTCATATGTGCAAAAGCATGTGCTCTACTACTGAGCTACATCCCCAAGTCATTTTTATAATGTAATAGCGTGAATCTCTTTTTTGGGGGAAATAAAAGTGTAACTGCTATGTATTCTCAGTATTCATACGAAGAGGGTTTCTGTGTTTCTGGGAGGCTGGAAGCTATGTCTGTGGTATTTCAAATACTAGCAGGTCATCCATGGTGGACAGGCTTCAGGGAAGTTTCTAGAGCAGTGGTTCTTAACCTTCCTAATGCCGCGACCCTTTAATACAGTTCTTCATGTTGTGGTGATTTCCCCAACCATAAAATTATTCTTTCAAAAATTATTTTCATAAAATTATTTTCATTGCTACTTCATAACTATAATTTTGCTATTGTTATGAATCAGGTGACCCCTGTAAAGGATCATTCGGCCCATGAAGGGGTCATGGATCACAGGTTGAGAACTGCTATTCTAGACTAACATAGAAAAGGAAGAAGTGATCAAGTCGGTCAGGGGTAAACTGTAGAACACACCATCAAGTGCTCATATGCAAGTTCAAGTTGAAATTGAATAAAACAAAGCATAAAAGTCAAAATATGACCATGAGTGCATTCTTTGTGAGTTTTGAGGCCACCCCAAGAGCAGATCTGTTACACTGGACATGAATGACTGGAGATCAGAGGGATTGTGAGGTAAAAAACAAGAACATTATCTAGGAAGAAGGCAAAAAGTCACTAAAATGACAGGAAACAAAGAACAGACCAAAATGGATATCAGAAGAGACTCTGAAATTTGCTCTTGAACAAAGTAGAGAAACTACAGTGCGGGGAAGAAATGCTAAATAAAGATCAGAAGAGTTCAAGGGGTGGGGCTCAAGAAGACACGGTAAAGTATTCTAATGAAATGAAATGTGCAGGCCCTGGAGTCAGAAAACCAAATGAGAAGCACATATTTAGCATTTCTCAAGCTGGTAGAACTGACCCAAAAAAAAGCCAGTGCTGAACTTGTAATGTTGAGGGATTTCATGGGCAAAATACTGAATGACGCAGAAAGCATCAAGAGAAGATGCAAGGACTGCACAGCCACTCGACCAAAAGGAGTGGCTGACATCCGGACCTATCAGGAACCGGCAGGATTTGAAGGAGGACGCTCGAGCTGCCCTGCAGGTGCTGGTGAAAAAGGCGGCTCTGGGAATGATGGAATACCACTCGCAGTGTTCCATCAAACGGCTGCTGACACCAGGAGTCTCTGCCAAGGAGTCTAGCTGTGGGCCGACTACCTGGCCAGGTAACTAGACGAGCTCCATACCTGTGCCCTTTCCAGAAAAGGTGATCGAACAGAAGGCAGAAATCACTGAATCATATCGTTCATATGACAATGCAAGCAGCATTGTTCTAAAGATAATCCAAACAACAGATGTCAATGGACAGGGAATTGCCAGAAGGTCAAGCCAGGATCAGAAGAGGGCAGATTATAACACTGCTGGTGTTCGATGGATCGTGGCTGAAAAAAGAGAACACCAGAAACTATACAGAGGCGACTGACTGTGTAGATCATAAAATATTGCACACATCTCAAAAAGTGGAAATGCCAGAACACATAAGTGTGCTCACCTGGAATCTGTACATAGATCAAGAGGCAGCTGTTTGAACAAAACGGGATACTGAGTGCTTTAAAATCAGGAAAAATGTGTGTTGGGGCTGTATCCTTTCACCATATTAATTTGTATGCCAAGTAAATACCCGAGAAGCTGAGTGTTTGAAAAGAACATGGCATCAGAACAGAGAAGACTCTTGACAACCTTGCTTGTGAATGAGAAGAGGCCTGACTGGATGCCCTTACCGATGAAAGACTACACAGCCTTCGGTATGGATTACACCTCAACATAAAAAAAACAAGACTTCTCACAACTGGACTGATAAGCATCACGGTGATCAATGGGGAAAACATCGTCATTGTAAAGAATTCTATTTTACTTGGCTCCACAACCAACGTCCAAAGAAACAGCAGTCACGAAATCCAAAAACATACCGTATTTGGCAAATCTGCTGCAAAAGACCCCTTCAAATGCATAGATAACACGGTGAGGCCCAAGGCACTCCTGACCCATGCCATGGCATTTCAACCACCTCCCGTGTGGGAACAGAGAGTGTATTCGGACAAACATCAAACCCTAGACATTTAGGAGACTGGGAGGCCGGGGCTCCCATGGAGAGAGACCTTCAACTTTGTGGGTTGGAGATGTGTTCCAGTCACATTCTCCTTAGTAAGAGTTATTCCCCTCAATGTCCCCCACAATAACGACAATTTTAAAGTGCTGTTTGCAAGCATATGGTTGCTTAATATACTCTTGAAGGTCAACTGATTGAAGACTATGTGCCTAAAGGTTACCTGCCATCAAAAGCAGTCAGACCATCTAACCCACTCCCTTCTTATAAGGATAATAGACTGTTGCCATGGAGAAGAACTATATCCAAGGTCAAGTCAGCTCAGAGACGACCAAGGTTAGGCTGCCATCTTGACTCTTGAATCCACCCATCTTGTTACATGTGTACCTTCCTGAGCTAGTACCTCCCCTTCCTATTGCCTGGACACCCCAAGCCTGTTCCCCACCCCATGTTATGTCTATCCCTCTAATACAATCCCTTCCTGTTACATATGTGCTTACCGTGGCGTGTATGCCTGAGATTATATAAGCTCGGGAAGGAATACATTTCCCCCTCATTCTGGTTCCGGTGTCCATCAGAAGAGGCGATCCCTTGCATGCCATGTCTCACATCCTTTAATTTACCCCTCGGGGGCAGGGAGGGCAGGGAAAAATGAGGAGCTGATATCAAGGGCTCAAGTAGAAAGAAAATGTTTTGACGATGATGGCAACAAATGTACAAATGTGCTTGACAGAATGAATGTATGTATGGATTGTGACAAGAGTTGTACGAGCCCTCAATAAAATGATTTAAAATTTTTATCCCTCAATCACACAGCTGCCTGCTTAGGAACCATCCAGATATGAGCCTGGTTCTCCCACTCCCAGACATGGGAAGGTTGGACAGTGAATACAGAAGATGAAAGAACTCTCTTTGGATTATAGTGTTGGTGAAGAATCTTAACTATAACATGGGGTGAAAGAAGAATGAACCACTCCGTCTTGGAAGAAGTACACCCAGAATGCACCTTAGAAGACTTGATGATGTGACCTGTCTCACGGTCAGGGCGGGCCGGTCCTTGGAGAATGACATCTTGCTTTCAGCGTCGATGGTCAGCCCCAAAGAGGAAGGCCCTCAACGAGATGGACTGACACAGTGGCTGCAACAGTGGGCTCAAGCACAGTACTGCTTGCAGTACGGAAGTGCAAGACCCGGCGGTGTTTCATTCTGTGGTACATGGGAGCGCTTGCACATGGTTGTACATGGACTGAATGGGACCTAACAAGGGCCTCAAATGCGTATTTACATATATGCTTACAGGTGAAGAGGGAAAAACTCGAGAGGTTACTCACTGAATTAGTACATAAATACTTTGTTTTTGCAGGGAGGGTATGTGAGAGGCACATTTTATGCATCTTCCATTCTGATTTACAAAGAGCACATTATAATTTGTGGTTAAGTTGAGTAGAATGACAAGTCTTGAGCTTTGGATGGCTCTAGGAAAGGCCCTCTCTTTGCACCGCTGTCACTTCTCCAGTGCATGGAGGCCTTGTCTCTGTGGAATGATTCGCATCGCCATCCTCTGCAGGTAAGACCTGTTGCTTTAGTCCGCATCTCCCCTCTGGCCGCTCCTTTGAACCAAGTTGAGGCGATTTAGCCCTTATCAGAAATGCCTTCCCTTTATTAGGTGGTGCAGTAGACGAATTTATTTGGTTTCTTCCTTCTCAATTCCTTCTTTTTAGGAACGACTCCTTCCAACCCTGCCCCATTGAAAGGAAGAGGCACATGACCTGGCCCAGGCCGGATCCATTAACATTGCTCATTTCCCCAGCAACAGCACCTGGTCCAAAAGGCCTGATAAGATTCAGGCCCTATCACTGGGATACGTGGATGGTGGAGCCAGTCTGCTGGCTGACTCGGAGGACGTGAGACTAGGCTCTGGTGACCATGATTCCAAGCCTGTCTGCAGCACGAAGCACGGACCCGAGCGACAAGGACACAAAGCAAGGCCCTGGGAGGCAGTCTTGTTGGCAGCAAGCTCCTGACTTCAGACTAGGTATTGGCTCTGCAGCTTTGCCTTCAATCCTGTGAATGGCTCTGGGGCTACTGTAAGCTACGTGAGCTGAGACATTCATTCCCTTTTTGCTTCAGCTAGCTTGACTTGGGTTTCTGTCACTTGTGACGAAAAAATCCTAAGGCTGCTGAAGGGAGATTTTTGTTTTTTTAAAAAAAAATATTGGGGGATTGTACAGCACTTACCACAATCCATTGTGTTAAGTACATTTGTATATATGTTGCCATCATCATTTTCAAAATGTTTTCTTTCTACCTGAGCCCTTGGTATCAGTTCCTTATTTTCCCTCTTTGTTCCCCCACCCTCCCTCCTTCCTTAACCCTTGATAATTTATAAATTATTATTTTTCCATGTCTTACACTGACTGATGTCTCCCTTCACCCACTTTTCTGTTGTCCATCTATAGGTAGATTGTTGTGATCGGTTCCCCTTTCTCCCCCCACCTTCCCCTCCTAGTATCACTACTCTCATTATTGGTCCTGAGGGTTTTATCTGTCCTGGGTTCCCTTTGTTTCCAACTCTTATCTGTACCAGTGTACATACTCTGGTCTAGCTGGATTTTTAAGGTAGAATTGGGGTCATGATAGCGGGTGGGGGGTGGGGGGTGAGGGAGGACGCACTTAAGAACTAGAGAAAAGTTGTATGTTTCATGTGCTATACTGCACCCCGACTGGCTAGACCAGTCCAATTGTCTACAGGTGGGCTTTGGCCTTTGGGTCTCCAGTCCGCACTCCCTCTCATTCACACTGATATGAGAAGGCGGTCTTGACGACCATTTTCTCCAACTTTCAGTACAATCCCACCTACGTCCCAGTACAGACATTCTTTCGTTCATTAAGTATTTAGTGAGTGCTCATTGAGTGTCAGGGACTGATACGGATGTTGGAGACAGACAAAGCCCATGCAACTTCCTACATGCATACAGCTAAACGTCACTAAAACTAACATACGTCAAAGTAAACACTCAAAGCAGTTTGGTTCGGAATGACTAGACTGGCTTGTGGCTGTGGCTGCGTTGGATCGCGGGAGCAAAGGAAGAGGTTGGAGTAGGAGACATCTGAGCAGAGACCCGAGTGGCAGGAAGGACACAACTACAAAGAGACACAAAGGAAGACAGAGAAAATGTCTCCCCCAACCCTCTGGGCTTTCTAACAGAGCACAAGACTAACTAACCCGCTGTCTTCAACGCACTTTTTGCAGGATCCTCAACACAATTCAGAGAACTAATAAAGGCAAACATCATTAGCACCATTTCACAGATGTGGAAACTAAGGTATAGAAATGTGGGGTGGCTATGGAAGTGGCCCTTAAGTTACTAATGGACTATCCTGTAAAAGATGGTCTGAAGTTAGTCACTAAATTTTATGCATCAACTGCTGGAATCAGAATTCTGGAATTTAATTTCATCATAAACATTGCATAAACTTGAAGCCAATCTTATTTGCCTACCATTTTCTCCGAAGGGAAATATTCTTACTAAAAAAATCTATGAATACATAGGCTTAGAGTCTGACTCATAACTGAATTTGGAGAAAGAGAAATGCCCTAAAGAGTCTCCTTGCCCAGTGTGACTGCCCCCAACTAACCCTAAAGCCACAGACTTGCTTCTGACTCACAGAAACCTGCGTAGGGTTTCTGAGGTGGTAAATCTTTAGGAGAGCAGATAACCTCATCTTTCTCCTATGGAGCAGCTGGTGAATTTGAACTGCTGACTTTTTGGTTAGCAGCCCAATGTTTGGCCAAGATTGCCATCAGGACTTCCTTATTATGTCCACAAACAAGTATAAGTATTTTACCATGAAGAATAAACATGAAGACTTAGCAGGTGTATCTACTCAGTGAAGAATGCAGTTTTGTAGCGGGCAAGATGGCGTCACGTTGAAACCACTCAAAACTGGAGGACACAGAACATTCCATGGAATAATGGCTTGCTCCCCAAAGTAATGATTATCAATAGCAATATAAGATGGATTAAGCTTCTGGTTGTCTTCACAACATGTCAATGTCAATGAGGATGATATCAAGGAGAAATGGGTGGGATGGCCTAAAAATAGGTAAATCAGGTGGAAGCTCTTGATGGAAAGCAAAGGTGGGCAGTTAAGGCCCTAATAACGAGACAAGAGGTGGTTACATGGTAGCACTCTTACCCTCCATACGAGAACCCACGTTCAGTTTCCACACAAACAACCTTATGCATACAGCTAGCACCCATCTCTTACTGGAGGCTTGCTTGTTACTATGAAGCTGAGCAGGTTTCAGCAGAACTTCCACATTAAGATGGACTAGGAGGAAATATCTGGAGACCTGCTTCAAAAGGTCAACCAGTGTAAACCTTGCGGATCACGAGGGTCAATTTCCACCCTGTCCTGGGGATGGATGGCACAGGGCCAGGCGGTGTTTTGTTCCATTGTGTATGAGGTTGCTATTAGGGCCGATTCAACTGCAGCTACCAACAACAACAACAACTCAACTGTAGCTACTACCACCAACTCAACTGCAGCTACCACCACCAACTCAACTGCAGCTAACAACAACTCAATTGCAGCTAAACAACAACTCAACTGCAGCTAAACAACAACTCAACTGCAGCTAAACAACAACTCAACTGCAGCTAAACAACAACTCAACTGCAGCTAAACAACAACTCAACTGCAGCTAACAACAACTCAACTACAGCTACCAACAACAACTCAACTACAGCTATCAACAACAACTCAACTGCAGCTACCAACAACAACTCAATTGCAGTCAACAACATAACTGCAGCTACCACCACCACCAACTCAACTGCAGCTACCAACAACAACAACTCAACTGCAGCTACCAACAATAACCAGCTGAGCTAAATGAGAGAAGAGAAATACAGAAAGTGCCAGGTGTGGCAGAGGTTGGCTTTGTATCCAAAATACTGATTTGGCATTTCTCACTTGAGAGTTTTTAAAAAATCATTTTAATGTATTTTATTGTATCAAGCACATTTGTACATATGTTGCCATCATTTCAAAACATTTTCTTTCTACTTGAGCCCTTGGTATCAGTTCATTTCCCCATTCCCCCCCACTCCTTCCCTCATGAACCCTTCATAATTTATAAATTATTATTATTTTTTCACGTGAGGGATTCTTGTCTGTGACTTGATTAGCAAAAAACAAAAATAAAACTCAGCTTGGGGTACATGCAGGACAATTCTAATATGAAAGGCAAAATGTCTCATTTGCCAAATGGAAAAAGAACTAAAATGGCATTGAAAGATACTTTGTACCGTACCTAGTACTTAATCTTGACGATCTAATAGTCTCAGTTATTTATAATTGTTCCTGTAACATTCCTTTTGCTTTGAAATGGATATGAAGACCTGATTCAACAGGTACAAGGGGTTACCCCCCAAAACCAGATGTGATGTGAGCGGGATAGTGCACTTGGAATTCGTTCCACCAGGTCAGACTGTTAACTGAGCTTTTTATTTAGAGGTTCTGTAAAGATTGCACAGCAGTGTGCAACATAGAAAAAAAAAAGGCCTGATTTGTGATCAATGGGAGACTGGTTTTTGCCACCATGACAATACGCCTGCTCACGCAGCCATCTCAGTGTGCCAGTTTTGGGCAAAAACAGCATGCCTCTCTTGCCCCACATACCTTACTCACTTGACCATGCTCTAAGGGACTTCTTTTTGTTTCTGTGAATGAAGAGTGACATGAAGGGACAGCAATTTGAGGACTTGGAAGAGGTGAAGAAAGAAACAAGGGAGATGCTGTCGGTCATCAAAATAGATGAGTCTGAAAAATGTTTCTAAGACTGGAATCACAGAGTTGACAAATGTATTAAGTGTAATGGAGAGTACTTTGAAGGCGATAAGGTTGTTTCATAAAAATATTAAATACATAACTTAGGAGGAAAAAAATCCATTTTTTCTGGGTCCCCCCCCCATATAACTTCATTACCAGCAGCTGCTGCCCACGCTCTGCAGTGGGCCAATCTCATTGCATCCTGATCTCATGAGGGAGGGGGCTGAATGAGATTACTTTTTATGTTGCAGGTGTTTTATAACCAATGTTTTCATGTTAGTAAAGGCAGGTAGAGTGTTCTGAGACAGTATATTGAGAGGGAGAATAATCCTTTTCCTCTGTATCTTAAACTTATTTCTAATGCGGAGTTGCTATGCATCGATGGAAGTGATTATTTTTAATGCAGTTAGAGAGCGTATCTCACTCAAGCTTCGCCATTTGTAAATAGTGTAGTAAAGCCTCTGTCCTTGGAGGAAATCTATCAAGATTACTCCTTTGGATTCCCCCAAAACAATCACCCCAACTTCCCAGCTGATTGCTCTGCCTTGAATTTAACTGGCCCTGAAGATGCCCTTGAAAGGCACTGTTTTAACTGAGCCTTGTTTAGGAAAGTTCTCTACTGAGACTAAGAAAAAGCTGCTTGCTGACAACATCTGCAGTCACCCACCGATCCCAGGGATGGGATGAAGCACGTTGTGTTTGGGATAAGCCTGTGCCTGTGTGAACTGGAACTCTCCGCAGCACGACTTTTTGACTTACCTTCATACAGGGTGCAGCACTGCCAAGATCATTATCTCAGACAGATCATGGGGATTGCTACCTAGGCATGCTGTCTCTTAGTAGGGCTGTGAAGTAGGCCCATAGGTCTTTGACCCACTAGCACCTGTTTTCTACCCCGCTCAACAGTGGTATTGGCACATAATTGACATATCAGACAGTTCAGTCGTTCAATCCTTCAGTCATATCAAGGGGCACTGGACAGGTGGCAAAGGAAGTACTCATGGGTCCCCTCCAAAGGACAGCCAGAGGTTAGGCCGCCTACCCACATGTGTTACACTAGCCTCACCTGTGAAAGGTCAGGGCTTCAATTTTGGTTACTGTACCTTTCATTGGCCTGCCACCAACTGAGCGGTAACAGAACTAGACAGGGATCTCTGAGAAGCAAGGGATGGCAAAAGAAGAGATAGATAGATAGATAGAGAGAGAGAGAGAGAGAGAGAGAGAGAGAGAGAGAGAGAGAGAGAGAAGGTACATGAGGACATGCTCTGCTGTATACCAGGAGAGAGGAGCTTGGGAGACGTGTCACACTGTGATTATTGCAGCCTGTGGAGAAGTGTGTGGGGCAGAGGATGCCTACCATAACATTAGATTTTATCTGTGACACCCTGAGAAAATGTAACCAAATGGGTTTTGGCTTGGAATTCTTTCCGACAGCTTCGCGGCCATTAAAAATACATGAAATGTCAGTGAGGATTTGCCATAGCTTATTGTTTTGCCAAGAGGGAAATTTGTTAAATCAAGACTTACATTCTAAAATTCTCCGCTGAGAATCGTTTCAGGAGCGTGTGCTCCTTTAGTGCTGTGTAAACCTCGCTACGCTTTGGAGACGCATCACCGAAACACACCCCAAACTCGTACTGTTCTTTCCCTTTCATATATATTTCCCATTTCATATCTTGACGAGAGAGCTTTACACGCAAGAGTCAACGTGGCTCTCTTTTCACTATAAATCACAAAACTATTGCCACACTGTCAGGAAGAAGCGACGGTCTGAGAGTGATTGCTCTTTATTTTTTGACCAATTGGTGTTGAAACGTGGATCTTCTCCTAATTTGAACTTACAGAGAGAAGTGGGAAGGCGGGAAGGAGATTGGCTTTCCGGACACTTATCCCCTCATGCTTGGCACGCTGTTTTGTTTTACTCCGTTCTCAGAACAATTCTGGAGGGAGTGTCTACGGACGCAGTTGGCAGGCAAGGTTCAGAGCGGTGAGACAATTGTGCCAAGACCACAAAGCGAACAAGTTAGGGCAGAAATGGAATTTTATTTTAGACGGTGCTCTCCCTGTAGTCTATGGTGAGTAGAAATAGGAAAAATGGCAAAAAAGGCAAAAAACAACAACAAAAAAACCCCAAAACAAACCTGGATTTTGCAGGGTGAAGAAGGGAGCTATTAACATTGGTGTTTTTATTTTCATGTCTTAATAAATGCTGGTCAGATTTCTGACCCCACTCTTTGTCTATCAGTGTGGTGGATGTGGTGGCTTGTTTGATGCTCCAAGGCTGGAAGGTGTGCCACCCATGTATCAAGCATGAACAGGGTCCCCCATGATGGACCGGTTCGAGAGAGCTTCCAGACTAAAGCCGACTATAAAGGAAAGCCTGGCAATCTACTTCTAAAAATTAACCAATGACACCCCTATGGATCACAGTAGAATATTGTCCAATAGGGTTGGGAGGCACTCAAAATATGTGGGGCCTTTTGAAAGTTCATGGAAGATGCCATTATATTTTAATCCAATGTTTCCCAGAAACTCTGGACGCGCCCTCAAGGACAGTGGTTACAGCGATGGATTCAAATATGTCAATGGTTGTAAAGATGGCACAGGACTGAGCCACGAAACTAGCTGACGTTTCAAAAGGTGGGAGAGAGAATAGGGTGGGAGAACAGAGGACTCGAGATTCTTCACTTTCTGATAACTGCTGAAGGGGGGTGATGGGTGAGAGAAAGGATTGCTTCCACAAAGAATCTTCTGTTGTTTACAGAAAACATGTACTCTTTATAAAATATATATAAGAAGGGAGAACTCAAGGTTAATGGGAAGGTGGCCTCAAGGAATTGGTCAGAGGAAGGAAACAGAAATTGAGTTACCATGTAATATTTCCTGAGTGTATAAAAACAATATAAGCCAGAAGCTCCCTGACAAAGTTTGTTTTTCAACAAAGTAAAATAAAATTTATTGTATTAAATAAAAATCTATAGGTTCAAAAAAGATTAAAAAAAAGGTAACATGAACACTTCATTCCCAATGAACATGCCCCGGGCAGTGACCACACGTGGCATGTAGCTTAACCTCTACTTCCCAGAGTGGCTATCATCTCACCACCTGGACTGTCTCCTGGACAGTGGACTGCTTAGAGATTCTAGTGACCCCCGGTCCCATTTCTGCCACTGGATTGAAGATTTCTAGTGAGGGACTGTCAGAAATACCATTCATATTTTCTATTATTATCAAGAGCTGCTGGAAGGCAGTGACTCTCACAGAAGAAAAAAAGATTCTTTTACAAATAAATATATCTATGTTTGCCTAATTTGAAAGGTTGGTTTTATTAAGACAATGATAAAAGCTTTTACAGAGAGCATGACAACTATGGAAAATTACCTCCCTGGCTGCGGGCCATGGCCAAGGCTTCCAAAGAAATCGCTGGAGTGACTTCTAGCTGGCAGACCATGACTCTGGCTCTGCTGATGACGTCGGCTGCCCCCCGCAGGTCTTCAGTATTCAAAAGTAAGTTTGCTCCAGCCACTATGACGATGATATTCTGTCCTATAAAAAAATGATTCAAAGTTACAGTAAAAGCCAAGCACAGGTGTTCTTTAAGGTTCTAAACACTCCTATAAAACCACTACACGGAATGTTTCACAAGCCGTGGTTTCAGTACCGGAGCCGTTCTCACGTTTCCGGGCCAGTCCAGGTTAGTTTGTGGTCCGGATGTAGGTACATCATCACGTAAGTAAGAAGGCATCATCTCACTGAAATTCCTATTATTCGGATCACTTTGAGCAAAGTCTTTAAAAAGATTGCCCTTATCAGTTTTCTTTTCTAAACCTTTTACGATGCTTTGGGCGAAGATTTACAGAGCGAATCGCTTTTCCATTCAACAACTCCCACACATTGCGCTTTATCATCTTCACCGCACTCTCCTCAATGTACTCCCGCTTAGCCCGCTTCCTCCGGGTTTCCCGCTTCCTCCGGGTTTCCCGTTCCCATGTCTTCTTATTTCCTAACCAGTGTGCACTGTGCCCTTGGTGAACTGGTACCCTTTGTATCTCAAGTGGCTGATTGTTCTCAGGTGTGCATTCTTTTACATGGTCAATGTGCCTTGCATAGACCTGTCTCTACTCTGTCCCGTGTCATAGGGTCGCTAGGAGTTGGAATCAACTCAATAGCAGTGACTTTGAGTTTGACTGCTCAAAATGAGGTCACTGTGGGTGGGTTCATTCTAGACCTAAGGAGTGACTAAGGATCACAGCTTCTGGGGTTCCACCGGTCTGTATCAGACAAAGACCAAAATCCTCACAACTGGGCCAATATGTAACATCCTGATAAACAGAGAAAAGGATGAAGTTGTCAATGATGTCATCTTGCTTGGATCCACAATCAGTGCTCATGGAAACAGCTGTCAAGAGATCAAGTGATCTCTTTACATTGTTTTGTGTAAATCTGTTAAGGATGTTATTTTGATAATTCAGGTGCACTTGACCCAAGCCATGGTATTTTCAGTCACCTCATATGCATGTGAAAATTGCCCAGTGAAAATGGAAGACCACAGATAAATTGATGAACTTGAATTCCGGTGCTGATGAAAGAAGAACTAAAGTAGAATGGATGGTCAAAAGAACAAACAGATTTGTTTTGGAAGAAGTACAGCCAGAATGCTCCTTAGAGGCAAGGATGGTGAGACTCCATCTCATATACTATGGACATATGATCAGGAGAGACTAGATCCAGTAGAAGGACATCGTGCTTGGTGAAATAGAAGGGCAATGAAAAAGAGGAAGGCCCCTCGACAAGATGGACTGGCACAGTGGCTGCAACAATGGGCTCAGACAGAAGAACAATGGTGAAGATGGGCAGGGCCAGGCCATGTTTCCTTCTGTTGGAGGAACCAACTGGATAGCACTAACAACCCATGGTAAACTGCCGAAAGGAACTTACCAGTTGCTTTTTACTTTCAACAATATGACTATTAGAAAATTTGTAATTACACATGTGGTTTGCACTCTATTTGTCGTGGGCAGTGCTGGCCTGGAAGGTGAGTCACAGTGGACATTGTGTTACGGCTGCTAGAGCTGATCTTGGGTCAACAGGATTTACATTTATCCATGAATGCAGAACAAATGTTAGCCTATCATTTCATCACAGATGTGCTTGTTGGCCTTGGGGTAGACTTAATAAAGTAGAGATGGGTCAGCATAAGTCCAACCTCACTACCGAGGTAATCCAAAGTCCCCACTCTTGGAATACAGCATCCCTCTCCCCCTTTCCTACTTTCACTACTGGATTCAACTGCTGCTCCTGGGCTGTGAACTTTGGAATCTGTATTTTGGGCCTGCCCTTGCCTGGGAGCCACAAGCCAAATGGCAACAGCGTTCTGGTGGGCACTACCATTTGGCTAACTCAATCATGCCTCATTGAACTTTTCAACATTGGATTTTCATGGTTCCATAGAAAGTTACAGAATTACCAGAGGACCTGACAAGGCCACTCTACAACATATCCAATCAACAGAATTGAAAACTGGTGTTCAAAAATACTTGTATATGAAAATATCTAGCAGTATCCCCAGGAGTTGAAAGACAGAAATTACCCAAATGTTCATCAACAGATGTGGCTTATCCATACAATAGAATATTATATAGTCATCAAAAGAAATGAAATATTGATACATGGACCTCGAGAACATAATATTAATTTAAGATGGTAACTACAAAGGCCACATAGTGTACCACGACCAAGGAATCTCATATTCTCCCACTGCTTGGATCCATTCTCTATAATTCAGTTACTAAACTTATTTGGCCTAAGATCCCCTTTTCAGAAAACAAAAAAATAAATAATATTACATCCCCCTAAGTCACGGGTTGGGGGAAATTATACTGTAGCCGATAATACTGGATAAAGTGTAGGTATCTGCCTTTGCAGCCCCTCTGAGTCAGTCCAGAACCTTCCAGGGGCAGTGTTGTCCACATTGGGAAATACCAGTCTACTTTTATATGAAAGGCCCAGAGCAGGCAAACCAATAGAAGCAGAAAAATGATTAGTGATTAAGATCAGAGGTTAAGGGCGGGGACTGCTGAATGGGTATAGTTTCTTTCTGGGGGACTGAAATAGGCTGGAATTAGATCGTGGTGATGGTTGCACAATATTGTGGATGTACTAAGAGGCACTAACTGTAACGTTTATGGATGTTTTATTACCATTAAAACAGAAACAAACCCTCCACTCCAAACAACAACAGCAAAACGGAACTCTTTACCTTCCATTCCACATTCCCTCCTGCACGTAAAGGTCCTAAGTGTTCCATCTCTGTATTTTCCTGAGTCTTCTGTAGCTACAGTCTTGGGTGATGTCATTACCAGACTGTAGAAACGAAGTAAAGTCTACAAAAGACATGGTCCTCAATCTATAATATTGAATTTTATCTCTGTTTCACAGACTAGGAAGAAAGAGAACTTAGAGATATCCCTAGAGTACAAAAACAAGTTTAAAGCAGGGAATGGCATGAAGTTGGTAGCAGTCATTCCTTAAGCTGTAGCTTATAGTAATGAACACACCCTACTGTTAGAAGGAAAACTATTATCTACTGTCCCTGAGGGGGATACTGTGTGTGTGCGAGACAGAGAGGGGGGTTGGAGGGAGAGAGAGACTGACTGACTTTGGGATCATTACAGTCAAGCTGAAAATATCATCTTTTCTATGAGAAACTATCTGGGGAAAATTGTGGGGTACCAACCCCCACAATTGAACAGATCCAAGGGGTGGTTGTGTAATTGAGGGGCAAAATTAAAGAGCTAGCAGACAAGATAAAGTGCTCACCTGTGGGACCATCATGACTTCAGGAGCCAGATCCACACAGGGAGAGAGAATATATTTCCAACCAAGGCGTATATATATTCAAGGGCGTGCACGCCCCCTAATTATAGGGTCCCTCAGTACATAGGAGGAGTAAGCTAACACCAGTGCCTGGGGCAGGTAAGGGGTGGTGGGCTGTCTTGAGAGCCTAGAGAGCAGTAACACATGTCTGCTCCTGTAGATAAAGCTGCCGGCTACATAGCTATCAGCCACGTGCTTGTAAGCGGTAACTTTAAGGTAGCACTATGATGGAAGGATATTGTGAGGAACCATATTACTTATGAGACTGTGATTGGGACTTCCAATTCACAGAGTGAAGGCCTCCCTCCACCCCAAAAACCCTGCCTACCAGGCTCCTTGAGATATGAGACTAAAGGATCCATCGTATGCACTTTCCTCCCGTTTTCTGCTCCCCACGGAAAGTGGCATTGTAAACAAGACACGGAGTGACCAACCCTAGGTTTACTCACGTACACTGCCTGGCCTCGATGTGTGAGGTCCCATTCCAGGTGGCTGATGACATGTTTGGTTTTTCTGAATATTAATTTTGCTTTTTAAAAATGTATGTAGGTTTTTTTAAAGACGGTCAGTGGAAAGGATTAAAGCTTTCCCTGAGGATAAAAAGGAAGCCAGGTCTTTGGAGGACAGATGTTTAACAGTTGCCCGATGTTGGGACCATCCTCGTTGGATGAACTCATAGACTTCCGAAATTTGATTGCTCTTTAAAGAGCAGAGAAAACTGCATGCGAATGATAAATTTAAAGCGATCACTTGCTGCCATTTGCTTAGTGGATAGTCTATAAATATGATGCATCAAAGTTTCCTTTGCACCTATCTATACACATCTCTTTACCTAGTCTGACTGAAATGACAGATGAGGACTTGACTGCGTCTGGGGACAGGTGTCAATCTCGAAGTCACCTGAAGTATGACAGGGACACTGCACAACAGAAATGCTATTGTGAGGCAGCACTAATGCTTTGTACACATAGCGGCGGGACAATTTTACATTTGAATGGTCAACTTGGGAATTCATTAAAAGGAAGCAGGATTATATTTAGATTGGAAAAACTGGGTTATAGACTTTGAAGGGGTTGCAGTAGGTGGTGGGAGTGGTAAAAGAGCCATCGGATTGGGGTAAAATTCGATGCTTTCAGATCTAGCTCTGGAAACAGACTGCCTGTTTCACTCCCAATATGCGAAACACATACCTTCATTATTGACAATTATAGAAGCAGTTCCTGTGGCAGCATCTTTAGTCTGATATGTAAATTCTAAAAAGAAAGAAAAAGGAAATTACCATCATATGTATATACAGCCTGTCATGGATAATCTAACAGTCTCAATGCAGCACACATCCTTGGGCGAGGTGTGTGTAGGGGGAACCTTTTTTAACCTTTAACCATCTGGAATGATAAAGAAAATAAGTAATTAGTGCTAATTTATGCCCATCATCTATACAATGAGGAAAAAATAGACATCTTTACATGTAGTCACACCTTTCTCTGCATTAATACCAACTCCATCAAACCACCCCCGCTTCCAATTACCCCAAATTATTCATAGCTGTATACATATGCATTTTTCAGGACAATGTATTTGTTTTCTTCCATGAAATAAATGACAGACTTGAGAGGAGGCAAAGGATCAAAATGTAAGATAAGCTTGTCTGCTTTTCTTCATTCCATAAGTTTTGCATTTCCTGAGGATTCAGGACCTGCCATGTACACAGACATGCTGACCAAGCAGCCTCTGGCAGCAGCAACAAGCCCTGACCTGGAGTCTGAAGCCCATGTGCCCAGCCTCGCTCTCCCTCCAACCAGCTGGGTGTTCCATTGACCCTTTTTATTTTTTAAAAAAATTTAAACCAAACAACAATATACAACAAAACAACAACAAACCACTGACAAAGAACAAAACAAAATACAACAAGAAAGAAAAGCTAGTAGTTAGTTCAAGGATCGTTTGTTGGCCTTTAGGAGTGCTTTCCAGTCCACTCTGTTGGGGCACCACGCCCTGGCTCCAAAGTCCACCTTCAGCATTCCTTGGGGACCTTGCCGCTCCATTCCCTTGCTGTTCCGCTGCACTCCCCCAGTGCTTTGTCTCGGTGTGGCGGGATCAGATTGGGTGCAATTCCCACACTGTGTCTCCGGTGCTGTCCCCCGCAGGGCCATGGGTCAGTGAGGGACATCCTGTCTCACAGTGGGGCTGGCCATGTGGTCCCCTCTGTGGACTGGCTACTCTAATTGGGGTCATCGTCCTCACGGCCTGGTGGGCCAGGATGTGCTCCGCTCTCTCCTCCTCCCCCTTCATCTGCTCCATGTGCCACCGGCCCTTCTAGCTTCTTGTTCCCTCTTCTGTGAAATGATGGTATTAAGCCTCCATGATTTCTAAGATTGGCTCCAGCTATGGCACTTGATAATGCTTTCTAGAATCTTCTGTGACTGCAGCACCTGCTTTCTCTTGTGCCTTCCAAAAGCTTGCCACAAGAAGACGGTTTGTAACCTCTTCTTGTTTTATTTCCACTTGGACAAGTGTCCGGTAAAGATTTAACCAGAGAACATTTAAACAAGACTAGACAAAGCTGTGCTGGGCGCAGCCACCAGAGGAAGAGCTAATGATTCGGTTCTAGGTTCCACTTTCCTTCTAACAAGATCACAGAAGAAAGTTATTACAAATCAACTTCTTAAAAAGATGGAAATTTACCTGTGGAAATATCATTCTGTTTTAAGTTGTCTACATAATCATTGCCAAAGGAATCTTTGCCAACCTGTAGAAAGGAGTGATGAACATTAGATTTTGTACATTTTGTAAATGTTACAATGTAGTTTTTAGAATACTTAGCATTTTAAAAGGGCATATCTGCACACTACTTTATAAACATTAGCTAATTAATCTTCTTAATATAAAATGTTACACTTGATCTCTGCCCGGAGAATTATGTGATATACTAAATGTTCCACATATGTCCTACCTAAAATATGAAGCCTTGCATGAATGACATGGATTTCATGAGGGGGCTTCCAAAAGTTCATGGAAAGGAGAAATTAAAACAGAGCAAACTTTCTGAAACCCCCTTTTCTGGCCTCTCTTGTCC
Source organism: Tenrec ecaudatus (assembly GCF_050624435.1). Taxonomy (NCBI): domain Eukaryota; kingdom Metazoa; phylum Chordata; class Mammalia; order Afrosoricida; family Tenrecidae; genus Tenrec; species Tenrec ecaudatus. Next base: position 18,798,681 of record NC_134546.1, read on the forward strand.
TGAGACGTGCTTCTGCGGCCAGGGCCCCTGACGCATTCACCTGCACAAGAAGACATCACCAGGTGGTTCTGCAAATAGTCCTTAGCCTTGCATTTGCTATGATGGGAGGACATTCATGTAAGGACTCACCTGTGTTCCAGAATTGCCTCCTCTTCCCCCTTGACTTTGACACGGGGGAGGAGGACTGAGGAAGAGGGAACTTAGAAGCTTGAGCTAAGCCGGGTGACAGTGGGGATGGGAGGTCTCGGTTGGTTTTGCAACCCAGCATCCATTTCTTCAGTTATTCCTTTGGAACCATGTCTTCTTTTCTCGTTGACTAAGAAGTTAGGGTGGGCAGGAGCCCCCTGGCCAAAGTGCTAGTCTCCTAGCTCCTAGCAGGACATGTGACTCGTCAGTGCATTACGATTCAGTCCTGGGATGTTTGTGAACTGTGGAGGACGACACACCTTCCTCCCAGTGAGGTGGGTCACTCCAAGACAAAACAAGCCCGGGCCACTGAGGTTCACCATAAAGAGACACCTGCATGAAAATGGGAGAGATATCCAAGCAGGAGGGAGAGGCAGAGGCAGACAGACAGACAGACAGATAGACAGATCCACAACTGGCTAGCTGAGACCTAAGACGCATGGAGCCAGATCTATTTTTTAGAGGTGGCTTTTTAGTTACTTGAAACAACACACCCCTTTTGGTTATTATTATTGCTTAAATTACCTAGAATTGGGTGTCTATGTGACCTCCAAAATCCCAACAGTGTCAAAAACTAGTCAGCCTGCTCTGACCATGGGCCCTAATTCAAGCAGTTAAGCTTCTGCCTGTGTCCTGGGACAAGTTTCCACTTTGGGCTCACTGTTGGTGGCAGGATCTGTGTTTATAACCACAACCCCAGTCCTTTGCAATGGAGGCTCTTGTCTGCTTGACGGAGGGCCAGACCTCAAAGCCTGAGGCTCAAACCTCTCACGGCTGTTGGGTCGATTCTAACTCATGGCAACCCTAAAGGGAAAAAAGGAGAACTGCCCTTGTGGGTATCTGAGACTGTAATTGTTATTCTTTTAAAAATTCCTTATCAAGTCTATTTATTAGCTGAGAATCAAAGGTACAAATCATGCAAGAGAAGAAACCATATAAGGTGAATAAAGAAACTACTTGATACGAAAATCTCATCTTCATCCTGGGAAATCCCATCATACAACGGGGTGGACCTACCCCACCCCAAAAATGGAACTTTTTTTTTTCAAAGTTATGTATTAAAAATTTTTTTATTACAAAACAATCTTGTCACCTTCAAAGTACTCTCCATGACACTTAATGCATTTGTCAGTCTCTGATTCCATCCTTGGAAACATTTTTCAAGCTCATCTGTTTTTATGACTAGCAACACCTCCCTCGTTTTTCCCTTCACCTCTTCTACATCCTCAAATCGCTGTCCTTTCATGCCCTTCTTCATTTCCGTAAACAAAAAGAAGTCGCACTGAGCAAGGTCAGGTGCGTGGGGCAAGGAGGCATGCTGTTTTATGCCAAAAACAGGTGCACCGAGATGGCTGCATGAGCAGGTGCATTGTCGTGGTGGCAAAACCAGTCTCCCATCTGCCACAAATCAGGCCTTTTTGGTCACACACTGTTCCGCGATCTTTTCCAAACCTCTAAATAGAAAGCTTGATTAACAGTCTGACTTGGTAGAAAGAACTCCAAATCTATCAATGGAGCTTTTTTCCATTTTGGGGGGTACCCCCTCATATATTTTAAATTTTCAATATTTTATTGGGAGCTCTTACAGATATCATAACAATCCATAGTTCAATCACATCAAGCAAGACTGTAATTCTTAATTGGAGTCGAAAGCTTCATCTTTCTTCCTCAGAGCAGCTGGTGGTTTTGAACTGCTGATCTTGTGGTTAGCAGCCCTGCAAGGTAACCCAGCTGAAACAATTTGGTTGTAGTTTGGTTGTTGCTCTCTTGGCCACCACAGCCCCTGGCAGGCACACTGCACCAATTTATGCTACTTGGTTGGTCCCTTGGAGGCCTTTGGGCTTATGGTAGCGATATATTCTGTTGTCAATTTGAGAATTATGAGTGAAGGAGTGGAGTTTGGCCTGTCAATCAAGTAACAGCTTGACCTCATTTGGAGGCGCTAAGGAGACAAATAGCTCACTGGAGGTAGGACACAAGCTCACTCCCGGCGAGACATACTCGTTGACAAGACACAGGGAGCTCTGTGGAGACCCCTGCCAGCATTGAGATGCTCTCACCACTACTGGATCCACAAGACCTTCGAATCCAGTGGCCTGTGATCTTTCTGCAGTCAGCATCATTGCATGTGTTTTCTGAGTCTGAAGAGGACTTTGTGGACTTGATCTGGACTGAGATGTTTTCTCAATATTCAACCCCATGGAGTTCGGTTCCGTGTATAATACACGGGGCTGCCATGATTGAACTCCCGTGACAGAAATGTCTGTGTGTGTGTGTGTTGGTTCTAATCTATAGTTGGCTGGTCTTCTGAACTCTAAGAAGTGGGTGGGTGAAATGAATGCTTTGCCCTTCTTTGGTATTTCTTATTAAAAAGGAAAACCTGGTAACTAAAAAAAAAATGAAAGCAACACAAACTGCTGAGGATTAAGAGAAGTCCACTGTAGCTCTGGAACTGAGATGCGATGGCCCCTAAGAGGGACACAACCCCACCCCCCACCTGCCAGGCCTGCAGCACCAACGGATGCCTAGTCCCTGCAGCCCAAACAGCATCTCTGCCTTGGTGATACATTACAAAGCAAAAAAGCCTAACAAGCTCAGAGGAGGATGTTGCTATTTTTAATGCTTGTCATGGAAGTCAGAACCCCTCACCTTAGCTGTGTGGTTTTGGGCAAGCCTCTCTCTCTCGCTCTCTCTCTCTCTCTTTTCCTTATATGGGGATAATAGCTATACTTTGCCATTTTGTTATGGGAACAAAATAATATGCATGAAAGCACATTTAAAACTGCACAACATCACGTGAGTGTAAGGTGCTATCATCACTATCGCCAAGACATGAGTGAATGACCAGACTGTTCCGTTGCTATGGTGACTGTGTATTGGGGTGGGGGTGGGGTACCGCAGCTGGGCAGGGGTACTGCAGCTGGGATCCAATCTTACTAACTGCTTTCCTGCACATCTGGATCTCCGTGACACTTCCAATTCGTGTTGCTCCCTATTTTCAAGCAGATGACTTGATGGTGGATGCAAATGTGTGGGTGCATCAGGTTATTTTTAAAATGTGATTACACTACTATTCGAACCAGAAAAAAAATAGCACCTCCATGAATGGCTTGGTATTACTGGTGCGGTTCACGTGCCATGCATTTTTATGTTGGTGAATGGCATCGCCAACTCTGAGTGCATATTACTGCCACGAGGATGTCTTTCAGGTTTAAGTAGATCTAAACCACGTAATGGAGACCCAAGTCCCATTTAAAACTCTGAAACTGCTTTTTATTCCAAGTGACAGTTGCACAGATGAACCATGTCGGACGACCCTAACATGATGTTCCTCCCTGCTTTCCCAACCTCTTACACTGATGTATCGCTACTCCCGGGCTTAATTAAAACAGGAGAGATGTGATCATCTCCCAATCCCTTTAAAAAAATTCTGATTTAAATCTAAGTCTCTCTTCCAGTTATTGGAAATTGATAACCAGAAGTCAAAGGAGGTCGAATCCAAGCTAAGGTTTTATTCACTGCTTGCCACTGGAAGCTCTTGAAAACTATGGTGAACTTGTGCCCACAGGCTTAGTGGCTTCTTCTCTTGTGTAGCCAGAGCAAGTGAGATGCAAACTGCTGGCTGTTTTCTCAGCGGCTCATCCCCCAAACAAGGCACATTCCAGAGGAACCTTTTTGAGGTGTCTTTTGAAGGATTCTCTCTCACCAGTCGCATCTCGGCTATCAAAGGATAAGAAAACTGTCAATGTAAGTATCTCGGCCAAGAGGCAAAATCGTGCATATGGGAATCAGGAAACGTGGAATCTAATTTCAGTCCTGCCATTATCAAGCTAATTAAAATTCTTTACATTTTGTCTCAAATGGTTCCATCTGAGCCAAGCTGCTGGGTGGGGCTGGTGAGAGTTTTCTGAGAGGAAAGCAAAAACGGGCAGGAGAGAGAGGGCCAGTTCTCCATCTCGGCTGCATGCTAGAATCTGGAGGCCTGGGCCACACCCCGGACCAATGAAAGCAGATTCTCTGCAGCTGGGAGTGCGACACATTCAAGGGCACCGGCAAGAGGATGAAATATGGGGAATGAGTGTGTGTGTGAGTATGTGTGTATGCACGTGTGTGTGTATGCATGTGTGTGTGAGTATGTGTGTATGCACGTGTGTGTGGTGTGTGTATGCCCGTGTGTGTATGTGTGTGCACGTGTGTGTGGTGTGTGTATGCATGTGTGTATGTGTGTATGCACGTGTGTGTATGTGCGTATGCACATGTTTATGTGTGCATGCACGTGTGTGTGGTATGTGTGTATGCACGTGTGTGTGTATGCACGTGTGTGTGAGTATGTGTGTATGCACGTGTGTGTGAGTATGTGTGTATGCACGTGTGTGTGGTGTGTGTGTATGCACGTGTGTGTGCACGTGTGTGAGTATGTGTGCATGCACGTGTCTGGTGTGTGCATGCACGTGTATGTGTGTATGCACGTGTGTGCATGCACGTGTGTGTGAGTATGTGTGCATGCACGTGTGTGTATGTGTGTATGCACGTGTGCGTGGTGTGTGTATGCACGTGTATGTATGTGTGCATGCACGTGTGTGTGAGTATGTGTGTGCACGTGTGTGGTGTGTGTATGCACGTGTGTGGTGTGTGTGTGTATGCACGTGTGTGTGAGTATGTGTGCATGCACATGTGTGTGAGTATGTGTGCATGCACGTGTGTGTATGCACGTGTTTATGTGTGCATGCACGTGTGTGTGGTATGTGTGTATGCACGTGTGTGTGTGGTGTGTGTGTATGCACGTGTGTGAGTATGTGTGTGTGCACGTGTGTGTGAGTATGTGTGTGTGCACGTGTGTGGTGTGTGTATGCACGTGTGTGTGAGTATGTGTGCATGCACGTGTGTGTGCACGTGTGTGGTGTGTGTATGCACGTGTGTGTATGTGTGTATGCACGTGTGTGCATGCACGTGTGTGTGAGTATGTGTGCATGCACGTATGTGTATGTGTGTATGCACGTGTGCGTGGTGTGTGTATGCACGTGTGTGTATGTGTGCATGCACGTGTGTGTATGTGTGTGTGCACGTGTGGTGTGTGTATGCACGTGTGCGTGGTGTGTGTATGCACGTGTGTGTATGTGTGCATGCACGTGTGTGTATGTGTGTGTGCACGTGTGGTGTGTGTATGCACGTGTGTGTATGTGTGCATGCACGTGTGTGTATGCACATGTGTGTATGTGTGCATGCACGTATGTGTATGTGTGTATGCACGTGTGCGTGGTGTGTGTATGCACGTGTGTGTGTGTGCATGCACGTATGTGTGAGTATGTGTGTGCATGTGTGTGTGAGTATGTGTGTGTATGCACGTGTGTGTATGCACATGTGTGTGAGTATGTGTGCATGCACGTGTGTGTGAGTATGTGTGCATGCACGTGTGTGCATGCACGTGTGTGTATGTGTGTGTGCACGTGTGTATGCACGTGTGTGTATGTGTGCATGCACGTGTGTGTGGTGTGTGTGCATGCACGTGTGTGTGGTGTGTGTGCATACAGAAGAAAAGGAGGAGGAGGAGAGATTATAGGCCTGGCGCGGCGCGGCGGGCAGCATCTGTTGGGGGAGAGAGCCTGGGGGTGTTCATGTTGCCGTAGAGCCCGTGATGACTTGGGGTGACCTCACGTGTTAGAGTAGAAATGGCAGTGTGGGTGGGGGACCCCATAAGCAAGGCAAGCACAGGCTGACTTGTGCTTATGTACCAATCGATGGTGAACTCACAATTGTCCACGTCAAACATCCTGTTGTTAGGTATGGCTGCCATCTCTCTCCCCCAGCCCCACAGCACCTTCCTACCAAAGAATCTAACCCCCCTGTTCAAATGGACAACCCCTGATAGAGTCCCCAGTAAGCAGGTTAGCCTGTGCTTACTAATCGGTAGTGAATAATTCCACATGAAGTAATCCCATGTGAAACTGTTCACTATTACCATAGTGAATGGGGGGGGGGTAAGTGAGGAGTGGAGACCCAAAGCCCATTTGTAGGCCACTGGACATCCCCTTACAGAAGGGTCTCGGGGAGGAGATGAGCCAGTCAGGGTGCGACGTAGCAACGATGAAACATACAACTTTCCTCTAGTTCTTTAATGCTTCCCCCCACCCCGGCCCCCCGACTACCATGATCCCAATTCCACCTTGAAAATCTGGCTAGACCAGAGGATGTACAATGGTACAGATAGGAACTGGAAACACAGGGAATCCAGGGCAGATGATCCCTTCAGGATCAGTGGTGACAGTGGCGATACTGGGAGGGTAAAAGGAGGGTGGGTTGGAAAGGGGGAACCGATTACAAGGATCTGCATGTGACCTCCTCCCTGGGAGATGGACAACAGAAAAGTGGGTGAAGGGAGACATCGGACAGGGCAAGATATTACAAAATAATTTATAAATTATCAAGGGTTCATGAGGGAGTGGGGAGTGGGGAGGGAGGGGAAAAATGAGGACCTGATGCCAGGAGCTTAGGTGGAGAGCAAATGTTTTGAGAATGATGAGGGCAATGAATGTACAAATGTGCTTTATACAATTGATGTATGGACTGTGCTAAGAGTTGTATGAGCCCCTAATTAAAAAACAAATAAAACTGTTCACTACAACTAGAAGGCACATGTAAGCCCTTCCTTATTTTGATCTGTGGCTATCTTTAGTGTGTGTGTGTGTGTTTGTAGGGGGAGGGGGACTAAGTGGGGATGCTGTCATCTTCACAGATGCAGATTGTCAGATTGTCAGGCCTTTTCTTTGGTGGTACAGCTGGGTGGGGTCACACCTGTGGTATGGCAGTGAAGCACAAACCATCTGCCACACAGGGACCGTGGCATTGAGTATAAACCAGCACCCAAAGCCAAGCCCACTGCCATGGTATTGATCTTGATTCTATATAGGGTTCCCAAAGGCTGACCCGCAGCAGCATGGGTAATGCAGAGGCACCGAGGTTCTTCTGCATGGTGCTTTCTGACTCCACGCTCATCTGAAGAGCGCAGTCTTGCTTCCGTTGCTCGAAAAGTCATCTGTGGGAAAATATCACTAGATGCCTCTGTTTTGCACAGGGCTGAGTGGAAAAGCCTGATTAACTTGGTATTAATTACCATTGCACTTCATGAAAAGACAAAGTGCATGTTCACGTCTATCTCCTTCCTTCATTTGAGAGATGTCCTTTCTCTCTCACCTAATCAAATCCGAGCTGTTTTGCAAGCTTCAATTTAAGACCTACTGGCTACCATGTTTTAAAAATAACTTCTAAGCAACGGATTTCCAAAGTCAGAATGCATGAAAATACAATTAACGTGAAGACTAAGCTGAATATCATCTCATCTTTGAGGATTCAAGGCACTTTGCGCCATTTCAGAACCTGAGGGTCAAGCTGAGCAGCAAACTCAGCTGTGTTTGCCACCGTAGAACAAAACCCGCCTCTCTGAATACATCTCTCATGTTAACATTTTAACTTATCAGAGGTGGTTTTTATCACAAAAGACAAATGAATACATTAAATTCTAGTAATTTATGCTTTCCCAGTTTAAATTCTTGATCAATGAATGTTTGCCTGGTTGTAGTCTTGAAGGGGGTGTAGAAAGGGAGAACCGATCTTGGAGATCTATGTGTAACCTCCTCTCTGGGAGATGGGCAATGGGGAGGTGGGTGAGGGGAGACGCCGGGGAGTGTAAGATAAGATATAATAATTATTTATAAACTATCAAGGGACCAGGGGTGGGATTGGGAAGGGAGACGGATGGGGGAAAAAAAAGAAAAAAATACAGAGTTAATGGCACAATCACCCTTAACAGACGAATTATCTGGGAATGGTGGTGGGTGAGCAATAATTCGATGATTCCTTCTCATTTCTCTCTGTGCAAGGCTGGTCCTGGTAGGTGCCTCCCACTTGGTTTTTGACTTACAGGGGCCACATGTGGCGAAGCAGCACTGACTCCTGGAGGCTTTCTGGGCTGTCATCTTTCCAAGACCAAGCTGCCGGGCGTCCTTCGGGTTCCAACTAGTTCTTTAGGACAGTGGTTCTCAACCTGTGGGTCACGACCCCTTGGGGGGGTGTGTCGTCAAACAACCCCTTCACAGGGGTTGCCTGATTCATAACAGTAGCAAAATAACAGTGACAAAGCAGCAATGAAAATAAATTTACAATTGGGGGGGGTCACCACCTTATGAGGCGCTGTGTGAAAGGGTTGCGGCGTGAGGAAGGTGGAGAACCACTGCCCTAGTAGCTGGACCAGGCACTAACTCTGGACAAATATTAGCCTAATTTAGTGCTAAGAGTCTTGGTGGCACAGCGGGTTAGGTTCCAGCCAGCTGCTCCCTGGGGGACAGGGGAGGCTGTCTCTTCCCACAGACATGTGCTGTCTCAGAACCCCTCAGGAGCAGCTCTCTTCCGTCTCACCGGGTCACCATGAGTCAGAATGAACTTGAGGGCCAGGGGAAAACTTAGCATTCTATTAGATAGTTTATGGCTATATGCTTTCTCTGTCAAAATTGCTTTAATATTTCTAACTGCTTCCTCTCAAGTTCTGTACTTAACTGGACCAGGGACAGCGGTACCCTGGCACTGTTGTCAAGACTGGACCTTGAATAGCTGCCTCTGTCAATGAGCTTCATGCCTGACCATTCTTTTTTCTTAATCATTTTATTGGGGGCTCGTATGACTCTTATCATAATCCATCTACCCATCCATTGTGTCAAGCACATTTGTACATTTGTTGCCATCATTCTCAAAACATTTGCTTTCCACTTGAACCCCTGGTAGTAGCTCATTTTTTCCCTCCCTCCACACTTCCCCCTCCCTCATGAACTCTTGATAATTTATAAATTAGTTTGTCATATCGTACACTGTCCAATGTCTCCCTTCACCTACTTTTCTGTTGTCTGTCCCCCAGGGAGGAGGTTATATGTAAATCCTTGTAATTGGTCCCCCCTTTGTACCCCACCTTCCCTCCACCCTCCCAGTATCACCACTGGCCCTGAGGGGTTCATCTGTCCTGGATTCCCTGTGTTTCCAGTTGCTATCTGTACCAGTGCACATCCTCTGGTCTAGCCAGATTTGCAAGGTAGAATTGGAATCATGATAGGGAGGGAGAGAGCGGGGAGGAAGCACTTCGGAAAGTTGTATGTTTCATTATTGCTACAATGCACCCTGACTGGTTCATCTCTTCCCTACGACCCTTCTGTAAGGGATGTCCAATTGCCTACAGATGGGCTTTGGGTCCCCAATCTGCACTCCTCCTCATTCACAATGATATGAGTTTTTGTTCTTTGATGCCTGATACTTGATCTCTTCAACTCCTCGTGACCACACCATGTGTGGCTATTCTGAAGGCCTTCACTACCGACCCTTCTGTCAGTGTGTCATACTGTGGTGGCTTGAGAGCTGCTGCAGTGCTGGGAGTTATGATATCAGTATTTCCAACACCATCAGGGTCCCCCAGGGTGGACAGGTGAGATAGTTAGGGCTTATGGTGCCAACCTGGCTGATAAACACATGTGGGGTTAATTCAAGGGCGGAGGGATAAATGGCTCAGTGAGCCTTGCCTTTCGAGTTCTCGGGTCTCATGGTTTATGATGGTCAGACCAGGGTGCAGCTTGCCTTAGCCAGTTCCCTGCTTCAGCTGGCAAGGCTCACTTCCTGCAAGACATCCCCGAGAAGAAGCCGCATGGACCTACCCCAATGCAGCCTTGGGTGCTGGAGCAGCCATGTGGAGACCCCTGCCAGCGCTGAGATGCTTACACACTGATTCATTAAGCTTTCCTCCTGCAGTTGACATCATTGCATGTGTTTTGTGAGATGGAGGAGGACTTTGTGGATTGGTGTTGGACATATGGGTTAATGTTGGACTTGCGGGTTTGGGCAGCACGGGGTTGGGATGTTTCCTTGATGCACACACTTAACCTTTATACAAAACTCTCTCGTGTACGTGAGTTTCTGTGGATCTGTTTCTCTGAAGGACCCAGACTGACACAACATGTTTCTATGGATATGTACACTTTAAGAGCAGAAAGGAAGGCCTTGTGATCCTCCCACAGGCAGGACTTCCTTCTGTGCACATACGCTCACCATGAGTTGGAGTCTATCTGTTGACTTACCTACCTGCATTAGAAGGAACACGCCGCCACTGAGTTCTACAGGGTCACTACGAGTGGGAATAGATTCCATGGAAGTGGGCAGAAAATAAAAACCAATCTCTGAATCTTTGGTTTGGAAGAGACCCCAGAGAACAGCAATCTAGACCACAATGACTACATGAATAGCTTCTATAAAACTTGTGAAAGATGTGTTCTTTCTCTACTCTCTTTAGCTGATCCAGCTTTAGGAAATTACCCCATTTACCCAGAGTGGCAATTAAAAAAAAATCATGCTTCCAATACCAATTCTTCACCTAGGATTTCCCAACCAGGAAATGACATCATCTTCCTTCTGGTTTCCCAGTCCCTGTAAGCCAATGCTTGCTGATTATTCTCTAAACCCTTCCTGCCCTGATGAGACACTGGGTGACCCAGGCTTGCAATTCTTTTTTTTTTTTTTAATTTAATTTTTTTTAACAATTTATTGGGGCTGATACAATTCTTTTCATAGTTCATACATATACATACATCAATTGTATAAAGCACATCTGTACAGTCTTTGCCCTAATCATTTTTTTCTCTTTTCTTCTTTTACATTTTATTAGGGACTCAAACAACTCTTACCACAATCCATACATATACATACATCAATTGTATAAAGCACATCCATACATTCCCTGCCCCAATCATTCTCAAAGCATTTGCTCTCCACTTAAGCCCCTTGCATCAGGTCCTCTTCCTCCCCCCTCCCTCCCCATTCCCCCCTCCCTCATATGCCCTTGGTAATTTATACATCGTTATTTGGTCATATCTTCTCTATCCGGAGTCTCCCTTCCCCCCTTCTCTGCTGTCCCTCTCCCAGGGAAGAGGTCACATGTGGATCCTTGTAATCAGTTCCCCCTTTCCAACCCACTCACCCTCCCCTCTCCCAGCATCGTCCCTCACACCCTTGGTCCTGAAGGTATCATCCTCCCTGGATTCCCTGTACCTCCAACCCTCATATGTACCAGTGTACAGCCTCTGTCCTATCCAGCCCTGCAAGGTAGAATTCGGATCATGGTAGTTGGGGGGAGGAAGCATCCAGGATCTGGGGGAAAGCTGTGTTCTTCATCGATACTACCTCACCCCCTAATTAACCCATCTCCTCTCCTAAACCCCTCTATGAGGGGATCTCCATTGGCTGACACTTGGGCCTTGGGTCTCCACTCTGCACTTCCCCCTTCATTTAATATGATATATATATACATATATACACAAACATATATACATATACACATATATACACATACATACACACACTTATATCTATTTTTTTTTGCATGATGCCTTATACCTGGTCCCTTGGGCACCTCGTGATCCAGGCTTGCAATTCTTAATGCCTTCAATGGGTATTCAAAATATGTGCTGATTAATTATACTGATAATTTAAATCTATCGAGAGCAAAACGAGGGCTCCTTCCATTGAATCTTGTGCTGCTCATGGTAGCCAGATGAGAATCACATCATATTAATCAGGAATTAGGAATAAAGCTACACTTCATTAGCAGATGAAGTAATAATTGTATAGTTTATATCAACTGATATCAAGAATGATATATAGTTTATATCAATTAAAGGCTTCTGTGGAGAGAAAAATGCTGTATGCAATGGGAAATGACATTTCAGAGAAATCTGGGCAAAATGTACACACTTCACGAGAACTTTCCCCTAAGTTGTTTTTTCTCAACCTATACTGTGCAGCTCTAGTCTAGCATGTATTTATGTGTGTATATGAGGGGCTCCCCACCCCAAACTGGAAAACTCTGCTGGGCGCAGCTTCCCTAATATACATCTTGCCTGCTAAGTGAGCATCAAGCAACTCGCTCTGAGTTAGTGCACCCAGTGGTGTCACCTGGGAAGGTTCTTTCTGGTCACAGTGAATTTTTTTTTGTAAAATCAGTTTCGCTCTAACATTTGTGTGTGTGTGTGTGTGTGTGTGTGTGTGTGTGTGAGATGGCCAATTTAAGAGAAGGGCAGGTGGCTGTGAAATTTTGTTTCCTGCTCTGGAGAAATGCAGTAGAGACTGTTGTGATACTGAACACAGCTTATAGGGGTAGCAAAAACTCAAGTGTACGAGTAGTTTTCTCATTTCAAGAAAGGTGAAATGTTGATTGATGATAAACCTCGTAATGGATGTCTGTCAACTTCCCAAATGGATGAAAATGTTGACTCGTAGTGCATTTGGTCCACCAGTTCCACCAGGTCAGACTGTTAATCAAGCTTTCTATTTAGAGCAGTGGTTCTCCACCTTCCTAATGCCACAGCCCTTTAATACAGTTCCTCATGTGTGCTGACCCCAACCATAACATTATTTTCACTGCTGCTTCACCACTGTCATTTTGCTACTGTTATGAATCAGGGGACCCCTGTGAAAGGGTTGCGACCCACGGTTGACAACCACTGAATTAGCGGTTTTCTAAAAGATATTAACAAAAAAGGTCTGACTTGTGGCAGACAGATAACTTGCTTTGCCACCATGACAAGGCACCTGCTCACCCAGCCAGCTCAGTGCACCAGTTTTTGGCAAACAACAGCATGCCTCTCTTGCCCCACGCAATTTACTTACCTCACCTTACTCTGTGCAACTTCTTTTTGTTTCTACAAGTGAAGAGGGGAAATGATTTGAAGTAGAAGAGGTGAAGAAAAAAATCAAGGAGGTGCTATAAGCCACCCAAACATGAATTTGAAAAGTTTTCAAGAATGGAATTGCAGATTTGACAAATATATTAAGTGTGATGGAACGTACTTTGAAGGTTGTTGTGTAAAAAAAAAATTAAATCCATAGCTTTTGGGAAAAAATTCTGGTGTTTTAGGGGATACCCCGTTATATGTATAAACACACACATACACGAATGAGGATGCTTCCAAAATTTGTGAAAAAAATGGAATTATAATATAATGGAATTATTCCATGAATATTTGAAGCATACACACACACACACACACACTGTTTTATGTCACATCAGTAATGCTAGTACCTTAAAATTTACCTATCACATTTCATGTGTCTTTTTTTAAACATCCTATATTTTTATTCAAATGGAGGGAAGATGGGGTTGGCAGAAAAGGGTATAATGTTCATGTTACATGGATGAAATACCTGAAAACAGCATTATACCAAAAGATCAGCTTGTGTGTGGTTCACTGATGTCCCCGTTTTTCTCTGGCCTGAGACATAGCAATATGCCCGTATTCCTTGTTGAACCTGTTCTGCGTCAGGGCCACCCTCCCTGAGAGTGTTCAAGTTGAATGATGCTCCCTAGGGCTTTCCATGGCTGACCTCTCTGGAACTAGGTCCCTGGGTCTTTTTCCCGAGGTTCCTGTGGATGGACCCAAACCACCAGCCTTTCAGTTAGAAGCCAATGTGCTAATGGCAGAAGGAACTACTTTGAGAGAAGAGTGAATCATCCCTTACTAAGCCGTGCTTCCAGAAGCTGCGTTGCTCTAGTGAAACCTGCGAAAAACAGGATGACTCGTGTTGCTGTCTGGAAGGTGGCCTACAGAGACCCATTGGAGTAGGCGAATGCCCTGCATTTCTCACACTCACCTTGTAAATCCCTTAAATTCAGAGAATTCAGCATTAAGTTTTTTGAGGACTGCTTTTTCCCACAAAGGATTCAATGATGCAGAAAGTGGTAAAAAGGCCTGTCTAGAGCCTTACAAACAAGCAGGTGAGTCTTAAAGGCAGCTTCCTGCCTCTGGTGTCCTGTCATCGTCCTTCACACTCACCTTGCACACCATGGACGTCTTTGCTCCAAGCCTGGCTGCTTGCACACACTGGTTGGCACCTTTCCCTCCAAAGCCAATAAAAAATTTATGTCCATGGATGGTTTCTCCAGTTTTGGGCAAACGAGAGGTAAGACTATTAAAAAGAAGAAAAGCAGAGGTAACCTGAATCAATTTAAATTCTTTGGAAGAGAAAGGGAAGGAAGGCTACATGGAGTTCTACATCGTCTTAACCCTTGGAGTCGGGAGCAGAAGCAAAGAGGAGCTTTTCCTTTACAGAAGCATCCAGTAGCTTGCATCAGTACTGAGAATGCATCTTCTAAACAGATTTCCTCTCTCCCTCCCACAGTGCCATGGCCACACAATAGCGCTGGGCTGTAACTCTGCTTCCTATGGCTGTGTCTGGTGTCTATCCTGAATCAACATTAGTCAAGGCTGCCTCGGTCTCTGCTCTTGGAAAGCTTTTGGCGGTGAAGTCAGCTGCTGTCAATGACCTTCGTGTGCGTCAGAGAACTGCACAGGGCTCTCAAAGGCGGATTTGGGGAAGCAGATCACCAGGACTTCTGTCTGAGGTACCTCTGAGTGGACATGTACTGTCCACTTTCCCATCAGCAGCTGAGTGCATTTCCTATCGCAGCATCCAGGGAGTTTCATAGTCTCCCTTAACAACGTCCAGCAGAGAGCTTTGCTCACAGGGACATAATGGATCTGCCCATCACTGGGAGAGAATGGATGCGTGTTTCTGTCCAGGCTTTTCTGGTCACTAATGAGGAGCAGGAAGTGCATTAGGAGTGTGGTCATTACACACAGCAGCTGACATGAAGGGGACGTTGCAAGTTCAGGCACTAAACAATTAGTCCAAAGAGCTAATGGGCCACTCAAGCCTCATCCTCCCTCATCCTGCCACCAGAAGAACTAGGTGCCTGGCTACCACTACCAACAGCTCTGACAAGGGATTGAAGGTAGAAGGTCCTGGAAAGAGTGGGAGAACAGAAAACCAACAAAAACCAAACCAACCAGGTTTCCCGGTCTGAGAGAGCTCGCTGTAATCCTTGAGACGGTGCCCCTCAGACATCCTGCAAGCCTGAAATGGAACTTACCCATGTGGCTCCAGTCAACCAAACAATTAAAAAACAAACCCAAGATCACTGCCACTGAGTGGATGCTAACTTATAGGGACCCCATAGGGCAGGGTCGATCTGCCCCTGTGAGTTTCTGAGACTGTAACTCTGACTGCGGTTAGCAGCCAACACATGACCATTGTGCAAACAGGGGCAGCCCAGAAAGGCGAACCATGACACGAAGGAAGTACTCACCCTTGATAACAGACAAAGGCAAATGGCAAACACAGGGAGGAAGTGGGAGCATTGCGGGGATTACAGTCCAGGCCACAAAATGCGTATGACTTGGTGTGTGGCAAATTTCTCCCTCTATTCTCCCCACCTCTCTGAAGAACTAAGGATTTTTACTGAAATGCTGTCACTCACGGATGTTCGTAGTAAACGAGGCAAAGAGTAAGGATAAAGGGGAACGCTCCAGGGGTAATGTTCATAACATTAAAGGGGGAAGGTGGGGGGAAACAAAATCTTTGGAGGACAGGAAAATGACTGACTCTAAAAGGAAGAGGAGCTGGAGGGTGTAGGAGGCCTGGTAGGGCGTGATCAAGGGCTATTTAACCAAGAGGAATTGCTGAAACCCAAATGATGACTGAGCATGATAGTGGGACAAGAGGAAAGTCAAAGGAAATAGAGGAAAGAGCAAGAGGCAAAAGGCATTTATAGAGATCTAAATAAAGGCATGTACATATGTAAACATATATATGGATGGGGAAACAGATCTATGTGCATGTATTTATAGGTTTAGTATTACGGTAGCAGAAGGACATTGGGCCTCCACTCAAGTACTCTCTCAATGCAACAATACTTTCTTCTATTAAATTGGCATTCTATGATGCTCACCTTCCCTACCCAACCGCTGAAGACAAAGCAGGTAAATAATCAAATGTGGTGAAGAAAGCTGATGGTGCCCAGCTATCAAAAGATATAGCGTCTGGGGTCTTAAAGGCTTGAAGGTAAACGGGGCCATCTAGCTCAGAAGCAACAAAGCCCACGTGGAAGAAGCACACCAGCCTGTGTGATCACAAGGTGCCGAAGGGATCAGTTATCAGGCATCATCAGAACAATTTTTTTTAAAAAGAACAAAAAATTATATCATAGTGAATGAGGTGGGGAGTGAGGAGTGGAGACCCAAAGCCCATTTGTAGGCCACTGGACATCCCCTTACAGAAGAGTCTCAGGGAGGAGACAAGTCAGTCAGGGTGCAGTATAGCAACGATAAAGCACACAACTTTCCTCTAGTTACTAAATGCTTCCTCCTACCTCACTACCATGATCCCAATTCTACCTTACAAATCTGGCTAGACCAGAGGATGTACACTGGTACAGATAAGAACTGGAAACACAGGGAATCCAGGATGGATGATCCCTTCAGGGCCAGTGGTGTGAGTGGTGATACTGGGAGGATGGGTTGGAAAGGGGGAACCGATTACAAGGATCTACATGTGACCTCCTCCCTGGGGGACAGACAACAGAGAAGTGGGTGAAGGGAGATGTCGGACAGGGCAAGATATGACAAAATAATATTTTATAAATTATCAAGTGTCCATGAGGGAGGGGGGAACAGGGAGGAGCGGATGACAGGGGCTTAAGTGGAGAGCAAATGTTTTGAGAATGATGAGGGCAATGAATGTACAAATGTGCTTTACACAATTGATGTATACATGGATAGTGATAAGATTTGTATGAGACCCCAATAAAATGATTTTAAAAATAAAATAAAGAGGAGCTCTGGGTGTCAGGCAAATTGAAAAGAGGGACCCAGTTGACTGGCCTCAAGGAGTTTGGGCCAATGGCTGGCATAATAGGGCAGGCTTGACCACAAGGCTCACTAGCTGTGGACATGAAAGAAAGGCAGGAGGTAAGGTGCATGAAGGTAAGTCAGCTGAGAGCATATTCTGATTAAGTTCTCTTAGCAGATTAGAAATTTATATTAATTTTCCACACTGGCTGTCACCTAACTGAAATATATTAGAGTATCAGCACAAACATAATTTCTACTGGACACTACCTGTTGGTGCCAAGAGCACAAGATTGTGTGCATAAAGACCAAGTTCAACCCACGAACCTTTTGTAAAGTCCTGAAAGTGCCAATGAGCAGGGCTTAACTACTCCATTCCCTATCAGTGTACTGTCAAATATGGCTATTTTAGATTCAAAAGAGGCTCATCAATAATTTGAAAACACTCCACACCTCCTCTTTTCAATTCTATTTTTATCTTGGATTCTAAATGCATTTATAGTACTGATGAAAAAAATATACATCACTTCTGAGAAGGTACTCAATCAAGAGAAAAATGGTTTTAATGTAATGTTATTATCCTGTCATTTAATTTAGCAATGACAAGTGATTATAAGATTTTGATTTGCATCAGAAATTTGAAACATTTTCGGATTCTGCTATGAACAGGCAGTGATGAGTAATCTGTGTGATTGAGTAACTGCGAATTCTTGGCTATTGATGCTGCTACAACCATCCAAAAGCACCTTAAAAAGAAACTAGCCCGTGTGGCTAAAAACAGGCCAAATAACTTAATTAGCAAGGCTGTCACTGAAGAAAAGTATGACTTCTGCTATATTTATACTTAGATCTGGGTCACAATTCACTGGTTTGAATCAAGTGTACTTTTTACCACAAACTGTGAAAAACGTTATCAACAGATTATTCCTTTATTGGGGTGTGTGCGTGTGTAAGCATGTGGTAAAATCAGGGCACAGATTGTATGTGCTTGATGTGGGGGCAAATGTGTGGGTTATAACTTCGGCTTCGGACAACCCAAAATATCAAATCAGTGGTCATTAAAACTTCCCACCTCTTTGATATTTTACTGTTCCTTTCTTTTCCTTCGGCATCTTTTCTCTCCTGGTAATCTCTTTCCTCAAGTTTGGGGTCTCCTTGTTAGACTGCAAGCTGCATGAGGGTAGACATGGGGCCTGGTCCATTCCTTTTACATTCACAGTGCTGGGCGCCTTGCAGGATGGTCTCAGATATTTGCTGACTGCAGGGACCTTTTGAAAAGTCTTCCCTCCTTTGCTGTTTTCTCCTCCCATGAATGTCTCTCCTGCATAGCGTCCATTCTTGCTTCCTCACTGAGGGCATGGAGGGACTGACGAAGGGAAAGAGGAGCCTGGGAGGGAATGGCCAGGCACTTGTCTAGCTGGACTGGATCTCGCATTCCCAGCGCTGGCAAGCACTGGCTGTACAACTCAGACACACCGTCTCGCTGTCATTCCCGCATTAATTCAACAAATGGGAACCCGCGGACAGTGGGAGAACACTGAACTCCGAGGCAGGTACTACGTGAGTGAACAATACATGTCACAGAACAAGATTAGTACGATGCTCCCATTCAGGTTTTTTAAACCGACAAAAGATGTGCCTGTTCTCACAGGATGTATAAATCCATCGAAAATGTTAATGATGGTGAACCCTGGAGAAGGTTGGGAAGGGGGAAATTTGTCATGTTTTCCTTTACATAACGTACAGTTATATTTCACGTCAACTCGGTTGGGCTGCCACACCCAGCGACAGGATCTGGGGATCTTCTGGGAAGCAGTCTCCCTGTAGCTCTGGTCAGTCTTGATACAACCAGGGAAGGTTTCATTCTGGCACGTGGCCGTCTCTGGGTGTGCACAGACCGTGTGTGGAAGCTAGCTCCCTTCTCCTGTGGGGTCTCGATCCTGCGTCTCATTCATGGACCTCCTGCTATGTCGCCTGCCCATCCCAGGAGCCATCAGGGAACAGCTGACCACAGACTCATTCGCTGATCCCAGATCCATTCAGGTCAGCATCCAGCAGCCTGTGATCTTCCTGCTTCATCTTCCAGCTTCCTGTTCTTCAGCCCCTGCAGCTACAGGGGTCAAGAAGGGTCCTCTTACATCTGACCCTGGGGCTTGAACTGGACTGGACTTTCTATACACACACAGGAGTCCCTGGCTTTGCTTCTCTGCACACAGTGGAATGCCTGCTGTCACCACTTTTGATTCTCTTGACTGCGGTCGTCTTTTCCCAGCCCTGGCTGTAAGACTCCGACTGGTGTCGCACACTTGCAATGACAGCGCCTTGGGTGATCCTCTCTTCCCGCTCCAGGGCTTCTCTGTTGTTACAGCTCTTTGGGGGCCTACAGGATGGAGTAACCAGTTGCCCGCGGGAGTGGCCAACTCAAAGCACCAAAGGCTCTTTGTACAGGTTCTCCCTTCTCTGCACCACCTCCGTCCCTTGCTCTTGCCCCTGGATTCTATGTCCAAATAAAGTATGTGCACTTACACCGCTGTCATAGGCTCTATTTGCTGTGGAAGCCACGCTATGGCAGTTTATCACTTATTTACATTTAAAAAGTGTTGTTGCAGTTGTTAGGTGCTGTTGAGTCCGTTCTGATTCGCAGCTGCCACACTTGGGACCGAAGTGAACCGGAGAATGCTAAGTGGAGTGCTGAGAGCAACAGAGAGCCAGTTACACACAGGCAGGCCTACTTCTAAATCCCAATTCACTTTGAACATGTTCCTGTTCAAGAAAGGACCTGTATAAAGCCCCGCCGTGCCCCTCGCCACCTCATGAAAACAATACTTCAAGTCATCCTCATTTAAATACAGAGTTCAGCAGGATGTTTAAAGGGGGACAAGTGACTACTGTTCAAAAGGAGAGAGAAGGAACCACACTATACACGCTGCTGCCACCTTTTAAACGCACACGGCAAGCTTTTGAATGAGAACTCAAATACCAGGCGTAAGAAATATTTTGACCAAAAAAAATTTTTTTTTTACCTAGTTGAAAATGAACTCATAGCTGTAAAACTGTCACAACATTTGCAGGATGGACAGAAGGAAACATTGATAGAGGTTCCTTAAGCGCCCAACAGCCCTCCCTGCTATCAGAGGCCAGGCGGTTAGAGGTCGGGTGGGGAAGGCAGGTGGTCGCTGCCACTTACTGATTGTATTACCTGACAGCTCTTCCCTTTTTGAATTGACTTCTTCACTAACAAAACAGGTTTAATAATACCTGTCAACTCCCTAAATGCCTGGGTTTTGTGCTGTGAGTTATTTCACTGACAGGTGTGATCCGAACAACTTACACCAGTTGCTTTTGAGCTTCTTGGCATGATGTGATGGTTACAGGTCCTCCGGGATTGCTCACAGCAGAGGAGGAATGACCTGGTTATTCCAGGTGAGTCTTTCAACCAAAGAGGTCATACAAATACTGGATTCAGTATAGGCTTGATTTTTTTTTTTCTTTTCCCATTCTGGCTGCAAGCTGCTGAAGCTTCTGTAACAGGGGATTCTGAGTTCCCATTATAGTTCATGATGCTAATTAATTATTCCTGATACTATTATTCAACTCTATCTATTCCTTCTCAGCCTTTTTGAATGCCATGCGTAAAAGGCTGAGAGTAATTTCAAAACCAAGGGGGAGCTATTCGTTTCTACCTCTGTAAGAAGAATTTAGTCAGAAAAAGAGAGAAGAATTTTAGTCTTCTGACTCAAAATCCAAACTGTGGTCTCCAACCCCAAATTTGCAGGCACACATATGATACAAATAAGGAAATGGAAGATATGTTTTAAGCAGTTCTTAATGTTCCTTTTTAACCTATATATCGCCCCCCCTCAGCTGAAAAGTCTGTGGGTAGAAAGTCATTAGGTCTGAAGATAGCGCTAACTACTATAGCCTTTCCAGAAGGCCATGTCCTTGTCCCTGTTTATTTACATTTTGTGTGTAAACAAATGTGATCTACTCTGGGAGGGACAGTGAAGGTGAGTCTGTGCTGAAGGTGAGTCAGGTGTTATCTCCTCAGGCAAGACCACCTTCTAGCCAACCCTCTTCCTGAGTTCGTTTTTTTGTCATGGACTCACTCATCCTGACAGGAAATAGGATTCTGGAACAGAGACAACGGTGTTGGTTTTCAAGTCCCAACTCCCCATGAGGAGACAGAATGAGGGAGGCCCTCTGCTCCAGCCCTCCTGGGGCGGGCGAGGGGGCTGACCCAGAACATTTCACGTAGGACTTTGCTTTGTGTTGTAAACAAATTGTTTCTGGGAAGACAGGGGAAGGTCTGCAGCTTTACAATTCCTGGAATGTAAACAAATGTCTTCTGGGGAGATGTCCCTAAATCTTTCCAGAGGTCTCATCTTTAAGTCTCCAGGCGGTTTGCCATCGAAACATGCTTTAATCCAGGTGTTTAATCCATCTTTGCCCAGAAAGCTCCAATCATGCAGAAAAGAGCAAACATTCATGAAGCATTGCTCCCCAACCTTCTTCTTCACAGGACTCTTCATGACCTGGCATGACCATGGGCATACACTTATGGACACGTGTTCATTGCTCGCCTCCCCCTTCTTCAAGGACGATCCACGGTGTCCCGCACTGCGTCCCCTGTGCTCAGTGCCTGGCATCTTAGTGAACACTGGGTGACTGGTAGATATATGTCCGAATATCTTTGTATGAGAACCACGACATCCAAGGCGCTTCCCAAAGTTTGCGGGAAAGTCCATTGCATTTTCCTCAAACACTTCTGGCTCTCTTGGGGAACCAGAGCAGAACACTTACCTGAAAGGTAAGATTTCGAATGGCACACGGAACACACCGTGTCACCCATCTCCTGCTCAGGAAGGGGCCCCCCGCCCAGAACTTTCTGTTCCCTGTCACGGAGCCCAGGGGTCCCCATTACCTTAATTTCTAACACCACATGCCAGTTCTGGCCTAACAGCTCTGATTTACAAATCTTTTGGCATTTCAATTATAAGAATATTTTGAAAGTAGGGAAGCTATAAGGACATAAAAGCCCCACAATCTCTTTCTTTACAATAAAAGAAAGAACAACAAATATTTTAACTGCACGTTTCCATGAACTTCAATAAAGGTAGCCATTACCACCATCTAGCCCTAGGGCAGCGGCTCTCAACCTGTGGGTCGAGACCCCTTTGGGGGTTGAACAACCCTTTCACGAGGTCAACTAAGACCACTGGAAAACACATCTATCTGATGGTCTTAGGAACTGAGACACCGCTCCTCTATCCATCTCCAGGTGGGTCCGCCCACATGCAGATATGCCCACATACAAGTATGCCTTCATACAAGGTGTGAAGGCTGTTACCTATGCTACATCATGCTTCAAGACAACATTTCATTTATTTTACATGTTGTTTTTGTGATTCATCACTATGCTTTCATTATGTACAAGTTATAACAATGAAAATATATCCTGCCTATCAGATATTTACATGATGATTAGTAACAGTAGCAAAATGACAGTTAAGAAGTAGCAATGAAAATAACTTTATGGCTGGGGGTCACCACCACATGAGGGACTGTATGAAAGGGTAGCAGCATGAGGAAGGTTGAGAACCACTGCCCTAGGGCATTTCTTTCCATCACCACAAGAAGTTCCCTGGTACCCTCTGCAGAAAGGTGAGATCTGCTGCTTTTACCTTCTTCCTGATCTTAGGGGAAAAGTTCTCCATGTTTCCCTTACGAATGATTTAAGCTGTAGTTTTTTTCTTTTTTATTCTTTTAAGGTACTTCAGCATTCTGGGGAAGCTCTCTTCTATTCTTAGTTTGCTGAGAGTTTTGACTCGTGACTGGATGTTGAGTTTTGTCAGGTGCTTTGTACCTGTATCAAGTGAGATGATCACACAGCATTTCCCCTTTATCCTATTAATATGGAGAATTACATTAACAAATTCAAGTGTTAAATCAATATTCTATCCCTGGAATAAAATCTACTTGGTCTTGATGGTTTTACAGATTGCTGAATTCAATTTGCTAACACCTTGTTAAGGATTTTTGCATTTGTATTCATGGGGACATTGGTCTGTGGTGGAGTCCTGGTGGTGTAGGGAGATAGGAATTGAACTATTAATCACAAGGTATATGTGATTGGAACTCACCATGAGCTCAGAAAGTCCGAGGGGCAGTTTTCCGCCTGCA
This sequence comes from Tenrec ecaudatus, assembly GCF_050624435.1. Lineage (NCBI taxonomy): Eukaryota > Metazoa > Chordata > Mammalia > Afrosoricida > Tenrecidae > Tenrec > Tenrec ecaudatus. The sequence continues at coordinate 18,821,756 of NC_134546.1, forward strand.
GGGTTGCTATGAGTCGGAATCAAATTAACAGCATTGAGCATTGATCTGTGGTTCCATGTGCTAGTAGTTTTTCTTTGGTCAGGCCACATAAAATGAGTTGGGTGTGTTTCCTCTACATTTATTTTGCAAAACTGCTTGTGTTGGATTGCCCACCAACATAAACAGACAACCCCCCCCCCGCCCCATTGCCATTCTAACTCATCTATGGTTTCTGAGGCTGTCAATCTTGATGGGAGCAAATCCTCCTCCCTCCCCTTTGGAGCAGCTGTTGGGTTTGAACAGCTGACCTTGATGTTAGCAGCCCAACGCTTCTCTGACAATGCCACTAGGGCTCCTTGTGTTGGCTGAATGTTATTTCTTTCTTTATTTTGGCTGGGAGGAAGATGCAACTTCTATTCCCAGAAAGACGTACAGTCTTGGAAGTCCATGGGGGCAGTCCTACTCTGTCCTTCTGGGTTATGAGGATTAGGAATTGACTCAGTGCATGAGGTTTGAAATATTGATAGTATTGGGAAAGACATCTTGACCTGGAGTTTCTTCAAAGAAAAGGTTTTTTAGTCATGAATTCAATTCCCTTGATACTCACATTTAAAAATTTTCTCCTTTCCTTTTCTCAAGAAATATGTCTCTCTTACCAAAGTTATTGAATTCCTGAAGATTGTTTTATAATATCTCTTTTTGAAGGGTTTCAGGACCTTAAATTGTGACGTATTTTTCTTGATCAGTTTAGGTAGAAGTTTATCAGCTCTATAGATTATAAAAATGTTATCGTGGTCAAGTATGTAACGAAAATTTTGTCATTTCAAGTGTATAATTTTGAAACTTTAATTACATCAACTGTGATGAGTAACCATTATTGCTATTTTCAAAAAGTTTCTCATACCCTAACCCAGACACTTGGTACCTCAAGCAAAAACTTCTCACCCCTCCCCTACCTTTTGGTAATGACTGATAGACCTGGGTCTCTCTACCTCTGCTGGTCAAAAAGTGTCATGTAAGTGGGCTTATTCAATACTTTTCCTTTGATGTCTCACGGGTTTCACCCAGCACAGTGTTTTCAAGGTTTATACGTGTCATAGCAAGTGTCAGGACCATCTTTCTTCTTTTAGTGGCCGAATGAAAAGCTGGACGGCATGCCTCATTGCGTCTATCCATTAATGTCAAGGGGCATTTAGGCCGTTTCCACCCTTTGACTCTTGTGAATGGTGCTGCAGTAAACACTGGCCAGCAAGCGCTGATCCGAGTTCCCGTTTTCAAGTCTTTGGGGTGTGTACTTGGTAGCAAGATGGATTTTTTTTTTTTAAGAACAAGGTTTTGGTTTGCTTGATTTTTCTTTGTTGTTTATGTTTTCTCTTCCACTTATCTCCAGGGTTTCACTCCTTCTTCTCCCTGTGGGTTCCACTGGCTCTTCTTTTTGAGCCTCTGCAGGTGGAAACTTAGATCACTGATGTGGTTACTAGGTGCCACTGAATGATTTCAAACTCAGAGCACCCCTACATACAACAGAATGAAACACTGCTCGGTCCTGGCCCATCCTCACCACGGTTCTTATGTGCTAATCCAGCTTGTCGAGGCCCTTCCTCTCCCCCCCCCCCGCCCCCCTCCCCAGCTCTCTAATGTCTAAGCACAACGTCCTTCTCCAGGGACTGGTCTCTCCTGACAATATGGCCCAAGTATGTGAGATAAAGTCGTATCATCCTTGCCTCTGAGGAACATTCCGGCTGCCCCTGTTCTGAGGCAGGTTTGTTTGTTCTTTTGGCGGCCCATGGGAACTTTCAATATTCTTCTCCGCTATAATTCAAGTGCATCCGTTCTTCTTCAGCACATTTTCAGTGACAGCGGGCCTTTCTTCGTTACTCACATCAGCATTAAAGCCATGTGTTTCTTTGTTAAGTATGGCCTTGGCTGAACCTTACAACTTTTGGGATGCTGTATTTTTATGATCGTGCACTTCCAAATATTTTCTAGATTTCCTGGTGATTTATCTTTTGCTCTATGGGTCAGTTAAAAACATGTTGCTCAACTTCCAAATATTTGGAGGATTTTCCAGATATCTTTTTGTTGTCCTATTCCTTTTTAGCCAGAGAACAAACTCTGTATTATTTCAATCTATTAAAGTTATTGCAATTGTTTAATGGCCCTGGCCTGTGGTCTACCTTGGAGGATACTCCAGGTGCCTTTGAAAACAAGCGCAAACTGCGACTGTTGGGTGCAGAGTTAGTTCTAAACAATAGTAAACAAGTAGGTCAAGTTCTTACTTATTTTCAAAATACTCTTTTGTATCCATTCCTAAAAGAGGAGTGAGGGCTGCAATCTGCTATGGAGTCCGTCCTTCATTTCCTCTAGCTTCCTCTTTTCCCCCATGCTTTTTGAAAACACCGTTGGATAAGTGAATTCTTGGAATTGTTGGATTTTCTTGATAAATTTCATTTTTTTTCCATTTTGAAATGTCTTTCTTTGCAGCCATAGTACCATTCCTTCCCCTGAGAGCCACTTGGTCCGATATTAGCATCGTACTCCAGCTTTCTCGTGGGCTCGCATTCTCAAAGACCACGACTGGAAACGTTTCAGGGCAGACCACCCGGTGGTTTCTAACACACTGACAGGGTTCTATAGCATCACCATCATCAGCCCCCCAAAGCCCATGCACATTTGTAGTTATGCTCCTTACCTAGTGCCCCCCTCTTCCCCCAGAATCTTGCAATCACTAACTTAATTTCCTATCTCTATGGATTCGCCTATTCTCAACCTTTCATATAAATGGGATCATCTAATATGTGATCTTTTTGATTGACCTTTGCCCTTTCAGTGTTTTGGGGTTTATCCATGTTGTAGCATGTATCCTACTCCAAGCCTGTGCATTTGTAGATTTCATCAAATTTGGAGAATTTCTCCTGTTACTTCAGCGCATCCTCCTTTCCTTCTCCACTCTGATCTCACGGTCTCATGGGTCACAGAAACTCTGATTTTTTTTCCAGTTATTTTTTGCTTCAATTTTGAAATTCGCTTTTCAAGTTCAAGGGATTTTCTTCAGTAATGTTTATTCTGCTATAAGCCTGACTGCTTTAGCTAGTCAGGTCTTTCTCATTTCTTAAACCTATACTTGTTTCTATTTTTCATGTCTTCCATTTTTCTCATTATCTTTGGTTATCTCTTAAGTCATTGTGTACACCCATAACGATTATTTTAAAGTCCTTTCCTGCCAATTATTTCATTGTATTTCCATGCCTGTTTTGATACACTGATTTGTTTTCTTCACAGTTTTCTGATTTTTCTATGTTTAGGATTTTTGATTGGCTACCAGGCATATAATGTCGAGTGTCAGAATTTCTCTGAAGGGTGTTGAATTTTCTGTCTGGGTGGTGAAGTGACTTGTGGATCAGCTTGGTCCTTTTGAGGACTGTGAGACTCGTTAGAGTGGGTTTAGAGGAACCTTTGCTATATGGGATGCCAGCAAATGAATCCAGACAGCCGCTCCCTGTGGTTCAGCATAGACTCCTTTGCACCAGCTTCCATGCCCGGGACTTTGAAAAACAGGTGGCCAGGCCTGTCCTCAAAAGGTTGGATGCATGTGAACTGCCAGCCTCGTTAGTTGCCCAGCCACTCCGGGGCTACTGTGAGGTGAGAGAAACTCCACCCCTTCCCCCTTCCAAACCATTCCTGGGAATTGTTCAGTTTACAATGCCTCAGTCCTTGCCTGGCTTTTTGGAGTTTCCCTCTGTCCAATGCCTCAGTCCTTGCCTGGCTTTTTGGAGTTTCCCTCTGTCCAGCTCTGTTTCATGTTTAGCAACAGACTCAAGGGCTCCACCTAATTAGATCCTTCCTCCTCTAACATGCAGAGGGCCCTGGTGGTGTGGTGGTTACACATTGGGGTGCTAACCGCAAGATCAGCAGTTTGAAACCATCAGCCCCTCCATGGGAATAAGACGAGGCTTTCTTCTCCTGTAAAGAGTTAGTCTTGCCGAGTTGTGGGATATGTGAATTTTTATAAAAATGTTCGGCAAAATAAAACCATTCTCAGAAGCCCACAGGGACAGTCCCCCCTGTCCTCTAGGGGCACTGTGAGTTACCATGGACTCAATAGCAGTGGGAGGATGAGTTGGAAAGGGGGAACTGATTACAAGGATCTACATGTGACCTCCTCCCTAGGGGATGGACAACAGAAAAGTGGGTGAAGGGAGACCTTGGACAGGGAAAGATATGACAAAATAATAATTTATAAATTATCAAGGGTTCATGAGGGAGGGGGCAGCTGGGAGGGAGGGGGAAAAATGAGGACCTGATGCCAGGGGCTTAGGTGGAGAGCAAATGTTTTGAGCATGATGAGGGCAATGAATGTACAAATGTGCTTTACACAATGGATGTATGTATAGATTGTCATAAGAGTTGTATGAGCCTGTGTTGGGCAGGGTTCTCTAGAGAGACAAACCAGATTGCTGGTAATTATGTATATAAATATATTTATAAAGATAGATATATAATACAAGAAATGAACCGTTAAATTATATACAGATAGATAATACAAGAAATTAACAGTTAAATTATAAAGCAGTGAGACACTAGCAGTCCTTTAAGGCTTGAGAGCTGCCACTTGCCAGTCCCCTTCTGTAGAGAGAGCTGGGCTATATATATCCAGGCAGCAAACAGCAAAGCAGGTCCCCAACTGTCAGCAACTGTTGGTCCCCAGCTCTAGAGATGAACATTCCAATCGTGTGGGCTTAAAGGGACCTCAACTTACAGCGACACAGTCCACAGGCTAGGCATCCCACAGGTAGTGTACCCATTTAAACTGAGGCACAGAACAACCAAGGCGAGGCTCACCAAGCCATTTATCCCTCTGCCCTTCAGTTGATCCTATTTGTGTTTATCGGCCAGGCTGGCACAATAAACTATCGCAGAGCCCTAATAAAACAATGAAAAAAAAGACGATGGCAACAAATGTACAAATGTGCTTGATTCAGTGTAATGTATGTATGGATTGTGATAAGAGCTATAACAGCCCCCAATAAAAGTATTTTTTAAAAATCCAAAAAAACAAACAAAATGAGAGCCGGGCAAAAGTGCCAGGTATGATTGTGGCTCAAGTAAAAGATTTAACAACTTTTCAAAATTACAACAATGGTTAAGTTACATAAAAGGAGATATTTGATTCTAGTCAGCAGTATGGTCAGGATGGAGACAGAGAGAGGTATATCCTTCTTTCTTCTTCTCATGACAGCAAAACATATTAAAATGTACTTATTTAAAATTAAAATGCTACTTAAGAGCCAACCATTATTTTTGAAAGTTGTATATATGGACACACAAACACTTCCTTATTCCGAACGGAGAAGAGTCCTAGATAAAGAACCTTGCCCAGGGAAGAGAGAGCTGAGCTAACTTTGGGTTTGAAGGTTATAGGTGTATCTATGTGCACACAGGGCTTAACGACTGGGGAGCTAGACCAATACAGGGTAACAAAGAGATGGGCCTGGCAGGCACTGGAAAATGAGGAGTCAGGAGGCAGAGAAACGGAGCTGAAAAGGAAGGAAGGGGACTAAGGCATATGTCAAGGAATTTGCTTAAGTTCCTAATGAATAACATCTTTTAACTCATTGAAGATAAGTATGAATTTATATAATAATCCAAGTGATAGTAACAAGTAATTGAAAAAATATTTTTTGTCTATGAAAAATTAATTGTAGTACATTTTTAATTCTAAAATGACTTGTTACCACATTATCATTTTTCTGGGCTACCTCTTCCTGCCATCTGGTGGTGTGGGCTAAGGGAATGCAAACTGATTTTAATTTTATCCCAAGAAAAACATAATTAGTAGGATAAATCAACAAAGGAAAATATCATGTATTTGGAATTAATTATTTAAGAAATTGTTTATCTTCTATTTTGGGGTTTGGTACTCATGCTACTTTCATGTTCCCATCATCATGAAAAGTCAAGACTTGATTACATTAAATCTGAACGTCAAAATACATTTAGAAGACGGGCTAGGGCAGACATGTAATCATCTCTGTTTTAGGGGAAAATCATAGCATGTACGAGATTGATCCTGAATTTTAGGTCTTAGTCTCCTGACACTATCACAATGGTCTTTGAGCCACAATAGGCTACTTTCTTTTTTCTCGCAAGCTTGACTACAATAGTACGTGTAATACATACTTGTTAGACAATCACTTATATAGGCACACGAGAAAATGAACATTATAATGAAAAAGACTTCCAGCCCATTTCATTCTATCACTCAATTCTTTCCTTTTTCCTCCCTCGAGTCTTTCAACGCCGTAAATGTTGATACTGGGGAAAAGGTAGAGACCCTCCCACTATCCTACCCTAATAGACAACCGTTCATTCTTAGACTCTTTGTATTTAAAATCACTTTGCACATCCGTTCCCTTTGCCTGGAATGTGCTTTCCCCACTTCTTTGTTGAAATAATCCATACCAATTTTTAAACACTCAACTCAGACACCATATCCTCTAGGAATCTAGCGTCTAATGTGGGTTGGGTGTCCCCTGTCTGCTTTCTAGTGATCTATGTATGACTCTCTCACAGCAGGCTCTGCATTCAGTTCAGGATCCTATGCCTAGAGCCGGATGTACCTAAGTGCACTATACATTCCATAAATGCGTGTTGAAATAACTAGTACATTACTAATGACAGTTACTCATTCAATCCTACTAGCTCATGAAAAAGTCATGATTTTCATTTCCATTTCACAGGTAAGAAAAATGAGAATCAGAGACATTCAAAACCACACCCAAGTTCAACCAGCTGAGGAGAACAGAGCCAGGAATCAAACTCAGGTTGGTGGGACTCTAAATGCATTCATTATAATCTTCTTTCTACAAATGTACCTACTGTTCCTTGGGCTATTTATATTTCAGGTTTTATAATTTCTTGTGTGACTCCTGGTGTTTTGTATGCTGAATAACATGGGCATTGTGCACGCGGAACCATGAGGTTGTGATGGGAAGTGTTTATTTTCTAGAGTGCAGAAGGAACAAGCTAAGGGCAGAATGATCTAAAATGTAACACTCTCTTCTTAAAATCTTGGGGCAGTTACTCTTGTATAAACCACGTCCTAATGGAAGGGAGAGCCGGTAACTATGTGAAAAACAAACATACTTACTTTAAATTTTACATGTTAATATTCTTTGGTAGGCCAGACACACAAATCACACATGACTTCCTAGATCACTGTAACCTTGTTTAGTTTGTTCTAAAACAACATGTTAGGAATGAAGTCAAATACACCAGGGCTCATAGTATATGCAAATGAAACACACTCGCACTGTTTTAAAACCGAAACAACCCCCCCTCAAAGAAAAATAATCCAGCTTTGTGCTGTTTATTCAAGACATTCCTAACACATAAAGACTAGGAAGGGATAAGTAAAAAGAAAGGAAAAGCTATACACAGCTATGCCAATATCAGCCAAAATAAACTCACACCAAAGATTGTCTTTCCCTATTACCGAAAGCTTAAATTCGCCAGGAAAATGAAACAATTCTAACTAAATTTAATGTAACTCATAAAATATCCACAAATACATACATAGAACACAACTACAATTAAAAATCTATAAATTCACCATGATGGTAGGTAGGTGATTTACACAATTTCCTAAGTAATTGATCAATCAGGCAGAGAGAAAATGAGTTTGACCAGATGAACAAATATAAAACACTTCAGCTAGTCACAAGCAAAAAAACCCTATTTTTTAGATCTAAATTATTCTCAAAACTGACCAAATACTAGACTATAAATCAAGCCTCTTCAAATTTCAAAGGATTAATATATTTAGAAAATATTCTCTGACTTTGATAGGTTAAGTTAGAAGTTAGAAATAAAAGATAAGTTTAAAAGCCTCTGTTTGTAAACAGGTTAAAGACATACTGTAATTTCTTTAACAAATGGTGCAGGTAAAACTACATCTCCAATTAAAGAATAACGAAAAAGGACCCACATCTCACACCATACACAAAAATGAACTCAAGCTTGATCAAAGACCCAAATATCACACCTAAAACAACCAAGATTGTCAATGAGAAAGCAAGGTCAAACTGAAGGGTCCCTAATCCATGCTGTAAATACACTATCAAATATGAAAAACACACAATTTGTAGAATAAAAAGAGAGGCCTTAAACCTCCTAAATCTTAGACACTTAAGTGGATTATGCATTGTGCTGCAAAGGACAGCAGTTCAAAACTCCTAGCTGCTTCATAAATGAAAGATGAGCCTTTCTCCTCCCATAAAAAGTTATCAGTGAATTGGAGTTGACTTAATGGTGGGGAGGTTTTTTTGCTTGTTTGTTTTTGGATGTGCATCAAAAGATTTCACCAAAAGAATAGAAAGAAACCCACAAACTTAGGGGGAAATTTGGCAATGACATTATCTCTAAAATGTATAGAAAACTTCCACACCCAAACAAGAAAAAGACAACCCAATTAAATAGAATGGTGTTTCAGAAATACGGAGCTAGGGAGGAGGGGGGAAAAGAGGAGCTGATACCAAGGGCTCAATAGAAAGTAATTGTCTAGAAAAGAGTGATGGCAACATATGTACAAATATGTGTGATACATTTGATGTATGGATTGTAATAAGAGTTGTAAGAGCCCACAATGAAATTATCAAAAAAAGAGAGAAAGAAATATGGGATTAAATGATAACAAAAACACGCAAAATATTGAACTATTCATCTATTGCGGTTTTCAGAGAACATTTCAAATCCGAACCATATATATTAGAATATAATGAAGAGGAAACTAATGATTTCTGTATAATATTAAGAACAAAATGTTACAAATCTAAAGAAAGTAGAAGAATCAAGATAATTAAAGCAACAGCAACTAATGAAATAAAAATTACAACAAAAGAGAAGATCAATAAAGTTCAAGGCTATTTCTTTTTAAAGTATAAAAATGGAACTAACTGGCAAGACTGGTTTTCTAAAAAATTATGACTAAACAATACAGGGACAAAAAATACACTTATGACTATGATACTGATTAAAAGGAACATGATATCATTGTAATTTACTTTATTTCAATATACTTGAAAGCCTAAGTACTTTCTTATCATATTGGAAAAGATGCCAGGAAATATTGCTCATTCATCTTTATCTCCTTTTTGCACTATGGTGTTATTTTGGCTGATTTAATGTAAAACCTAAAACTTCTAGAAAAATATAAGTTATCAAAAGACTCAACAAGAAATTGTTATTGTTCGGTGCCAGTGAGTCGGTTCCCACCCAGAACCATTCAATGCAAAACAGGACGAAACACCGCCCTGTCCTGTGCCATGGTTCCTGCGCTTGACCCCATTGTTGCATCCACTTGGGTCAATTCATCTCATTGAGTTTTTTTCTCTCTTTTGTTGCCCCTCTACTCTACCAAGCCTGATGTCCTTCTCTAGGGACTGATCTCTCCTGACAACATGTCCAAAAAAATGTAAGATGAAGTCCTACCATCTTTGCCTCTAAAGGGTATTCTGGCCGTACTTCCAAGACAGACGTGCATTTTGATTCCTCTTTGGTCTCTTATTCAACGCCCAACTTCCACATACATAAGAGGTAATTGAAAATATCACAGCTTGGATCAGGCACACCTTAGTCCTCAGAGTCCCAATCTTGCTTTTCAATACGCTAAAGAAGTCTTGTGCAGATTTACCCAGAGCAAAAAGTGACAGTCTGCTCTCTTGACTGCTGCTTTGCATTGCTTGTGGGTCCAAGCAAGATAAAACCCTCGACAATTTCACCCCCCCTCCCCACAGGACACAGAAACTATGAAAAGCCCTATAAACATTGTGGAAACTGAGTCAGTTATTAAAAACTTCTTGTGATGAAAACACTATTAAAAACAAAACAAAACTATTCCAAGTTTGATTTAAAGGTGAGCTAGACCAAACATTTAAGGAGTAGCTGTCACTAAAACGACACGAATTTGCTCAGAGAACAGAAAAAGGGCAATGCTCTCGAACATGTTTCATAAGGCAAACATGATGGAGTTTCCGAGTTCAAGGGAAAACAACATTGATAAGGGAAATTTTCCAAAATGGAATTTAAACCTCATATTCCATCCAGACAAAGAATTTATTAAGAATGAAGGTTAATTGACAGAGTGGTCTCCCTGATGAACGCTAATGCAAAAGTAGTGAAGTACATGTTAGCAAAGCAAATCAAATCATGTCATCAACCAAAAAAGTTAATCCACAATGCCTAGTTAGGTTTTTCCCAGGAAAGCCTAGTTCTACAGTAGAAATATCTATTAATAAAATATAAACTATCAATAGACTACAGAGAAACGATATAAATAGTATTCCATAAGACTATATACCTACATATTTACTAAATTAATTCAATACATAATTCATGAGCACCTATCTTGTACCAGGCATTATTCTGTGTGCTGTCATTAAAGCAGATGAAAATCCCTGCCCTCATAGGGCTTATGTCCTAATGGCAATTAAAAAATTTAGCAAATTAGGAATAAACCATAACTTTCTTAATCTCACAGAGGTTATCTCTATAAAATCTACATGGACGTATCGTCAGATCACCAAACTTAAAAAATATTCCCTATAAAACAAAAGGCAAGGATGTGCATCATCAACACTTCTTTTTAACATTGTATCGACGGGACTAGCTCGTTTTTAAGACGAAACAAAGTCTAGGACTAATAAGAAACAAGCTAGTTGTTTCCAACTAACAGGGAAGTTCACATAGAACAATTATTAGAGTTAATACTGGAGATCACTAAAGTAAGTGTACGATGTAGTTATTGTGCCAACATGTGGGTTAATTGAAGGGTGGAGGGATAAGTGGCTCAGTGAGCCTCGCCTTTCTAGTTCTCGCGTCTCTTGCTTTGTGATGGTCGGACAGGGTGCAGCTGCCTTAGCCAGTTCCCTGCTTTAGCTGGCAAGGTTGACTTCCTGCAGGACATCCCCGAGAAGCCACATGGACCTACACTGACACAGCCCTGGGTGCTGGAGTGGCCACGTGAAGACCCCTGCCAGCGCTGAGATGCTTACACATCCACGGATTCAGCTTTCCTCCTGCAGTCAGCATCATTGCGTCTGTTTTGTGAGATGGAGGAGGACTTTGTGGATTGGTGTCGGACATATGGGTTAATGATTAATGTTGGACTTGTGGGCTTGCGCAGCACTGGGTTGGGATGTTTTCTTGATGCACACTTAACCTTTATATAAAACTCTAATACATGAGTTTCTGTGGATTTGTTTCTCTAACGTACCCAGACTAACACAGTGCATGTCACTTTCATTTTAAAAATTACCTTTTATAAAGTATAAAAAGCAATAAACACTTTTAACAGTAAAAAAATGGATAAATGAATTAGAAATAAATTTAATAAAACCTGCATAAATGGTATATTTTAATATCTAAGATTACACATCGCTCTTTTGACTTCATATATTTATTTATTTATTTATTTGGAAAACAAAAAGGTAAGATATTTTTTAATATCTAAAGTTTCTGTTATTTTGAGAATTAAAGTGTCCATATTTAATATGTTCTTTTTTAACTAAATAAGAACATAGCTGTTGATATGTTCATCTTCTTTGGCTTTTTGTATTACTTAGTCTAATTTTTTTTGTTTTAAACGTTTTATTAGGGGCTCATACAACTCTTATCACAGTCCATACCTATACATACATCAATTGTATAAAGCACATCCATACATTCCCCACCCCAATCATTCTCAAAGCATTTGCTCTCCACTTAAGCCCTTTGCACCAGGTGACTTCATATATTTAAAGGGAGAAATTGTTAACGGGTTTCTCATTCACAGAATGTGTTGAGACTATCCTTGTAATTAAAAACATACTTCAGTAATTTCAAAACCTCATTCATGAGTGGGAGAAACAGCACGTATTATTATTTTCATTCACACTTTGAAAAGCTATGGAATTATTTTTAGTTAATGTATTTGAATGGGAGAGACTTCATCGTTTTTATTCACATATGATTGTATACTTTCCCACTTTATAATACGGAGACTACTTGGAAAATACGTAAACAATTACTTATTTTAAATCAATGGAGAAACTGTGTATCTATTTTCTCCTTCACACATGTAATGGGAACCTTTTTGGTTTAGAATGCAAAAGATAACTGTGAAAATATGTGTAACTCTTGTGATTTCATGTACTTCAATGGTGGAAACTTCATTTTTTTCTCATTCACACAAAATACTGACAACTTCCCTAACCTTGCAATTTCAGAAATGCATAAAACTCAGATATTATTATTTTCACTCACACTTGGAAGCTGTGTGACATCATTTTTACTTCACATAAATTACGGGAAGAAACTTTAAATTAGTTTCTCATCTACACAAACGATTGGATACTTTACTTTCTTTCCAATACAAAGATTACTTTGAAAATGTAAAATTCTTCAGAATTCCTGTTCGAGAATGGGGGACATTAAAAAATTTTTTTTCCCTTCATATTTGTGTTGAGAACTTGTAACTTCCATCCATGTAATATAATAAGTATACTGAAAACATATAAAAGTTCTGTATATTTAGATATATATTGAGACGTTTTATGGATTAGAAGGCAAGATCTGACATTATAAATATGTGTAATTCTTCTAACTTCATGCACTTGAATGGGGCAACCGCATTCTATTTCCATTCACAGAAATTTCTCATCCTTATTATTGAAGTATTATTTTAAAAACATGGAAAACTCCTCCGAGTCCTGTTCAGGAAAAAGAGAAACTGCTTATCTTTTTCTTATTCACAAAGTGTACTGGAAACTCTTCCAAATTTGAAATACAAATAGTAGCTTGGAAATATGTGAAACTAGTTTGACTTTATATACCCTAAAGGAAGAAATTGTATAGCTTTTTTTTAACACATTATATTGGAAAGTTTCCTGTCCTTGCAATTCAAAGAAAAAATTGGAAGTATGTAAGACTCTTTAGTTTTGTGTTCATGAATAAGAGGAGAAAGCTATTTTTAAAAATTATTTTGGAAATATGTGAAATTATTTTTACTGCATCTATGGGACTGGGAGAAACTTCCTGCTTTCTCATTCACACAGTGCGTTGGTAACAGTCCCATCATTTTAATGTAAAGATTATGTCACAATCATGCAAAATCCTTTAGAATTCTTGTTCATAAATGTGAGCAAGGTTCGTTTTCTGATATGTATTTTGAACTTTCCTCTTATCTAATATAGAACACACCGAGGCCATAGGAGACATGTTCGTTTCAGTGGTAATGAATGGGAGACACTATTTCCCCCCTCATTCAGATACCATGTACTGGGTATATTCCTGTCTTCCTGCTCTCAAGCTTACTTTGAATTTATGAAACTATTTTTACCCCTGCCTCCATCATTTCTTGCTAACCTCCATCTTATTTTTTAAAACATTTCATTATGAATTGGATGGTAGATCAGTTTTTCATTTCGTAATTCATATGCATTTCGTTCCATGTCACTGATTACAATCCTTCCAGTGTAACATCCCTCATCTCACCGCCACCCTGTGCTTCCAGTTTCATCCCTTCTTCTTGGCTAACAATGTTGCACTTTGACCTTAAGCAAGCAGATAGCGCCCTGCTATCACTACCATGTGCTCTGAAAGGGAGCGCATTAGAAGGTCCTGGATAGTACAGGAGACAAGTGTGGGAGAGAATTCAAAATCATAGAACAAGAACAAGAACATGACAGTAAGGTTGGATAGAAACTGGTGGGTCCCTGAGACTCAGTCATTCTTCAGGTCTGGCTATCAGCTCACCTTCCTAGCTCAATTTCCAGTCAAATAAAAACTAAACCAACCAACCAACCCTCTGCCATGGAGTCGATTCCGAATCATTCTTCTGGATTTCTAAAACGGTAAACCTTTATGGGCGCAGACAGTCTTATCTTGCAGCTGGTGAGTTTTAGCTGCTGATTTTACAGTTAGCAGGCCCAATGCTTACCCTGCTGAGCCACCAGGGTTCCGAGCCAACAGCTCCAAAATAATACAACACTGGGGGTGGGGGTGGGAGTGCACATCCTAAATCATCAACTCTTTGTGATCAGAAGGACAGCATAAATCTTTTATTGAGAAAAGTACAAAACATGATTGAAAATACATTTAGACTTAAGTGGTTCAGAAGTCTTAATATAAAAAAGATTTTCTCCAAAATAATATACAGATTTTAGAAAATGAAAATACAGAGTATCTCATGGAACTTGTTGATTCAAGAGCTTGCTGTTGTTGTTAGGGCTGAGTCATTTTGAACTCATAGCAACCTCATGTCAAAGAGCAGACAGTTGCTTACAAGATCTGAAGACTTTCTCTTAAGTTTCTTATTAGGAGACAGCATGATGTCAGTGTAGAAATAACAATAAACAAACAAATTAATCAACAGCCTAGAGTAAGTCCAGAATCAGAAGTACTCATATATGTAAATCCGATCTATGGCAGAGCTAGCACTGGGAAGCTTCAGAGAATAGTGCTGGGGCAAAAAGAAAAAAGAAAAAATCCTTATTATTCACTGTATACAAAGTTCAGTAACAGATGGAAGAATTTAAAAGCAACCTTTAAAACATTCACAAGGAAAAAAAATTTATAAAAGGAGGGGGATTAACTTACCATCAAGAAAGAAAAGCCAGAAATGGGAGTAGCAAGACCAGGAGGGTAAAGGAAATGGGGGGGGGGGGAGAAGGGGAGGAGAAGAGAACTGATCACAAAGATCAATGCATAATTACACCCCCAGCCCCCACCCTTCCAGGGGGATAAACAACAGAAACATGGGTGACCGGAGACAGCAGTCCGTGTAAGATATGAAAACATTAATAATTATCATGGGGTCACGAGGGTGGGGTTTGGTAGGGAAAAAAGAGGACCTGATACTAAGGGCTCAAATAGAAAATAAATGTTTAGAAAATGATGATGGCAACCTATGTGCAAATATGCTTGATACAGTTGATGCCTCAAATGCTATGAGTTGTAAGAGCCCCCAATACAATTATTTATTTAAAGAAAGAAAAGACAGGAGTAGAGTGCAGTCTTTGGGCCAGAGGTCCTTGTGCACAGAACCTCCTAGACCCAGGGGAACACTGATGCGGACACACAGGGAGCGCTCCAGAGGCCGCCAGGCCCACGGCTATTGGAAGAAGATAAAGGCCTTCCCCCAGAAGGAGCCTACAGGAAGTCTTTCTTAGTGCCGGTGCCCTGAATGTGGACTTGTTGCCTGCTCCACTGAGAGAGAATAAGCCTGTTAGAGCCTCACCCCTAAAACATGCACACGGAAACACAGAGAACATCTTTAAGCACTTGAAGGATTTATTTGGCTGAAAAGAGAAACTTCCATGAATTCAAAGAGCGTAGAAACAAAGTAAAAAGACAGATAAAATCAGCTTAAACAAAAATTACCATAACAGGGGGATATACAAATTATATACAGCAGTTATTTGCTCAAAACAAATGAAAACTTCTGTTCACACAAATAGTACATAAATGCTCACAGCAGCATAATTCACAATGTTCCCAATACAGAAACAATCTAACTGATTAACAGATAAATAAACTGGAATATATCAATATAATGAACTATTATCCAGCAATAAAAAGCAATAAACCCTGAAACATCTAGATGAATAAAATTTGGAAATGTTATGTTTAGAGAAAGCAGTCAGGCATAAAAGGCTACGTGTTGTATGAAAAGGCAAATTGATGGACAGAAAATGAGTGGGGGCCTCAGGCTGGGAGCAATGGTGGGGTTGGAAAGGTGGCTTCCACTCAGGCTTCTTTTTGGGGTGATGGAAAAGCTCTACAGTGAACTGGGGTAATGGGTGCACAACTCTGTGCTTATATTAAAAGCCACTGAATTGTATACTTTTAGTAACAGAATTGCTTGATATGTGAAATATAGCTTTAAAAAGTTGTTAAAAAGAATTTTAATCTATACGAAAATTTAAACATACAAAAATGAGTAAGAGACATGAAACATACATTTCATAGAGGAAGAAACACTAATGGCTCCCGAATCTGACTAAATGTCTAACATCCTTAGCAATAAAAAAATATTGCGGATTAAAACCCCATACTGGATGTAATCAGGGCAGTTTGTAGTGGCAATTACTCATTCACTCGGGCACCTGGCTGCGGGTCAGCAGGGGCTGAAATCTGAACCTTGCTCCTCTGGTTGTTCTGGACAGAAGGGGTGCTTCTGTCATGTGAACAAAATTAGGGATGACCAGAAGCAGCTCTAGAGAAATCATTTCACAAACATCAGGTTTAAAAAATTTCAGACTTTGCTAATATGAAATACTGAGGAAGGTGTGAATAACAAAACTCAAATTCATTGCTGAGAATGTGCATTGATAAGACCATTTGGAAAACACGTAGGTATTACTTCATAAAGCTGATACCTTTATACTCATATGCATGTATACTCTAAAGGGTCCCAGCAATTTCCTTCCTATGCTTTCTACTAAGACACCCTTGTACAGATGCCTCAGGAGACACATGCATGAGCAGAAGCTGTATTTGTAATAGCAAAATAAATCAAGCAAAAATCTCACTGCCATTGAGAAATTTTTATCGCATACCCAATCTTTAACGGCCTTCCTATATGGGGGCTCTGTAAATCTGCTTAGAAGCGCACGGCCTCATCTTTCTCCCTGAGTGGCTAGTGAATTTGAACTGTCCAACCTTGCACTTAGCTGTCCAATGCTAACCAAAGAGTACCAGCAAGGCTCAAGAGATGGGAAAAAAAGGTTATCAAGAGCTGAATGAATACAATTTTGCACAGATGCACAATGCAATACCATATAACAAAACAAAAAAATTCAAAATGAATGCTGAGCTAAAATAACGTACAGCACCATTCATTTACATGAAAATTTAAAAGTGGGAACGGCAAAATAACATTGTTTAGAGAGTAAAACTATAGTAATGCTGTAAAATAAAAGGAAATCAACTAGCAGAAAATTCCAGAATCATCATGGTCTTTGGGCAGAGGCAGTTGCATGGCGGAGGAGAGGCCCAGAAGAGCTTTCAAAGGCACAGAAATGTCCTATTTCTTCAAATGGGTAGGGGTGCAGGGTGTTTGTGTTATTTTGTCTAATATTTCTCTTCAAAGTATACATGTATTTCATATCCATACTTGTCTGTATATTTTGCTGCAAAAAGGTTTGAAAAGTAAAGAAGAGTGAGTCACAATCATTAATGTTCAAAATTCCTGATCCAGGAAGAGGCTAGGGGGGTAGGTCAGAATGCCATTGCTCAAATTTTCACTAAGTACATTATAGCTAAGTGATTTCAATCTCTATGGCTGAACTGGGACAGAATCTGTCTAACACCAATAGTAGTCTGTGGGCAATAACCTTGAGAAGTACCGTGTACAGTTGGTGTCTATAAACATCCTATTGTACTTTCTGCTACATTATATCTCTCTTAAGATTATTATAAAATTGTTCAAAAGCTGTAAGAATTTAAAAAATTTGCCCCTCCCCCCAGAAGAATTTATTTCAAAGAACGGCACTGAGTCTGCAGCTCCAGGAGAGGGACATATCTGATCGGAGCGCACGGGTGCGGATGAAGGAGGAGGAGGAGAGAGTGGAGCACATCCTGGTCCACCAGGCCTTGAGGACAATGTTCCTGCTCAGAGCAGCCAGTCCACAGAAAAGACCACAGGGCCGGCCCCACTATGAGACATGACGCCCCTCACTGATCCATAGCCATACAGGGTACAACACTGGAAACACAGTGTGTGAATTGCACCAGACCTGATCCTGCCACACTGAGGCAAAACACTAAGGGGGTACAACAGAACAGCAAGGGAATGGAGCGGCAAGGTCCCCAGGAAATGCTGAAGGTGGACTTTGGGGCCAGGGCGTGGTGCCCCAACAGACTGGACTGGAAAACATTCCTAAAGGCCAACAAATAATCCTTGAACTAACTACAAGCTTTTCTTTCTTGTGTTTTTTTGTCATTGGTTTGTTGTTGCTGTTGTTGTGTACTGTTGCTTGGTTTTGCTCTGTCTTGTTTTTGTGCATGTTATTATCTCCGCAGCTGTCTAAATAAGATAGGCTGGATGAACAATCTGGAGGAGAAAACATGGGACCGTCAGTTCTGCAGGGACATGGGAGAGGGGGAGGTGGGGGGAAAGGTAGTGGTGTTAACTAACCCAGGGACAAGGGAACAACAAGAAATCCAAATCCATGGTAAGGAGGGTGTGGGAGGTCTGGTTGGGCATGATCAAGGGCAATGTAACCAAGAGGATTTGCTGAAACCCGGGTGGGGACTGAGCATGATAGTGGGATAAGAGGAAAGTCAAAGGAAATAGAGGAAAGAGTCACAAGGGAGGGAAAGGGAACTTATAGAGGTCTAGATAAAGACATGTACATATGCAAATATATTTATATATGAGGATGGGGAAATAGGTCTATGTGTATATATTTATAGGTTTAGCAGTAAGGTATCAGAAGGACATTGGGCCTCCACTCAAGTACTCTCTCAATGCAACAATACTTTCTTTTATTAAATTGGAATTCTATGATGCTCACCTTCCTGACACAACCACTGAAGACAAAGCGAGTGAATAAGCAAAGTGGTGAAGAAAGCTGATGGTGCCCGGCTATCAAAAGATATAGCATCTGGGGTCTTAAAGGCTTGAAGGTAAACAAGTGGCCATCTAGCTCAGAAGCAACAAAGCCATCACAGGGTGTCGAAGGGATCAGGTATCAGACATCATCAGAACAAAAATCTTATCATAGTGAATGATGGGGGGGGGGTAGTGTGGGGTGGAGACCCAAAGCCCATTTGTAGGCCACTGGATACCCCCTTACAGAAGGGTCTCAGGAAGGAGACGAGCCAGTCAGGGTGCGATGTAGCAATGGTGAAACATACAACTTTCCTCGAGTTACTAAATGCTCCCCCCCCCCCCAACTATCATGATCCCAATTCTACCTTGCAAGTCTGGCTATACCAGAGGATGTACACTGGTATAGACAGGAACTGGAAACACAGGGAATCCAGGGCGGATGAACCCTTCAGGACCAGTGATACAAGTGGCGATACCAGGAGGGTGGGTAGGGTGGAAAGGGGGAACCAATTACAAGGATCTACATATAACCTCCTCCCTGGGGGACAGATAACAGAAAAGTGGGTGAAGGGAGACGTCGGACCGTGTTAAGATATGACAAAATAATAATTTATAAATTATCAAGGGTTCAAGAGGGAGGGGAGGGAGGGGGAAAATGAGGACCTGATGCCAGGGGCTTAAGTGCAGAGCAAATGTTTTGAGAATGATGAGGGCAATGAATGTACAAATGCACTTTACACAATTGATATATGTATGGATTGTGATAAGAGTTGTATGAGCCCCTAATAAAATGATTTAAACCACTTGTCAACAAATACAAAACTTTAATGAATAAATACAGCATGAAGGAAGGCACTTGTTAACTTAATTGCAGAGGATGCATCTGAATACTGGCTGGATCTCATTTTTCTCTTTCTCATAACCACTGCCTAGTCTATAATCCCTGAGGAAGGGTTCCTCCTCTGGGGGACAGGAAGCTGGGCCCCTATGCTACAGCAGATTGCATGCTGGGTACTTGATACAGGAGCAGCCAGTGATTTACACGCAGGGTCTGAATCCAAAGGGTAAGTTGCGTTCAATGTCATTCTCTCTATTAGGAATCTGGAGGCCAAGAAGGGTACAGTCCCGGGGGCAGGGTTCAGGGGAGATGGGGACTACACTAGCAGAGAAAGTCTGTAGGTAGAGAGAGGAGGGTGGAATGTGGAGCAATGATGATGAATTAAGGATGCAAGAACTACAGGATTCAAGAGCACATTTCTCTGGTTCCTGCTCTTCCTGACACTTGGCTGTTCAGTTAGTTCTAGGCCACTTTATATATAAAATTACCAATGATTTGAGGTAACGTAAATGATTTTCTGCTCATTTTCACCCAAAGAGCTGAGTGATTCAGTGGCAATTTTTTGTTTTGTTTTTCTTCTGATGCCTCACGGAAAAGGCTGCTAGCTTAAAAAAATATCATTTTATTGGGGGCTCGTACAACTCTTATCACAATTCATACATCCATCCATTGTGTCAAGCACTTTTGTACATTTGTCATCATCATTCTCCAAACATTTTCTACTTGAGTCCTTGGAATCAGTTCCTCATATTTTCCCCTCCCTCATGAACCCTTTTTCATTTATAATTATTTTGTCCTGTTTTACACTGTCTGACATCTCCCTTCACCCACTTTTCTGTTGTCTGTCCCCCAGGGATGGGGTTATAGGTCAATCCTTGTAATCGGTTCCCCTTTCTACCCCACCTTCCCTCCACCCTTCTGGTATCTCTACTCTCACCACTGGTCCGGAAGGGTTCATCTGTCCTGCATTCCCTGTGTTTCCAGTTCCTATTTGTACCAGTGTACATCCTCTGGTCTAGCCAGCTTTGTAAGGTAGAATTGTGATCATGATAGTGGGGGCGGGGAGAAGCAATTAAGGACTAGAGGAAAGTTGTATGCTTCTTTGTTGCT
Organism: Tenrec ecaudatus; assembly: GCF_050624435.1. Lineage (NCBI taxonomy): Eukaryota > Metazoa > Chordata > Mammalia > Afrosoricida > Tenrecidae > Tenrec > Tenrec ecaudatus. Next base: position 18,842,275 of record NC_134546.1, read on the forward strand.
ACATCACATCCTGACTGGTTTGTCTCCTCCCTGAGACACTTCTATAGTCCAGTTGCCTCCAGATGGTTTTGGGTCCCCACTCTGCACTCCTCATTTACAATGAAATGATTTTTTGTTCTTTGATGCCTTATACGTGATCCCATCAACACCTCATGATCACACAGGCTGATGTGCTTCTTCAATGTGGGCTTTGTTGCTTCTTTAGCTACATGGTAGCTTGTTTATCTTTAAGCCTTTAAGACCCCAGTTACTACATCTTTTGAAAAGATCAGCTTTCTTCACTACATTTGCTTGTGCACCTGTTTTGTCTTCAGAAATCCTGTCAGGAAGGTGAGCATCATGGAATGCCAGTTTAATAGAACAAAGTGTTCTTGCATTGAGGGAGTACTTGAGTGGAGGCCCAATGTGCATCTGCTACCTTAATAGACTAAACCTGTAAATATATGCACATAGATTTTCCCGTCATATATAAATATATTTACATATGTACATGCCTATATTTAGACCTCTATAAATGCCCTTTGCTCATAGTTCTTTCCTATTACCTTTTACTTTCCTCTTGTCCCACTATCATGCTCAGCCCTCATTTGGGTTTCAGGAATTCCTCTCGGTTACACTGCCCTTGTTCAAATCCTACCAAGCCTTCAACACCCTCCTCGCCATTGATTTTGGATCATTTGTTGTTCCCTTGTCCCTGGGTTTAACACCAATTCCTTTTCTCCCCCTCCCCCTCTCCCATGTCCCCCTGGAACCTTTGGTCCTGTTGTTTTCTCCTCCAGTTTATCCCGCCTATTTTATCTAGATAGACCTTCAGAGATAATAATATGCACAAAAAGAGGACAGAGCAAAACAAGCAACAAAAAATACCAAAACAATAACAACAACAACAAAAGAAAAGCTTGCAAAGAGTTCAAGGTCTGTTTGTTGACCTTTAGGAGCGTTTTCTGGTTGAGTCTGATGGGATGCCACACCCTGGCCCCTAAGTCTATTTTTTGTATTACCTCGGGACTTTCTTGCTCTGCTCCCCCTTGCTGTTCTGTTGCACGCCCTAGTGTTTTGACTTGGTGTGGTGGGGTCAGATTGGGCGCAATTCCCACACTGTGTCTCCAGTGTTGTCCCCTTTAGGGCTATGGGTCAGTGAAGGATGTAGTGTCTCATAGTGGGACTGGCCATATGGTCCTCTCTGTGCATGGGCTGCTCTGAGCAGGGATACTGTCCACAATGGTTGGTGGGCCAGGATGCGCTCCACTCTCTTCTTCCCCCTTCATTTGTTCCCGTGTGCTCTGATCACACATGTTCCTCTCCCTGAGCTGTAGCTTCAATGCTTTCCTCTGAAGTAAATTCTTCAGGGGACAGGGAGGCGGGGGCGGCTGTCCGAGTAGTTGGGATTGGGCTGGCCCCTCAGACCACTCTACTGGTTTCCTGCTTCATGCCAGTATGTTGCATTCACATCTTGGAGCCCAAGGTTGAAGTCTGTCCTTTTCCTGGCCTTTTTTTTAAATATCATTTTTATTGGGTGCTCTTATAACAATCCATCCATGAATTGTATAAAGCATATTTGTACATATGTTGCCATCATCCTTTCTGACTGTTTTCTTTCTATTGCTTCTGAGGGCTGTTGCTATTCCTTCTGAGAGATGGCCGCAGACACTATTCTCTTCACAGATGTTTACGGATTAACTACCATGAGCAAGGTACTTCGACAATCTGAAAAGGGTTGAAACAGATTCATGCTCAACCCTGATAACAAATAGGACAGTACTTTTCAAATTGCCCGAATTACTTTACATAATACCAGACCTTTTTTCTTTATGGTCTTGATGTAATAACAAAGAATTGCTACTGATTTTAATCCATACAACCTTTGAGTTCAGTTACCAAACCATTTTTTTTGTAAAATACCTGGCAGAAAACTTTAGGTAACTAAAACTTTAGACTGTAATTCTTGTTTCACAATGAACACTTCTATACAGAACACACTCAACATCACTTCTAGGCTTTTTGGCTAAGATCGAGCACAGAACATATTATTGCTATCACAGACTTTGTATTATAACTTTCTAAACTCTGATGAAAAATACAAGTGTAAAATATATTTTTATAGGGCACTTTAACAAAACTGTTGCACAAGATACTTTCCCTAATACTACAGAATAAGTTCAGTTGAAGGTATTTTTGACCATGGGAGGAAAAGTCACTATTTAATAAGTGGTATATTTAGGACACAAATCAAACCACCAACCAAGCAACAATCTACTCCTTCCTCAAAGGTTCATGTCTCCGAATTCTACAATATCTATCACATTCATACTATTTCATAGCTCCTGCTTTAAGTCGCAGGTTCTCAACTCTGCAGCACATCAGAACATTAGAATTTATGAAGGAGTTCTAAAACTACTGATGCCTGAGTCCTATCTGAAAAGAGTATGCTTAAACTGGTTCTGTCTGGCTCACTGGGCTGAGAGCCTCTCCTCACTTCTAGGATGGTTTCTGCCACAGACAGCCTAACAACTCAATTTCACGGCTCTGCTTATTTATTCACTCTTACACTACGCTTTTGCGGCTTTCTTTGCTAACTCTCTCTTTATCAGCTGCTACACATTTTCCTCCCCCTCTGAAATCTTTCATTTAAAAATGTAAGGGATAGCCAGGAAAAAGATGGGCAGAAGACATAATGGATAGTCAACTAATGAAAGAAGAAATACAAATAACTAGCAAACATCTGAAACAAACAAAAAAAATCAACTTTGTAATAAAACATGAGCTAACATTTATCACCTCTGAACTGGCCAAGTGTTGAGGAACAGTCTGGGATATGAGCCCTTTAGTTCACTGCGGATTTGCAGAACAACTTTAATGGAGGCAAATTCGCTGTAACAAAGGGGCTTCTAAAAGTTTATGTGCACAAGGAAGTAAAAGAATGGATTTTTCCCAGAAACTTTGAAGCCCCTCTTTATGTATCAAACGTTTAGCAACAGTTCTTCTCTTGGAGAGAGCAACTCCATGGCTAGGAATCTCCCCACACAAACAAAATTAAAAATATTCATAAAAACCAATGCAAACAACTTACATGTGGGAAACAATGATTTCTCCCAAGCTGTCTCCCCCAAATATATGCCACACTTAGCTGCTTGCAAATGACTATGCACTTGGAGGTGATCAGGAGTTGATCAGGGGTCATTCTCCCTAAGAGCTATCAGCCATCTAGAGCAAGCAGACACCACTGTTTATCCCACAACAAGTAGGGTTCACTTCCTTCTGATAAGGATAGTAGTTGTCTGTTTCCTTGTAGGAGACCCCAGAGAGGTCAAACCTGCCCAAGGATGACTAAGGTTAGGCTGCCATCTGAATCTAGGATCCGCCCATCTTGTCACATGTATACCCCCAATCCTCCTCTTCCTATTGCATGTATGTCCCTAGACCACCCCCTCTCATTACTGTATTACCTATAGAACAGCCCCTTCCTGTGACGTATGTCCTCACCTGTAATTAGGGGGCTTGCATGTCCCCAGAGAATATAAAAGCCTGGGCTAGCATTAAAGATTCTCTCCCTCCACGTGGACCACCAAACGAGGCTGAGGTGAGCATGCTACCATGAATCGTGTCTGACTCCATTTATTTCAATATTTCTCTTCTATCTCTCATGCTCTCTATAACCTTGCTATGATCTTTACTTATTATCGCTGTACAATGGTGCCTACCGGACCCGTAATGATGTGTTAGAGGCTGGCTTCCCCTGACACTTACACTTACAAATCTCTGGCACAGAGTCAGTAACTCAAGTAAAAGAACATAAGGTGGCCGCAAACATGAAGCGCCTGCGCAAGTGAGAGGCTCACACGCACTCAGTGGTGCTACTTAAGAAAGGTCTGGCGATCTGCTGTGATGATAAAGATCACCAAAAACCTCCCAAACAACAACAAAAAGATTACAGCTCCAACCCCCATGGCACAGCTCTGCTTTGAAACACGGGAGGTTGCCGGGAGTTGGCATCAACAGTCTTTGTGTACGGAGGGCTAAAATGAAGAGACACCCTACATTTATAGCACACACTGCAATAGAAAGAAGAGGCTCAATGGGCAAGACAATAGAGTGGGTGGTTTAACGAGGCTGCAAGAAACAGAAATGAAATGTGGAAGGGCAAGAAGGAAAAGTTCCAGAAATCAAGAAAGGCGTTGACGAAAACTGAAAACAAAGTTTTAAAATAAGATAAACCTAAATGAAGGGCAGAATGCAAGCGGCAGGATATGGGCAATTAGAACCAAATGTCACCGGCTGTTAATAGAGCATATTAAAGCACATGAGGACTCACGTCAGCGTTAAGGACTACTTTGTGGTGAGGAAAGTTATGCTCTGTGGCTTTTTGCGTGATTCTTTGGAATATGTTTGAGCAAACTGCCCTAGATACCCCGAGAGGTATGTACACCTTTGCCCCAGAGCTTTCTACCACAGAGGGTTTATTGCTTCTGTCAAGGTCGGTTGCCATCTCCTGGGTAAGTCGCAAACATCTTGGGTTTAGCACTTTTGTCTGGTTTGGGGCTGTAGCCTGTAAAATACCAGTTGAATTGGTCAATTCACTACACAGATGATGTGAGTTGTAGCCTATGATGCAAATAACAGATCTGTGGCCTATCAAGCGGGGATTGGTTAGTTTCTACACGGGTGGGAGTGCCTCACTTTGAAACGGGCAGACTTGTGAGTACAAGTGTCTAACTGTCCGCCCTCAGGGTGGAGAGAGGCCTCCTGGGTTGAGAAGGGCTGGGAGCACTGGTTTAGCACTGCACAGGGACTTTGCCTCTATGCTTCCTGCAGCCGACCTGTAGCCTATTGATCACCATCCTGAGCCTTACCCTGCTCCACAAACCAGGCAACTGTAAGCACGGTCTGGGAGTTGTGTGGCCAGTATCATGAATTAATGAACTCAGAAAAGTAGGGAGTTGGGGTGGGGGCAGAGAGTGAATGACAGTTGTTTTTTTAAAGTTAGAAAGTAGAGGCATATATGACCTCCTCCTCATGGGAAAAGAAATTTTAAATCATTTTATTGGGGGCTCGTACACTGCTTATCACAATCCATACATCCATCCATGTGTGAGGCACATTTGCACATTTGTTGCCATCATCATTCTCAAAACATCTGCTTTCCACTTGAGCCCCTGGACTCAGCTCATTTTTTTTCCTCCCTCCGTTCCCCCTCCCTCATGAACCCTTGAACATTTTTCAAGTCATTATTTTGTCGTCTCTTACACTGTCCAACGTCTCCCTTCACCCACTTTTCTGTTCACCGACCTCCTGGTAATTGGTTCCCCCTTTCTACCCCACCTTCCCTCCACCCTCCCGGTATCACCCCTCTTACCACTGGACCTGAAGGGATCATCTGTCCGGTATTCCTGTGTTTCCAGTTCCCACCTGTACCAGTATACATCCTCCAGTCCAGCTTGGTGCCATCTTGACCGGAAGTCAAGAACATTTTTTAGATTGACTCTGGTCATTATTCCATTGAGATGGTTCAGGTGAAGCTACTACTGGTATGACTGCTACCTCCCCTTTTAATATACATCACTGAGTTTTGGATGAACTATATCCACCATTTGACTATCAACTTCTCACACTGTGGGGACTTATGGATGGCTGTGATACTGGAAGCTGTCCACTGGTATTTCAAATACCAGCAGGGTTACCCATGGTGGATATGTTTCAGCGGGGTGTCCAGACTCAGAGACTATGAAGAATAAATAGGTGGTTCACTTGTGAAAGATTAGCCACTGGAAACTTTATGAATTATAGCAGAACACGATGTGATACAGTGCTGGGCTATAGGGAGAAAGTGGCTTCAGGAGTAGAGGGTGCAGATAATACTGGAAGCAGACTAGAAACAGTTACTGATGGAAGGTTAAAGGACAGTCTTGGGTATAGATTACAACTCAGTGTACAGAAAACAAAAATCCTCACCATCATGATAAATGCAGAAAAAATGGAAGGATTTCATTTTACTTGCCTCCATAATCAATACACATGGAAGTACCATTCAAGAAACCAAATGAGAGGTCTGGGGAAGGGGCTGTAGGCACCATGCCGGGCCGTGAAGGGGGCAAGGGGCAGCCCTGAAACAACCAAGCAGCAGACCAAGGAAGCTAAGGCTTTCCAGCAGCAACAGAAAGGGCAGAAGACACTCGAGGAACGAAAAGTGAAGGCCACGGAAGGGTCCCTGGCTACAGGTGGAATTAGGAAATCTGGCAAAAGTTAAGCTGTTCTTGGTGATTGAGGCAAGGAAGACCCTCGATTCTATTCCTGTATAAACGTCTGGATTCCCTGCTATAACACGTTGCCACCTATAGTTAGAATGAAGGGTTGTCTTGAAGCTGCTGTACATTTAAGAATAAACTTTTGCGAAAGGAGAAACAATCAGATGAACTGCACTGATAGGCTTTAGTGTTAAAAGCAGCGCAGACCAGTTTCCACTCAATCATGCATACACATTGTTTCACGTCATTGATGGCTAGCCTCACAATGAAGCATCGCTTATCTCACTTCAGCCTTACCTTGTCTCTTTCCTAACTCTTCTGCCTTCTGAATTTTGTCCTTGGAAAATGCCGCCCTCTGGACATCAAGTGCCCCAGTCTCTCCCAGGCGCTACTGTTTCCCTAAAAACCCTATTGTTTGACTTACGATTGAACCTTGGGGGTAAATTCACTTCCATACCTGAATTGTGAATTTATTTTTAACTAAGGTTGAGAAGGTGACACTTGAGGATTGCCTTAATTTTATGCACAAGTTTTAATTAAAATAATAGGTCAAAATTTTCTAGTTTATAAAAATTAATTCTAAAGGAGAATATTATATCCTTTGAGATATAATGGTGCTTTCTTTTTTTAAAGCAAATGGTTCCTGGTAGCATTTTTAATATCCTTAACTCTTGCAAATTTGAGAGGGCTTCAGAAAGTATGTGGGACAGTAGAACTGAAAGATAATAATAAAGTATTTCCATGAATTTTTTTAAGCCTCTTCGTATATGTTAACCTTCTGATATATTGCAAAAAACTTCACAACAGAGCCAATAAATAAAAAGCTTTAAGATGTTATAAAAAACGTAAGTGTTAATCTGGGCTTCAGTCATAACTGGGTAGTGGCTGGGAGTAAATCACTTATCTTTCCAAGCCTTGTGTTTTCTGTATTTAAGCTACACAGCAATAAAAAGAGGACCTGATGTCAAGGGCTTGAGTGGAGAGCAGATGCTTTGAAAATGAGGGAAACGAATGTACAGATGTGCTCTGCACAATTGATGTATGTATGGATTGTGATAAGAGTTGTATGAGCCCCTAATAAAACAAAAAAAAAAGAAAACGAGCAGCTGATATTAAGGGCTCAAGTGGAAGGCAAATGTTTTGAGAATGATGATGGCAACAAATGTACATATGCGCCTGACACAATGGACGCATGTATGGATAGTGATAAGAATTGTATAAGCACCCAATAAAATGATTTTTTTTAAATGGTACTAAAAAATGCACAGAGAACAGTCCAACATGGACTCAAGGTTCTTTCCTGCGATGCAAGTCTCCAAGTCCACAGTCATTGTTTAAATCCTTGAAAACACCATTCATGTAAGTATCTTTGTGATGTGGGTGTTGAACTGTGTCGCTTTGGTTTTTAAAAGAGTATTGATATATGTATACAAGCTTCTGTTTCATATTTTGGCATTTTGTTTTATACTTAAGTGTCTTCTAATAGTAAACTCATTGTCTCCAACAAATAGTTGCCTGTTTCTTGAGCTAAATTTGCCACTGGTTTAAACCTCCATTACAATCATGAAAGAGTACCAGTGTTTTTTTTTTTTCTCAAATTTGACATGCAATTTAATTTTTTAAAAAATTATTTAGTATCCACTGTGTGCTCCTCTGCTGTTCACAAGCTTTTCAGTGTCCCCTTTTTCAGAAGTGGTCTGCCTGAGGACTGAGGCACAGTTAGGGTTAGTCTGGAAGCAAGGCTGACACCTGTCCACCCCATGTGATCCTGCTGATCATTTGAAATACCGGTGGCAAAGCACACAGCAACACAGAAGCCGACAGACAGACAGACAGGTGCTATACAGATGACACAGCCTTGCTTGATGAAAGTGTAGAGAACTCGAAGCAGTTACTGATGATGAGCAAAGACTAGCCTTTGGTAGGGATTCTACCTCAATGTAAAGAAAACAAAAATCGTCATCACTGGACCGATAAGCAATAGCATGATCAAGTGAGGAAAGTCGGAGGGATTTCATTTTTCTTGGCTCTGTAGTCAACAGCCGTGAAACGGCAGGCAGTCCAGACATCAAAATCTGCCAAAGGCCTCTTTACCGTGTTTGAGCAAAGATGTCACCTTGAGGACGAGGTGGGCTGACCCGAGCCACGGTGTTTTCAATCGCCTCACGTGCTTGGGAGAGCTGGACAATACATACGGGAGACCAGAGAAAATGTGAAGTATTTGCATTATGGTGCTGGTGAAGAATATTGGAAGTACCATGGACTGCAGGAAAACCAACAATCTGTCTCGGAAGAAGTACCATCAGCGTGTTCTTTAGAAGTGAGAATGAGGCATCGTCTCACGTGCTTGCACATGTTATCAGGAGGGGCCCGGTCCTGGGAAAGGATGTCATGCTTGGTCAAGCAGAGGGGCAGCAAACAAGATCATCTTTAACAAGAGGGGCCGAGATCGGACAACTGTGAGCACGGTGCTTGACTGCCTGATGTCCTGCTCTCTCTGGGTTGGAACTGGAGGGATGACAGCTAACCACCACAAGAACGAACGCAAGGCACTCTATTTTACTGGACTATTTTTCAGTTATACAAATGATACAAGAAGACATTATGATAAAAAAAATTAGAGAAGTAGGAGTCTATAGAGTAAAAGGTCAAAATGATCCTTTTTTCTTTATTTTTCACAGAAGGGTTTTGAAAATTACCCTTTTTCCTGAAAACATTTTGACCACCTTTTACTTATTGATAAAGCTTATTTTACAACTTTCTCCACCCCCCTCCCCTTAAAAAATATTATGGAATTCTTTTCTTCCCTAAGTGGGTTCTGAGGACTCTGCCTTGTCTTGTCACTGTGGAAAAACGTACTGCTCAGCATCAGTGTTTGCTCACCAAAGACCACAGAGTAAATGCTGGATTTAGGTTCATCTTACCTAAACAAACACCCGAACCAAGCTCTCTGCCATCAAGTCGATTTTGACACATAGCGACCCTACAGCATTTTATTTAATAGATGTTTCCAACTATTTTACCTCTTAAATATTTTATGATCTCTTATCCCCATGATGGGCTTTCGACTCCTGTAAAGAGTCAGTCTTGGAAACCCACAGGGCACTTCTGGTTTGTCGTGCAGTCACTATGAATCAGAGTTGAATCGATGGCAGTGAGTTTGAGTGTTCTTATGCCCACAGTGACTACTTCATGCTCTATCAATTCTTGTGAGGACTATTGCTTTATCTTTTGAATGAGTCTCCTTGTCTGCATTCATGCTCTTTGACATCTGCTTTGACATGTAAGAGAGATATCTCTTCATATCATTCCTATGTACAGAGCTCTCAACTGGCTCCCAACTCCTCGATCGTGGCCAACGAGGCCTTTCATCACCACGTCTAATGTTCTGCAGACCCAGTGATTGCTTCCCTTATCACATACCATGCACACCCACTGGGATTCCCAAAACAAACTCACGGCCCAGAGTTGATTCTGACTCACAGCATCTATAGACAGGGTAGGACTGCCCCTGTGGCTTCCAACACTGGAACTTGTTGAGTAGAACGCTTCTTCTTTTGCCTTGGGTTTCAAACTTCTGACTTTGTGGTTAACAGCGTAACACAGAACCACTAAGCTACCAGGATTCCTAACCCATTGTGAGTTATATTTTATGTCAACTTGGCTGGACCAGGATTCTCAATTTGGCAATTGGAGACTTCTCTATGATGCAATCTAATATAGTACAACCAACTCCACGATGGGTCCTGCTCTGAGTGGGAAGATTAAGGTGGAGTGCAACCCCCTTCATCAGGTCACAGCCCTGATGGAACTGGAATTAAGTTTCAATGGGGAGTGGCTTACTCTAATATAAACTGACACTGTGCAGAAACTGTCTTCCTGCTGGTCTGGATCCTGGCTCAAAAAGCCACCATATTGCTGCCAACCTGGGATTCTATTGACTCTGTAGCCATGAACTTGACTTGCTACCTGGCTCATCTTCCTGCTTCTTGGTCCATCAGCCCTGGCAGTTACATGAGTCAGGAAAAGCCACGAGGCTGACTTGCTCGCTGCCCTGGGATTCATCTGCTCCTGTGCCCATGAGTCTATGGTCTTCCTGCTTTGTCTTCCGGTGTCTTTAGTCCTGGCAGCTGTGTGAGCCAGGAGAAGCCTCCACCTCAACATCTAACTAAAGGACTTGAACCAGACTGGTCTAAACTCTTATACAAATATGTGACCTATTTACATATATGTGTCGTTGGTTTTGCTTCTCTAGAAAACCCAGCCTAAACCCACATTCGTGACTTGGCCCTGTCTGTTACTTTAGTTGGCAAGCACGTTCTCCATCCCCTTTTCTGCTCCATTGGCAGGTACCTGATTATTTTTAAAGACTTGCTTTAGGAAATATTCCTTGTGTTCACAGAGAAACGTCAGGCACTACTACCACATCACACTCCAGTGATGAATTTGGTCTGCCTTATTGCTTCACCTAGATGCCCTTCAAGAGCAGTGACCATGCTTTGTTCATTGCAGCGTTCCTAGCAGTCCCAGTATTTTAATATGATATGCAGGTAATCAAAATACTGGTTTTCATTTTGTTCCAGTTTGCAATCACAATGCCTATCTTATTTTGCTCTCTCAAGAAGTGACATAAGAGGCTACAAATAACTGACAAAGGATTGTCTAGTAATGGCAGACAGGAGCTCTTACTTTGTTATATGGAATTTATTTTTTATATATATTTACATCAAAAGGACCAAAGTCAGCATACTTCCCATCAATAATCTTTTCATATTAAGGAATACAGTTGACACAGAAACATATTTAGCAAAATATTAATTAAAAACAAAACCAGTAACCAATAAGTAACTTTCTTTGGGTTTTACGTTCCTGATAATATGGCTGCTAAAGAAATGTTCTGTTCTAAGATAAAAGAATTTCTGTGGGGGATACTGCTTAAAAGATACTACAGTATATCAAACAGTATAAAATTTAGGCCAATGGGGGGGAAAAGTAATCTCGTTCAGTACTTCATCTACTTTTGATCTAAAGGCTTCTAAATTCACTTACTCCACTATCTGGTTAACATTTCTAGAGAACTAAGCAATGCTTCCTTGACTTGCCAAGGATTAAATTTAAATGCTTGGATAAAGATGAACCTTAATCTCTCAAACTATCACTTTTTAATTGGCAGCACATATAAGAATAACATCAAGTTGTAGTTGATATCACAGTATAGTCTACTGCCATGGAAATGTAAACATAGGTTTGTATTAAGTTTGTCTGAAAGCAAGTTTTGGGGATTCAGAGAGATTGGGACAGGCAGGAAATAAATTATGAGAAAAATGTATCCTCTAATGTTGGGAGAGTCCTAGAAGTTAAGACCCACAATGATCTCACCCTGTCTCCCAGCTTTAAATACCATCTGTGCACTGATAATGCCCATATTTATATCTTTAGGATGGACTGCTTTCCTGAACTCTCAACTCATCTATCTGACCTCTCCTTTTGGATGTGTGATCGGCTCCCCAAACCGCACAGGTCTACCCTGAGCATTTGATTCTGTGCTTCTCCCACCCTGCTTACAATTTTCTGTGCCTCAGCAAAGGTCAACTCCCTTCTCCAGTTGCAGAGGTTGTCAAACTTGGGGTAACTGTCGACCTCTGGCTCCTCGAAAACCCTGACTCTGAACTGATCTCATTTCTGCCCTTTCTTCTCTTCAGTAATCACACAGTTCCTGGAGTGATTCAATTAAAATATGTCAGATGGTGTTTCTCCTCTGCTCAAACCTTTCAAAAGGTTCTCCTATAATTCATAGTGTGATCCTGGTGTCCTTTAATTACCAATTTCTTTTTCTGTCAGCCACACTGGATAATTTATTTTCATTTAACCCAACAGGAACCTTCTGCCTCAGGACCTTTGCATATGCTATCCTATGTACTTAATATCTAAAAAAAACTTGGAAGTCTTCCTTAGGAAGAAATTTGGACTGTTTTCCAAAAGTATAGGCTTAGTTTCTCTTATCTTTGTAAAATGGAACTTCACAAATGGGTGTGGATGAAGGAATGAATAATGATTAAACAAACAGGTGGGGAGGATTGATAAACCCATAGAGCAGTGGTTCCCAACCTTCCTAATGCTGGGACCCTTTCATACAGTTCCTCATGTGGTGGGGACCCCCAACCATAAAGTTATTTTCATTGCAACTTCATAACTGTAATTTTGCTGTTATGAATCATCATGTCAATAATCTGATATGCAGGATGTATTTTCAGTGTTACAAATTGAACAAAATTAAAGCATAATGATGAATCACAAAAACAATGTGTAATTATCTATTGTGAAATATTTCTTTTTAAAATCATTTTATTTGGGGCTCGTACAACTCTTATCATAATCCATCCATCCATCGTGTCAAGCACATTTGTACATTTGTTGCCCTCATCATTCTCAAAACATTTGCTTTCTACTTGATATCAGCTCATTTTCTCCCCTCCCCCTTGATAATTTATGATTATTTTGTCATATCTTACACTGTCTGATGTCTCCCTTCACCCACTTTTCTGTTGTCCATCCTGAAATGTTTATTTCTAACAACAAATAAATGAAATTTTGTCTTGAAGCCTGGTGTAGCATGGGTAACAGTCTTCACGCAGGGTGTATCTGCATGTGGGCAGACCTGCTAGGAGATGGATAGAGGAGCGGTGTCTTGGTTCCTAAGACCATTAATCATAAATAAAATATGATATAATAAAATAGGATATGTTTTCTGATGGTCTTAGGCAACCCCTGTGAAAGGGTTGTTCGACCCCCAAAGGGGTTGCGATCCACAAGTTGAGAACTGCTGCTATAGAAACAGCAAGTAGAATAAGGGTTTGGCGGGGAGGGGCAGATTCAGTGGTGGAAGAGGGGTGAAAGGAAGACAAGGAGCCCTAGGACTGAGGTGGTTTTAATATGATTTGTGAAATGCTGACATGAGTGTCCAGGCTATAGTTATTTTTAGTAATAAAATGAGGAACCTGGATGATGACACTATCTTTAGACCTGAAAATGCCAAATACTTCATTGCTTTTTATTGACTTACAGACACTTCATGAATGCAAAGGCTACAGGTTCTCAAGTGAACTGCAGGTTAAAAAATGGAAATTAATACTAGACCGAGTGAGAAGTAAAAACTCTCACTGCCATTGAGTCCCTTTCGACTGAGCGAGTTTCCAAGACTGTAGCTCTTTACAGGAGTAGCCAGGGTTGTCAGCGTTTCTGAGGCTGTCCATCTTTCTCCTGCAGAGTGGCTGGTACGGTTGAAAGGCTGGCCTTGCAGTCCGCAGCCCGGTGCTCAGCCTGCTGTGCCCTCAGTGTGAGAGGCAGGGAGGCTTCACGGAAAGAGAAGGACTAGGAGCCCCGAGTCCCAGCCGTCACTACACCACTGAATGGCCGTGTGAACTGGGGATTCCTTTAACCTTTAGTACTGCATCTGTAACAAGTGGAGGGTGGCTTGGTGGACTGCAAAGCTGCTTACAGCTCTGAGTTGTTTTCTTGTTCGCTATGGGTCATCACTGGTAGTTGGCAGGATAATGGTCCCTCAAATTGTACCCTGGTGGCACAAACAGTACACTGAGTGGCTAACTAAAAGGTTGGAGGTCTCGCCTTGGAAGAAAGGCCAGGTGCTTTTTGTGAAAAGTACGTCATTAAAAACCCTGTGAAGCACAGTACCACGCTGACATACATGGGATCACATGGGCTGGGGTCCACATCCAAACCCCTGGAACCTGTGAATGTTACCTTACATGGTTAACGGGGAATGAAGAGGGCTAATTAGCTGACTTCATAATGTGATTTTTTACCTTAAGTTACCTTGGTGGACACAATGTAATCCTTATAACGTGGAAGAGGACAGCAGAAGAGTGAAGAGAGTGAATCAATAAGAGAAAGACTCGAATGGCCAGTGCTGGCTTTGACGATGGGAGGGTGGGCTTCTAGACACTGGAAAAGACAAGGAAACAGGTTTTCTTTCCCCAGAGCCTCTGGAAAGGGAAACAGAGAAAGCCCAAAATTGCCCTGCAGGGTCCCCATGAGGATCAGGCCTCTGGTGAATTCCTTCTGGCCACTGACCGGGGAAGTGAATAACCTTGCTTATCGGTGATACAGATGTAGCTACAATTATTACCTTATCATTTGTTCTCCTTTTCACCCACTTTAAATTTGTTACAGTTTGCATTTTCTTGTTTTCTTTTCAATTGAGGTTTTACTTTGTTATTGTTGCTGTTTTGGTGGGTGTTTTTCTTTATGTGAAATTCAAGATAGATAAATCGACACAGTAAATGACTGCTAATTTCTTGGGGTTATGTCATGGGAGATTAGGGGAAAATAGGGAGCTAATAATAATGTGTACAAGAAGCAGCAAATGTTCTAAAATTTATTGTGATAATGATTGTACAACTCTTTCTAATGTGTTTAAACTACTGAATTGTATGATTTATGAATTACAGGTGAAAGCTTAAAGTACACATCAAAGGACTTCCTCGCAACTTTCAAATCCTTAGATTTAAAGCACATCATCAAGTAAATGTTTTTCTCTGTGAATTTAAAGACATGGAAAGAACCATCTGAACACGGGGCTTGACATGGACCCTTGACATAGAAATTTCCTCACTAGTCTCCAGGAAATGTTTTAAGATATGTAATTACCTTGTGATCACCCTGTAAATACCCTTTAGTCACATACTTAACCTAACCAATGTGAACCCATATTTGTGTTTCCAACGAATCACTGTAAAGCTCCCTTTCCCCCACTTCAAGCTGTCCTGCCTCTGGCTTCCAAGAAGAATGCTGTGCTTTTAATTCTTGATTTTACCCATAAATACTCCCCTGTTTTGAAGCATTTGATTTCATTTTGTGAGAACAGATGTATCCCCTATTTGAACTGTTTCGAATCTCCAATAAATCTCTTTGCTTTTATCTTTGTAAATAAATATAGCAGAAAGATTAAAAATACAGTAAAAAGTGCTGTAAAACTTAGCTACATGGATTCTTCAAAGAATTAATCATTTAGCTTTCCGAAGGGCTATTATTCCTTTATGCAACTAAAATTTTGTTTCAAATACTTTGGATAAGACTATTTCTAAAATGAAACTTAATTAAGTACTACATTACCTTTCCATGAAAAGACTAATTGCTATTGTTAAGTTGTACGACAGTGAGGCCTTAGGAGTCCTTAAGCTATGGGCTGCAGGCACTTTCAGTAAAGCCGTAACCCTTTTCTTTCTAAGCTGGGTTTGCAAACTAAATGACCTCTCCTATAAACAATTTTTAAAAAGCAAGATTAAGTTGGTCATGTAAAGATATGGACACTAATTTTTTTTCCCCCCGTGAAGTACAGGAGGGTTTGGCGGCTTATTTGTCTCGTGACCTTTTTGCTTTCTTCTAGATTCACTGCTATAGTTGAGTCAGATGATGCCCTAACTGCAGCATGATTATTTTTATTTTCATAATGTAAAAATAGCATAATCAAGTATGAATCAGAAGATTTCCGAAGAGCTCTTCCCTAAACTATTAAACAGAGGTATTCTGATAGGTAGGCGTTTCTTTACAATTTTTTGGATCATCTTATTTTTCCTTTTAAAGGAGATACTTTCATATTCAGGGGGAAAGCCACCTTCAGGTTTGAAGAAAAGATAAACTGGAACAGTCAACTCATCCATTTCACCAGCTTAAGAACTACTTTCATTTAGCATGTGTCATCTATTTTGTGGTTGCAAATATAATTTTAAAAAATTTGGTTCACACGTGGGTTGCTATAAAGCAATCCAAGGCTACCATAATATTAAAATAGAATCCAAAAATGATGACAGGAATCCCAACTCTCAGTAACGTGCAAGCCGACTTGATCCGCTTTGACCTCTCTTCACTTGAGATAAGCTTCCGGTGCATAATCTCTCACTCGGAAACCTTTGACTTCATTTCGTTCTCCCAACAACCTTGTCAGGTGGGTCCATTCGACAGAAGAGGGCGTGGAAAATCACGTAAAATAACGTGGAGAGTCCCTCGACTAGTCAGGGGAAGGGGTCAGTATGCTGATCAAGAAAAGAGGGGTGGGTCTCCGAAGGTGTTTATAGCAAGAATGATCCTGACCTGGCTGCCACCCCTCCTGAAAATCACTTTACGGACTCAAATTCAGCTCCAAGGCAGGCTGTAGCTCACACCAGAAACGAACACTCGCCATCCCCAAAGCCCAAAGTGCCAACGTAGCAAACAGCACTTCCGCCCGCCCCCCTGAGCCCCAGACCTGCTTCGCTGCCCCGGACTAACCTGACCAGGTCGGTCATGCAGGAGCCCACCACTACCACCGCCGCCACCTCCTCCTGCCACCGCTTCCCGGGGTCCCCAGACGCGGTCATGCTTAACCCGGGTGGTGCGCTCCGACCTGGACGCTGACCTTCGCCCTTTGCCCGACCCCGTAACCACGGACGCCGCTCCGAACCCTCGCTACCGAGGCGGGCCTTTCGGACGTCGACCCGGGGCGCCCACCTGAATGCCCGAAACGCCCCCGCCCACGAACTGCCCTTGTGCTTCCGGGGATGGCCTCCGCCCCCCGCCTCACGTTAGAGAGTCCTGCAGGTATTTCAGGACCTGCGCCCCTCGCCACCCCCGGGGTGGGCGCGGAAACCGAACTTTCAGGCGCGGCCGGGACGCCTCTTCCCCACAGCGGGCCCGGCGTGGCGCGGGGGCGTGCACGTTGCCAGCTCCGGGGCCGCCGAGGGGGCGGGGCGCGACGTCGGGCGTGCGCACGCATCCGGCCCGCGGTGCGCGCGCAGGTCGGCGTGTCTGTCAGGGGCGCGCTCGGGTAACCTGTAACCCACGTAGTCACCGGTTACCGAACGAAGTTCCAGGTACCTGGACTGGGGCTGGTGCGGGGCGGTTGGATCCTGAGTCGCCCAGCTGGTGCTGAGGATCGTGGTTTAAATACAGCCAGAGGGCTCGCCTCCTCTTCCTGTAGAGAAGGCCCCCCTGTGCCAAAGATGTTCTGCTCACCCCCATCACGCTGCTCCCTTGGAAACCAGCCCCAAAGGCCAGCGCCTTCTCTCCACACAGCTGGCTCCTTCCTAGTCCCTGATTACTCGCTGGCTCCTCCAGCTTCTGGCTGATGAAGGGGTTCATACAATTTGGGAGAAAGGGGGAGTGTCCCACTGATGACCATTGCCCCGCGTTGGCCATTTTTTGGTCCGTGCCGATTTAGACTTAATCTCTCTTGGATGGTGCTCCTTGCAGAAATTATTTCCCCAGTGTGCCTTCCCTTCGTGCGTTGTATGACGTTGAAGTGACGCAGCAGGACACTACCCCTTTCCGTTCCATGACGTCAGTGGGGCACTTGTTTCCGTGTTTGTCATCTTATCTAATTACAAGAATTTCAATGGTGTTTTAGACGTCTTTGGATTTCCCAGACCTCAAACGTACCGTATGTGACTATTTTGGGCAGCATCTCTCTAAAAATTGTGTTTCTCAGTTTTCATTGTGTAATACTTCAAAACAAGGAAATATAAATTGTACCACTAACATTCAAAGGCGTCTAGTCATGTGTAAATCTTGTCTATCTGGGATTTATTATAGTGCTACAATGTGTAGAAGTTAATACTAGTGGAGGTTCCTTGTCCAGGCCCTGGGTTCAAGGCACCGAAGGACCATCAGCTTTGGCAATGACCTCCGACTTCAGAGTCTAAGTTTTTTTCCCTTTCCTTTAGAGAAGTCACAGCATCTTAGGGTTGAAGCTGATTTTAAGGCATGAAATGTTGCACTGT
The DNA here is from genome assembly GCF_050624435.1 of Tenrec ecaudatus. NCBI lineage: Eukaryota > Metazoa > Chordata > Mammalia > Afrosoricida > Tenrecidae > Tenrec > Tenrec ecaudatus. The sequence goes on from NC_134546.1 coordinate 18,860,291, forward strand.
CAAAATAGTAGTATGGTTGTTATGGAAACAAGAGGATCATTCTCTGGGTGTCATTCCAAGAGCTTGACAGTTGCTCAATTAAAATACCACGTAGTCCCCATGGTTATGCATTGGGATGTGTTCCTCAAGATCAGCAGTTCGAAATCTCCAGCCCTTCTGTGGCAGAAAGACGGGGCTGATCTACTCCCTCAAAAAGTTACAGTCTTGGAGACTCACAGGGGCACTCTCCCCTGTCCTATAGGGTCGCTATCAGTTGGCATCAACTCAATGGCCGTGAGTTTGGGTTTTGGTTTTGATACCCTTCTTACACAGTTGTTTAGCGTCAGCCAACAGGTTTGTTCCTGTTAGTGTTTGACGCGTAAATCCCTCAGGCTACCTTCAACAGTAATCTTTTTGCTTTGGGCTGTGAAGTGGCCATCAGTTTGAATTCGTGGCTTTACATCTGTTCAAAATTCCCAAGATGTACAGTTAAAAACCAAAATGAAACCACCACCCCACAAAACAAACCTCAAAAAGAACTACAAAGTAAATGTCTCTTGATGGTTTCTCCTCGCTAATCAGTTATTGCTTTATTTGAAAGGAAAATAAATTGCAGAGGAATTTGAGAGAGATCTAGATTTAAACTCTGAACCTCGGCTTGCTGTATGTGTGACCCTGAACAAGTGACTGAATCTTGCTGACCTATCTGTAAAATGGGAACAGTACTATGAACCGGGAAACCTTGCTACTTGGGAGAATATAAGTGAAATGCCAGGATAGTAGATATTCAGGACCGGATTAACATTTTTTATTATTTTTATTTTAAGAAATGATAGGTAAAATAGTAACATCGTGGAAATAATTTTGTAATGTGTGAGATATCTTTGCTTTTTATGTGTTTTGTATGTTATCTGGATAAGCATCCTTTGTGCATTATGACATTGTAGATAGAAATAAAGTTGGAAATGTTGCAAAATAGGACAAAAATTGGATTCAAACGATTACTATTTTTTCAAAGACAAATTACAACATTACCTATATTATCCAAGAAGCCCTGGTGACACAGGAGTTCCACTCTCAGCTGGGAATAGAAAAGTCAGTGGTTGGTAGCTGTTCTGTATGAAAAAGATGTCGCAGTTTGCCTTAGTAAAGATGCCAAAGCCTAGACCCATCACTGCTAAGTCGATTCCGACTCATGGTAACTCTATGGACGTTTTTCAGGCTTTGTAAGTCTTTATGAGAGCAGGCAGCCTTGTCTTTCTGCTTCCTTGGAAACCATATGGGGCAGTTGTCTTACCTTACCTTACCTTACCTTACCTTACCTTACCTTACCTTACCTGGGTGCTGTGAGTTGGAATTGACTCGCTGGTACGCAACAACAATTCTTATTACCTGTAAATTAGAAACTCCAACCACCTGTCTTAAAACCCAAGCTTGTGCCCTGGGGGTCCTGGGGGCTAGTCGGTGGGCTGCTAGTTGCCGGTCCAGGTGAAACCCACCAGCTTTTCTGTGGGAGAAAGGTTGGAATCGCGATAGAAGGTTTCAGGTGGATCTATCAGACTTCGGAGGCGACGACGAGGCAGATGACTCAATGGCAGTAGGCTTTGGTTTGGGTAGTAATATAAAGGGGTCCTGCTGGCACCGTGAAGTGAGTGACAGACTGCGAACTTGCCAGCTGCTCTGAGGGAGAAAGAGACTGCTTGCTCTTGTAAAGATTTACAGGCTTGGAAACCCTAAATAGGGTCCCTATGGAATTGATTTGATGGCAGTGGGTATAATACTGTGTAATACTGTAAGGAGCCCTCGTGGGACTGTGGGTTAGGCCATAGTGGATTAAACATTGGACTGCTAATCAAAAGGTCGGCAGTTCAAACTTGTCAATGGGTCCTTAGGAGAAAGATGAGGCTGCCTACAATTCTGACTCAGAGGTCAAAATTGACTTGATGGCAATGGGTTTAGTTGTTTTGGCTTATAAGAATGTCTGTGGAAGTTCTTTAAAAATACATCATTTTTATGCTTCATAATACAGTGCATTAGGTTTTCACCCTACTTTGTGATGGTATATTGGGATGGTGGAGGAAATGCCATTGGTGTACTAGTCAGAAGGGGAGCCTGTGACTCAGACTTTACCACCCCCACTCACCCCCAGAATACTTGTAAGTGCCATCAATAGCGAGCGTCAATATTTCATTCTTATTCTTTGAAATGTCATTGCAGTTTCCTCCTTTATGACTATCTGAAACGACAAATTATTTTCAACATTTATTTTTAGCAAGGACATCTAAACACTCAGGTGGCATAATACTAAGGTACATCAAAAAGTTCATAGGAAAACTCTGTTATTCAATTCCATCTTTCCATGGACTTGTTGAAGCTCCCTTGTAAATGAAAACGAAAATCATTACATCACTGACTTATAATTGTGGCTTGCTGGAGGTCAATATGCTTTTGATGTGGGATTATCTTTCAGTTTGAGGAAGAAGATGATCCTTTCAATTGACTTATTCATCTCGGAGAGCAATGACTTTAATTTAGAGACCTATTAAGGGCAAGTCACACACTTCCCCTCCAAGCCCATGCATTTCTAAGTGATTTAGTGATGATTTATTGGTTTTACATTTGTCTTTGTATTTTATTAGTGCCTTAATGTCAAAGACTAATTAAAGTAAGATTGTTTTACCTGTGTCGCTTCATAATATCTGGGTAAACTCACTGCCATAAAATTGATGACGACTCATCTCGACTCTGTAGGGCAGGATAGAACTGCCCCTGTGGGTTTCCGAAACTAACTGTTTACAGAAGTAGAAAGCCCAAGTCTTTATCCTGCAGAGCAGCTGATGGTTTCAAACTGCCAACCTTGCTCTTAGCAGCCCATGTGCGGTTCATGATTTAATTGTAGAATTTTGCTACATTTATTCTTCAGGATTACTATAATCTTTTGAAAATTTCCAAGCATGTTATCTTCTTTCTGGATCTGAATACCTCTCAACTGTCTGTTTACTGAGTGCTTTGTGTGGGTGAAGTACTTCTGTCCAACATTAGGGACTTAAGTCATATCTCCTGCAGCGAAGAGAGCCCCAGAAGCAGGGCATTCTAATGTACTATGAAGGAGCATCTGTCACAGCAACATTATAGGACAGAGTAAAACTGCCCCTGTGGGTTTCTGAGACTGCAAATCTTTATGGGAGTAGAAAGCCTCATCTTTCTCCATCAGAAGAGCTAGTGGTTTCAAACTGCTGACCTTGTGGATAGTAGCCCAACTCATAACCCACAACACAACCAGGGTGCTATGGATTGGAATCAACACTGATGGCAGTGAGTTTTTGAGTCTTTTATGAAGAGATAATTATTAAGAGAAGAATATCAGAAAAAGAATTTCTTCACTATCACCAAGTATATTCTGACTCCTAGGACAGCTAGGACAGGGTAGAACTGCCCCTGCGGGTTTCCAAGACTGTAACTCTTTATGGAGGTAGGTAGAAAGCCTTGTGGTTAACAGCCCAACATGTAATCCATTAAGCTCCCAGGGCTCTTTTATGTTTGCTCTTGAGTTTTATATAATATTAGCAATCTAGTTCTTATACCTGTGGGGACACAAAGGGAAGGTGTCTTGATCGAATGGTCTTTGTGTTTCTGTGTTAGCCCTAACTAAAGTAGACCTTGTCGGTTATAAGATACAGAAGGATAGCTTTGAGTGGAACGTGACAGTGTAGAAACTAGGTTTGGAAAGGAATGGGAGTTGAATTTCAAGAGTTTCCTGTGTTTCTGAGAAGCCCTGGTGTAGTCCATGTCGCAAACAGCTGAGTAACAGGAGAGAATCACTGGAGGAGACTGCAATAAAAATAGGAAACAAATTATTTATGAAAGCAAGACAAACTTCTGTGTGCTGTGCCAATTTTCATGATACTCTGTGTGCTCTGATCACCGTCCTTCGCTTCTCTTCCAGTGGCGACTGGCAAGTCAAGTTAAAATGTCCCCGGAAGTAGCCTTGAACCGAATTTCTCCTCTGCTCTCCCCATTCATATCGTGTGTGGTCCGGAATGGAAAAGTGGGACTGGATGCGACAAACTGTTTGCGGATAACTGACTTGAAATCTGGGTATGTACCAGAACGGATCCAACACATCCTTAATGGTAGCCCTTTCTTCCAGGCACATAACAATGGACTCTAGCAGAGCTTCGTTAAGTGATGATCTCATTGCGTGTTGATTCCATTGGTTTGGTCCAGTTTTTGCCATCTTATAGTTCAAGTTCTATTACAGGGGGGCGTCCAAAAGTTCATGGAAAGATTCCACGATCTTTTCAGTTCATTTTTTCATGATCTCTGTGAGGCCCCCTTGTACTCGTGGACCTTTACTGGCGCCTGAGTGTTGGTATCTTTTTTCTATCACAGAACGTGCTGTGTGGTGCTTTAGCACCAGCTCTTCATTCGTTGCCTTGTGTTCTTGTTATGGCTGTTGGAGATAAGCACACTGCAAGAGTTGGTTTCGAGATTCCCAACCATTGGTAATCTTTACTATGAAAATTATAACGTTCCGTTGTAAGTTGCCACTGAGTTGATTTTGACTCACGGTGACACCGTGCCTCTGCACAGTTTTCACGGGTGTGACCTTTGGGGAGCTGTCTTTCAAAGTGCCTTGGGGTGAGTTTGTGCCACCAACCATTTGTTTTTTTTCAAAACCATTTTATTGGGAGCTAATACAGATATCATATCATTCTATAGTTCAGTCACATCAAGCACTGTTGCTACCACAGTCAGTTTCAAAATCTTCTCTTCCTCCTTGAACTCATTGATGTCAGCTCCCCTGTACCTCCCCTCCCCCACTCCAACCCCCCCCCCCCCGCAACCATTAGTCTACTTGTTGTCTCTAGAGCAGTGAGTCTCAACCTTCCTAATGCCACGGCCCTTCAGACAGTTCCTCATGTGGTGGTGACCCCCCAACCATAAATTCTTTTCTCTTTTTTCCCCCCTCCCCATAAATTATCTTCATTGCTACTTCATCACTGTAATTTTGCTACTGTTATGAATCGGGTGACCCCTGTGAAAGGGTCGTTCGACCCCTAAAGGGGTCGTGACCCACAGGTTGAGTACCCCTGCTCTATAGGCTCATCAATCCTGGGTTTCATATACCAAAACAACGGGAAGACATATAACAAAAATTCAAGAGAGCTACTACTTCAATGATAATATACTTAAGAGATAAACCCCAATAAGAAAACACACACACACACACACACACACACACACACACAGAAAATGTGGAAAACTAGACCAAGCCCAACATTTAACAGTAGGGTTCAAGTGACAAGGTTTTAACCATTCAAATCAGGTTTATCATTTTGATTTCTTATTATCATCTCTCCAATGCTCTCTGGTAACCACTTTATTCCCATCCCTCCACTATGAATAGAGGGAAATCACCTGTTTCCTGTGTAGATCTTGCAAATGTATCGTGGGTTTCCACTGTCCTCCATAGCTGTCTGTAAACCAGAATGTCACAATTTAGGTTCTGATACTATTCCCGCCTTTGGCTTTGGATTTTATGATTTGTAGTCCTTGGGTCATGGATGTTGGTGTGCTTCTTCCATGTGGGCTTAATTGACATCTCACTTACATGGCGGCTTGTTTGGAAACAAGCCTTTAAGACCCCAGATACTATTGTATCCGATAACCAGGCACCATGTAATTTTTTCATCACACTTTGCTATAGCACCTATATCCTCTGGTTCCCTTCCTGAGGGTGAGTATGGAGCAGGGTCATGATGTAAGAGCTAATTGTTCTTAATTGGAGCTAGGATATAGTGTGAGTCCCAAATCCATTCCAGGATCTATGTTTTGTTTTGTTTTTATCTGCATTTGGCACCCCTCAGAGACTTCCTTGCTAATTTATGGTAAAGAGTCTTCTTGATCATCTCCTTGGGGCATAAAGATCTTCAATTAATATTGTTGTTGATTAGCCCCTGGTACTAATTTTTAAAACACTGTTGAGTAAGGATATTGGATCAGTGTAGGTTAACTGCGTATCACAATACCTGAGTTATTCATTTGTACAGAATAAATTTAAACAGAATGACTGGACATGTTTATATAAACAATGGGAGATGGTTGCCAGGCAAATTTTATAATAGTGTTCACTGACAATGTCTATCACAGGTTTGCCAGAATAATATTTATCTTTTAAAAAATATTTTATTGGGGACTTGTATAACTCTTATCACAATCCATTTATTCATCCATTGTGTCAAGCACATTTGTACATTTGTTGCCCTCATCATTCTCCAAACATTTGCTTTCTACTTAAGCCCTTGCTATCAGCTCCTCATTTTTCCCCTTCCCTCCCTGTGCACCATTGAACCCTTAATAATTTATAACTTACTATTATTTTGTCATATCTTACACTGTCTGACATCTCCCTTCACCAACTTTTCTGTTGTCCATCCCCCAGGGAGGGGGTTATATGGAATAATATACATCTTAATATAGCAAATAGGGCATTGATGTACTAAGTTAATGTTTGTTCGCCTACCGACAGTTCACTACTCTTGGTATAGTGATCTTCTTCAAACTCCATGAATTTTCAGTCTTAAGTCTTCAGGTTTCAGGTATGTTTGAGGTAGAGTCTGGTTCACCTAGTGGGGTTTCCACATCGGATCCCTCTGACGTGGCCTTAGGAGCATGGGTGTGAGCCTTGAACATCTGGGATCCGATGCCCCAGTGTTCTATGGTACTTGGCCTGGGTCCCCAAGACCACTAACCGTTTGACTAGTAGTTGAGTGCCAAACCAGTTGTGGCACCCAAGGGCACCTATGAAAATTGTGATAGGGAAAAATACAATTTTCCTCTAGTTCCTAAATGCTCTCCGCCCGCCCCCCCCCCACTATCATAATCCCAATTCTACCTTGCAAGTCTGGCTAGACCAGAGGATGCACACTGGTACAGATAGGAACCAGAAACACAGGGAATCCAGGACAGATGATTCCTTCAGGACCAGGGGTGTGAGTGGGGATACTGGGAGGGTAGAGGGAGGGTGGGTTGGAAAGGGGGAACCAATTACAAGGATCTACATGTGACCTCCTCCCTGGGGGATGGACAACAGAAAAGTGGGTGAAGGGAGACATCGGGCAGGGCAAGATATGACAAAATCATAATTTATAAATTATCAAGGGTTCATGAGGAAGGGGGGAGTGGGGAGGGAGGGGGAAAACTGAGGAGCAGATGCCAGGGGCTTAAGTGGAGAGCAAATGTTTTCAGAATGATGAGGGCAAAGAATGTACAGATGTGCTCTACACAATTGATGTATGTATGGATTGTGATAAGAGTTGTATGAGTCCCTACTAAAACTATAAAAAAAGAGAAAATTATTATACGTAAGCCATACAGAGTCATTTCTCAAAATGTGGTCAAAATAGCAAAATTTCAAACTTGGAAATGTGTTTCATTTATTTATTACTTTTTTGTGTTTGTCTTTTTAAAGGTGCAATTTTAATGTGCCCTATATACTTGAGTATAAGCCATTGCGAATATCAGCCCAGGCACCTACTTTTACCACAAAAACAGCATAAAAAAATGTCCTGAAAAACTGGAGACCCCTTGCAGAGAGGTCTAGGGGAGGAGATGAGTCAGTCAGGGTGCGACATAGCACCGATGAAGAATACAGCTTTCCTCCAGTTCCTAAATGCTTCCTCCCCCTCCCCCCCACCCAACTACCATGATCCATATTCTACCTTGCAAGTCTGGATAGAGCAGAGGTTGTACACTGGTGCAGATAGGAGCTGGACACACAGGGAATCCAGGGCGGATGATCCCTTCAGGACCAGGGGTGTGAGTTGCGATACTGGGAGGGTAGAGGGTGAGTGGGTTGGAAAGAGGGAACCGATTACAAGGATCTACATGTGACCTCCTTCCTGGGGGATGGACAACAGAAAAGGGGGTAAAGGGAGCTATTGTACAGGGCAAGGTATGACAAAATAATAATTTATAAATTATCAAGGGTTCATGAGGAGGAGGGAGCGGGGAGGGAGGGGGGAAAAAAGAGGACCTGATACAAAGGGCTTAAGTGGAGAACAAATGCTTTGAAAATGATGAGGGCAATGAATGTACAGATGTGCTCTACACAATTGATGTATGTGTGGATTGTGATAAGAGTTGTATGAGTCCCGAATAAAAAGTTAAAAAAAAATCTTGGCTTGTACATGAGTATATACTGTATTTAAAGTTTCAACCCAGAGGTCAGTTTGGATTTCCCCGTTCTTGAGATCCATGTCCAAGGATCACTCTACCTTGTTGCTGCCAATACTGAAGGATGTTGCTGTTTTTGGTCTTTGTCTCTCCTCTGGCTCGGACCTCACACATTCTCTGTTTCCTTCATTTCCACTCCATTGCTCAGACTGGAAAGTCAGTTCATCCTTCAGGTCTGTAAACGTCTGCACGCACTAGCGTTTTGTGGCGATTTGATGAGTATCCATTTTATACTTAAAATAAGCGTACATTTTACTTTTCTCAGAGTCTCGCTCTTCGTCTCCTGCTTCTGTGCCTTTCAGAGGACAACTTGCTCAGTTACCTTTTCAGGGCATTCTTGTTTCCATGTTGTTCTTAGGGCCCGTCAGTCAGGCGTGACTCATAGTGACCCTACATACAGCAGAATGTGACACACTGCCTGTCCTGTACCATCCTCACAATCCCAGTGATGGCTAATTTTCTTTTTCACTGACCCTCTACTTTGCCAAGCATGATGTCCTTCTCCAGGACCTGGTCTCTCTGGATAACATGTCCAAAGTGCTGGAGACAAATTCTCATCATTCTATGAAGCATTTGGACTCTATTTATTTAAATCACTTTATTGGGGGCTCATACAACTCTTTTCACAATCCATCCATCCATCCATTGTATGTCAAGCACATTTGTACATTTGTTGCCATCCTCATTCTCAAAACATTAGCTTTCTACTTGAGCCCTTGGTATCAGCTCCTCATTTTTCCCTTCCATCATCACCCGCCCCCATGAACCCTTGATAATTTATAAATTATTTTTATTTTGTCATGTCTTACACTGTCTGATGTCTCTCATCACCCACTTTTCTGTTGTCTGTCCCCAGAGAGGGGATTATATGTAGGTCATTGTAAGCAGCTCTCCCTTTCTACTCCACCTTCCCTCCATCTTCCCAGTATCGCCACTCTCACCACTAGTCCTGAAGGGATCATCTGTCCTAGAGTCCCTGTGTTTCCAGTTCCTGTCTGTACCAGTGCACATCCTCTGGTCTAGCTGGATCTATAAGGTAGAATTGGGATCATGATAGTGGGGCGGAGGTGAGGGGAAGAAGCATTAAAGAATTAGAGGAAAGTTGTATGTTTCATCATTGCTACACTGTACTCTGACTGGCTCGTCTCCTCCTTGAGACCATTATGTAAGAGGATGTCCAATTGTGAACAGATGGGCTTTGGGTCCCCAGTCTGTACTCCCCCTCATTCACAATGATATTATTTTTTGTTCTTTAATGTCTGATAACTGATCCCTTTGACACCTCATGATAACACAGCTGGTATGCTTCTTTCAAGTGGGCTTTGTTGCTTCTGAGCTATATGGCTGCTTGTTTACCTTCAAGCCTTTAAGAACCCAGATGTGATCTCTTTTGATAGCTGGGTACCATCAGCTTTCTTCACCACATTTGCTTATGCACTTGCTTTGTCTTCAGTGATTGTGTCGGGAAGGTGAGCATCATGGAATGCTAGTTTAATAGAACAAAGTGTTCTTGCATTGAGGGAGTACTTGAGTGGAGGCCCAATGTCTACCTGCTACCTTAATACTAAACCTATAAATATATGTACATAGATCTATTTCACCATCATCATCTATAAATATATTTACATATGTACACACTTGTATTGAGACCTCTATAAATGTCCTTTGCCTCCTAGTTCTTTCCTCTATTTCCTTTTACTTTCCTCTTGTCCCACAATCATCCTCAACCTTCATTTGGGTTTCAGTATACCTCTCGGTTACATTACCCTTGATCAAGCCCTACCAGACCTCCTACACCCTCCTCTCCACCGATTTTTAGATCACTTGTTGTTCCCTTTCAGACTCTGTTTATGAGACAGATTTGTTTATTCTTCTGGTAGTTCGTGGTATATTTATTATTCTTCACCAATGTAATAAATCAAAGGCATCAATTCTTCTTTTATTTTTTATTTCTAGCTTTCCTATGCATACGAGGCAATTGGAAATACCATGGCTTCGGTGAGGAACACCTTAGTCTTTGAAGTGACATCTTTGCTTTTAACCTTTGGCAGCAGATTTGTCTCATGCACTATGCTTGATTTCCTAACTACCATTCCCATGGGCATTGATGGTGGATGCTTGCAAAATAAAATCTTTGATAATTTCAATCTTTTTTCCCTATGTCATATTATTGGGACATTTGTGAGGATTTTTGTTTTCTTGATTGTGAGGTGTGGTCTATTCTGCAGATTTGTGATTTAGTCAGCTAGTCCTTTGAGTCCCCTGCTTTCAGCAGCCAGGTTGTTGATGAACTCTCCGCTACTCCTGATCCACCTTCTTCTCTCCGCTCAGCTTTGTGAATTATTTGCTTACCATAAAGATTGGATAAGTATGGTGAAAGGATACAACCCTGAGGGAAATCTTACTTGATTTGAACCCATCTAGTATGTTTTTGTTCTGTTTGAATGCTGCCCCTCGTCTCTGTACGTGTTCTATATAAGCACCAGTAGGTGTGTGGGAATCCCATTCTTCACAATGATATCTATAATTTGTTGGGATCCATACAACATCATGCCTTTGCTTAGTCAACAAAACCCGGGGAAAGGCCTTTCTGATATTCTTTGCTTTCATTCAAGATCTCTGACATCAGTAGTGATTCCTCTTGCTCCTCAATCTCTTTGAATCTTGCAGCTTCCGGCGTACATACTGCTGTAACCATTTTTGAAATATCATTCACAAAACCTTACTTGTGAGTGATATTAAAGATGTTATTCAATAATTTCCCTACTCTTTTGGATCGCTTTTCTTTGGATTGGGCATAAACACGGATCCCTTCTAGTCAGTTGACTAGTTAACTGTCATAGATAAGCAAGCACTTTCAGCCTTACCTCCACTTGTTGAGACGTCTGTCTGTCCAGGCCTGGAGGCTCGTTTATCATCAGGGCCTTCATTGCAGCCTGGACCTCCTCCTTCAAGATCATCAACTATTGGTTACATGTTACCTCTTGAAATAGTTGGATTCCGACTAACATCAAAATACCTTTTAGCAACAATGTAACAAGCAACGATACATGTGGACCTCACTGACTGGAACAGCCGGGAATCAAATTGACTCCATCCTTCTCCTGACCTTTGAAATGTTGTATTTTTAAAATGTGTTTTATTTGGAAATAATTTTAGATTGAGAGAAAAGTTACAAAAGTACTTTAGGAAATTAACATTGCTACAACACCACTAATTGACTCACAGGGTTTACTTGCTAGGTTTCCACCCATTTCCTTTTTTGCTTCAGGATGTTTATATTATTGGTAGTGTTAGCTCTGCTCACTTGGTCAGGGTTGGCTCTACCATAGTTTGGGAAGCTTGTCTAAGTACCTGGTGTAATTAAGTAGCACAGAAATTCCAAAGAAAAGAAATTAAAAGAAATTAAAGGAAAAGAAATTAAAAAGTAGATTTTCAACCTCTGTTTGTTTATGGTTAACTTTTACTGTTAAGTACAAGATATAGCATTGAAAAAAAAGCTATAGCATTGAAACTTTTGCCTATCAGTTCTGCCAGAATTCTTTCCACCATATTCTTTTTCTTCAGAAAAAATGAGCTATGAATTCCTAGTAGCAGCAAAATGCCAAATAAATAGAAAATGTTCAATATACATTTGATTAATTACACTTAACAATAGTGAAACTCAAAAAATAATCACTACCGTCAAGTTGATTCTAACTCATTTTGGCCCTGTAGGACAGGGTAGAACCACCCCTGTGGGTTTCTGATATTGTAACTCTTTTTATTTTTGAAATAACTTTATTGGTGGCTTTACAGCTCTTGTAACATTCCATACATCAATTGTGTTGAGCATATTTGTACATATGTTGCCATCATCATTTTCTAGACATTTACTTTCTCTTTGAACTCTTGGTATCAGCTCCTCTCCTTTCCCTCCCTTCCCCCTTCCCACCGTCATGACCCCTTAATAAATTATACATTATTAATGTTTTCATATCTTACACCAACCACTGTTTCCCTTCACCCACCTTTCTGTTGTTTATCCCTCTGGGGCAGGGGGGATTATTCATCAATCACTGTGATCGGTTCCCCCTTTCTCACTCCACCTTCCCCCCTGTTATTGTAACTCTTTATGGGAATAGAAAATCTCTTCGTTGTCTTGCAGGATTGGTAGTTTTGAACTGCTGACCTTGAGGTTAGCTGCTAAATATGTAATCCACTATGCCACTAGGGCTCCTTTTGAAGGTAATACCAGTGCTTTTAAAAAGGTTCATAGACTTCAATTTCTTTATTTATAAAGTGGGGAATCTGATTAGATGACTTCTAAAGTTTTACAAATTAAAAATTGTGTTAAAATGATACAAATTTATCAAACAAATGTATAGACATATACGTATATTTGTGCACGCATATGTGTAAGCACATACATGTATCTGTATATACATGTATATACAGTACAGTGCTATTCTGCCATAAAATGGGATCAAGTGCTCTTTGAGGCTACAGCCTAGTACTCCTGGAAAATATTATAAGTGAAAGAAGCCTGTCACACAAGGCCACATATCTTAGTAATACTTATGTTAAGTGGCCAGATTGGGCAGATGTATAGACTTAGAACAGTAAATTAGTGGTTCCTAGGGTCTAGAATGGAGAGTGACTGTGAATGTCACATGAGAGTGACATTTCTTTTGGGGGATATCAAAAATGTTTTCAAATTAGAAAATGCTGGTTACATAACACTGAGAATACTAAAAATGACTGACTGGTATACTTTATAAGGGTGAATTTATGCACTGTATATGTAACAATGTGTGGCTGTAGCTTCTCACCTCTGACTTCAAAGGGGCGGGAGGAGGATCTAGATCAAGGATAGCTCAAGACTGGCTCTTGGGAAGTGGAGGTCAGATATACCTCCCCTCTTCAGCCCCCTTTTTACTATTTCTGATACTGACCCATCCCTTCCAGAGCACTTTCTAATCCTCTGCTGGGCTCAGTGATTCATTGTAATGGTACACACAAAACTCACAGACAATGTTGTTGTTAGGTACCATAGAGTTGGTTCCAACTCATAGTGACCCTGTCTACAACAGAACACAGTACTGCCCAGTCCTGCGCCATCCTCACACTTGTTCTTTTGTTGAGCCCACCATTGCAGCCACTGAGTCAATCCATCCTGTCCAGGTCTTCCTCATTTTCACATCCCTTCCACTTAACAAAACCTGCTATGTTGTAAGTGCTTGAGACCAAGTACTTGAGACCAAGTCTCGCCATCCTTACCTCTAAGGGGCATTCTGGCCATACTTTTTCTGAGACAAATTTGTTTGTTCTTCTGGCAGACCATGGCACTTTCAATAGTCTTCTACAGCACTTTCAAATGCATTGATTCTTCTTCAGTCTTCATTACTCAGTGTCCAACTTTCACTTGCATATGAGGTGATTGAAAATACTATGGCTTGGATGAGGTGCACCTTAGTCCTCAAAGTAACTTGGATGAGGTGCACCTGAGTCCTCAAATTGCTTTTGAACAATTTCAGAAGATCTTGTGCGGCAGATTTACCCAATGCAGTGCATCATTTGATCTCTTGACTGATGCTTCCATGAGCTATGATTGTGAATCAAAGCAAGACAAAATCCTTGACAACCTCCATCTTTTTTGTTTGTTTGTTTTTGGTGGAGATGCTGGGGATCGAAACTTCCCTCTTTTCTCTGCTTTTCATGATGTTACTTATTGGTCCAGTGTGGTCTTCTTCAAGTTGAGTTGCCATCCATAGTCACGGCTGCCATCTTTGATCTTCATCAGCAAGTGCTTCAAGAGCTCTTCATTTCAACAAGCAAGGTTGTGCCACCTGCCTATTGCAGGATGTGAGTAAGCCTTCCTCCCATCCTCATACCGAGTTCTTCTCCATATAAGCCAGCTTCTCAGATTATTTTCTCATGATATAGATATTTAAAGTATGGTGAGGGGGCACAACCGTGACACACACCTTTTCTGGTTTTGAGCCTTGCAATATTCCCTTGTTCTGTTTGCACAACTACTTCATGATCCGTGTGCATGTTCTGAATGAGCACAATGGCGTGTTTTGGCATTCCCACTCTGCTGAAGGCTATTCATGGTTGGTTGTAACCCACACAGTGGCTTGTCATTGCTCAGTCACTAAAACACAAATATCCTTCTGGCATTCCTTGCTTCCAGCCAAGATCCATCCATCTGTGGATTCCACCTAGAGCAGTCCACATCCGTCGTTCCATGTTCCTTTCTGAATCCATCCTGGATTTCCAGTAGCTCCCTGTCAGTGTACTGCTGCAACCATTGTGGGATCATCTTCAGCAAAATTTAAGTTATATGTGTTATCAATGATATCATTCTATAATTTACACCTTTATTTGGAATGAGAACATGTGTGGATCCTTTCCAGGCAGTTAGCCAGGCAGCTGTCTTCCAAATTTCTTGGCATAGATGAGCGAGTGCTTCCAGTGCTTCAGTAGCTGGTTGAAACATTTCCATTAGTGTTCCGTCAATTCTTGGAGCCTTGTTTTCTGCTACTGTTTTCAGGCAGCTTAGACTTCTTTCTTAAGGACCATTGGTTCTTCACCAAAACTTGCATCGTGATGTGGTTTAATGTCAACTCGCTCCTTTTGGTACAGTGGCTCTTTTTTCTCTATCTTCTTTTGCTGCTTCCTGCATCCTTGAATATTTTGACATGGCATCTTTCAATATTGCAGTTCTAGGCTTAAATGTTTTCCTTTGGTTCTTTTCTGTTTGAGATATGAGATATGAAGATAGTGCTCTTCCTTTTTGGTTTTCTAACTCTAGGTCTTTTGCACATTTTACTATCATACTTTACTTTGTCTTCTCAGGATGCCCTCCGAAAATTTCTGTCCAGTTCTTTGAATTGATCATTTCTTCCATTTGTCTTAGAGACTGATTAAGAATATCTTCTGACATCCCCTTTGATCTTTTCTTTGTTTCTTGTCTTTTTAATGACCTTTTGCTTTCAACATATATGAGTTTCTCAAGGTCAACCCACAGCTCATCAGGTCTTTTGTCATTACTGTTCAATGCGTCAAATCTGTACTTGAGATGTTTTCAAAATTTAGGTGGTATAGACTGAAGGTTGTACTTTGGCTCTGTGAACTTGCTTGAATTTTTTTCAGCTTCAACCTGAATTTACATCTGAGCAATTGGTGATCTGTTCCACAATTGTCCCCTGACCTGGTTTTAGCTACTGATTATCGAGCTTCTCCATTGTCTTTTCCCACAGATGTCATCACTTTGATTTCTGCGTATTTCATTTAGAGCAGTGGTTCTCAACCTTCCTAATGCTGCTACCCTTTAATACAGCTCCTCATGTTGTGGTGACCCCCCAACCATAAAATTATTTTCAGAGGGGGGACCGGGGAGGGAGGGGAAAAAAAAAGAGGACCTGATGCAAAGTGGAGAGAAATGCTATGAAAATGATTAGGGCAAAGAATGTACGGATGTGCTTTATACAATTGATGTATGTATATGTATGGGTTGTGATAAGAGTTGTATGAGCCCCTAATAAAATGTTAAAAAAATTATTTTCAATGCTACTTCATCACTGTAATTTTGCTACTATTATGAGTTGGGTGACCCCCGTGAAAGGTGAAAGGGTTGTTTGACGCCCAAAAGGCTTGTGACCCACAGGTTGAGAACTGCTGATCTAGAGAATGCCTACTGTGTTTTGTGTTGTTGAAAAATGGTATTTGCAATGAATAAGTCATTGGCCTTGCAAAATTCTGTCATTAAATCCCCAGCTTTGTTTCTATCTATGTGGCCATGTTTTCTTACTACTCTTCCTTTCTCTGTGTTTCCAATTTTTGCATTCCAATCACCAGTAATTATTAATGCATCTTGATTGCATGTTTGATCAATTTCAGACTGATGATGTTGGCAGAAATTTTCAGGTTTTTCAATTAACTTGGATCCACATTCAATTCTCATGAAAATAGCCATGAAGAAATCAAGCAGTATATTACTGCATTGAGCAAATTTGTTGTGAAATGCCTCTCTATAGTTTTAAAAAGCCAAGAAGTTAGTTTGAAGACTAAAATATGCCTCACCCTAGCCATGATATTTTCAATGGACTCATACATGTGAAAGCTGGATAATGAATAAGGAAGAATGAGGAATTGATGCCTTTGAATTATGGTGTTGGCAAAGAATAGTGAATATACCTTTGACAGCCAGAACAACTAATAGATCTGTGTTGGAAGAAGTAGAGCTAGATGGCTCTTTAGAAGTGAAAGTGGCAAGACTCTGATATATTTTGGACATTTTAACTGTACAGTCAACATCATGCTTGCTAGAGAGAGGTCAGCAAAAAAGGGAAAATCTCTCTCTTTTAAAAAATCATTTTAATAGGGACTTGTACAACTCTTCTCACAATCCATATGTACAAATATCTTGAAGTAGAACGACACCATGGCTACAATAATGAGCTTAAATATAGTCACGATTGTGAGGATGGCTCAAGATCAGGTAATACTTCATTCTCTTGTACATCAGATTACTGTGAGTTGGAACTGATTCAATAGGCCCCAACAACAACAAAGTAATTGTACTCATATCTGTGAATACACCAAGAGCCATTAGGTTGTATACTTTAAATGATTAACTTATATTTATATTGTATCTCAAAACTTTATATTGTATTTATATTTATATTGTATCTCAATAAAACTTTTAAAAAGTGTCTTAGCAGGTGAATAAATTAAAATTCAGGGCACATTCATGTAATTAAGTAAGATGTAATGGTACACATAAATCAATTAGACTGCTAAGGATGAGCATAGATAAATCTTATGAACTTAACATTGAGGGGAAAAAACCCAAACAGTTCCAGAAGAATGCATACAGTATTATATTTATATATATACACACACAAATATATATTTGCATAGTATGTGATGTTGG
Organism: Tenrec ecaudatus; assembly: GCF_050624435.1. Taxonomy (NCBI): domain Eukaryota; kingdom Metazoa; phylum Chordata; class Mammalia; order Afrosoricida; family Tenrecidae; genus Tenrec; species Tenrec ecaudatus. The sequence continues at coordinate 18,877,428 of NC_134546.1, forward strand.
ATTTATAGCTTTATAATGTCTTTAAAATTGGGGTGGTCATCAAGGTTTTTTTTTCCCCAGAATAAGCCAAGGAAGCTAAGTCCAGTTTAGTGTTTAAAACTTTAGAAAGCTCCGTCGCCAGCTGTTGTGGAGTGACTAGCTGTTATGGAAGTACACCCAATTCTTCTTAGTCTGATCACAATGCTGGGGCTCACTGAAAGGAAATTGGCCTGCTCACTGCTGAGATCTACACCCAGTCTGATGTTAGAACACCATAGCCAAACAAGACATCATCAACCTCAAATGTGTGAGGTTTGCCTGCAAGGTATTCAAAGAACTGTGCTGAGGAGCCCCGCCTTTCCTCTGCCAGTCCCGGCATAGGTGCTTTCACCCAGAAAGCTGGGGTCATCCAAAGTTTTCCTCAAATTGAGCCACTAGACACTTTGCTTTTGGACATTCAGAATCTGGTTGAGGCATGAGAAGTTCAAACTAGGTTGGTGGGGTGCCCAATACCACACCAGTCCCCTTGTGTTGGTCCTGACCACCACGCAGAGCAAAGGGTCTTTTGCTGACCATGGAGCTCCGGCTCCAGCGCCAGTGCAGGCCTGTACTGAGCATGGGAGTGCCGCCTGGGACAAGAGACTGGAGGCTGCATGCTTTCCCACCTTCCACTAGCACTGTCTTTTTATAAATAGTGTAAACATGCAAAATAATACTATATACTGTTTCAAAAACACATAAAAGCTCCTGGTGGCACTGTGGGATAGGTGTTGGGCTGCTAACTTCATGGTCTAGGGCTGCGATTCTCAACCTGTGGGTTGTGACCCCTTTGGGGGTTGAATGACCTTTTCACAGGGTCGCCTAAGACCATCGGAAAACATATAAATATTTCACAATATATAGTTACATATTATTTTGTGATTAATCACTATGCTTAATTATGTTTAATTATGTTCCATTTGTAACAATGAAACTGCATCTTGCCTGTCATATATTTACATTACATTTCGTAACAGTAGGAAAACGACAGTTATGAAGTAGCAATGAAAATAATTTTATGGTCAGGGGTCACCACAACACAAGGATCTGTATTAAAGGGTCGTGGCATTAGGAAGGTTGAGAACTACTGGTCTGTGGTTCCAAGCCACCATCAAATGCTTGGGATAAAGATGAGTCTTTAAGTTCCTGTGAGATTTAGTCTCCTGGGGGACGGACAACAGAAAAGTGGGTGAAGGGAGGTGTTAAACAGTCTAAGACATGACAAAATAATAATAATTTATAAATTATTCAAAGGTTCATGGGGGGCGGGTGGGGAAGGTGGGGAAAATGAGTTGCTGATACCAAAGGCTCAAGGAGAAAGCATATGTTTTGAGAATGATGATGGCAACAAATGTACAAATGTGCTTGACACATGCATGGATGTATGGATTGTGATGAGTCATATGAGCCCCAAATAAAATGATTTAAAAGAAAAAGATTTACAGTCTCAGAAGGGAGTTTTAGAGTCGCTGTAGCTTGAAATTGACTTGATGACAGTGGGTTTGGTTCAGTCTGGATAATTTAATGCCTGCCAGAGTAGAACTGTGTTCCAGAGGACTTGCTTCTTCCAAGGTGTGTCTATTTGGATTCAATCTGCCAAGGGCATTAAACATTTGTACTGCTGGGCGGAGCTTTTATAGTATGCATTCCCTGCCCCGCCCCGGCAGGCGAACATGGAGCAATTTGCTCTGAGTTGGTGCACCCAGTGGGGTTGCCTGGGAAGGTTCTCTGTGGTCACAATGAACTTTTACGTGAAAGCAGTTTCTTTCGCTGGAACCTCGGTGTTTTGTGATGGCTGATGTAAGAGAACAGCGTGTGGCTGTGAAATTTTGTTGGTTTCCTGCTCGGTGGGGAAATACTGTTGATGACAAACCTCGTTCTGGATGTCAATCAACTTCCCTAATGGATAGAAATGTCGACAAAATTCTGTGCACTTGTGCTTGAAGACCAGCGGACCATTGAAGAGATGGGAAAATTATCTGGACTATCTTGGAGCTCAGGTCAGGGAATTTTAATGGGAGGTTTAGGAATGAGAAAGCTCATGAAGTCAGCCTGCCAGCTAGAAGGACCCATGCTGTGAAATTTGTGTCTCAGGTTCTGGCTGACCAGGAGAAAGAACGTAGGCTGGAAACATGCTGTGCTTTGAAAGAACAGCTCTGAAGTGACCCAGGTTTTTCCCCCAAGATCATTACTGATGAGACATGGTGCTATTCTGACCACCCCGAAAGCAAACATCAATCAGCCAGTGGAAGATGCCATCTTCACATAGCCCCAAAAAAGCTTAAGTGAAATAAAAGATCAAGACAATGTTCTTTTTTTTCTAAGTGAAGGGGTATAGTGCATTTGGAGTTTGTTCCACTAGGTCAGACTGTTAATCAAGCTTTCTATTTAGGGTTCTGAAAAAATTGCATGAGAGTGTGTGACAAAAAAGGCCTGATTTGTGGCAGATGGGGGACGGGTTTTGCCACCACAACAATGCACCTGCTCACACAGCCATCTCAGTGCGCCCATTTTTCGCCAAAAACCAACATGCTCTTTTGCCCCAGGCACCTGACTCACCTGACCTCGCTCCATATCACTTTTTTTTTCTGCAAATGAAGAGGGGCATGAAAGGACAGCAATTTGGTGATGTACAGGAGGTGAAGGAAAAAATGAGGGAGATAGTCAGCCATCTGAACAGATGAGTTTAAAAATGGTTTCAAGAACGGAATCGCAGATTTGACAAATGTATTAAATGTAATGGAGAGTACTATGAAGGTGATAAGGTGTTTTTAAAAAATTGTTTTATTAGGGGCTCATACAACTCTTATCACAATCCATACATACATCAATTGTGTGAAGTACATTTTTACATTCATTCCACTCATTGTTCTCAAAACATTTGCTCTCCACCCAAGCCCCTGGCATCTGCTCCTCAGTTTTTCCCCTCCCTCCCCGCTTCCCCCTCCCTCATTAACTCTTGATAATTTATAAATTATTATTTTGTCATATCTTGCACTGTCCGACATCTCCCTTCACCCACTTTTCTGTTGTCCATCCCCCAGGGCAGAGGTTATATGTAGATCCTTGTAATCAGTTCCCCCTCTCCAACCCACCCTCCCTCCATCCTCCTAGTATCGCTACTGACACCACTGGTCCTGAAGGGATCATCCGCCCTGGATTTCCTGTGTTTCCAGTTCTTATCTGTACCAGGGTACATCCTCTGGTCTAGCCAGATTTTTAAGGTAGAATTGGGATCATGATGGGAGGGGCGGGGAAGCATTTAGGAACTAGAGGAAATGTGTAAATTTCATTGTTGCTACGATGCACCCTGACTGACTCATCTGTAGGGGAATGTCCAGTGGCCTACAAATGGGCTTTGGGTCTCCCACTCCACACTCCCCGCCCCCATTCACAATGATATGTTATTTTGTTCTGATGATGCCTGATCCCTGATCCCTTTGACACCTCAGGCTGGTGTGCTTCTTTCATGTGGGCTTTGTTGCTTCTGAGCTAGATGGCTGCTTGTTTACCTTCAAGCCTTTAAGACCCCAGATGGTATATCTTTTGATAGCTGGGCACCATCAGCTTTCTTCACCACATTTGCTTATTCACCTGCTGTGTCTTCAGCAATTGTGTCAGGAAGGTGAACATCATAGAATGCCAATTTAATAGAAGAAAGTATTCTTGCATTGAGGGAGTACTTGAGTACTGCTACCTTAATAGTAAACCTGTAAATATATGCACATAGATTTATTTCCCCATCTTCATATATAAATATATTTGCATATGTACATGCCTTTATTTAGACCTTTATAAATGCCCTTTGCCTTCTAGCTCTTTCCTCTAATTTGATAAGGCTGTTTTATAAAAAAAAACTTAAGTACATATCTTTGAAAAAAAAAACCAACCTTTTTTGGGGGGTATCCCCTCATGTTGCTGGGTGTCACAAAATTTCTTCTGACTCACTGTGACCCTGTGTGACAGAGTAAAAGGGCCCGAAGGATTTTCTTGGCTGTAATCTTTATCTAAACAGCTCTCTAGGACTTTTTTTCTGAGGAGCTGCTGGGTAAGTTTGAATGCCAAGCACTTAACCCTTGTGCAGTCAAGTCCCCTTCCACTCCCATCGAATGGATACTGAAAGTATAAGGTTGTGGACGGGGAAAATGGGAAGTGAGATCAGAAAAGGGGATGGAAAAAAAAAAAGAAAAGGGGATGGGGTGAAGGGTGAATGGAGAAACCAAGTGGACAACTATAAATGAAATTCTTAAAAGTTACTCATCTTCAAAATACAACTTTTGCCTCTCAGGGTAGCAACTTCCCTCCAGACACAGGGTAATGAAGAAGAGTTCAGCCTGCCAGCTAGAGAGATTCACGCAGCCAAACTGAGTTCGGCTTTCAAAGCTTCCAGTACCCATGTTTAAAATTGCTCAATTCAGTAATCAAGATCTTACACTCAGCGTCTATTTTTAACTAAGCAAGTAAAGAAATTCAAAACATGGACCAAAATGCAACAGGTCGTGTGGGTGGATGAGATGTCACAGCAGATGCCCCAAACGTAGCTGCGTGTCAGTGTGGTTGAGTCACCGTGATACTCTGAAAGAGAGCTATTACGGCTCAGCTGCCACAGGTTGCGGCGAGATCACTCTTTCCTCCCTGTTATATTTACCAGGCGTCATTCCAGAATTCTGAGCACACATTTAGACATCTTCAAGATTATAAAAATCAATGGAAATGACAAAATATGGCATTTTACAAAGAACACATGCTTGTGATCAAATTCACTCGGAGCAGAGATGCTAATAAACATTCAGTTGTTGTTAGGTGCCGTCAGCCTCAGTATTTTCTCCATCTAGCATGATGCTGGGTATTCGTCCAGCTGTGACAACTCTGGTTTATATTAAGGTATAATCTAATGAGAAGGCTGCTTTGATTTCATCAGTAACTGCTCCAAGCCCTCTTGGCTTTCAGCAGGCAAGGTTGTAGGGTAAACTATATCTTACTAGTAGATTATGAGTCTTTCTCCGGTCTTGATGCCATGTTCTCCTTTTCAAAGTCCGTGCTTGAGTACGTATGGTGAAAGGATATGACAAAGTGGCACGGTGGGCCCTGTCTGAGCACCTCTGGATACAAAAAAGGGAAGGAGAGTGTAACTCCATGGCTGCCCAAGGCAGAGGCTAGCCAGGTTCTATCCTCCGTCCTTTGTTTGATACCACTGTCCCTCTCTTACCACACTACTTCTCTGGTGGGCTCCAAAATCTGTTGCAGTGGCCGCACAGAACCCGCTGACAATACTTGTAATCGTGGGGTTTACTTGGGAAGCTAACAATCACAAAGATACACGTGTTTGCCTGCATTGCTTCTTCTCCGCCATGCTGGCAGCCATGTCTTTCTCTGCTCCTCAGCCTCTTTCTCAGCTGTATGGTCCATTGACCTCTGCCTCATTCCATAGATGAGGAAGCCAGCGGCTCCTCCATTTTGTCTCCTGGTCTTGATGCACAACTCCTGTCCCTCTGTTGCCTCTGCTCGAGGCAGGAATCTCATGTGCACTCTGCTGGTGGCTCCTCTTTCTTCATGATCATGGGATCCTTTCTCTGTTTCTGGGATGACTCACTTAAAAGCCAGTGGAAAGGTTAAACTGACCAATTCCCTCTATTAGTGTTTCACACATTATATTTTCGCCATCCCATCCAATCATTTGAGTTACAAAGACATGGATAGAAGAGTCTTACCAAGTAATTGGATTTCACTATAGGATACAAGCTCATTGCACAACTTAGCTGATGTTAAACCAGGTTCTGTCTCTCAGGTTTCATGGATTACAATGAAGTGTTATGGAATTCCCAGTATTCACATTGTTATTCATAATTTGCTATGAAGTACAAACATAGTTTTATACAGCTATGTTACTGTTGTTAGGCGCCATCGAGTCGATTCTGACTCAAAGTGGCCCTGTGACAACAGAAGGATACACTGCCTGCTCCTGTGCCATCCTCACCATCATTGTTTGAAGTAGAGTCTAATTGAATTCTTTTGCATGTGATAGACAATTGAGCACTAAACAAACAAAACTGCTGCTTTGGGGTTGATTCTGACTCATTGTGACTATAAATAGGGTTTCCAGAGCTGCAAAGGTTTGTGGGAGCAGAAAGTCTCAGCTTTCTCCTGTGGAGTGAGTGACAGGTGGGTTTGAACTGCTTATAGTTAGCAGCCAAATCCATAACCAGTCCTTATATCAGCAGGGCTCCTTTGTCCCAGCACTCCAAAACCCAAACCACTGCCACCGAGTCCACGCTGACTCACAGCTACACTGCAGGAGAGGGTAGACCTGCCCTGTGAGTTTCCGAGACCATAACTCTCTAGGGGAGTAAAAAGCCAGGAATGCTTGTTGCAAAGACTGTCCTTTCCTCCCTTTGATTGGTCATGGCACTTTTGTTCATAGTCAGTTGACCAAAGGGATATAATAGATTCCTGTGACACTCTTTATACTTTTTCTTCATTCTGTTGTCCTCTGTTCTTGGGTTTACATTTCCTGATTTAACTTCAAGGTCGCTGTTTCTTCTGCTTTTTCACATCTATTGTCATGTCTCTGTGAACTATTTTATTTCATTATTGTACTTTCAATCTAGAATTTCCATTTAGTTCTTTTGAAATAATTTAAATCTCTTTGTTGCTGTTCTGTATCTGATGCAACATTATCTACATACTACATCATACTTTATTCATCCTTTCCTTTAGTTCTGTGAACATAGTAGCAAGGACCATTTTTGAAACATTTTTCTGCTAAATCTGACATTTGGCTGCTCTTGTTTTCCTCCTGGCATGTTGATTATGCTTTCTGGTTTCTTTTCATGCTTGCCTTTTTCTTCTTGGAAACTGTATATTTTAGACAATGTATCAGTTCTGGGTATTGGTTCCCCCTCTCTTACGGAAACCCATAACCCCCTTCCTTGGTGGAGCTATTATGTGCTTCATTTTTGGAGACTTGGTACATGCTTTGTGAACTCTATTTTCCTCTCATAATATGAGACCTCTGTAGCTCTGAGAGACATTGATTTTGGGTGGACCCATAGTCATCCTAAGATGATAGGGGTGTTGGTAAGGCTTTCTTCTTTTTTTCGTCACACCTGATCGTCGTCACTGTATGCTGCTATTAAATTAGGCCTCCCAACTCACGATGACCCCCATGCCCAATACAATGAAACACTGCCCGTCTTGGGCCAAACGGTTTTCAGTCACAAGTAAGTTAAAAAAAATTTTTTGTTTGTGTTTCAGTTATAAGTTTTTTATTGCCATTAAAAATAGTCTTATTTTTAATTCACATATCATACAATTCACATGTGACTCATGTAATCTACATACCATACTATTCAGTTCTATCATATTAAGAAGAATTGGACAGTCATCACTACAATCAACTTTAGAATGTTTTTTCCTTTCTCCTACCCATAGTTTAGGAAATAGAATGCTATGTCTTCTTAGTTCTTCTTAGACTGGAAGTTCCCCTGAAACCTGTTCAGTGTCATAGTAACGTACAACTGTTGACTGATGGCTAGATAATAACTACACATGAAATACCTTGACCTGGAATTGAACCCAGTTCCACTGAACTACCTATGCTTCTACACCTAGCTACTTGAAGGCTGATTGTTGTGTTATTTTCAGTAGTTCCTTGGGGCATAAGTTCTTCTGCTAATTAATCCTATTAAGTTATGGCTCCTTGGAAGGAAAAGTTTCTGAGAATCTATTTGTTCTGACCCCAGAAGGTAAGTCCTCCCCAGTGTCTTATTCCCTGACTCCTGAAAACTAGCAGATTTACTATCTAGGTTTTGTCTTTTATTTTTCCAGTTGTACTTTTATTTTACCTTAAAAAAATCATTTTATTGGGGACTAATCCAACGCTTATCACAATCCTTACATACATGCATTGTGTCAAGCACATTTGTACATTCGTTGCCATCATCATTCTCAAAACATTTGCTTTCTGCTTGAGCCCTTGGTATCAGCTCCCCATTTTCCCTCTCCCTCCTTGGTTGCCCCTTCCTCATGAACCCTTTGATAATTTATAAATTATTATTATTTTGCCATATCTTACAATGTCTGACGTTTACCTTCACCCACTTTTCTGTTGTCCATCCCCCAAGGAGGAGGTTATATGTAGATCCTTGTAATCAGTTCCCCCTTTCCATCCCGCCCTCCCTCAACCCTCCTGGTATCTCCAATCGCAGCACTGGTCCTGAAGGGATTATCTGTCCTGGATTCCCTGTGTTTCCAGTTCCTAAGTTCTAATCTTTCCGCCTCTATGGTTTTGGATTTTATTATTTCTGATAATTGTATCACATGGGCTCTTGTGTTCCTTTCCATGTGGACTTAGTTGACACTCACTTACATAGCTACTTGTTGTAAGACAAGCTTTTAAGACCCCACATGCTATTTTTTTCTGAAAGCTGGGTGCTATTTTCTTTATCACACTTTGCTATAGCACCCATATCTTGAGTGATCACTTCATGGGGACAAATATTAATGAGGGTTATGTAATTGAACTCTTTTATTCCTAGATTAGTGGTTACAGTTAGGTGCAAGCTCAAAATCCATTCATATATCCACAGTTTATTTATAACCTTGTTCCAATTTTAGAAGCAGTATTATCAATTTACTGAGAAATAATTTAAGTAACTTTCAGGAGACATTTGGTAATTCTAATAATAGTATCATTAATCTAGCCAATAGTGTAGACTTGAAAGTACTATTGAGAAAAGCAAAATATATGGGAGTCCAAGTTGGCTGCTTGTGTTGTTTAGTTCTTAGTCTCAGTGTCTTTGATGAGTTTCCTTCCTGTAGATCTGTGTTTCCTTGAGAGTGGTGTAATGAAATCTCCTATTATTGCTGAGTTGTCTGTCTTCTACATTATTATTATTAACATAATAATTATATTAATGTAATAATTATAGCACATATAACTAATAATAACATAATCAATATTAACAATAATATAATGTATTATTACTACTATTTCTCTCTTTAATGTTGTGAGAGTTTGATTAATCTTTTTCGAGGATCTTTCACTGGGAGTGTATATGTTTAATATGATTATGTTAATCATTATGTGTTACCTTTCTGGTCTCATGATGTGTTTGCCTTGTAGTCTATCTTATCAGATTAATATTGCCACATCTGCTTTTTTTTGGTGATTAGCTTGGTAAATTTTTTTCCATCCTGGGAATTTTAGTCTATTTTAGTCTTTTTGTTTAAGGTATGTCTCTTGTAGGCAGCATATTTTTTGGGTGTTATTTTCTAACCAGCTTGCTATTGTTTTGATTGGGGCACTTATTCCATTCTCATTCTATGTCATATTGATGTGTGCAGGTTTGTTGCTGTCATTTTGCTGGGTGTTTTTTATCTTTGTGGTTTTCTTAGTTTGTTTTTTCTTTTATTTCTGTTATTTGAGTAGTTTTCATTGTATTGATTTCTCTGTTTTGTTGACCTGTATGTTGCTCTTGGGTTTGTCTTCTTTTGTGGGTTGTCTGTCCAGAGTATTCTCATTATTATTTCATGTCATGCTAGCCTTGTATTTACAAATTCCTTTCATTTTTCCTCTTCTTAAATACCTGCATTTCTCATATTTCAGAGAGAGTTTTGATGGCAACAGGTTTCTTGGTAGGCAGATTTTTTCTTTTAGGATTTAATATATGTCACTACATTGCCTTCTTGCCTACAAGGTTTCTTTTTTAAAAAATAATTTTATTATGGGCTCATACATCTCCTATCACAATCCATACATACATCAATTGTGTAAAGCACATTTGTACATTCGTTGCCCTCATCATTCTCAAAACCTTTGCTCTCCACCCAAGCCCCTGGCGTCAGGTGCCTGCAAGGTTTCTGCTGAGAAGTCTGCACCTGTTCTTGTTTTCCTTTATATGTAACTGTTCTTTTTTCCCCTATTTGCTCTCAAGATCGCCTCCCTGTCCTTGATGTTGAGTTTGACTGTGATATGTATGATGTTTTTCTTTCTCGGTCTATCCTGATTGGGGTTCTCTCAGCTTCTTTGATACTTATTTTCTTCTTTATGGTGTTGGAAAAGCTCTCTTCTATGATTTCTTATATTGTTTTCTCTTTGTGTATATGTATATTTTTTGTTCCAGGATCCCAGTGAGACATAGATTGTTCCTCTTGATAGTGTTGCACATCATTTGTAGCCTTTCTTCAGATTTCTTTTTTTGTTGTTTCTCTTGTTGATTGTATTAGAAATAATTGTCTGTAAGCTCACTAATTCAGTTTGTTTTTTCCTTTTGACTTTATTAGTTTGCTCTTTTATTGTATTTTTTATTTCTTGTTATATTATTATATCTTCTGGAGTTCTAGTTGGTGGTAGATTTCTAGTTTTTCAATCCTCTCTATCAATTGTAGGGTTATAAACATTATTCTCTTGAATTATAATTAATATTAACTTAATAATTATAACATTATTATTTCTTCAACATTGTGAGAGTTTGATTAATATATTTGGAGGGTCTTATCATTGGGAGTGTATATGCTTAATATGGTTATGTCTTGTTAATCTTGATAATAATATTCTTATTAAAAAAAGAATATTCTTGATAAAAGAATATATTCTTGATAATCTCAGGACCTTTCCTACTGAGTAGAAAAGGTTAGTTTCGCATGTGGTTCAATTATTTGTGGCTGTTTTTCCTGACTTTTCCCCTTGATTTTGAGTATACTTTGATTGACTGCTGTTCCTGTCACATCATGGTACAGCTCAGCTATTAATCTTCGGTGGGCTGTCATATGGGGGCAGTGGGATTTTCAGGACCTTTTTTGCTGGATATGGGGATGGCCAAGGCATTCCTTGCTGTGGGGCAGAGACAGCCACAGCCTACTGTATGATGTTCTTTTTGGTGGGCAGGGGACACTGGTAGGGGTTTCTCATCGAGGAATTTTATTGAGTCTTCTGGGAGAGAGAAAAATCTCCCAAATGGTGTGTATGACTGGCTCTCTGGTACCTCTCTGTCATCCACCTTGAAAAGCAGTCGTGTCAATATTTGTGCAGAAAATACTGTTGGGAAGTTCCATTGTGGGTAGCAAGGGTTTCTGGGAAATGCAGTTCCAAGATAATGCATGGATTCTGTGCATGTTCAGTCCAAGTCTCCACCTTCACTCCTATGCCACATTCACCCTGGAGAGAGTTCATACACATAATTCTTTATGGAATCAGGGATGTAGGTTTCTCCTTCTGTAGCTAGTGTTGCTTTTATGGGGCATATTATATCCTCACCCTGCCTATATGACTAGAAATCTATTGTATATTAAAATGGAGCTAACTTTTTCAGGAAGAGATGCTGGATTTGAGGCTGTGAGTCATTGATAAGCACTGGCCAGAAATCTAAGTCCTTCAGGATTGACTGAGTCTGTTCTTTCAGAAAATTCCACCAACAGTCACACACACATAGGTTGTCGAGGGGAAATTCTTAATTATAATGAGACAAAAGAAGAGAGGTGAGGAATGGACTGGAAACCATCAATGCCATTCCTGTCTAAGAACAATACTAAAAGCACAAATGATAGTATGTTTCTCTCTCTTAATTCATTCTATAAAAATTCTTCATTTAAGCTTTATTATAAAAACAGTCAGAAAGGGGTTGGTTGGTCTAAGAGGCTGAAATAAAAGGATAAAGAAAATAACACTTTTTAATTTGTGTGTGTATGTGTGTGTATCTGGCTTTTCCTGTAAGCACACTATCTCTTTCTGATTTTTCTAGGATTTTTTCTGTCCACTCATAGTAGCATCATAAAGTACGAGAAACTGCCAGCTACTCCGTGGGAGAAAGACGAGGCTTTCTGTTGCTGGAAAGATTTACAATGTAGGAAACCAAAGAAGCAACACTCCTCTGACCTGTAGGGTTGCTGTGGGTCAGTATTGACTCAATGGCAAGTGAGTGTGGCTTTGTTTTGTGGGCATATAGACATTATATCTTATCATAGACAACATTGCACTTCAATTTTAATTTTTTGATGATGAATGCAACACTTTGCTCTTTAATGTATCATTCCTGGCATAGTGAATTATATGATTGCTTGACTCAAAATGGCCAATACAAATCCATTTCAGCTCACTAATGCCTATGATGTCAATCTTTATGTGCTTTATCTCATTTTTGATAGCTTCTAGTTTTCCGATACTCATACTTCATACATTTCTACTTTCAGAGCATTAATGGGCCTTTGTAGCTGTTTCTCTCTTTCCGAGTCATGCTCCATCAGTAACTGAAGGTCTTGAAATCTCTGTCACATCCACATCATTAAGGTCAACTCTGTTTGGAGGAGGCAGCTTGTCCTCAGTTGTATGTTGAGTTCCTCCCGACCTGTGAGGCTTGTCTTCTGACACTGTAACACAGTTCTGTTGTTATTTATAAGGTTTGTAGTGGAAATCCTGCAGATGTGGACAGCCAATTCTTTCTTCATAGGCTGGAAACTCTGCTGAATCTTGTTACTCCTGTTGGTTTTTGAAATACCTGCTGCATCCCAGCAACATGAAGCCACTACAGTGTGAAAAACTGACAGATGAGTGGTGCTGATACTTTGCTAAATACAGTTTTAAAATTACTGGATATTTTAAAAATTACTAATATAGTTTGGCTGCTTTTATTTATTTTTAATTGTTTTATTGGAGTCTCATACAACTCTTATCACAATCCATACATCCATCAATTGTGTAAAGCACATTTGTACATTCATTGCCCTCATCATTCTCAAAACATTTGCTCTCCACTTAAGCCCCTGGCATCTGCTCCTCATTTTTCCCCTTCCTCCCCAATTCCCCCTCCCTCATGAGCCCTTGATAATTTATAAATTATTATTTTGTCATATCTTGCACTGTCCGACATCTCCCTTCACCCACTTTTCTGTTGTCTGTCCCCCAGGGAGGAGGTTATATATAGGTCCTTGTAATCAGTTTCCCCTTTCCAACCCACCCTCCCCTCACTCTCCTGGTATCACCACTCATACCACTGATCCTGAAGAGATCATTCGCCCTGTAGTCCCTGTGTGTCCAGTTCCTATCCGTATCAGTGTACATCCTCTGGTCTATCAGGAGTTGTAAGGTAGAATTGAGATCATGATAGTCGGGGGAGGAAGCATTTAGGAGCTAGAGGAAATGTGTATGTTTCATGGTTGCTACATTACACCCTGACTGGCCTCCCCAAGACCCTTCTTAAGGGTATGTCCAGTGGCCTACAAATGAGTTTCATCTCTGCACTATCCCCTTCATTCACAATTATTTGATTTTTTGTTCTGATGATACCTGATACCTGATCCCTTTGACACCTTGTGATCTCACAGGCTGGTGTGCTTCTTCTATGTGGGCTTTGTTGCTTCTGAGCTAGATGGCTGCTTGTTTACCTTCAAGCCTTTAAGACCCCAAACACTATATCTTTTGATAACCGGGCACCATCAGCTTTCTTCGCCACATTTGCTTATTCACCTGCTTTGTCTTCAGCAGTTGTGTATGGAAGGTGAGCATCATAGAATGCCAATTTAATAGAAGAAAGTATTCTTGCATTGAGAGGGTACTTGAGTGGAGGCCCAATGTCCTTCTGCTACCTTAATATTAAGCCTATACATATATATACATAGATCTATTTCCCCATCCTCATACATAAATATATTTGCGTATGTACATGCCTTTATTTAGACCTCTATAAATGCCTTTTGCCTCCTAGCTCTTTCCTTTATTTCCTTTGACTTTCCTCTTGTCCCACTATCATGCTCAGTCTTCATTTGGGTTTTAGTAATTCCTCTTGGTTACATTACCCTTGATCATGCCCTACCAGGCCTGCTACACCCTCCTCACCACCAATTTGGACCACTTGTTGTTCCCTTGCCCCTGGGTTTGTTAACACCACTACCTTTCCCCCCCACCTCCTCCTCTCCATTGTCCCTCTGGAACTGTCAGTCCCATTTACTTCTCCTCCAGATTTTTCATCTAGTCTAACTTATTTAGAGAGACTTGTGGAGATAATATGATGCAGAAAAACAAGACAGCAAAACCAAGCAACAATATACAACAAAACAACCACAACAACAAACCAATGACAAAAACAAAACAAAACACAAGAAAGAAAAGCTTGTAGTTAGTTCAAGGACTGTTTGTTCGTGTTTAGGAGTGTTTTCCGTCTGTTGGGGCATCAATTCCTGGCCCCAAAGTCCACCTTCAGCATTCCCTGGGGACCTCGCTGCTCTGTTCCCTTGCTGTTCTGTTGCACCCCTTGGTCTTTTGCCTCGGTGTGGCAGGATCAGATCAGACGCAATTCCCATACTGTGTCTCCACTGTTGTCCCCTGTAGGATTATGGGTGGGTGAGGGATGTTGTTTCTCCTAGTGGAGCTGGCAATGTGATCCTCTCTGTGGACTGACTGTCCTGAGCGGGAACATAGTCCTCAAGGCCTGGTGGGCCAGGATGTGCTCCACTCAGATATGTCCCTGCAGATTCAGTGCTGTCCTCTGAATTAAATTCTTCTGGGGAGTCCTGCACATTTTAAAGATCAAACTTTTTTCTTTTTGCTAGATACTTCTTAAACCTATATATGCATTTATATTTTCCAAGTTGATGAACATTTTAACACTCTGTGACTTGAGAGGCATTTTGAGTTTTCTCTAATTGTAGCTAATGACGAATTTTAAAGGATCATATTAGGCACATTAAGTCAATTTTTGTTACCATGTTTTTGTAAAAGATAGTCTCCTTCATTATTTCAGTGTATTTTTCTGTCATTCATCATAGAATACACTTATTTTTTCCTTTATAAAATCTTAAATAATTGGTATTGATTTTAGAAGTCATAATGCTGGAATTGCAGGATTGGAAGGCCTCTTAAACTTTAATGCTACCAAGTGATTGTCTAGGCTGTGCTTCCATATCTCTGAGTAGTTACGGAGTAAGAAGCCCCTGGTGCTGTTGGGTAAGCGTTGAGCTGCTAATTGTAAGGTTGGCATTTCAAACTCACCAACTCTTCCTCTGAGGAAAGAGGAGACCGTTTCCATACATATTTATAACCTTTTACATGCTATAGGGGATTGCTATGAGTCAGAAACGACTCAATGACAGTGGGTTGGGTAATGGGAAAGCTCTGTGGATGTCAAGCTCATCTGGGTAGCCGATCCTGTTAATAAGTTCTTTTTCTTTTCCCAATCATTTTATTGGGGGCTCGTATGACTCTTATCACAATCCATCCTTCCATTGTGTCAAGCACATTTGTACATTTGTTGCCATCATCATTTTCAAAACATTGGCTTTTTACTCAAGCCCTTGGTATCAGCTCATCATTTTTCCCCTCCCTCTCCCCCTCCTCCCTCATGCAACCTTGATAATTTATAAATTGTTATTATTTTGTCATCTTACCCTCTCTGACATCTCCCTTCACCCACTTTTCTGTTGTCCATCCCCCAGGGAGGAGGTTATATGTAGATCCTTGTAATCAGTTCCCCTTTTCCATCCCACCCTCCCTCCACCCTCCCTTTATTGCCACTCTCACCACTGGCCCTGAAGGGATCATCTGTCCCGGATTCCCTGTGTTTCCAGTTCCTATCTGTACCAGTGTGCATCCTCTGGTCTAGCCTGATTTGGAAGGTAGAGTTGGGATCATGATAGTGTATGTGTGTGGGGAAGCATTTAGGAACTACAGGAATGTTGTATGTTTCATCTTTGCTACACTGCACTCTGACTGACTCGTCCCCTCTACAAGACCCTTCTGTCCAGTTGCCTACAGATGGGTCTTGGGTCCCCAATCTGTACTCTCCCTCATTCTCAATGATACGATTTTTTGTTCTTTGATGCCTGATACCTGATCTCTTTGACACCTTGTGATCACACAGGCTGGTGTGCTTCTTCCATGTGGGCTTTGTTGCTTCTGAGCTAGATGGCGCTCCAGAGTTCTCAAACTCACTTCAGAATGTAAAGTTTTTTTGTCCTTTCCCTCGCTTTATAGCAGATTTCCATTATATGGAAGCTACCCGGGGTTCCCTCAAAGGAAGGTGAGTGAGACGTGAGAAACACTTCCATTCTATAGAGGAGAGAAGACATTCCTGAGTGTGAGAGTGAGCACTTAAATTCCGGGTATCTCGTTTAGCTACTGAATGTCAGTAGGCTGGCATGAAGAGTTCTGCAGTGAACTAGTTCAACTTAGCCAACACGCTTCCAATTCTGGTTGAGCTTGGAACTTTCCCTTACAGTTTTCATCAGTGCGTTTCTTCACTGATCATCTGACTCCTTCCGGAAGATGGCTTTGGATTATTTCCAAGTTAATCTCTGTATATGTAGTATACAAACTTCTGATCTGCACCACTCATCCATGATAAGGACTGAGTCCAGGAACATTTTCATTCATAACTTTCCTCAATATGGATGGAGAGATTGTTGTAGAAGTTGTGACAATACTGCGTATAACTCTCTACCAGGGCCATGACATAAGCAGTCAACTGAACATTTACAACACATATTCACAAGCTGCCCACAAATTAATGGGCCTCACTACCCACTTCCTCTTTTCAGTTCCTCTCGGCCTCTTGTGCTACAATAGGGTAGTGCCACGGGTGGCTTTCGTTTTGCAATGCCGACTGGTCGTCCGTAGAATGCCACCTTCAGGACAGATGAGGTTCTCTCCGGAACTTCACATGCAGAGGAAAAGGCTTGTATGAAAACGGAGTAACTTCTTAGGCACAGAACCTTCTCCAGGGTTCTGCTCATCCTTGGCCACTGTGACCTATAATTATGCAAGCCGAAGGTCTGCTCTAGCAGCCTCAACCTCCGGGCATCGGATGCAAAATGTCTTCATAATGAGCTTTTGGTTGCTGGTTATGCGCCAGCCACTGTGCTGAGCTCCAGGGATGCGAGCAAGGTTGATGGCAGGATCCTTCTTTGGAGGCTACACATCATTTAGTTGTCCAATGACCAGCACAATGTTGGCAAGTTTTTCACAACATTGTCTCTGAAGAACAATTTTTGATGCATATGATAGATCGTAGCCTGACAGCAAAACTTTGGAAATTGGACTCAGCTCACTCATTCACTCACTCACTGACTCATTCACTCACTCACTCACTCACTCCCTGCCATCGAGTCAGTTCTGACTCATGTGACCAAAGAGGTCAAGGTCGAACTACCCCTGTGACTTTCTAAGGCTTTACATGAAAAAACATTAAGTTGTACATGTATTTATTTATCTAATTGCAGTGATAGAGAAGACTGTACAGAATTGATATTAGAGAAGTGCATCCCAATGCTGCCTGGGAAGAGTAAGGGAAGGTTTTTTTAATGGTAAAATGTGAATAACAGCGCAGGGAAGCAAATGATACACATGCACTGAAACTAAAAGAGTTTATGTAAGGACTTGCTACGTAGGAGATACCTGTTGTCTTCCACAATGTACCAATAGCAGACATGGGAAAGGATTTCATGAGAATGGTATAGCTGATGGTAGAATCCATGGAGAATATAGTGTAGCCAATTTCTTAAGAAACTCATTTTTCCCTTCCATTTATAGGATCAATATGAGTTGGTATGGACTAGGTGGCAGTGAGGTTGGTCACTGGTGTGGCTATTAAAAATGACCACAAATTATATATATTTTTAAATATAGTTGTAATTCACGAAGAGGAGCCCCGGTGGTGTCATGGTTACACGTTGGGCTGCTAATCACAGGCCAGCAGTTTGAGATGTCCAGCTGCTCCTGGGGAGAAAAATGAGGCTTCTACTCTGTAAGGATTTGGTTTCAGCTATCCACAGAGCCAGCTCAACTCTGAGTCACTGTGAGTCGGAATGGACTTGATGGCATGAGAGAGGGACAACTCTTAAAGAGAAAAATGCATACATCTCAAGTGTCCAACAGAGTTATTTTTGTTACGAGCTATTTAGTATTCCTTCCTTTTCCCAGTCATTGCTTTCTTCCCTCAAAAGTATCTACAATTCTTTTCCCCCCATGTTCCATTTCTTTTAATGCCATGTGATCTTTCTTTCCCATTTCTTTTTTTCTTATTATTTAAAAAAATCATTTTATTAGGGGCTCATACAACTCGTATCACAATCCATATATACATCAATTGTGTAAAGCACATTTGTACATTCATTGCCCTCATCATTATCAAAACATTTGCTCTCCACCTAAGCCCCTGGCATCAGCTCCTCATTTGTTCCCCTCCTTCCCCACTCCCCCCTCCCCCGTGAACCCTTGATAATTTATAAATTATTATTTTGTCATATCTTAACACTGTCCAACGTCTGCCTTCACCCACTTTTCTGTTATACATCCCTCAGGGAGGAGGTTATATGTAGATCCTTGTAATTGGTTCCCCCTTTCTACCCCACCTTCCTTCCATCCTCCCCGTATTGCCACTCACACCACTGGTCTTAAAGGGTTCATCCGCCCTGGGTTCCCTATGTTTCCAGTTCTTATGTGTACCAGTGTACATTCTCTGGTCTAGCCAGATTTATAAGGTGGTATTGGTATCATGATACCTCATTGGGGGGGGGTGTGGGTAGGAAACATTTAGGAACTAGAGGAATGTTTTATGTTTTATCATTGCTACATTGCACCCTGACTGGCTCATCTCCTCCCTGCAACCCTTCCGTAAGGGGATGTCCAATTGCCTACAGATGGGCTTTGGGTCTCCACTCCACACTCCCCCTCATTCTCAATGATATGATTTTTTGTTCTGATGTTGCCTGATACTTGATCCCTTCAACATCTCGTGATCACGCAGACTGGTGTGCTTCTTCCACGTGGGCTTTGTTGCTTCTGAGCTAGATGGCCGCTTGTTTACCTTCAAGCCTGTAAGACCCCAGATGCTATATCTTTTGATAGCCTGGCACTATCAGCTTTCTTTGCCACATTTCCTTATGCACCCATTTGTCTTGAGTGATTGCATCAGGGAAGTGAGCATCATGGAATGCCAGTTTAATAGAACAAAGTATTCTTGCACTGAGGGAGTACTTGAGTGGAGGCTCAATGTCTATCTGCTACCATAGTACTAAACCTGTAAATATATAGATCTTTTCCCCATCCTCATATATAAATATATTTACATATGCACATGTCTTTATTTAGACCTCTATAAATGCCCTTTGCCTCCTATCTCTTTCCTCTCTTTCCTTTGACTTCCCTCTGTCCCACTATCATGCTCTGTCTTCATTTGGGTTTTGGTAGTTCCTCTTGGTTACATTACCCTTGATCACGCCCTACCAGGTGTCTTATATCCTCACCACTGATTTGGATCACTTGTTGTCCCCTGTTGTATCTACTATTCTTATCACTTCACCATAAATTATAAGTACAAGAAATTTGTATAAGTACAATACTAGACTAAATACATTTCTGTGTTTAGCTTCTTTTGTTCAACATATTTTGAGTCTTCTATCTTAAGATATGTATCAGTAGTTCATTCTTGTTTCTCTTTCTTTCCGTTTACTGTTGTAAAGTATTCCATTGCATACATTTCTTTATTCTCCTGTTAAAGGGCATTTTGAGTGTTTCCAGTTAGAGCTTATATGAATAAAGCTGCTTGCAAGCATTTTATAAGTATTTTTTGAAATCATTTTATTGGGGGCTCGTACAACTCTTATCACAATCCATACGTACATCCATTGTGTCAAGCACATTTGTACTTTTGTTGCCCTCATCATTCTCAAAACATTTGCTTTCTACTTGCGCTCTTTGTGTCAGCTCCTCATTTTTCCCCTCCCTCCCTGCCCCCATCTCTTATGAACCCTTGACAATTTAGAAATTATTACTGATTTGTCATGCCTTTTAAGTGGCCATATGCATTCATTTATCTTGGGTATTCTTGAGTGGAATTTTGAATTACATATTCTTAATTTAACTCAAAACTGCCAAATAATTTCCCAAAGTAATTATATGTTGGGCTGAAAGGGCCTCTAACCTTTTTTGTATAACTGATTTTTATTATATACTGCATATACACATTTTGTTCTTATTTGCCTTCTACCTACTTACATTTTAGGGCACAGGTTTATCTAGATCTGTTCTTTGTCATTTTAGGTGTCACCAATTTCAGGAAGCATGATTGCTCTCTCTCTCAAGGATCTTGTCACTCTGTCTCATGTTTTATTTTGTTTTCTTTCTGGTCAAATTTAGGTCCACAGAAGCAATTTCATGAGGAGAGACATTTCATCTTTTTTATGCACAGATATTTACTAGTGACTAGCATAATTCCCAGTAGATGTAGCTTTCAGTTAATACTCTCATTTATTGTACAGATATAACTAAAATTTTTTAAAATTGTAAATGGTTGTGGGTTTACAGAGTACACCATCAGTTGTGCATTCAACAGTTGAAACACATTTTATATCATCACATTCATTAAAATCCCTTCAATGTCCCATTACTAATTCCATGTCCTCCTTGTAGCCCCTTGTTCCTATTTCTTTGTTTTCCTAACCCTCTGAATTTTGTCCTTGATTAAGTGCTCCTTTTTAAAATCTTAAGTGATTGATTAGT
This sequence comes from Tenrec ecaudatus, assembly GCF_050624435.1. Lineage (NCBI taxonomy): Eukaryota > Metazoa > Chordata > Mammalia > Afrosoricida > Tenrecidae > Tenrec > Tenrec ecaudatus. The sequence continues at coordinate 18,897,934 of NC_134546.1, forward strand.
TTAACACTAGATTATGTTTAATTCCAGACCTGAAAGGTGTCTATGGGAAATAGTCTTGGGGGTCCCACCAGTCTCTCAATAACTGACCTCCCTGCCACTGAGTCAGTGACCCTCGAGGGTAGGGTAGAGCCACCCCGTGGCCTCCCAGACGTTAGTCCTTTAAGGGAATGGAGACCCTCATCTTTCTCCCCCACCAGCCTCTGTCCAACCAACCATGAACTCTTTTATGGTTTTGGACTCTGTCCACATGTTGCACAAATGAATTTTTAGTTAAGTCTGAATCTAGAACTTACCGTCTCAGATGTTTCTTTGAGTTACACTATTATCAGATCTGAGTATTTGAAAGAGGCCCTCACTACCCTATCTTGCTTCTTCATGTTTTTTCTTCCTTCCTCTTTTTAGTTTTATCAGTGATAAGCCATCCATTTTTCTTTTCAAAGGAAGTCGATAGTAGACTTTCAGTTCCTATAGCAACCCAAGGTCACTCTCTTTTATTGTAGGTTTCATGACTTTCTTTGTCAGTCGTATAACCTCTCAGTATTTCTGCCTGATTGCTGTTTAATGTCAATGCTTTTCATTTTGGTGCTGTCTGACTGTGTACGACGGAGCTGTAGCGGTGTTCTCCGGTAAATGGTGAACTAACTGCCAGTTCACTCTCCCCAGTTTCTCTGAGGGACACAGCTGAGGCTCTCTGCTTTTGCTTGGAAACCCAATCGAGGGTTGCAGTGAGCCAGGTAGACTCGATGGCAGTGGATTTGGCTTTGGTTTGTTCTGTATCATATTTCCTGTTGTTTTCTTCTATAAATTTTTGAGTACCTCCTGAGCTTCAAATTGTCTTTCATGTCAGCCCTTCTATCTTCTTAGAAATTGTCTTCATGGTTTTTTCAGAACGTTTTATTCTTCCCTTCAACATGAAGTCTAAAGTGTTCCTGGAATGAAAGGCGAAATAAAGCTAATGGACAAGCACATCTGGAGGGGCTTCAAAAACTTTGTGGAAAAATTCCATTATCTTTTCAGTTCCATGAACATTTTGAAGCTTCCTTGTATGAAAATTCAAATAAAAAGTTCAACAGTTTTTCACCAGCAAAAATGAAACTTTAAATATATATATGAAACACTTGGTCATTGTGTGTCTTTTGATGCCTCAGGACGCTGTAGGACAGTGGTCGTTACAGAAGCTGATCACCAGGGTTTTCTTCCGCATCGCAGCTGAGAGGTTCAAAGTGCCATTCTTTTGGTAGCCCCTGAGCGCTTAACTCCTGCATTCCCAAGACTCCTTGTGTTTGATAGTAGCTATTCTCCTTCTCTGCTGGTGGGGAAGTAAACCCATGGTTTCTGTTTTTCAGGTTTCGTTGTGAATTAGGTGTAAGCTTCCAGAGCAGATCACCCGCTCTGCATTCGACAGTTATACACCTCTTGCTTCATCACGGTAGCTGCTGGTCCCTCATGGACCATCACTTACAGTAACTCCTTGTGTTTCCTCTTTCCATTTTGCCCTCATTCCTTGTCCTTCTGAACTTTGTTCTTGGGTATCTCCTACCTTTTTGATCTAAAATAATGGATCATTGCAAGGCCTGGGTCCCGTTTGATTCTAATGCCTAGGGAAATCCAATTTTGCCACCCTCATTTGTTGAAGAAAAGATCTCTTCCCATAATTTATCTGCATGTACTATTTATCTAGAGACCAATCTGAAGGATCGATTTCATCCAGGATAAACTCCACAATATTCCTCGGGTATGGCTTACAACCTCAGATTCGCCAAAGGGATGGGCTGGCAGGGCGCTGGTCTCTCTCTTACGTGTCCTCAAGCGATGCACTTGCTTTTGTATTTGCATATTGCTGCACACTGGGCACGCTCTCTGTTGTTTTCGTATTAAAAATGGAGTCAGTATAGAAAGTACACAAAGGTAGGGTAAAGAGAAGCTTCAGTGAACAACTGGCAGGGTAGGCAAAGAAGGAAACACTCACAAAAAAAGAAGGGAGAAAAACTGTACGTAGTGGCAAATACATGACCAGGACGGGGTGAAAACAGAACAGGAGATACAAGGTGAGTGTGCAGAAGAAAGGAAGAGTTAGAATGAAAAATTCTGGTTTCGTGCATAGTGTGGTACACTGGAAGGGAGAGAGGGTAGACCTTATTCGGGCCAGCCAATCCATGGCGAGCGTGTTCCTGAGCGGAGATGACTGCAGGCCATTTGGATGGCTTAATAACACCTCCCTTTTTTTTTTCCTTCCCCTCTTCTACAGCAAATTGCTGTCCTTTCACGTCCCTCTTCATTCACAGAAACAAATGTATGTGGTGAGGTCAAGTGAGTCAGGTGAGTGGGACAAGAGAGGCCAGAAACTGGTGTACTGAGATGGCTGTGTAAGCAGGTTCCCTGTCTGCCACAAATCAGGCCATTTTTTGTCGCATACCGTTAAGCAATCTTTTCAGAATCTCTATATAGAAAGCTTGATGAACAGTCTGACCTGGTGAAATGAACTCCAAATGCACTATCCCCCTCACATCAAAAATCCAAATGAGCATCTGTTTTTTGGGGGAGTACACTGTCATATATCCACTTAGGACTTATTTGAGGTCAAGAAATGAAAATGGTGGTATGGTAAGCTTACAGGAGTATTTTTAGTCAACAACTCTATAATATTTGTATAAAGATTGCTTTAAATATTATACTGAATATCATATGAATAGAAATAATATCTTTGCCTCAATCTTGGGGATTTCTTGTATTTATTAATGTAAGAATGACCATCATTCCCACAATTGGAATAGTAACCAGTCTGGGACATGTATGTAATTTGTTTGACATTGACATGACTTTGGAATATGCTTGTCCTCTCCTCCTCCACTCTCCTCAGCTGTACCATTCATGAAATCATCTTTGGGTACCTCCTGTGTGGCAGGAGGTATGCTGCTAGTTACTAGTGAACCTAAAGTTCAGAACACTATTTATTCTTACAGTTTTTAGTCTAGCAGGGTCTGTCTGTCTCATTGGTTTAGCCCATACTTTATGAGAATTGGAAGTAAATATTTCTCTCACCCCTAGCTTGGGTAGATTGAATTTATTCTTAGAGGCCAGTCTCATTCTGTTGAAGTTCAATGGAACCTTCTTTGAGTACACCCATCTAAAAGTGATTTTTCTGCTTGCTAAACTCCTATTATGCTTATGTTCTCTAACCACTAATTTGGCAATTAATCATGCTAATTGCTTTGTGACTTGTATCTATTGTGTCTTACATTGTTATTTAAATTGTGTCGTGTTTGACTTTCCCAAGGTTTGATTTTTGTTTTCTGATTACAGTGTACGATTGTTGGGAACAGGAAGTCTTTTCTATACAGCAGCGATCTCTAAACTTTTCTGATTATGCACCCTGGATCAAGTGTGAACCCCCATACATGCATATACATTTGTTAATTCCAACTACTTACATTTAAAATAAGCCAGACATCAAATATAACTAAAAATAACTTATATCATGGCATTTCACCTGTCAAATCTGAAAAAGAACTCTTTGGGAAATATGCAGGCTGTCGTGGAACAAATACAAAGTTGGCAGTACCGACTCTGCCATAAGACAAACTTTAAACTCTACCCAGGATTAGGTTGAGCATCTGCTGGCACTTGCATTATTGGTATTGTTTTCTATCCAGAATTTGTTTGCAAGGATCAGTTGAAATCACGTGTCCATTTCTTAAGGATTTGGTCTACATTGCTAGAATAACAGTTCTATGCCCTAGTACCATTTCAGGAGGCCTGGTGGCACCGCTGGTGCTGCTGGCCAGGGTTGGGCTGCTAAGCACAAGGGCGGCAGTTGAACGGTGAGAGAAAGCTGAGGCTCTCTGCTCCTATAAAGGTTTGCCGCCTCCAGCCTCTATTGATCGAACCTTCTTTTCTCAACTGTGTTTTAATTTCTATACCATTGGCTTAATTGATGACATTATCAGTAGAATTGCTTCATGTTTCAGGGTGCTGACGGATAACGTTCTCTAACACAAAATGACAATAATGTCTCTAGGTGAGTCAGAGACATATATAAGCCATAGATATATTAAACACAACAACAACAAATCCATATATGAATGGATTTGGGACTTATACTTAATTCTAGCCCCAATCAAAGAACAGTTAGTTCATGGCTCTGCTTAATACTTGCCCTCGAAGCTCGCCCTGTGGATCTGTGTCTTGCTTCAACAGTGTTTGAATGGAACAGATCCGGGGACTCCCTTCCTCCAACCTTCCGCCATTCTCCAGTTTCCTTTCTGGACGTCACCTTCGGGAGCATCTTCTGGGCCATCTCCTCCTATTGGGACCAGCTAGCACTTTTATTTTGCATGTGGTGACCTCCAAATGGACCAATCATGACCGTCTGGTTAACCTGCATCTGCGGGCCTCTGACACCTACTTCTCTCTGGGCTTCTGTTTCCACCTCGACTATGTGACCTTGGAAGGGTGGGACACGTCTTCCCCGAGCTGGCGAAGGAGAAGCGCCAGGGGCCGACTGTCTCTGGAATCTGCAAAACCAGCGCGGCAGCCGCGCTCTCTTCCAGGATGTGCAGAAGCCCCCCAAGATGAGCGGGGTAGAATCTGGACACCATGGAAGCCATGGTGGCTCTGCAGAAGACCTTCAACCAGGCCCTTCCGGACCTGCATGCTGGGGGTCCACTCACATTCTCTGTGACTTCCTGGAGAACCACTTCCTGGATGAGGAGGTGCAAGTCCTCAAGAAGATGGGTGACCACCTGACCCATTTCCGCAGGCTAGCCACCCCTGAGGCTGAGCGGGGCGAGGATCTCTTCGAGAGGCTCACCCTCAAACACCACTAGGGACCTGCGGCGCCCACCCACCTGCGAGGGGCCCTCTGCCTCCCCTGCCAGCCACAGCTCCACCGCCCTGCAGTCCTTCCCCCAAGCCGGGCACCAAATGGAAATAATAAAGCTTCCTTTTGCAGCAGCTGCTTAAAAAATAAAAAAATAAAGAAAATACTTGCCCTCATGAAGAGCTCACTGAAGATAGGCATGCTATAACAAAATGTGGTGATGAAACTAGATGGCGTCCGGCCCTCAGAAGAATTTTTCTGGGCCTGTCTTTGAACAAGCAGCCATCTAAGTGAGGTGTCGCCTAAGTCCGCATGGAAGAAGCACCCCAGCCTGTGGGATCCAAGGACAGTAAGTAATCTAATCCAAATCTGAAAGAGGGAATGGTATCAGAGCTTAAATTGTAAATACCAGTTTGTAGAAGGCTTTGGATGTCAGTGAATGACCCAAATCTATTTGCAGGGCCCCCACAAAGCCTCTGATGAATTCCTTCTAACCATAGTCTGGGGATGTATATCGCACAACAAAATGAAACTGCTTGGTCCTGCATCGTCCTCAGGATTGTTCCTATGCGCGAGTCCCTTGTTTGCAGCCACGGAGTCAATCCTTCTTCCAGAGAAAGGCCCTCAAAGAGATGGACTGACACAATGGCTGCAACAGTGGGCTCAGCATAGGAACCGGTGGCCCAGGACAGGGCAGTGTTTCCTTCTGCTGTGCTATGGGTCAGAACTGACTCTAACTGGATGGCACCTAACAAGAATACGGACTGATTGGTTATGTTCTTTCTGTTTATTGGCCATTTGAATCCTCTCTTAAGAAGTGCCCCTTCTGGCAAAGAAAGCGGATGGTGTCCAGCTATCAAAAGAGATCTTGTCTGGGGTCTTAAAGGCTTGAAGGTAAACAAGCGGCCATCTAGCTCAGAAGCAACAAAGCCCACATGGAAGAAGCACACCAGCCTGTGCGATCAGAGGTGTCAAAGGGATCAGAGATCAGGCATCATCAGAACAAAAAATTTTACCATAGTGAGTGGGGGGAGTGTGGAGTGGAGACCCAAAGACCATTTGTAGGCCTCTGGAGATCCTCTTGCAGAGGGGTCTCGGGGAGGAGACAAGCCAGACGGTACGATGTAGCAACGATGAAACATACAATTTTCCTCTAGTTCTTAAATGCTTACCCCGCCCTCCCCCCCCCACACACACACTATCATGATCGCAATTCTACCTTGCAAGTCTGGCTACACCAGAGGATGTACACTGGTACAGATAGGAACTGGAAACACAGGGAATCCAGGGAGGATGATCCCTTCAGGACCAGCGGTGTGAGTGGTGATACTGGGAACGTAGAGGGAGAGTGGGTTGGAAAGGGGGAACTGATTACAAGGATGTACATGTAATCTCCTCCCTTGGAGACAGACAACAGAAAAGTGGGTGAAGGAAGACATCAGACAGGCCAAGGTATGACAAAATAATAATTTATAAATTATCAAGGGTTCATGAGGGAGGGGGGAGGGGGAAAGGAGGGGAAAATGAGCTGATGCCAGGGGCTTATGTGGAGAGCAAATGTTTTGAGAATGATGAGGGCAGTGAATGTACAAATGTGCTTTACACAATTGATGTATGTATGGATTGTGATAAGAGTTGTATGCGCCCTTAATAAAACGATTAAAATAAAAAAGGATGCAACCCTGAAACACACAGCCTTCCAGAATTACCCATTCTTCACAATGTCTAGTCAGTAAAACACAGGCAAACAAACAAACAAAAGAAGTGCCTCTTCAGTTCTCCGAATTTAGTTGTCCTGTTCTTACTGATTTGTTATTCTTTATAGGCTCTTGATATGAGCTCTTTATCATTTTATATTTGGCAGATCTCTTTTCCCTCTTTGGTGGTGCTTTTTGATCAACAGAAACTTTAATATTAATGCAACCCAGGTTGTTAAGTCTTTTTTTTTAATGGTTAATACTTTGGAGTCTTCTTTAAGAGTTCTGTTTTTGTCAAGAACAATTTCTTTTACTGAGTTTTATTCTTCAGAGAATCTTGTTTTGGCTCTTGACACTATGTACCTTCTCCCTAAGTTATCGTCTAAAAACATCTTTTTCTTTTTACATTCATTCTATCTGGATGAGATTTTTGTGTATTATGTACAGTAAATATCAAGTTGCATTTTTCATTTTTCTTCCTTTTAAAGATATCTGGTTGACCTAGCACCATTTACTGAAAATAATTTCTGTTCCACTAGAGATACTTTTGTCATAAATTAGCCATCCAGATATGCATGGATCTGTCTTTGAATTCTTTATTCTGTTTCACTGGTCTCTTATGACTATTGACAATATTACTAATTTAATTCCTAAGATTTAGAGTAATTTTCTATATGTAATAGGGTAAGTTCTTTTACTGAGTTTTTATTCTTCAGAGAATCTGGTCTATTCTTGGCTCTTGACACTATTTACATTGTAGAATCAACTTTTTAAGTTACATATTAATTTGGGGAGAGCTGAATTTTTCATTATGAGCTAATTTTTTATTGTTAATTTTTCATTAATCCATGAATAGGATATCTGTGTACCTCTATATTTTCTTCTCAAAAGTAGCTTTCTGCTTAGCGATCTTACACCTCTTTTGTGACATTAATTCTTAAGTACTTGATCTTTCTAAAAATTTTATTTTCTGATTATTTGATGCTACACAAAAATAGAATTTATTTTGTGTATATTCTTTGTCCAACAACATTGCTAAACTTGTGTGTTATTTCCAACAATGCATATTAAGATTAAAAATTTTTCTGTATATGCAAAGTCACATTAACTGCAATTGATTGGGCTCAGATTCTTTTCTTTTCAGCCCTTATACCCACTTCTCTTTCTGCCTCCCATACTACTCTCTAGAAAAATGTTGAATACAAGACATAAGAGGCTGGTATCTTTTGTCTTGTTCCATATCTCAGAGGAAACGCCTTTACATTTTGTTACTAAGTAAGAGGTTCTTTTTTTGTAGATTACACTTATAAGATTTAGGAAGTTTTTTTTTTAGACCTATTTGCTAAAATATTTTATCAGGAATTAATGTTTAAACGTATCAAATACTTTCCCTGTACTCATGGAGATAATCATATTAATTTTCTCTTGAATACCATTAGCAGAGTGCGTTAAGTGACCATAATAGAAAAAGAGGGAGGCTAAAATGAAAGATAGAAGCATTGATCTCAAAAGTTAAAGGTGTTTCCTTTTTCCTAGCTAACTGTACAAATGTTTCAGCCCATCATTCCTTTTGAAATAATGTTGTAATTTAAACAATGTTTTTGGTGTGTGTGATGGGAACACCTACCAACATTTAAAAATATTCAGTTGAAGTATGTCTTTTATAAATGGATATTGGCATAGAAGCTAGGAATAATACTTGATGCCACATGAACTGTTAAACACTTAAAAATGTATTTTAAGTTTCTAATTTTTCAAGCATTCTAAGGCAGAGTCACTTATTTTCCTTATGGCATTTTGGAGTCAGATACTAAGAATTAGATCCATCACTTCTAGTTGGACCTAGAACTGATATTAGGCCGTAAAAGATGTATAGGATATACTTGGTATATTAAAAACTCAAGTGTCATGGAAGAGTAGATGTGCTTGTTCACTTAGAGAAAAGTGTTGTTTTTTTTTTTAAATGTCAATGTAGAGTTTAGTGCCTTCTTTTCATAAAGTTAAAGCCTTGGTGGAAAAGTAGGTTAAGCATCAGACAATGAACCATAGGTCTGCAGTTCAAATCTACCAACTGCTCTGTGGGAGAAAGATGAGACTATTTGCTCTTGTTAAGATTTGCAGCCTTGAGAACCTTATGGAGCCATTTGGCTGCCCCGTAGACTTGTTTTGAGTCTAAATCAACTCGGTGCATTGGACAGCATATTTAAAATTTTATTTTAATTGGTTACCAATTAATTCATGAATATAATTGCAGAAGGGCCTTAGACTAGACCTAGGGCATTTTGACCCAGTCAACTAGATGAGCCAATTGCCTCCCAAATCTTTGAGTGTAAGATTCTGTGAAATAGAAGTTCAGATGCCTTTTTTGGAACAGCTCTGCTGAGATTATAGATTTGCAGTATCAGTCTTCTGGTTTCTTTACTGGTGCATTCAATCGAGAAACTGGTATTTTTAAACTGATTTGTCTTGAGTGGAGTCACAGATGTTAGCTTAAATTCAGAGAAAATAGGTTAATTTGGTAAATGGAAATATAGTGAATATCAGCCAACAGTTAGCTATTCACCATAATTTGTTACATAATTGTTATTTAAAGGACAATTTATTGGTGTTTAGGCATCTTTTATTTCCAGCTACCTGTTATTTTAGGTTGCCAATTCTGAACACTTCCTTCTCAGCTGATGTTAAATATTCTTGGTTAAGCATAAGCGTCATTATCAAGAAAACAGGAAGCTATGCAGGGGAACATTCTAAGTGGTAAATTAAGAGTCAGGGTAAAGGAAACTGACGTAGACTCTGGGAAGGAACACTGGGCTCATCTACTTTGTCTGTTATAAATGGCTTGAAGAATGGAAATTGTTTATATAATTTTATTTCTAAAAAAGTAGACCAAGGAATAGATTGAACATTAAGTCAGGAAGAATATATTTGTTAATCCAGATTAATTTCTAGCTGTCACTAGTCATAGGAAGTGTGAAGTGAGATTGCCAACCTTCTTTATCACGAAACCTTAACATTTTGAGTGAGAGCTTAAGTGAAAATTTACCTAGCACAATTTATTTAAAGAGGCTGGTAAATAAACCACGGTCGTGTCAGCTTTGTAGAGCTGATCGACACATGTTATAAGGGTGGTTTCTTTTGCATATTTGATTTACATGCTTACAGTTCTTATTAAGGATATTACTTACTTTCTCTTCATTAAGTAAACTGGTTGAACCTCTTTTTGGAAATACTTTTACTTTTCACTATTATTAAAAACAAAAACTGAAACTCAGAGCCACTGCCATCCAGTCGATTCCAACTCGTAATCACCCTGTTTAGAGTTTCAAGCCTGTCAATCTTTACAGGTACTTAGAGAAAGCTCACCTTTCTTCTATGTCCACTACTATAAATTCTGAAATTTATAAAATAATATTTGTCCAAAAAGTAACTGTGATAAGTGTTCCCTTGAGTGAATGAGAGATGGTTGGTGTAGCGGCGAAGAGAATGGGCTCAGGGATTAGACATCTTGGGTTTGTCTTCCAGTGTATCACTTTCTAGCAAATGATACATTTTTTATATGTTTTAGTCACTTCATTTATAAAATAGAGGTAATAACAGCACCCATCTCAGATTGTTGTGAGTTTGCGTGGTTTCATCTACTCGCAGAATTTGGAGTAGTATTTGCTGCATAGTAAATACCCAGTGAGCGCTAGCTGCTGCTGTTCCCGGAAATAGCGTACTTTTGGTGGATGGCCTAACTTTACATTCTGAGTTCGATGTATAGCTCTGTAAGGGAGATCCTTTCACCACTAATCACACTTATTTTCTCAGAAATGAGGATGAGAGTGTCTTCTCAGTTTCAAGTAAGTCAGCACTTGTTATTACCTAAAGCACAAGAGACAGGGACTGAAGATTTATGCTCTTACTCAGCACGCCTCTGTTCTAAATAGATGGTTGTTGGACAGCTAAGCTCTAGACACCAGTGCAAGGCAGTAAAGATTTACAGGTGATTTAAAGAAGCCTAGACCAGATAGACTAATATGTGGCCAGATGGCTTTGAAGTGCCCTCAAGCTTGAGTGTCCTCATTGAAAGCATGACACTTTCTGAGTGTGAGTGTGTGATCATTCGTTCTTCATGTTAGCCACCATTGAGCTGGCCCTCACTTAGGGTGATCTCATGAATGTCGGAATGAAATGCTGCCCAGTCCCTCCTGTGCCAGCTCCATGACCAGTTGCAGAGTGAACTGCTGTCGTCCTTGGGGGTTTCACTGTCTGATTTTCAAAAGTAGATTGCGTCCTAGTTCATCTTACACCGTAAGTTCTGCTGAAACCTATTCAGCGTCATGGCAACACACAAGTCTCCACTAACAGATGGATGATAGGTGTGTATGAGATGCAACGGCTGGGAATTCAACCTGAGTCTGCACGTGGAAAGCAAGAATTTTACCTCCTGCGCCCCCTTATGATTAGAGAACCGTAAAACCAAACGCAATGCCATCAAGTGGATTCCCACTCATGAGGACCCTATAGGACAGGGTAGAACTGCCCTCGGAGTTTCCCAGACTGTAACTCTTTAAGGGAATAGAGAGCCTCATATTTTTCCTGTGAAGTGGCTGGTGGTTTTGAACTACTGACATTGAGGTTAGCAACCAAACAAGTAAGCCACACCACCAGGACTCCTAAGTAAAAGTATATGCTAAAATTTCACCCATCCTGGGTACTAGGGCTGTTTAAAAGGTTTCAAAACATTCTTGGCACCAAGAATCTTATTATCTGATTGGATAAACAAACCAGTAGAAAAATGATAATAATATTAGTCATGTAATTAAATAGAAAATAAGGTATTATAAGGATGAGTATACAAAGCATATTATATTTACCATTTTAAAAATATTAATGGTCAGTTGCAATTTGTTGATAAAGTACTGGAGTAAACTACTGCCTCTGATGCCATCCAAAACCCCACTTGATTCTTAATTTGCATAATCTGCAGATTGTGCTTGTTTGTAACTCCTTTTATTTTCCCAGGATATTAAATTTTACAATAGTACGTGCCTAGCATAGTGATGTAATTAGAAATTGGCTAACGAAACCTATTTAGAGCATATTCTTCATTAAAGAAATCCCTTTTACATCGTAATATTGAAATACGTTTTTTGTCCTCATCATGGATGTATTCCCAGCACCTAGGACAGTGCCTGGCACATGGTAAGCACATATAAATGCAAACTCCTGCCATTGAGTCAATTCCAGTTCTTAGTGACCCAGGGAACAAGGCAGAACTACTCCCTGTGAGTTTCCAACACTTTACGGGAGTAAAAAGCCCTGTCTTCCTCCAGAGGAACGATGGGTGGTTTTGAACTAACTACCTCTTAAGTTAGCAGCCCAATACAGTAACCACTATGACACCAGGGGTCCAAGCACATATAAAGGAAATATTACTGAAGAAGAAATAAAAAACTGTATTTTAATTGTCAGAATTTTTATTTAAAAATTATTTCATTATTGATGTTATTAAATTTAGAATGTTATCTTTTTGAATGCTGTGTAGTATCAGTTGCCATCATAATCAATGAAGCCATATAAACTTCTTTAGTGGTTTCTTTACATTTGTGTAAAGAAGAGACTTCACAAATGGCTGGATGAACTTGCCTGCTAGAACATAATTATATGTTAGGTGTCGGTGATGCTGACGTCTGACTGCAATGTCATAAAAGATCCTGATCCTAAGCCAGCCACGCTCCGATTTCTGATCCAAAGAAACTCCAAAGAATGTGAAGATTTTCAAGACTTTCCAAATACTCTACTTAAAACTGTTCATCAGTGAATTGCCCTGTGCTTTTTCCTTCCTTAGGTCATTAAAACTAGGATATATTTAGCCTTAAAGTATTTTGTAACTAAAATAGTTTGGGACTGTTGTAAAATTCAAGACAACGCAGAAAGATAATTATAAGACATTGTCAAAAGTCCCTGCAACTCCTGCTGAGAAAATGGCTTGGGGACACTTTGACCTCCTCTGGATTCAGTAGGGAGAAGGAGAAACCAACTCCACACAGAGGTCAGACATGCCTCTGTCCTGCTCCACCCATTTTTACCCCATTCTGACATCACCCATCCCTCCCATGACACTCTGCTTCTCTGACTGCATTCCATCATCTGTTGCCATGGCCACACGGAACTCATAGACAACACTTATGATTATAGGGGTTTGTTAGAGAGGTTAACAGGTGACTACAAGTCAAGATCAGTAAGCATTAAGGACGGAGTCTTCGGCTCACATCAGAGCCTCTCCTCAGCCAGCAGCCACGTCACTCTCTCGTCTTCCACCTCTCAGCCATGTGACCCTCCGCCTCTCCCTCTGTGGGCCGGGAAGCCCACCTCACTGTTTCATGCTCCCAGCGTCACTCTAATGCTGTCTCAGGGTCTTTGTCCTCTGCTGTCTCTGCCAACTTCAGGCAGGAATCTCGTACATGCTTCTCCGGTGGTGTACCTTTCTGATGGGATCTCTCTTCCTACTTCTCAGACAGCTCTCTTATACCCCTGGGAGTGGCAAAACTGATCAATCCCTGAGTTAAGAGCCCTCGAGACGTCTTTGTATAACTCCACCCAATCGTTTAGTGGGAGTTACAGTGAAATGGATTGAAGAGCCATAAGTAATTAATCTCACTTCACCACACCTGCCTTGTTAGGTGACTCTCCTGAAATCTGTTTATTTTCAAAGATATATGCACCCATAAATCTATCTTTTCCATATGTGGGGCCATGTTATTCATATGTGTTTTTCAATCTTTTTACACCCATGTCCTTTTTTGATTAATAACAAAATGAGTGCCCTCCTAAGTGCTTTTTGACACTCAATAATGCATCCCAAACTAATTTTAAACAGAGAACTACTTTTGCTTAGTCTCAGAGGAACCTTCAGGTATGTGACATTCACTTTCATGCCACAAACTAATTTATCCCAGAGAATATGAAAGAGCATAACACGTCGTTTAAGCTGTTTGTCCAGCAGTCCGTTGGAGGAGAAGCTGAGTGCTGTTTAGGAGAAAGAGACCTACAGGTGGGAGTGTAGCCCTGCCTCTGGACCCTTGCACAGCAGCTCTTGGCCCAGATGTGTATATACATTGTCAGCAAACCAGATGTCCTAGCAACAAGAGGGGAAATGATCTAATAAAACAATGGACAAGAACATGAATAGACACACCAAAAACACTTGAGGTGCTCAGGCTCACTAGCCTTTTCCGAGATGCAGATCAAAACTACAATGAGATATCTCATCCCGCACAAATGTTACTGAGCAAAAAACAAAAACAGGTAATGCTGAAGAGGTTGTGGGGAGATTGGAACTCTAGTACATTGTTAGTGGGTGTGTAAAATGGTACACCCACATGAAAATGGCATAACATTTCCTCCAGATGGAACTAGAAATACCATTTCGAACCATCCCTCTCCTAGATCTATATCCTAGAGAAATAAGAGCAGTCACGTGAATAGAGATAGGCACCACCCAGTACATTGCAACATTATTTACAGTAGCAAAAAGATAGAATCAGCCTCAGTGTCCATCAGTACATGTTTGCATAAACAAAATGTGGTACACATACAATGGAGTAATACATGGTAGTAAAGAATAATGATGAGTCTGTGGAACATCTTACAACATGGTTGACTGGGGATGTTATTGTAAGTGAAATAAGTGAATCACCTAAGGACAAGTATTGTATGATACAACTTTTTAAAAGTCATGAATAGGTTTTTTAAAAAAAATTTTTTATTTTAACAATTTATTGGGGCTGATACAATTCTTTTCACAGTTCACACATATACATACATCAATTGTATAAAGCACATCTGTACAGTCTTTGCCCTAATCATTTTTTTCTCTTTTCTTCTTTTACATTTTATTAGGGACTCAAACAACTCTTACCACAATCCATACATATACATACATCAATTGTATAAAGCACATCCATACATTCCCTGCCCCAATCATTCTCAAAGCATTTGCTCTCCACTTAAGCCCCTTGCATCAGGTCCTCTTTCCCCCCCCTCCCTCCCCATTCCCCCCTCCCTCATATGCCCTTGGTAATTTATACATCGTTATTTTGTCATATCTTGCCCTATCCGGAGTCTCCCTTCCCCCCTTCTCTGCTGTCCCTCTCCCAGGGAAGAGGTCACATGTGGATCCTTGTAATCAGTTCCCCCTTTCCAACCCACTCACCCTCTACTCTCCCAGCATCGTCCCTCACACCCTTGGTCCTGAAGGTATCATCCACTCTGGATTCCCTGTACCTCCAACCCTCATATGTACCAGTGTACAGCCTCTGTCCTATCCAGCCCTGCAAGGTAGAATTCGGATCATGGTAGTTGGGGGGAGGAAGCATCCAGGATCTGGGGGAAAGCTGTGTTCTTCATCGATACTACCTCACACCCTAATTAACCCATCTCCTCTCCTAAACCCCTCTATGAGGGGATCTCCATTGGCCAACACTTGGGCCTTGGGTCTCCACTCTGCACTTCCCCCTTCATTTAATATGATATATATATACATATATACACATACATATATATATACACATACATACACACATATCTTTTTTTTTGCATGAATAGGTTTATATATAAAGAAAGTTAATGGTTACCAGAGATGGTGGCAGGGAAAGGATGGAGAATCACTTACTAGATCGTTACTGTTATTGCTGCTGAGGTGGTTCTGACTCATAGTTAACCAGTGCACAACCGGCTACAATTGTTGTTTGAGCCCATTGTTGCAGCCACGGCTTCAGTCTTTTCCTTGAAGGCCTTCCTCTGGTGGCTACCCATTTGCTTTACTAAACAAGATATCCTTTTCCAGACTGATTTCTCTTGATACCATGACCAAAGTACATGAGACAACATCTCACCATCCTTGCTTCTCTAAGGAGCACTCTGGCTATACTGCAAGACAGATTTTGCTTATTCTTTGGGTACTCCATGGCATTTTCCATATTGTTTGCCAGAATCTGATTCAAATGCATCAATACTTCTCTGGTCTTCTTTATTTAATGTCCAACTGTCACATGCATATGAGACAACTGAAAATACTGTGGCTTGGATAAGGTGCACCTTAGTCCCCAAGGTAACAACCTTGCTCTTCAAGACTTTAAAGAAGACTCATAGAGCAGATTTACCCAATATAATTCATCATTTGATCTTTTGACTGCTGCTTCTGTGAGTATGGATTGTGGACCCAAGCAAAATAAAATCCTAGAAAACTTCAATATTTTCTCCATTTATCAGGATGTGACCTACTGGTCACATTGTGAGGATTTGTGACTTTCTTTTTATTGAGTTGCAATCCATACTGAAGACTGCACTCCTTATCTTCATCAGGAAGTGCTTCAAGTCTTTGTCACTTTTAGTAAGCAAGGTCATGTCATCTGCATATGGAAGGTTGCTAAGCCTTCCTTCAATCCTGATGCCATTTCTCCCTCATATAATTCAGCTCTTCAGAGTATCTGCTCAGCATACAGATTGAATAAGTACAGTGAGATGGTACAATCCTGACAAACATCTTTCTTGAATATAAACCATGCAGTAGTTCCTTGTCCTGTTGGTATAACAGACTCTTGATCCATTCACAAGTTCCTCATGAACACAATAAAGTGGTCTGGAGTCCCCATTCTTCTCAATGCTATCTATAGTTGTTATGATCCACATTAATATGCCTTTACATTGTCAATAAAATACAAGTAATCATCTTTCTGGGATTCTCTGCTTTTAGCCAACATCCATTTAATAATCAACAATCATATCCCATGTTCTCTTCAGATTCTGGCCTGAACCTCTGGCAGCAACCTATGTACTATTGCAGTCATTGTTGAATTATCTTCAGCAAAAATTTACTTGGACGTGATATCAATCAAGCCCTCATTCTGTTGGGTCACCTTTCTTTGGAATGAGTACAAACATATATCTCTTCCAGTTGGTTGGCCAGGCCGCAGTTTTCCTTACCATAGACTAGTGAATGCTTCAATGAGTCATCAGCTTATTGAAACATTTCAATTGGTATTCCATCAATTCCTGGTGCCTTATATTTTGCTCATGCATTGAATGCACCTTGGACTTTCCACTTAAGTACCATACGATTTGGATCATATGCTAATTTAGAGATGATTGAATGTTGACTAATTCTTTTGGGTAAAATGACTGTATAGTTCTTCCATCTTCGTTGGTTACTTCCTATATATTTCAATATTTTGCTCATTGGATCTTTCAATAATGCAACTTGAGACTTAATTTTTTTTAAAAATTCTTTCCATTTAAGATATGCTGAGTGTGTTCTTCCTTTTCTGACTCTATGCACATTTCATTTTAATACTTTGCTTTGTGTTCTCAAGCTGGTCTTTTTTGATCAGTTTTTGGACTTCATCATTTCTTCCGTTTGCCTTAGCTACTCTATGATTAAAAGCAAGTTTCAGAGTCTCTTCTGATACCCGCCTTGATCTTTTCTTTCTTTCCTGACCTTTTGCTTTCTTCCTGTGTGATGCTCTTGGTGTCATGTCACCCCACAGCTCATCAAGTCTTCTGCTGTTAGTGTTGAGTGTGTCCAATCATTTCTAGAGGCTGTATTTTGCATCTCGTGGACTAGTTTTAATTCTTTTTGGCTTTAAACGGAACTTCATGTAAGTAATTGATGATCTGTTCCATAATCATCTCCTGACCTTGTTTTAGGTGCTGATATTAAGTGAGTCATCTCCATTGTGTATTTCCACAGATATAGTCAATTTGATTTTTATGTATTGCATCTGGAGAAATCTACCTGTATAGTTAGTTTATATTGTTGAAAAAAGATTTGTTATGAACAAGTTGTTGGTTTTGCAAAATTCTGTCGTGTGATCTCTATCTTTACTTCTGTCATAAAGGCTCTGTTTCCAATTCTTGTCCCTACCTTTTTATTTCCAACTTTTGCATTTCAGTCGCCAATAATTATCAATGTATCTTGATTGCATATTTGATCAATTTTAGACGGAAGAAGTTGGTAGAATTTTTAAATTTCTTCACTAGTTTTTGTGGTTGGTAAGAAAAAATTTTAAATTTCTTCACTAGTTTTTGTGGTTGGTTTGTGAATAGTAGTTTTTTGGCTGGATTTTCTTTATGTGTGTAGATATTGTCCTATCACAGATAGCACTGTATATCAAGATAGATCCTGAAATGTTCTTTTGGATGACAAATGGGGTGTGTTTTTTTATCTTGATTTTGTGATTCTTGGAATAGTGAGTCGTATGAATGCCCGATTCAAAGTGGGCAACACTAGTTCATTTCAGCTCAGTAACACCTAGGATATTGATATTTATGTCTTTCACTTTATTTTGATGACTTCCAATTTTCCTAGATTGATACTCGATACATTCCAAGTTTCAATGATTAATTGACGTATGTAGCTATTTCTTCTCCTTGTGAGTGTGAGCCATGCTCCATCAGCAAATGAAGGTTCTGAACCTTTATTCCATCCCATCATTTTGGTTGCCTCTACTCTGAGAGGGCAGCTCGTCCTCGGTCATCTTTTGAGTGCCTTCTGACAGGGTTCCTGTCCTGGCAGTGTGTCCCACAATGGTCTGCAGCTATTTACAGTTTCCCTGCTATCTCTAAGTGGCTAATTCTTGAGAAGTGGACAGCCGCTTTCTTTTTTCATAGTCTATGCTTAGTCTGTAAGCTTTGCCGGAACCTGCTTACTCTAGGTTACCCAGCTGTTTATTTGAAATAGCAGTGACATCGCTTCCGGTACCACAGCGACCTGCAAGCCATCACAATGTGATAAATGACAGAGAACTGGTAGTACTAGAGAATAAAAAAATAACAAACTCATCACCCTCGAGTAATTCTGCCCCTGTGAGTGCCATGTGTCAGCCTTTTCTGCATTTCTGCCCTGTCTTTGCCATTTCCATCCATCCCGTTTCCTTGGCCCTTCTCATCTTTGCTTTGGGGTAAATAGTGCCCAGTGACATAGAATAATCTGTATATAAATTGTTAAGTGGGAAACCAATTTCCTATATAAACACTCAACTAAAATACAATAAAATGTTCAAAAATACAAATACCCTTTAGGTAATTGGAGATTATCCACTTTAACATGACGATGCTCTCTCAGGAATATTATCACCCTTCCCCATTCTAAGTAAGTGTTTTTTTTTAATAACAGAGTGTTCTTTCTAAAGGAAGTTTTGGTAAATACGATTTTCACACTAGCAAACCCTATGGAGATCAGTTGTACCCTGCAAACACGTGGGGTCACCATGAGCCTGAAGCAACTCCTTGACAATGGGAAAAGGCATTGGCTAGTCCACCCATTCTTATGTCTGTTTGCAATATAAATGTGAGATTTGATGATCATTTCTGGATTTCACTTCTCTTTAAACTTGATTCTTTCTTAGTCATCCCTATTCAGTAAATCCATTTGTCTTTATCCAAACTGCTGCTACCCAAATGTCCATCATCTTTCTTGCCTGAAATGGTCTGTTTCCATTTTACCTCTTGATAGACTATTTTTTCCTATTCTCATAATGATGTTTCAAAAACATAGACTCATACACTGTTGCTTTCTTTTTTATTTTACATTTTATTAGGGGCTCATACAACTCTTATCACAACCCATACATATACATACATCTATTGTATAAAGCACATCCATACACTCCTTTCCCTAATCATTTTCAAAGCATTTGCTCTCCACTTAAGCCCTTTGCATCAGGTCCTCTTTTTTTTCTTTTTCCCCTCCCTCCCGCTCCCCCCACTGTTGCTTTCTACTTAAAACTTTCTTTGGTGCTTGGAATGAAAGCTAAGTTAAGTGCCATTGTTTAAAAGGCCCTGCAGGACATGTTTCTTCCTTGCTTGTCCTGGTCCCAATCTTTCGCCTTTGCTACTCCCACTCTCATTTGCTCTGCTCGAGCCTCTCTGGCCTCCTCTTTCTTCCGCAGATATAGCATGCTTGTTCCTGCTTTTGTGGCTTTGCACCAGCTGTTTCCTCTGCCTGGAATGCTCTTCCCCCAAACTCGGCCTGGCTGGCCCCTTTATGTTATTCACGTGTCAGAATTTACCTCCTCCAGAAGTCTTCCCCGATTTTCCTATGTAAAACACCCCCTGTTTATCACAGTATCTTGTTTTATTCTCTTCATCAATGTAACAGCATTAAACCATCTTTATGTATTTGTTTGTCTGATGCTTCTCCTTTCCTTGCCAGAATTTAAATTTTATGGGATTTTATTCGATATTGTCTGTCCCATATCCTTTGTATTCCTACCACCTAGGGAAATTCCCAGTAAATAGTTGAATGAAAGAAAGTCAGCCAATGACTGACTGCAATGAAGAAATAAGCGGTTTAACCTCCTAGGGCTGTTGGTACCAGATCTTGATTTGGCAAAGGAGGAAGATGAGGGAGAACACAAACACACTCACTTTCCTTAAGGCACAAAGTAAATAATGTGACGCCGTGAATCTGCTTCCTCAAAACCAAACCACAAAGAAAAAGAGCACGCACATAACCCGTTTCACATGAAGGACAGAGTCATTCAAACAAGCCCGAGGCAGATGAATCCCGAACATTCCCAGGACTATTAATAAGTGTAGTCTTTAATGTTTAGAACATGATGATGGCGACATGTGCAAATGTGCTTGAGACACTGGATGTGTGGAATGTTATAAGAGCTGTAAGAGCCCCCAATAAGGTTATTTAAAATAAAAAGTTTAGTCTTTGAACTATGAAGTTTGATAGTTTGACCCTCAAATCCAAAAGCACACTTCATTGTAAGTGTGCATTTAAAGCACTTCAGGTTGAATATAATGTACGAGAAAAAATTCTTTGTGTTACTTGTAGGATCATTCCTATCATTTGAGTATAGTTTTATTTTATAGTGCTCTAACTTCATATTTTCTATAAGTACTTTAAAATAACTTTTATACAGAGATTATAATCTAAGAGGGAAATGTTTTAGTGCATTTTATAAAATGTACCCCGAAGAATTTTTTACATTGAAAGAAATGAAGAACGTGTTCTTAGAACCTGTGCAAAATCAAACCAGTGATTATTACTATTTACTTGCTAGTGCCATGAAGAGGGAATAGTCAATGAGATTAGCTTTAGTCATCCGCATAAGGCTACTATTATTTCAGAGCTAGTGATTTATGTTAGGTATATTTAGGATTTGAGTTAAAGTTGCTATCTTGGTGTTTTCTTTTTCACATTCCAATAACCCAACCCAAACCACTGCCACCTATCCCTAGTCATAGTCCCACAGGACAGCTCTACACAGTCCCCAACGTTTCCGAGGCTGTAAATCTTGACAGAAGCACGGCTGCTCATCTGTCTCCCACCTTGCATTTCTTCTGTGGACCAGCTCGGGGATTTCGAACTGCCATCCTTTCAATTAGTAGCCCACCTCTTAACCCACAGCACCAAAGTAGTTCTGGGTTAACGAAGTGATCATTGAGGTTGGAGTTAGTCCTTTTAAAGCTCCCATCCCTTCCATTTATTTTCAAATGGCCGGCACGTGACTGTGACTTGCAGAGGAAGCTGGCCATTTACTCCAGCAATGCTCTCTCTCCTTCATGACATGATTTTTCAGAATTGTCTTCAGAGCCAGTTTTGGAATTATAAAAGAACATACCCTCCTTGCCTTATTGTATAAGTGAAAAACCTCACTCTTTGTCCCCTAAAGGAAGACATGTTCTTCCTTAGTTGACTTCGCATCATTGGCATCACTAGGGGAGTTCTGGGTGGGGGAGGGGCTGCACCAGGTGCCTGTTATTGGGGAGGTACCCAAATGACTGTCTAAAATGATAGGGGAAGGGTTTCATCAAATGTATGTTAAAAATTATCATAGATATTTTTATTAAGCCAAACTTCCTTATGTATCCATGCACTTAAGGGTAAAACTGCACTAATGTACTTTTTGAACTTTCTGTTCGCTCTGAACAGAGCTGTCATTATTGCCCAATCACAATGACTCTCCGAATGACGTAGTTTTATCCGCGTGCACTGTTAGCGCCTGCTGTTGCCCTCGCTGCTGGTGTTTCATAGCTGCTGATTTTGTCAGATTTCCTGACACTAGCCAGAACATTACGGTAATTAGTCTTTGTGAACTTATATCGATACTTTGAGAATACAATAATAGTTAAAGGAAACTGAGAAGAAAAATGAAGAAAGACTGCCGCTTAGTTAGCTAATCATGTAAATGAGATGCTGTAATTCAATGTGAAAGGACTTTCCAAATCAACGCAGTTGCTAGCATTCATATAATTTAAGAAATACTACACTTAAGCAGTTTACAATTGTTTTGTTACTTACTGTTTTATAACTAAAATTAATAATAGACATTACTGAGGATTTTGTATTGGCAAGGGTGTGTGTGTGTGTGTGTGTGTGTGTGTGTGTGTGTGTGTGCGCGCGCGTGAACAGATGGTCATACCAGTTCTGTTGATGCCACTGCCTCACACTGATATATTCCCTAAGAAGCCAACAATGAATGTTGTTGTGCACTGAAGTGATGTCGTGTAGGTCATCAAATTTACCTTGTAAAGTAAGCCTGTGTGAAGAACAGAAAACATCGCATAATGGTGATGTTATAGATCAAAATAAATTTAACAATTGAAACCTGATTGACAGACTTGTCTCCCCACCCGTTAAATTTGTGTTTTATCCAAAAAAGAGTGCACTGCATTGTGCCTAGCTAAAGATGGGTACGTCAGGGTCCGCCAAATCTAAAAGAAGTACTGTGCCTTGATTGGAAGAAAGACAACATCTGGAACCAGAAAAAGACCAAAAGTGGCCTCCCTTTTGCACCAACCAAGTCAGCGCCATGGCCCTGTACTTAAAATATGAACGTTGATCTAGTCTTCTTTTAGAATGTTGGCATCAAAGACTACAGACCTGTGTTGGGTTTTATAAGTCAAGATAACACTTGTTTGCATGGAATAGTTCTACGGTGTCGAGACGTGTCAGCTGAATACACTATGTCATAAAGGAATGACTTCTTATAGGGCAAGTCTTGATGGCATTGGCCTTTATGGCTATTGAAGACATATTTGCTCTGTAAGCCAGTGGGTTTGTTTAGATATTTTTGGTTTTAATCTTTTATTTTTGGATAGCTGTGACCTTTTATTTGCTACATTTGTGAACCTTTCCTTTTAAAATATTTTCTTCACTTTCTTTTGCAAGCTGCACATCATTGACTCCTGGACCTAACTGTGACCGATTTAAGCTGCACATCCCATATGCTGGAGAGACCTTAAAATGTGAGTAAATGATGACTGTTCTCCCCGAAGTGCAGATCCCAGTGCTGGTTAGTGAATGTTCTGCTTTTGTTCTTATTTCTAACTGTTAGGTGCTATCTTTGAAGGCCTGGAGCACTGGGATTTACTATTTTCTTTATATGTCATTCAATCCTAGTTTTATTCAAAAAAGGCAATTGACAAGAATACATGACAATAAAATAGTAATGTGTTGAAATTACTAATTTCCTAGCATCTACAATATTCTTTTATTATGTAGTCTTTCTGGCCAGCTCTTTGGTGATATGTCATCAAAGAGGGTCCAGTCCTTTAAACTGCAGTTTACAAGCCATTTTAGGAGGAACTTGCTGCTGTACACCACTGCTGCAAACCCCTGGAAGCACTGGTTCCACGAATGGGTCCCTCTGATGTACTCCCGATGACTGCAAGAGCATGAGAGACCTAGTTCAAGGACTTCTGGCATGGGTTAGGAATATTAATATCTTACTGTTTCATAATAAGAGTCCAATATAAATGACTCCCAGGGTCAGACTGCTAACATAAAAGGAAGAGTAGGCTCAGTACTAAATTGGAGTACCCTGTCTCAAGGGGACTCTACTGTGTGTTGAAAGAGGTAGAAACCTGGATATTATATGAATTCTATCAGTTTGGGATACAGACTTGCTGTTGTTAGGTGCCATTGAGTCAGTTCCAGTTCATAGCAGTCCTGTGTACATAGAATTGAACAAAATGCTACCTCGCCACCATCACTGTGTCTATTCACCTTATTGAGGGTCTCCCCCTTTTTACTGACAGTCCACTGAGCATTGATGCTCTTATCCAGGAAAGAGTCCCTCCTAAAATGATGTCCAAATCATGTGAGATGAAGTCTCACACCTTCTTGTCTTCTAAAAAACATTCTGGGCACTTCTAAAAGTTTGTGAAGAAATAGAATCGAAAGGTAGAATTTTTCCATCTTTTTGAATCTCCCTTGTACTTCCAAAACAGATTTGTTCTTTTGTCAATTCATTGAGTAATCAATATTCTTTGCCAGCACCATAATGCACACGCAGCATTTCTTTTCCTGCCAATCTTCCTTGTCAGTCTAGAGTTCTTCTTCTTGTGAGGTAATTGAAAATACCATGGTTTGGGTCAGGTGTGCATGAGACCTCAGCATGGCATTTTAGTTCTTTAACACTTTAAAAGTTCTTTTGCAGCAGATTTGCCCAGTATAGTATGTCATTTGATTTCTTGATTATGCTTCCATGAGCATTGATGGTAGATGAACTTCTCTCTTTGTTCCATTTTTCATGAAGTCCGGTTGTGAAGATTTTGTTTTCGTTATGTTGAGGTGTAATCTACACTAAAAGCTGTAGTCTCTGTTCTTCAGCAGTAATTGCTTCAATTCCTCATCCTCACTTTCAGCAAGCAAGGTTGTGTGATCTGCATAGTGCAGGTGGTTAATGAGCCTCCCTTCAATCCTGATGCTGCGTTCTGCCTCATATATTCCAGCTTCATGTTATTACATAATTCTATAGTAGATGTTGGTCATTTTCTCAAAACCCGAAACATTGTGGACCAAAACCTAATGTGTCTCTGGACTGGCTTAAACTCCTGGATCACTGGTTTTG
Organism: Tenrec ecaudatus; assembly: GCF_050624435.1. Taxonomy (NCBI): domain Eukaryota; kingdom Metazoa; phylum Chordata; class Mammalia; order Afrosoricida; family Tenrecidae; genus Tenrec; species Tenrec ecaudatus. The sequence continues at coordinate 18,922,305 of NC_134546.1, forward strand.
TGACCTCAGAGGGCTAAAGTGCAAGATCTATTGATTCAGCCCACCACCTATAGCAGTGGTTCTCAACCTGTGGGTCGCGACCCCCTTGGGGGTTGTCAAACAACCCTTTCACTGGGGTTGCCTGATTCAAAACAGTTGGAAAAAAAAAAAGAAGTAGCAATGAAAATAATTTTATACTTGGGGATCACCACCACATGAGGAACTGTATTAAAGGGTCGCAGCAATAGGAAGGTTGAGAACCACTGAGATATATATAGTAAGGTCTGGCCCTGGGGCCATATAAGACCCACAGAATCATCACGGCCAGCTAACACATGTCTCACCAAAGAGAAGCAGTTTGAGCTATCACATTAAATGAGTTCATTGTTTGACCATTTGGGCTCACAAATGTTGTTATAAATATCCAAATGGCAACAAAAATGTTCCTCAACCCTGATCCATAGTGTTTGTCTGCGTTATTTCTAAGTAACGCAAGTGGGTGACTTTAAGCAGAATTTTACTTTTTCACACCATAGGAGTCTGGACGTTCCAATTGAGGAAGCCAGCTTTAAGGGACGACCTTTCGAATCTGTCAGCTCTGGAGGAGAGGCCTTGTCTCTTCTCGTGCCCTGGCAACAGTCTTCCCCATTGCTTGTTTAATCTCTTTTTATCTCAAACTAGACTGATTTTTGGTGTACCGTATACTAATACTGCTTCACTAACACAACAAAGAAAATCTGTTCCCAAATGGAATTGTAGCCACTGGCATTGGGATTAGGATTCACAATATTTTGTGAATATTCACAATATTTTGGGGATACACAATTCAGTTTGTAATAGCATCTGTCTAGGTTGCTTCTGCATGTCTTTACTGAAGCTTAGCCTGGTGTGGAAATGGTAACTTTGTTAGTTACTATCTTTCAATCAAAAATGATTTTTGACTGGATAGAGCAGAGGTTGTACACTGGTGTATATGGGAGCTGGAGGCACAGGGAATCCAGGGTGGATGATACCTCCAGGACCAGGGGTGAGAGGGGCGATACTGGGAGAGTGGAGGGTGAGTGGGTTGGAAGGGGGGAACTGATTACAAGGATCTACATGTGACCTCTTCCCTGGGGATGGACAACTGAGAAGGGGGTGAAGGGAGACACTGGATAGGGCAAACAAAAAAAGAGGACCTGATGCGAAGGGCTTAAGTGGAGAGCAAATCCTTTGAAAATGATTAGGGCAAAGAATGTACAGATGTGTTTTATACAATTGATGTATGTATATGTATGGATTGTGATAAGAGTTGTATGAGTCCCTAATAAAATGTTTTAAAAAATGACTTTTAAAAATTTCTCTTGTAATGAATAGAATAATAAACTGGTTGCAGTTCCTGGGCGGTAAAGGAGTTAACTTTCATCTGAGTAACAGGCTGGCAGTCCAAATCGATGCAGAGAGCTCCCTTCTCTCTGAAAGTCACCGCCCTGAAAACCCTGCAGGCCCCCGTCTCGGCCCCACATGGGCTTACAGTGAGTGGGCTGGAGGAAACTGGTTATTCTTAAATGAGGAAAAAAGAATACAGGTATTCAAGAAGGGACAGATGGGAAAGCAGTGCCATTATAGGCCAGGAGGAGCTTCAATTTGTAACTCATTGAATGTTGTTTACCAAATGCAACATTCAATGAAAAATCTGTGAGGTTACCTTGTTAACCTATTCTCTGGAACCCATTATAATGCACAGTAATTTCATCCATCTGAGATAGTAGAACAGAATAGATTGCAACCTTCTCTTGAGGAAAAAAGAGATGACCTAAGTATTCCATTGTGTGCATGAGCCATAGTTGTTTACCCATTCTTTCATCGATCGACGTTTAGGTTGTTTCCATCTCTTTGCTATTGTGACAGAGCTATGATTGAACATAGGTGCGCATATGTATCTTTGTGTGGGGGTACTCTTTCTCTAGGACATATACCAAGTAAGAAATGACTGTCATTTGGAGTTTCAGTTTCCAAGTTTTGGAGGAAGCACTGCGTCCCATGGCAGTTGCACCCATTTTATAGGTCCCACCACCAGTTTTATGAGGGTCCCAGCCTCTTCACGCTCTTGCTAGCCTTTGTTGTTGTCTGTTTCTTTCTTTCAACGTTGATAGCAATGCTCTATGACATGAGATCTCGTTGTTGTTTTCATTTTCATCTGTCCAGTGGCCATTGATAGTCAGCATTTCTTTATGTGTGTATTGGCTACCTGAATGCCTCCTTGGTGAACTATCTAGTCATATCATGTGCCCATTTATTCACTGGATTATTTGTCTAGTTGAGCTGTTGAAGTATATATTGTAGAGATTAGACCCTTGTCTGATAGATTATTGCCATAGTGTTTTCCCAGCGTGGGCTCTCTTTTTTACACGTGGTGAACTCTTGATTCACGTGTGTCTAATTTTTGGAGGTCCCAGTCACCTAGTTTGTCCTCTGTTGTTTGTTATGTTTAATCATGAATTTATGTCATATAATAGAGCCCCTAAGTTTGTCCCTATGTTTTCATCGATGATCTTTATTTATAGTTTCTGATTTTGCTGTTAGGTCTTTGCTCCATCTTGAATTTATTTTTGTATGTGGTGTGAGAGATGGGAGACAGTTTCATTGTTCTACAGCTGCATATCCAGTTTTGCCAGCACCATTTGTTAAAGAGGAATCCTAGGGGTTACATGTTGGGCTGTGATTCGCAAGGTCAGCGGTTTGAAACCACCAGCTTTTCCTCAGGAAAAAGACCAGGCTTTCCACTCCCATGAAGAGTTGTAGTCTCAAACGCAGAAAGGACAGTTCCACCCTGCCCTATGCGGTTGCTGTGAGTCAGCATTGACTCAATGGCAGTGAGTTTGGTGTGGGTTTCTTAAAGAGATGCCCGCTTCCCCATTCAAGGTATTTTGGCTTGTTGTCAAAGAACAGCTCTCTAACGGTCCTCTCTTTATTGTTTGATCAGTTTTAGACGCTGGTATTTTTTACTTCCTGCTTTGATACATGACACATGAGTCTATTTTCACTGCATGCTTTGTCTTTCCCCTCTTTAATACATTTGTATGACGATTATTGGTTGGTTACTCGGTAGTTTTTTAAAATAGTTTTAAAATTTCTCTCTTTTTTTGGTTGTTGTTAGAAATTGCTTTAAGCATTGCATTTATTCAGTTAAATGAATAGCCAGCTACTCTACTACCCACCTACCATCTCTCAGCCCTCAGTAAGTGCCTGCACACATTTATCAATGTAGTTATGACTGCCTAGAAGCTATGCAATAATAACGCATAGATAAACACTTATTTTACTTTTATTTAATTTCACATCCCTCACAGAGAATGTCTCTTGGCTCCCAATGTTATATTAACTCCTGTCCTTCCTTCTACACCCCACTTTCACTTCCCAACCTTTGTCTTCTGTTCTTTTCCTGATATATTGTTAAGGCTGAGAACTTGGTGTCTACTCTAACACTGTGATTGTCTTCTCTGATTAGCACAGAGATCCTCTCTTTCGCTTCAATTGAAAATGACTGCTCTGCAAACCTACTTCTCTGCTCATTTTGTTGACATATGGGGTTTGCCTTATTTTCCTCTTGGATTTGGCTTTGTTTTGTAGACTCTTTGTTATCTTATTTTTTGGTAAACACATTCTGCCCTTATCTCGCTAGAACACAGCCTCTAGTCACTTTCTCTGATGCTGCCCCTATGGTTTCCTGTAGCCCTTCTGGTCATATTTTTATTACCAGATCATACTTAGGTTTCTTAATTCGTAAGAGCTGTTTCTTGTTCTACATTCCTTTTTCACAGCAGCTTATTCTTATTTTATGAATTCAGTATGTTTTATAATCTTTCAAAGGAAATAAATTAATTACTATATTAAATGTTTTTCTTCTGTTCCCTGCATATCCCTACCATCCTCTTCCCTGGTTATTTTTTCCTTTTCATCATTTCCCCTCTCTGTTATGCTGTAGACTTTCTTCAAATAAGCGGTGATTTTTGGTGTTCCATTTCTATATAACGTACATAATAAAACACTGATAGGGATTTCTGCGTAGATGAACCTGGTTTATCAAGTGGGTGAATGGTGGGCCAGCTGTTAGCATGGAGGATCTTTATGTGTCATATTGTGGGGTTCTGAAGTTCTTGCTTTCTCCAAACAGCTGGTTTAATGTTTAAAAAGAGAATCTGTAAGGTTTCTTGAGTCGGTAATAGCTTGGTTCTGGGCTTCACATAATTAACGAATTCATGCCAAAGCCCGTTTGCAATCCAAGTGGTTTTTATGAAGGACAGGATAAGTTTCAGGTTTTGCATTCTCAAAGGGGTTCACAACTGGGCCCAAACAACCAGATGGAAAAGAGCACGCACAGGTGCGGAATCGAGAGGTGGGATTCCAGGAGGCCAGAAGCTCAAGAATCCTAGAAGCTAACAACATGTGGGCCCAGAGGCCACGGACCCTGAGTCGGCCCAGAGTGGGTGCATGTGGGCCCCAAGCAGGCCCAGAGTGGGTCTTAGGGGGCATGCCCAGGTGGCATGTGTGCTCCCCCACCCCCAACCTGCTTCTGACCAGGACCAGGGTAAAGAGAAGATCCCTTTCCCACAGCCAGCATATTTCAAGCCTCTGGCTGGGGAGGCATGGTTGATTGGTTGACCCCACTGACTAGGTTAAGCCCACCTGGGTGATGTCATGAGCCTGAATCTAGTTTGGACTGCCCAGGTATACCTCCCACCTGGCTCAGGGCTTGAATTGGGGCATGCTCAGTTTGAGGTCTTCATAGGCATCTAATGGTTGCCTAATTTCCTCCCACCCTCCTCTAGGGGGCCTCTGCAGGCATGCGTGGGACAACAAATCTTGCCCGTGGAACATTTAAACTTCTGTTCTTAGCCTCATGTCTTGTTCTTGTATTTGCCTACACTGAATGACTACACATTTTTATAGATCCACCTGGATTGATGGCTTCTTCCTTGCCAGTAGCCTGAAAAACACAGACATTGAAAACCCTTTGGAACACAATTCTACTCGGACACCAGAGTTGTAAATGCCTTGACAATAACTGGTTAAGCTCTATACTAAATGAATAATTAGTGAGCTTTGTTTAATGAAATTCTTTAACATTAAGGTGAGTGAGGATCCTAGTCTAAGCAGCCCAAAGCCAAGTTAAAGGGAGTACGCCACTGATCGTGGAAATTGTGCATCCAAAAGTAAATTGAATTGGAAAGATAAGTCAAATGTTTTGACTGTTTCTTCTGAAACTCTTGACTTAATTTAGGAAAGTTTTCTGAAGAATGTTGGCCATATGCTTAAGTTTAGTGTTGGAATCAGGGTGTGCCATGGGGTTACAGAGCCAGAAAAATATTTGATTTAACAAATTGAAGAAAAGGCACATAAATTTCTTTGAGGACTGGAAAGGAGGTAGTGTTGAAAGGGCCGTTTCCCTTTAAAATTTTAAGCTAATTAAAAAAAATTACCTTACATATTTTCAAACTGGTAAACTTTGAGATACTTTAGTGATACGGATGCTAAGTCAGAAACTTTGTTGCATATCTATCTAGAAAGTATTTTTTTTAACATTTTATTAGGGGCTCATACATCTCTTATCACAATCCATACATATACATACATCAATTGAAAGTATTTTTAAGTGTCAGTTACAAATGATGTTAGGTGACACCCAGCAGTTCTGACCCACAGGGACCCTATGCACAACAGAAAGAAACACTGCCTGCTCCTTCTCCTTATGGTAGATTTCTCGAGTGGGAAATACCTCGGTTCTTCTTGGCTTCGCATGAGAAAAACTCACACTGAAGCCTGGTTTGTGATCCAAGTGGCTTTTTATAAAGGATGGAAGGAGTTTCAGGCTTTACAGTGACTGAACACAGGCAATCTTGCGGGACTGCACACCCACTTCTGGCATGGGAGGCACAACCCTGTCGCTGTTCCTCCCTGCCAGACCCAGTTGTTCCTAGGCTTGAGGCCATTGTTGCAGCCAGCCACTGTGTCCGCCCGTCTCATTGCGGCCTTCCTTGCGGCCTTCCTTGACGTCCTTCCTTCTCCAGGGACTAGTCTCGCCATCCTTGTCTTTTAGGAGTACTCTATACTTCTTCCAAGACTGATTTGTTTGTCCTTTTGACAGGCCATTGACTTTGATTATTTTCCCCCAATTCCACAATTCAAATGCATCCATTTTTTTGGTCTTCCTTACTAAAATATGTGATAGAATAATTAAAAGTAAATAAAAAAAACTATACATATATGTTGTTGAGTAATTCCAAGATTTATTTGTGCAAGTGCTGACAAAAAGAAGGAAACAGTGGGGTTTCTGCCTCTAATAATTTAGCCAAAATCTTGCAAGTTATATACCTCAAAACTATGTGACAAGAAACTGACTTTGCAGTAGTCCCAGGAGGTAATTAACAGCCTTTTACAATGATCAGAAGTCTTTCAGGCAAGGAGACAAAAGGGAGAGGTTTACCAGAAAACAGTTTACATTTGCCCAAGGCATTGCCAGGTCATCAATTGCTAGCTTCTTTACTGCAGGGACTGTCAGACTGTTGCTCCCTAGGGTTTCAGCCTCTATGCTTATCTAAATGGTCCAGCTTCATCTTTCTTGAATTACAGCCTCCTTGAATAATTAGCAGGCTTTTTTTCCCACATGAATGCAAATATCACTTTATTGGAACATCACACACAATATAAATTTTAAATTGCCACACCCTTCCATAAACCAACACTGCATATATTAGAGCTTTCCTTGACAAAGTTATTGAGCTATTTATTATTAGAGATCAAAAGTACAGTTTTGGTTTTTTGTTTTCTTTCTGTGTTATTTAGAAGCATGTTTACAAAAAAATTTGCCCAGAGATGGCACCATTCTCCCTCCTATTACACAGATTTTGTCTCTACTACAAACAAAAACCATCATTGTGTGATCACCTTCCCCACATAAATGCTGAAGACGAATATGCGCATAAGTAAGTGTGGTGAAGAAGGCTGATGGTGCCCGCCTATTGAGAGATATAGCATCCGGGGACTTAAAGGCTTAAAAATAAACAAGCGGCCATCTAGCCCAGAAGCAACAAATCCCACATGGAAGCAGCACATCAACATGTGTGACCATGAAGGGCTGAGGGGACCAGGTTTCCAGCAACAAAGGCGGGGGAAAAATCATATCATGAATGAGAGGAGTGCATGTTGGGGACCCAATGCCCATCTGTAGACAACTGGACATCCCTTGCAGAGGTGTAGTGGGGAGGAGATGAGTCACTCAGGGTTCAGTGTAACAATAATGTAACTCACAACCTTCCTGTACTTAAACGCTTCCTCCCCTCCATCTATCATGATCCCAATTCTACCTTGCAAACCTGGTTAGACCAGAGGATGCACAGCAGTACAGTTGGGATCTGGAAACACAGGGCATCTAGGAGAGATGAACTCCTCAGGACCAACACTGAGAGTGATGACACCGGGAAGGAAAGGGGTGTAGAAAAGGGGAACCAATCTCCGGGATACACATATAACCTCCTCTCTGAGGGATGGGCCACAGGAAAGTGGGTGAAGGGAGATGCCGGGCAGTCTAAGACAAGATAAAACAATAATTTATAAATTATTAAGGGTTCATGAGAGAGGAGGTAGAGGGGAAGGAAGGGGCGGGAAAAAGGAAAATGAGCTGATTCCAGGAACCCAAGTAGAAGGCGAATTTTGAGAATGATGAGGGCAATGAATGTATAAAGGTGCTTTACTCAATTGATGTATGTATGGATTGTGATAAGAGTTGTATGAGCCCCAATAAAATGATTTAAATTAAAAAAAGAACAATTAGCAGGCTGTGCAACAGGCCCAAGCCTTGCATAATCAACAGGTTTAAAAAGTTTTTTTTTTTATTATTACTATAGGGGAGATGACTGTGTGTGTGTGTGTGTGTGTTTGTTGGATGTGGTGGTAGTGGTGGTGGTAGTGTCAAGAGACCAAATCCTAAACTATAACTACATTTCCAATGTTTGAATAACAGCAGGCTAACTCATCCCCTTTATCTGGGGTGCAATGCATTTCTAGAATATTCTTTTTCCAAAATAGTTTTTGTCATTATCCCATTTCTCCATTTCCTTAAGAGAAAGGGAAAATGACTATAAATGAGAAGAAACGTGTGACCTGAAATGGGCGCTTTAGGAATGACCTTTGTTAGACTGGTTCCAAAGAGGAGCTCTCTAACCCTCATGGAATGAGGGCAGGGGTCTGACACGTGCTCACAAGCACTAGGGTATGTGAGGCTCTCCCCGGGTCTCATGTGGGGTGTATGAGGCTGGTGCCCAGTGAACCTTGATGTGATCATTAGCGTATAATGTTCTGACATTATTAAAACTGGCAAAATGTGCACTAAGTTAGAAAATCAAAGCAAACAAATCAACAAATAAACCCTTTGAACACAAAGTTAAACTCATGTGAAAATCAATTAAGACACCTTTACTGGGTGTTGGTTTGCTCACCTGCCAATATGTTTATTCATCTTGATATTTACATAGCAAGATTATTTATTTTAATTAATATGTATGATTTTTAGGCCATGATCAAATCAAGGTTTTTCTCTTTTCAAATGTACTTATTTGAAAATGATTTAAAAGTTAGGTTTTTTAAAATAGCTTTTCATGAATGTTTCTGAGAATTTGTGGAGGCAGCTAGTGACATCGATGGTATGGTAATGTAAAACAATTAGGTTTTTAATCAGCTTTCATGAGGAGGAGAGTTTCAAGCTGGGACTCTGTCCATGGTTTGAAAAATTCAGGGAAGCAGAGGATTTGTCTCCCTGCCAAATTATATCATTGCTGAACTGTCAAGTTACATCATCACGTAATTGCCAAACCATTGAACATGCTGGCCGACAAGTTCACATATCATCTCAACCATCCTGTTACTTTTGCTCATGGCTCTGAGTTTGTCACCTCAGATGTGCTTTTTAATGTGCGCCTAGTTAGGTTTTTTTTTTTTTTACTAGTTTTGTAATGGGAAATGTCAAATAATAAGATTGTAAGTGAAGTGTAGGTTCTCAGCAAATAGTAAGACTAATCCAATTCTTAGCCGTTTCAAAACTATTTGTATTAACAACCTTTTTTCATGGAAAGTTTTCCATTAAATCCCTTTGAAAACTGGTAGTATGCGATTCAAAGTATATATTTACCCAAGGCTGAATCAAAATCTTGGGGTTTATAGTAACTTTATTTAATAATTTTTGAGTCTGAAGCGGTTTTGTTTATTACATTTCTCCACTCACTACCACAGTAAAGATAACCAAGGAAGTAGTTGTTGAAGTAATGGAACGAATGCATGCATGTGTGAATTAAGTAATACTCATGTTCAGATTTTTGTTGGGTGAGCTCTACTGTTATGAAGAATGTAGCATTCTGTTATGCGTGTTAGTCTTTTGACAAGAGAAATTCTGTCTTCTAGAAGTTTTTTATTGTACAAGGAATTTCTAATTGGAACATTGCTCTTAACAATTCTGAAAGCAGGAAGGACTTACAGTATTTGTATATTTGGAATCTGCATTACTTCTTTCTTTAAAAAATCGTTATTCGTTTTGTCTTAATATATTTTTATTGTGTTCTTCCAAAAGAGATTAATAACAATGAAATGTAACTAAGTTTTATATATCAGAGTTGTTTTTTTTGTATTAGAAAACTACTCGTATGCATTTTTTCATCTATAAAGAAAGGGTACTTTATGCAGTTAATAATGTGAGTGAAGACCAAAGAAGAGGGTCTATTTTTACTAATAAATTCACGAGTTGGTTCTTAAGAATCATCCACATTCAAAATTAAAGAACTGAAATTAAAAGAAAAGGAAATTACAGTACTACTAAGTGCTAATAAGTATTGTTTCCTCAGCTCTTTTAATAATGTGAAGAAATAACTATTGGGCAATGAAAGAATTGGTGATTTGTGTAAGATACTCAGGAAAAATGTTAAAGAGAAGTCTTTGCGTTTTCCTATTGTAGGAGAGAGAACTGATATTTACTTAAAGACCCAGAGAAAAATGAAATTGCTGTGTGTGACCAAATTCTTGGACAAAGCACATGTTCATGTCTTTGATGGTATCATTAGACTGAGTAAAAATTGATCGTTTGTAGTAAAATTCACAGGGAGAGCTCTGGAATTCATGAACACTTTAAAAAATAGCTCCTTTAGTCATAGTCTATAGTTCTTAACTTGTAAGGTTCAATTATTATTATAGTTTATACAACTTAAATAGGGCTTACACTTTATTTCCAATCTTTAAGACCTGGCATCTTTCTCAAACTCACTGCCATCAAGTCGAACCCGACACATAGCAGCCCTGTAACAGTAAACTGTCCCTGTTGGTTTCTGAGACTGAAACTGTTCGTGAGCTTAGAAAGCCTCATCCTTTTCCCTTGGTGCAACCGATCGATTCACACTGCAGCCCAGCTCATAGCCCAGCACACCACCAGGGCTCCATTGGCATGTTTAGAGGATACGTGTAAGGGAAACAGAAACTCAGTTCATTTTTTGGATCTGGCAGTAATGATGAGGAAGTGAAAGAGCTCTGAGCTGTTCTTTATTCTGTGAGTTTTTTGAATAACACTATGCATCTGTCAAGAGAGATTATTAAACCATCTCAAGTCATATCACGTCAATCTGTGACCAATAAATCAATTTGCTAACATAGGCTTGAAATTTGAAATGATATTTTGTTTAAAATTTCTGTATTTCATACTTATAACTTGTTTTAATCAAGGTCCCAGGTTATAAGAAATCCATTGGCCCTAACAAATTAAAGTTTGTTTCTTTGTTTTATAAGCAATCACATGAATTTCACGGTGCCTGTCATTAGGTCTCAAAGGGCCTGGAAGGCTGGTAGGGGCTATAGTATCTAGATGGCAACTGTGTCCTTGTTCGGGCATGTTTTTCTCACAACATTTTATTGTCGTGCCACTGCCTTCCCTTTATTCCTTTTCCTGATTCCTCTGTTCTCCTCACCTAGGGCAGAAATGATATCCTGAGTCTCCTTTGTAGTAACTCAGTTCAAGGCCATCAAAGACAGCGATGGTCCTACTGCCATTGAGTTGATTCTGACTCAGAGTGATTACACATAGGGCTTCTAAGACATTGTGAATCTTCACTGGAGCAGAAAGCCTCATCTTTCTCCTGTGGAGCGTCTTGTGGATTTGAACTGCCAAATTTGCAGTTAGCAGTTCAAAGCTTACCAGACATCCCCACCACTGATTCTAAATTTCTGGGCAAATGGGCCTTATAGGCAGTTGGGTCAGAGTGTGTCCACTCAGGATCTAGTCACATGGCTAAGAGTTCTGGATCTGGTGTTATTGGCCTGAGGATAAGGGACCAGTCTTAGCACAGGTGTTGGGAAAGTACCCCAAGAAATGTTTATTGCATTGTTTTAGAAATTCTTTTTAAAGAGCTTCAAAATGAAATTACATTTCCCTTTTGTCTTTAACAATAGAAGCAATATCATTATTTATCATCTGAGAGCAGAATGATGTAATTATCTTTTCTTTTCTTGTTGTGTGATCCGAGTGAGCTTTATGAACGTTAGAAGTTTCAGGTTTACACAGACACCCTCAGGGTTCCTTGCGCCTGCGCAGCCTGCCTAGAGCCTCTCCACAGAGAGAGTCGCACCGTAGGGTCTGGGATCCTGCCTTTTCAGTTCCTCCCCAGAGGCACGGTTGACGATCCTGGTCGACCTCATTGACTAAATTGAATTCACCTGACCCAGATATAACACCCACCTAGGCGTACCACCCCTTCCTGGTCGAAGCTCAAACCTCTGAGCATGGGCAATGAATGCCCCAGTCCCTATGCTAGCTACCTAACATTTCCCACCTGAAGAGTTATGGACCTAAATCTTTGGGGTACCAGGCAACGACATCTCTAGCTACTTCCTGCTGTCAAAAGGATCAAAGTGGGGCTTTGGGTCTACACCCTTCCTACTCTGTTGGAAGGGGTTGTCCATTTAGGGCCCAGGATGGATAGGCTGAGGTAGTCCAGGAGCTGGCACACATGGTTCAGAGACCTTGGTAACCTGAGAATCAGATGACCCCTGTGAAAGGGTCGTTTAACCCCCAACGGGGTCATGACCCACAGGTTGAGGACCGTTGATCTAGAGGGATAGCACATAGAATAAGGGGTTCAGGGGGAGGGAGGTACAGTGGTGGAGGTGGGGCAAAAGGGAGATGATGTCATCAAGGGGTCCATGTAGAAAAAGAATGTTTGGAGACTGATTGGGGTAGCAATTATATATTCTATTTGACGTGATTAAAATTTGGAATGATATATGTATTAAATGCCAACTAATAATAATAATTTTAAAAATTTCCAGTCTCAGATACTCAAAGGGGAAGTTCTTCTGTCCTGTAAGGTCACTATGAATCAGAATTGACTATACAGTGAGTTTAGTTCTGTATACGGCATCTGATTTTATTTATTATTTTCCTAAATAATTTTATTGGGGGCTTGCACAACTCTTATCACAATCCATATATCCACTTATTGTGTCAAGTACATTTGTGCATTTGTTGCCATCATCATTCTGAAAACATTTTCTTTCTACTTGAGCCCTTGGTATCAGATCTTCGTTTTTTTCCCTCCCTCCCCCACTGCATTTGATTTTAATACAGAGTTCACTTCAGATTTTCTTTTCAAATATTTTATTGTGCTTTAGGTAACAGTGAATTAATTTCCATTCAGTAATTCATACACAAATTATTCTGCACCATTGGTTACAATCTCTACCATGTGTCAGTGTTCTATTCATGCTCACCCTGACCTAACTCCCATTTCCATTTGTCCAGTTTTCCTGTCCTTCTCTTTATTTTTGGGCAAATAATGGCTTTTTGGTTTTGTGTAGTTGGTTTTCCACCTGTCTGTCAGTTTGTTGTACTGTGGTGGCTTTCATGTTGCTGTAATGCTGGAAGCTATGTCTCTGGGATTTCACATCCCAGCAGGATCACCCAAGGTGAATAGGTTTCAGTAGGGCTTCCAGAGTAAGAACAGACTATGGGGAAGGAATAGGTTGTACATTTTGGAGTGATTAAAACTAAACCAAACCCACTGCTATCGAGTAGATGCTAACTCATCATGACCGTATACGACAGGGTTGACCTGCCCCTGTGAGTTTCCAAGACTATAACACTTTACATGGTAGAAAACCTCATTTTTCTCCCTCAGAGTGGCTGGTGGTTTTGAACTGCTGACTGTGGTGGTTAGCAGCCCAACTTGTAACCACTATGCCACCAGGGCTCCTATGAAGAGCACCAGAACATTATCAAATATAGTGCCAGAAGATGAGCCTTTTAGTTTGGCAGGCACTCAAAATACCCCCGAGGAAGCGCTGCCTTCTCAGAGGTGCATTGGCCAGGGCCTGCATTGCTGGGCAGTGTGTGGTTTCACTGTACGTTGGGTTGCTATGAGGCAGAACCAACTCGAGGGCATCTAGCAGCAGTCAGTCGTTGTTATTGCTTATTTTGTAGATTATGGACCAGTCTCTTACTTGGTTGAGAGTTGGCTCAGAAAGGTGACTTAGGGTAGTAATCTTAGGTATCCCACCAGTCTTTGTCAGACTAAATTTTTTCCCCTAAATTTGAGTTTTGTGGTATGTTTTCCTCTCATTCTAACCAGGACCTTCTCTTGTGTCCCTAGTCAGACTGGTTGGTAGTTGTTGCTGGGCACTCGCTAGTTGCTTTGGTCTCTGGCTAAAGAGGCTGTGATTTGTGTGAGCCCTTAGTCCTCTGGACTAATTCCTTCCTTCAAAACTCCACCCCACCCCCACCATCTTTGCTCCAGGTGGATAGAGACCAGCAGCTTGATATTAGCCGGCTGCTCCACCCTTCCTGAGACATCCCCCTCCCCACACACACACCTACTACTCACTACAGGAAGCTGTAGGACACTGTCTTTATGTGCTAGGTGATGCCCATTAACCTAGATTCCCCACACTCCAGTCCTTAGCTTTCAAGCCTAGTAGTAGCTCAGCTCTGAAAAGTGTTTGGGAAAAGTCTAAAATCTTCTACTGTTGTGCCCCCATATCCTCGATGACATATATGGAAATACATGCAGTGCATACGTAATGTAGAAAAATCCACAGCCATTCCTACACATTGTGTGCACATATGAATGTAGTCCCCTACGAACTCCCACGTGTGTGTATACACACACATATACATACATATACACACATATACACACATACACACATATACATATACACATACACACACATATACACATACACACATATATACATCCACACATACACGCATATACACATATACACACATATACACACACACACACATATATATACTCACAAATGATTGCTTGTTATTGCTTTTATTGCAGGACTGTATTATTCTCTGCCTTTGCCTCGATCACATCGTGCTGACTTCGCCTACATTGTGTGCTTCTGCCTTTCCCTTCACTAGTTACCACACACGTCCACCATTTAGTTAGCGATTCTTCTTTCCGGCTCCTGTCCCTGATAACGATCACAGACTGCGTCTGCGGGCAAGCCTGTTTTTGCCTTTTTAGAGTAGTGATGCTGTTGGGTAAGCCTTGGGCTGCTAACCACAGGCCGGCAGTTTAAACCCACCAGCTAGCTGCTCTGTGAAGTCTCTCATGTGACTTGTAACCAAATACAATTTTTTTTAAAGGAAAGATTTGTAACCTTGGAAGCCCTATGAGTTGGGATGGAGTCCGTGGCAGCAGTGGGTTGGTTTGGTCACATGTATGGAATTGTATGGAAAATATCTTTTTGTAATTGGCTTATTTTCCTCAATATGTTAACCAGCTTAAGCAATGTTGTTGAGTGATCGCATGGATTCATTATTATTCTTTACGTTTGCACCACATTCCTTCATATGTTTGTCCCAGTTTATTTATCTAGTCTTCCACTGGCAGATACTTAGACTGTCCCCATTTTTTGGTATTATGAATAAAGCAGAGTCACTATGGGTGTGCCTGTGTCTCTGTGTCTGTTCATGTCATCGCTGTTAGTTTCCTGGGATGGATGGCTGGGAGTGGGATTGCTGGCTTACATGGTATTTATATTTCTCACTTTTGAAGGAATTGCCATACTGTTTTACATAGGGTATATCATTTTATAGTCTTACGACAACCACGACAATATTTGTTGTTTTCTGTTTAAATTTTTTTAAAATCAGTGCCATTATTGCCAGGCGAGGATGCAGTTTTGGTTTGCCTCACCATAGCGGTTAGTGATCACGAGCATCTCGTCTATTTATTAGCCACCTGAATGTCTTCTTTGGGGAAATGTCTGTATAGGTCCTTTGCTCATTTAAAAGTTAAGCTGTCTTTTTGTTGTTGAAGTGTTGGAGTTTTCGATACATTTTAGTGATCAGACTTTTGTCAGATAATGTTGTTTCCCAGAATTTTCCCCCAGTTTCCCTTGTGGTGTCAATTTTATTTTCTCCAGACTCTCTTTAACGTATCTGACGGCTGCTTTTGTGTGTTGTGCAAGCACATACATTTTTTTAAAGTACTGGTTCTTGCATCGTAGAGTTGCTAGATTTGAATGAATTTTAGCCAATCAGGATAGTAAACTGAGCATACTCTTTTTCTGCTTTTTGTACAACCACTGTCTAGGGATATGTAGGGCTGGGCCCCGATCTCCAGCAAACAGAATTTCTAACAAAACGGATGGAACCAGCAGGACTCTGGGGTCATGGAAAAGTTTCTTGCATTAGCTGCACGAGCTATCAGGGTTTTATTGATTTATTTATCAAGATTTTTTCTTTGATTGCCTTATTATTTTACTTTTCATTTTAAACTTTGGGCTATAGGACCCAAAACTGGCTGCTATAGCTATAGCTATATCATATCACATGCGATGACAATCATATTGTGTGAAAA
The DNA here is from genome assembly GCF_050624435.1 of Tenrec ecaudatus. NCBI lineage: Eukaryota > Metazoa > Chordata > Mammalia > Afrosoricida > Tenrecidae > Tenrec > Tenrec ecaudatus. The sequence goes on from NC_134546.1 coordinate 18,938,171, forward strand.
TGTTCTTATATTATTTAAAAGAAATAATCGCTTTGGATAATGTTGGTAATCTCTCTGCCTTCAACCTACTCTTCTCCCTATCAGTATTTTAATGAACTGAAGCCCTCAGTTGGTATTGAAGGCCAATCATACCCCGTCAGCTCTGCTTGCCACCCCAGTGTCCCAGGCTTTTCTAATTGAAGCTCAGCTATCAGCAATCCCAGTTGAAAGCTGGTTCAGCTGATTTGCTTCTTCTGCCTGCTTCCCAAATATTCTGCCTCTCCTGCCTCTACTTTTGTTCAAACGGTTTTGGCTTCCTGGACTGATCTTTTTGTAGGGCAGGCTAAGGATATAATGAGATAGCCTGATTGTCTTATGAACTCTGTGGGCTTTCATTTTTTACTCACAAACCTGCCATTCCCAAGGGGTCTGCTTTGTATTTCAGAGGTTCCTTGGCCAACTACAAAAAGACCTGGTGGCATTGTAGGATAAGCATTGGACTGCTAACTGTAAAGTCTGGTTCAAACCCATCAGCTCCGCTGAGGGAGAAAGATGCGGCTTCTCCTCTAAAGATCGACAGTGCCAGTAACCCGAAGGACCAGTGCTACTTTGTCCTATAGAGTTAAAATCAGCCCAATGCAGTGGCTGTGGCGGTTTAGTTTGGCCAAGTGTGGTCAAGTCTCCAAGACCACCTGCTAGGAGAGCAGGAGTCGGGGCTGAAAGTACACAGTCGAACGCTCCACTCGGCTTGGTATTTTGCATCCTGCTGAGAAGGATAATAATTTTCCTTGGTAGCAAAGCCCATTTTACTTTTATTTTTATCTTTTTAAAAGATTCGTTTACTTAAAGATTATTATTATCTAGCATTCAAGGTATTTTTAGAGGCTAATTGGGGAGGCAGGTCACCTTTGATTTGGTGAGGATTCTAAAAATGCTCATTGAAAAGCCAGTAAGGAGTACTGATTTTGTGGATTAGACATTATCTCTTTAGATCATGAGGATACCATTGTCCTGGTCTTGTAGAATTACATTTTCTTGGAGTTAATGGAATACTAGAAATATCTGGAGAATGACAACCATTATTATTAACTTATATTTGTAAAATCAGTAGGTTATAGTTAGCAATATATATAAAATCTGGCATTGATTCTACTTATATTTTGTTAAATAATGATTGATCGCTGTATAATGTTAAACTAGTCTATTAGCATTTATTTTATAGCTATACTATACATACAAGAAAGCTCAAAAAGTTCATTAAAAATGGCATTTTTAATGAATTTTGTTTTTCCACACATTTTGAAGACCACCCATATAGTTTAATCATAAAATAGCTATGTGGTACGTAAGCATTTACATATTGCTCTTTCTATTATATAACTTTTTTGAAGTATAATTTACATGTGATAAAATGCACCATTTTCAGTGTAGAGTTACATGCATTTTGACCACTGTAAAGAGCTACATAACCTCTACTCTCACCACATTCCGGATGGAGAACTTCTTCCTCCCAAAAGTCAGTTCTCTCCAACACTGTCCCTTCGGTCCCTAAACTGATGTGTTCTCTGCCACTAGAGAACAGTTTTGCTTTAGAATTTCATGTAAATGGAATTATACACGATGTTTTTGGTGTTATGACTTCTTTTGCTCAGCATAATGTATTTTGAGGTTTATCCATATATTGTTTGTACCAAGACTTTGTTTCTTTTATTGCAGAGTAGTGTCTAACATTGCATGGCTATACTTTAGTTTTGCAATCCATTCACTCGTCTATAAAGGACATTTGGGCTGTTTCTAGTTTTTGACTGTGTCTAAAAAAGCTGCTATTATATTTTTTAACAAAGCTTTAAAAATATAAAAATAATTTTATTGGGGGCTCTTACAGCTCTTTTAACGATCCGTACATCAATTATATCAAGTGCATTTGTACATTTGTTGCCATCATCATTTTCAAAACATTTTCTTTCTACTTGTGCCCTTGGTATCAGCTCCCCCTTTTCCTCTCCCACCCTCGTGAACTCTTGATAAATTATAAAGTATTATTATTTTCTTATCTTACACTGACAGCTGACTCCCTTCACCCATATATCTGTTGTTCGTCCCCCTGGAGGGTCGGGTGGGTGATGTTAAACGTTGACCATTGTGATCGGTTCCCCTATTACATTTCTTGCCCACGGCTTTTTAAAGGATGTTTTCATTTCCCTTGGGTAACACATGACGTTACTGCTAGTTGCCATCAGCTTGATTCTGACTCCTGGTCGCGCAGAACTGCTCCATAGGATTTTCCTGCCTGGGACATTTTGAAAGTAGGTCTCAGGCTTGTCTTTTGAGGTGCCTTTGAGTGAGTGTGAACTGATAGTCTGTCAGCTGGTACTCAAGTGCTTAACCATTTGTGCCACCCAGGCATGAGCACAAGTATTTGCACAATTTTTATAAACAACTGCCAAAGTTATTTATAAATATAAATAACTGCCAAGGTTATTTATAAATAACTTGCTATACTATTTTATATGCCTCGTATCGTTGTACTATTTTAAATGCCTCTTCGCAACGTATGAGTGTTTTGGCCACCTCGTATCCTTGTCAACATGTCGCTTTGCTGGTTTTGAAATTATAGCCATTCTAGTGGCTGTGCAATAGTAATTCATTGTGGCTTTAACCTATGAATAATTGACCTGTTAACAACATTGACTGTTTTATTGATGGAAATGGTAACCTCTGCTTATTTCAATCTTTGCCAGTTATTGCCAGCATTGTGACGTCATTTTCAGTAACTAGGTTTTAAACATATTTATTAAGCTTACTTTTAGGTACAAGGTGGCTTCAAAATTCTGTGGGGAAAGAGAATGAAAAGATAATGGAAATTTCCATGCACTTTTTGAAGTCCCTCAAGTTTCAAATTTTTTAATGCTTTTATTTTAAGTGGGTTTTACAAATGCTGTTTTTCTAATTCTTTCTTGTTAGTATCTCAAAATAGAATTGATTTTGCTATATGGATATTGCATGCAAATTTCCTCAAATTCACTTACTAGTTCTAATAACGTTTGGGGGTAGATTCCATAGGTATTTTATGCAAAAAGATTAATTTCACTCATGAAAAAGACAATCTTAATTCCTCCTTTCTAAGTGTAGATTTATATCTGTTATTCTGTCTTATTGCATTGTCTAGTCTTATTTATAATACTCCAACAATGACAGCAAAATAAAACACAAAAGCCCCCAATCCAAGAGAAATCAGAATAGAAACCATCACAATTTCAACCTAACTATATCTGGAATAATCAATCCACTTTCCAGTGTACCTCTACTCTGTCTGAGGGCAAGACTATTCACGTCCCTGGTTAATGGTCTGAGGGAATTCAATGGAAGCTTAATCAAGTGGGGATACTTCAGATGGATTTTGGGCTTTCCTTGTTGTCCATAACCTCCTGCAAACCAGGTGTGGGAATTTCAGCTCCAATACCATCCCTTCTGTCTACTAGCAGCCCTTTACTGCCTCTCACAGTGAGGTGTTCCAGCTCTAAGTCCAAAGCAGTATTTCAGTTCCGTTAGCCTGCAACAGGCGTGTTTGAGATAAAGCGTAATTCCCTTCGTAGGGTTTCTAAATCACGCAATCTGATGTATTCTATGAAGAATTCTGTATACCTCGAAAAGGTAGAATCTAAACTCTGGGTGGCCTGAAACACACAGTCATGGTCACGGGTGGCTGAAAAGAAACTCAGTCAAAAATTGGTTGAGGTGATGACTGTGCAACTCCTCTTAATAAGTGTAAACCATTGAATTGTATGATATGCGAATTATATCAACACATGGTCACAGTTTTTTAAATGTATGATTTGCAAAATAATACTGGACAGATTCTCTCATTGGGGTTCTACTAGTGATGTTCAACCTTTTGCGGAGCAGGGCAGGCTTCCTCTCCTTGGTTTGCCCACCAACCAGGATGAAGTGAAATCATCTCTGAGAGAGACATGCCCCCGCCTCCACCTCTCCTGGTCATGAGTTTCCATGTGACCATTGTAGGAGTGTCTATTAATTTGGGGTGACTGTGGCACACTGCTGTCAGGCACTATTTGGTCCTGTCCTTCTCGCTGCTAAGTTAAAACCTGACTCCAGTAGAAGTGAGGTCTCCTCTGGAGAAGGGGATTTTCAATTTATTGGGGCTGATACAATTCTTTTCACAGTTCATACATATATATACATCAATTGTATAAAGCACATCTGTACAGTCTTTGCCCTAATCATTTTTTTCTCTTTTCTTCTTTTACATTTTATTAGGGACTCAAACAACTCTTACCACAATCCATACGTATACATACATCAATTGTATAAAGCACATCCGTACATTCCCTGCCCCAATCATTCTCAAGGCATTTGCTCTCCACTTAAGCCCCTTGCATCAGGTCCTCTTTTTCCCCCCCCCTCCCTCCCCATTCCCCCCTCCCTCATATGCCCTTGGTAATTTATACATCGTTATTTTGTCATATCTTGCCCTATCTGGAGTCTCCCTTCCCCCCTTCTCTGCTGTCCATCTCCCAAGGAGGAGGTCACATGTGGATCCTTGTAATCAGTTCCCCCTTTCCGTCCCACTCACCCTCCATTCTCCCAGCATCGCCCCTCACACCCGTGGTCCTGAAGGTGTCATCCACCCTGGATTACCTGTGCCTCCAGCTCCCATATGCAACAGTGTACAACCTCTGTCCTATCCAGTCCTGCAAGGTAGAATTCGGATCATGGTAGTTGGGGGGAGGAAGCATCCAGGATCTGGGGGAAAGCTGTGTTCTTCATCGGTACTACATCGCACCCTGACTGACCCATCTCCTCTCCTAAACCCCTCTGTGAGGGGATCTCCATTGGCCGACACTTGGGCCTTGGGTCTCTACTCTGCATTTTCCCCCTTCATTCACTATGGTATATATATATATATATATATATATATATATATACATATATACATATATATATATGTATATACACACACACATGTATTTAAGTTTTTAAAGCAAAACAACTTTAATACCTCCAAAGTACTCTCCATTACACTGAAACATTTGTCAAATCGTGATTCCATTCTTGGAAACATTTTTCAAACTCATCTGTTTGGATGGCTGACAGTACCTCCTTCGTTTTTTCTTCACCTCTTCTACATTATCAAGTCACTGTCCTTTCATGTCCCTCTGCATTCATGGACACAAAAAAAGTCTCACAGAGCGAGGTCAGGTGAATAAGGTATGTGGGGCAAGCAAGAGAGGCATGGTCTTTTTTTGCCCAAAACTGGTTCACTGAGATGGCTGTGTGTGCAGGTGCATTGTTATGGTGGCAGTAAAAAAAACAAAACACCAGGCCTTTTTTTGTAACACAATTTTTTCAGAATCTCTAAATAGAAAGCTTGATTAATAGCCTAAGCTAGTGGGTGAACAAGTAAATGTGGTGAAGAAAGCGGATGGTGCCCGGCTATCAAAAGAGATAGTGACTGGGGTCTTAAAGGCTTGAAGATAAACAAGCGGCCATCTAGCTCAGAAGCAACAAAGTCCACATGGAAGAACACACCAGCCTGTGTGATTGAGTGGTCCCAAAGGGATCAGTTACCAGGCATCAAAGAACAAAAAATCATACCATTGACTGCACACCTCCATGATAGGATTGCTGAAGACAAATGGGTGCATAAGCAAATGTGGTGAAGAAAGCTGATGGTGCCCGGCTATCAAAAGAGATAGTGTCTGGGGTCTTAAAGGCTTGAAGGTGAACAAGCGGCCATCTAGCTCAGAAGCAAATAAGCCCACATGGATGAAGCACACCGGCCAGTGCGATCACGAGGTGCCCAAGGGACCAGGTATAAGGCATCATGCAAAAAAAAAAAGATATAAGTGTGTGTATGTATGTGTATATATGTGTATATGTATATATGTATGTGTATATATGTATATATATATCATATTAAATGAAGGGGGAAGTGCAGAGTGGAGACCCAAGGCCCAAGTGTCGGCCAATGGAGATCCCCTCATAGAGGGGTTTAGGAGAGGAAATGGGTTAATTAGGGTGTGAGGTAGTATCGATGAAGAACACAGCTTTCCCCCAGATCCTGGATGCTTCCTCCCCCCAACTACCATGATCCGAATTCTACCTTGCAGGGCTGGATAGGACAGAGGCTGTACACTGGTACATATGAGGGTTGGAGGTACAGGTAATCCAGGGTGGATGATACCTTCAGGACCAAGGGTGTGAGGGACGATGCTGGGAGAGTGGAGGGTGAGTGGGTTGGAAAGGGGGAACTGATTACAAGGATCCACATGTGACCTCTTCCCTGGGAGAGGGACAGCAGAGAAGGGGGGAAGGGAGACTCCGGATAGGGCAAGATATGACAAAATAACGAGGTATAAATTACCAAGGGCATATGAGGGAGGGGGGAATGGGGAGGGAGGGAGGTGGAAAAAAGATGACCTGATGCAAGGGGCTTAAGTGGAGAGCAAATGCCTTGAGAATGATTGGGGCAGGGAATGTATGGATGTGCTTTATACAATTGATGTATGTATATGTATGGATTGTGGTAAGAGTTGTTTGAGTCCCTAATAAAATGTAAAAGAAGAAAAGAGAAAAAAATGATTAGGGCAAAGACTGTACAGATGTGCTTTATACAATTGATGTATGTATATGTATGAACTGTGAAAAGAATTGTATCAGCCCCAATAAATTGTTAAAATTATTAAAAAAAAATAGCCTAAGCTAGTAGAACGGACTCCAAATACACTATAGAGTCAACAGTTTTGTCTGGGAAGTTGACAGATGTCCAGAATGAGGTTTTTCATCAATCGACATTTCACCTTTTTTGAAACGAGAAAACCACTTGTACACTTGAGTTTTTCCCATAGAGCTGCTCTTGTAAACTGTGTTCAACATCACAACAGTTTCTGCAGCATTTCTTCTGAGCAGGAAACAAAGTTCTCTTAAATTGGCCATCACCAAAAAACAAGGTTCTAGTGAAACTGCTTTTATGAAAAAAATCACTATAATCAGAGAGAACCTTCTCAGGAGATGACACTGAGTGCACTACCTCAGAGTGAGTTGCTCGATGCTCGCTTAGCAGGACAAATACATACTACAAAAACCCCGCTTTGGCCGACACAATTCCGCTTTTTGAGGGGAGGGGTACCCCCTTGTACCTGCTCTGTACCTGTTATGGCTCTTACTTCTTTACAGAATATGTGCCCAACAGAGATTGCTGTGTCTTCTGGGAGTTCTATGAGTTGGAACCAATTGCCTGACAACTAACAATAACAAGAGCAACAACATGGGAGTCCCATTCCCATGTTGTTAGGAAGTGCCATGGTTCTTTCCACAGCAGTTGTTCATGTTTACAGGCCCACCAACAGTGTATGAGAGTTCCCATCTCTCTCCCCTTCCCAGCAGGTGTTGTCTTCTCTAGTGGTTCTTTTGTGGTAAGAGATCATTCAGGTCTCTGGATTGTGGGAAAGTGAAAGCCAGAGTAAAGGAGTAAAACTGTCGCAAGGAGGAGAAGGGGCGTGTGGTATTTATTGTTCTGTGCATCAACTCTGGGAAATTCCATTTCTTGCATATTTGATCAGATATGACATCTTTTGGTATATAAACTCTCTCACAGCTATTTTAAGGACCTTGCAGTTTACCCACATTTGGTTTTGTATCATGATAGTAAATACTTAGAGGAAATTCTGCTTACTGGCTCTCTCAGGTAACATGTTATGGTAAGCATGCAAAGTTTGCAGTCTGCAATTTTTGGTTAATGTAATATAAAATGTATTTTAGAAGTACTTGGTTTTATGATTTATGCTTATCTATCATGTAATGAAAAAACCTATCTAGTATAAATTGATAAAAGAGCTGCTTTTGATCTTCTTTTTGCTTAAAGAGTCCTATTGATTAATGAATTATTTGGTACCTAGAACTCCTAGAGACACTGGGAGATAGAAGACACATTTCATCAAACCTGGCAGATTTCCTCTGTGGAATAACAAGGAGCACGACTCAATAACCCTGTTAGGACGTTTGCTAACAAGAGTTTCTTTAAGTAATAAGAAAACTTGGAATTACGGAAAGTAGCCCAGGCAAATTTATAATTACATAGGTTTGTTCTGGGATGCTTCTAACATAGCATTGATATGCTAAGTAAGTTTGGTTTTCATAATTCCAAGGAGTAATTTACCAAATAATTTAGTAATTACCAAATAGTAATAATTAGTAATAATTTAGCAATTACCAAATAATTTAGTCTAATTGGAGGTTACTTTGGCAACATCGGCTTCGGCTTCATGGCCCTCTGGTGGACCATTGTTAGCTCTGTGACAGAATGACAGTAAGGATGTCCCCCCATTTGGGTTTCCAAAGGGCATGAGTGCGTGTTCAGTGTACCCCATGTAGTTTTACGACATTTAAAATCAGCTTCCCTTTTCCATCAATGTTAGTAGTGTCTGTTCAAAGTGCCTCAACTATAATTTGTATAATGATTATGGATAGCTGCATCTTATGGATCCCATAAATGGCTATTGATATTCATGAACCTATTTCTGTGATTTTAGGGGTGGAAGGAGGAAAAACAAAATAAAAATAAACATTAAATCACAACTTGAGAAAGTCATATTGCTTCTAGATTCTGATATATGTGGGAAAATACTGCTGCAGTGGAAATCTTGATTATTTATTGTAACAAGCAGCCAATAGCATTCCTAAATCACCTTGTGTAGAGTAATACCCTCATTTCCAGGGCATTATGTTTCCTAACCTCTTGCTATTGTATGTTGTATATATTTTTCACTCATATGGGTTGTTTAATTTACATTGACCTCTGATATTTTAATCCTCAAAAGACAATTTCTACTTAAACAGTGTGTCTTATGATGGCAACATATGTACAAATGTGCTTGACACAATGGATGTCTGTCTGGGTTGTGATAAGAGCTTTAAGAGCACCCAATAAAATTATTTTAAAAATATATAATATATCCCTTTTCCTTTGAATTGCCCTTTTGCATCTTTGTCAGAAACCAACTTTTCACATATCTGTGGGGCTCTTTTTGGACTTTTAAGATTATTCAGTGTCTATATGTATAATCTTATGCAGAGACTATATTGTTATGATTAATGTAGCTTATATTAATATAACCATGTAAGTCTTACAATCAGATAGGGTATACCCTTTCTCTTCTTTTTCAAAGTTGTATTGTGAATTCTACATACTTTGCACTTCTGTATAAAAGTTGAAGTCATTTTATCAAATTCTACCAAAAAACATGCTTGGATTTTAGTCATCTGTTATAGCTATAAGTTAATTTGATAGAAAATTGATATTTTTAACAATATTATGTTTTCTTTGAATGTTATATAACGGGGCTTCAAAAAGTTCTTGGAAAGAGTGTTATTTTTTAATTCCATTTTTTCATGAACTTTCAAAAAGTTTACATATTTCTCCATTTAATTTTTCTTTAATTTTTTAACTTTTCTTTTACCATTCCATGTCTCACTGTTTGGCACATTTGTTCCTTAGTATTTAACATATTTAATTATTGATACAATGCTATCTGTTATAGAATCATATATTTGCCTTTAAAGAAATCAATACAACTATTATTCAGATTTATGCACCAACCACAAATGCTAAAGGGGAAGAAATTGAACAGTTCTACCAGCAACTTCAGTTGGAAGTTGATCAAACATTCAATCGGGATGTATTGATACTTATTGGCAACTGTGATACAAAATTTGGAAACAAAGAGGAAGGAACTGTAGTTGGAAAATATGAACTTGGTGATAGAAACAAAGCTGTAGATTGCATGATAGAATTTTGCAAAACCAATGATTTGTGCATAGTCGATCTTTTTTTCCACAACACATGGACATCTCCAGATAGATTCCTCAGAAATTAAATTGACTACATTGTGGAAAAGATTCTGGAGAACTTAATATCAGCAGCAAGGGGCAACTGTGGAACAGATCATCAGATGTTCCTATGAAATTTCAGGATAAAGCTGAAGAAAATTAAGACAAATCCAGGAGAGCCTGCTAAAGTTTATTGTGCCAGCCTGGCCAATAAATATAAGTAGGATTAACTGAAGGGCAGAGGGACAAATGGCTCGGTGAGCCTCACCTTGGTTGTTCTGTGCCTCAGTTTAAAGGGGTACACTACCTGTGGGATGCCTAGCCTGTGGACTGTGTCGCTGTAAGTTGAGGTCCCTTTAAGCCCACACGATTGGAATGTTCATCTCTGGAGCTGGGGACTGGCAGTTGATGACAGTTGGGGACCTGCCTTGCTGTTTACTGCCTGGGTATATATAGCCCAGCTCTCTCTACAGAAGGGGACTGGCACCTGGCAGCTCTCAAAACTTGAGGGACTGCTAGTGTCTCACTGCTATATAATTTAACTGTTAATTTATTGTATTATCTATCTGTATAATATTTAATGGTTTATTTCTTGAATTATATATCTATCTTTATAAATATATTTATATATAATTACTAGCAATCTGGTTTGTCTCTCTAGAGAACTCTGTCCAATACAGAGCCAAAATACAATCTTGAGTTTATATCACCTGAATTTCAAGAACATTTCAAGATCAGATTTGAGTCTTTGGACATTAGTGACAGAAGACCTCATTAGCTGTGGGAGGACATCAAGACCATCATTCATGAAGAAAGCAAAAGGTCATTAAAAAGATAAGACAGAAAGAACAGATCAAGGTGGATGTCAGAAGACTCTGAAACTTGCTCTTAATTATAGAGTACTAAAGCAAATGGACGAAATGATGAAGCCAAAGAACTGAACAGAAAATTTCAAAGGGCATTCAGAGAAGAGAAAGCCAAATATTATAATGGAATGTGCAAAACCCTAGAATTAGACAGCCAAGAGGGAACAACATGTCAGCATATCTTAAACGGAAAGAATTCAGAAAAAAATCCAAGGCTCAAGTAGCAATCTTCAAAGATTCTATAGGCAATATATTGAATGATGCAGGAAGCATTAAGAGAAGATGAAAAAAACCACTCAAGGTTATTGTACTAAAAAGAACTAGCTGACATTCTTCCAGTACAGCGGTAGCATATGAGCAAGAACCAATGGTGCTGACGGAAGAAGTTCAAGCTGCACTGAATGCATTAGTAAAAAACAAGGCTCTAGGAATTGGTGGAATACTGATTGAAAATGTTTCAAATAGCTGATTAGTACTGGAAGCACTCACTTGTCATGCCAGGAAATTTGGAAGACAGCTACTTGACCTACTGATTAGAAGAGGTCCCTATTTGTGTCCATTCCAAAGAACAGTGACCCCACAGAAGGATCAAGCTATAGAACGATATCACACGCAAATGAATTTTGCTGAAGATCATGTAACAGTTGCAATGGTACGTTGACAGGGAATTTACAGAGGACCAAGGGGATATCATTGCTAATATCAGATGGATCTTAGCTCAAAGCAGAGACTATCAGAAAGATACTTGCTTACTGTGTTATTTACTATGCCAAGCCATCCAACTGTGTGGCACATAACAAACTATGGATCAGCTTGAGAAGAATGGGAATTCCAGAGCACTTCGTTGCGCTCATGTGGAACTTGTACATGTATCAAGAGGCACTTGTGCAAACAAGAGAATACTGCATGGTTTAAAATCAGGAAAAGTGTATCATGGTTGTATCCTTTCACTGTACTTTTCAATCTGTATGCTGAGCAAATAATCAGTGAACAGGAATTATATGAGGAAAAATATGGCATCAGAATTGGAGGAGGGCCCATTAACAACCTGCGATATGCAGATAATGCAACCTTACTAGCTGAGAGTGAGGAGGACTTGATGCATTTGCCGATGAAGATCAAGGACTGTAGCCTTCTGTATGAATTCTGACTTAATGTAAAGAAGCCCCAAATCTTCACAACTGGACCAATAAACAACATCATAATAAATGGAGAAAGATTGATGTCAAAGATTTCATTTTGCTTGGATCCACAACAGTGCTTATGGAAGCAGCAGTCAAGAGGTCAAATGACTCACTGATAGGGTGAATCTGCTGTACAAGATCTTTTTAAGCTGGTGAAAGGCAAAGATGATTTGAGGTCTAATGTGCTCCTCACCCAAGCCTTGGTATTTTCCATGGTTTCATATGCATGTGAAAGTTGGATATTGAATAAGAAAGACCAGAGAAAATTTGATGCATTTGAATTGTGGTGCTGGAGAAGAATATTTCAAGTGCATGAGCTGCTTAAAGAACAAACGTGTTCTTTTGGAAGAATATGGCCAAGCACTCCTTAGAGGCAAAGAAGGCAAGACTTTTTCTTACATACTTTGGACATATTGTCAGGAGAAACCAGTCCCTGGAAAAGGACCTCATGCTTGGTCAAGTGGATGGGGCAGCAAAAAAGGAGGCCCTTGAGATGAATGTGCACTGCTAGTGTATGAGCTAAGTTTTTGTTTGTTTATCCATCTTGGTAGTATTATGTATAAGTTCTAGTAGCTTTTTTGTAGATTCCATAGGATTTCCTACCTGGAAAAGCATATGATCTGCCAATAATGACAGTTATACTTATTCCTGTGCAATTGGATGTTACTGTAAGGACTAAGGTGTGCCTGATCCAAGCCCTGGTATTTTTGCTCACCCCCTAGGCTTGTGAAAGTTGGGCATTGAATAAAGAAGACCAAAGAACAATTGATGCACTTGAATTCTGGTGCCACACAAGAATATTGAAAGTATCATAAACTGCCAAAAGGACAAACATATCTGTCTTGGGGCTTAGAGGCAAGGATCGCGAGACTTTATCGCATGTACTTTGGACATGTTATTAGGAGACATCAGTTCCTGGAGAAGGACATCATGTTTGGGAAAGCAGAGGGGCAGCAAAAAAAAAAAAAAACCAACCCAAAAGGATAAGATAGATTGACACTGTGGCTGCAAAAATGGACTGCATCCTAAAAACAATTATGAGGATGGTGCAGCACTGGCCAGTGTTTAATACCGTTCCATAAAGCAATCGTATCACAGAGGATTATATAACTGCAACCATAATCACTTTCAAAACATTTCTTCCTTCTCAAATTCCTTGATACAAGCCCCTCCCCACCCCCACCACTGCCACTGTTCCCCTGAGGAAACCCTTATTCTACTAGTTGTCTCTGTAGGTTCATCAATTCCAGGTTTCATATACCGAAAATCAGAAAAATATGTAGCAGAAAGTGAAGAGAGCTATCCCCAATGACAAAATACATCAGAGACAGATCCTGATATTGGGGTGGGGGGAGGACCAAAATATGTCAGAGGGGAGATCAAGTGACAAGACGTTAACTGTTCATGTCAGGTTTATAATTTTGATCTTCCATTGTCGTATCTCCAACACGCTGTTTGGTAACCAGTTTACTCCCATCCCTCCATTATGAATAGAGGGTCCAATGCATTATTGATTAGAAATGTTGAGTATAGATTCTTACTTTGTTCTAAATTTTAGGAGAAAAGCATTCTGACTTTTATATAAAGTATAATGCTAGCTCTATATTTTCTTAGAGATGTTATCAGGTTGAAGAAGTTCCTTTCTATTGTTCTTAGTTTTGCTGAAAGTTTCTTTTTCTTCCCAATGACAAATGGCCGATGGCTTTTGGTAAATAAGCTTTTATTCAGATAATCATACAGTTTCTTCTTTAAAAAAGAGTAATGTGTTCGCTATTGGAAGGTTGGGGTTAAATTCTGGATTCCATGATGCATTATCCTTTGGACAGATTGTTGGGTTCCACTTGCTACATTTCTGTTCAGAAATTTCTAGTTATATGAATGATACTGGTTTGTGGTTTCCTTTTAATGCTTTCCCACACACCCTGCCTGGTTTGACCACTTAGTCAAGTTGACTTCAGAATAGAATAGATTGGAATAATTTTGTGAAAAAATTGCTATTATTTTTTTTCTTCAGTGTTTGGTGGAATTTCCAGGGCAACTATCTGAGATGGTTTTGTGTGTGCGCGTGTGTGCACGTGTGTGTGTGTTTGTGAAAGGCTTTTAAAGTAGGTATGTAATCTTGAATGAATATTCATAGTTAATATTTTGAAAAGAATTTGGCCATTTCATCTGTGGTATTGAATTTCTTGGCCTAAAGTTTTTATAATATTCAATTATTTAAAAATATATAAAACCTCTAGTAAAACGAGAGCCCTGATAGCGACATGGTTACGCATTGAGCTGCTAACTTAAAGGTCAGCAGTTCATAACCACTAGCCACTCCATAGGAGAAAGATGAGGCTTTCTACTCCTATAAGAGTCTTGGAAAAAAAAAAAAAAGAGTCTTGGAAACCTGCAGGGCCAGTTTCATCCTGACCTTTAGGTTTTCTGTGAGATGTAAACAACTCCATGGCAGCGAGTTTGGCTTTTGGTATAGCGATATCACTGAGCTCTGGTAATGTAGTAGTTACGCATTGGGCGCTCATTGCAAGGTCAACAGTTCAAATCCACCAGCTGCTGGGAGAATGCTGGGGCTTTCTACTCCTATGAAAAATGACAGCCCTAGGGAGTTTACAGGGACAATTCTTCCCTGTCGTATAGGGTCACAATGATTCAGAATTTACTTGATGACAGGGAGATAGTGATATCACATCTCTTTTTCTTATGTTGTTAAATTATTTTCTTCTCCAGCTTCATTGTGACCATGTTTGCTGCTGGATTGTCCGTTTAATTCATGTTCTAAAGAACTAGCTTTTAGTTTCATTGATCTTTATTTACTATATTTCTTCTCTGTTTCTTTGCTATTTATTATTGCTTTTTATGGTTTGGGTTTCACATACTTTTTTTCATTTTATTAAGGTTAACTTTGAGATTACAAATTTGAAATATCTTTTCTTTTTATTCAATTTTTTAAATCATTGATTGTATTGGGAGATATTTCAGATATCATAACATTCCATAGTTCAATCACATCAAGCAGTATTGTACAATTGCTACCACATTCAGTTTCAAAATTGAAATATCTTTTCTAATGCTGGTGTTTAGTGCTCATTTAAAAAAAATCTTTAATATCTCCTACAATTTTTTGTTTTCATTTTCCTTCAGTTCAAACTAATTCTAATTTATCTTTTTGTCTCACAGATTATGTTGAAAGGTGTTACTTCCAAAAATTTGTCTTTTTTTCCTTTTAATTGATTTAGAATTTGATGCTGTTGTACTTAAGGAACATACTTTGTATGATTTGAATTTTTAAAATGCTATTGAGGTTTGTTTTGTGGCATAGGGTATGATACATCATAGTTTATGTTCAATTCACATGAAATAAGTGTGTATTCTTCTGTGGTTTGGCAGGATGTTCTACAGTATCAATTAGGTCAAGTTGGTTGATATAGCTACTCAAATGGAATATGTTCTCTCCGATTTTATGTATTCTTATTATATCAGTTATTGAGAGAGCTACTGACATCTTTTACTGTAATTGTGAGTTTGTGTTGTTTAAATCTACTACATTTTTGCCGAGGATTTTTCCTCTTAGTTCAACTAATTGTTGAGAGGGGGGTATGGAATTGTCTTTTTTGGTGTTCGGTTAGTTTTTGCTTCATCTGTTTTGAAGCTCTATTGTTAGGTACAAAACATTTCAGGTTGTTCAGTCTTCGTGAGGAGTTTCCCAGTGGGGCAGATGGATAAGCACTGAAAAGACTGAGGTTTGAACCCCCACAGAGATGCCTTGGAAGACACGCCTAGCAATGTGTTTCCAAACGATCACAGCCTTCACATTCCTAGGAGTGGTTCTCCTCTGCATACATGGAGTTGTCATGAGCCAGATGGCCTAGAGCAGTGGTTCTCAACCTGTGGGCCACGACCCCTTTGGGGGGTCGAACGACCCTTTCACAGGGGTCGCCCAATTCCTAACGGTAGCAAAATCACAGTTATGAAGTAGCAACGAAAATAATGTTATGGTTGGAGGGTCGCCACAACATGAGGAACTGTATTAAAGGGTTGCGGCGTTAGGAAGGTTGGGAACCACTGGTTTAGATGGTAACTAAGAACAATAGCAATGTGCTCTTGAAGTGATAGTTTTTGTCCTTGGAAATAGTCATTACTCTGACATAAACTTTAACTGCAACTAATACAGAATTAAACATCTTCCATAATTTTATTATTTTAAATATATCTGTGTGTTTATAGTTAAAGTAGATTTCTTATTAGAGGCATCTACCTTTAAATCTGATAGCTGAAAAGTTCGGGGGGGGGGTGAGTGGGTGGGGGAGAATCTGATAGCCTTTGCCTTTTATTGAGATGTTTTGACCATTTACATGTAATGTGCTTATTGATGTTGGGTTTAAATGATGTTATTAGTTACTATGCATACCGCCTTGAAAGTATAGTTAATTATTATCAGTAAGCATCTATATCACTATTAATTATCTCTGCAAGATTATGGCATTGTCAATAGGGTAACCAAATACTTTTTTCAGATCTTTATTGTTATTACTGTTAGGTGTCTTCGAATCACTTTCAGCGCATAGTGGCCCGTGGAAGGAGTCACTTTCCAGTCCTGTGCCATCTTCACAATTACTGTTAGATTTGAGCCCATCACTGCAGCCACTATGTCAGTCCACCTCGGTGACAGTCTTCCTGGTTTTTGCTGACTCTCTACTTAGCCATACATTTATTCATTTATTTGTTTGTCCAGTCACACTTAAAAGAGTTGTACAACTATTAACACAAATCAATTCTAGTACACTTCTTCTTCCTTGAAATCATTGCTAGCTCCCTGCCAGCCTCCCCTGTCATATTCCTTTGAGTCGATTGATCGAGTTATTAACTGATCTGAGTTTCATATACAGGAAAACATACAAAATCCAGACAAAACACAATCAAACAACCCAAAAATAGTGCCACAACGAAACAAAGAAAAACCTCAAATGTTAACAAAGGAGAAAATATTAAAAACTGGAAGATGGCACATTTTGACCTACCTGCAGTTGGTACCATTCGCCCTGCAGCGCCCTCGGTCTGGTAACAAGGCTTTAGCCAGAGGGGATGCATCAGAGCCTTAGTCCGAATGAGGGACCCTGCAGACGGGTTTTGGGCCTTCACTGTCATCAGAATTTAAGCTCTAGTATCATTCCTTCTTCTGGCTTTGGTTTTTATTATTTGCATTTCTTGCATCACACAGACTGGGGTGCTTTTTCTGGGTGAACTTCCATAATACCTCACTTAGATGGCTGCTTGTTTTGAGACAGACCTTTAAGACTCCATATGCTTTTCTTTTATTTTTTACTATGCATTTTAAGAGATTTTCGATCTTGAGAGGTTTTTAAATTTTGGTCTGTCATCAAAATAAAAGGTATTTATGATACTAGGTCCTTAATAGAGAAACATCCAGGTTCTTCACGTGCTACTGTCTGTTGTGTACTAGGAAGTCTTTTTTATTATTATTTTGGTCCTAAGGTCTTTAAAGTGCCTTCATCTCTAGAATATTGTAGAAGAATTTTCCATAAGACCTCTTAGACATTTGTCCACCACTCCAGATGGCATAGGCATTTCTGCCCACTTTGAGTTTCGCTGCAGGCATTAGGTGGCATCATCTGCGTACAGACTTCCATTGATTTGTATTGGCCTATTAATCTGCTTTGGGAGAAATAACTGAGAGTTCTCATTTCTAATTTCTATTGTTCCAAGTGATGTAAGGCATTCCTTAACTTCCTTCCTTAAATTCCTTAACTGTGTCATAATTTATAGGACTAGGATGTAATGATAATCATTCCTATGTTTATATGTCTATATATATGTAGATATATGATGATATTTGCTTCATATCAGCCTTTACCCTTCTATTTATTAAAATTAAAAGTTAAGGCTTTTGTCTGTTAGAAATAGCCTAATTGTTTTTATAGAACAATTCTTTTAACTTACCCTGGGTGCTGTCAAACTTCCATTCCAGAGTTGGGCAAGATAACCATCTTTTGATTCTTCAGCCAGTTCTATAACATAGATAAACGTATAAGCAATGATAGACCAGGGTGCCACCCATGATAAACGTAACAGAGAACGTCAGTAGCTGGCCTAGTCCTTCAGATAGCCCTTTTGATACCATTCCCATAAACATCATTCATAATAGCCTCATAATAATAGTTCTTTTTTCCCCATCTTTGGCTAACAGATTTGGTTGCAAAAGGAAGGGAACGAACATAATGTTTTGGGTAGGTTCATGTTTTTTGTGATGGGAAATTAGAATCATGAAAAAATTAAGCAGCCTAACCAAAAATGTGGCAAAATAGGAAAGTGGATCCTAGAGGATTTAGGAAATTCCAGAGAGTTTTATAGACATAGGGACTTCAAATGAAGAGACATTTCCTTGCAAGGGGGGTAGAAGAATCATGGATAAGGGAGATGAATGTTAATCTTTAGGAGAAAGAAAAAGGGATTTGGGGGGAAGTTCTTATGCACTCTGAATAAAACATGTTTTTTTTTTCTCTTTCAACCCTAGAAATAAGGATTTCTTCTTATTCTGTTGTTTCTATTTGGTAAGTCCTGTTTGATAGCATTGCCGTAAACCTAAGTGAATGGAGAGGCATTCAGTGGCTAGAAAAGTTACAACTCATTTCTATTTAGTTCTTCCTTGGCACTTAGGCCTAAACCTCTCCATCTGGAGAAATGCCAGTTTGCCACTAAATTTAAATAAATAAGAACATTTCTCATCAATAGGGTGGCAAATTTAGCCCCTCTGTAGAGCACTGAGCAATTTATGACCATATGTTAAATACCATAAAACAGCTTTAAAGACTTGGTCCCTGGCCATTGCCAGATTGCGCCGTAGGAGTTTAGCAGCACTGCGAGGGACTGGGAATGTTTCCTCCGGCCCTTGGAGGCCTCCGCAATTCCCTGATGTCACGGCCGAAGTGTCCTGTTTTCAAACAATCGCTTTATAAAGGTGAAATACCCAAAGATTCCATTTTGGCATTTGGATGCAAAGAAGGCAAGACTTCTTTTGATGCCCATGGGTCAAAATTAACATGGAAAGTGCTGTGTGGGAGGAGTAACTTGGCAGCTGTGAGGACGGAAGGCACGTCTAGGTACAGGTAACAGATAGCCTGTACCCCACCTTTCTCTCAGAGCATGAACTGGCCTTTCTAAGGCACAAGCAACCCCAACACCACATGTTTCTCAATCATTGTCTTTTTGCCAACTTTTATGGAATGAATATTGTTCAAAACAATTTTAAAACTCATACCAAAGGGCTGCCAACTGTAAGGCTTTCTTTCCTTCCAGACCTGTGATTCATTATCTGGTGAACTCCAAATATTAGCTTTTCTTCTTACCATCATCACATAGCCTGGGAATCGTTCATGACTGAGAGAATGAGGGTGCGTGCCAGCAAACTTGTGATTTTTGGTCAAGTGCTCCAGGCCCCTTCGACAGACTTTGATCACTTGTGAGGACACCTCTGGTTCAGGCAGGGGCTGTGGTACTAAATAGGAGTAGGCACCAAGAAGCTCCGTACAGGCCTGTCTCTGAAGGATTACTCTTCCCGCAGACACACATGATGAAGTTTGGCGGCCAGAGGTCCAGGATTCCTAGCCTTCTTGAATGTGTCAAAGTGCCAGCCCGAGGGCTGATTTCCTGTCAGTTCCTGTGTGGTTTGCACTCCATCCTCTTGGCAGCTACATCCTCTCTGCATTTTAGGTCATCCCTCCTGACTGCTCTCCTCTGCATTCTTGGCAACGTGATCGCAGTTAGCAGAAGGCAGCTGGCTGGCTACTTCTCTAGGAAGTGCAGCTGGAGGCTCCTGTCTCACTCCTCCGAAGGCCAGGCAGCACACTGTCGTTCGGAGTGGCGGCTCTCTTCCTTTGCAAGAACAGAAAGTGTAAATTCTGGCAAGTTCTAAAGGTGCGGGCGAGCAGTTTGAAATTGCCTTTTCCATTTGGTAGGTCTGGGGTCAGACGCCTGTGTGATGCGTCACATCATTTGTAAGACTTCTCTGCTGTTTCCCTAGCTCAGAAACCTGCATCGGTGGATGCTCTTCCCTCAGTGCGAACAAAGTTGTGCTTAACTTGGCAGGGTCGCGTCAGGGTTTTTGGGGGTTGTTCCTGTTTTCTCTTTGGCTGTAATTATTCAGGCTATTATCAATGCCAGCTAGCTGTTCCCCGTGTATCTTTCCTCAGCAGCGGCACTTTTTGTTAGGAATAATTCTTATTCCCAGCATCTACTACCACGATTCCCCTTGGATATATCGAATAGACTCGTGTATAAGTCAAGTTTTTCAGCACATTTTCAATGCAGTTTTTGTGGTAAAATTAGGTGCCTCGGCTGATATTCATGTTGGCTCATACTCAAGTATATACGGTAACTTGCATTATTTGCCTGTGGATTTTCAAGGTGTTGCTGTTTGGTGCCATTGATTCAGGTCCAGCCCATAGCGACCATTTGTACAACAGCACGGAGCGCCGCTCATCTGGCGCCATCCTCACCATTGTTCTTACGTTTGAGCTCACTGTTGCAGCCCGGGCTCTGTCCCTCTTGCCACGAGCCTTCCTCTTTGTTGCTGCCCCTCCACTTGACCAAACATGTCTTTCTCCAGGGACTGCTTTCTCCTGACAACACGTCCACAGTCCATGAGATGACGTCTTGACATCCTGGACTCTAAGGAATGTTTTGACTGTACTTCTTCCCAGGCAGATGTTTGTTTATATGTTTGTTTGTTTGTGTGTCTGTGGTACTTTCAAATTCTTCACCAACACTATAGTTCAAATGCATCGATTCTTCTTTGGTCTTCCTTATTCAATGTCAAACTTTCACATGCATATGAGGCAATTGAAAATACCATGGAATATGAAGACATTTAAGGCACATTTCTTCTCTAATGTTAAAACGAAAGTGTCATTTTAGTTCAATTTATCATGCTGTGGTGGGTGAGCCATGAATGTGGAATTTTTTTTTTTAATGAGCAATTTTCCTGCTTTCTTCTGAGTCACAGGGCACATTTTGACAACTTGATTTTTGTGGAATGGGAGTTACCTTTAACCTTGTTCCCTAGGAGGCGAACCTGTTTGCATAGGGAATACAAGCGCAGGCGGGAGCTGTTTGAAATGATTGGCTTTCACCTTTGCTGGCACAGGTCATGTGTATGCCTGATTCTTCTTTCATGTGGATCCAACTCCAGCTTCCGGAAGGCTCCGCACATTATTAGTGCACTCTTGTTCCCTCTTCCGGTCTGGCTCCTAAGCTGAATGAAGGGAAAGGAAAGATACAGACGTGGACCGATTACAGACAGGAAAATAGTGGTCCTTAAAAAGATCATTTTATTGGGGCCCCACAGCTCTTATAACAATCACTACATCGAGTGTGTCAAGCACCATTGTACATAGATTGCCAGCTTTTTAAAGGCCGCGTGTACATCATAACCCCCCCCCCCCCCGATATCTTACGTCTATAGCAGTGCTTGGCTTTCATGGTGAATGGTCAGGAAATGTTTGTTCATGAAATGAGTGAAATAAAGGCACTGAAAGATTATCATATATGCTCGAGTGTAAACCAACCCGAATATCAGCCAAGGTACCTAATTTTACCACAAAAACTGCATTATAAATGTGCGGAGAGGGGCGCTATCGGGAGGGTGGGGTGGAAAGGGGGAACCAATTACAATAATCTACATATAACCTCCTCCCTGGGGGATGGACAACAGAAAAGTGGGTGAAAGGAGACGTCAGACAGTGCAAGATATGACAAAATAATAATTTATAAATTATCAAGGGTTCATGAAGGAGGGGGAAGTGGGGAGGGAGGGGAAATATGAGGAGCTGATGCCAGGGGCTTAGGTGGAGAGCAAATGTTTTGAGAATGATGAGGGCAATGATTGTACAAATGTGCTTTATATAACTGATGTTATGTATGGATTGTGATAAGAGTTGTATGAGCGCCCACTTTTTAAAAAATGTGCTGAAAAGCTCAGCTTATACACGAGTATGTCGGTGTAGCTTAAGAGGAAAATTCTACTGGGAAAGACAGTGATTTTTTAGATCTTTTGACAAGGAGCAACATGACACAGACATTGAAGAAAGGGGAAGAGAGTTGGGAAAAGCTATCTAGATTAAAAAGGTGACACATAGTTTTTCCAGAAGGAACCTTGGAAAAGAATTACAAACGTAATTTGCCAACAGTTCCACTAGGG
This sequence comes from Tenrec ecaudatus, assembly GCF_050624435.1. Classification (NCBI taxonomy): domain Eukaryota; kingdom Metazoa; phylum Chordata; class Mammalia; order Afrosoricida; family Tenrecidae; genus Tenrec; species Tenrec ecaudatus. The sequence continues at coordinate 18,960,265 of NC_134546.1, forward strand.
TGGAAGTCGTCCACTTAACTTGCAGCGATTATTATCAGATCAATCTTTCATCACAAAATTATGAGTCTAGTCTATTATGAAGAAAGGAATACATTGAACTTATCCAGAGTGCAACAGGGCTTTTGATTCTGTCCTTGGAGTGGGACAGATAAGCTGACCATGGAAAGATTAGGTTGACATAAATTGCGTTGCTTGACCGTGTGCCTAAAGCCTGTCATGACTAAAGACGGAATGCTGCTTAATGTTGAAATCAGGGAATTTGGTCATCTTAATGAAGAACAATTGCAACATTGTTTTTTCTCCAGTTAAAATTTTTCTGTATTGCCCTTATCTTCTCTTTCTCTGTTCTTTTTTCCTGAGAGTAATTTCACCTTGTTTAGGAAGACAAGGTCTAGGCAGTCCTGCTCAGCTTCAGGTTTTCCACCTGCTTTAGCAGGCAGGCCTGGCCGCTCCCTGAGAGAGGGAAGGAAAACCATGCACACATCTCAAAGCACAGCCATCTTCCTTTTCAACCATCTATGTATCCTTTGCCCAGTCTTGATGGCCAGTGTTGGGGCCTCTGATGTTTGGCCCCATCGTAACCATTCAAGCTTTCTCTTTTTCTTTCCCACACCTCTCTAGTAAACCCGCCTCTGACAGTTTTCCCTCACCTTTTCGACTTTACCTACTGTTTCCCCTTCTGAACACTGTATTTCCATTATTGCAGTATGTTCATTATTCCTTGGGCCTAAGTATGATTTCCATTCTCTAATTTTTGATAATCACTTACTCCTGCCTAAATTACTTTTCCACGTTTCTCTGTTTATCTAAGCCTACTATGTACATCAATAAAGACAGATCCCTCCATCCCCCCCAAATGATGGAGTAGATTGAGCAGAGCACAGACCGAAAGGAAGTAGCTAGTGAAGTGGGAGACAGTGGCAGATTCTATTTTTCAAAAGTGGCCACAACAGTGTCGCCCACCCTACATGCTCTTTTACCCCGTGACCCTGCTACTTTTCCATCGAGCATTGGAGTTTGTTTGCTCTCCTTGACTGGACTTGTGTGACTGTTTTGACCAGTGGAGTCTGATGCATGTGATGCTGTGTGACTTCTGAGATTGAGTCATAAAAGGCAATGCAGGTCCATCGTATTGGCGCGGACACTTGTCTTTAGAGCCTGGAGGCATCGCATAAGAAGTCTGACTGCGTGGAGGTTGCCACGCTGCGAGGTCGCACACCACGTGGCGAGGCAATCCGGAAGTGCTGCCGCTGGCACTTCTCATCTTCAACTGCTCCTAATCCAAGCATCAGAAATGTGAGTGAAACCATCTTGCCTCGTCAGACGGACCTGTCCATCAGCCGATGACCTCCAAGGAAGCCCAGTTAACAACAGGGAGCAAAGTCCTCATCCATCTGCAGGCTGCTCATAGACTCTGTGATTATAGTACAATAGCTGTTCTTTTAAGCCCTTCAATTTCAGGATTGTTTACCTTATTATCAGACACAGAACATTACAAAGTTGATTATCAGTTTAAAATCGAAAATCTTAGCATTTGATCTCCGTTGGCCCCATTTTATAGTTGTGACAGTTAAAAAAAAATAACAGAAGGTAAAGGGGAAATACGTGTGGATGAAACCTCCTGTGAGTCCCTTCTGACCGTAGACCAAGATGTGCATAGCGGTGCTGTCATGCAGAGTGCACTGGGAAGTGGACTGGTAGATGCAGTTAGGTGAAGAATTAGCCTCTTATCATCTGATTTTTCTTTTGACTCATTTTAAATTTTTTCAAATGTTTAATATTTTCTTCTTTAATTTCAATTGAGATTTTTCTGTTTATTTTGTTATTGTTAGTTTTCTGTATGTTTTTTCTGTACATGAAATTCAGGACAGGAAAGATCTATAGAGGCAGTCACAATAATAGTGGTTTCTTAGGGGAGGTGGGGGAAATGGGGAACTGATGAGGACAAGAAAGGACAAAATGTTCTAAAATGGATTGCGGCAATGATTGTACAATCCTCCTTAATATGATTAAACTATTGAATCGTATGATATGTGAATTATATGCCAATAAAACTTTATTGAAAAAGAGATTTTGAATCACAGGGCCTGTAAGGGGAGAAGAGCCCTGGTGGCATCGTGGTTATGCATTTGGCTGCAAGCCGCAAGGTCAGCAGTTTGATGCTACCAGCTGCTCTGTGGGAGAAAGATGAGACTTTCTACTCTGTAAAGAGCTACAGTCTCAGAAAGTCTCAGGGACAGTTCTGCTCTGTCCTATTGGGTCTCTATGATCTAATCTGCATTGACACAGTGGCCGTGAGTGAGTGAGTGAGTGTGTGTGTGTGAGTGTGTGTGTGTTTTGAGTAGGAGGAGATAAGGGATGAGAAGAGAAGCACAGATATAAAGGGGTCATTTCCTGAAGGCAGAGGAAAACACAAAATTTAGAAAAGAAAAGATACATTTTGAAGAGAAAGGGTTGGGAATGAATTCATATCTGATGACTTATTATTATTCATTTTTTTAAGTTTCGGATGAAGTTAGAGTTAAGGTTGCCTACCAAGAACGCAGAAGGTCCATCTAGTAGTGCAGTAGTCGTAGTGAAGTGTACTGCATACTGAAGTAGACTGTAGCAGTGACGACCGTAGACTGCTGGCCTGTGACTTCTTGTTTTAATGAATACCCTTGCAAGGAAAGACAAGCTTGGCTTTTTACCATATGTGGTGGGGTTTGCCTTCAAGAGTTTTGTGCATAGTATATATTTAATCTCTGTGAAGTACTCTGGGCCCTTCAACAGAAAGATGCAATAAATGTCAAGCTAGTCCTCCTCAGAGGAGCCCCGAGACCCGCTGTGGCTCTCTGTTTACGAGTTTGATACTCACGGGGACCCTTTAGGATTTCCAGCATCCCAATGCCACCAGTGGTTTTGTAAACTGGGACAGCTCCTACCATCAAAGTGGGGCTCTGATTTTAAATAGTCGTTTTCGTGAGAGCAGAGGGTTACATACCTACAGTTTCAGTTGGGAAACTGCAGAGGGTTTTGTTCACATTGAGGATGCAAAAGGGCTGTTCATTAAGCAGTAGAATTGCTTCTATAAAAATAAGAATTGTTTTCTGGTCACAGCCAGCCGTCTGGGCAGAGTCACATGCAAGTTAATTTATTATTTCTAGCGTGGATTTCATGCTCTGTGTCTGAATGGAGGTTGGAGAATCTTGCATGCTTTCAACAGTTTTCCATTTTGTGAAATGAGTTATTTAATTTTTTGTTGGAATCTTTGAATGTCCAATTAAGAGAGAAGCTGTAGGCCTAAATAAAATGCCACCACTGCATCGATGAAAGCTACTCTACATGACAGAATGACCATCGTGTACCAGACAGACCTTCATGGTGCCTGGGTGGGAGTGAGGGGAACCCTGATGGCACAGTGGTTCAAGCACTCCGCTGCCAACGGAAAGGTGAATTGATGGTTGGAGCCCCCAGTGACTCCATGGGAGGGAGAAAGCTATGCCAGCCTGCCTCTGTAAAGATGACAACCTTGGAGACGCCTTATGGGCAGTCGACTCTGACTTATGGAGACAATATGGGTAGAAATGCACTTGATGGTGACAGTTCTTAACCAAGCCTTAATTTCACATACTCTATATCCGGGAATAGCATATGTTCTATGTTATCAGGGCATTCCACTTGATTTCAGTTTGGTGTCTCTTAGATGATTTATTTAGCCCTTTTTAAACTTCTTTTCTTTTTTTTCCCTTCTGTTGGAGTGACCTTGGCATTTCTGAGCGGCTGTGGCTTGTGTTTTGTTTCTTTCCCCACCCTTTCCCTGAAAATTGCGGGATATGTAGATAACTTGCTCTTACAGACCCTGCTTAATTTGTTTCGTTCTGCCTTGCGTAACTTTCCTGGCAGAGACATGACTGTCTTTGTCTTTTGTTATCATCAACTTAAATTGAAGCTATCAAACAGAGACACTGCCTTTGCTTTAAAAACAAAACCAAACCAAAACCTGTTCATTTCTCTATTACTTGAATTTTTAATATTTCCAGAGCACATTGGCTAGAGCAGTGGTTTTCAACCACCTAATGCCGCGCGTGACCCTTTCATACAGTTCCTCATGTTGTGGTGACCCCCCAACCATAAAATTATTTTTGTTGCTACTTCATAACTGTAATTTTGCTACTGTTATGAATTGTAATATAAATATCTGATCTTCTGGATGTATTTTCAGTGTTACAAATTGAAAATAATTAAACATAATTAAAGCATAGTGATTAATCACAAAACAATATGTAATTATATATTGGGAAATATTTATGTGTTTTCTGATGGTCTTAGGCGACCCCTGTGAAAGGATTAATTGACCCCCAAAGGGGTAGCGACCCACAGGTTGAGAACCGCGGGGCTAGAGCTTTGTGTACCATTAATTGCTGTCATTATGGTAGTAGTTTTATTAATAGTAGTAATTCATTGTTTCTGAAAGCATCAATTTCTGAAGAATTTTAATTTATTCATCCTTATTTTCAGCATCCTAATTTTTCATTCATTTTAATAGCTTGAGCTTGTGCTTCTGTTGATTATGAGACATGCTTCTATTCATTGTTTGATTTGTTGTGTAGAATTGTCATGTGTGAACTCAAAGGATCCTTCATTTTTTTACATGTTTCTTGATCCAGCTACTGGGCATTTCAGAGTTACTTGACAGTAGAATGTATTATTCAGTCCTCCCACCCTCTTTTTCATGAATTCCACAGACTAACGCTTGGTTTTCCCAAAGTTTATGTGAAAGCGGATGGACTTCTGCACTCCCACTGCCTTATGGGAGCCGTGTAAAAAGTCTAGTCTGAGATTGTCCTTTGTATGTGAATTTGATTCGGTTGCTGATATTCTGGCTTGCGCTGTGTATGCATGCAGTCAGCAAAAGACACATTTTTAAACAATGAACTCAGAATTGAAAGAAATACTGATGTGGTTCCCCCCTCCCGCCCCCCCCTCATGTTACATGGTTATAGCTCCTGACTTTTTGACAGATGTTGATTGTATGTGTCAGGTCGTGCCACACCAGCCACCCGTTGTTCAGATTTCTGCTCAGTAGCTGGGAATTAGAAAAACGTATTTATAATTGTATAGCATTCCATATTTTCCAACATGGTTTTACTTAAATGACATCATTCCAATCCCCGCACAGCTTTCTGAGGGCTGGCTGTTTCTGCTGTGCACTGTCAAATGAAGGCTCACAGACGCTAAGCGACAAGCCTAAACTCCTATAACTTGGAAGTGAGGGCATTGGAACTCTGATTCCAGGCCCAGTGGTGTTTCCACTCTACCATACTGGGAAATAAAGATCCTCTCTGGGACCCTAAAGGAGTCCGGTGGCATACATAGCAGGGTTCAGTGATGGGCTGTTAATCTCAAGGTCAGCACTTTGAACACACCAACCGCTTCACAGAAGAGCAATGAGGCTGTCTGGTCTCATAAAGAGTTACATCTTTACAGTCTTGGAAACCATGGGAGCAGCTAGCTCTCTGTTCTATAGGGTCGCTGTGAATTGTCAGAATTATTGACTTGGGCCCAAACCTAACCTCCTGCCATCAGTCAGTTGGGTTGCATAGTGAGCCTATAGGGCAGTGGGGTTTTATTACTAGACAGTAATAATCTCAGTGACACGGCGAAGAGCAAACCCATGTGAATCAGCAGCAGTCCTCAGAGTTGTACAAGAAATGAAAACAAGCACTTTGGGTGAGGAAGTAAACAAAAACACCAATTGCATGTGCTGTTGGTCAGACATCAGTTAATAAAGTGGCTAGTACCTGAAAACCTGTCATGTGGATCTCACTTAGACACGTGAGGAGTAGCGCTTGTCGATGGTGATTTTCTTCCTCCCTCCTTCCTTCTGATAGAAATCACAGGCAGAATTTGGTGAACTAGAGTGAGAAGTTAATCAGGGTCATGAGAGAGAAAGGCTCAGTTGTCAAGTTTGAACTGTTTCAGGGCTGCACTTTATGCTCTCTGTTTTTAAATTAAGAAATCTAAAGTTATTTGTAGGCATTTGCCCAATAACATGATTTTTATGATTTAAGTCTTTTATTTGGCACAATGTACTGTTAAATTGCCTTAGTTCTATATAGATAGATAGATATTTTGATTCCTAAAATAACACTTTGATCCATTTTTAAAAACCTCTTGGATGGTTTTTCTTTAAATACAGAACAGATACAGAAAAGGTAAAGCTCAAGGTAAACTTTAGGGCAATAAGATAGATCAGAAATGCATGATTAAATTCTTTGGGCATTTATGAATGAAAAATTTGGGTTCTTATTTTTAAATTTACTTAAATTTTATTTGGGAATGAAATTATTGAGACTTTTTTAACTTTAGCATATATTTTAAATATTAAGTAATCAATTTTACTTTATGAAACAGAGGGGGTTGGAAATACATTAGCTACTATCAAGAGTGGATTTAATTAAAATGCAATATATTCCTCCAACCTAGTACTCTTTCTACCATCCCTTTTAAGAGACATGGCTTTGGTAGAATCTATATCATCCTAATAATTAAATGAAGTTAAGTTTGGCATTTTTACAGCTAAAAAATATTTTGATGATATTTAACTTTTTACCTATTGTAGCAATTGCTTTAGTAGTATCCTAAGTGGGTATATGACTACTATCATTAATAAGAATCTTATTATCACATAAGACATAGTTGTGTTTATCTAGCAAATTCTTTTGTTCTGTAGACAAAACAACTCTTAAAATTTCACTTATTCGGTAATTTGCATTGTACTAAAAGGAGCTTCTAACAGAATTTTTATTTGAATTACTTAGACATGCCAATATTCCTGCTACAGTAGATTTTTAAAAGAAAATTATAATACTAAAATTTTTCAGTAATAATCAGTAGGAGTATTTTTTTTACTATGTCACCCCCTCCCCCCTCCCCAGTGTTTCTATGAATAATTTCAACATATCTGTTTGGTTTGGAGGATGTATGTTTAAAGAAACGGCTATGTTGTACCCCAAACAAAGTTTAAATTTATTGCAGTAGGTCAGAATGTTGGGTCAGAAACAACCAGATGAAATTTAACAAGGATAAATGTAAAGTACTTTGTTTATATTTCAAAAATTAGTTTTATGGGTGCTTCCATGTAAAAGGAATTTGAGATTTTTAGTCTGAGCCAATAAAGTGAGGTGAAACGGTAACACGATCTTGTATGGAATTAACAAACACCATTGGGTTCATAGTATAGAATAAGGCTGTTGTGTTGTGCGTGTTCCATAGTAGGGTTGCTATTTGGGGACCAGAATTTAGGAAAACCGGTGAGAAACTCATAGGTGTCTGACAGAACTTGTGATACATGACAATGGTTGAAGAAACTAGAATTACTAGTTTTGAAAGATAGCAAAGACTGGAAAGTATGCTCAGCGAAGTTAGTCCATTATCAGGACTGTTTAATTAATTACAGACCCAGTTTTGAACTCCTAGTTAAGGACTCTGTCTACTCCTCACAATGTGCTATTCAAGAATGTAAAACCGAGACCAGTCGGAAGTTAGTAGGACGTGGTTAGGAGTGGTGAGCAGGATGAAGTAGAAGTTCGTCGGAAGCTGTTTTTGACTCCTCCCAGGAGTTTGGATGATTGTTGTCGTCCCCTAACGCCAGGAACTGTACTGGGAAATAATGAAGTCATTGGCACCGGAGAAGCCGAAAAGTGAAAAACATACCATGTCATTGTTGTTGTTTTTGTTAGATGCCATCAACTCAGGTCCAATTCATAATAACCCTGTGTCCAAAGAACCAAACACTGGCTGGTGCTGCGACATCGTCACAGTTGTTCTTGCCCAGTTCTGCAGGCTTTGGGTAAGCCTTGTTCTTCACCAAGCATGATGCCCTTGGCGAGGAATTGCTCTCTTCTAGAAATACATCCAGAGCACGTGAGACAAAGCGCACCATCCTCACGTGCAAGGAGCATGCTGGCTGCACTTTTCCCAACACTGACTTGTTGGTTCTTCTAGCAGGCCATGGTGCTTTCAGTAGTCTTCACAGCACTGTCGCCAGACGCATCTGTTCGTCTTTGGCTTCCCTTATTGTCCACCTTTCACATGCATATGTAACTATTGGAATTACTGTAAGTTTTAAGAACTAGTTCTGAGCTATATGAGAAACTGAGCTAGATAACATTTATGGAGAGTAGCAACCTGTTCTCATTTACATCTCAGGTTCGTTAATTATGAACAATGTCTTCTTTCCCACTCTGAGGTATCCCAGTTTGGATGATAAATGGTATGGTTGCTCTCCCTATCAAAGGTCTCTTCCAACTCTGTACATTAGAAGTTTGCCACCCGAGTTCATGGGCAATCTATGAAGCCTTTGAGGAAGTCACTTAATTTTTTTTAGTGAAAACTTTCACACCCTTTGCAAAGTTGACGCTACCTGTAGCTGCTGTACAATTTTCAATCCATGTATTGTTTCATGTTTCTTGTATCTCTATCAACTTTTTCTGAGATAATTTCAGATTTCATCTTGTTATATCATCCATAAATATTTCAGTGTGTACTTTTCCAGAATAAGGAAACTTAATAAAAAACATAACTGATAACATTGTCACACTTTAAAAAGAGCAACATTGATTCTTGAATCTTAAGTAACTGTCAGTAGCCATATTCCTTTGATTGATACGCACACACTTAAGAATATGCAGCAGCCCTTCATGCTCTCTGTCTAGGAGCTCGAGATCTAGGTTAAGGGATCAGCAAGGTGCATTCCCTCTTGGACACCTTATACAAACAAAACGTTTTTTGCTCTTCAGTCAATTCTAACTCATAATTCGTGGAAGTAGACTTGTGGTATGTACAGATCGCCAGGCCTTTCTTCTGAGACACTGCTAACCTTCTGGTTAGTAACCAAGTGCAAGCTGCTTTTGTGCCCTGCCCCCAGGCCAGCCATATGGATACACACACACACACGCATAAGTGTGTATATATATGTGTTTTATAATAGATTTAGATACTAATTGTATATACATTACTATAAGTTGAAATCTAGGTCTTTTATGTAAAGTAGTATTTCCCCAGAACTCTTCTTCTTTTTCCTTCTTCAACATTGTTTTTCCACCACATATTCCTCTTCTTGTTCCCATTCCCCTCATCCTCCTCTTCCTCTTTCTCTCTTTTTCCTTTCATGTTTTAAAGTATTTGTTAGAAACTGGCTCATTTGTGCTAGAGTTCGCCACAATCTGCCTTTTTATGACTTTACCCTCTTGGTGTCGTTGAATATGCGTCTATGTTACTTGGTAGTTAGATCTAGAAGCCTTATGAAATTCAAGTGTATTATTTTGACCAAAATCCTTCACAGGTAATATTGTATTCTTCCAGTAAGAGGCCTCTAATATCTGGTTGTTTTTTGATATAACAGACTTAAACAGTTGTTGTTTAGATCCACTAATTTATTAAGAATTGCAAAATGAAAAAAAAAAAGAATTGCAAAATGGTGATGTTCTTCTTCATTTATTAGCTTGATTTCTTCTATAAAAAGATGTTTTTCTTGATCAACTATTTGGTAATTCTAAGTACAATTATTTTCGGAAGGATCGAATAAATGCTTGAGTGTTTCGTTTTCTGGTTTTCAAAATAATGAGTAGGTTCCTTTGCATCTTTCATAGCTAATGAAAGTTTTAAAATACCATTAAATCTTCTATTAAAATATTCCTATTAACTATTTAAAATCATTTGATGTGCTTCAGTTCATTGTACTTATCGTTATTGATGCTTACATTGGCCCCTCTGTAGCCAGCGGGAGCCTCTTCATAATGACTGCAGTCTTGCTGCTGTGAGCCCTAAGATCTCTGATAGTTTCCATGCTCTCTTGGATGGCCAGTTGTTCCAGTTCATCTTGTACTTTTTCTTTGGGGGCCGGCCTCAGGCCAGGCTTTTCCTGGTTTTTCTCCCCAGGCTGTAATACTTGTAAGAAATTGCTGCACTTTGCAAAATTGTTTGGCTGTTCTAGTCAGTTGCTGAGCCAGATTCTCCAAGGGTCCGGGTTACATTTTGGTTTGATTAAGTTGCTTCAGCTGTACTAGCTCAAAGCATTCTCTTCTGTTTTAAGGAACGCTGTGCAGTTTACCTTTGTTTGAGAGGCACAGGCAGGCAGCCTTCTTTTACTGGTTGGGGGCTAGAAATAGAATTATTGAACCCCTTTCTGGTGGATCGTTAGCCACCCAGAACAAGAGCTCCCTTTTTGTCAGAGTTGTGATTTCAGAAAGTTCCACTTAACTGTGCTTGTATTGTGAACATCTGACTTCTGTAGGAGAAATCTGTATTTCATCACTGAACCGCAAAGTTCTTGCCTTTATTTGAATTCCCCAGTCAGCAAGGATTGGGGTTCAGATGCCCCCCCCCCACCGAGGGAGTAGGTAGGATGTTGGTTGTTGTTGGTGCTGTCCAGGTGGTTCTGACTCAGCAACCCTTTGTACACAGAGCCAAACCCTACTGCGCCTGTGCCATCCTCACAGCGTTCTCCTGTGTGAGCGAGCCCCTGGCACCCACGGTGTCCGTCCGTCTCAGAGAAGGATTTCCCTTTTCCCTGCCCTCTTATTTACCAAGTGTGATGTCCTGAGAACACGTGCAAAGTCTGTGAGGTGAAGATGATGGTGATCCTTGCTTCTGAGGGCCTCTGGCTGTACTCTTCCCAGACAGATTAGGTTAGTTTTCGGCAATCTGTGGTACTTTCAACATTCGTCACGTGCACTGAAATTCAACTGCTTCCATTCATCTTCCTCTTCCTTATTCAATACCAAACTTGCCATGTTTATGAGCCAATTAGAATACCATAGCTTGGTCCAAGTGCACTTTAGTCTTCAAAGTAACATCCTTGCTCTTCAACAGTTTTTTTGGGGGGGTGTTTATTTTACTGGGGGCTCTTATAGTTCTTATCACAATCCATACATATATCCATTGTGTGAAACACATCTGTACATATGTTGTCATCTTTTACAAAACATTTTCTTTCTACTTGAGCCCCTAGCATCAGCTCCTCATTTTTTTTCCTTCCCCTCGCCCATGTCCCCTTGATAATTAAAAAATTTTTTTTCATGTCTTACACCGACTCCTATCTCATTTCACCCATTTTTCTGCTGTCTGTCCCCCCTGGAGGGGGACCTATACATCCATCACTGTGATTGGTTCCCTAACTTTCCCCGCCCTCCTAGTACTGCTGCTCCCTTTATTGGTCCTGAGGGGTTTATCTGTTCTCGGATTCCCTGTGTTCTAACAGTATACATGTTCTGGTCTAGCCAGATTTGTAAGTTAGAATTGCCCTCCTCGCTATCAATTTTAGATCACTTATTCTTCCCTTGTCCCCGGGTTTGTGGTACCCCCTTCCTTTTTCCCTCGCTTGCGTCCCCTTGGAACCTCCAGTCCCTTTGTTCTCTCCTCCAGATTGTTCATCCGCCTGTCTTGTCCACATCGACATGCAGAGACAATAATATGTGCAAAAAGAAAGCAAAACAAAACCTAACAAGAAAAAAAGAAGATAAAAAATAGATCAACAACAGCTAATACAACAAAACAAAAAATAAAGGAAAAAAGAAAAACCAACAGCAAAAACTGAAAAGCCCTCAAACAGTTCCAGGTCTGTCCGTTGACCTTTATGAGTGTTTTCCTGTCGAGTCTGCTGGGGTGCCACGCCCTGGCCCCACAGCACCTTTGGCATTCCCGAGGGACTTTGTTGCTTTGCTCCCCTTGCTGTACGCCCTTCGTGTTTCACCCTGGTGCGGTGGGGTCGGATCGGGCACATCTCCCACGCCGTGTCCCCAGTGCTGTCCCTCTTAGCGCTGTGTGTCAATGAGGGACGTTGCCGCGCGCCTCGTGATGGGCCGGCCCTGTGATCCTCTCTGTGTACTGGCTGCTCTGAGGCAGAATATTGTCTTTAGGGCACTTTTAAGAGGACACCTGCAGCAGATTTACCAAATGTAATGTGTCATTTGATAGGTGGACTGATGAGTCCATGAGCGCTGATTGTGAAGCCAAACAAAATAAACTCCTAGCCAGATTCAGTCTTTTCTCTGTATCATGTGGTTATTTATTGGTTCGCTTGTGAGGATTTTTGCTTTCTGTACATTGAGTTGTAATTGTAATCCATATTGAAGGCTGAAAACTTGATCTTCATCAGCAGGTGCTTCCAGACTTCCTCACTTTTAGCAAGCCAGGCTGTTTCATATGCATACTGCAGATTGTTAACAAACCTTCCTCCAATCCTGATAAGACTTCTTCTTCATTTAACTCAGCCTCCCTAATTATTTGCTCAGGATACAGATTGAGCAAGGATGGTGCGAGGAAACAAGCCTGACACACACCCTTCTTGAATTTAATTTTTGCTGTATTCATGTTTGCACAACTTCCTCTTGATCCTGTACAGGTTCTGCATGAACGCAGTGAAGTGATCTTGACTTTTCGTTATTTTCACAGCTACCCATAGTTTGTTACGGTCCACAAGTTCTGACTTACTTTGCTTTTCACCAAGCTCCAGCTGACATCAGCAGTGCTATCCTTTATCCATGTTCTCTTCTAAATCCATCCGGAATTTCTGTCAGCTCACTGTCAGTGTGCTGCTGCAACGAATTCTGAATGATCTTCAGCAACATTTTACTTGCATGTGTATGAATGATATTGTTCAGCAATCCACACATTCTTTTGGGCTACCTTTCTTTGAAATGGATACAAATGTGAATCCCTTCCAGTCAGTTGGCCTGGTAGCTGTCTTCCAAATCTCTTGGCATAGATGAGTGACTGCTTCTAGTACTTCATTAGCTCATTGGAACATTTCAATAGGTAGTCCATCAATTCCTGGAGCCTTGTTTTTGGCTAATTCGTTCAGTGACCTTGAACTTTTTCTTCAGTACCATTGTTTTTTTGAAATAGTTGAATGTAGACTAGTTCTTTTTGGTATAGTGACTGTATTCTTTCCCTCTTTGGGGCTGCTTTCTGCATTGTTCAGTAGTTTGACCATAAAATCTTTTCATATTGCAATTCAAAGCCTGGATTTTTTCTTGAGTTCTTTCAGTGTAAGATCTACTGAGTGTGTTCTTCCTCTTGGTTTTCTAACTCTAGGACATTGCATATGTCATTAAAATATTTTATTTGTCTTCTTGAGCTGCCCTTTGAAATTTTCTATCAGCTCTTTGACTCCATTTCTTCCATCTCCCTTAGCTACTCTGAGGAGTAGCTACGAAGTTTAGTACTGGTATATTTATATATCGGTATGTAATATGTAATCCATATTTTAATTTTTACAGTTAGCTGTTATCTGATTAATGTCCTTGGCAGCCTTTGCTCGTGCTCTGGGATCTCGGGAAGGACCGTGCACTGCATCTGGCGCTCGTGCCCCTGTAGATATCTTTAAAGTAGAGAGTTCCCTTACCTTCTTTCCGCTCTTCTCTTCCTGGTCGCTCAGGACAGTAAGGGCTTTAAAGAGCCCAACCTGTTTGTTTTGCAGACTGTCCTACAGTTGGACTTGATGATAGTATTGTCTGTATGATATAATTTACTTCATACTTCAGATGACAGTATTCCAGTTAAACTTTTTGTCATGGTTTCTTAATAATTGATGCTGTGTCCGTCTTAAAAGCATCTTATCACAAGACTCGTGGTCTAAGGATGTTCCAGTGTTGGTGGTGCTAAGTTTGACTATTTGGTTAAAGTGGTGTATGATTAATATCTGTATTATAAAGATACCCTTTTTCTATGGTAATTAATACTATCCTGTCCCCTAACAATGATTTTAGCATCCATTGGTGATCCTAACTTTAATCAACTAATTATTATTGTTTGTATTTTGATACATCTTATACTACCTAGATCACACATCTTAGATTGAAAGCTTTGTTGGGATACAATCTTGTAAGCCCACCAACCTCCCGTTTTTTTGTGTGTGTGTGTTTTTTTTCCCACAGTAGTACGTGCTTAATATCATTTTCAGGGATTGAGTAAATTAATAAGAGACTGTTTTCTTAGAAAATGAGAGAAACGTTTTGTTTCATATTTTCACTTCAGCTCAAATATTTTTTCTCACGTTTTTCCCCCTCCTGATTTGTAATCCAATGAAAGCTCATATATTACACATTGCCAGTGTTTCCTATTACTTCACGTTGAGGACTTGTTTCAAAGTATTCCTCAAATGGCAGTGGTTTTTCTTTTATGTGGGTGCAGAACGACTTCCTGTGTGCATTTAAACCAACTTTGTCTTGTTATGATCTTTGTCCCACAGAAAATACACATAAATAATATTCTAGACACTACACCTGAATCAAAACATCATGCTTTTAAAGTCTTATTTTCCCATTTTTACTGTTTTATGACAGCAATCATTACGAACTAGTTTTAAAATTATAGTTAATGCCTAACTACATAAAAACACTACAAATAATCGTAGAGAGGTTGATAAAACTTAATTTTTTATGGTGTCAGCTGCATTGCAGTCATTAAAAAAGAATTGCTAATAAATTATATTAATGAAGCAGTTTGTGAATATGCATTAGAAAATTACTAAGATGAACAGTTTTAGCAGTGGAATATTTATTACTCAATAAAGTTATGCTAATTTATAGCCTTTGGCTTAACATATTATTTTATACAGTGAAATTATACAAAAATACAAGGTTAGAGGTTTATTTAAAACACATGATAACATCTGAAGATGGAGAATTTATACTTCTTTCCTAATTAGTCTAAGTGGTTAAAGATCTTAATAGATTCCTTCTGATATACCTAGGAATCATGTAGCTTAATTTCTTTTAAAACTATTTTATTGACATATAATTCACATGCCATGCAATTCAATGGTTTAACTATATTAAAGAGAAGTGTGCAATCGTCACCACAATCAATTTTAGAACATTTTCTTCATTTTTTATACTCAGTGTTATTAGGTCGCCATTTCCCCCCAACTTCCTTAGCCATAGCCCTAAGAAACTGTTGATCTACTTGCTGTCTCTATAGCTTTACCTGTTCAAAATTTCATATACAGAAAATCATACAACCCCCCAAAAACAAAATAAAATACAAAAACCCTCAATCTGAAACAAAATAATAAGAATTATACTATTTAATATGTGTCAACAGGGAAAACAAATGATTAAATTTAACCTAACTAAATTTGTATTAATTAGCTTTCTGATGAATTCTGTCTTAAGGACAAAACTATTTGCTTCCCTAGTCAATAGTTCCAGAGAATTCAATGGAGGTTTAATTCTTATAGGGAATCTACAAATGGATATTAGGTTTTCATTGTCCTCTATAGCCTTCTATAAACCAGGTGCTCAGAATTTAAGCTCTAATACATTCCCTCCTCTGATCTTGGATTTTATTCTTTACACATCTTGGATCATATGGACTGATGTGCTTCTTCTATGTGGGTATAGTTGATACCCCATTTAGATGGCTACTTGTTTTAAGACAGGCTTTTAAGAGCCCAGCACTGTTCGTTCTTATAGCTGTGCACCATCTGATTTTTCACCACACTTTGCTATAGCATTCGAATCTTCAATGATCTTTCCATGAGAGTAAGTATCAAGCACGGCTGCATGATAAGAACTGATTGTTCTTAGGGTAGGGTGTGTGAGCATAAAATTCATTAATATATTGAAGATTTTATATATTTATATATACCCCTGTTCCACTTTAATAGTAGCATTATCAGCTTTTTGATAGATAATATAAGTAACCTCCATGACACCTTTATTAATTCTAATAATAGTGTCACTAAACTAGCCAATGGCATAGGATTTAAAGTACTAAGATAATTATTATATATATGTGTGAAGTAGCTTGATTTCTGAAAACCTTTTGTTAGAGGTTATTGAATAGATATGTTTAACGTCAGGAAAAGAATGTCAGAAGAAGAGGTAGAAGTCATTCATCTGGGGATAGTCTATGTAGAATGATGCTGCTTTGGGGAAAACCTGACATAGATGTGTCAAAGTGATTTGGTGGCGTGTGTGGATGTGTGTGTGTATTCAGATACACACAGTTTAACGTGTAAAACAATGTGTTTATATATTTTTCCAAAGTAAGAAATAACTTTTTCAGCATGAATAACTGCACAACTGTGTTTCCTTAATGATGTAATGAGGGTGCCTGTGTGCCGCAAGCAGTTCACGTGCTCAACCATCAGTCAACAGTTGGAAAGTTCAAGACGATTCTAAGGAGCCCCAAAGAAAGTCTGGTGCAGATCTTCAGACAAATCAGCCGTTGAAAACTCTGTGTGGCACAGGTCTGCTGAGACCCATGTGTGGTCCCCGGGCGTTGAAACGGGCTCCCTGGCCACTGCTTTGTTGAAAAAGAAGAATGAGCTGGAGATAGTTGTGGCAAGTCGGCTGATCTTTCCTTCATACCGCCTCTGTATTCCCTTTGTTTCTCACTTTCTCAATTACCATATATACTCGAGTGTGAAGCTGACTGCAATATCAGCCGAAGCACCTAGTTTTACCACAAAAACTGCATTAAAAATGTGCCGAAAAACTCTGCTTCTACAGGAGTATATGCGCTAGTTGTTCTTGTCGGGCTGGGCTGCCGTGATGGTCTCTGCTAGCAGCATGTGACTATGAGTATTTGAGAAGTGGCTTGGCTGAATTAAAATGTGCTGTAAATGTGAGACACATTGTTTTTCCCCCATGTGGTATTTATTTATTTATTTAGCTGTTTTTTTTCCCTTTTAAATCATTTTTTGGGGCTCGTACAACTCTTCACAATCCATCTATCCATTGTGTCAAGCACATTGGTACATTTTAAAAATCATTTTATTGGGGCTCATACAGCTCTTACACACAATCTATACATACATCAATTGTGTAAAGCACATTTGTACATTCATTGCCCTCATCATTCTCAAAACATTTGCTCTCCACTTAAGCCCTTGGCATCAGCTCCTCATTTTTTCCCCTCCTTCTCTTCTCCCCGCTCCTTCATGGACTCTTGATAATTTATAAATTATTATTATTTTGTCATATTTTACACCGTCTGACATCTCCCTTCACTCACTTTTCTGTTGTCCATCTCTCAGGGAGGAGGTTATATGTAGAACCTTGTAATCAGATCCTCCTTTCCACCCCACCCTCCCTGTATCGCCACTCACACCACCGGTCCTGAAGGGATCATGTGTCCTGGATTCCGTGTGTTTCCAGTTCCTATCTGTACCAGTGTATATCCTCTGGGCTAGCCAGATATGTAAGGTAGAATTGGGATTATGATGTGGATGGGGTGGGGTGGGGAGGAAGCATTTAGGAACTAGAGGAAAATTGTATGTTTCATCATTGCTACACTGCACCCTGACTGGCTCGTCTCCTGCCTTTAACCCTTCTGTAAGGGGATGTCCAGTTCCCAATAGATGGGCTTTGGGTCCCCAAACTGCTTTCCCCTTCCTTCACAGTGATTTGATTTTTTGTTCTTTGATGCCTGATACCTGATCCCTTCAACACCTCATGATCACACAGGCTGGTGTGCTTCTTCCATGTGGGCTTTGTTGCTTCTGAGCTAGATGGCCACTTGTTTACCTTCAAGTCTTTAAGACCCTAGATGCTATATCTTTTGATAGCCGGGCACCATCAGCTTTCTTTGCCACCTTTGCTTATGCACCCATTTGTCTTCAGAGATTGTTGTATAGGGAAGGTGAGCATCATGGAATGCCAATTTAATAGAACAAAGTGTTCTTGCTTTGAGGGAGTACTTGAGTGGAGGCCCAATGTCCAACTGCTACCTTAACACTAAATCTAAAATATATCCACATACATCTATTTCTCCATCCTCATATATAAATATATT
Source organism: Tenrec ecaudatus (assembly GCF_050624435.1). Classification (NCBI taxonomy): domain Eukaryota; kingdom Metazoa; phylum Chordata; class Mammalia; order Afrosoricida; family Tenrecidae; genus Tenrec; species Tenrec ecaudatus. The sequence goes on from NC_134546.1 coordinate 18,978,052, forward strand.
TACATATGTGTGTGCCTTTATTTAGACTTCTGTAAATGCCCTTTGCCTCCTGGTTCTTTACTCTATTTCCTTTTACTTTGACACATTACATTTTTAAGTCATAAGAATGTAAATTATCTTAGCAATATTTTTATATTGATTACATGTTGAGGTGCTGTTGTTTGTATCTAAGTCTTAATTAAAATATATTGAGATTTATTTTAATTATTAAATACATCTGTGCTTTTAATAACTTAATAATTGAGATTAATAATAATTTACAGATAAGTAATAAGCCCTTTTCATTTTATCTCTCTTACTGATTACAACTAAAATCCCTAGAATACCTAAAGAATAGATATGGCAATAATCTAAAAGCAGTACTGGATTTAAGGCATGTGAGGGCCCTGAATACTAGTCATCTGTAATAACTCCTCTTCTGCTAATTCGCCCACTCAAGAAGAAATGTGAATTTTCATATATATATATAAAATATATGCATATATATGGCATGTAATGTATGTATACCTGAAAATAATAAATCATGAAATCAATTTGCATTGATAATTGCTGATGATTAAAATTAAAAAATTCAAAATGAAGATCTGTAGTTGGAAAATGTGCTTTTGGAGATTCTGTTCAATAATTCATGCACATTTTGTTTCATGTCATTTACTTCAATCCCTACAATGTAACAGGATTTCCTCTCCATGTTTCCTGTTTCTTCTCCTGCTTCTTTCCTAATCCTTCTGAACTTTGTCCTTGAGTAAATGCTTCCCTTCTTAACGCAAATGGTTGGTTACTCCAAGGTGTGTGTACTTCCCTAATGTTATTGTTTACGTAATTGTTTGGCTAAAAATGAGCCAAGAGAGTGAGTTCAGTTCCATCCCTGAGAGGTAACTAACGGTCATAATCTCAAGTATACTTCAGTGTCTATCTGATCAGTAATCCTGATTTATTTAATCATTAATATCACATGCAAGTAAAATGCTGCTAAATAATTTTGCTAAATAGATTTTAAAAGTAAGTTACAGCAACATATTAACAGGTCATGACCAGAAATTCAAGTCAGATTCACAAGAGGATTTAGAACAAGGAACATCATTGCTGGTGTCAAATGGACTTTGATTGAAAGCAGAGAATATCAGCAAGGTATTTGGTTGTGTTTTATGGATTGTACAAAGACAATCAATTATATAGATCATTAACAAATTATGGATAATAGTGTGAAGAATGACAATTCCAAAGCATTTAATTGTGCTCACGAGGAGCTTATACCACAAGGCAGTAGTTCAAACAGATCAAGAGGATATTCCACAAAAACACAGAACCAAACTCCCTCCCATTGAGTTGGTGCCCATTCCTAATGACCACCCCCACCCCCCATCCCAAGGGTCTCCAAGACTATTGTTTACAGAGTAGGAAGCCCTGTTTTTCTCCCATGGGGTGGCGGTTGGTTTTGAAGAGGATATTCACATGGTTTAAAATCAGATTTGGTGCGTGTCAGGGGTTTGTTTTCTTACCATTCTGATTCATTCTGCATGTTGAGCAGAAATCCTAGAAACTGGGATCAAATGAAGAACAACAGGCCATTAGGATTGGAAGAATCATTGACAACTTGTGATATGCTGAAAGCAGAGAGGATTTGAAGCACTTAGTGATAAAGATCAGAGAACATAGCCATCCATGTGGATTACGTCTCAGTATAAAGAAAACAGAAATCCTCCCAACTAGACTGTTGAGCAACATCATCATAAATGGCAAACATGAAATGGTTCAGGATTTCATTTTATTTGGCCCCCAAATCAATGCCCATGGAAATAGCAACTAAGACATCCATATTGCAGGGGGCAGATCTGCAACCCAAGGCCTCTGTAAAGTGCTCACAGCCAACCGAGCCCCCCGAGGACTAAGGCACGCTTAACCCAACCATGTTTCCATCGCCTTTTGTGTATGTGAAAGCTGGACAACGGTAAGACGAAAGCAGTACTGCTCTATTTGAATCATGGTGTTGACAAAGAACATGAAATCTGCCGTGGACTGTCACAAGAACAAGCTGCCCTGGAAGAAGCACTACCAGAAAGATGCACAGAATCAAGGAAGGTGAGGCCTTCTCAGTGTGCTTTGGACATGAGCAGGATTTCAGGCTGGAAAAAGTGGAGGATCAGCAAAGAGGAGGATGAACGGACACAGTGGCTGCAACAATGAGCTCAAACAGAATTTGGTAAAAATCTTTAGTTTTCTTTGTCATTAATGGTTCATTTATAAATTTGAAAAATAGTTGTATTAAGTGGTCTTTTTGTAGGTGTTTGGCTAGTATTTTATGATCAACAGTGTTGTACTTAAGGATAGGTCTTGAAATACTCTTTTTGATAATGAATGATACTGTTTCTCTTTTTCATTCTTGCAATAGTAGGCCTATGTTTGTCTAATTCAAAATGATCAATATCAGTCTTTTTTAGCTACCTAATGCTGAGGACATTTATCTTCATGCTTTTTATTTCCTTTTTGATGACTTAAAATTTTTGTTGATTCATACTTTTGTAGATTCCACATTCTGATTATTAATAGATGTTTGTAGCAGTTTCTTTTTTTGTTGTTCTAATTTTGAATTGAAATGCTGAATTCATCAGCAAATGAAGGTCCTGAAAGCTTACTCCTCTCATGTCACAAAGGTTTGAGAAGACAGCTATTTCCTACTCTTATAGCGAGGACCTTTCTGCTTGGTACTGTTAGACAGTTTCCCACAGCTATTCATAAGATTTTTACTCTCCAGGTTTTTGGAAGTAGATGATAAGATCTTTTTTCTTGTTCTTAGTCTGGAATCTCTGCTGAAATCTATCATGGGTGACTCTGCTGACATTTGAAATACTGGTGGCACAGCTTTCAGCACCACAACAACACGCAAGACAGCACAGTATGACAAACTAACAGTTGAGTAATGGTATCCCTGAATAAGTTCGTTCTTCACGTGTTGTTTTAGTGGTAGATTGCTCTTTCATTTTGAGATGTGACTTGCTAAAAATGGATCAAACAGAGTAGCAAATTCAAGTAATCCTTCAAGATATTAATTTTTGTTAGGAGCCATAGACTTAATTTTTTATATTAAAATAGTCTACATTCAGTGATTATTATAATGACAGCACCAATTCATTGAAAAACATACTGATATTCTTCATTAATTTTGTTTCCAGCTCATGAAATAAGCTAAACTTATTATCTTTGGTTTAAATATGGCAACATTCTTTTTTAAAAATATGGCACTTTATTGGGGACTTGTACAACTCTTAACACAATCCATCCTTCCATCCATTGTGTCAAGCACATTTGTACATTTGTTGCCTAAATATAGCAACATTCTATCTCTGTGAAATGAACTCTTTCCATGCTTATCAATCATATTTGAATTGTGCCAATTTCCAAATCCACTGTTAGCAAATTGAGAATTTAATGATTTAGGACTGAAAAGTTTACACACAAACAATATTCAGAATCAACTTATAGGTAATGCTATAGCCACTCTCTCTTATAATTTTCATCAGGAGTTTGGTATTCTAGAAGCATATTCTGACTACTGAACCTTGTTTGCTTTACTATCCAGAATTTTTTGACATAGAATTTTAAACGGTCCACTGTAAGGTTGATAATCACTTTTCCCTCTTTTGATCCCATGATTTACATTATTATTATTATTTTGGGGTTAAAAATAATTTTATTGGGGGCTCATACAGCTCTTATCATAATACTTACATTGTATTCTGTGAAGCACATTTGTACATTTGTTGCCATCATCATTCTCAAAACATTCTCTTTCTACTGGAACCCTTAGTATCAGCTCCTCATTTCTTTTCCCCTCTTTCCCTCCCTCCCTCCCTCCTTCCTTCCCTCTCTTTCTCATGAACCCTTGATAATTTAAAATCATTTTACTGGGGGACTCTTACAGATCTTATAACAACCCTTTATTCAATTGTATTAAGCACACTTGGACATATGTTGGCCAGAAACATTTTCAAAACATTTTCTTTCTACTTGAACCCTTGGTATCAGCTCCTCTTTTTTACCCCTCCCTCTTCCACCCTTCTACCATCACGAATCCTTAATCAATTATATATTATTATTGTTATTTCATGTCCTGCACTATCCGTTGTCTCCCTTCACCCACATTTATTATTCATCCCCGGGAGGGGGGGAGCTATATATCCAACTTTATGACGGGGGCCCCCTTTTGCCTCCCTTCACCATCCCCCTATCTTCATGATATCACTACTCCCACTTCTGTTCCTGAGGTTTTAATCTGTCCTGAATTCCATGGGTCAAGAGCTCTTATCTGTACCAATGTGTGTACTCTGGTTTGCCAGACTTTTAGTAGACTTGGGTGATGGTAGTTGGGGAGGGGGTGGGGGGAGAGGAAGCATTCAGCAACTAGAGGAATATGTGTTTTGCCAGTGCTATACTGCATCCTGCTTGAATCGTCTTTTCCTTGTAGCCCTTCAAGGGGGTGATGTCCAATCATCTACAGATGGGCGTTGGGTCTCCACTCTGCACTCCGTCATTCACATGATTTTTTGTTCTGGGTCTTTGATGCCCGATACCTGATCCCTTCGACATCTCATGATCACACAGGATGTTGTGCTTCTTCCATGTGGACTTTGTTGCTTCTCAGCTAGATGGCCGCTTGTTTAACTTCAAGCCTTTAAGTTGCCAGGTGCTATATCTTTTGATTGTTGGATACTATCTGCTTTCTCACCACATTTGCTTATGCACCCATTTTGCCTTCAGAGATTGTGTTGGGAAGGTATCAAAGAGTGCCACGTTTTTAGAACAAAGTGTTCTTGTAAATTTAGGGAGGCCAAAAAAAAAAAATTTAGGGAGGCCTTGAGTAGAAACTCAAAGGCCGTCTATCCTTTTTTTTTTAAAGTCCATCTATCTTAATACTTAATATATAAATATATGTACATTGGCTTCTATACTTTCATTTTAAATTATTTACATATATGTATGCCTATAGCTATACCAATTATTATTATTTTACTACCATAAGGAATGGGTATCGAAATTTTGTTTACAAAGATTTTTAAAAATGGTTTACCACAAATAAAATAAAAATAAGCTGTTTACCAAGACTCTTTAAAATATTAATGGAATAAATATACATAGGCTTGATGGGATCTTTCTACATGAGTATTTACTTTTCTTTATAAGACAGGATAGGACTGCCCCTGTGGGTTTCCGAGACTGTAACTCTTTACAGGAATAGAAAACCTCAGCGTTCTCCTTCAGAGTAGTTTCAAATGCTGATCTGGCATTTAGCAGCCCAATGCATAACCCACTATGCCAGTGGACTAACATCCCATGTAAATATCAAGATACATGATCCTGAGACCAGAAGAACTAGGTGGTGCCCAGCGACCATTACCAATTGCTCTGAAGGGGATTGTTCTGGATAGTGTGGGATAAAATGTGGAAGAAAATTCAAAATCATGAAGGCGCCCAGATTTGCTGGTTGGATAGCTACTGGCAGAGCCTTTGAGATTATGGTCCTTTGACTCTGCTGGGTCTGAAACTGAACTCACCCCTATGTCTCAATTTTCTGCCAAAAAACAGACAAGTCTATAAAGGAAGCTGTATGATTCGAAGGTGTGCCCATCTCACAATAATTTGAGATCAAAATGTCAGCATTTATCCAAGGGAAAAGTTCAGAAGGATTAGGAAAGAGTGTTGAATGGAGCCAGGAAACACAAGGAGAAGATGGATAGGTGGTAGTGTATTGAGAGTATTGCCATGAATGAGATGAAACAAGTGGCGTGTGAATTGTGTAATGTAACATGGATGATCTCCTCTGTAAACCGTCACCTCATTTACATGAAAAAGTTGAAATAAAATTAAAATTCATCTTCTTTCCATTCTATTTCTGCCCAAACTTTTAAAAAAATCATTTTATTGGGGGCTCATACAACTCTTATGACACTCCATCCACCCATCCATTGTATGTCAAGCACATTTGTACATTTATTGTCCTCATCATTCTCAAAGCATTTGCTTTCTACTTGAGCCCTCGGTATCAGCTGATTTTCCCCCTCCTTCCCTTTCCCCCCTCCCTCATGAACCCTTGATAATTTATAAATTCTTATTATTTTGTCGTATCTTACACTGTCTGACGTCTCCCTTCACCCACTTTATGTTGTCTGTTCCCCCAGGGAGGAGATTGTATGTAGATCCTTATCATCATTTCTCCCTTTCTACCCCACCTTCCCTCCACCATCCCACATCGCCACTCTCACCACTGGTCCTGAAGGGATCATCTGTCCTGGATTCCCTGTGTTTGCGGTTCCTATCTGTACCAGTGTACATCCTCTGGTCTAGCCAGATTTGTAAGGTAGAATTGGGATCATGATAGTGGGGGTGGGAGGAAGTATTTAAGAACTAGAGGGAAGTTGTATGTTTCATCTTTGCTACCCTGCTCCCTGACTGGCTGGTCTCCTCCCTGCGACCTTTCTGTAAGGGAGTGTCCTGTTGCCTACAAATGGCCTTTGGATCCTCAGTCTGTACCCCGTTCATTCACAATGATATGATCTTTAGTTCTTTGATGAGTCATAGCTGATCCCTTCGACACCTCGTGATCACACAGGCTGGTGTGCTTCTTCAATGTGCTGCCCAAACTTTTTTGAAAACTCTTATTTGTCCTGCTTTTAGGAATTGCAGCACTAACTACCATGACTTAGGGCCATTGCACTCTAGCATGCAACCGGAAAGCCTCTTTTGATAAATTAGATTTTTTAAAAGCAATTAATTTGGAATTGTTTTGGTCCATTTTTCCATTAAGTTTTTAAAGGCCCCACATATACTCATTCTGTAGCATTCTAGTCATTCATAAAAAGGAGCAAACTGTTGACACATGAAGCACACAACTTGGATGACCCTAAGTAAAAAAATCCAGTCTGAAAGTTATACACTATGTGATTCCATTTGTTTCACATATTGGAAAATGCAAAACTAAAGGGCCAGAGAAGGGATGTGTGGTTATCAGGGGTTAGGGTTGGTGGGACAGCTTAACTATAAAGAGTTATCATGAAGAAAATTTGAGGGTAACAGAATTATTCTGTAACCTAATTTTTTTGGTGTTTATAAAATATATGGATGGGACAGAACTCATATCTGTATACTGAAAAAGTAAATTGTGCTGCATATGAAAGCATTTTTAAATGTTTTAAAATTTTAACTTCATATTTTAAAAGTTTTAATGTGTTTTCTAATAAGTTAAAATGATATGACATACATGTATTTCTTTTAGATACAGTGTCATAGATATTAGAAATACAAGGAAGGATTAGCTATGATTTCTGTTTACATGTAAGGATCTGGTACAGGGAACTCTTTTTAAAATCATTTTATTAGGGGCTCATACAACTCTTATCACAATCCATACATACATCAATTGTGTAAAGCACATTTGTACATTCATTGTCCTATCATTCTCTACATTGTAAACATTTTTTATAAATTTTATTTAATGTTATTACATTTTATTTAGTGAGTTTTACATGTCTTTGTCATCCATCGGTTGCTATTTAGTTGCTGAAAATCTGGTAGAAGTTCATCTTCAAGATCGCCCTTTTTAAAGGAGCCACCGTCGTCCAGTAGGCATTAGTCACAGATCTGTCTGTTCTTCTGGTTACACCACCTTAACCTCCATCATGGACAAATGTCAAACATTTCATGCCTGAAACTTCTGTTATTCTCTTTAGGGCCATCTTTGGAACGGATTCATTCTGCCTTCCTCTTAATTTCAGATATCCTGAACATTGAGTTGAAATCCCTTACAGTCCCTAAGAAATGTGCAGATTACACCAATACCTAGGATCAAGGCCAAGTGCCTATTCGACTGTTCCTACTATCTACAAGTTTCTCTTGTAGTTCTTCCTCACAGATCCAACCAATAGCAGTTCTGTGAGTAAAGCAAACCACACAGTTACTCTGTGAGGCGTTTCCAATGATCTGGGTCTGCAGACAAGGCCCCATCGGGATAGACCTCAACCATTGCCCTCATCATTTTCAAAACATTTAGTCTCCACCTAAGCTCCTGGCATTAGCTCCTCATTTTTTCCCCTCACTGCCCGCTCCCCACTTCCTCATGAACCCTTGGTAATTTATTAATTATTATTTTCTCATATCTTGCCCTGTCCAATGTCTCCCTTCACCCCCTTTTCTGTTGTCCATCCCCCAGGGAGGAGGTTACATGTAGATCCTTGTAATCGGTTCCCCCTTTCCAACCCACCTTCCCTCTACCCTCCCAGTATCCCCAATCACACCACTGGTCCTGAAGGGATCATCCACCCTGGATTTCTGTCAGGGAACTCTTACAAGGAGAGGGGGCAAATGTAGGTCACTGAAGTCTATCTATACCCTTTCTGCCGTCCTTTCTTCTACAGATACTTTTTAAGCCCTGGTTTGTGCAAATTATGCAAACTCAGAGATTACTAAAATTTGTAGCTGTCAGTATGGATTGCAACCCAATGTAAAAAAACCTAAATCCTCACAACTGGACCAATAGAGAACATCATTCCTGATAAATGGAGAAAACATCGAAGTTGTCAGACTTTCATTTGCGTGCATCCACAGTCAGTGCTCATGGAGACAGCATTCAATAAAACCAGTGGCTTAGTGCGTTGGGCAGATGTACACAAGGCCTCTCTGAATGTTGACGGGCGCATTAAAGGCAGTGTGTCACGTGGAGGACTACGAGACACCCGACCCACGCTGTGGTATTTCCACTCCTCTTAGGTATGTGAAAGGTGGGCAGTGAAGCAGAAAGCCCAAAGAAGGATGGAAGCTTTTGACCTATGGTGCTGGTGTAGAACACTGAAAGAACCATGGCCCGCCAGAAGAACCAACACATCTGTGTTGAAGAAGTACAGCCAGAATGCTGTTTAGAAGTGAGGATTGTGAGACTTTATCTCCTGTACTTTGGATGTGGTATCAAGAGAGACTACTTTCTGAAAAAGGAAGTCATGCCTGGCTACAGTAGAGGGGCAGCGAAAAGAGGAGCACCATTAAGATGGATTGCCATGGTGGCCACACTGTGCACTCAAACGTAACAACTGTGATGACGGCACGGAGCTGGGCAGTGTTTTGTTATACTGTACGCAGGGTTACTATGAATTGGAACGGTTGGCAGCACCTAACAACCACCACAATTCTGATAGTATAATTTGCCTTAAATTGTTCCTTATAGAAAAGAAAGAGAAATCTACTTCAGAAGACAATTTTTTTTGTCATACAATGGAATCATAGGTGAATTTGTATGTACCTCAGCAGTGAATTATTTAATAATTTCCTTCATGAAATCCGTGTGATGAATGTTCAAGTTCGTGGTATTGTTGGAGAGGTCTTGTTTGAATTGCTGCACCTAAGAAGTACTAGTTAATTGAACTGCAGGGTCCAGGGCGGATGTTTCCAGAAGCCTAGGCAGTCTGTTCATGACTGGAAGTTCATATTGCCAACTCAGAAGTGGAAGAAAATCTAAGGATAATATTGGACTCTAAGTAGCTAAATGTAACAGGAGATTAATATCTTAAAGTAGATGATGAGAATGAACTGTTGCAATTAAGAATGAAAAATATGTAGCTTAGTTAAAAATGAAATGTAACACATAAAGACTGATATCCTGGATATTAGTGAGGTGGAAGGTGCTGGTATTGGCCATTTTCAGTCAGGAAATCAGATGGCTTCCTGCCTTGGGAATGTCAGAAGGAATGGTGATGCATTCATTGTCAACAAGGACGATGCTACCTGTGATCGGAGTATCAATACAACTATTATTCAAATTTATACACCAACCATTAAAGCGAGTGATGAAGAGATAGAAGAAGTCTACCAACACCTTCAGTCTGAAATGATGCATTTGGAATGATTGGTGATTGGAATGCCAAAGTTGGGAACAAACAAAGGACTAGTAGTTGGAAAACATAGTCTTGGCGTTAGGAACAGAGCTGGAGATCACAGGCTAGAACTTTCCAAGACCAATGACTTCTTCATAGCAAGCACCTTGACTTCCCCAGATGGAATACACAGAAATCAAATTGATTATATCTGTGGGAAGAGATGATGGAAAAACTCACTGTGAGCAGCTAAAACATTGACTATTCCAAGGCATTCTAGAGTGTGGATCATAACAAACTATGGATAACCTTGGGAAGAATGGGAATTCTAGAGCACTTCATAGTATTCCTCTGGAACTTCTTCAAGGCCCAAGAAGGAGTTGTGTGAACCGAACAAGGGAATACTGCATGGTTTAAAATCAGGAAAGGTGTGTGTCATGGCTGTAGCTGGTCACCATCCTTATATAGTCTGTATTGAAGGACATCATTTTTGGTAGAGAGGCAGCCAAAAATAAAAAGGCCCTCAAGTGGACAGATTGGCTCTGTGGCTACAACAGTGAGCTGAAGCACAGGAACATTTGTTGAGGAAGGTGCAGGACGGGGCGGTGTTTTGTCCTGTTACACGTAGGGTCGCTGTGGGTTGAACGGACTCTATGGCACCTAACAACAACAGTAACAGCAGCAAGGCAGTTGTCCTCCAGGGAGTGGTCTCTTCTCACCGTCTGTCCAAAGTATGTAAGATGAAGTCTCACCATTCTTGTTTCAAGGAACACTGGCCATCTTCTTCCAAGATAGATTGGTTTGTCCTTCTAGCAGTCCATGGTATTTTAAATATTCTGTCCCAGTACCACAATTCAAATGCATCTTCTTTGGTCTTCTTTATTATATCTTCAACTTTCACGTACATATGAGGCAATTGAAAATACTGTTGCTTTAGTCAGGTGCACCTTGGTTCACAAGTGACATCTTTGTTTTTCAGTACTCTAAGGAAATCGTATATAGCAGCTTTACCCAATGCAACATGTCTTTTGATCTCTTGACTACTGCTTCCATGAACATTGATTGTGGATGTAAGGAAGAAAATTTGTTATCCATGCAAGTAAAATTTTGCTGAAGATCACCCAACAACAGTTGCAGCATACACTGACAGGGAGCTGCCAGAGGTTCAGGCTGGAAGTCAGAAGAGGATGTGGAACATGGGATATCAATACTGATGTCTAGATGGATCTTGCCTCAACGCAGAGAATACCAGAGAGATGTTTACTTGTGTTTTATTGACTGTGCAAAAGCATTTGATTGTGTGGGTCATAACCAACTGTGGATAACAAAGCATTAGTACATAAAAATCTTGGGACTTAGGGTTCATAGGAGTCATAGTCCAAGGCAAGTCTAATGTGGCTGCCAGAAAACTGCTTTAGCATGCAGTGCTATTAATAGCAGCTTGGCATCCAAAACGAAGGCGTGGGTTTGATTATTGTGCTCTGTGCCAGTTGGTACCCTGGACTCTACGGCTCGTTTAGGGCATCATACTCGCAGAGTGCTCTAGACACACTGGTGTACTGGACTCAGAAAGGAGAGGGCAGGAGGATAAAGGAAAATTAATCGAGTCAGGTGAAGATGAGTAAAAAAAAAAAAACCCCAAACCTGAGGGCTTTATCCTGGCTAAGAACTGATTCATGGTGGGGTTGAAGAATCAGTTAGTAAAACCCCCTTCAAATCACTAAAGAATCATGACATTGAAGAGAAACTTAAGAGTCTAAGAGTGGGTGAAATCGTCAGAGGGATAATTCTAAATTTCAGAGTAAGGAACAGCTATCTTAGAGTAATTAAATGTGCACACGAGTCCTCAAAGGTTCCACCGCCTCCCCCTTTCTCCAACTCTATTGTTTGAAGGCACCTTTTAAATAAGTATCTACTTCAGGTTGGCATTTCCATAGGACTCATGTCTCACTCTCAGTTCCCCTTCTTGGAGTTTCAGTAAGTAACTGGTAAGGAAAAAAATCATCATTGGCAAAACTCCACTCAGTTACAGTTTGAATTGTTTCTTTGAAACCATGTTTCTTTTAAAAAATCAAATAGAGTGGTCTATTTGGCAGTATTATGTAAGGCAAGTGTGATGCTATTTCACCGATGAGAAAAAGGAAAGGAACTATGGGCAGACGGTGTTTCGTTTCCAAGTGGGGAGCGGGCTGCATGGTCTTCTCCATAGCTCTCTCCACTGCGCCTTCCTGAGACAGTGTTATCGCCCTCTAGAATCTAGACATGCCAGTTGCCAAGAGCCAGGCAGGTCAAAATGTCTTGTACCTAGAATTTCTGTGACACTGTGTGTGTCATATTATGAAGCCTGAGAGATGTGTCTTTTTAGGGTCCATTGCTTTTGCTCCATTGGTCCTACTCTTACATGCTGGCAATGTTCAGGGACTAATGAAAAGTAGAGCTCAAAAGTGCCATTTTGTTGTTAAGCGGTCCTGAGACTTACAGGTGTTTTCTCCTTTAACTTCTCTGCCCCTTCACCTTACAGTACCTCTCATCCGATTGTTCTTTCTTTGTACTCCCGCCTACCCTTCTCTTTAAAAAAAAAGTTAAAGTAAGCAATAGCCAAGAAATCTGTGCTCTGTGCTTCTATCATTTTCTCCAGGGAGAAATAAAGGAAATACGCAGTTATTGCTCTTCTGTTTGGTTTGTGTTGGTCTTTTCTCCACCCTCTGCACCTTGAGGGCAGGTACTGTTTTCTACTTCCTGTATAACTCCCCAGGTGTCCAGTATGTGCATCTGTGCATAGTGGGTTTTTAATAAATGTCTTTGATGGATTTACTGACCATTCTCCGAAGCAAAAAAAAGGAGGCCTCATTTTGTTTCAAAGAGGCTATTGAGTACTGAGGCAGTGTTTCAGGGTTCTTTGAGGGTAAAGTTAAGAGTGTGAGAAATTCTGAAAAAAAAGAGTTTGAGATTCTGAAAGATAATTAAACTGATTTCTTGGCATGTAATTCATGTATCATACAATTATGCAATCATTACCACAATCAATTTCAGAATATTTTCTTCTTTTACATACCTGATTAGTGTTAGCTCCCCATTTTCTCCAAACCTCTCTTGCCATGCCCCTAGGAAATTATTAATCCAGTTACTCTCTCTTTAGATCTATCTATCCTTGATTTCACATACAGAAAGCCAAACAAAACAATCCAATAATAATGCCAAAAACCAAAAGAGAAAAATCTTAATAGAAAAGAAAGCAGAAAAAAAAAAAGGAAAGCAGATAGCTCCGAGAGATGGACATATCTGATCAGAGCACACGGGAGCAAATGAAGGGGGAAGAGGAGAGAGTGGAACACAGCCTGGCCCACCAGGCCGTGAGGATGATGTTCCTGAGTAGAGCAGCCAGTCCACAGAGAGAACAACATGGCTGGCCCCACATTGAAACATGATGCCCCTCAGTGACTAAGGGCGATACAGGGGACAGCACCGGAGACACAGTGTGGGAATTGCACCTGACCTGATCCCACCACACTGAGGCAAATCACTGGGGGAGTGCAGTGGAACAGCAAGGGAATGGAGTGGCAAGGTCCCCAGGGAATGCTGAAAGTGGACTTTGGGGCCAGGGCGTGGTGCCCCAACAGACTGGACTGGAAAACACTCCTAAGGGCCAGCAAATGATCTTTGAACTAACTACAAGCTTTTCTTTGGTGAAGTGTTTTGTTTTGTTCTTTGTCAGTGGTTTGTTTTTGTTGTTTTGTTTTCTGGTTGTATACTGTTGCTTTGTTTTCCTCTGTCTTGTTTTCGTGCATGTTAGTGTCTCCACAGGTCTGTCTGAATAGGACAGGCTAGATGAACTATCTGGAGGAAAAACAATCGGACCGACAGTTCCGGGGGGACTTGGGGTGGGGTAGGGGTAGGGGGGTAAGGAAGTGGTGTTAACAAACACAGGGACAAGGGAACAACATGGGACCCAAAATGGTAGTGAGGGTGGAGTGGCAGGCCTGGTGGGGAATGATCAAGGGTAAGGTTGCGTAGAGAAGAGGTATAGCTGTAGCCCAGGTGGGGACGGAGCATGGTAGTAGGGCAGGAGGAAAGTCAAGAGAGATGGAGGAAAGAGCTAGGAGTCAAGGGGCATTTATGGAGGTCTAAACAAAGACATGTACATGAAAATATATATATGAAGATAGGGAAATAGATCTATGTGTCTATATTTATAGGTTTAGTATTAAGGTGGCGGAAGGACCTTGGGCCTCTACTCAAGCACTCCCTCAATGCATGAATACTTTCTTTTATTAAATTGGCACTCTACGATGCTCACCCTCCCGACACAACTGCTGAAGCCAAAGCGGGTGAACAAGTAAATGTGGTGAAGAAAGCTGATGGTGCCTGGCTATCAAAAGAGATAGTGTCTGGGGTCTTAAAGGCTTGAAGAAAAACAAGCGGCCATCTAGGTCAGAAGCAACAAAGCCCACATGGAAGAACACACCAGCTTCTGTGATCAAGAGGTCCCAAAGGGATTAGTTATTAGGCATCAAAGAACAAAAAATCATATCATTGGCTGCACACCTCCATGATACGATTGCCAAAGAGAAATGGGTGCATAAGCAAATGTGGCGAAGAAAGCTGATGGTGCCCGTCTATCGAAAGAGATAGTGTCTGGGGTCTTAAAGGCTTGAAGGTGAACAAGCGGCCATCTAGCTCAGAAGCAATAAAGCCCACATGGAAGAAGCACACAAGCCTGTGCGATCATGTGGTGCCAAAGGGACCAGGTATAAGGCATCATGCAAAAAACAACAACAACAACAAAAAACCACCTTTAAATCATTAATGGTGTATATATATATATATATATATATATATATATATATATTTACCATTAAATCATTAATGGTGTGTGTGTGTATGCCTTTTGCATCAGGTCCTCTCTCTCTATGTATATATACCATAGTGAATGAAGGGGGAAGTGCAGAGTGGAGACCCAAGGCCCAAGTGTCGGCCACTGGAGACCCCCTCATAGAGGGGTTTAGGAGAGGAGATGGATCAGTCAGGGTGCGATATACTACTGTTGAAGATCACAGCTTTCCCCCAGATCCTGGATGCTTCCTCCCCCCAACTACCATGATCCGAATTCTACCTTGCAGGGCGGGATAGGGCAGAGATTGTACACTGGTGCTTATGGGGGCTGGAGGCACAGGGAATCCAGAGTGGATGATGATACCTTCAGGACCAGGGGTGCGAGGGGCGATGCTGGGAGAGTGGAGGGTAAGTGGGTTGGAAAGGGGGAACTGATTACAAGGATCACATGTGACCTCCTCCCTGGGAGATGGACGGCAGAGAAGGGGGGGAAGGGAGACTCCGGATAGGGCAAGATATGACAAAATAACAATCTATAAATTATCAAGGGCTCATGAGGGAGGGGGGAGCGAGGATGGAGGGAGGGGGAAAAGAGGACCTGATGCAAGGGGCTTAAGTGGAGAGCAAATGCTTTGAAAATGATTAGGGCAAAGAATGTGCGGATGTGCTTTATACAATTGATGTATGTATCTGAATGGATTGTGATAAGAGTTGTATGAGCCCCTAATAAAATGTTTTAAAAAAAAGAAAAGAAAGCAGACAATATAAAAAACTTAAAATATGAATCATATAACTATCCTCTGATTTTGAAATATTTCCTTCCCTTACTATTATGGTTTTTATTTGTTTTACCTCATTCACCATGTTAGATTTGCCCATGTTCATTTATATATTTAAGATCGTTAGGAACATGACAGCCAAGATAGATAACCCTTCAGAAACAGTAACAGAAGTAATGGTTCCCTGATGGTATGGGAAGAGAGAGGGGTGGGAGGGGGCGAATAATGAGTTGACAGCATTGATGTGAATGGATATAATTGTATGTGAATGGATATAATGGATTGTAGAAGATATGGCAAAAACAAACAACAACCCACAAACTATTATAGCAAAGAAAAAAATATTAGGATTGTGAGGGATTAGGGGAGGGGAGGGAGGTGATCAAGGGGAGCTGATATCAAGGAGTTCAAGAAGAAAGAAAATGTTTTGAAACTGATGGTGGTAGCAGTTGTACAATATTGCTTGGTGTGATTGGAATATGGAATGTTACGATATCTGCAAGAGCTCCCTAGAAAATGATTTTTAAAAAGAAAAAAATAAATGGGTCAAAACGGAGATCACATGATATTATATTTTAGCCTAACTGCTTCTCCCATAATGAACTTTACATTGCTCTCTGATTGGAAGGTTTTCCATTTTCCCGGACTGAGGTCAGAGGGGATCAGCAGAAACTTCATCTACGCGGGCACTCTGCAAATGATTTGGGGCCTCCACTGCCATGCATAGCTGTCTGCAAACTGGGTGTTCCGAATTTACGTTCTGATACTATTCCTGCTGTTGGATTTGGATTTGATTATCTGCAGTCCTTGAATCACTGGAAGCTGCTCTGCTTCTATGTGGACTTAGTTCCGTCTCTAAAATGATTTTTAAAATAATACTTGTGTCATCTTTTCACTATACGCACACTATCTATCTCATATACCTGCTTAGTTATAGGTTGTTCTGAGTTGATGGCATAATGAAACAAAGAAATCATGAAAGATATCTTTAGTTATATTGTTTCATATGTACTTAAATTTTTATTGTATGATCAATTACCTTGAACTGCATTTTATATTTTTAAATTAGGGGCCCATTTGTTATTATTTCCTGAAAATAAATACCTTTGTGGGTGTCCATCTTGTGAAAATATTCTTAGCTTTTTAAACGGGCTCTAAATTGTAGACTGTCTTCATGTATGTTCAAAATTGATTTTTTTTGTTTCTTTTGGAGGCCCCGCTGGGTAAAATTGATTTTATTTATAAAAATTGAATTTTACCATAACCATTTAGTAAATATTTTCAAATTTACTTGTGGCTAAGTTAAAACTTTCTAAAAGTAGGACGACCTTTTGAATCGGATTAAGGTATAATATAGTCTTCAGATGACATCCACATATCGTATAAATCACCCTTCAATGTGTGTGCAGCCGTTTTTAATTTTCTTCACAATGTTGTGCTGCTGCCACTGGCATCTAATTCCAGACCATTTAACCACACAACAAACCCCACATCTGTTAACATTCCCCATTCCAAACCCATTCCCTCTATCACCCCTGGAAACCACTAGCCCACTTTATACATTACATGGCCCTTTGTGTTTGACTTGTTAGCATAATGATTTTAAAGTTCAGCCATGTTGCAGCCTGTATCTATTTTTCTTTCATTTTTATAACTTAATAATTGTCTACCATATAACATTGTATATTTTATTAATCTATTCAACAATTAATGGACTTTGATTTACTTCCACTTTAGGGCTCCTATTAATGCTGCTATGCACATGCATGTTGACATTTTGTTGTGAACACATGTTGTCAACCCTCTGGGGTATTTAACTAGCAGTGGAGTTGCTGGATCATATGGCAACACTATGTTTAATATTTGAGGAACTGCTAAAATGTTTTCCAACACAGCTGCATCATTTTACTTATCTACCAACAATGTGTAAGAGTTCCAGTTTCTACAGATGCTAACCCACCGTCATCATCACCACCATCCTCAGTTGTTTCTAACTGTTGCCGTCCTAGAGAAGTAGGTAGTATCTCACTGTGGCCATGCTGTGCATTTCCTCAGTGATTAATGATGTGTTGCGCCTACTGACCATATCTATTTAAATCCCTTGGCCATTTTTAAATTGGGTTGTGGAGTTATTGTGTTTTCATTGTTGCTTTTTTGTGTGTGTGTTTTCATTGTTATTGTGTAAGATTAAACAATAGATATTTGTTCTAAGTACGAGTCTTTTATAAAACATGTAAACTAATAACTCAAGTTAACCAATTGTAGAACTTTGTTTATTCTAAACAAAACCTGTTTAAACCAATGTGTAATCGATGGGTGACTGCAGACCAGTCCTCGCAGCTGTGCACTGGGCTTCGTTCTCTTGTTAGGTGCCATAGAGTTGGCTCTGACCCATAGCCACCCTATGGACAGCAGAATGGAAGGCTGCCTGGTTCTGTGCCTGCCTCAGAATTGTTCAATTCAAGGTGGAGAGGTCAACTCAGAAGGCTATGATGGCTATGTTTGGGGAGCTTATAAAGGGTTATCTTGTTAAATTTTCTTAAAGGACACAAAATCATAAAGGCTTTCAGAAAGACAAGACCCCCAAATCCACTGCTGTTAATTCTGACTCATAGCAGCCCAGTATATAGGGTTTCCCAAACTGTATAGCTACACGGGAGCAGACAACCTCATCTCCCCCCACAGAGTGGGTTTGAATGTCACCAGAGATCCTAATTATTGTCACATTTTTGAATGATCAATGGTTAGTATGTGCAGGGTTTATTAGGGAGGTCTCCATTCAAGGAAAGGTAATTAAGTAGACCCTTAAAGGCTAGATAAGAAGTGAGCAAGGGAGAAATGCACTTTAGCTGTATAGTACAGTATTTGAAAGGCAGCAAGAAAATCATATTGGTTGAAACTGAAAATTGGTATTGACTTTGGGCAGAGAAAAATATATATAACTAGGTGTTGCTTAAGAGCTCTGATGGTGTAGTGGTTATGTGTTGGACTGCAATCCCCATGGTCGGCAGTTCAAAACCACCAGCAGCTCCTCGTGAGAAAGACTGGTTTTTTCCTACTCTCATAAATAGTTACAGTCTCAGAAACCCACAGGGGTTCACTGAGTCAGCATGAACTCCATGGTCGTGAGCTTGTTTGTTTTTGAGTAACATCAAGTCATTTCCAATACTGTCCCATAGAATTCTCAAAACTGTAATCTTTATGGAACCGGATTGTCAAGTATTTCTCTTGTGGAGCTGCTGGGTAGGTTTAAACCGTCAACCTTTTGGTTAACTGCTGAGTGCGTAAGTGCTTGCCCCACCAGGGCTCTAGGGTAAATGTAGGGAAATACTATTTTGGAGGTCCTAAATGCCAATTTGAAAAGTTTGTCCTTGTTCCAGTTGGCACTAGAGAGTCTTGTTAGGAAGTCTGAGGGCAAGGCTATGGAGTTTTTCAGTTAGTTCTTTTGTTTTTTCACACTTCTCTTCAACGTTACGTACAGCGTCTAGAGCAGAGTTTAAAAATGTGTGACTATCGATGCATGGGTGCATGGGCAAGGTGATAGGACCCTGTCTAGATCTGTTAACCATAGGAACAGCCTCTGTAATCAATATTTAGGTTAAAAACTGAGGTGCCTTGCTTTCTAAGCCTATAAAGGGAGTGTGATGACACCTAAGTTCCAGCCTGGGCAATGAAGAAATGGCAGTGCCATCCCTAGAAACCGGGAAGTCATGCGGGGGAAGAGGGAAGTGGGAGAGCGACAGTGATGAGCATGTTTTCAGAAAGGCCTGTTACCTGAATATTTCACTTAAATAGTAGCTGTATAGATGTCTGAGCAGCAAAAATGGACCAGTATAATTATATGTATGTGAATGTGTACACATGGGATGTGTATATACACAAATGTACACATTCTTAGACACAGTGTATTAGAGCTCATGTGTCCTAAAGTGTTGATACACTCATCTACTTATTTATATTAGCAGAATGATGAGGACTGACTCTTCAGCCAGCCAACCCAAATCTACTGCCATCGAATTGATCCCGACTTGTAGCAACCCCACATCGAGCTTCCAAGCCTGCCACTCTTTATGGGGTCAGGCAGCCTCATCTTTCTCCAGTGGAGCGCCTGGTGGGTTTACCTGCCAACCGTGCCGTTAGCAACACAACATTATCGAACAGTGCCACTGCAGAGGGTTCCTAAGAGTCAGACCAAGTTAAGCAAGGAGACGGAAAAGGACCGGCAATTCAAAAACATTCACAACATAAATTTGCTAATAAGACTTTGCATAGTGGTTATGCCTTGGGCTGCCACCCCCACAGGGAGCTCAAACCACCACAGCTCTGCAGGAGAAAGGTGGGGCTTTCCCGTCCCATAAAGAATTAGTCTTGTGATCCTACAGGGGCAGTTCTGCCCTGCCCTGCAGTGTTGCTATGGCTTGGAATTGACTTGATGGCAGTGAGTTTGGTGTGGTTTCAGAAAAATAGTAGTGATAACAACAGAACTAGCCCCGCTCATTTACAGAGTGCTTGCTAGATATGCTGATACCTTGGTAGGCCTGCTGCCTCTTTTTAGCTTCACAAGAAATATATGATGTCAATATTAGTTTTTCTCCCATTCGAGAACATATGGGATAAATTCATATGTGTATACATATTACTTCAAGCCAAATGTTCTGTATGTTACACTAAAGGTATGTGTGTTTGATTTCTGCAAGGCAAGGACTACGTCTTTACACAATTAATCTTCAGTTCTACTTGTAATTAGCAGATAGTGATTGGATAGCCCATAAAAATGAAGTCAACATTTATATTTATATCACCTATTTTAATTTCCTATTTGGTTATCTATATAGTATATTATTAGATAAGTCTTTTATGATTACATGTTGAAAATGTTCATTTCAAAAAGAACATGAGTTCTTTTACTTAAAGAATCATTCAGAAAATGCTTTTCCAATAATTTGTTCTTAAATTAATATAAACATGCTTTGGAATCTTTTATGAGGCATTACTCAACATTTATACTTGTAGTAAGGAAATAAGAAGGGCCTGTTTTTTTTTAAATTTCAGGGGATATCATTTTCAACGCTGAATACCCAGAGCTGCCCCCTGATTTTATCTTTGGAGAGGATGCAGAATTCCTGCCAGACCCCTCAGCTCTGCATGTGAGTACCATTGGCTCTTTCTGCTGATTTATATTTGGTAAAAAGAAGACAAAATTGGTTGTTGAGAATGGCTTAACGGATAATATGCCAAACATTGATATTTTTCAGCCCCCACTTTTCTCTGTCCTGTGAAATCTGTAGAGCTGTTTACTGGCCAGAATAGTTAAATACTTATTTATGTTTTTCATTGCAGCTTTATTTATACCACTGCTGTATTTTTTAAATGAAAGTCTCTAGCATATTGGTGCACTGTTTTCTTGTTCAATCACATCAATAACATTCATTTTGTTTCCATTTACTAGTTCAGGCTTGCAGTCACTTTTTAATGTTTACCAGCACTTCATCACAGGCCTTTATTAGGAGAGTGTTTCTTGGCTCTTCATGAGTTCTTTTTGGTAGAGAAGTGAAAGTGGCAATTTTGGACCCGCATCAGCATTAGCTCAGAATTGGTGTATTTTCAGAAGCGTAAGGGCAGATTAAATGTTTTTTCTTTAGCATCATTAAAAACTTTGTAGTTGAAGTAAAATGTTTCTGGAATCAAAGCAGGCACCCCTCCCCCCCTGGGGAAAGGCATGGTGGCGCTTGTCAGAGCGCATGCAGTTAACATAAAGAGTGTGTGTTTGCATGGTTGATAGAGGAAAAAATGTGCCATTGTGGAAATGATTCTGAGTAAACAAAATATCCCTTTCCTTTCGAAACTTTAAATTTGTTCTTTGGCCTATATTCAAAGACATTTTATTGTTTTCCGGAACTATGTTTCTAGTTTAGGTTTTCTAGAATCTTTTGTCCCTTCAAAGTTTTGTAATTAAAATTTTTGGGAACTTATTTTGAAATCTTGCCTTTTTTTTCCCTTTAGAAGGAAGTGTTAAACAGGAAATATTGACCCACACCTAAAGAATCAGCATAATTTTCAGAATACAGCTGTAAAAATACTGTTGACATGATGAGTTTATAATAAAATTTCTAATAATTGCACACAAGCTGTTAACATGAGTTGATTGCCCCTTCCACCTTAACTTGTAAGTTAAATATAACCTTTTCAGGTACTATGTGTTTATATTATTTGCCCCATATTAAAAGTAAGGGGTTTATGTAGGTGGGATAAACAATTCGGAAAAGAAAACAATGGGACCAATGGTTCCAGGGAGCAGGGTCAAACAGGAGAAGGGGAGATGGGGAAAGGAAAGGGGAGTGGTCAACCAACCCAGGGATAAGGGAACAACAAGTGAACTAAAATCGATGGAGGGAAGGGCGTAGGATGCTTAGTGGGGCTTAATTAAGGGCAATGTAACAGCAAGGAATTTTTGAAACCCGAATGAAGGCTGAACGTGATAGTGGGATAAGAGGAAAGTAAAAGGAAATAGAGGGACGAATTAGGAGACAAAGGGCATTTATAGAGGTCTAAATACACTCATGTACATACGTAAACATATTTATATATGACTATAGGGAAATAGGTCTATGTACTTATATGTAGTTATTAAGGTATTAAGGTAGCAGATGGATATTGGGCCTCAAGTATTCTCTCAATGCAAAAACACTTTTTTCTAATAATCCGGCATTCTGTGATGTTCACCTTCCCAACATGATTGCTGAAGACAAAATGAGTGCATAAGCAAATGTGGTGAAGAAAGATGATGATGCCCAGCTATCAAAAAGGTATAGTGCCTGGGGTCTTAAAGACTTGAAGATAAACAAGCGTCTGAGTACAGGGTAGCAAGTATGAAACATACAACTTTCCTCTAGTTCTTAAGTGCTTCCTACCCCCACTATCATGATCCCAATTCTACCTTACAAATTTGGCTAGACCAGAGGATGTACACTGGCACAGATAGGAACTGGAAACACAGGGAATCCAGGAAGGACGATCCCTTCAGGACCAGTGGTGAGAGTGGCGATACTGGGAGGGTGGAGGGAAGATGGGGTAGAAAGCGGGAACCAATTACAAGGATCTACTTCCAACCCCCTACCTGGGGGATGGATAACATAAAAGTGGGTGAAGGGAGACATCGGACAGTGTAAGACATGACAAAATAATAATTTATAAATTATCAAGGGTTCATGGGGGGCAGTGGGAGGGAGGTGAAAAAATGAGCTGATATGTGTTTGACATAATGGATGTATGATATATGGATTGTGATATTAGTTGTATGAGCCTCCAATAAAATGATTAACAATAATTTATAATTTATCAAGGGTTCATGAGGGAGGGAAAGTGGGGGAGAGAGGAAAAAAATGAGCTGATAACCAGGGCTCAAGTAGAAAAAAAAACACTTTGAAAATGATGATGGCAACATGTACAAATGTGCTTGACACAATGGATGAAGGTACGGATTGTAATAGAGCTGTAAGAGCCCCCAATAAAAGTATTTAATTTTTTAAAAAAGTACATGGTTACCTGGAAGGTAGTGAAACCAAGATACTACCGTAACATGGGCTGCTGCTGTGTTGCTGGGCGCCTTCAAGTGAGTTCTGATGCACACTGGCTCCGTACAGGGAAGCATGCACAGCAGCACTTCCTGATGCTGCCCATGCGCACGGTTGTTACTATAGCTGAGCTCTTTGTTGCATCACTGTGTCAGTCTATCTCATTGAGGGTCTTCTTTTTTTTCTTTGTCCCTCTCTGTATTTTCTCAATATAGTTTATCCCGACTTCTGGGACATGAAATGAAGTCTCACCATCCTCATTTCTAAGGGGCATTCAGTGGAGGGCAGCATATGCTAAATGCCAAAGAAGGAGGTTTAGTGGAGCTCAGACTTAAATCCATTCTCTAAATTCAGGACAAAATTAGAGAGTATAACAGACTATTTCAAGTAGGGTGTGTTAGTCTGGGTACATTAGAGAAACATCCACAGAAACTCATGTATGAGAGAGTTTTACATAAAGGGTAAGTGCACATCGAGAAAACATCCCATCCCAGTGCTGCCCAAGCCCTCAAATCCAACATTAACCCATATGTCCGACACCAATCCACAAAGTCCTCTACCTCACAAAACACATGCAGTGATGCCGACTGCAGGAGGTAAGCTGAATCAGTTTATGTGTAAGCATCTCAGTGCTGGTAGGTGTCTCCACACGGCTGCTCCAGCACCAAAGGCTCCACTGGGGTAGGTCCATGCAGCTTTTCCTTGGGGATGTCTTACAGGACATGAGCCTTGCCCGCTGAAGCAGGGAACTGGCCAACTGGCTGTACCCTGGTGCGACCATCACAAAGCAAGAGACCCAAGAACTAGTAAGGCAAGGCTCACTGAGCCATATAGCTCTCTGCCCTTCAAGTAACCCCACATGTGTTTATCGGCCAGGTTGGCACAATAAATTACCTACCTCAGCAGGTTTACCAATAGGTTAACATATAAGAAAGGATTAGAAAAAGTTAGGAAGATAAATTGGAACAAGATTATGGAGTTCATTGAATGTAAGGCTAAAAACCATGAAAAGAAATTATAGAAAAACATCAATGTAGTTAAAATACTTGTTATTGGTTAAGGAAAACTGTAGAGCCATAATATAATTTAGTTACTTTTTGATAAATCTGTGTGGGAGGGAAGGGCCTATGAGTTAGGGTGAGACACTGAGAGAGAGGATAAGAAAGACATTTTATACATTGTGATGTTCTTGATTATTTTCTTGCTTAGAATTGCCACAAACATTTTAGAAAGTCCCAATGGGGATTAAGCCTTTGGTGAATCTCCTCTGGCTGTTGACCCAGGATGTGAACAGAATAACTGAAAAATAGTCAAAAATAAATGAAAATACGCGGCCTGCAAGAAAGATTACAAATCTAGAGGAATACCCTCTCTTCTGAGCTACTATACCTAAAGCTTCAAGGAAGCTTCCTGGGCTTCTTTGACCAATTGCCTGGACAGAGGTAGCTTAGCGTCCAGCGTGAATGCTCCACTAGCCTGTGATGTCTGCACAGACTTGGTGGTTGCCTTTGATGTTGCCATCTGATGCCCATCTGGCTGAAAAACTGCACCAGACAGTCCTCGGAATACCACTTGCCTCTGAAAGACATTCCTGTTATATCCAGTTCAGGCTTTTTAACTTCTTCCTGAGATGCTCAGAGCACAGTCTCTAATAATCCAACTAGCCTTCATAGGGTCCTGAATGAAGGAGATTACGCATTCTATCCACCATGGGCTGGAAAACAGAATGCTCAGGCATCTTAAGACGTTTTTCCACAGAAGAAATGTACTCCTAATGGCAGAAAAGAAAAATAGATATACCATGTGCCCTTGGGATTTGAGAGTGTGGTCCAAAGCAGTACCCGTGGCAAGAAAAGAACATCTTTGAAATTTGTTTTATCTGAAAAACTCAGGAAAGGTTTTCATTTGACTTTATAATACTTGAGAGAAATGGACTCTTCATTATATCCTGTTTTGAGAAATGCAATTTTTAAAAGGTTTGTCATCTTTTATTATGTCTATTAAGTCTTTTTTTCCTTTTTCTTAATTGAAGTAACTTAAATAGAGGGTGCACATTAAGCTTAATAGAATTATGTGAGATTCTCTAATTGGATAGGCCACTTCTTCGTGAACTCAGACTGTTTCGTTCAGGGAGTTGAGTGCCATTTTGAAACTTGAGACTTTCAGCTGATTGGGAAGAACTAGATGGACGCACCCGATCTAGAGATAGATGTGCTATGGAGACTGGAGACTTCAAATCATTGGAGGTAGGCCATTCGTGATGCAGAGGTTCCCAGTTCTGTCTATGGAGGGTCCCCACCTGGATGACGTCTCTGGTGAGTTCCCTCTGAACATAGTCTCAGTAGGTAAATAGCTTTGCCATCAGACAGTGAAGTCAATTGTGGCAGATATTGTTTGGTTAAAATGTAATGCCTAATCCTTTGATCACCCTTTTGACCCAGTTTAAAGTTATTTCAGTTTTTAATATTTTCTTTCTTTTTGGTTGAGGGTTTTTTTAATATATTTTGTGTAGTCATTGTTGGTGTTTGCTTGTTTTCTGTGATTTCGCATGCTTTTCTGCATATGAACCCCATGATAGATGGAGCTGCAGAAGCAGTAACTAGATTAATAATGGCCTAGGGGCGTGGCGGGGGAAGGCGGGGGACGTGGGGAGCTCATAGCAATGAGTACGAGAAGAAAGTGTTTTGAAATTGATTGTGGTGAGGATTGCATAACCCTTCTTAATATGACTGAGTGACTAAATTTTACAATATGATGTGAATTATATGCCAATAAACTCTTGGGAGGAAAATCAGAATTTAGAGCTTCCAAATAAGTATGAAAGCAGCGTCCACAAAAATCTCTAAGTAATACTTTCACGTAAATAATTTTCTTCTTAGAAAATAACATTCTGAATAAAAAAATAATCAATTGTATAATATGTGATGTATATATCAACAAATATATTTTAAAAGATGCCTGCACGCAAATGAACTTAATGAATTAGAATGCTCAGGGAACCCAAGAATCTTACATTTCTCGGAGGATTCTTTTGTATTTGTCTGTGTCCTACTACTCAGAACCACTGATGGAATCTGTGTTTTTAGTAAGAACCCCAACAGAAGGCTATTTTATCATCTTCACAGTATTGTTTCCAGTGAGCTGTCATATTCAATTTGGCGGACAGCTCTAATTTTTAAAAAATAATGTTAGGTTTCTGGAGTGGGTTGAACCTCGGTTCTTTGCTTTGCACACTGAAAGAATAGATGTGAAGCACGTTGTGCAACCCAAGTGAGTGTTTATGAAGGGCAGGAAAGGCTCCAGGGTTTGTAGCCCCACAAGGGTACGTGCTATTTCTGGACAGCGTGCCAAGCTGCCTGGAAGCCACGCTGGGGTTTATAACTACACAAAATCATGTGGATAGGAACACCCGCACATGCAGAACCGGGGCTGCAGGGAGATAGATCCCCAGAGGGCAGAAGCCCAAGAACATGTGGGCCCAGAGGCTGTGGGCCAAGGGTCGGCATGTGCACCAAGCTAGGGAGGGAGTCCCTCATCCTTCACTTTCCGCTGACCAGGAGCAGGGTCAGAGAGAAAAAAATTGACTTACCTGCAGCCGGCTTTTAACACCTTTGGCTTGCGACGTGTGGTTGAAAGTATTAGTTGCCCTCATTGGCTGAATGAGGCCCACCTGTGTGATGTACCTAAGGTGGAGGCTAAGTTTGAGGTTTCACCTGTGTTAAGGGATGCTAGTCTATGCATGCTCAGTTTTGGGTCTTCCCATAGGTGTCCAAAGGCTGCCTAATTTCTTTCCAACCTCCTCTACTGGGGAGCCTTTGCACCCATGGGAGGGGGGCTTTGCACCCATGGGAGGGACACCCCACCCTGTCCCTAAGCTAGCTACTTGACACATCCTTACTGAGGTTCACTGCACATGACACACGCCTCACCTACCAGTGGTTTTTATTAGGATTACAGGGTTGTGCAAGCATCACCAGCTCAACTTTTAAGTATTTTCATTACACGATAAAGAAATCCCAAAGCCATTTGCAACATTCCCTTACCATACCTCTGGCAATTGCTAATCTACATTCTGTCTTTATGCCGCGTTTATTTGCTTAGTTTGGAAATTGCACATAAATCGAATCAAGATATGTAGTTCTTTGTGACTGGTTTTTTCCTTTTAGCAGAATTTTTTCAATGTTGCATCTATCAATACTTAATTTTCTTTTATGCTGAAAAATGTTGAATTATATTTATATACCACATTTAAATGATGGATGTTTGGGTTATTTTTACTTAACCCATTTGAAGTTAATTTTCATGAATTAAGAACCCATCTTCAATCTTTTGCAAGTAGATATTTACTTGATTCAGTTCTAGTTATTGAAAAGACTAGTCACATCTGACTGTCATGGCGTTCTTTGGAAACTCAGTTGACTATAAATATGATGGTTCGTGTCAAATCTGTCTCATTGTCTTTCCAGTCTTATGCCAGTACACACCATCTTGATTACTGTGACTTTGTCGTAAGTTTTATAATTGGGAAATTTAAGTCCAACATTCCCCCCGCCCCTCAAAGATTATTTTGGTTACTCTGGGTCCTTTGCATTTCTAAATGGACTTTGGTATCAGCGCGTGTTTTTTTGCTAAGGAACCAGATGGGATTTTGATAGGGATTACATTAAATCTGTAAGCCAATTGCTGGCAATGGGGGTCTGTGGGGGGGGAGTGGGTAATACCATCTTAATAGTAAAGCCTCCTGGCCCAGGAACAGGAATGTTTAGTTTTCAGAGATATATTTTCCACTTGATTGGTTAAATTTATTTTTGTTTTATACTTTTCCGTGGCATTTTAATTACAGCTGTTTCATAATTTCATTTTCAGTTTGGCATTGTTACATAGAAGTATAATTGGTTATCGTACATTGATCTTCTATCTTCTAACCTCATAGCTCAATTTTTATTATAAGATTTTCTTACACAAAAAATCTCATCACAGATTTATGATCTTTATCTTTTTCTCCTTTTCTTTTTTCGAGGTCAGTTAGATAAGGAAATTGAATGATACCCTATTTTGATAGTTGGAATGTGATTATAAAATAGTGACATTGTCCCCCTGCCCATTTTGCATTCTTCTTTTTTAAAAATGGTCTTTTATATTTTATGAAGCCTTGGTAGCACAGTGGCTAAGCTAGCCAACCGTTGGCAGTTTGCACTCATTAGCTGCCCACTTGGAGAAAGATAGGGCACTTTGCATAAGAAGATATGACATAGGGGTATTTCTATTCGGTCCTACAGAATCACTGAGTTGGAATCAACTTGACAACACTGGGGTTTTGGTCCAAAGTATGTTTCCATATTGTGTTTGAGGTGCAAATTTACATAGCTCATTAGGTTCCCCTTTAACAATTTGGGTACAAATTGTTTCATGCTATTCATGATAATTTTTACAATGTGTCAACAGTCTCCTTATTTCCATTCTGCTTATTATGTTTCCATTGATCTAGCTTTCATGCCTTCTCATCTTTGTTATTGGGGAAATGCTGACCATTTTGATCTCATGTAGTTAATTGTTTTTCATTTAAATCATTTTATTGGGGCTCTTACAGCCATCTATTCATTGTGTCAGGCACATTTGTACATAGGTTGCCATCATCATTTTCAAAATATGTCCGTCTGCCTGTGAAGGGGTTATATGTAGATCATTGTGTTCTGTTGATGGGAGCACATTATTCATGAATGATATTATTTTGTAAATCAGTTGTATGTGAGTGTAAAGGATGACTTGTAGAAATAGCTTCAATTCCAAGTTCACAGGGTCTTTTAGGGTAATCATCTCAGGGGTACCTTTAGTCCAGTAATTCTGGTCTTTTTAAAAAAGGGAATTTGAGTTTTCTTCTACATTTTTCTGACATCACTTTTCCTTTGGTTTCACAAAATGAACTTAAAGCATTTCTCAGTATGGCAGTGGGAGCGATAGTGAAGCAATCTTATATCATGGCAAGGGGCTAGCTGTGCCTACTTTTCAGTAGTTGAGCACTTAGCTGCTTACATAATCCAAGGACTCCTGGATATGAGGACAAAGTGGGAAATCAGCAGCTACGAAGTATGGGAGGCTTCTGGGTTTTGGGAAACAGGTATCAGTGAAGAACAGATAAGCCTTTAAGTTAGCGGTTCTCAACCTGTGGGTCCCCTTGTGGGTCAAAGGACCCTTTCACAGGGGTCACCTGATTTATAACAGTAGCAAAATGACAGTTATGAAGTAGCAACGAAAATAATTTATGGTGGGGGGTGGTCACCACAACATACGGAACTGTATGAAAGGGTCACTGCATGAGGAAGGTTGCGAACCCCTGTTTTAAGCTATCTCTGGTGGGTCATAGCTAACCTAAAAACCTGCTCTCAAATTTTTGGGTCGCATTTCACTTCCATTTATTTTTTCATTGAATTTCCACTTAATTTAGAATCAAATAAAAAATGTGAGAATTTGATAAACTTTAGAAAATCTTTTATTCAACTATATTGGCTTTATTGCAGTGCTGGGGGCAGAGAGGGCTGCTGTTGGAGGTGTGATGGCGTCTGCTCGGATTCATAGCACCCGTAGGGACAACAGTCCGTGCTATAGGAGGTTCATTTGCCACTGGACAAGATTACTAGCTCAGCTTTGGAATTTTTTCAGAACAGTGTTCACTGTGTCTCCCTACATACAAATCATTTAGAAAGTCCATGGTTCTTTCTGTAATCCGTAGTCTTCACCTTTTATTGTGGTCCCAATCACCCGAGGATCATAAAATGCAAGTTCTTATTCAGCACGTCTAGAGTGGGGCACAACACGTTCCCAGGTGTGTGGTTCTTAGCCTGTACCCCGATAGCAAGGTGTAAAGTACTAATCAGTAGTACTTGACAGAGGTTGCCACAAGCAGTATCCAATCTAAACCAGACTCACCACAATTAAGTTGATTCCAGCTCATAGTGACCAAGGCATCTGTATTTAGGAAGAGTTACATAGTTTAGCACAGTATAACACAAATTTAGGCAGAATTTATTTAACATTTTATCAGACATTTGTTAAAAGCTCATATGATACTATTTTATTTGAGAAAAGACTTTTTGTTTAATTTAAAATGTCCAGAGTAGAGACCCAAAGTCGATCTTTAGAAAAGTGGACATCCCCCAAGGTGCACTGTAGCAATTATGAAACACAGAACTTTCCTCTAATTCTTCAATGCTTCCACCCCACCACTACCATGATCCTAATTCTACCTTAAAAATACAGCTAGATCAGAAGATGTACACTGATACAGATAGGAGCTGGAAACACAGAGAATCCAGACAGAATCCAGGACAGATGATCCCTTCACGACCAGTGGTGAGAGTGGCGATACCAGGAGAGTGGAGGGAAGGTGGGGTAGAAAGGGGGAACCGATTACAAGGATCTACATATAACCCCTCCCTGGGGTACGGAAAACAGAAAAGTGGGTGAAGGGAGATGTCAGACAGTGTAAGACATGTCAAAATGATAATAATTTATAAATTATCAAGGGTTCATGAGGAAGGGGGCAGGGAGTGAGAAGAAAAATGAGCTGATACCAAGGGCTCAAGCAGAAAGCAAATGTTTTGAGAATGATGAGGGCAACAAATGTACAAATGTGCTTGACATCATGGTTGTATGTATGGATTGTGACAAGAGTTATATGAGCCACCAGTAAGATGATTTTAAAAAAACCCACAAAAACAACACAAAAGAAAGTTGCTTTTTTTATTGCTCAGTACAAGAACTTTCCAGCTGAAAAATGCAACATCTTTTATACAATTGTGGTTTGAAAAAATAATTTCCTATCATATTAGACAAGATCCTAGTTTATATAAATCAAAACTCAACTGCCATCAAGTTGATTCCAACTCATAGCAATTTTATAGAACAGAGTTACTATCCCTGTGGGTTTCTGAGGCTGTAACTCTTTACTGGGAGCTGTCATACGAATCCAGGAAGCTCACTGTACAGGGATCTCAGGTACAAACGATGAACTCTCCTCCTGGGTGTTGTGTATAGTGAGATCCCTGCTCAGGCTTCTCAGAGGGCTCATTTTGTGCACAGCAGAATGGCATTTTAGGGAATCCTGTGAGCTGTTATAGGTAAATCCTTTCAGTATCTTCCCCTACTTTCTTCCCAGACTCATGCAGAGAAAGGTTATTTGGTGGGAGTCAGAGACTTTTGCTAGAAGAGTCACATTAAATAATTCACAGCCCCTGCCACTTCCTTGAAAATTAATGCCAATTATATTATTTTGGTGAAAAGAACCTTCTTTTTCTTACTCTCTATGATAATAACTCAGGTGCTAATAGTTTTTCTATACCAGTCTTTGTGCACAGATAAAGTATATATTTATTCTCACAAATTTTTTATCAAGTTGAGGTCCTTCATGGCACAAATGGTTAAGCATGGGCCTCTGTGTTAGTCCAGGTAGACTAGAAAAACAATTTCAGGGAGACTCATGTGTATAAGAAAGAGCTTTATAAATAAGTGCAGTTGAATATTGAGAGGACATTCCAGCCCAGTCCAGATCAAGTCCATAAGTCAGATATTAGCCCATATGTCTGATACCAATCTATAAAATCCTCTTCAGACTCATGGAACACATGCAATGATGTGGAATTCAGGAAGATCACAGGCCAGTGGATGGTAAGTCTTGTGGATCCAGAGGCATTGTAAGCATCTCAGTGCTGGCAGGGGTCTCTATGTGGCTTCTCTGGCTCCAGTGGTCTGGCTCCATCAGCCTCTCTCCCTGTGTCTTCTCCACTGGGATGTCTTGCAAGGAGTAAGTAGAGAGAGAGAGAGAGAGACAGAGAGAGAGAGAGAGAGAGAGAGAGAGAGAGAGACCGAGAGACAGACATACACACACTTCCGCCTCAAAGAATATTGACCTGAGTTCCCAGAATCATCAGGAGAAGGCCATGCCCACACAGAGGCCTCATTGGCTATATCCTGATTGACAGGTTAGACTCCTCCCCTACACTCTTAATCCTCAAATTGACACCAGATTATGTATTTACCACGGTCTCCTCACAGAAAGGTTAGCAGGTTGTCCTCACCTAGATGCAACTTAGAAGAATGGCACCCCCTGCCCCCCCCCCCAAAAAAAGAAGAAGAAGAATGGCTCCCTGATCTGTTTTTGAAAGGTCAAGACTTGAACATCCCATGGAGTAGTTCTACTCTGCAGCACCTGGGCTTTTTCTTTCTGACATTTCTCAAGACTTTTGTTTTCCTTTGGCTTTAACATGTTGACTCTGATGTTTTCATTTCATTTTTCTTGCTTTGGGTTTGCTGACCTTACCAGAGTTCTTTAAATTGATTTTTTTCAGCATAATTTAAGCTTCTTTTACCATTTATTAAAAAAAGAAAATACCTTATCCTTTCTTTCTGGCACGCAAAATACACTTGTCTTCAACCATTTGATGTTATCTCATTGGTCTCTAAGCTTACTTCAGTTTTCTTTGTTATTTTTTCTTTCTCATCTTCAGATTGGATAGTTATTTCTTTCTTTTTTAACTTTCAATTTGTAAAAAAATTTGGTGTAAGTGAAAGTTTATAGAGTGAATTAGTTTTATGTTAAGCATTTTTTCTTCATTTAGTTGCTGTTCCCACTGTATAACAACAAACTTCCCACTTCCTGCCTGGTTTCCCTGTGCCCATTCGTCATCCTTTTCTGCTCCTTCTTGCCTCTTGCGTTTTGCTTTGGGGCAAAATGCTACCTTTTTGGTCTCATATGTAATTGTTCAGAGTACTTTGTTCATGAATGTTATTGTTCATTTTATAGAACTGTCTGCTGTTTGGTTCTGAGGTGATCCCCTGGAGTGGGTTCAGTTGTAGATATGAATGGTGTCTTAAAGCTACAGTTTGGGCGGTTCCACATAGACTGGCTGATTTCTAGTCATCTGTTTTCAAGTATACTCATACTTTCTTATGATTTCTTCAGTATGCATTGAGATCATATAATGTTTTTATTTTTAATTTAATAAATCATTGTATTGGGGCCCTTGCATATATTATAACAATGCATACATCCATTATTCAAGTGGACGTGTGCAATTGTTGGCATCAGTGATCTCTAAATGTTATCTTTCTTCTTAAGCCCTTTGATATTAGCTCCTCTTTTCCCCTCCCCTAACTTGCCACCCCCACGCACCCACAATATATTATGTATTGTTTTTATTATTTATACATATCTTACACAGCTCCTTCTGTGTCTTCACCTACTATCCTAGTATTTGTCCCCCTTGAGCGGGGGGGGGGGGGTTATTCAGCCATCATTGCTATCTGCTCCCTCTCCACCCCTTTCCCTTACCCTACCCTCCTGGAATTGCTACTCCCATTTCCATTTCTGAGGGGTTTGTCTATCCTGAGTTCCAGCTATTGAAAGCTCTCCTATGTGCCACTGTATGTATACCCATCTAGGGAGATTTGCAAGGCAGGGCCGAGAGCATAATAGTTGGGGATTAAAGAACTAGAGGAGTGTTGTGTGTTTCAATAGTATTAAACTGCCCCCTAGATGTATTTCTCTTCCATGCAGCCTCTCTCTGCGGGAATGTCCAGTTATCTATGGATGGGCTCTGGGTCTCTACTTTGACCCCTAGCCATCACCTTGATGAGACTATTTAATTTTGAACTTTTGATGCCTGTTCTCATTGGCGCCTCACAATCACACAGCTGGTGTGCTTCTTCCATGTGGGCTTTGTTGATTCTGTTAGATGTCTGCTTGTTTGGCTTCAAGCTTTTAAAACCCCAGATGCTATATATTTTGATAGCCAGGCACCATCTGCTTTCTTTACCACATTTGCTTATGCACCCAGTTTATCTTCAGCCATTGCGTTGGGGAGGTGGGCATTGCCCAATGACACATTATTAGAACAAAGTGTTCTTGTGTTGAGGGAGTACTTAAGTAGAGGCCCAGAGTCATCCATATAGTGTTTTTTTTTGTTGTTGTTTGTTTGTTACTTAAGGTTTTGTATTTTTCAATTACAGAGTTTCCATTTGGTTCTTGTTTATAATTTCCATTTCTTTGCCGAGATTCTTTGTGGATTAACTCATTCATTAAGATCATGTTTTCCTTTAAGTTTTTAAATATGTTTATAATAACTGCATTAAAACTTGTCTAAATTCAGTGCCTTGACCATTTCAGTGGTGGTTTCTGTGAATAATTTTTACTCACTTGTGGGTCATAGTTTCTTAGTTTTTATACATTTAGAAATTTTTATTATATATTGGACATTGTAGATGATGCACTGTAGAAACCTTGATTTTGTTATTTTCCTTGATGCGTGTTGATTTTCTAATGGATGTTTTCACTCCTGGCTGACATCTTGTTGTTAGAGATTGTCAAGTCAGTTCAGACTCTCCAGTGACCCTGTGTACAACAGAATGAAACCGTACCACCCTCACAGTACCTGTTAGGTTTGAGCCAGTTGTACAGATGTGCTGTTAAGTATTCTTAGGGTAGATTCACTGAAAAGCCCAAATATTTATAAAGCACTTATAACTTGGTAGGACTCAGTCATTGGCCAAGACCTCTCAAAAAATCTTCCCCCTCAAGGATTTTTGGAACTTAAATCCGTACATCTCCGTCTTCCCCAGCAGTACTGGGAGTCCAGGTACTTCTGCAGCCATGAACTCTGTTATCTCCTTCCTCTGATTAGCAGGTTCTCTTCAGGCCTGTTCAGGCTCTCCCAAGGAGGGAAACCACATCTGTGTGAGAACCTGAGCAAGAGGGTGTTCACCTTAGGAGTGTCCCTTCTCTGAATTATCTGTCTGGTGAAGCTTGTTTTCTAATACCCGACAGCAGTATAGAATGCAAGTCTCTTGGACACAGTAAATTTTATTTTTCACAATTTGCCTGTCGATTGCTCTTTTAACTATGCGTTTTGGACCTGTGTAATTTTTAAAAAATTACTAATATGTTGGATGCATTTCTTATTCTGTGTGTATTGCATATTTCAGATTCTCCAGGCTTCTTCATTTTCTCCTGCATTCTTCTGATTGGATCTTGTCTTCCCGACCTCATTTCTATAGGTTCAAAGTTACATGTTTTAGGTTTTGTTGCAGTTACATAGAATTTAATGGAAGGCATACATTCTATTTCAGGTTTTGCTGCTGTTCCATAGAACTTTCATGTGTGTCCTTGATTTAATAATGTCTCATTTAGTCAGCATCACGGTTTTATTCCTGGTCAGCGTGTATCTTTTTGGGCATGTTGACTGTGATTACCTCTTGCTAGCCTAGGGTTACCGTTGTCCCTGATTCTAGTTTACCTGGTTTGTCTAGCCTCACTTTCTTCTGGATCATTACAGAAACTTGACAGCTAGTCTCTTTGCTGTAACTTTTATCACCTACATTATTTTTTCACATAGAAATATGTTTATTTACAGTGACTTTAACTCATGTTTCTTTGTGAAATGGAGCACAAGGGGGCTGTCAAAAGTTTATGGGAAAATGGAATAAAGGATCCTGAACATTTTGAAGTTCTGCCTTATCTTCTTGTGTCAGATTGTATCATTTATTTACTTGAAACCTTGTATCTCACCATAGTAAAATCTGTCCCGACTGCTACTCAAACTTCATCTTTCATTTTGTTCCTCGCTCACTCGCTGACAGCCAGCCACAGACTTCCTTGTCACAGTCCCCCAGCAGGGTCTTTGGGTCTGCTCTTCATTATTTCCCTCACTGCTGGGTGGGACACTCATCCCGACAGCTGCAGGGGTTGCTCTCCTCCTTCCTTCAGGTCTGTTTTACCGAAGAGGCCCTTTCCTGCTATCCCTATACAGAAGTCCTTCCACTCTTACACTCTGCCCTTCATATTTGCCATGCTTGCTTGTCTCTGTTTGATCACATTTGGTTGCTTATTTATCCGACAGCTGTCTCTGATAGGGTGACCAGTTGCCCTGGATCAGGGCACAACTAGAGAATGTCCCAAGGTATAGGACATTCATTGTTGAAGTTCCTATTTAAAAAACCAAGAAGCCAAATCCCTGCCATTTAGTTGATTGTCAGTAAATTGGGGTGGTGGGTTCTCTTTGTCTCTGCAGTGGAGTGGAAGCTTCTGAGAGAATGGAATTTGGGTTGCTCACTGTAGCTAGAAGACTGCCTGGTATGTGGAGGGCAGGTACAGGGCTGTAAGATGAGCAGTGTTATTGAAGATACTGTATTCTGAAAGAGACCTGTTAATTTCCAAGAGTTGAAAATATACTTTAGATGAAAAATTCAAACAGAAGAAGGAAAGAGTGGAAGTTATATAATCTGTTGTGAACTTGAAACCCTTTAAGAGTGAAGTAGTAGAGTTTAGCTTGTCAATCAAGTTGCAGATTGAAGACCTCCTTTGGAGCCACTAAGGAGATAAATAGCACACACACTCCCCGGGAGGCATTCCTGTTGAGCAGACACATGGAGTTATGCTAAAGGCGCCTCGTGGAGACCCCTGTCAATGCTACCACTGGACCCACAAGACTCTCCATCCTCTGGCCTGGGATCTTCCTGATTAGGCATCGTTGCATGTGTTGTGTGCATTGAGAGATTGGTTTTAGACATATGGGCTAATATTGGAATCATGGAGTTTATCTGGACTGGGTTGGGATGTTTTTCTCAATATTCCATTGCTCTTGTACATAAAGCTCTTAACACACATATGAGTGAGTGTCTATGAGTTTGTTTCTGTAATCAATCCAGACTAATGCAGAAAGTTAATTTTAAGGAAAATTTGAGGGCTAAAATGCAGTTCATAGAACTTCTAAGATAGTGATTTTCAGCCTCAGTTTTGCAACACATTTTGGCATATTCAGATACCTCAAAAAGAATTGGGAAATTCTTTTACTAAAAGTAACAATGATTATTCATTTTAATTTAAATTAAGGTTGCATGAAAGAGGAAGAGGGTTCATAAATTTAGAGAGAAAAGAGTGTTGCAATTATAACAAGGCTGGGAACCACTGGCATCTGACTTTCTCTAGTTTAAAAAAGCTACTGGTGTTTGGAGCAACTGTCTTCATGGTAGTGAACCTAGTGCATGTCCAGGCACCATCCACTGATTATATCATTCCTTCCTGACCTCCTTTCTGCTTGCATGTAATATAAGTTTACCCAAAAAAGTCTTATATGAACACCATTGCATCTGGGTTTCTTTTCCTGTGCTCACTCATGTATGTAAGAAAGAAATTCCTATCGAGAAGTAATTTTATGTCAGGAAGACATCGCACCCTGTCCAACTCAAGTCCATAGTCAGGTGCTAGATGGGGCCCTCTTCGCACTCATGGAGCTGCAGGCAGAAAGGTGAAGCAGGGTGCGGGAAGATCACAGGCCAGAGGGTACAGAGTCACGTGGATCTAAAGTTAGTGACAATGTGGCAGGGTGCCATATCAGGATCATCCATAACCTTATGAGCTGCCTTCAATTTAACAGATCTGCTCTTATTGGATCTTTCTTTGAAGTCATATAGGTAAATCCAAGACTCATTATTGATTGATTCATTCCATAATAATTCATTAGCTTTATTAGTTTTGACCTTGCTTCAAAGACTGGTTGAAAGATTAGCTCTTTGAGCTAGTTGATCTTCACGCAACTTTTGACACCCATTAAACTGAATTCTTGCTGAGGCTAAGATATTTGCTTAACATTAAAAATGTCTAACCCGGGGAACTAATAGAGTTCTGAGGGGCCAGCTCCAACCCCAACTACGTGGACAGTCCCTCTTCCCCACAGAAAAATTCACTTCAGAGCACAGCACTGAAGCTACAACTCAGGGAGAGGAGCATGTCTGATCAGAGCACACAGGAGCAAATGAAGGGGGAGGAGAGAGTGGAGCACATCCTGGCTCACAAAGCCCTAGAATGATATTCTTTCTCAGAGTAGCCAATGCAGAGAGGATCATTGGGACGGCTCCATCACGAGACACACAGTCCCTCACTGAACCATATCCCTACAGAGGGCAACACTGGAGAGAGACAGTGTGGGAATTGTACCCGATCTGACCCCACCACACCGAAGCAAAACACGAAGGGCGTGCAACAGAACAGCAAGGGGAGCAGAGTAATGAAGTCCCCAGGGAATACCAAAAATAGACTTTTGGGCCAGGGCATGGCACCCCATCAGACTGGACTGGAAAACACTCCTAAAGTTCAACAAACAGACCTTAAAATATTTATAGGCTTTTTTTTTTTTTGTCATTGGTTTTTGTGGTTGTTTTATTTTCTTTTGTTGCTTTATTTTGCTCTGTCTTGGGTTTTTTGTGGTGTGTGTGTGTGTGTGCGCGCGCATGCACATATTATTACCTCTGCAGGTCTATCTAGATAAGATAGGCAGGACAAATAATCTGGAGAAGAAGACAAGGGACAGATGGCTCTAGGGGGTCATGGGAGAAGGGAAGGTGGGAGAAAGGAAGTGGGTGTTAACAAACCCAGGGAAACGGGAATAACAAGTGATCTAAAATTGATGACGAGGAGGTATTAGGACGCCTGGTAGGGCTTGATCAAGGGCAATTCAACTGAGGGGAATTACTGGAATCCAAATGAAGGCTGAGCATGATAGTGGGACAAGAGGAAAGTAAAAGGAAATCGAGGAAAGAACTAGGAGGCAAAGGACATTTACAGAGATCTAAATACAGGCATGTACATATAAAAATATATTTATATATGACAATGGGGAAATAAACCTATAAATATATGTACATAGATCTAGTATTAAGGTAGCAGATGGACATTGGGCCTCTACTCAAGTACTCCCTCAATGCAAAACCACTTTGTTCTAATAACCAAAATTAACTGGACATCCCCTTATAGAAGAATCGTGGAGAGGAGATGAGTCAGTCAGGGTGCAGTGTAGCAACAGTGAAACATACAACCTTTCTCTAGTTCTTTAATGCCCCCCCCCCACACACACACACTATCATGATCCCAATTCTACCTTATAAATCCGGCTAGAACAGAGGATGTACACTGATACAGATAAGATCTGGGAACACTGGAAATCCAGGACAGATAAACCCCTCAGGACAAATAATGAGAGTAGTGATACCAGGAGGGTAAGAGTAAGGTCGAGGGAACAAGGGGAACCGATTACAAGGATCTATATATAACCCCCTCCCTGGAGTACACATAATAGAAAAGTGGATGAAGGGAGATATCGGACAGTGTAGGACATGAAAAATAATAACAATTTATAAATTATCAAGGGTGAAGGAGGGAGGAAGGGAGAGGAAAAAAAGGGACTGATACCAAGGGCTCAAGTAGAAAGAAAATGTTCTGAAAATGATGGTGGCAACAAATGTGCTTGACACAATGGATGTATGTATGGATTCTGATATGAATTGTACAAGCCCCCAATAAAATTATTTCAAAAAATATGATTTTGGAAAGGAAGAAAAACAAAGATACTAAGAAAGCTACAATATGTTGAAAGATTGCCTTAAATAAATGAGTCTAAACTGGGACTTTAATAAAAAAAATTTTTCTTAAAGAATGGTACCCCTGATAAAACCATACTTTTTTAGATGAATCAAGCATTTTACCAAAAGTTAAGAAGCCCTCAAAAATGAGTCAAGAAAGAGATGGCTATCAACTTTGATGAATGAAGAAAACTGTAGGAAGTTCAGAAACAGGTGGAAGAAGACCATAGAATTACCATTAATGCAATAGCTCCTGGAGTTGGGACCTCCATGCTTAAGCACTGTACATCCTCTGGTCTACCCGGATTTGTAAGGTAGGACTGGGATCATGATAGTGGGGTGGAGTGGGGGAGGAACATTAAAGAACTAGGGGAAAGTTGTATGTTTCATTGTTGCTACACTGCACCCTGACTGACTCGTCTCCTCCTCACGACCCTTCTGTAAGTGGATGTCCAGTTGCCTGCAGATGGGCTTTGGGTGTCCACTCTGCACTCCCCCCATTCACAATAATAGGATTTTTTTTTGTTCTTTGATGCCTGATATCTGATCCCATCAACACCTCTTGATCACACAGGCTGGTGTGCTTCTTTCATGTGGGCCTTGTTACTTGTCAGCTAGATGGCCACTTGTTTATCTTTAAGCCTTTAAGATCCCAGACACTCTATCTTTTGATAGCAGGGCATGTGGTACCATTCTTATAAACTTTCTCCAAAGCTTTATTCCTTTGGGAAGGTTATCACCTAAATTTTGTTAAAAATTTGATTTTAACTATAACATCAACATTCTTTTTTTTCCATGGCACAAAAAGTATCCTGTTTCTCCCCGCCACCCCCAGCCCCCTCCAGGCACCTTAGCAAGACCAAGACAAGGGTATCACTGAGAGAACTTGTCTGCCGCCACTCACTGATCACAGACATGGTTAAAAGCATATGCTTTTTGGAATAAGTCTGGGGCTATATGACCCCTAACTTTAATAATATTTTTTTACTCACCCTGTTTATATGCTAAGAATACCCTAATTTGAGATGAACTATGACAGACTATCTAAAAATGTCTCATAAATATGTGGTACTCTCATTCCTAGACCCTTCCCAAGTGTCTTAGCTTGTGGCATTTAAAAATAGAATGCTATGTCATTTTTCAGATATTTATTGAATACCTCTCATGAGATTTGGAAAAGACTCAGCTTTAGCTCTCAAGTTGGGTATATTTCTTAAGACAGATAAGTAACCAGAATTGCAGCAGAGGATGTGGAGTTAGAGAGGTATATGCAGAGGGTTCTATGGGAGGACTTTGTACGAGCCCTTTAACCAGATGCATGTTCATAGTTGTCAGGGACTTACAGACATATTACTTGATTATCTGTAAGTCATATTTTTAATACCCCTTTTATTGAAGAGTAGCATGGGTAGAGAGCTGACAGCTGTGAGTCAGTTCCAGTTCCTGGTAGCCTGTTCCCATCAGCATTGACTTGTGTTCCAGGGGGTTCCTTTCTTTTTACCCCAGAAGGCTCTCGGTCGCTGGTTTTATATCCATACATGAGGCTGCACAAATTATACATGGAGATATGTAGAGAATAGTTCACAGACGGTGAGTGTACATCCTAGTGAGTTTTCATTATCCAAAAGCCACACTCCTGTCCCCTCCTATCACTGTGACCACTTGGCCTATGAGTAAATCTTAAGCTGACTTATTTCATTATGATTGAAATTGTCTCATTTTGAACTTTTTGCAAATGAGACCAAACAGTATCAATTGATATATGTGACTTTTTAACTCATTATGTTTATGTGGCTCACTCAGGTAGTTGTTTCATTGTAGTTCATACTTGTTGCTCTACAACATCTCATTGTATTGACATACTAGGGCCTTTTTGGTTTTCAGAGGATTTCCCCCTAATTTTTAGCTTCTTGCCTGGACTGTCTGAGAATTTACCAAATATCTGGAGGAAAACCGGCTGCATATTTGAGGTCTCTCAACACTTGTGAAAAGTTCTAATCTCCCACCCCCACCCTTCCTGGTGTTTAACAGTAAATATATGACTGCCCAGAAGCTGAGTTCACAGTTTCCCTCTCATATCCCAAATTTATAAATCTACTTGGGGTGAAAACTGTGATAAAAGTGAGCTCATGTCTTAGAGGTCTGTCCTCTCTGGATTCTTAACTTGTCCAGTCCTCAGAATGCCTTAAAATAAATGGCATCTGTGTTTTCATCTGAAATTCTTCCTCTCATTGAGCTGGGCTGTGTGATACTACTACACCCCATTTGAAGTCGTAAGTAATTATCATACATTTTGTGAACATGTAGTTTTATTCTTTCCTTTCAAAGCAAAATTATAAAAAATCTTTAGCTTTCTATAAAATGCCAGGCACCTTGTTAGTAAGAATATAAAACATTTTATCAACGAATTGATATAAATGTTAGAAATCAGTGCTTTTATAAAATGAAAACCTAGATTTTAAGTTCCAGTAGGTGTTTTCAGATAGAAGTAAGTAAACATTTTCTAGAAGTGGCATCTCTTGAGTTAAATGTACCCTGCTATCAGAAGCAATTACATTGTTGCAGGCCCATGATGCCGAACAGTGAAGCTGGATACTGGAAGCTCACAGGCTGGTGGGCACAGTCACATGAATCCAAGGTCTATGGAAGGATTAACATGTCGGTGGTCACAAAAATGCAATTGTTAGGCATAGAATTGTTATTTTTATAGAATATAATGGTCAGCTGGGGCTGGTGTACTTTAGCTTGTATATTTATAGTTTTCTTCTGTTAGGTGTGAACGTGCCCAACAACTCTCAGAGTTGGGCAGCCATCTTCATCTTTCTGTGCCATTGGCTACCGCGAAGTAAGCTTAAAGAGGGCTCTGGCCAGCATCAGACTCCTGGACTTAAGTTGTACTGGGCAGAGATACTTTCTTGAATATAAGATTACCTCTTGATCTACAACTTTTTCTTATACATATATGAGTGCCGTTGGTTTTGTTTCTCTGTTCAGCCCAGTCCAATATAATTTGGCGCAATGAGAGTGGCATGCTAAAGGAATCGACCTTGAAGGTGGGAACTGGAGGCTTGTCTGACTTCTGTCCTATGCGAGATAGCTGAACTTGGATTTTCCTTCTCCTCTGGCTGGCCAGAGGAGATCAGATGCTACCTAGACAAAAGGCTAATTGAAAGCCAGGCCTTGGTTGATCTTGCCAGGGGCCTAAGGCCATATGCATACAAATGGGATAATCTAAGAGAACATTTAGCTTGAGTGGTTTAAAAAGAATTGTGTTTAGGATCCGATTGTACTAGGATTATATAGAAATGAATATTGGAAATTATGAGTTTGTAAGCCCACTGCCTTCAGTTTTTACAACTAGAGATATTAAAAGGGTCATTTGGAATTATCTGCAAGGGAAGACTTTTTTTGAAGTAAAGGTAGAAGGTTTAGGAAAGGTAAGCCCCTCAGTGTCTTGAATGTCAGGACACTTGCATTTGAAAAGTCATGCA
This sequence comes from Tenrec ecaudatus, assembly GCF_050624435.1. Lineage (NCBI taxonomy): Eukaryota > Metazoa > Chordata > Mammalia > Afrosoricida > Tenrecidae > Tenrec > Tenrec ecaudatus. The sequence goes on from NC_134546.1 coordinate 19,020,993, forward strand.
ACTAGAACTGTTAGGACACGGGGGGGGGGGGGGGGGGGGGGGGGGGGGGGAGGGATAGGGAGAGGGATAGGGAGAGGGGAGAGGACTTTGGCTTTTTGAATCTCAACCAAGCAATTTGCTTGTAGATGCTCAGAGCCAGGAAAGTCTGTACTCATTAGAACCCTTCCTGTAGGACTGAGCATTTCGGGGAACCTCAAGTACCCATAAATGCTTCTAGGCGAACACCTGGATCCACTTATTGCGTGGAAGTGGGGCAAACACAGCAATGGAGAGATGAGTTGCATCTGGCCACTGATATCTGAGGATCTACTTCACAGGGACTAGAGGACAGACCAGAGCAGGCTGGCTGGTCTGAAGTTTTAAGAATTATACAGAAACTGAGCCCAAGGCATGGTTTCGTCTGAGGAGCCTAAGGTTGTTGAGAATTTGTGAAGGTGGCAGTGGTCTGAAGCAGCTGGGCATGGTGTGTGGGAACTCCCTGCTTGCTGTGGTACTCACTGACTTCGCTGGGACTGAGCCGACCAGAACCCAGCCAGATGAAGAGCAAGATGGATGTTTGACTCTATGAACTGCTGCCCAGTGTTGGCTGGCTTGGTGGATGACTTGCTCTCAATTTGACTTTGTTTATGGATACAGATTCCAACCAAAATGATGATTCTTCACATGAAAACACATGCTTGTCTCCTGGATTGACAGAAATTGGAGACGCAAAATGGAACTAGATAAAGGCATGAAGTGGCTGACCTATAAACTTTCCTGGTTTGGGGATAAAGTTGGTAGGATTCAGGTGTAGGTGGTCACAAAACTGCAAGTGCTAGGTATAGAATTATTTATTTATTTTTCAATGATGGAATAGAATATTTAAATGGGGCTGGTGTATATTAGGTTGTGTATCTTTTAATTTTATTCTGTTAGGTGTAAACATGATTTTGTTAGTCTTTGTTTAAAGATTACATATGGTTAAAGAGTTGTGTACAAGTCTCAAATTGACAAGGGGTAGTAGTGGCAGTTAGAGTTTATGTCAGTTTGTACTTGTGTAGGGATGGCGTCCAATTTGTCAATCAAGTCACAGCTTGGTGATGACTCCCAGGAGGTGTGGGCTTTTATAAGAGAGACACTGGGGATCCCTGATCTAAAGGTGTTCTACAATAAAATGCATATATGTATGTATTTGTGTGTGTGTGTGTGTATATATATAAAACCTTCCTACATTAGGCCATGAGAAAACATATAAAGTAAGTTGCTTATAAGAAAAATAAAGTATTTCCTCAGCCAGTTTTGAAGCAAATGAAAAATATGAAATACTTAATTTAGATCTTGAGGGAATCCAGTCAACAAATCAACTTTACATTATTCTTTGAAAATTTATCCTAAAAACTCTTAGCCTGAAAGCAAATGTTTGAGAATGATGATGGCAACAAATATACAAATGTGCTCGACACAATGGATGTATGTATGTGGATTGTGGTAAGCGTTGTACAAGCCCCCAATAAAATGATTTAAAAAAAACCATTAACTCTTAGCTTTCATCTTTCCTGGGACTCTGTATTTATCACCAGGGGTGGCCCCATATGGGTCACTGATCCTAGGAATGTACCTCAAAACAGCTGGCAGCCTGCCATGTTTCCACCAACGGTGGATCTGTAACCCCACCCCCCCAAGCCTGTATCCCATATCACCTTTCTGCACCATCAGCCTTTGGCTATGTGAGTCTGAAGAGGGCTCTGCTTAGCATGGGACCCATAGATTTGAGTTGGACTGGCCTGGGATATTTTCTTGATACTAAGTTACCTCTTGATATAAAGTTCCTTGTTATATATATTTCTTTAGACAACCCAGCCTAATACAATGACTTTGGCAAGTTCCACATGATTGGTACAGAAGTAGTTACTGAGTTCTCGGGTGATTGAAGGCTTTCGGGAGGAGGAAAGGTTGATGATTCTCCAGGCCAGGCAGCAAAGGTACATAGAAGCATCATGGATCAAGGGCAGCAGAGTGGAGGCACTGAGCAAACTGCCTTTGCTTGGAGTAGAGCTTGCCGAGGCAAATAGTGGAAAATACACTTGCAGAGGTAGAATGAGGCAAAATCATAAGAGTTTAGGAATACAATGCTAAGGATTATTCTTAAGATTTAGCTTAGTGATTTTAAGAACCTATGGTAGCTTTAGATTTTCTTTTGTTTTTCTTTCTAATATGAGTTACTAAGACAGTGAGTTTTTTGTGAGATGTTGATGATCTAAAGATTTTTCCCTCCTTTGTGACTTTAAGGAGTCAAAGATTTTTTACATCTTTAGTTATAATCACCTGTTGGTAAGTACACTTCTGGATATAGCTAGGAATGTCATATGTGTATATTAATATTTCAGAGAAATCTAATTTTTATGATAATTCTTAAAGAATAATGTAGAGTTGATAATGGACCAGATTCCCTCAAGATCTAAATGAACTATTTAGTATTCTCACTTGTTTCAAAAACTGGCTGAGTAAGTATTTTATTTTCTTTATATGTTTTTGCATGGCCTTTTATAGGAAGGTTTTATATATATGCATTTTATTCTAGAGCAGTTTTAGATTAGTAGAATTATTATAGAGAAGATAGTACAAAGTGTTCCCATTGATCTCACACCCAGCCCCATTGTTAACATTTATCCCAACTAATGAATCAATATGGATATATTATTAACTAAAGTTCATATTACTTTAGATTCCCAGATTTTTCCTTAAATTCCTTTTTTTCTGTCAAAAAAAAAATCCTTTTTCTGTTCCAAGATGCCAGACAGAACATCCAATTACATTTAGTCGCTGCGTCTCCTTAGGCTCCTCTTCCTCAGGCTTTCCTTGTTTGTGACGACTTTAACACTTTAGAGATCACTGGGCAGAACACTTCTGAGGAAGCCGGGTTGAACAGTGCAAAGTCTGGGTTGTCATAGACTCATAGACTGTGCAGAAGGAGGGCAGCTAGTCATTTAGAGTGTCTGTAACATTATGCCAGGGATCAGCAGTCAGATTCTTACCTCAAGGGGATCCTTTAGGGGAGTTAAAGAATAACTTAGGATCGAAATAGTAATTACATAAAATTTATCTTTAAAGTGTATTTTAGAAATATTGTATTAATTTGGAGAAGTTTATATGATTGTTATAAACATACAGTTTTAGCTATGATAGATCTTATGGGGTTATTGTTTGTTTTAAAAAAGCAAAATCTGTCCTAATGAGGTTTTAGTGTAATTAAAATTTTATTTATTTTATTGAAAGTGTAAGTTAACCATTTCTTTTGTTTTCAATTTCAATTTTGTTACCTACTGCCTCTAAACTCATATCCTACTCATGTTAAATTAAAAGCTTTGTAGAGTCAGGAAAGGGGTGAAAAACTATTTTATAATATCAAGTTTGTTTGATTTTTACATCATTGGAATGGAATAGAAATGATTTTTTATTAATACTGCATATACTCGAGTATAAGATGACCCAAATATCAGTCGAGGCACCTAATTTTACCACAAAAACTGCATTAAAAATGTGCTGAAAAACTCGACTTATACTTGAGTGTATAGGTACTATTAATACATATTTATGTTTCCTATTCGTGTTTTGCCATCTATAATGGGAGCCCTGGTGGCAGAGTGGTTATACCTTGAGCTGCTAACCACGAAGTCAGAGGTTCAGAACCACTCGCTGTTCTGTGGTAGAAAGACGAGGCTTTTTGCTGCCTGAACGATTTTCAGCCTTTGAAACTCTTTTATTAGTTATTATGTTTCCTAAATATTTCTTGGTTTCTTGATCATCTTCATTATTTCATCCTTTGTAATTTATGGTTGAAATAGGGCTCTTTGCCCTTTAGAATTTCTGCAGACTAGATTTTGCTGATTCATGTTCCCATGGCACAAATCAACATGTTCCTTTGTTTCTCTGCAGTTCCTCTCAATTGCTTTATGTCCTAGATTTATGGCATTTTCAAGCCAGGGCTTCAAAATAGTTTGATCTGGTTCAGTCATGGTGAATGCAACAAAATCTGAATAGTCCTGAAATTGAAAAATTTCGGTTTACTCAAATAATAACTGGATCTCTGGGCAAATTATTGCTTGCAGCTGTGGAATTAAAGACTTAGAAAAAGCATAGTAAACCCTCCAGGAGCCTGAAGAGATTGGTCTGATTATTATCAGTACTGTGGAGAGCCAAACCCACTCAAGGAGGTGCAGTTCTACCTGTGCAGGAATGTACAGCAAGTAGATACTTGAATAAGCATAGAGTTGGTACAGGTGTGGGAGGGAAAGTGGAAATATACCCATAAATATATGTATAAGTCTGATATATCCATATGTGTATTTACCTTTGCTGAAAATACATCAATGAATGTGGTAGAGCATACAAGGGGCAAAGTTATGAAAAATTCTTAGACGTCACCAAAGACCTCAAGGGAATGAATTATTGGGCCTGGGGGAACAGGACTGTAGTTTCAGGGGACATCAAGGTTAAATGGCTCAACATAGTTTACCAAGACAATGCTCGGCGTCCTACCTTGGTGAGTAGCTACTGAGGTCTTCCATAGTCCTGAAACCAGAACAATTGCCAATGCCCCGCTACCACCACCAGCCACTTTGAAAATGATCACAGTAGAAGTCCCTCGGTGGAGTGGAGAAAAATGTAGAACAGAACTCGCAGTCATTACTGAGACCAGGATTGCGGGGACCCCTAACACAATGGCCTAGTCCTCCTTCAGGTCTAGTTGCTAGAATAGTCAGCCGTTTAAGATCTAAAGGACAGCATCTACCCAAAGACAAAGTTTAGAGGGTAGGAAAAGGAGCAAGGGTAGAAACAAGGACACAGGAAGAAGTAGATAAGTGATGGGACATGAGGAGATTCCAATGGAATACATGAAACATAATGTGTATACATTGTTCATAACAAGTCTTCACCTAATTCACAATAAAAAGTAGAAAAACCCCACAATTTCTATTTGGAAAAGAAACAAAGATGTATAGTCAGCTGCTAGAGAGTGACCTGATGGTGTCTACAGGTCAAACGAGTTGATTACTTTTGCAGCAGGCAGACTGCCCTTGTTTTCTACGAGATTGCATTTCTAGCATGACATGGACCTGCAATTTTTCCTGTCCTATTATTGCTCTGGTACACCCACATTTTATAAATTTAGGTCTGTTTTGGTTCAAAAACCAAAAATAAACTTTCTACCCCCCTTTCTCCTCCCCCACCCCCCGTGTGGTTCTATATCGTGTGAGAAATCTGCCACAGGGCTAATGTCACTGTTGTTCAAAAGCATCAGTATGATATGTTCTCATCATAATGACCTTGATTCATGAGGAACTATGAGTTATCTTAAATATAGTTTATTTCAAACAGTAACTAGAGTCAACAGTCAGGCATTTGAAAGATTGAAGAATTATATTTCATGGTTGAATAATATAATGCACTTATCTATAAGTCATGTTCAAATGTATAATATGAACATGTCAAAGTTAAGGTTCATATATAGCAGTTACAGAAATTCTACTTTATTTATTTTACCTTCAAGGTGGTTTTATTATAAAGATCAAAGATAGAATGGGATAAAGGTTAACAGTAATACTTTTTTAAAATATCATTTTATTGGGGGCTTGTACAACTCCTTTCAGAGTCCATGCATATATCCACTGTAACAAGCACATCCGCACACCCATTGCCATCATCATTCTCAAAACACCTGCCCTCCACTTGAACCCCTGGCATTAGCTCCCCTCTTCCCCGTCCCTCCTCATTCCCCCCTCCCTCATGAGCCCCCCCCTATAATTTACAAATCATTATTATTTTGTCATGTCTTATACTGCCTGATAACCCCCCCACCCCACCCCCCTTCCGTCTATCCCCCATGGAGGAGGTCACATGCAGATACTGTAATCGGCTCCCCTTTTCTACCCCACCTTCCCTCCACCATCCCGGCACTGCCACTTCCACCACTGGTCCTGAAGGGATCATCTGTACTGGATTCTCTGTGTTTCCAGCTCCCATCTGCACCGGTGTACATCCTCTGGTCCAGCCGGACCTGTAAGGCAGAATTGGGATAACAACAGTGGAGGGGGAGGAAACATTCAAGAACCAGAGGAAAGCTGTATCTGCACCACACTGTACCCAACCGGCTCCTCTCCTCCTTGCAACCCCTCTGTAAGGGGACGTCCACCTGCCTACAGACGGGCTCTGGGTCCCCAATCTGCACTCCCCCCTCATTCACAATGATATGAGTTTTGTTCTTTGATGCCTGGTACCTGATATCCTCGACACCTCGTGATCACACAGGCTGGTTTGCTTCTTCCATGTGGGCTCCGCTGCCTTTGAGCTAGATAGCCGATTGTTTACCCCCAAGCCTTTAAGACCCCAGACAACAGTAATACATTTTTAACAGGACGGTCATTAGCTATCATTTACTGTCTACTTTAGCATGTTATCTATACTGGCAGTCTGAAAACACATATGTTATTGGGTGCTGTACAGTTAGTCCTGTCTATTGGAAACCCCATGGTGCAACAGAACAAAACACTGCCTGGTCCTGCACTATCACCATAATCATTGTTACATTTGAGTCCAACATTGTAGCCACTGTGTCAATCTAATTGAAGGTCATCTTTTACTTTCAATACTACTTGCCAACACCATAATTCAAAGGCATGAATTCTTCTAGTCTTTCTTGTTCTTCAATTTTCACATATGTAATAAGTGACGGAAAATACCATGTCTTGGCTCAGCTGTACGGTAGTCCTCAAAGCAATATCTTTGCTTTTTAACACTAAACCATTCTCGTGCAGATTTGCCCAAAGCAACACATCGCTTGATTACCTGATGACTGTCCCCTCAGCAGTGGCTGTCAATCCATGTAAAGTCAAGCACGCGGCAACGTCCATCTTTTCTCCATTCATCACATCACTTATGCGGGCACCTGTGAGAACCTTTGCTTCTTTATGCAGAGATGTAATTCAGACTTTATTTTGTCATTTTGAGTTCACCTGTGACCTTTTCTGTTCAGCTCTTTTATTTAATCGTTTCTTCTGTTCCCTTTAGTGACTTTACGTTCAAAAGCAAGTTTCAGAGTCTCTTTGACATCCATTTTTGTCTTTTTCATTTCCTGCCTTCTTAAAGATTTTTGTTTTCATCAATTATGATATCCGTAGTGTCATTTCACAGCTTGTCTGGTCTTGAGTCATTAGCTTTCAGTGTGTCGAATCTATTCATGAGGTGATCATTACATTCAGGTGGCACAGATTTAAGACTTTTAAAATCAATTTAAGACTGCAGATGTTAGTAAACATCTTCAATTTCTTCAACTTTGGCATTAACATTGAGTAATAGGTATAGCATCTAGCCTTTCTTGTAAGTGAATGGATATTATGCTCTCATTGACAGTGTTGTACTTCAGGATGGATCTTGAATTTTTTTTTTAATGATGAATGTGGTCTCATTCTTCTTCAATTTGTTATTCCTGATATTTGATAGATCTTAAAAGGTTCTTTTTGATGTATCAGTGCCATTCCGATTGTGTTATTTCCAGCATTATAAATCAAATGATTGGCATGTACATATATAGATATATTTATATATGATGATGGGGAAATAGATCAATGTACATATATTTATAGGTTTAGATTATTAAAGTAGCAGATGTACAGTGGGCCTCTACTCAAGTACTCCCTCAATGAAAGGATACTGTTCTAGAAACCTGGCATTCCATGATGCTCACTTTCCCGACACGATCGTTCAAGACAAAGTGGGTACATAAGCAAATGTGGTGAAGAAAGCTGATGGTGCCTGGCTATCAAAAGATATAGCATGTGGGGTCTTAAAGACTTAAAGATAAACAAGCGGCCATCTAGTTGAGAAGCAACAAAGACCACATGGAAGAAGCACACCAGCCTGTGCGACCACAAGGTGTCGATGGGTTCAAGCATCAGGCATCAAAGACACGCACACAAAAAATCATATTGTTGTGAATGCTGGGGAATGCGGAGTGGAGACCCAAAGCCCATCTGCAGCAACTGGACATCCCCTTAGAGAAGGGTCACAAGGAGGAGACGAGCCAGTCAGGGTGCAGCATAGCACTGATGAAACATACAACCCTCCTCCAGTTCCCCAGTGCCTCTTCTCCACCCCACTATAGTGACCCCAAGTCTGCCTTACAAATCCGGCCAGACCAGAGCATGCACATGGGCACAACAAGAGCTAGAAACATAGGGAATCCAAGACATATCCAAGACATAACTCCTCAGGACCAATATTGAGAGTAGTCACACCAAGAGGGTAAAGGGGAAGGTGATCAGAGAACTGATCACAATGATCCACATACAGTCCCTTCCCAGGAGTATGGACAACAGAAAAGTGGGTGAAGGGAGACATCAGCCAGTGCAAGACACGGAAAAAAATCTATAAATTATCAAGGTTTCATCAACAGTGGGGGAGGGATGGGAAAATGAGGAGCTGAGACCAAGGGCTCAAGAGGAAAGAAAATGTTGTGAAAATGATGACAGCAACAAATGCACAAATGTGCCTGACACAATGGACGGATGGATGGACCGTGACAAGAGCTGTATGAGACCCAACAAAATGATTTATTAAATAAATAAATCATATGATGGTCTGATTCAAAATGGCCAATACCAGTCAATGAATTTCAGTTCATTAATGCCAAGACTATCAATCTTCAAGCATTCCAATTCATTTGACTTCCAATTTTCCTAGATTTGCACTTTGCACATTGTGTATTCCAATTACTAATTGATGTCTACAAACTGTTTCTTCTTATTTTCAGTCATGTCACATCAGCAAATGAAGACCTGAAAGCTCTGGCTTATCTTTGTCATGAAGGTTGACTTTGTTTTGAGGAGACAGCTCTTAGTTGTATTTTGCGTGCCTCCTCTGGTACTCGAACAGACAGTGCTCCATGGCTATTGAAAAGGTTTCACTGGCCAGTTGGTGCAGAAGCGAGTGCCAAGTCCTTCTTCCCCGTCTGTTTGATGGGTGACCCTATTTGCAACATAGGTGGCATATCTTACAGCATCACGACACAGCACAAACTGCTGCAGGACAACCAACTGACAGACGCGTAGTGGGGATCCTTTCCTTGGTGATGGTTCTTCCAATTAAAAAAAAAAACCTCTGGTCAGGATCCCACCCTGGCCGTGGGGTGTCAGCTGAAGCCTCCTAGGCTCAGCAGCTTCACTCTGGGCGCTGCAGCTCCACCTCGGTCGCCAGGTCTGGCTCCATGGCATGGAAGAGGGGCCGGGCCGGGGGGTCGGTGGCTGCGTGCCCGGGAGACCCGGAGGAGTGGGCACCGTGCCCGACTACTTTGGAAAGGGACAAAAAGTTCCTGTCGAAATTCTACTTTATTAAGAATAACTGGGAAATAAGGTATTCTGGCTAATCAAATATTCAGGCTCATAAAAATTTATTGTATAAACTACACTAATTGTTTTAAAGTAATTGAATTTTTATAAAATACTCTACCCTGAAAGTAGGACATAATTGGATCTTTCTTTTGATGATTCAGATCCTTTGAAGGGACTGGTTATAGCAGGGTGTCAAACTCAATTAAAACGCGCACCATTTGGTGCAACAAGATTCACGTAGGCCACATCACATTTACAAATTTTGTTAAATTTATATTTTGAAGTGAGAATTCAGGAATATGGATAGGATAATTAAAACACTATATACTTACTTTATTTAAACATTTATTTTATTCTATGTATTTATAAAACTAAAATTATTCTTTTTTTCCCAAAACTTGCCAGCGCTTTCCTCCTACTAGTTTCCACTGACCTCTTATATTGTGACTGGAAAATACAACAAAGTACCTGATAAAAAACACAAAATGTTGGACAGCTGACAAACGTGATACACAATTGTAATGGCTTTCCTCTAAAAATGTGAACTAGCGCTGCTGCTAGGTACGATTCCTAACAGCACAACCCAACAGATTCACAGCAGAACAACAGCAGAGTATTCTTTTTAACCTTTTTGCTATTGGGATCTGTTTACATTACGTGACCCTGAGAGTGGCAGACATATAGCTTCCAAATGTCGCCGGAACTGAGCATGTTTATACATGTCCACAGGCCCCCAGGAAAGGCACTGGGCCACATGTATACTTGTCTTCAGTAGTTAAAGGGTTAACAAGGGAATTGTAGGTACGGTATTGCCTTGATCTCCCCTAAGTGCCATTTTCTTCATAACACTTTTTTCTGTTTTCATTTTATTTCAGAGCATTATGAGCCACAAAAAATTACCTCTGGGGCCACATGGGGCCTGTGGGCCGCCAGTTTGACACCCTTGCTTTATAGCATCGGAATTGTTAATATCCTTGATTATCAGTATAATGAGCAGAAGAAGAGTTGATCAATGAGGAGTTCCCAAATAATGTTAGTTACCAGAGAACTAGAGCAAGATTAAGAAAGCTCAGATATCCCCTCACAGAAGGGTTACAAGGAAGGGACGGATCAACCAGCCTGCAGTATAGCACCGATGAAACACAATATCCCTCTGATTCTTTGAGGCTTCCTCACCCCCCACTATCATGACCCCAGTCCTGCCTTTCAATTCTGGCTAGACCAGAGCATATACACTGGTACACATAAGAGCTCATGACACACAGAATCCAGGTCAGTTAAACCTCTCAGGAACAGAAAGGTACGGGGAGGGGAGGGGAACGGGAAGGGGAGGAAGGGGGAACTGATTGAATTGATCTAGGCATCTCCCCTCCCCCAGGGGGATGAACAACAGAAACGTGGGTGAAGGGAGACAGTGGTCAGTGTAAGAAATGACAACAATTATAGTTTATAATTTATCAAAGGGTCACTAGGGGGTAGGGGTGGAGGTGGGGGAAGAGGAGCTGATACTGAGGGCTCAAGTGTTTAGAAAATGATGATGGCAGCATATGTACAAATGTGCTTGTACAATTGATGTGATGTATGGAATGTTAGAAGAGCTGTAAGAGCCCCAATACAATGATTAAAGAAAAACCCCAAAACTCAAAGAGACACACAAAGAAATTTATAGGATAATAGCAGTTTCCCCTGAACCTTTTGAAGCCCCCTCATATATGTTTAGCTGCGTACAGAGGTACGTGTTTACCTCTGTGCATATATGTACTGTTAGAATTGTACTATATATTGTTAAACATATATTCATACATGTCGACTTGTGACATGTGCAGGCATTACGAGTACTATGGAAACTGCAAATTAAAGGAATTTAATAGAAATTTGCTAAGAGGAAATTGGCTCCTAGGCATAATGATTTTGGCTGGAGAAGATAGTGATCCTGGCAGACTGTACTCTCTATTTCCTTGTGAGAGCTCCAAGAGGCAGATGCTTGGTAGTTTTCTGGAAGCACAATTATAAGGTTTATGAAAAACAGGAAGATCAACATCTCATGTAGGTTTTTGAACTGGGAACGGATCTAAATGCGCTATTCTGTGCCCCTTAGGCCTTTTCTTTTCACTCATATTTTTATCCTGATTTTTACTGTGCTAGACTGTAGGTTTTGCTGATTACCAAAGAACATTTTAGAAAGAAATTATATCTTATAATGTTCTTAGGATAGTATTTTTCAAACTGTTCAAACTCTTAATGATTGATGAGTATATAATTAGTCACATGTCAGTCTATAATTTAGAATTGCTGTCCAGCTTTTTTTGGGGGTCTGTTTTTGTTTGTGACCATATATTAACTCAATGTCTTTAATAGCTCTGGAAATGTATTTAGATTCTTTGATGTAGTTAATCTGGTTTATTTGCTTAAATAATTTGAGTGCCACACTGAATGCTCATGATGTCCAGCATAGCGTTCACGCAGAGATAAGTAAGATACTGTCTTCTTTCAGAGTTTGTACTCTGTTAGAATTTGTTGTAGGAGCTATGGGGTCATTTCCATTGACACAGTGGCTACAAATGTGGACTCAAACATAACAATATTTGTGCTTCCTTCTGTCATATAGAGGGTCATTATGAATCGGAGTCAAGGTGATGATGGCTGACCACCAGGTCTAGAGCCGCTAGGTGGGTGAAACCTGCCAACCTTTCAATTAGCAGCCTAGTGCTTACCTATTGTGCCACCGGGCTGGAGAAGGTTCTTTATCATGAACATTAGTGGGCACATGCAATAAGAGAGCTTTCTTTCTTAATTTTCAACACCCGAGGAACTCTGGTCATTCTTTCTACTGCATTTGCCTATGTGACATCAATAAATGTATGATGCATTTACCATAACTGGAGGAATCATGGAATGAACTAAACAGTTTTTAGGAAATATTTTTAGGATTAAAATTTTACTCCAGGCTGGCAAACACAGATGCATATAAAGGAACCAATCAAATCATGCAAATAAGTGAAAAAAAAAAAGGAGGTTGTAATACAACTGTTGTATAAACTAGTTGTAATTGGTAGAAATTATGACCTGCTGAAATATGTATGCTTTGTCTAAAGATTTTCGAATAAAAATTTGTATGGGTCACAGAAAGCATGGCTGTAGGCCAAGGCCACTAATTTACAACCCTACTTAATTCTTTAATATTTAATGGAATGGACTCACTCTCACTCACTCTCTCACTTACTAATTCACTCACTCTCTCACTCCCTCTCTCACTCTCTCACTCACTCTCTCACTTACTAATTCACTCACTCTCTCACTCACTCACTCACTAAATAAAAAAAAGATTTAATGGAATTATCATACAAACATTTGAGGCGATGGTTTAAAATCAAATGCAAGTAGATATGTGCAGTTTCAAAATGATCACACTATTTAGCAACCTATTAGATGCTTTTATCCTAGGGAGTGGGTGGCATTCAGTTTGGATGACTGAGTCTGAAAGGCGCTACAGATCTAAGTGAGGAAAGGATCAAGTTCAATCAAATCTACTACAACTAGAGAAATAGGAAATAGCATAAATAATGTTGCTCTCCATCACTGAGGATGCATTTATCTGGGTCTGGGCAGCCTCAGGTGCCAGGTATTAATCACTGTTACAAGCAGGTCAAAGATTTAGTGCGCATTTTGTTGCTTTCTGGGAAATGTGTGGGGCAACCCATTAGAAAACTCCAGCCGATTGAGCCGATAGCCTTCATTTTGTCAATGGATCTGATGTGAAGACCTAATGAAATTGTGTGAACGTAGTTGGACCTTTCATCATATTGAGAAAATTCCTCAGAACTGGAAGATCATCAGTTTAGAAAATCTTGGTTATCTGCCTTAGTATCTGAAGATGACTACAGATGCTTTAGGACCAACGAATAGTTCTTATTCAGACCTCCTGAACCAGTGTTCCAGAGAGCAGCACCTGGATGGGAGCTGCAGCTGTGGGTAGAAAAAGTTTCATATACTTATTGGAAGGTGTTAAGTCCCCTTGGTCGATGAAGATTGAGCATTGACAACATTTTATTAAGGGATCTTTTTAAAAGTGATGCTTGTTGCTAAACACGCTCTGTTCCATTTGAGGACTGTGAGTTGAGGGTAATGGAAAAAGGTAACATGGAAAGGAGAGGCTCTGCAGAGGTTTTTGAGAAATGTCTGTCTCCAGCATGAGTTACCCTAACTGAGAACAGGAGAGGGCTGTTTGGATGGCACCATTGGAAACACATGCTGTTTTCTTGGGGCTCTGGGGGCATCACAGTTTCACAGAACTGGTAAGGAGGAGCTTGGAGGGCTAAAGCGCATGGTGAGATTATGGAAGCAGAAAATGATGAGTCTGAGTAATATCGACGCACCGCGAAATGGATAAATTGTTGGCAGGTGGCCACTGTGACTGCTTCTTTAGGGCCAGTTTTTCAGTTTTGGCAAAGAAAATGTGAGCAAAAGATACACAGGGTTGCCAGTCAGAGGCACACGTTTCTAGCCGGCCTTCACAAGGCACCCCCAGTGACTCATGCTGAACGTGTTTCCAGCCCAGTGGAGAAAAGGTAAACCAGCCCTGGTGAACGGACCCTGCAGTTAGTGAAGACGGGGTGCTGCTTGCTGTACACAGTAATCAAAGTGTCCTTCTCTGAGCAGGAACGGTCCTTCATTTTTTCCTTCATTTCCTGCCAGATTAAATATTGTGATATTGGAAAAGCTCTGGGATGAGGAACATCTGAGGGTATCTATTTCAGATATATTTTAACTTAAGGTTATTGATAACATTGTAAAGCATAAGAGCAGCATCTTCCATCTTTCTGTCCCTGCTTCCTTTTTGTTCATTTTTTCTTTTATGATTGTAGTCATTGTTGAACTAGTCAAAATAGATGATCCTCTATGTAGATTTTTCTGCAGGTAAATGCGATACTATTCTTTTGTGATCTATGACTGAAAACATAAGGGCCCACATGACAGGGCTCTTGAATAGTTGTATTACGCACTACGTGTTCTTGCATCTCTCCCTCTGTGCTATTTCTCAAAGACGGGAAATGATGATCTGGTATGAGATGTACTTTGCTTTCTTATTTTGTTTCCCATGATAGCCAGTTTCACACTGGTGTAAATAATCAAGTAAGGTCATTTGCTTACAAAACTTAAAAGTGTAGAGATTGGCTTCAAAGAAGACTTGATCAGTGACTGAAAGACCTAGTTTCTTTCCATCCTGTATTTCTCCTCTGTCCCTGTAACTGTGTTGATTTGGTTATTCTCCATATAGTAGCCACCTAGCAGCTGAATTACCTTCCTTGTGAATACAAAATTGTTACTCCAGCTCATGTGAAAAAGAAAGATTTCATTTCTCAAAACCTCAATTTAAAAAAAATTTTTTTTAGAAACCTCAACTTTTATCTCAATGGTTTCCATTGGGCTATTTCCCATATCGCAGTCAAAGAGGCTTGGGGCCTAGGACAGCTTGGTGAGGTCTGGCAGTTTGGACTTAGAGCTAAAGCTTGAAGTGGGATTTCCTTCTAACAACTCATGCTTGAGAACGAGGAGGGGAGATTTCTTAAAAGAATATTACCTTTGAGGATGATGAGGGCAAAGAATGCACAGATGTGCTTTATACAATTGATGTATGTAGGGATTGTGATAAGAGGTGTATGAGTCCCCAATAAAATGTTTTTAAAAAGAGAAGAATATTACTTGGGTGTTAAGGAGGGAACAAGAATGAATGTTGGGCATCAATAACTACTAAATGTGGGTTTGCGCCAAGGATGTTCCAAAGGCCCTGAGGCTGGATTTCTCGAAGGAGAGGGTGAAGACATTCTCACTGTGGGGGACGGCTCACTTTGAGTTGCGTTGTCTTTCTGGCTCTTGTATTCCGTGAGTCTGGAATAATAACAGGAACCTACGGCAGCCAGTTTTTCAGTTGGAGTGTCCTCTGCCCATCCACAGACAAATGGTATTACTAGGATATTGATGTCTTTTAAGATCATCTGCCCAGAAAGGCCTAAGACTAAGATTTTGACTAAGAGAATGGGGGAATCGGTGGGTTTGGGGTTCGATCTACAGAGCACAACTAAGGCAAGGAGAAGTAATTATATAGTGTAAGTCATTGAGGCCCAGGAGTTAAGTCTACCTGTGGACTTCGCTAGAGCAGGACTCAGAAACCAGTTGTCAGAGTCTGCAGATGTTTTGTTAGTAAAAACCCAATTGTGTTGAAATTGTTCGCATTTGTTCCCATCCTCGTTGTATCCTCATTGATTTTCATCTGCAGAAGGAAATGAAGAACTAGCCCGAGGTGTGGTCCTGTCTGAGGCAGGAGAGAAGTTACTGTCTTGGTCAAGGAGAATGGACAGGATCTCTGTGGTGCGGTGCTATGCCTAACGGGTGGCTTTAAACCTCTCTTTTAAAAAAATCATTTTATTAGGGGTCTTTACATCTCTTATCACAATCCATATATCCATCCATTGGGTCAAACACATTTGTACATATGTTGCCATCATAATTTTCTTTTTTTTTCTTAACCTTAACCCCAGTCATCATAATTTTCAAAACATTTTCTTTCTACTTGCTCCCTTGATATTAGCTCCTCATTATCTCCCCCTCCCCCTCCCTCCCTCATGAAACCTTTCCCCACCCCTATGTCTTACACAAACCACTGTCTCCTTTCACCCACTTTTCTGTTGTCCATCCCTCTAGGAAGGGGTTATATGTAGATCATTGTGATCAGTTCCCTCATTGTGATCGGTTCCCTCTTTCTTCCTCACCTTCCCCTTCCCCTCTTGACATCTCTAGTATCATTATTGATCCTGAGGGGTTTTTCTGTCCTGGATTCCCTGTGATTCGAGCTCTTATCTGTAGCATTGTATTGAGGTCATGATGTTGGGGGTGGGGGGAAGGGGGAAGTATTAAAGAACTAGAGGAAAATTGTATGTTTACTTGGTGCTATAGTGCACCCTGACTGGCTCCTCTCTTCCTTGTGACCCGTCTGTAAGGGGTGTCCAATTGTCTGCAGATGGGCTTTGATATGATTTTTTGTTCTGGGTCTTTGATATGATATGATTTTTTGTTCTGGGTCTTTGATGCCTGACACCTGATCCTATCAATACCTGATGATCACACAGACTGGTATGCTTCTTCCATGTGGGCTTTGTTGCTTCTCAGCTAAATGGCCGCTTGTTTATCATCAAGCCTTTAATACCCCAGCCTCTATATCTTTTGATAGTCGGGCACCATCAACTTTCTTCACCACATTTGCTTATGCACTCATTTTGTCTTCAGCGATCATGTCGGGAAGGTGAGCATCACAGAATACTAGATTATTAGAACAAAATGTTCTTGCGTTGTGGGAGGACTTAGTAGAGAGAGGCCCAATGTCCATCTGCTACCTTAATACTTAACATATAAACATAAGTACATGGATCTATTTCCCTATCATTATATATAAATATGTTTACATATGTACATGCCTGTGTTTAGGCCTCTATAAATGTCCTTTGCCTCCTTGTTCTTTCCACTATTTCCTTTTACTTTCCTCTTGTCCACTATCATGTTCGCTGTTCATTTGGTTTCAGTAATTCCTCTTGGTTTCATTGCCTTTGATTAAGCCGCAGCAAGCATCTAACTCCCTTTTCTCCAACTAGTTTAGATCACTTGTTGTTCCCTTGTCCCTGGGTTGGTTGACACCCTTCCTTTCTCCTGCCTCCCCCTCTCCCAAGTCCTCCGGGAACTGTAGGTACCGTTGTTTTCTCCTTGGGATTGTTTATCCCGCCTATCTTTTCCAGATAGACATGCAGAGACAATAATCAGCACAAAAATAAGACAAAGCCAGACAAAGGAACAAAGGAAGACAAACAAAAAATCCCCCCCCCCAAAAAACAACAACAATAAAAACAAAAACCAGTGACAAAAAAGGAGAAACCTATAAATAGTTCTAGGTCTGTTGTTGACCTTCAGGAGTGTTTTCCAGTAGAGTCTGAAGGGGTGCCTCACTCTGGCTCCAAAGCCTATTTTTGGAATTCCCTCAGGACTTTATTGCTTTGCTCCCCTTGCTGCTCTGTTGCATGCCCTCAGTGTTTCATTCCAGGGCTTTAAACTTTGTCAGCAAAGGACCATCGACTTGAATGATCTTTCATCCTGATTTAAATAAATTGGCTCTGTGCTTGAGATCAGGGGGCAGAAATTAGAATTCTTAACTTAATGTTTGAAAGACTCTTGAAGACATTTTCTAGTGAAAATGGAAACCCTAACAAAGTGTTTGCTTTAACTAAGTGATTGCAGTTAATTTCTTGTAAAGAAACACAGAAGCACATATTAACTTAAAATAAGCTTACACTGTTGTTTCTTGTAGTACAGCCAGGAAAAACAGTAACAAGCTGTCTCCTTTAAAATCTTATCCCTGGATGAGATTCGAGCAACCTGGAAAATTTAAATACATCCACAGGAAAAACAATCTGAATTACATTAGAAATAACATTTGCTAAATTCTCTCCTGCCCTTGCAATGTGATCTGTTATTCTCAGGATCTGAGTAGCATTGATTGAGGCGGGTGCTATCAGTGACTCAGGTAAGTAGCAACATCCATTGTAGGCCACAGCTAGTCTGGACCCACAAACAGACTTGTTATGTTTTGGAATCACTAATTGAATTTAGGTCTACATTTGGCATCTTACACAAAAGTGAACTTAATACTTATCAATACTTTTCTGAGTAGCAATAGCTAAATGCTTGAGTTGGCCTCAAAGAGATTGATTTTTGTATCTAAAGGTATCACCTTGAAGTTGTATGGGTAAAGATAATATCTTAGAGAAGAAGTAGACTGGATTTTATGATTATTCAGTCTAGTACTTTCTAAAGGACTATTGTTTAGTAATTTTACTGATTCTAGCCTTTTATACATATCGTGGAAGAGATACTGTTTCTATTCCCTAACCAGGTACACATTTAAAGGAGAATAAAGGCTAAGGCAGGATTGTTTTCTTCAGAGGGTATTCTTCATACTTTTCAGTTCTGTTCCATAAGAAGGAGTTTCCAAGAGAGATAAGAATCTGCTTATTTTCATCCTCTTAATAAGAAATGAAGACTGGGCCAAGAAATTTGGCTTGAGATTCTTTCTCTTCATTGTTCTGTCTGTCTGCCTGTCTGTGTATTCATTCATCCATCCATCCCTGGTGGCAGAGTGGTTATGTGTTGGGCTGCTAACCCCAAAGTATCAGCAGTTCTAAGCTACCAGTTGTCCTGTGGGAGAAAGATGAGGCTTTCGACTCCCATAAAGAGATACAGTCTGGGAAACTCACAGGGGCTGTTCCACCCTGTCCTCTAGTGTGGCTGGAAGTTGGAGTCAACGTGCTGAGTCAAAGCTGACACCATGTCAAGGAATGTTTTAGTTTATCTATTGCTAGCTTCAAAGAAGCAGAAGTGAGGAAACAGCTGGGTGAGTCACTCACTTACCACTCACTCGCTCAATAAATTCAGGAAAGTTGGTTATTGGTTCAGAGTCAAGTCAGAACCTTGGAGAGCGCTTGGTAAAGCAGGTGCAGAACCACAGCCAGAACTTTCAATTACTGGCCCCAAACCAGCTAGAGGTTTTTTTTTTTTTTTTTAGAGAAAATCACTAAAGCCCACATCACTTTGTACAATGTTGTCAAGATAGGCTTAGTTTTGAGAAGACAAATCCATTTCAATCTAAGCGCACGTGGCATATTTGTAGACAAAGTTGATGATTTGAGGCTAAAGCCTTAAAAACTGGAGGAAATGCTTTGCTTCAGGACATCGTAATGGTCTTCAGCATCTCAGACCATTTTAAAATGCTGGGTTCCTCTTAGCCAGGCTTCATCCGCATGATGAAGATGATCACAAACAGGGTGGAGGAACCTAAGATTTCCCGGAAGCAATATCAAGGAGTGTGAATATGCATGAGGAAGGTGATGGAACAATTATTGGCTCATTAATATGATACCTCTTAGAGGCATATTAGACATGAGCCTTTTTGGAAAAAAATTCAAATGACATCATAAATAAAACATCAACAAAAACAAAACGAAAAGCCAAATGATCAGAAAACTAGAGTAAGTAAGAAAGAAAGAAGCAGGAGGCTTTAGGGAGTCTGAGTGCTTTCTTTCAGTCTACTTTTGGATCCTGACATGGCCACAGACGCAGGATGCCCGCATCTCATTTTGCTGTAGGGCCTTTGATTTGCTTGTCAGACACAGTCCCTGTCGCGTTCTTAGAAGACCCTTACTGATCGATATTAATTCCAGCAACCAGCGTATATTGGTTATCACCTTAGCTATTCATTTGAATGTCAGAGATTCACGTTTCTTCTAATTGGCTTACCCACAATCTTTTGAATTTTAAAAGATTGTAATTAACTTCTTGAAACACCATGGCAACAATCTTAGGTTACATAGGCTCTGCTTAGAAGGGTGAACAAAATTAACAGATTTGGAAATAAATCTAACTGAAACAAAGCTTCACTGTTTAATTTTTCAACTTACCAGTATTTGCTTCTGTAAGTACACTACCGTTTGTTATGGGGAAAAATACAGCTATGATGTTGTCTTCTCTTCAATTCACACTATTTTATTTTTAATAGTTGAGAGTCTTTTCAAGGATAAAATCCCAAAGCATTACATATATGTTAACTCAAGCATTAAGGGATATGATTGGGAGTGCCATTTTGTCTTTTTTTTTTAATGCAGCTGGACTATAACTTTATGGGAGGGAGAGTTGGCTAGGCTTGTGTAGCATCATTTGTGTTGCTGAAATAAAGGTATTTTCAATCAAGAAGTCATTGATCTTGCAGAAATTCTACTATACAACTTCTGCTTTGTTTCCATCACCAAATCTATATTTTCCAACCATTGTTTCTCCCTCTTTGTTTCCAACTTTGCATTCTAAACACCGGCAATTACCAGCACATCTTTATAGCATGTTTGATCAATTTTAGACTGAAGACATTGGTTAGAATTCATTTTCTGCTTCATTAGCTTTAATGGTTTGTGCATAAATTTGAATAATAGCTGCATTGACTTTATTCCTTTATTGTGTACAGGTTGCACTGTACAGCAAGCTAGAACTTGAAATGTTCTTTTTGACGATGAATATAGCACTGTGGAACACCAGTCCTCTTGAATATGTCATTCCTGGCATAGTAAACCATAGGACTTTCTCATGCACGATGGCCAATACCAGTCTATTTCAGCTTACTAATGTATAGGATATCAATCTTTATATGGTCCATTTTATTTTAGATAACTTCCAATTTTCTTTTATTCATATTCATATATTCCCAATTCCAGTTGTTAATAGATGTTTGCAGTTGTTTCTTCTCAGTTTCAGTCATGCCCCATCAAGTGAAAGTTCTAAAGACTTTATTCCAGCTACATCCTTATGGTTCCTCAGTCATGGTTTTCGGTGCCTTCTCTTCTGAGGGACTCATATTCTCCCCTCAGTCTGACTGCTCTTCTGCAGGTCATGAGGTGTTCATTGTCTAACTCCTCAGAAGCAGGCAGTCACGTTGCTTCTTCATAATCTGTTCTTGCCCTGGGCATTTGAAATGCCAGTGACATAGCTCTCAGTATCAAAGCCACACAGAGCCAACACAGTGGTATCTGTGATATGATACGAGCTGTCCATCTACAGGGAAATCCAGTCAATGAAATAACTATTCAGATTCATGCACCAACCCCTAAAGCAATTGATGCAGAAACTGAAGAATTTTAACCTATGTCTTCAGTCTGAAATTGATCAAGCTTACAATCAAGGTACATTGATCTTTATTGGCTATTGCAATGCAAAGTTTGAAGAGGAAGAAACAATAATTGGAAAATGTGGTCTCGAGGATAGAAACGAACTGTTGGGCAAGTGATCAAGAGCATACCTTAGATGAACCCAATTAAAGGAGAATCGGGATGGGGGGTAGGACCCAGGTACCGGTGATTCCATGGTGAGTGCTAAGAGCCACCACTCTGAAACCTAACCTTCTGCCATGAACTTCTGCCTTCTCTCCAGCCTTCTCAAAGAAATGGTTGCTGGTTTCTCTTCCAGATCCCGTATTCTTCCAGCTCTTAGTGCTGCTCCCAAGGAAATTATTCTTGTTTACCTAGCCTCCTCCCCCAGCTTCTGAACTCATACCATCGGTCTGTAGGACCTACTATTCTCATTTGGTTGCTGTTATCTCGAGATTCCTCAATCATTGCCCTTATAGCTTGGAAGTTTTAGCAAATGGCTTATTGTATTACTCTTGTACTTTGTAATACTCAATATTGTATTATTCTCAGTATCATTCTTGTCATGATTCTAAGTGATTTCAATATCACTATAAATGATCCTCCCAATCCTCTGGCCTCTCAGTCCCTGATTTCCTGTCCATTAGTGTCCTTGTCCTTCATTCTTCCTCAGCCACATACACACTGTGGTGCACCAGAGCTTGTGAGTACACTCTGCAAATCATCTCATCAGCTCCGTCCCTAACGTTCCATTCTCTGCCTGTACCTATTGCTTTTCCAACTCATTCTTTGTAGTATCTCACTTGGACCTGCCGTGTATTGATTCCACCACCTTATACTACCCCTAATTGCCCTTATCAACTTCTTTCACTTTTCACTTGACTTTGATGCCCTGATCCATTATTACAATCATCCTTATACAAACCCTCTCAGATGCCATGTCCTTTTTTTCCTCTATTGTATTTACCCGGCAAAGCCCTAACACCATAAAATCCAATGCGTTCTCTTCTCTCTGAAGATGACTTTCCCATTTCCCAGGAAAAAATGTACGCAATCAGAAGAGAACTGCCACAAACTCTCATCACATAAGGCCTGCACTCGCCTTATTTTATTGGTCTTCGTCCTATTTCCATGATTAGACTCTCTGGGCTCATTCTCGTGCCGACCCTCCTGGGGATCCCATTCATACTCATTGTCTTCTCTCCTGGTATGGCCTTCTCTTTCTCCATTACATCATCAGCTTCACCCCTTCTCTACAGACATTTTCCTATCAGGTCACAAACATCCGAAGAAAACTTTCCGTTTATACTACAGTCCCCTTTGGCTAAAGTTTGACAGGTCATCTGTAATTTTTTCTACGTGTTATTTTGTGAATGAACTCTTGGCATTTAAGGTTTCATTCCATCATAATTATAGCACTAATGGGCATTATTGTGATCTGTATCTCACTAGTTCCAGCGATCAATTGTCAGGTCTCCACTTTGTCTTATCACTAGTATTTGACACAGTTGTCCACTTCTTTGTCCTCCAAAGACTTCCTTCACTTGACTTCTGGGATGCATGCTCTACTTTTTCAGTTGCATTTGTCACTGTCTGTGTTTGCTTATTATTTATTTTGGCCCACTAAAGCCCTGGTGGTGTAGTGGAATAGGCATGGATTGCTAGCTACAAGGTTGACACAGATTTACCAGAGAGAGATGAGACCCTGCTCCCGTAAAGCTTTAGCCTTGGAGACGCTAGAGGTCAGTTTAACTGTCTCCTCAAGGGTTCCCACTAGGAGTTGTAGTCAGCCCTAAGTTGGTCGGCTGATGGGTAAGCTTCTTGAGACCAGGGATTGGCTTGCTTCTTAACTGCTTAGAATAGTAGCTGGCGCATAATGGAAATGTCATAACCATTTGTTACGTGAATGAAAGTGAGCTTAACAACTATTATGTGCGTGTCATTCCCAGCTGCTTTCTGCGTCCTAGGGTTTCACAGCCCCTGTCCTCTTCTTTTACCCAACCACCACGCCTTGTCTAATTGTATCGAATCCCTCCCCCCCCCCCCCCCCCCGCCACAGCCCCACCCCCGCCCCTTGGTGTTTCTACAGCCCGGCATTCCTAGCTCTTAGGTGAAGCCATCACCAATATGCTTGTGTTTCTGTGGGGAGCTAGTATTTCTAAAGCATTTATTTATATCTGGTATTTCAGTTACAGATGGTCTGTGGGTACGAGTTGAATGTCTTTAGCATATAATGCTGAACTTATAAAAGAATAAGAAACAAATTAAGACTTCCAGGCTAAATTTATAGTTTTCTAAGATATTTAGGTTTCTTGTTTTCTTACTATCCTGCTTGACTCTTTCTGTCTCTGCCTACTCGTGATGGGATTCCTCCTGGATATTTTGCGAGGATTTTTATAAGGCAGAAGAAATCCCCGGGAGTGAGAGACTCTTTTCACTCCAGCCTTGGGTTTATAGCTCATGGGGAGTAGTCTGTTCTTAGATTTTGATCAAGCCTTTCCTTTACATGGATGTATGAACATGAAACTTGATTTGCATCGAGGCTCATTTTTTATTAATTAGGATTGAATACATATATCATTCCATATTTCAATCACGTTGGGTAGAATTGTACAATTGCTACACAATCAGTTTACAAACATTCTTTTCTACATGGATTCCTTGATGTCGTCTCCCTTTCACCCTACCACCACCACCACTGTATCCCTCCCCCCTTATTCTATATCTCATTGTATAGCTCATGTACAATTTCATTTTTTCCATTGTTGGGATTTAGGACATACAATATATCATATTTTGACCAGGTCAAGTAGAATTGTACAATTGCTACCACTATCAGTTTCCAACTGTCCTTCTACAGGGACTCTTTGACAGTGTCTCTCTTTTACCCCACTGTACCCCCCAATCCCCAAACTCCTTATTTTACTTGCTGTTCCTTATAGGTTCATCAGCCCTGGGTTTCATAAACTGAAACACAGAAAAGCATATAATACTTCAAGAGGGTGGCCTCCATGGACATAACACCTCTGATATACACTGTACTATGAACAAACAAAAACTACACAAAACAATAAAAACCAAAACTTTGGGAAGTCAGATCAGGTCCAGCTTGCATCATAGGAAGGATCTGCTGACAACGTCTTCGCGGTGCAGGTCAGATTTATGCCTTTGACCAGCTATACTCCTCCCCCAAGCACTCCTAGTTTAGTGACCACTTTTCTCCCACCCTCAGGTTCAGATAGGAGTAGTTCTCCAGAGCCTTATTTCCTATGTCATTCCACAAGGGAATCTTGGGCTCCCACTGCCATTCATCGTCTTCTGCACACTATATTCCCACAGTTTAGGTTCTGATAGTGATTCCTCCTTCGACTTCAGATGATATGGATTCCAATCCTTCAGTGACTGATGATGATGGTGTGCTTCTTCCATGTGGACTTAGTTGACAGCTCACATGGGTGGCTGCTTGTTTGGAAACAAGCCTTTAAGACCCCAGGTGGTATTTTATCTGCTGTCTGGGCCCCATCTTCTTTGGCACATTTTGCTTTAGCACCCATCTCTTCTGTGTTCCCTTCCTGAGGGCGAGGTGTGAGCAGGACCATGATGTAAGTACTAATTGTTCTTAAATTGGAGCTAGGATTTAATGCAACCCCAAACCCATTCCTGGATCTAACTAAGCTTTTTTTTTTTCCTTTTAATTTGCTATAACTTGGGAGTTTTATATATATATATATATATATATATATATAAAACTTGGTAGTTAATACATATATCATTCCATAGTTTAACCACATCAAACAGAATTGTACAATTGATTCCATAATCAGTCTCTAAACATATTTTTCCTTCCTGTACTTCTTGATACCATCTCGCTTTTATTTCCCCTACCCCCTACCCCTCTCTACCCCAAACCCTTGTTCTGTTTGCTTTCACTATAGGCTCAAGGCCCCTGGGTTTCAAAAACAATTAACACAACTTCAAGAGGTTGACCCCCAGTGGCAACACACCTCTGAGATGCACCCTAATATGAATAAGCATAAGCAAAATAAGCAGAATGTCTGTCACAAGAGCTGGAATAAGATGGTTCTTCATACAGCTTATAAAGTGTTGTCATAGCAAGACCTTGTTTGTCCGCCAACCCACAGTACACCACTCTTGGTACCGCTGTCTCGGCTTCCTCAGACACCATGTGTTTCCCGGCTTAAGTCCTCAGGTTACAAGTGTGTCTGAGGTAGAGGCCAGTTCACCCAGTGGCGTTCCCGTACAAAGTCTCACCGATGCAGCCTCTGGAGCATGCTGTGTGCCCTGAAGCTCCCAGATTCAGTGTTCCAGTGTCCCACGGCACCTAGCCTCGGTTCCCCATACCCCTGGGTACCCTAGTTCAATGTTGTTCATCTGCTGCATGCCACTAAAGACACTCCCTACCTACTGTTCCCCAAAGCATCATCCCCACCATCTTCCCTTCCCTCGCTCCCTCCCCTCAACAGACAGGTACCTGTGTTCACTCTTCCCTCTCCTGTGCTGCCCCTCCCACCACTAAGCCTCATCCATCTGACAGAGCCATGTCCCTCTCCAGGGGACCTCACCCCAGATCCACATGGCAACCAGTCAGTAGACAGCACCCTCCCCCCAAACCCCCCTCCCCCCATACCCCTCCTCCCCCTCCCAGTCCCCCATTTCCCCGACCATTTGATCCCAGCTGTTTTGAGATGCCCACCTATACTATACTTACCTGGAGCAGATGGCCCTGCTGGGGCTCTTGACCAGGCTGGCTGGTCCCTGGCCAGAAGACTGGATGCCCTGCAAGTTTTAGCCTGTGCCCATGCTGCTACTTGCTCTTACAGCTGTGCACTCATGCACCATTGGCCCTTTTGTGCTTGACTAACTTCATGCCGCATAATGTCTTCTCCACCCCTCCACAGCTGGAGGCGTTTGATGGTTTCATTGCTGTGTTTTAGGGATGCACAGTACTCCGTTGCAGACAGTCCCTTTTGACTGGGCTTTTTATTGGTGGCCCCTGCAGAACCTTGCTTCGTGGAATCCGTCAGATCCGGAGTGCCTCTTGCTTGTGGTGAAGGAACTCGTGCAACAATATCACCAATTCCAGTGCAGCCGCCTCCACGAGAGCTCCCGCCTCATGTTTGAATACCAGACCTTGCTGGAGGAGCCGCAGTATGGAGAAAACATGGAGGTTTACGCCGGGAAGAAAAACAGCTGGGTGAGTAGTGTGTTTTGTTTTTTTTTAAGAATGGGAAAAACTTCATCTATAATAAAATAATTGATTCAGATGACCACTTAGAGTCAGTCCTAGCCATTTCCTTAGATAAACACCACTTAGGTAGCCTATGTATTTGATCATAATTTAGTGTTTGAAGGAACTTGTGTTTCTTAACAGTAACCTGGGAACTGTGTCTCAGATGTTCATCAGGCCAGGGCCTCGCCTGAGAACTTGCAGGTGAAACAAGTTCTCACATAGATTCTGATGCAGATGACCCACTGGAGGTAGGAATCCTCCCTCTCAGTAAGCGCTAAATGTCTCCCGTTGAGAAGAGAGGTCAGTAATCCCAGAGGCAGCTAGGTTATGTGGAGGCTTTTATGATTCTTTCCACTGTGTGGTCCTTTTGAAAGGCAAGTCAGATAACAATCCCTTCTCTGCTCAGACCTTCTTTCTTATGCATCTCTTATTAGCAAGCGCCATCCTCTCCAATTTCTGTAAAATCCCAAATCCCTCATGTAGATTAAAAGCCCAGTATGATCCCTATCTCAGCCACCCTCCTCTCATTCAGCTCTCATCACAGGGCAGCCTTGTCCTGCAGGCACCGGGTGTGTCCTGCCTTAGGATCTTGGCAAAGCTTTCTCTGTTGTGTGGTGTTTCCCTCAGACTTCTGCATTGACCCTTCCTCCTGCAAGTTATTTTTCATATGTCGTCTTCAGATTGGTGCCCATGTTGACACCTCTTCCTTTTTTAGACAACTCTTTTTGCAGTGTGATTCACATACCGTAAATTCACCCATTTAAGTATACGGGTCCATGATTTTTAGCAAATTTACTGAGTTGTGAAAATACCCTTACTCTCAACTTTAGGACAGTTCCATCATTCCAGTAATACCCCCTCATGCCTTGTACAGCTAATGTCTGTTCCCACCTCCACCCGTACTTCAAAACTCACTGCCAACCCGTCATTTCCAACTCGTGGTGACCCTACAGAGCAGAGTAGAATTGCCCTTGTGGGTTTCGGAGGTCAAATCTTTACCGAAGTAGGAAGCTTCATCTTTCTCCTGTGGAGCGGCTGGTCATTTCGAACTGTTGACCCTGCAGTTAGCAGCCCATGGTGACCCACCAGCCTGCCATGGCTGCTTGTACGACCCTCCAGCCACAGGCAAGCGCTAATCTACTTTTTGTCAATATACTTGCTTTTCTGGATATTTCTTATAGATGAAACCATAAGTTATGTGGCCCTTTCTGTATGGGATTAAGCTTTCCCTGACATAATGTTTTGAAGGTTTATGAGTGCACCCCATGTTATTTCTCTGTTCTCGAGTTAATGGGGATTCAGATTGTTTCCATTTTCTCGTTACTATAATTAATGCTGTCATGTATTTTTATGTGCAAGTGTTTGTAATCCCCCCTTTTAAAATTGCAACTTGAATGACTCTCAACTGTTAACTTGCTGTACATTTTTAAAACTTCTGTCTAACATATTGTATAATTTACCTATTAGCTTTCTCCAAAGGGGATTCAAAAGTTAGTAGGAAAATTCCATGATCTTTTATTGCACTTGTCTGGAAACTTCTTGAAGTCCCTGTGTTAGACTGGGTTGACTAGAGAAACAGATCCAGTGACTCTCAGAGAACTTTATATCAAAGAGCAATTGTATATTGGGAAAACATCCCAGCCCAATCCAGATCAAGTCCATAAGTGTGATATTAGCCCATAACACTGATACTAGTCCTTAACTTCCTCTTCAGACTCACATGGCCACATGAAATAATGCAGAATTCAGGAAGAGCCTACAGGCCAGTGGATGCAAAGTCTTGTGGATCCAATGGCTGTGGAACACCTCAATGCTGGTGCGGGTCTCTGTGTGGCTCTTCCAGCTCTCTGGGTGTGGCTCCTCAACAAGGTTCCACGTGGCTTGTCAACAGGAGGGTGAAAGAAGAGGGAGAGGGAAGGGCTGGGCAAGAGAGAGAGAGAGACATCAACCTCTTCTGAGGGCAGAATCAAGAGCAAGGAAGTTCCTAGAATTGTCATGGGAAGGTCATGCCCACAAGGAGGCATCATCAGGCTGCGACCCAATTCCCAGGCTAGACGCCACCCCATTCACTTTTAATAGGCTCAAGTTGACACGCGATTATGTAACCACCACAGCCCCCTTGTATTACAACATAAAAGAATTAACTCAGAAATTAGCAACTTTAAACAACATTGATTGTGACTTGGCTGTGACCCAGGTGTTGGCTAGGCATTAATCATCTCAAGGTGTGACCCAGAAGGATCCCCTTCTAAGTTTGCTCCTGCAGTTGGGTTGTCGGCAGGACTTGGTTCCCTGTGTGCCGTTGGACGGGGGCCTCGGTTAGTGCTGCCTTGGTCTCAGAGCCAGCCCTCAGTTTCTTGTCATGTGTGACTCGTTACCAGAACTGGCCTCCTCTGGAGGGTAGCTGGCTTCACGAGCGTCAACAGAGAGCAAGAGAGAGTTTTTATAACCGAGGCTTGGAAGTGACATCCCATTAGTTTGTCTGTTAGTTGGGTTCAGCCCACACACAAGGAGGGCAGTTCCATAAAAGTGAGTGCTAGGGATCACGGGAGCCATTTAGAAGTAGCCTATCACAAATATTTGTTGTGTTTATTGTTTCTGTCTCTGTACACTGGCATGTAACATTCCAGGAGGACCTGGATCTTTGTTTGCTGATATATCTGAAACACCTAGAACAGTGCCTATCAGGTCACTGATAGTCCGTATCAGGTAATAAACTTAAAATTAAGCACCGGCTGAGTGTAGGCACCCCTCTGTGGGTCCATCTGTGTTTGATTTCCTTTCATCTGACTTTTCTTAGGCTAAATATGCTCCTCCCCACTTTATATCTCACTTGTTCTTAAGCATATGACTTCCAACTTCTAATTAATGATTAATGCCTTTGAATCCCTAGGGCTGAAATGTATCTTTGTTATAAATACATTTTTTGTTTGTTTAGCTCAAGATTTTAACCTACTGGTTGTTTTTTAGACTAAAACCTTTTCGGAGGAAAACTTTGTTGAACTCAGGTCATGTCCCATATGAAGGTAATTGTAGATTCACTGCTTGGTGACCTGGTGTTACTGTCAGTGCTCATGCACTCACATGAAAACACTGGTCACTGTCAGACTGCTTGGTCTTTAGTTTCCAGGATTTGCTCCCCTACTCTCTGTCCCACTTTTAATATTTGAGACTGAATTTTAATATTTCCAGTTTTATAGTATTTTTCTGATCTAAGCATGACTAGAATTATATTCGGTGACTCAGCTAATATTTAAACTGAGTTCATGTAGGTGTAATAGTTTAAATTCATTTAAAGCAAGTGGGCAGTCTGTATATACTGCATTAAATAAAGCTTTATAAGTAATGTTTTTTATTTATGAAACCTATTACTGCAGTTCTGATCCCAGTATATCTTTTTTGATATTGGATGATTTGTAAGCATTGGGACCATGGTCTTGCAGTAGATTTCGAGGTTTCAAACAAATTAAAACTTGGCATCAGATTTTAGGAATAAGTTTAAACACTGCAAATAGCATCCAGATTCAAGCCAAGGACCTATGTAATAAAGGTAAGACCGTAGCAGCAAGAACCCAAATCCAACCAAACCCATTGCGGGTGAGTTGGTGACTCTCCAAGACAGAGTAGAGCGATTACCTGGGGCTCCCGAGACCGTACATCTCTACTGAAACAGCAGGCCTCATCTGAGAAGAGCTGGTGGGTTTGAACTGCTGCACTTACAGGTAGTAGATTATTACTTAATTGACTGCACCACCCAGGGTTTCTCTAGCAGAGAGAGAGAGAGAGAGGCGCTTTCAACCATTTTAAAAATGAGGAACTGTATGTATTTTCTATGGTTACTATAGCAAACTGCCCTCAGGTGCTCACACAGTCAATGCCATTGAGTTGATGCCAACTCAGTGTGACCCTGTAGGACAGGGTGGGACTACCCCTGTGCATTTCTAAGACTGTAACTGTTTATGGGAGGAGAAAGCCCTGACTTTCTCTCACAGAGCAGCTAGTGGTTTCGGATTGCCAACCTTGCTGATTACAACCCAGGGTATAACCATTACACTACCAGACTGAAAGCCCTCATGAAATCTGCCTTAATTTCTGTAAGCATCTCTGGTGAGTTGTTTGTTTTCCTGTGGGGAAACCATTACCCACGTGCCACAGGGTGCTGCTGGTGAACACACAACTCTGAAGGCGGCATGGGAAGGAGTGGTGCTTCACCGGAGACCCTCTGCCTGGCTCTGCCTGGAAGGCCACCCTCATCTTGGTGGTTTGTAAACAACACAGATTTATTATCTTATACTTCTGGAGATAAAAAAGTCTGAAACAAGTCTCACTGGGCTTAAAGTCAGGAGTGTGCAGTGCTGCCTTACTTCCGGAGGCTCTAGGGGAGAATTTATCTCCTTTTCGAGACAATCCCCTTTCCTTGGCTTGTAGGCCTTTTCCACATCTTCTCAAGCCTGGAGGATTGTCCAGAGTCAGCCCCAGACCCTTTAATGCTGCCCTCTCTCTGGTTTACTCTTCTATCATCCTCTGCTGGTCCATGGTTCAAACCCACCAGTCTCTCCTCAGGAGAAAGATGAGGCTGTTTGCTCTGGTAAAACTTTATAGCCTCTGAAACCTAGGTAAGGTAGTTAAGAATTCGAAGTGACCTGATGGAGGTGGGTTTAGTTTGGTACTTTTATTGGCCCCACCCAATAGTCCAGCCTAATCTCTATTTTAAGATCAATTGGCAAGCAGCCTTAATTCCATCTGCAACCGCAATTCCACCTTGCCATGTAACCTTAGCAAGCAAAGATGGCGAGCTTCTCTCATACTTTGGACATGTTGTCAAGAGAGACCAGGCTCTGGAGATGGTCATTATACTGGGTAAGATGAAGGGGCAGCCACAGTGGTGAAACAATGGGCTCAAGCACAGGATCGCTTGGGAGAACGGCATAGGAACTGGGCGGTGTTTCGTTCTGTTGTACAGAGGGTCACTGTGAGTCAGAACCAAGCTAATGGCACCTAACAGCAAACAACAACAACAACATGTCACCTAACATGGTTCTGGGTTCTGGGGATTAGGAGCATGGCCATCTTTTGGACAGGCGATTATGTAACCAGCAGACTCTGTAGGTTAGAGCTAATCTGAGAGTGTAAGTAGAGAACTGATGGTTAAGTATATATGTGGGCCTGGTAGAAGGATGAGGAGGGTAAGTAGAACCAGAAAGGATCAGAGAGAGAAAGGATAAGATAATCTGATAAGATGGAAGATGAGGAGCCTTTTGAAATTCTCTCAGTAAAGAGAGGCTTTAAAACAGGCTTAAGAACTATAAAAAAAATATGTTTTTAAAACAGGCTTAAGAAATGTCAAAAAGGATGTTTCAGTGAATTCTGCTGGGCACTGCACTCCGTCTGTGGGTGGCATCAAAGTACATTCAGTGGAGGAACATTGTGGCCTGTATGTAGAACATACTATGTATTTGAGATATGAGCCACTCATCTCTACTGCCTTTAAATTAGGCCTTTGTTGTCTCTTTCCCTGAGAACAGGGATGGGTGAACTGCATTTAAACTACCTGTTCTAAGTAAATCTTTACTGGAAGTCAGCCCCACCTCCCCACCCCACAGTTGTTTACATATTGCCTGTGGCTGCTTCTGTGCTATCGTGACAGCCTTGAGTGAGTAGCCCTGCCCCAGATCTCTCTGCCCACAAAGCCTGCAGTATTCCCTAGCTGACTCTTTACAGTCAGTTTGCTGACCTCTGGCTTCCAGGCTCCTAACTCACCTCACTGTTATCAGACTTGCTGCCTTTGATCTCGACTTTATGTTCCCCGTGTTAATCTCTCCAAGTGCATCCTATGAGATCGTAGTTTGGAAAGTGGGGAGACCGCTAAGGTCCTGCCACTAACAAGCTATGGGATAGTGCTAAATTACTTAACATTTTTAGAATCTTTTAGTTTACTTTTCCTTGCTTATCCAGAACTGGGCCGGGCAGCTTCTCCTCTGAAGTCCAGTGGCTGTACGATTGCACCACGCACTGCCCTTTGTTGGCTGTGACTTTGGGCAAATGACTTAATCTTTCTTGACTGTACCTTCTTCTTGGTACAGTGGGAATACGGCAGGAGGCTATTGTGAGGATTGAGTGTTGTCATCTTTGAGAGCGCTTAGAAGGGTGTCAGCATGTGGTAACCACTCGGTGAACGTCAGCAGTGCTCTTGCTGTTGTACCTGACGTCTGTATCAGTCTTCTTATGGGGTCAGCAGCCAGCTCGAACACACTGACCCTGCAGATGGTCACAGCACCTTTTTAGGTGTTCTCAAATCCTCCTTTTCCAGGTCTCCCTTGTGTTTCTTGAGGCCCCTTCAAGTGTTTGCTAATCTCCACACATCTCTTCCACT
Organism: Tenrec ecaudatus; assembly: GCF_050624435.1. Taxonomy (NCBI): domain Eukaryota; kingdom Metazoa; phylum Chordata; class Mammalia; order Afrosoricida; family Tenrecidae; genus Tenrec; species Tenrec ecaudatus. The sequence continues at coordinate 19,053,714 of NC_134546.1, forward strand.
TGCCACATCATTGCCCATCAAGTTCCTTTACCTTCATAAAGTGCCTCCACTCGCCGTGTTTCCCCGTGGCCTCATTTAGCCCAGGTCCCCTTCTCCTGTGCTTGAGCACATTGCTATCATCCCAACCGAGGGGAGATTGCCAATTCTACTCTCATCTTCTCCACTAAGAAGGGTGGATTGAAACCCAAGGAAATGAAAAGATAATCTAACGTAGAAGCCAAAAACAAGCAACATAAAGACTTCTGGATGAAATCCTACGTGGAGTTTGGTGAAGTGTCACCAGAGAAGCCCTCTCCATTTGACATTAGAGAATACAAGTTCTCTCTCAGGGGATTGCAGATGCGTGCACACGAGCCGTCCGAGACGGTCTCTCTTTGAGACTGCTGTAGTGTTCATTAGGTGAAGGCTTATAGAGCAGATCCTTTGGGTCTCGAGACATTCTCTTTGAGAAATTACAGAAAAACACCGAGAGTCTACTGTGGAAAGTAAAAGCATTCTGGACATTTTAAAAAGAACTTGCCTATCAGTTCTTTTAAAAACTTATTTTTTACTTGTAATAGCTTTATTGGCATGTAATTCACGTACCATATAATTCAATAGTTCGATCATAATAAGAAGAGCTGTGCAGTCATTAGTACAATCCATTTTAGCACACTTTCTTCTGCCTGTCAGTTCTTTAAAAAAGATTTATAAACTTAGAAACCAGAGTGCAATAGTCAGCAGAGCAACAACTGGGTAACCAGGAAACAATCATGCCAAATTTGTCTTACCTTTCGTAAAAAGGGACTATATAGACTTAAAATGATGTCACTTAGGTAAAGCATGTGTGTTAGGCTAGATTGTCTAGAGAAATAAACAAGTGATATATATATATATATATATATATATATATATACGAAAGAACTTTATATCAAGAAGTAATCTTATATCAAGGAGTCCCAGCCCCATCCTACTCATGTGGACGAAGGCAGATGATGCAGGGAGACGAGTGTGGCGGGACACAGAGCTCAGAGGCTGGCTCTCAGGGTCCTCAGCAGTGCGCATGAGGCCTCCCTGGAGGGAACCCCAGCAGGATGAACAAGAAGGGCCTGTTCCAGGAGAAGCCCCCTGGCTGTCTTACAGAAAAGGCCACCCCCCAGGGAGACGTTGATTGATAGGCTGGACTTGATTGATAGGCTGGATTCCACCCCTACCTGCACACAAGTGCTTATTGATATGCAAACGCTAACCGCCACAACATGGGCCATTTTCTTTGTTTTCCATTGGCAGCTTGTTCTTTCCTTGTCTGTTTGAACCTCAAGAATAATCACACCCAAATGATTCAATTAGATATAAATTTTGTCAGCCATTAGTCAGTCCCTTGTTAAACATCACAGGGTATATCTTGCCCATTGTTTTACTAGGGCATGCTTTTCCCCCCTTTTGGCATAGAATTTGAAGAGGTAGCTATTGTTAAAGACTACAGAATTAAGATTGAAAATGATTTGTGTGGGCTAGAATGCTTCACCAAATTAACAAGATACAATTCAATAAGTCTATGCCAGCATAAGACTGATGTACATTTATGGAAAGTTGACTATGCCAAGTTTGGGGTAAATAAAGAAGAGTACTAGGCATAACTTTTGCTCCCGAGCCTGTTAAAATTGAGAACACGGGGTGGGGTGGGGTGGGGAGGGATGTGGAGTGGAGACCCAAAGCCCATCTGTAGACAGTTGGACATCCCTTACAGAAGGGTCACAAGGAAGAGACGAGTCAGTCAGGGTGCAGTATAGCACTGATTAAACATACAGCTTTCCTCTAGTTCTTTAATGCTTCCTCCCCCCACTATCATGACCTCAAATCGGATTAGACCAGAGCATTCGCACTGCTACAGATAAGAGCCCGCAACACAGGGAATCCAAGATACATAAACCCCTCAGGGCCAACTATGAGAATAGAAATACCAGGAGGATAAGGGGAAGGTGGGGGAAGGAAGGTAGATTTAATCACAAGGACTGACATATAAACCCCTCCCAGGGGGATGAACAACAGAAAACTGGGTGAAGGGTGATAGAGAATGATGTAAGATATGAAAATAGTAATCTATAACTTATCAAGGGTTCATGAGGGAGGGATGGTAGGAGAGGGAGGGTGAAAATAAGCAGCTGATATCAAGGACTCAAATAGAAAGAAAATACTTTGAAAATGATTATGGCAATATATGTACAAATGTACTCAACACAATGGATAAATGTATGGATTGTGATAAGAGGTATAAGAGCCCCGAATAAAAAATATTTAGTATTTAATTAAAAAATAAATTTAAAAACTAGAGAACAGACAATACGTGTTTTTTGAAAAGCAAAATGCAATAGTGGATAAAGTCCCAAATAGACAATGTGCACTGTGGAAGAAAGAGATGGATGGAGGAGGCACGCACTAAGGAGAGGAGGGAGTAAGGAAAGTCTTTGCAGATGCCCTGGAGCAGACCTGGGCCCCGGAGGAAGGTAGAGAGGCGGTCACTGGGCCTCGTGGTTGGGGACGAGTTTAGGAGCACAGTTGACGTGAAAGAGAAAATGCAAGCACGTTATATGACCGCGTTAGCGATCATTAAGTCGCATCCTGGGGCATGAGGACATTTTGGAATAAACCCTTTATTAAATTAAAAAAATATGCATATACTCGCTAAATAAAACATGTGTAGATCCATGTTATTTTGTTTCTTCTGAGTACTTTATCTGCTAAATGCTTTCTAGAATGAGTATAAGACTATGCATAGTTATTAATACTTTTGGATCATAAAATTCTGCATTAGCGAGGATGGAAGCTGCTTGCGTTCACCGTTGTCATGATTCAAGTTTTCTTTCTCTCACAATGTTTACAATCTTCATCTTCCAGTTCTATTCTGAAAGGAGGAGGCTCTTAAAAACCTGAGGTGCTGTTTGCATTTAATTCAGCGGGCACCAGGAAGAGTTAATGCCAGGTAGATGAAGGAACAGGCTCTGATCTCCTATCGCCTGCTCGTTTGGAATAGAGTGCGCTACCTCTCAACCCCCACATGCTCACTCTTCTCTTTCAAACACCCATTTAGGTTTCTTCCAGTCTATATTTGAAAATAAACATTTAAAAATCAAACCAAACCAAACAGGAACAATGAAAACCCCATGCTGATAGCTACTTCTTTGTCTTTGGCTTTTTTGAAGTTTATTTTATTACTTTGTCCCTCTCCTTTAATCACACGCTATGGGTTTTGAACATTATATTCCTGTCTATGATGGTTTTATAATACTTAATAAACATGAGTATTTTTAATAAGAAAGAACAGGTAATACATGAATATAATGTTGAGAATGAACACCTATTACATGCCTGCCTATTCAGAGTACTTCTAAGGTGTGTTTACTGTTAGATTTTCAAACTTCTCATTTTAAAATAATTATAAATTCACAAGTGGTCCACTATACCCCTCCCCCAGTTTCCCATCATGGCTGTGCTTCCTGTAATTAAAGCGCAATCTAGAAACGAGGCAATGGACTTCAGGACAGTCAGTGAGGAGAACTATGTGCTGTTTTATCGTGTGTGGGTTCCTTTAACGACATCTGGGATCACGATACAGAGTTGTTCATCAGCACAGAGCTCCTCCGGCTGTCCCCTGGAGCACAGTGAATTTTTAAATGATTGGAATTTTAGAAATTATTCATTCCTGCTCAAGAACATAAGCTATGTTTAAAAAGGGTGATAGCAACATGTGTACAAATGTGGGCGACTCAATGGATGTATGTATGGATTATGATAAGAGCTGTACGAGCCCCGATAAAATGATTTTTTAAAAAAAGATTCATTCTAGCAAGGTAAGCCAGAGGTATAAAAACAATCCGTACTGCTTTGACATAGGATGTCAAAATTAGGGCAGAGCTTACATTTTCTTAGTGGCTAAAACTTAAGGCTTAATTTTTTATTCTTTGTAGCAGTTGTCCTGTCCTTGCATCTGAAGAACCACTGCTTGTTCACTGTCACAATACATAGCAAATATATTTGTGAATGTTTTCTTTTTCTTTTGTTTCATTTCATAGAACTCAGTTTATCATGCCCAAATATACAAGAGTAAGAAAACATATTGCTAGTAGGATTCTAATTCCTATATGTACAGTTTTATTCTAAACAAAACGTTTTAAAATGTCTGATATCAGTAGGTGGCTCCAAACAAGTTTTCTCAGTGATATACTTGTCTTGGTTTCTTTAGGGTACCGAAACAAAAACAAAGAGGCTCATTCTGAACAGTACCTGTTTTGACCACCTTTTTGTTCAGCTGGGGGCTCTGCTAGCAGAGTGGGCAGCTCACGAGATGATGGTAACTGTGTATTTGAGATTCCAGAGGGATCTCTTGAGAATTTCTCTTGAAAAGCACAGGATGATCATGGGGCTTATGAAGATGTTTTAAGAAAATGAAAGATTGCTTTCGTAAGAACAAAGTCAGGAGAGTTGCTCAGAGGAATTCTTTTTTATCATATCTACACACCTACTTATTCTTCTCAGTAGCAAGGGCTGTCCTCTGAAAATCTGGTTAGAAACCTTAACCCAGCCACTCAACATCCCTGATCTTGTCTTCTCAGACTCTGTCGTGTTTTTTGAACTCAAAGAACATTCGCAAGGACACCATTTACATCCCCAGTGGATACCACACCACCCTATTGACAAGGTGAAAAATGTACCAATTTGGGTCCCTACGAGTCAGACTGGACTGAAGTTACAGCTCAGGGAGAGGTGTGCATCTGATCCGAGCACATAGGAGTAAACGAAGAGGGGAGGAGAGAGAGTGGAACACATCCTGGCCCATCCTTACCCAGGGACGACATTCCTGCTCAGAGAAGCCAGTGCACAGAGAGGACCGACCATAGGGCTGGCCCCACCATGAGACTCATACTGTATCACTCATTTGTATATGTGAGGCTACTTCTGGAATGTTGGTGTGCTTTGGCCCGTCTCCCTGGCAACTAGCATAGGGAACACCCCTTGTACAATATTCTTGGTATGAAAGGAATCTACAGGTCTTCAAAGGACTAACTGACTTAGGATTTTTAAAGCTTTCTTTCCATGTAATAACAAGATGAAGAATTCATTATTGGAAGAGTTTTGCAAAACATCACACATTCTCTCCCCCACTGCCCCCATTCTAATTTTAAGGACCATGCATATGAATTTTTTAAAAGCATTTCTTAGTTTTTCAATTATTTTCAATGATGTTATAGAATTTCTAATGTATTTACTATAAAGGTTGATCAGGTTTAGGGAGGTTTGTAAACTAAACAGAATTCTTCATTGAACATTTGGAATGGTGTTGAGAGTCAAATTGGTCTCTTGATGAGTGACTGGCTTATAATATATAAATCTTGAAACTTTTGGTGCCTATTTCTCTCTTTTATTTAGAGCATATTGGTTTCCGTAATGAAACCCATGTAGATAAGACCACACCTGTTTACCATGTCTTGCCCCTATACAAATGGAAGGGTGTGGGCTGCGGTGGAAATGATGTTTAATGTTTCTAGACCAATATAGCTATTGATTTCTGTACAATGCCAACTCAATTCTGCACAGATGGGATAATTTTCTGAAGTTGACAGCACAGTTAAAGTTCCCCCAAATTTATATTCGATAATATGTAAAATATAAAGTTACACACACTATAAATTTACACACACACATACACACGGCTCTGTGTGTGTGAAATGTGTGTAAACACCAGTGACAGTGTTACACATCAATAGCAGCAAGTACTTTTCCAGATTCTGCCGTCAGTCACCTGAACAAAAATGTGGAGACGGCCAGCACGCTCTCGTCAAGGTGTCCCTTTCTTTTCTCATCTAGTCGGAAGAGGCAGAAATGGATACACAGAAGGACAGAAACGCGAGGTTGTAGAGACAGAAAAAGTCCATGAGATGCCCCAAATCCTTTTAAGAAATGATCTGTTATTTGCTTACGTTCGTTTGAATTGGATGCTGTCCAGTGAAACTATGAGTTCTGACTAAATCATGTGTCGAACATCCTTTGATGATCTCTTTCACAGCATTTATCACATTGTAATGTTTGGGGTTTTTTCCCTTAAAAAGACATTGAGTTCCTTCAAGAAAGGACTATATTTTGTTTTGTGTGATTGGTTGGTTACCTACTCTATTACTTTCAGTGTAGGTGGTCAATATGTTTTGGATGAATACTGAATCGTGAGCATCTCATTATATAAGGGGCCTGAGTGAGTTATTGTGCCAACCTGCCCGATAAATAAATGTGGGGTTAATTGAAGGGTGGAGGGATCAATGGCCAAGTGAGCTTCGCCTTTGGCGTTCTCTGGTCTCTTGTTTTGTGATGGTCGCACCAGGGTGCAGCTGCCTTAGCCAGTTCCCTGCTTCAGCTAGCAAGGCTGACTGCCTGCAAGACATCCCCAAGGAGAAGCCACATGGACCTACCCCGATGCAGCCCTGGGTGCTGGAGCAGCCATGTGGAGACCCCTGCCAGTGCTGAGATGCGTACACATTCGCTGATTCGGCTTTCTTCCTGCAGTCAGCATCATTGTGTCTGATTTGTGAGCTGTAGGAGGGCTTTGTGCACTGGTGTTGGACATATGGGTTAATAGGTTAATGTGGACTTGTGGGCCTGGGCAGCACTGGATTGGGATGTTTTCTTAATGTGCACTTAACCTTTATATAAAACTCTCTCTTATACATGAGTTGCTGTGGATTTGTTTCTCTAAAGTATCCATACTAATACAGGGGCTTCAAAAAAGTTTATGGAAAATTTCATTGTCTCATAATTCCATTTTCTCCATGAACTCTTTGAAGCCCTTTTGAACACACTTTTAATCTTAAATTACTTACTTAATTTTTAATGGCTAATATATTAATATTGTTCAAAAATAAATACCAAGGTATTTGCCAAGTATCAAGTTTTTTCTCATAATAATCTAATCAATTAATGGAATTATGATAGTTTTCTGCTGTTACAGAAAGCATTGTAACAATCTTGTTTATATGTCATTTGGTATATATTCAACTACTGTATTTTTAGCCCATTAGATAATGTGCACATTAATATAACATATAGTGCTTACTAGAAATTAATGTGCAGTGGGGTTGTGTGGTTTGAAAAAGCTGTTTATGTGTTATTTGCGTAAAATAAGGTACATCTGTAAAACAAATGACTAGAAGTGGAATTTGTGGATGAAAGGTTATATGTGTATAATTTTATCACCAAACTACTTTCTGTGAAGTTGAGACTGATTTACTAATCCAGCAGTAGTTTGTGAGTGTAAGAGTAGCTGCCTTCTCTGTAATCTCGTTCACAGTGTGTTAACCTATCTGTAGCTTTCTGTCAAGTTCTACCTCGTGTGGCCAAGCAGCTCCTGTTGGACTAACACTATTAGACTATACACAGGACAGAATGTAAAATCATCTGTCAGAAGCCACTGGAAAATGATACTGGATAAAAGTTGATACTTAGATAAAGGAACTCACTGGCTTTTAGCCTAAGGTAGACCTCAGTTGAGTTGCTGAATGGTTAACATTCATAAAGCACTGGTTTGGAGAGCTAGAGAACAGAATGTAAGCAAGATGACTACAGCATTGGAAAAAGGACCAGACCTATCCCAGAAAAGAGAGGGAAGGTATGTGATTCTGTAGAGATCATGTACCCAAGCGTCTGACTCCCGAACCAGCACCTTATGGCACTCAGCAAATGGTAAATTAGCAAAACTATTTTTGGATTTTGAAATTTCAGTACAACCAAAACAATTCCCACTAAATTTTACAAATCAGTACAATAATGGAATCAATTCTCAATGTTCAGGATATAGTCCAAGTGATCAGACATGTGACTAAGCAATGCAACTCATACTCAAGAAAAAGGCAGTCAATGGACATGACCCTAAGAAGGTCTACATAATTGGAATTAAAAATCAAGGTGTGTAAAGCACCTGATACATCCATCAAGGAAAATAGATTAATAATGGATAAAAATTATAAAAGATCAGGAGCTATAGTCTCAAGGGAAAATTTTAGAACTAAGAAGTACAATTTATGAAATTTTAAATTCACAGTATGTATTTAACTAAACCCTATGGAAATGATTTTTTAAAAATCAATGACATTGAAGATAGATCAATATAAATTATCCAATCTTAAAGGCATGATTTTTTTCAGCCCCTCTCAAATACATGTGAAAGCTGCACAGTGAATAAGCAGCAGTGAAAAGTTGATGTCTTTGAATCCTGGTGTTGATGAAGACTCCTGAATATATTATGGATTGTCAGAGGAACAAAGAAATCTGTCTTAGAAGATGTACAGCCAGAACGCTCCTTAGAAGCAAGGATTGTGAGACTTTGTCTCACGTCCTTTGGCTGTGTAATTAGGAGGGACCAGTTACTGAAGGAGAGCACCATGTGTGGTTAAATAGAACATGAAAACGAAGATCTTCAATGAAATGGATTGACTAAGGGGCTGCAACGATGGTCTTAAACACTGCCACAATTGTAAGATGGTGGAGGGTAGTTGGTTTGTTCACTTGCACATGGGGTCACTATGAATTGGAACTTACTTAATTACATTGGGTAAGCATTGGACTGTGAGATAGTTTATTGTGCCAGCCTGGCCGATAAACACAAGTGGGATTAATTGAAGGGTGGAGAGATAAATGGCTAGGTGAGCCTCACCTTTCTTGTCTCTCGCTCTTTGATCATCGGACCAGTGTGCAGCTGCCTTGCTTGTTCTGTGCCTCAATTTAAAGGCTACACTAACTGTGGGACTCCTAGCCTGTGGACTGTGTCACTGTAAATTGAGGTCCTTTTAAGACCACATGAATGAAATTTACATCTCCAGAGCTGAGGACTGATAATTGGTGACCTGCCTTGGTGTTTGCTGCCTGTGCTGGGATAGCCTAGCTCTCTCTCTACAGAGGACTACCTGATGGCCCTCAAGACTTGAAGGACTACAGTGTCTCACAACTCTCTCACGGGAGTGATCACACTAATCCATGTGTACTGCTTTATAATGTAACTGTTCATTTCTGTATTATATATCAACCCGTTTATAACTTAACTGTTCACTTCTTATATATCTATCTGTTTATAATTTAACTATTCATTTCTTGTGTTATATATCTATCTTTATAAATATATACATATATAAAATTATCAGCAATCTAGTTTTATCTCTCTAGAGAACCCTGTCTAACACAGACTGCTAACCCCATAGTTAGTAGTTCAAATCCACCAGCCACTCCTTCCAAGAAAGATGAAGCTATCAGCTATCATAAAAATTTACAGCCTCCCCACCAAGCCCCAAGGATGATATTCCTGCTCAGAGCAGCCAATGCACAAAGAGGACCATAGGACTGGCCTCATCACAAGACATGACATCCCTCACTGACTCATAGCTCTTCGAGGGGTGCAGGAATTGTGCCCGATCTGATCCCACTACTCTGGGGTGAAGCTCTAAGGGGGTGCAACAGAGCAGCAAGAGGAGCAAAGCAATAAAGTCCCTGGGGAATACCAAAAATAGACTTTGGGGCCAGGGCGGAAAACACTCCTAAAGATCAGCAAACAGACTTAGAACTATTTATAGGCTTTTCTTTTTTTTGTCGTGGATTTTTTTGTTGTGTTTTGTTTTGCTCTTTTTGTGTATGCATATTATTGTCTCTGCATGTTTATCTGGATAAGATAGGTGGGATAAACAATCCGGAGGAGAAAATAACGGGGCCAACAGTTCGGGGGGGGGGGGTGGGACACAGGAGAGTGAGAGGTAGGGAAAAGGAAGTGGGTGTTAACAAACATAGGGGCAAGGGAACAAGTGATCTAAAATCGATGGCAAGTAGAGCATAGAATGCCTGGGAGGACTTGATCAAGGGCAATGTAACTGAGAGGAATTACTGAAACCCGAATGAAGGCCGAACATGATCGTGGGACAAGAGAAAAGTAAAAGGAAATAGAGGAAATAACTAGGAGGCAAAGGGCATTTATAGAGGTCTAAGTACAGGCATGTACATATGTAAATATATTTTTATATAATGATAGGGAAATCTATCTATGTACATATATTTACAGGTTTAGTATTAAGGTAGCCAACTGATGTTGGGCCTCTACTCAAGTACTCCCTCAATGCAAGAACACTTTGTTTTAATAACCTGGAATTCATGTTGCTCACCTTTCCGACACGATTCCTGAAGACAAATTGGATGCATAAGCAAATGTGGTGAAGAAACCTAATGGTGCTTGGCTATCAAAAGATATAGCATCTGGGGTCTGAAAAGCTTGAAGATAAACAAGTGGGCATATAGCTGAGAAGCAACAAAGCCCACATGGAAGCACACTAACCTAGGTGATCATGAGGTGTCGATTGGACCAGGTATCAGGCATAAAGAAATCATATCAATGTGAATGAGGGGGAGTGCAGAGTGGAGACCCAAAACTCATGTGTAGATAATTGGACACCCCTTCCCAGAAGAATCACAAAGAAGAGACGAGCCAGTCAGGGTGCAATATAGCACCAATGAAACATACAAACTTTCCTCTAGTTCTTTTTTTTTAAAAAATTGTTTTATTAGGGGCTCATACAACTCTTAGCACAATCCATACATACATCAATTGTGTAAAGCACATTTGTACATTCATTGCCCTCATCATTCTCAAAACATTTGCTTTCCACTTAAGCCCCTGGCATTTCCTCATTTTTCCCCTTTCCCTGCTCCCCTGTCCCTCATGAACCCTTGATAATTTATAAATTATAATTTTGTCATATCTTGCCCTGTCCAAGGTCTCCCTTCACCCACTTTTCTGTTGTCCGTCCACCAGGAAGAAGGTCACATGTAGATCCTTGTAATCAGTTCCCCCTTTCCAATCTACCCTTCCTCTACTCTCCCAGTATCGCCACTCACACCACTGGCCCTGAAGGGATTATCTGTCCTAGATTCCCTGTGTTTCCAGTTCCTATCTGTACCAGTGTACATCCTCTGGTCTAGCCAGACTTGCAAATCAAGGTGGAATTGGGATCATGATAGTGGGGGGGGGGGGTCAGGGGAAGGAAGCATTTAAGAACTCGAGGAAAGTTGTAATTTTCATCATTGCTGCATCGCATCCTGACTGGCTCGTCTCCTCCCCAAGACCCTTCTGTAAGGGGATGTCCAGTGGCCTCCTCTAGTTCTTTAAAGCTTTCTCCTCCCACTATCATGACCCCAATTCTACCTTACAAATCCAGCTAGACCAGAGAATTGGTACAGGTAGGAACTGGAAACACAGGGAATCCAGGACAGATAAGCCCTTCAGGACCAATAATGAGAGTTAAGGATACCAGGAGGATAAGGGTAAGGTGGGAGGAGGAAGAGGAAACCGATCACAATGATCTACATATAATCCCTTCCCAGGGGGATGGACAACAGAAAGGTGGGTGAAGGGAGAGATCGGTCAATGTAAGACATGAAAAAATAATCATTTATAAATTATCAAGGGCTCATGAGAGAGGGAGGGTGCGAAGGGAGGGAAAACATGAGCTGTTACCAAGGGCTCAAGTAGAAAGCCAATGTTTTGAGAATTATGCAAAAAATGTACAAATGTGCTTGACACATGGATGTATATATGGATTGTGATAAGAGTTGTATGAGTTCCCAATAAAATGATTAAAAACATGATAGCCTCAGAAGTGCAATATAGGGTTGCTTTGAGTTGGAATCAATCAATGCCAGTGGATTTGGATTTTGGTTTGGAACAACACCAACAAGTTTGGAGAAAATAGAGACTGTGACCTATTTTTGTTTTGTTTTTCTTTCCAATAGAAGATTTTATATATAATCAAGTTTATCACTTGTGTACTTTATGGATTCTGAATTGGAGTTATAAAGAAATCATTTATTTCATGTTTATAAAGGCATTTGTCATTATTTTCTTCTTTATGGTTTCAACTTTTGCATTCAAATCCTTTATCCAATTGAACTTTATCTCGATGTTTGATATGAAATATGGCCGTGACACTCACTTCTTTCTAGATGTCTACCCCGTTGTCCCAACACCATCAATCACCTATTCAGTGTACTTGAGACTATTTCTGGGCTTTTTGTTGGTGGTGGTTTTATTAGACAGTTTTCTAGCTGTACTACACTGCTGTAATTATACAATTACAATGGGATCTTTACTATCTGATATTGCTAGGTTCTCTCATTGCTTTTCTTCCTGTATTTTCTGGCTGGTTTTGATTGCTTAATTTTCAAGAGACTCTTGCCTTGGTTTTTAAAGCAGTTCCTTCAAAGGAAGCCGTAGATGGGTTAGGTCTCAGGTTGTAATTTATAGGAGTATTTAATTTTATTACATTTGACTCATCCACTATCATTCTCCTTGGGAGGAGGCCATGCCTTTTACCCATTATATTTATAGTTCTACCATAGTATAAAGTAAAGAATAAAGGAATACATATGGAAGCTTGAGGTTGAGCTCTGTGACTCTCAGTGAGTAACTATAGGCAGAATTTGCCAGTTCTGGGCCTCAAGTGTTTCATTTCTTCTGTGATAAGTAACACATCTTAGAAACCATTTTACAAAGTTCAAGGATAATGCAAAATTTCTCAGCTGATCGGCTTTCCTTTTCATGGGCGATGGACACTCATGCATTTGTCAGGGAACAATTTCTGCACACAGCCTGTTGGTTGTTAGAATCCACTTGAAGAATTACCTTAGCAGATTATTACCCATCTAAAGTTATAGTCACTCATCATCGCCTCTTAGCTGTTCATTATCCAAGTGTTCAGGGCAGCCAATATCAGGTAAACATTTGTTGATAAGATAACATTATCTAAGAAGTGATATGAAACCTGGGTTTAGAATATATTCTGCCCAACATGCTTACCTATATCTTCTAAAACAGAGGTTCTCAACCTGTGGGTTGCGACTCCTTTGGGGTTCAAATAACCCTTTCTCAGGGATCACCTAAGACCATTGGAAAACACATATTTCCAATGGTCTTAGGAACCCTGACACTACTCCTCTATATGTCTCCAGGTGGGTCCGCCCACATGTAGATATGCCCACATATGAGTACCCGGAATGGAGACTGTTACTCATGCTACACTATGCTTCTAGACAAAATTTCATTTATTTGTAATTAGAAATAAGTTTCTAATTACAAATATCACAATATATATGACATTCTTTTTGTGATTAATCACTGTGGTTTAATTATGTTCAATTTGTAACAATGAAAATACACCCTACATATCAGATATTTACATTATGATTCATAACAATAGCAAAATTACAGTTATGAAGTAGCAAGGAAAATAATTTTATGGCTGGGGGTCACCACCGCATGAGGACCTGTATGGAAGGAAGGTGAGAAGCACTGCGCTACAAGATCAGAACACAGCTGTTATTACCGTAAGAAAAGCTGGTTGCCAGGTGAAAACTTATACCTACTCAGTGACCCAAACCTAGAGCCACTGTAACTTGGAAAAAGGAACGGCTCATGTATTCACAGTGACTGCTAGGGAAATTGCCATTAAGACAATTGTCTGAAAGATTAGTGTACAGGTCATAAGGAAAGTCATTGGCAGTACTGAAAGTTGAATTAATGGCTACTCATTTCTAATGTTTCCATTGCTGCTAGATAAAACTGTTAGGTCTTTGATTAAAAAATTCTTTCAATAGCAAAATAGAGAATGCATGGTTATCTTGTAAGTTGTAGATGCATCCTAAGTGCTTTTTTATTGTACCCAAGTGACCAGATTTACTTCAGTCTCAAGTTTTCTTTTATGATGAATGTGGTTATATAAAGCAGTCTGTAATTGGTAAACATAAATTTATATTAGCCCTGTGATCAACAACTTTTATCATCCATTTAGTTCTGTAAATCAGCCTGTTGCCAATAAACTATTTTTTATTAGTTCTAAGGTCAACATTTTGAGAAGGGATATAGTAGGGATTTTCTGGCATTTAAAAAAGAATTGTCTAAAATAGCTGTGAATAAAAATATATTGTACAAACTAAAATGGGGGCAAAACAGCTAAAATGCAGTATGTGGACTAAAATAGTTAGCAGTTCAAATGATCCCAAGTACTAACTATGTAATTATCTTTCCAACTACCTTATATGTACAAGAGTTCTTTTATTACTATTGTCCCACATTTCAACCTTTTTTTTTCTCTTCAAAACGGTATGACACATTGACTTTAATAGACGAGAAGTTTGGATATTGCCATTCTAGCCCAGATTTACATTTACTCCCCCGGCCACAGATAGAATCGGTTCCAGCTCATAGTGACCCCAAAGGACGGAGTAGAACTGTCCTTAGGATTTCTGAGACTGGAACTTTTCATAGGAGCAGGAGCCTCGTCTTCTCCTTCAGAGGGATGGGTGGGTTTAAACTGCCACATTTGTGCTTAGCAACTCAATGCTTAGCCCACACGATCATCAAAACTCCTTACGTTTTATACTAGTAGATGCAGATGACTGCTTATTGATGAGATGTTCCCCCTACAAATTAAAATGAAAAAATGCATTAAGTTTGGTTTATCATTGTCTAACTGCCTATGCACCCTCATCTATTCCCATCATGCCTAAACATTTTTTTAACTTTCCAATTTATCTCATAATTTAATATTTTATTGCAACTTAGGTGGCAGCTTACGTTTTTTGGTCAACATTGTATTCTAAAGTCTAAACTACTAATTAAATCCCCCCTTTGCTCCTTGGTTTTCTTTCTCCCTCCTGTGGATCACCATTATCCACTACATTCAGGTCAACACCCTTCAACCTTCTAGCCAAGGGGCATAAAACTGTGGCTTGTGGTATGTGACTCTTTCAGCATGTACATGACGCTCTGAAGTAAAATTGAAAAAAATTAAAGGATATTATTCAGAGCATGGTGATTTCATTTGTTTGTAAAAGTATATTTATGGCTTTCAAATAATTTTCTAAATTTTTGTAAGGGATGGAATTAGCTCTTCTGTCTCAAAAGTGTGCTGACCCGTGGCCTAGTCATCGCTTTAGGAAACTGCAGAGTCTCCTCTTCCCTTAGGTATGAAAGTCTCTATCTTGCTTGTCTGTATGTTTTCTTTTTCTTCCTTATGACCTGTGGCCACATAGAATATTTGTCCTTTTGTGACTGGATCAGGATGATGTTCTACAGGTCCATCCATGTCATGAGATGCTTCATGATTTTCTTTTTTTAAAAACCATACAGATTAGTCCATTGTTTATATGTACCAGAGTTTCTTTAGTCATTCTTCTACTGATAGGGCTTTAGGTTGTTTCCAGCATTTTGCTTTGGGGAACAAGTACTGTGCTGAACACGGGTACATACGTCTGTCTGAGTTGCCTCATTTCTTTTGGAAGGATGACTAGATCGTATGGACGTTCTCCTCCCAGTTGGCTTGGGATAATGCCATACCACTTTCCACATTGGTGTACATATTAATAGTCCCACTGGCCATGTGTAAGGATTCCCTTCTGTCTGGCGTTTTTTGGTTTTTAACTCGGTTGTCGTCATTGGTGTAAGGTGGAATCTCATCATTGCTTTGATTTGCATTTCTTGGATGGCTAGTGATTGTGAGCATTTTTCCACGTTTGTTGGCCATTTGGGTGCTGTCTTTGGTGAAATGCCTGCTCATGCCCTTCGTTTACTTTTTAATTGGATTATTTGTCTTTTTCTTAATGAGGTATTGGGATTTTCTAAAAAGATTTGGACATGAGCCCATTGTGGTGTTGTCAAAGCTTTGCTTCTAGTCTGTGTGTTCTAACTACTCTTTCAATGAAGTCCTTTGATGCATACTAGTGTCTTATTTTTCATAGGTCCCAGTCATCTATTTTGTCGTTTGCTGTGTGTTTCCTTTGTACATTTGGTGTAGTGTTCTGTGCCCTTCAGTAGGGCCCCTGAGTTATCCGTCTTTTCTCCTGGATGATCGCTAGAGTTCTAGGATGTACATGGAGGTCTTTGACTCATTTGCATTTGTTCATGGGTGAGGTCTGGGGCCTGTTGCCATCATGCTTTTTAAAGATCTGTTCCAACCGTTCCAGCAGTCCCTGGAGAATATGTATAGTAACCATGTCAGGGCGCACTGATTTGATCCTTGGCTTTACTCAACTGGCTGCATTTAGTGATTGTTGCACATCGTACTGGGTACTGGAAATCCCCCACACTCGAGATGAGCGTGTCAGAGTGATCTGCATCGGGAATTCGTGCTTGCTCCACTAGTGCTAGGCTCTTGGCTAGCCCTTGAATGTAGAGGCTTCAGAAAGTGTGTGGGAAAGCAAAATGAAAAGAGACTAATGATATTAAACAAAATTTTGGAAGCCATTTCTACTTGTTTCTTTGTCTGATTTCCACCCTCAGGCCCCTGATTCTACATGGCTTGCTTGCTTACTTTGTTTCCTAAGTGTTACCTAGATTTCCTATAAAGGAATTAGTTCTTCCTTATTTGAGGTTTTCAGGCAAAGGAATATCATCATCTGATGGTTGAAGTGGTTGATGAAAATAAACCACAGCTGAACAAAGGGCTGAAGTAGTTAGGACGTCACTGTAATAATCCAGACTGAAGAGAATGGCAGCTCGAACCAAGGTATTGGTGAGGATGGGATAAGAAGTGTTTGACCTCAGCATATATTTTGAAAGTCGTCATTAGCATTTGCTGACCCCGTGAATGTGTGGCCAAGAGATAGGCGTTACGGATAAGCCTTCGGTTTGGGTATGAGAAACAGAGCACCAAGGTCATTTACTGAAATGAGATTAAATACAGCAGGAAGAGTCCAAGAAGCAGGAATGTGGTTTTGGTAGTTGGCTAAATGAAACTTGAATTAGGAAAAGGTCAGGGATGGAGACTTAAATGTGGGAGTTATCTGCATATAACTGTTATGTGCAGATAAAGTCATGGATCTAGAGACGGGATCCCCTGGGCCTGACAGAAAAGAGGGTTTAGGATAGGGGAGAACTGAGAGAAGGCCAGTGGGGCAAAGAAGAACCAAAGTAAGTGGGACTTTAGAGATCAAGTGCAGAATGTTACATGTCAGCTCTGCCAAAATGCTGCTGATAGGTGAGGCTGAGAAATGAGCATTGGAGTTGGATTTAATAATAAGAAGGTCACTGGTGGACTGGAGAGGTTAGGGAGCGAATAATTAAAGGGGAAATATGGACTTCAAATATAGACTAATTCCTTCTAGGAGATTATTTTAAAGTGGAACGGAAAAATAAGATGGACACTTAAGGAGGAGGAGTCAAAGAAGACTTAAAAACTTTTAATTTAATTATTTCCTTTTAAATTTAATTATTCCCTCAAGGGTTAGATTTTGAGCAGGCTGCACATGCTGATGTTCCATCCTTAGTACTCATGGCAACCCCAGTGTAACAGAATGAAATGTTGGGGACTCAGCAACTAGCAACCGCAAGCTTGAGTAAGCTGGGCTGTAAACATTGGCATTGCCTGAGACTGCCCAAGGCCCAGTGGTTCCTGTGACCTTCAGTGGATGGCTTGCCTCAGCTTTAATCCTGGATGTCTACTGGATTCTCTTATTTCCGTCTTTTCTGCCCAGGCTTGGACTTGTGGTGAAGAGGTGCTCTGTTCTTAGCCAGAGATTTATGTAAGTTTAAAGATGTTGTAAACCGTAAAACAACAAAAAACACTATTAGTTATCCTTGTTATCTCCTGAGTTCAAGGTTGATATTTCTGTCTGGATTTTCAAAGCTTTAAATCAGAGTTCTGAATTTAAGGCCAGGCCCTTGAGGGTGTTTGTACCAAGGGATGGTGACTGCTGTCCATTCAGCTGTGAGAAGTGTACATGCATGTGCCCATCCGATAAAAATGTTTGTAAAAGCTTGCTGTATTTAAAATTGTGCTTTAGATCATTTGCATTGCTAACTTTATCCTTTTTAAATGGAAGACAAGACAGTGAAGATACCGGGGACTCTAACAGTCAAAATATAAAATGGATAGACATTCCCTCTCTAGAGTAGTTCAAGATGAGCCACGAAATTCTTTGTTTAAACAGAATGCCATAGCGGAGCCAATATGTCAAGAACCCAAACTGAGGACTATATGCCAATAAATCTGCTTTAAGAAACAAAATAAAACAAAACAAAACCCCAAACTACACATTTGCAAAGAGATGACTGCTAACTTAGCACTCATCTTTGTTGGCATCTAGATGTCCTTGAATGCCTGACGTCTCTACAAGGGCTAGTTGGGAAATCCCTCCTGTAGATTGTGACCAAAAAACCTCCAAAACTCAAACAAACAAAAAAGTGATGCTTGTATCCGTTCGTCATAAAAATGAAGTGAGGATATTGTATATGTGTGTGTAATATATATAGTTATAAAACCTTTCTCTTTTGAAAAATAGAAGCTTACGTGCACAGCTTAATTAAATGTATTAAATTGCCAGCGTTTGTACTTCTCTGCTGCTGTGGAGGCAAGTCCATGGTGGATGTTACTGAAAGTTATTAGTGACTTGATGCTGCTAAGAAACTCTGAAGAGATCAGAACATGACTTGGAGGACTTGCTGTGGGTACCATGACGTGGGTACAGTTGACCTCCATATGTGCCTCTAGACGCAAGGTGAAGGGTGGTTCTAGGTATCGTCACGCTGGTGGGGTGAAAATATTAGTGAAGTGGTCTGAATGCTTAAGTCAAATGAATCAAAGGAGCGCATTCACCTCCCTTGTGTGAATTTTTTTTATCATCATCATACATTTATGTATTCTTAATATACATTTAAGAAACAAATGTTACTCTTACTGCATTATAATTTTATTGTACTTTTAAAATGTAGGTTTTAAAAAATTCAAATTGTACTTTTTAAATTTAATAAATCTTTTTATTGGGGCTCATACAACTCCCATCACAGTCCACACATACATCAATTGAGTAAAGCACCCTTATACATTCGTTGCCCTCGTCATTCCCAAAATTCACCCTCCACTTGGGTTCCTGGAATCAGCTCTGTTTCCCTTTTTTCCCCCTCCCCCTCCCTCTCCGCTCCCCCCTTCCCCCTGGTCCCTTAATAGTTTATAAATAATTATTTTATCTTATCTTACACTGCCCGGCGTCTCCCCTCACCCACCTTCCCATTGCCCATCCCCCAGAGAGGAGGTTACACATAGATCCCCAAGATCGGTTCTCCCTTTCTATACACCCTTCCCTCCCGGTGTCACCACTTCCACCGCTGGTCCTGAGGGGTTCATCCGTCCTAGATTCCCTGTGTTTCCAGATCCCTACTGCACCGCTGTGCATCCTCTGGTCTAACCAGGTCTTCAAGGTAGAATTGGGGTCATGATAATTGGGAGGGGAGGAAGTGTTCAAGAACTAGAGGAAGGTTTTGAGTTTCATTGTTGTTACACTGAACCCTGAGTGACTCATCTCCTCCCCACTACCCCTCTGCAAGGGATGTCCACCTGTCTACAGATGGGCACTGGGTCCCCATCACGCACTCCCCCTCAATCACGGTGATGTGATTCTCACCCCACCCCACCCCCGCCTTTGTTGTTTGAGACCTGGTCTCCTCTGCCCTTCACAATCACCTATGTTGGTGTACTACTTCCGTGTGGGCTTTGTTGCTTCTGGGCTAGATGGCCGCTTGTTTACTTTCAAGCCTTTAAGTCCCCGGATGCTATATCTCTCAATAGGCGGTCACCATCAGCCTTCTTCACCACACTTGCTTATGCACACATTCGTCTTCAGTGTTTATGTGGGGAAGGTGATCACACAATGATTGTTTTTGTTCCTTGGTGTCTGCTACCTGATCCATTCAACATCTTGTATTCGCTTAGGCTGTGTGCTTCTTCTCTGTGGGCTTTGTTGCTTCTGAGCTAGATGGCCGCTTGTTTGCCTTCAAGCCTTTAAGACCCCAGACGCTATATCTTTTTGATAGCCTGGCACCATCAGCTTCACCACGTTTGCTTATACACACGTCTGTCTTCAGTGATCATGTCAGGAAGGTGGATATCATAGAATGACCGTTTAGCTGGGCAAGGTGCTATTGTATTGAGGAAGTGTGCGTGAGGAGGCCCAATGTCCACCTGCTACCCTACTACTGAACCTACAAATATATGTCCATAGGTCTATTTCCCCTATATTCATAAATATCTTCTTAATATACATTTAATAAACAAATGTTACTATTACTGCATTATAATTTTATTGTACATTTAAAATGCAGATTTTAAAAAATTCAAATTGTGCTTTTTTAGTAACTAATCATTTTTTCCCTGATCTTCTCCGATCTTCTTTTCTTGTCTGAGATTGTCAGGACACTCATGTGGTTGAACTTGTGTCCTGGGCTGCAATCGCCACTTCACATCGATTTTCATTTTAATTTTGTTATACCTTTCTTTCTGCAGACTGGTGAGTTTTCGGCTCGTTTTCTTCTGAAGCTGCCAGTGGATTTCACCAACATTCCCACATACCTTCTCAAGGTAAGGGTACTTGATGATCATTATGATAATATAAATGAGCATTTGAATTTATAATGTAATCCTGAATATTTGTAAGAATTGGTAGGCTATTATTTTTATCAGATGATGCATTCTTTTAAAAATATTTATTACATGAAGATTTATTCAGTTATTTTGTTACCTAAAAAGTTAAAATAATCCTCTGTTTTCCTTTTAAATTGTGAATTAGACATTTACATATCTGATCATTATTTTTGTACTCAAGTTCTTAAACAGCTTAGCAAACCTCCTAGTGGCTTGCCCTGTTTCCCTTCCCTGTTTTTTTCTCAGTCTCCTCTTGTAGTAAGGACATTATCTTTCCCTTTCCCTAGTAACACCTGATTTCCTGTCGCTTCTCCTTCCATCTCTGGTAACCACCAAAGTGTTTCTTTTTGTATGAAAACCGTTTCTTGATTAAAAAAAAAAATCCTTTAGCGATTGACCAAGTCACTCAGCATACTGTCCACCAAATTCATCCATGTAATAAAGTGCTTCACAGCTTCATCTTTGGTTTTTCATGATATGTAGTATTCCTGAAATCATACGCTTGAAAGTCATTTAGAAGTGAACTTTCTTTGTAAGATAAAATTAGCATAAGTAAATTAAACCTTGGAAAACTCACTTATATAATAATTGTATTGCGATGAAAGATGCATAGAAATTGGTTAATATGCACTCTTTCTTTAAGTGGGATTTTATATTAGCCATGCTACACTCTAGGGCAGGGGCCTGCACACTGCAGCTTGCAAAGCCATATGTGGTGCTGAAATAAAATTAAAAATCTATGATCATTTCAATTATAACATTACTTGTAACTTTTCCTTCTTTGTAAAAATAGATTTATGGCTTTTAAATAATTTTGAAAAATTGTTGTGAGGGCCAGGATTGACTTTTCCATCTCAAAAGTTTGCCTACCTCTACTCTAGAGCATCTCCTTTTCTTAATTATAGCAGTAGTTGACCTCAACACCTGCAGACTTGGATTGCCCGAAGGGACTCACAATCTACTTAACCTAGTATGTGGTATTTAAAAGAAAAGAAGGAAAGAAGAAACAAATGTCCATGAAGTGTGCCCTGGGAAGCACCTAGTGTGGGCAAATGTGTTGCAGACAAGCGGTGGGATCCAAGTGACGAGGGCATGACTCGAGTCAGAGACAGTTTGGGGAGCAAGCTCTGAACAGGAAGCCTTAAGAGTATAATCAAACGTGAGGCCTTTACAGCTAATGACATTAGTCTGCTGGGTTTTGGTCTAGTTTGGGACCTGTGACTTTTTCGCCTTCTATTTTTCCCCCTTTTTGATGGCAAATGTCTATACTGTGTCTGTTTCACCATTTTAGTTTGGAAGTAGATAACTTGTATTCAAGGTTTTACAGGTCTACCGATATGGGGGAAGTTTGCCTCAGTAAACAAAGAATTAGCTCTATAATTTTAATAAGATTGGTACTATATTATACATGAAAATGTTATTTATTTACTCAATGATATTCCCCCCCGCCCCACCCAAAGTTAACCCTGAAAAGTATTCAAAGGTTTTACACACACACACACACACACACACACACACACACACACACACACTTACACCTACTATCTATTTTGGTTTCATTTCTTTTAAAGTGTTTATTTTAGAGACGATGGACTCTGCTTCCAAACCTCACACTGAGGTTGTTACCTTAAGATTTATATAATTAATATCATATGCAAAATCCTGCATTTGTTTGGTTGTAGGTCTCTATCTCAGTGCTTTGATCTAAGTCACCACTCTTCGTGTCGTGTTGTTGTTGTTAGGTGCCCTTGCGTAGGCTCTGACCCATAGTGACCGACCCTCGCACACCTGAAGGAAACAGCGCACGGCCCTGCGCCCTCCTCACAGTGTTCCTAGGCCTGTGTGTATTGGTGCAGCCACTGTGTCCGTCCATCTGATCAAGGGGCTTGACTTTCCTTTTTTAACACCTCTCCACTTTACCAAACATAATGCCTTTCTCCAAAGACCCCTGACAATGTTGTCCCCTGACAATATGCCCCAAACATGTGAGACGAACCCTCCATCTTTGCTTCTAAGGAGCACTCTGACCATACTTCTTCCTGTGCAGATCAGTTGGCCCTTTAGCAGTCCGTGGTACTTCCAGTGTTCTCCAAGACCACAATTGAAATGCATCGATTCATCTGTGCTCTTCCTTCTTCAGTGTCTAGCTTTCACATGCATCTGATGCAATGCAGAAGACCATGGCTTGGGTCAGGTGCCCCTTTGTCCTGAAATTAGCATCCTTGCTCTCCAGTACTCGAAAGAGCTCTTCTGCAGCAGATTTGCCTAGGGCAGCATGTCTTTTGAGCTCCTGACTGCTGCTTCCAGGAACATCGATTGCGGATCCAAGCAGGACAGAATCATTGACAGCTTCGATCTTTTCTCCATTGACCGTGATGCTTCCTATTGGCCCAGTTGTGAGGATTTCGATCTTGCTGACATTGAGTTGTAGTCCACACTCAAGGCTACAATCCTTGATCTTCATCAGCAAGGGCTTCGAGCCCGCCTCACTTTCAGCACCAAAGTTGTGTCATCGGCATATCGCAGGTGTTCATAAGCCTTCCTCCAATCCTGAGGCCGCACTCTTCTTCATGTACTCCTGCTTCTCTGATGATTTGCTCAGCATATAGATTGCACAAGTATGGTGAAAGATACAACCCTGACACACATCTTTCCTGATTTTAAACCATGCAAGACTCTCTTGTTCTTTTTGCACAATTGCCTCTTGATCCATGTACAAATTCCGTAGGAGCACAATGCAGTGCTCTGGAATTCCCATTTTTCTCAATGTTATCCAAAGTTTATTATGTTCCACAAAGTCAAATGCCTTTGCAAAGTCCATGAAACACAAGTAAGCATCTTTCTGGTATTTCTGCTTTGACCCAAGATCCATCTGAATCAGCAGTGGGATCCCTTGTTCCATGTCCTCTTCTGAATCTGGCCTGCACTTCGGCAGCTCTGTGTCAATGTGCTGTTGACACCATTGTTGGATGATCTTCAGTAACATTTTAGTACTGTGTGATGTCAGTGATAATGTTCGATAGTTTGAGCATTCTGTTGGGTCACCTTTCTTTGGAATGGGCAAAAATATGGGTCTTTTCCATGCAGTTGGTCAGCTAGCTGTCTCCAAATTTCCTGGCATAGATGAGTGAGTACTTTGGGTGCTCCGTCAGCTTCCTGAAACATTGCAGTGGGTATTCCGTCAATTCCTGGAGCCTTGTTTTTGGTTACTGCATTTAGGGTAGCATGAACTTCTTCCTTCAGCACCATTGGTTCTTGCTCCTGTGCTATTTTCTGAAACGAGGGACTGTCGACTAGTTCTTTTTTGTACGGTGACGCTGTGTGTTCTTTCCCTCTTCTCTTGATGCTCCCCGCATCATTCAGTACTTTCCCTCTAGAATCTTGCAGAATTGTAATTCAAGCCTAGAGTTTTTTCTTGACTTCTTTTAGCTTGAGATATCCTGAGCATGTTCTTACCTTTTGGTTTTCTTTTAAAAAAATCATTTTATTGGGGGTTTGTACAACTCTTATCAAATTCATCCATTGTGTCAAGCACATCTGTATATTTATTGCTGTCATCATTCTCAAAACCTTTTCTTTCTATTTGATCCCTTGGCATCAGTTCATTTTTTTCTCCTCCTCCCACCCTCCCTCCTTCATGAACCCTTGGTAATTTATTAATGTTTTTTTCATGCCTTACACTGACAAGTGTCTCCCTTCACCCACTTTTCTGTTGTCCATACCCCTCGGAGGGGTTCTGTACATATCATTGTGATTGATTCCCCCGTCTCCCCTCACCTTTTCTTTCCCCATCTGGCATGGCTACTGAGGGGTTTGTCTGTCTTGGATTCCCTGTGTTTCCAGCTCTTATCGTTACTTGTGTACATGCTCTGGTCTAGCCAGATTTGTAAGGAAGCATTGGGGTCATGATACTGAGGAAGCATTCAAGAACTAGTGGAAAGTTGTATGTTTTATTGGTGCTATACTGCACCCTGACTGGCTTGTTCTTCCCCATGACCCTTCTGTAAGGGGATGTCCAATTGCCTACACATGAGTTTTGGGTCTCCACTCTGCACACCCCCTCATTCACAATGATAAGACTTTTTTGTTCTGGGTCTTTGATGTCTGATACCTGGTCCTGTTGACACCTCAAGATAACACAGGCTGGTCTGCTTCTTCCATGTGAGCTTTGTTGCTTCTCATCTAGATGGTCACTTGTTTATCATCAAGCCTTTAAGACCCCTTTTGCTATATCTTTTGATAGCTGGACCCCATCAGCTTTCTTCAACATATTTGCTTGTGCACCGCTTTGTCTTTAGCGATTGATTATGTTGGGAAGGTGAGCATCATGGAATGCCGGGTTAAAAGAACAAAGTGTTCTTGCGTTGAGGAAATACTTGAGTAGAGGCCCAATGTCTATCTGCTATCTTAATACTAAACCTATAAATATATGTACATAGATCTATTTCCCTATCGTTATATAAAAATATATTTACATGTGTACATGCCTGTATTAAGACCTCTATATGCCCTTTTGGTTTTCTAATTCTAGGTCCTTGCACATTCATTATACCATTGGCTTTTTCTTCTTGAGCTGGCCTTTGAAATTTTCTCGTGAGCTCCTTGGCTTCATCCTTTCTTCCATTTGCTTTAGCTATTCTATGATTAAGAGCAAGTTTCAGAGTCTCTTCTGACATCTACTTTGATCTTTTCTTTCTTTCCTGTCTTTTTAATGACCTTTATGAATAATGACCGTTTAATGACCTCTTCATGACTAATGGTCTGATGTCCTCCCACAGCCCATCAGGTCTCCGTCATTAGTGTTCGGTGAGTCACATCTGTTCTTGAGGTGCCCTCCAAATCCAGTCAGATAGACTCAAGGTTGTATTTTGCCTCTCCTGGACTTGTTTTCATTTTCTTCATCGTCAGCTTACAGATGAGCAATTGATGGCCTGTACCACAGGCTCCCTGGTCTGGTTGTAGCTGCTGGTAATGAGCTTTTCCGCAGATGGGGACGATTTGATTTCTGTGGATTCCACCTGGAGAAGTCCATGCGTGAAGTTGCCTTTTGTGTTGGTGAGGAAAGACACTTGCTGTGAATAAGGTGTTGGTTTCACGGAATTCTGTTATGTCATCTCTAGCTTCATTTCTGTCATGAAGTCCATGTTTTCCAACTACTGTGCCTTCCTCTTCGGTTCCAACTTTTGCATTCCAATCACAAATATCTATCAGTGCATCTTGATTGCATGTTTGATAAATTTTTAACTGAAATCACTGGTAGAATCCTTTAATTTCTTCATCACTAGCTTATGTGGTTGGTTCATAAAGTTGAATAGTAGTTGTATTGATTGGATTTCATTGAAGGCAGATAGATATAATCTGATCACAGATTGTATATACTGTATGATGGATTTAGCAAGATCTGAATGCCTTACCATTTCTCTTTATTGTCTTATTCCCAGCAGAGTAAACAATTTGATTTTCTGATTCAAAATGGCCAATGCCCATCTGTTTTAACTCATTAGTGCATAGGATTTTGATCTTCATGCATTCCATTTTGGTTTTGACGCCTTTCAATTTTCCTAAATTCATACATTGTACATTCCAAGTTCTGCTCAGTGGAAAGTTTTTGCAGCTGTTGTTCTTTACCTGCAGTTTTTCCCCATTGGCAAATGAAGATTCTGAAGTTTCCACCCCCACAGGTTTTACCTGACTCGCTTCATCCTGGTGCACTCCCCTCCACAAAGTCATCTTCTCTTGAGTCACATCTGAGTTCCTTCGGACCTGAGAGGCCCATCTAACTGGCAATATCTCTAACAATGGTCTCTTTCTTTTATTCAGGCTCTTGGTATTTGAAAATGCTTCAAAATAAGGTTTTCAGCGGCTTCTTCCTCTGAAGTGGCAAGCCAATCATCCTTTGTTGTCTGTTCTTAGTGCGGCAGCTCTGCTGGACACTTGTGCACCTGGCCGTCAGCTTGTTGCACTGTGGTTTGTGTGTGGCTGCGATGCTGGGAGCCGTGTCGCAGGCATTTCTAATGCCAGCAGGCTGCTTTGACCACAGCATGCGTCTCCATTTCTGTAGTATACATTTTTATTGTCTTCTCATTTGGCCGGACTTTGTTGTGAAACACGTTTTACTTCTCTCTGTAAAAGTTCTCATGGATACCATTTCCCCTGAGTTCATATTTTTAGTGTTGGATGAATCTTGGTAGATGTTATTCTACTGTCTAGTGATACTTAGCCTTGTTTAGAAAGAAGTTGAAGGCTGCCAGGTTTTACCTACAATAGTTGGCTTGCTTTTTCTGCTTGGGTGGCTGAACAATTTTTGTTTTTCATTTCTCCTTTAAACCTGTGTCTCATTCAAACATATTTAGGAATTATATTTTAAAGGCTTCATCATTCTGCATTGATATTTCTTATTATATGTTGCATTCTTCATTGATAAGCAAATTTAGTTCTCTTAATTTAGAAAATGTTTTTTATAGTGTATCTCAGAAAATGTATAAATATTTATTATACTCGATCTCAGTAAACATTTAGTTATGTAGTCCTGCTATTAGCAGAAACACCACCAGTGGATCACTTTACCAAATAGACTTTCATTCCCTTGCATTTCAGGAAGCTATAGCTCCCAGTTCACAGTGCCAGCTAGTGGGAAGCATTCTTTCTGTGCCTCCTTTCAACCTGTGTGGGCTCGTGTCCTTTGAAGGTTTCCATGTGTCTGGACATCAGTCTTTTCCTGGGCCTCGGAGACTCTCAACACAGGGACCTTAGGCTCAAAGGAGGCACTCAATTTCTTTTCTTGTTGGTAGTCAGACCCCTCCTCTGCTCGCTTTACTGTCCTTTTATCTCTTGTGAGATAAAAGTTGGTGCAGGCCGTACCCCAGGGACCCACAGATCAGAGCTGTGCCCAGAGCTATGGTGTTGCATTTTGACCTAATGCCCTCACACCTGATTGGCTGGTCATATTAGATAATATCATAGGGAATGACTACATAATTATGTGCATACTCACTTCACTTTTAGCTATTTGTTAGATTGATAAGTAATAAATCAAAAGTGCCTTCCTGCTTATCACTGAATAACATTCCATTGTGAGGAAGTAAGTTCTACTTATCCATTTATCGCTTGATGGACATTTGATTTGTTTCTGTTTTTTGACTATTCTGAACATTGGTGTGTACAGTGCTGCTATTTCTTAACTGTTTCCTCTCAGTTCCTACTTGCATAATAACTGGAATGATTTTAAAAATCACATTCCTGGTCTTTTCTGTTCAGTACCCTTTGATGGGCTCTCATTTCATTTAGGGGGAAAGTTCAAATTCGCTGCTGCACGTGACCTACTACTGCCTCTTACTCTAATCTCCCCACTTCCTTTTGGCACTCTGCTTTCACCAATTGGCCATCTTTAGGTTTCTCAAAAGTGTTCCACTGTTGTTCACTGGGATGCTTTTTCCTGTGTTCTTCACGTGACGGGTTGGTTTTCTTCCATTGTTGTCCTAGTGTAAGAGTGTTTTCCCAAAGACCCTCCCCAGCACACAATCTACAGAAATTGCCTGCGTGCTGTCATTGTGTCCCCCCATTTTTAGTTTCTCAATAGCATTTATTCGCTGATTTCCCCCCAGCTTCTTTTTGATATGTCAGCATCCACAACCTACACAACTTTCAAATCCCAATAATTGATGTTATTTTTTTTTTTGCTACCCTAACCAGATATCTCTTTGTTTCTGGTTTATATAGCAACTGTTTTTCATTTGTTTGTATGTTTTTAAAGTTAAATAGCCAGATTTTTCCCCCTGATCACTTTACTGCTTTGCCCTGCATAATGTTTTAACTCACCGTAAGAGTGCTAGAGAGAAGAATCTTTATACAATTTTGCTTTAGGCTGTTAACAGTGCTGAAGTAGATTTTGTTTTATAAATATTTTGAGTTCACGAATGTTTTCCCCCCAAGCTGCTTTATAAACTAGCATTGTGTATTCCATTTTCGTCTGGGTAGAGCTGTATTTTACATTAGCCTGGTTTCCGTTTTAATAGCCCTAGCAGGCTCCTGGCACACCTCTTTGCCAGCTTGTTCTTTGCCAAAGTCTTGCTTGCTGTTAAAGGCATGTATTCTACAACATACATGAAAAAATAACAATTTTGCAATATATAGTGTGATAGTCTGTATTAGATTCTGAAATTGAATGAAGACATTAGTAGAAGAACTTGTGAAGTTCCGGTAATGTCTGAAGTTTAGTTAATACAGCAGTTTTGCTTCAGAGGATTGACAAATGTGTTACAGTTGTCAGATGTCGTAACGATAGGCGAAAGGTAAAACTTATTTGGCAGAATTTGAAAGGTGTTTGTTTTTCTCACCCAGAGTATTGCGAATTAGTTTCCTGTCATAGATGAAATGCCTACAGTGCAGCTCTACTGTCTTTGTGGATCTTTAGTTTGTGCCATGAAAGCTAAGCAACAAGAACGGTACACTGGCATCAGAAGACCCACAACAAACAATCATATTGATGCGAATGAGGGCCGTTGGTGTGGAGACCAAAAGCCCATCTGTAGACAATTGGACATAACCTCCCAGAAGGGTCACAAGGAAGGGGTGAGCCAGCCAGCATGCAGTATAGCACCAGTGAAACACACAACATTCCTCTAGTTCCCTAACGCTTCCTCCCCTGCACTGTCATGACCCCAGTTCTGCCTTCCAAGTCCGGCTAGGCTGGAGTATGTACATTGGTACAGATAAGAGCTCTCAACACACGGAATCCAGGACAGATAAACCCCCAGAAACAGTAATGGGAGTAGCGATACCATGAGAGCAGGGGGAAGGTGGGGTGGGGAGGAAGGGAGAAAGGGGGAACTGATAGCAATGTTGGATGCATAAACCCCAACCCCAACCCCTGGGGGGCGGGCAACAGAAACATGGGTGAAGGGAGACAGCGGGAGCATCATTATGTGGAGATGAAAACTGTCATCGACTCATGGTTTATATACCGCGTTATCCATACTCTGAACCTTTATGGGTCTTACAGGGGCTGGAGTGGACTTGTTCAGAAAATGAAGTCTGAAGGCTGGGCTTTCCTCTTGACTTAGGGAAACCATTTACATAGAAAGTATATTAGGGGGGAAAATACAGGTATCTCTATGTCAGAGGTCCTCAAACTGCGGCCCGTGGGCCACATGCGGCCCGCTGAGGACATTGATCCGGCCCGCTGAGGACATTGATCTGGCCCGCCGGGTGGTTTTGCCCTGCTTTGTTTTTTACTCCAAAATGAGATATGTGCAGTGTGCAGAGGAATTTGTTCATAGTTTTTTAAAAACACTATAGTCCAGCCATCCAATGTTCTGAGGGACAGTGAACCGGCCCCCTGTTTAAAAAGTTTGAGGACCCCTGATCTAGGTTCTGTGTTGCTGAGGGTAGAAACCTGGTGTGAACCAAAAAGAAATTGTGGCGTAGGAAACCTCTGCTTTCCTAGATCACATAGCAGGAAACAGGTGCCGTGTTTACAGTGTGCAGATCAGGCCAGACCAGCTGTCCCACAGTGTGCATCCTCGAGCTTCACTGATCTATCTCAGAATAAAGAGTTGAATTGATTGAAAAGTATTCATACAGTTATTAAGCCAAAGAAAGATCTCACTTTCTCTTAGGGAAGAATTTGGCCTTACAAAATGCCACTCTTTATTTTTTGGAGGGTGAGGTGAAAATCAATTTACATACATTACTGACTTTATTCTTATCCCTAGGCGCCCTGAGCCCTGGTGGCGCAATGGCTATACTCGACTGACTGCTAATGGAAGGTCGGTGGTACAGACTCACCCCGTAGCTTCAGGGGAGAAAGACTTGACAGGCCGCAGCCTAGAGAACCCCACAAGCAGTTCCACTTTGTCACACGGAGTCACTCGAGTCATAAGAAACAGCATGGCGCCTGACAACTTTCTTGTCCTGAGAATGGTTGGAGCTAGAAATATGATGCAAACTAAGAACGATTTCTTTTCTTTTTTTTCTCCTCTTTCCTGGAAAGCCATACTCCCTAGTGAGATAACTAAGGAATGTCTCCAGTTGTTTGCTAACCTTTTCATCATCAGAACAACACGTACTTCGAGATTAGGAATACAGTGTATTTGGGGAAAGAGGAGAAACTTACTTGTAAACACGATGCTTGAATAGGCTTCTTAAAATAATGAGTCAGTTTCATAAAGAATATAGTGCAACAAAGAGTCTGTAGTTACGAACTTCTTTAGCAACACCACACAGAAGCATCTAGAAAATTGCTGGATACCATTGAACCGGAAGGTTAAACAGCAATTATTTTCTTTTGATCATAGATATAACAAACAGAACCTTTTGAAAAATCATTGTGAGCTTTTCTTTGTTGGACAACAAAAGACCATAATTGCATATATAGTCTAAGTACTTGCTGGGATGTCTCAAAACTAGGTTCTATTAAGTGCAAGCCTAGGCCACAAGTGGTGCTGTCATTAATTTACCATGACTGAGACACTTGGACTTCTAGTTCTCATAGTAATATTATTGGTCTCATTTATCATCACATAATAAGCCCATTTGTCCTGGTGGAATATTTGCTGTAATTTCACTATGGAATCTGCATCATGACACTATATGGGGGTGAATTAAGGAGAACATGCAAAAATAGGCTATTTATCTCAGAAGATGAGAGGCTCTCTTGTCCTTCTGAAGCCGCCCCAGCTGTGTTCATCAGCCAGAACATACTCAGTGCATGTAGAAGCACACAGGTCACACTGCCAAGCAGAAGTAGAAAATAAGAATCAAGACCACGTTATGAAGACAGGTTAAGGAGCTTAACTTAAAACAGGCAGAGAATTAGAGAGCGAAATGCATCATCACCATACAAGGTCTAAGCAGGTCACTGACCTGGTGGCGAGCATCTGAGAGTCGTGCTGAGGTCGTCCTGTGCAAGAGCTGCTGCCCCTCTGCTGTTACTGGCTAGCAGGGTCCCCCACTTAGAGTCAGTCTGGCTGCTAATTATGTCTCCGTTTGCACATTCAGATGTGACAGGGCCAGGCAGGTAGTGAGAAGGACTGACTCGAGGTTGCTGTAAAATGGAGGGGTCACGGGAACTGTTACGAAACCAGCAAGTCTCTACTCCAGCTAAGGCATCCGAGTTATTTGCTGGTGAGAATATGGACTAGTGTTGCCAGATGTGCAGATGTTAAGATGAGGGGTCGGAAGTCCCAGGTTTAACATTTTTCTTAAAAGCCTGCATTGGCGGGGGGGGGGGGGTCTGCATTGGATTGATAACATCAAGATCAGTGGTTCAAACTCACCTGTGTCTCCACGGGAGAAAGAAAGATAAGGCTGTCTGGTCCCATACAGACTCAAGGTTTTAGAAACCCTTTATCAGGCCACTATGATTCAGGTTTGACTCTCTGGCAGTGGTTTTGCTGGTTCACTTTCTTGGCCTTATTTCCTTCTCCCTCCACTCTCCCTGCCATAGCACTGTTTCTCTAGAAACGAGTGAGTTCTTGTCGGGTTCTGTTTTCAGAGGCTTCCCTCCCAGGCCTTGGCATTTCACACTGCTCCCTCACGATGTGCTCCTAATTTGAAACGGGCAGCCCTCCTGAGTGTCTGCCAGTGCTGCCAGAGTTCCCTGTGTTGAGACGCTGCTCAAGTTTTCTCAGCTCTGAGGCCCCTGCCATGTTCATCTTTTCTCTGAGAGTTCACTTGTTTGATGTAAAAAGAAAATGAAGTTCATAGAGTTTCAAGATACTTAATACGTGGATAACTGTTGGCAGAACATATAGTCTTAATAGCTCAATGACAGCTGAGACTAGACAGGAGATAGATAGAAAGGGAATTTTGAAGCCACCATGAGCCTTTTAAAGGAGGACGTTTAGTGTACAACGATGGGAAAGCTAAGGCTTTAAACTAGGAGGACCCACCGGAAGAAAATGGTCGTATGAAGAAGGACCACAGGAGCTCAGTCATGTAAGCCAAAGATGTTAGAACATGCACGAAGAATGGGATGCTCAAATGCCGTTGAGTGAACAAGAATAGCACCAAGAAAAAACATTTTCCTAGATTTAACTAGAAGGGGATGGCGATGATGAGCCCAGACAGCAACGCCAGCAAGGGCACCGGCGTTTAGTGTTAATGGGGGTGCGAACGATGAGGACATAGCCTCAGGAGAGGGATAGTCCACGGAATGAGATGGGGAGATGGGATGACAACTGGACAAGCTGGAATGCACCAGTGATATTTTTTAAGAGAAAGCGACTGACATGATATCCAAATAATATCCAACTTAATTGTAGAGGTCTTTGCAAGAAGTCATTTTAATTCATGTTATACATTAATATGATCTTATCTACTTGAAATGTTTAAAGGAAATGTTACTGAAGAAAACCCATCTCAGTGCATTTCATTCTTTTTTTTTTTACATTTTATTAGGGGCTCACACAACTCTTACCACAATCCATACATATACATACATCAATTGTATAAAGCACATCTGTACATTCTTTGCCCTAATCATTTTCAAAGCATTTGTTCTCCACTTAAGCCCTTTGCATCAGTTCCTCTTTTTTTCCCCCTCCCTCCCCGCTCCCCCCTCCCTCATGAGCCCTTGGTGATTTATAGATTGTTATTTTGTCCTATCTTGCCCTTTCCGGAGTCTCCCTCCCCCCCCCCCCCTTCTCTGTTGTCCGTCTCCCAGGGAGGAGATCACATGTGCATTTCATTCTTTTTATAGTTAGGAGAAATAGGTAATGGAATGAGTTTTTAAAAGTGTGTTCTTGGCCGTCACCTTTTGTGACTTGTCATCAAAGATTGAGTTTTAGTAAATTGACAGCATTTTGAAATTTCTTATTCTTTTCACTGCCCCGTTTTTGTTGTTGTTTGTTTCTGTTTTTGGAAGAGTTCTTGCACTGTCATTTATTATGCAAAATTGTTTAACAGGGCATTTAGTTTTACATTTGTAGAAAGAAAACACATACTTTCACTCCAATTACTTCTTTATTTAAAATCCAGCAGGCTTGTTACAGTGATATGTATTGATTATAGTTCATTGATTCTCAACCTGTGGGTCTCGACACCTTTGGGGGCCAAATGACCCTTTCACAGGGGTTGCCCGCTTTATCACAGTAGCAAAATGACAGTTATGAAGTACAACGAAAATAATGTTATGGTTGTGGGAGGGGGGGGGTCACCACACCATGAGGAATTGTATGAAAGGGTCGCGGTGTTAGGCAGGTTGAGAACCACTGTGTTATGTTTGGTTTCTCAACCAGCATAATCTGTCCAGTGCTTTCAAGTCAAATCTGAATTTTGAGGCCCAACAAGACAGAGGCCGATTACCTATGGCGTCTCCAAGTCTTTCCGTCTTTATGGAGACACAGCAGCTGTGGGTTCCCCACCTTGTGGCCAGCAGCGGAGCACCTGACCCCGGAACCGCCAGGGCTCCTTGCACGCCACCCAAACCCAAACCAAAATCACTGCCATGAAGTTGATGCAGACTCACGGTGACTGTGGAAGACAGGGACAAAGACCCTGTGCACTCCCGAAACTGGAATTTTCGGGGGAACTAGAAAGCCTCATCTTTCTCCCATGGAGCAACTGGTGGTTTCAAACTGCTGACCTTGTAGGTAGCATCCCCACTCACCAAAGCCATCTTATCTCAAGAAATGAGTATAAATTCAAAGACTAACCTCACAGAGATTTTTCCCCCTCTAAATTATTGATTGGTACCTCAGAATCTGAGATCTTTTACTTGAGAGATTTTTTTAAACTGATGTAGCAAAGTCCTTCATAATGGACAGTGTTTATAAATAAAGACTGTTTTAACTCACTCACCCTTGTGAAATCTGGCTTTAAAGCAAGCAGTTGTCTGGTCCTTGAAAAGCCCTAAAGAATTCACAGGGAACCCTGGACTTCTTATCTTAAAGGAAAGAGTTTCCATCTCATCAAATAGGAGGGGGCATGCTTTTACAAATGTAGGCATGTGTACCTACCTGGGGGAGAAAAGGGCTTAGGTGGAGAGCAAATGCTTTGAGAATGATTGGGGCAGGGAATGTATGGATGTGCTTTATGCGGTTGATGTATGTGTATGTGTGGATGGTGATGGGAGTTGTATGGGTCCCTGGTAGGGTGTAGAAAAAGAAAAGAGGAGAAAAAAATGATTGGGGCAGGGACTGTGCAGATGTGCTTTATACAATTGATGTATGTATATGTATGAACTGTGATAAGAATTGTATGAGCCCCTAATAAATTGTTAAAATTAAAAAAAAAATTTTTTAAAAAAGAAAGGGGGATGATTGGGGCAGAGAGTGTGCAGATGTGTTTTGTATAGTTGATGTATGTATGTGTGTGGATTGTGATGGGAGTTGTGTGAGCCCCTAATAAAATGTTTTTTTAATAAAAGAAAAAAAAAAGAAAGAAAAAAAAAGAATTTGAGCTAAATTTTGCCTTTGAGATGAAGTGCCAAAGGCAGCAGGTCTGAAAACATACTCTGCAGGGAGCTACCGTCTTAATTCTGGTCCTCTGTTGCGTGGAGACGCATGCCTGCTTTTCAGCTCATTGCATGTGTGTCTACAGCCTCTGCGCCCTGGTAGCATTGTAGCCTTGCTTCTTCAGCGGGGGGTGGGGGGGTGGGCATGCTTGAGAAAAACACACATTCTTTCTAAATCTGGGGTCATGAGACTTCTGGAGAGGGCAAGATAGTAAACTTCAGGCTTGTGAGCCAGTTGGTTCACGTCATGACTGACTATTCAGCTCTGCTGGTGTAGTGTGAAAGCAGCTATAAAAATATGTAAACATATGAGTGTGGTCGCATGCCCATAAAGCTTTATTTTCAAACACAGCCATGAGGCCAGATTTGGTAGTTATTTGCCTCCGGTCCCTTTGGTTTTCCTGTTTCTTCACAGAGAATCCTTAGGTGGTTCAAGCAGGTAGGTGCTAGGCTGGGGCCCGCCGAGAGGTGCCGTGGCTGTGCAAACCCCTCTGGGGCCTAGTTCTCCTCTGACACACATGGACCAACCACGAGCCAGAAAGGACTCCAAGCCAACTGGCTTGTTTATTGTTTGTCTGTCTCCATTCTTCCTAAAGACACCTGGTACATCACAGCTAGATAAGCAAAGGGATTTGCGTTAATAAGGGAGAGTGTTGTTTATGTCCCAGCTCCTCAAGGGTCTTCCTCTTTGTCACCGCCCCTCCCTGTTTTCAAGCATGATGTGCTTCTCCAGGGACAGGTCTCTCTGATCGTGTAAGCCTAAAGTTATGTGAGAGTAAGTCTCGCCATCCTAGGCTCTAGCTCCTTCAAATCTGAAAGTCTCCAGAGAGATGTCTTTCTGATTATTCTTTTCTTTTTTAATTTTTCTGTTAGTAACACCTAATTTATTCTCTTCCAAATTTTAGTTTTGCCGAGTGTTAAAATAAAATCTTTTATGCACACCACACAGATTTGTTGGGAGTATTAGTGAGGTGATGAATGTGATGGTATTTAGTACACTTCCTAGTTTAGGGCAAGTGTACTGGGGGACTTCAAAACGTTGGTGGAAAAACTCCAATATCTTTTCCTTCTATTTTCCAGCAACTTGTTGAAGTCCCCCAGTACACGTACTCTAAACTAGGAAGTGTATTAAATACCACATAACAGAAATGGCTGGTTTTATCTAGTCGTTTTCTTTGCATTTCTAACTATTAAACTCTTTGCTGCTAAGTCAAAGGATAGTGGTTTGAATCTGCCTAAAGACATCTCCAAAAAAGGCCTGTTGCTTTACTTAAGGGACTCCCAGAACTCGAAAATGGCTCAATGACAACTGAGTCGGTTGGAAGAAGGTAAGCATTTCATGGGAATGAACTGGAGTTATAGCCACTACTTTCTCTTCCCTTTCTCCTGAGCCCTTCCAGTTAAAGTTAGAGCTTGTGTTAGGCTGGGTAGAGGAGAGAAGCAAATCCAGAGGCACTCATGTAAAGAAGAGCGAGCTTTCTATAAAAAGGAATTGAATATTGAGAAAACATCCCGGACCAGTCCAGATCAAGACCCTAAATTCTATATTGGCCTATATGTCCCATACCAATCTATAAATTCCTCTTTAGACTCACACAACACATGCAAGGACGCCAAATGCAGGAAGATCACAGGCTAGTGGGTAAAAAGTCTTGTGGACCCTGTGGTGGGGGAAGCATCTCTTTGCTGGTCTGGGTCTCCATGGGGCTCTTCCAGCGCCATCTGCTTGACTCCATGTGCCTTGTTAGCAGGAAGGTGAATCAGAAAGAGTTTATATCCCACCTCAAGGGAGGAAGATAGGAGATCCCAAAATCCCCAGGAGAAGGCCTTGCCCACACAGAGACCTCACTGGCTGTGACCTGATTGAAAAGCTAGACTCCACCCCTTCGCAAGTTGACAGCTTATGTAACCGCCACAGAACTCAAATTGTAACTTGCCCCAAGTTTGCAGATATGATGCATGGTAATTATGAGAGTATCTGTATTTTCCTGCTACAAATGAAGAGTAGTCACAGGTCACCTCTATGAATGTTCTTTTGGATTTCTTTTATGGTTTTGCTTTTATTTTTTTAATGGTGTGCTTGTGATTTTAATTTTTAAATGATAATTTTAGAATTTACTTGTACTGTCAGTAATTGTCAGCTGACCTGCTTTTTTACCCTGTTCCCATTGGTAGTGATAGTCTTCCTCTCGTGAGGCATTCATAACTTGATACGTGATCAATATGAGATCATCGTCGATATAATGCAGAAGTTACCATGACTGACGTTGATTATTTTTCTTATCTTGTACCGCTAAATAAAACAACTGGCTGCAAAGTGTTCTAAGATGGGTGAACAAGCATAGCAAGCCATGGAGATGCATAATATGACACATATGCTCATTTGTTCATATTTTTCTGCTTGAATCAATTTCACCATATGCTCTGTATTTAAGTACTTATTGCATGGTTTTCCTCTGTCTATGTGGAAAAGAAACAAACATGAGACAAGGAACCAGAACCAGCTATCTCTGGCATCATTCTATTGTGTCCCAGCCCTACTTCTCTACTGCAATCCTGTTGTGAGTCCCTTACTCTTTCCCATTGTGGCACAGTTTCCTCTGTTGGTAACACCTTCCATTAAGCTAGTTTGGATTTTTTATAAGTAAAGACCCGTATTTACTGTAGCTCTTTACGTAGCAGGAATATGGATGCCATTGCAAGTACGTTTTTACTGGAATTGGCTTTGGATTTTGGTAATGATGTGGTTCCAAAGTGGTACAGGCCTTGTGTGGATGGATGGCCCCTACCATATTTTTTCCCATAAGCCCCTTGATACTACTGTGCAGTCTTTTTCTGGAATGCATATATCACATAATAGCCAAGACACCTATAGGATGTCTATGTTTGTTTCGGTTCTTGATGACATCAGTACAGAGTGTTCAGAATCTGTTAAAGCAATTTGACAGAATGAACATGCCCAATGAATCCAATAATTATTTTTAACTTGCATTTGCATTGCTGTGCTTTAATTTTTTTCAGAATGTTTGACACCCAGAAACTGGGCTGTGTCTCTCTTAGTTCCCTGATTGCCATGAAAAGGTTGTTGTTCTCTTAAAGAAGGGGGGGAGGGGGCCGTGATGTAAGTGACTTAGACTCTGTGCTGATCTTGTTTGCAATGTCTCAGATGACTGCTTAACTCACAGGCACTGGAGGTAAAGACTCGCTCGTCCCCCACACCTTTCAGAGTGTCCATGAGGTGTAAATTATTTTCAAAATAAAATGAAGAATTATTGAGTGCAGATTGGAATTTCCCCGACGCTACATGCTATGGTATTCTCGTGGGCAATGGCATGTTTGCTTGTGTGTTTGTGTATTTTAAAACTTTTTAAAATTTTCTGTTTTTATCAAACTTATTTAAGAAGAGTACAACACCGGGACTGAATTGGAGGAAGGTTCATTAACAACCTTTGATGTGTGTACGACACAACCTTGCTTGCTGCTTAAAAGGACTTGAAGCTCTGGCTGTGAAGAGCAAAGAATACAGTCATCGGTAGGAATTGCGACCCAGTATAAAGATAACCGATCCTCACAACTGGCCCAATTTATCAGCATCAGGAAAATGGAGGAAGATTGAAGTTGTTAATCTTGCTTGGATCTACAATCAGTGTTTACAGAAGCAGCAGTCAAGAAATCGAAAAGCCTTTTACATTAGGCAAATCTGCTGCATAAGACCTCTTTAAAGTATTGAAGAGCAAGGATTACCTCACTGAGGACCAAGGTGCATCTGACCCAGGCCATGGTACTTTCAAATGTTTCATATGCATGTGAAAGTTGGCCAATGGATATGAAAGACCATGGAAGAATCAATGCATATGAGTTTTGGTGCTGGGGAAGAATATTGACAGTACTTTGAACTGCCAGAGGAACAAACAAATCTGTCTTGAAAGAATGCTCCTTAGAAATGAGAATGTCAAGACTTTGTCTCACCTACTTTGGACATGCTCTCAGGTGTCGCAAGGCCATAGAAAAGGATACCATGTTAGGTAACGTGGAGGGTCCGTGACCAAGAGGAAGACCCTTGAAGCAGTAGCTGCAATAATGGGCTCAAACACAACAGCAGAACCAGGCCATGTTTCGTTCTCTGGTGCCTTGGGTCACTGAGTTGAAACGGACTGAAAAATTCAAGAAGAGATCAATAACCCGAATGACCTTATACTTTCCCACAGAGAAAACTCTAGGCACAGATGAGTACAGGGGCAACTTCTACCAAGCATGTGGGGAGAAATGACAGCCAAAGTCCATGCAAGTTCACTTCTTTCAGGAAAGTGGGACTGAGGGAATACTCCCTAACTTGTTCCATCAGGGCAGCATTGTGACCCTAAAACTAGGGAAGATAAGGCTAGAAAAGAAAGCTAGCGACCAATATCTCTCACAAAGAATTCTGAACAAAAGTTTTACCAAATTGAATACAGTAATTTATTAAAAGGATGACACTTTATGACCAAGTAGGATTTACCTAAGGGATGCAAAATAGATTAAAAATTCAAAAATCAACAATGTAATTTTACATGATAGAAAACTGAAATAGAAGAGCCAGGTTGTCATCTCAGTAAGCACAGCAAAACCATTTAGAAATGTCTGATAAAACCTCTCAGCAAACTAGAATATAGGGGATATTTACCAACCCGTTAAAATTCATCTCTGAAAATCCTCTAACTGAAAAAAAATAA
This sequence comes from Tenrec ecaudatus, assembly GCF_050624435.1. Lineage (NCBI taxonomy): Eukaryota > Metazoa > Chordata > Mammalia > Afrosoricida > Tenrecidae > Tenrec > Tenrec ecaudatus. Next base: position 19,093,349 of record NC_134546.1, read on the forward strand.
GAAAGAAAACTCTCGAACTGATAGAATGGTCTAAAAGACTAAATGCCTTTTTCTTAAGCTTAAGAGCAAGACAAGAATGCTTACTGACACTAAATACTTCCAGCCTTATATTAGATGTTGTAACCAAGGCATGAATGCAAGAAAAAGGAATGAGAAGCATTCAGAGCAGGAAGGAAGAAGTAAAATGGCTTTTATTCACAGACAATGATGATGGTCTGTGTACAAAAGCCTAGGGAATCGCCAAAAAGGCTTCAAGAACTATTGTAAATTTAGGATGTTTCAAGATACATGACCATCATATAAAAATCTATTGTGTTTCTGCCAGCAAATAATTGTAATTTTTTTTCAAATGATCATAGCACCAACAGTATGAAATATTTGGGGATTAAATATAATAAAAGATGTGTAAGATGTGTATGCTAAGAGCTATAAAACATAGTTGAGGGGAATGAAAGCATATCTAAATGCAGAGAGGCCCCCTCGTGGTGCAGTGGATTAAGCAGTGCCTAAGGGAATGGTGGGCACTGAGCCCTCCAGCTGCTCTGGGGGCGAGCAATGAGGCAGTCTGCTCCCATATGGGAGGGAGTCTGTTTCCATACAGGTTAGCATCCGAGGAAACACTGAGGACAGTTCTTGCTTGTCCTTTTTGCTCTGGGTTGAGATCGGCTGGACTGACATTTGACTGGGTTTTGGTAACCTGTGTCAGAGGACTCGGTGTTTGAGAGATGTTAATTCTCCCCGATTGAAGTCTGAGTCCTTGTGTTCCTCTAGGACTGCAGCCGAAGCAGACTTTCTGTAGAAACGAGCAATCGGAGTAGAATGCTCACTTGAAATGCAGAGGGCCACGAATAGCCAGAACAACTTAGAAAATGAACGGAGCTGGAGGACTGACACTGCCAGATTTCATGACTCACTATAAAGTTACACTCGTCAAACCGAGGTAATCTCATAGTTTTGTAATGATCTAAAGATATACATACAGAGCAACAGAAAAAAGAGTAGCCAAAAATATGAGTAGACCTACACATATATGGACTATTGATTTTCTCCCCCCCCCAACAGTTGTGTTAACATAGACTTCACATATCATGCAGTTCAGTAGTTCAGTCACATCGAGCAGTGTCATTCCATCCTCACCACAGTCCGCTTTAGAGCCTGTTCTTCATTCGTGCACTCCCATTTCCCCACGACCTCCCCTGCCGTACTCCCAAGGAGCCATTAACCCAGTTACTGTTCCTATAGATCTGCCTGTCCTGGATTTCACATACAGAAAAACATTTAAAAACAAACAAGCAACATCAACAAACTAACAAGAACAACAAAGTAAAACAAAAACTTCGATAGAAAAGAAAGCACAAATTATTAAAAACTAGAACAAATTTTACTGGATCATCAGGGAGATCACATGATAGGGCCCTAAATTGTAACCTATCTGCACATGCAACAATCCACTTCCCAGTGCATTCTGCATGTCAACAAGGCGATTCACATCCCTGGTCCATGGTCAGAGTGGATTCTTCAGAGGCTTACTACAGAAGTATTTACCCTTGACTTTTTTTTTCCTACAAAGGTGCAAAATCAATTCTGAAGAGAAAAGATAGTCTTTCAAAACATGATGTTGGATATCTATTACCACACCACCACAACCACCCCTGCCAAAGAAAGAAGTGAAAGAAATAAAGGGAAAAAGAAACAGACACACTTTAATGTGTGTCTTGAGATAATATATAAAAATTTACCCCAAATGATCGTGGACCTAAATGTGAACGTAAACTACAAAGTTTCTATAAGAAAACTTAAAACGAACCCCTCCCAAAATTTGTCAAAGTATGTCTTTAGCCTGAGTTATAATTTCGAATACATTTCTTATTAACAGATATAACACACATAAACAAGATCTCTTTGGGTGTGTACTTGTGAGAAGGAGTTCTGAGACCAAAATGTTTAGACTGTTGTGAGAGACTTTGTTAGCCTGTTGTATTTTCTATTGAATCTAGAGCAAAGTATCTCTACAATTGTCAGATGCTTAATAAGTCATCCCCAGTGTTATTAGTAATAGATACTGCATTAAACAAAAATAGCATCTGTTAGCTCATACTATTGTAGAGTAAGGCGGAGCCATTCGCAAATTGCTGTAGTGAATACACCCAAACTACCACCAAACTTTGCTTTCGCAAATGTTCCCGGTCTAGATGCGTTTGATGGACAGTCAAATGTAGAAATCTGAAGTGCCTGCCGCCTGGGGTTTCTTTTGTCTACCATTCTGTTATGACTCAGCATTCACTTATTCCAAGAATGTGTGGTTTCATGTGACTGCTAGCAGCAAGAGGGGGACTTTGCTCAGAAGCCTGCCCGTGATAGAGAGGGCAGAGCTGCAGATGTTTACATCTAATTCTCACAGCAACCCCATAAAGTAGCATGGGGATGTCTGTTGTGTTTATCTGCCCTGGATCCTTCTTTTTCCTTCTCTTATACCAGCATCCCGTGCCTATCTTCTTTCCTACGCCAGGCATGTGTGCTGCCCCTCTAGTTCGGCTTTTTCCTGGCGGAGGATCCGTGATCCAGGCCATTCCAATCAGAGTGCTTCCTGGGATATTTTAAATTTAAGTAGAAGAAAAAACCTTTCTCTTGGCTCTGCTGTTTATACACTGGGATCAGTTAAGTGCAGGCCCGCTGGCAGGCATGTCCTCATCAATGTGGACTGAAAGCTGCACATGCAGGCACACCTGTAAACTTAACGTTTTATAGCAGTCACATTAAAAGAACTAAAAAGAAGCAGGTGAAAATGTAATATTTTATTCAACCTCTTATATTAAAATAGTATTTAATATATAACAAATATGACACATGTATTTAATATGCCAAAAAAAGAATCTGTTAATGATACATATCTACATATACTTGTACTAAGTGTGTGAAATCGGATGTATATTTTACCTTTTCTAGGTTTGAATTCTGAGTAGCCCTATCTCAGAGAGAGAGAGAGAGAGAAACTATTTGTGGTGAGGTTTTCTGTTTCAGCCCCGAGGGTTGAAGGGCTGGTTTGGCTTTGGCCTCTAGAACCCCGTCTTTTCCTGAGTCTTTGAGTCCGGCCTGCAGTCTTCCCATAAACAACCTTTTCTGCTTAAGCTCGGATGAGTTGTGGCCGTGTCATTCACAATTAGAAGAGTCTTAACTCCTGCAGGAAGATGTTAGTATCTTCTGTCCTGTTTTCTTTCCGAGTAGGAAACTGAGCACATTTGCCCAGGGTTATCCCAACTGTACATGGCAGCATGTGGATTTCTTTCTTTCTGTTTTTGCTGGTTCACGATGGGAAGAGAGTATCCAGTGCTTTTTATCATCGTACTGGGGGCTCATACAGCTCTTTTCCAAATCCATCCGTGCATCCATTGTGTCAAGCACATTGGTACATTTGTTGCCCTAAGCTCATGGACTTCAGTCCAGGCCCTGTCTCATCCTTTCCGTGCCCTGAGATCCTTCTGGTAACGAGAGCAGCTGCTTTTCCTGGACACGGAAGAATGGCGTTTTTTCCTTACACAGTCAAGACTTAACTGGGTTGTTTCCAGTCTTCTGATAAACCAATGACTTATGAAAACACTTATTTATTTTTTGTGACAGAAACGTTTTGATGGGAACCCTTGGTAGTCCTGTCAACATCTCAGCCATTTGACCCCCCACCCCCAACCCCTTTAAAGAAGAATGTCAGCAAACTAAAGGCAGCTCCCGAAAGTTCATGGAAAAATGGACCTGCAAGATCAGGGCGTCCCCGGTTTCGGGCAGCATACTGACGTCCAGGGCTCTCCTACCCAGTGATCGCACTCTGCTTTGTAGACTGGGGCGCAGTCCAGCCTTATTTCATTTGAGATATATTGTAGCCTGTCCAGGAAACTTTATTAGTGCCTCTAAACAATTACATCTTCACAGAGCAGGACTGATGGCCGCGCCCGTGGTACAAGTTAGCTTTCCCACTCGGGATAAGGACTGATGGCCGCGCCTGTGGTGCAAGTTAGGTTTTCCACTCGGGAAAAGAGCTGATGGCCGCGCCCGTGGTGCAAGTTAGGTTTTCCACTCGGGAAAAGGACTGATGGCCGCGCCCGTGGTGCAAGTTAGGTTTTCCACTCGGGGAAAGGTGAGCGAGCCCCTCTGATTCATCCAGAGCGCCGCCAGCGTGCTGGCTGCCATAACTCAAGCTACAAAAAATGTTTGGAAAGCAGCATTAGGCTACTTTTCTTCTTTCTTCCTTTTTTTTGAGATCATACTTTTGAATGTGATTCCTATTAGAAAATGATTAAGACTCAGTATGCTTGAGGAATAACATGTATGAAATGAAGTTTATGTTAGAACATCCAAGCAATTCATAATTAGAGGTGGTTTTTTTAAGTTTGCTTGATGACACATGGGTAAAAGCAAACTCCGTTTATTGACCTCATTAGCACATTATCTGAAATTCCTTATTAAAAACATTTCCTTATTAGACAACATAACAGAGCAAAGCAGTTTAAACCACAGTAAGTAGTGGAACATAAATCGACCTCAAATTAAAATCTATAAGAGAAAGATGTTGTCCTGTATTGTTTATAAGTGTGAGATCAGAACTTGCTACCCCATCACATCCTCTCAATAGAAAGGGCCATCAATGCCTCTTCCACGCTATCTTGCTTCCAAAGACAGGGAGGATAACCGGTTCTGAGATTCACACGGAGAGTTTCCCTCGGGTCTCGCTTCTACAAAGGCAGCCTGACTGTAATGTCCGAGGAACTCCGTTCGTGAAACTTTGGCTGTGGTAGGAGCCAACTTGGGTCTTGTTGCGTCTTTAATGTCTCCTCTTTTTCCTAATCTTAAATAGTTGGGTTCTTTTCCTTCTTGGCAGTTAGAAGGGAAGCCATCTCTACACCTACTCCACGTTGAGACGGGCTTCTGGGGGAGCGGTGGTTCTTCCAAGGGTGCCTGTCTTTCAGTAATTCCCTTAACTGTAAATGTTGTTGCATGTAGTTTTATTTATTTTTTATTTGTATTTTGGTTTACCATTGAAAGGATAAAGTAAAAAATGTGAAAATAATTGAATATGGAGAGTTTCAGGGATGTATATTTTCTCTCCATTTACCCTGGCTGGTCTTGCCTTTTCCTAAGGTAACGAGGGCTGTGCAGGCTATAATATTGTCAGAAAACCTCTTTCAGAATTATCTCTGGAAAGGAGCCCTTCCATCCGTCCATTTAACAACTGTTGATTGAATTATTAGTGTGAGGGGCTGTGCTGGATGCTGAGGAAGCACATGGTGGTACACATGGACTTGCCCCTGCGTCCCCACAGTGCTTAGTCATCATGCTATCCAAAGGTACAAGGCTGTTTGTTCTTTCATTTACGGTTTGGGAGTACTGTTGTGCTGTCATACAGATTTTTATTTATATCTGGAACTGTTGGCATTTTTCTTGGTAGACATTTATCAATAGGTAGTGAGTTAATTATCTATTACTGCATAATAAGTTGCTTTAAAACTTAGTGACTTAAAACAATAAACCTTATCACCTCTCAGTTTCTCTCAATTGGGATTCCAGATTGACTTTGTGAGGAGGTTGCGGTTCAGGGTGTCTTCTGTGGTGGTAACCAGGGTATCAGCAGAGCTGCTGCCACCTGAAGGTGAAACTGAGCCTGGAGGTTGGCTCACTGTTGGCAGGAAGTCTCAGTTCCCCACCATTTGGGCCTTTCTGTGGACTGCTTGTGTTTCCTCCCAACAAGGCACTTGACTTCCTCCCGAACAAGCTGTCCAAGCCACAGAGAGCAAGGAGGAAGCAGCAGCGCCATCCTGGCCTCGTGTCTGAAATCTTGCCCTGCTGCTACCTCTTCATTCAGCTCATTCGAAGTGAGTGACTTAAGGGAAGGAGAATTAGGTTTCACCTCCTGAGGGTATGACCATCAAAGAATTCATAAAGCCACCCCAGGCACTACATAGAAAGATACTAAACCTAAAATAAAAGCTTCTCAGAATGATATTCTTCTTATACCCCTCTACTTACTTACCCAGCTTATACTCCAGTCATACTAAACAATTAGCCTGAACACACATACATGTTTTTTAAATTTTGTGTCTCCTTCAATATGGAATACTCTACATTACAAATTCTACCTGTTAAATCTTACCCAACAGATGTCTTACACAACTGTCAAAGAGTTTGGACTTCATTCAGTAGTTGGCCAAAAGACAATTTTACTACAGGTCTGGGCAACATTTTGTTCTTATGTACAGAAGCTCACCAGGAATTGGAATGAATGCCACAAGTCCTCATAGCCATGTAACGTGTCAAAACCAAACCAGGCATTTAAAGTGTAAAAGCTAAGGCATTTATACAGCCAATCAAAGTGGCACCTTCAGATGTCCCTGGGGATGGCGCCCAGAGGCAGGGAGTGTCGGGGGAAGAGGACTCCCAAAGTCGAGAAGGGAAGCACAAAGAGAAGGGGAGGGCTGAGGTCTAAGAGTTAAGTTCCGTATGATGCCCTGGCCCAGTTCGCTTTTCTCTTTCCCTGTGGTCTAGCATGTCCTGAGCCAAGTATGGACCCTGTAACAATTTGCCTTTGAAAGCAAATACACACACATTTGTGCACTTCATTATGTACATATATGTAAGGAGCCTTGATGGCATTTGGGGCTAAGCATTGGGCTGCCAATTGTAAGGTCAGTTCTTCAAACCCACCAGCCACTCCTCAGGAAAAAACTTAGGCTCTCTACTCCTATAAAGATGCACAGTCTTAGGAACCCTGTGGCTCAAGTCTACTCTGCCCATATGTGGAATGCTACGTAGGCATCTAGATCAGTGGCTCTCAACCTTCCTAAGGCCGGGACCCTTTAATACAGTTCCTCATGTGGTGGTGACCCTGTCCCTAGGCTTATCTGCGTGCAGGCAAACCCGCCCAGAGACAGCTAGAGGAGCGGTGTCTCGGTTCCTAAGACCATTGGAAATGTGGTCTCAGGCGATTCCTGTGAAAGGGTCATTCTGCCCCCAAAAAGGTCGCGACCCCTAGGTTGAGAACCACTGATCTAAATGAAATAATCTAATGACAGTGTAAATGAGTTCTTATACTATTCAAGTAGACTCTACTTTTTCTACTTATTTTTTAAAGAATCATATGGATAATTACAGCAATTAAAATCTTAAATCTAAAGAAACACAATTCTAGATCTTATCTGATTTTATTCACTATATGTATTTTACTTGGTATAATGACACTGGCCTAATAAAGAATAGAAACAGATTTCTGGTTATGTAATAACCTACAATTACTTTTATGGATACTGCATTCCAGTCTTCTTATGCAATGTTTACAATGTACATGTGTAGCAAGGGCACAAAATAAAAGGTCTCCCAATCTTAGCCATAAATCAGAATCAAGTCACGCAATATAACATTTATGAACTCCTGTGGTTCAGGCAGGCAGCTTTGTTAAGAATATATAAGATACTGAGTTTACAATGCCATGGTAAATTGGGGCTTTTAAGTTCTAATATTTAATTGTCTTGCCCCTCCCATAATTAAACATTCCATCAAGAAAATTAAGTATAGGCTTAGGTATGAAGGTAGGGCGGGGTAAAAGCTTCTAGATTACACTTTGGTTGGGTGGGGGGGTGCAAAACAAAATGATTTAAATATTTTATGAGCGCGTTGCGAATTCCAGCAGATTATGACTACAAAAGATTATGATTCCGTCTGAGAACATAACCTATGAAAGGCATCAAGTGTGCAGACTGAGCTCTTCCAGAAGACAGGTCTTCCTCAGGGAACCTGCCAGTGAGGACTGATACTCCTAGAAGAAAACCGCGCCTGCTGACTTCCAGCATATGGCCCGGCTCTGTCAGAGCTGAGTGCTTGTGGTTCGCAGCCACCCAAAATAACTGGGCTGATAAAAACTTAAAAAAGAAAAGCATAGATTTAAGAACTCCTGCTCACACTTTTTCACTTTTATTTCAGAAGATGCTTTTAATGGAAAGTAAATGTATAAGTGGGGGTGGGGGGAATTGGTGAAGCTGTGCATCTTAATTGGAGTTTTTACCTTTCAGCATAATAGATTAGACTCCTGGCACAGACCCAGAAACTAGACAATCAACTATATAAAAGGTTGGATAGAAAGGGGGAACCGATTATAAGGATCTACATATACCCTCCTCCCTTGAGGATGGACAACAGAAAAGTGGGTGAAGGGAGACATCGGACAGTGTAAGATGACAAAATAAGAATAATTTATAAATTATCAAGGGCTCAGGAGGGAGGGGAATAAAATGAGGAGGGAATAAAACGAGGAGCTGATCCCAAGGGCTCAAGCAGAAAGCAAATGTGTTGAGAATGATGATGGCAACAAATGTACAAATGTGCTTGACACAGTGGATGGATGTATGGATTGTGATAAGAGTTGTATGAGCCCCCTATAAAATGATTTTTTTAAATTAGGCATTAGTGACAAAATTTCTCTCATCAGTTATCCTCATTATTGACATGCACCCCTCAGTTTTCTCCTCTCTCCTGTTCTGCTGTTGCTTTTTAAAACCCTCTTTTGTAATTCAGCATTATCAATGGCTACTTATGAAGAAAGGGCCCTTGAGAAATGCTCTGGTTACCCTTGGAGCTGAACATTTTGGGTTGATTGAGCATTGGCTGTGTACTAAAGAAACCTGGAGTGGAACTGTATTAATGAGTCCTTGGGGGTATGGCAGGGGAGGTTGGGGGAATAAGAATGACAAGAAAGAAGAAAATGTTATTAAATTGATTGTGCTCATGATTGTACAGCTATTCTTGATATGCTCAGACTATTGAGTTGTATGAATTGTGGACTATGTGCCAATAAAATGGTTAAAAAGACTACACACAGCAAACATAAAAACACCTGTAGCTTACCAGGCCAGTTTTTTCTGGTACATTCCCCGATGTGTTTGGGATATGATGAGCCAAGGAAGAATAGTAAGTTAAATTTACAGGCCGAGCGTCTTTCCCTCTCAGGAACAGCTGTCAGCTTGGCCCCTTCCTCACGGCGACCCATGGACACAGTCAGGCTGGCACTGCCCAGATCTGTTCTCTGCTGATTTTCAGGAGTGGGTTGCCAGACCTGGCTTCTTACCCAGGGAAACGCTGCGGAAACTTGTTAGGTCTCATAGCAACAAACAAGCCTCTGCTGACAGGTAGGTGGTGGCTGTGGCCGAGACTTACTGGCTGGGAATCAAATTCAGGTTTCCTCCATGGAAGGTGAGAATTCTACCACTGATCCTTAGCAAATGAGCCCTGAGTTTCCCATAAATTCCATGAGGGGTGCTGGGCACCGTGGCATGTGTGGTGTTAATTTAGTGCCGGATTGGCTCACTCGGCAGCTTGACTGCCAAGTGACTGCAAGCAGTGGATAAATGCAAACACACAGTCACACCAGTATTCCAGCTCAGCCACTTACAAGTGTGAGCCTTGGTGTGCACATCTGAAAAAATGAGGCTCGAACCGCCTTCTTCTGAGCGTAGCTGTGAAGGTTGCACGAGTTAATAGACATAAGCAACTAGAGTATTGCTTAATGCAGAGTACTTGACACATGCACTTCTACCATTCCTCTTATTGTGACTGTTTGAAAAACTTCTTAAAATAACAGGATAGGTATGAGTCCCTAATAAAATGTAAAAAAAGAAAAGAGGAGAAAAAAAAGAAAATGATTAGGGCAAAGAATGTACAGATGTGCTTTATACAATTGATGTATGTATATGTATGGACTGTGATAAGAGTTGTATGAGCCCCTAATAAATTGTTTAAAAAATTTAAAAAAATAAAATAAAAAATAACAGGATAGCTATTTACAAATGGCTGTGACTAGCCGCCACTATTTATGTAACAATCCAAGCCTACCTGCTAAGTGGTATAAACTTAAGAGAGTTAGGTTGACTCTTAGGCACAGTTGCAATAAGCTTCACACACCCTAACTATAATCAAATTACTTTTTTCACTCGAGTTTTCCTGACTGCTGGAAGAAAAAAACACAACAGCTGTTAATTCACACAAGTAGAGCTAGTGTCTGCTTCTGCCGTGCCAGAGTTCCGTCCAGCTTTCCCACTTTGTTAGCGAGACTGCTGTTTCCCTCTGAGAGCTCACTGCTCCAAGGCCCCTGGCATGTCTCCCTGGTGCTGTGGAGAGCAGCTGCTTTCTCACTGCCCTCTTCCCAAGGCCAGCCCTTATCTGGAGATTTTGTCCTGAAAACAGAGAACAGGACCACATTAGAGCTCTCTCAGGGAGCTTCACTGCTCCCTCCCAATTCTCGGCTCCAGGAAAAGCTCCTGGCTTTGAAATAGCTTCCTTATCAGTCTTAAATTGTCAACAACTTGGCTCTCTGCTGGCAGTGGCGCTTTCTTAAAAAGGTTCCGCATTCCTCTCTTTATATGGATTGGCGAACCCACCAGAACAACATAAATAACACACTTTCATTGTTTTAAATGATGTTTTTTCTTACTGTTCCTTGAACACACGTACACTCAAGATGTGTGGTTTGTGCCCCATATGGTTTTTGCAAATTATACCTTAAAAAAATAAAGCGATGTGTGAAATCACAGCTAGTCCCTAGGCTCAAGTTTGTAGTCAGTTTGCCAGGCTCTGACCTACACACGCACCGCTTTACTGCGCCACCTGGGTAAACTGCTCACCCCTCAGCCTGCTTTCCTTATTGCTAAAGTGAGACCAATGATAACATCCCACAAGTCACCTGAGCGAGTTTGTGCCCATTCCATTCACAGCCTTCGCCTGCCCTTCAGAAGTAGCCTCTTCCATGAAAAACAACAAAAAAAACATTCTTGAGTTTCTTTATGATTTATTCATTTCACTTTGTAGCTCTAGATGCTAAAGTCTAGCCAGCCTCCTTGGCCCTCCTGCTGCCTTCTTTAGTGTCTTTGAGCACTTTACCCCAGTAGGGTACTCTGACACGGCCCTTTCTCTGGCGCTGGCGTCCTTTGTGATCACATTTAAGAATTAAAAACAACAGCAAAACATAGCCTTCCCCATCACACGGGGATTCAAAGAGCGTGATTTCAGCATCGTGTACCAGCTGGAAAAGTGCCTGTCTGGTGTTACTATTGCAGTGAAAACTGGTGAGGTGGGTAGAGACCAGATCTTGAATGGTGTAGAAAGTGGACCACGTTTTGTCAAGTTTTACCTTGTAAATCTGTTTGAGGTAGGAGTTTAAGAAATAAGGATCATTCATTACCACACCTTTATTACTTTTGTGACAAGGGCCATGGTAGGACAGGCTCTGACCCCAATTTCCTTTCTAGGCCTCTGCTGTTAGGTGCCTTTGGGTCAATTCCAACTCAGTGATACGATGTTAAACAGAACGAAACACTGCCTGCTCCTGTGCCGTCCTCACAAGTGTAATGTTGCAGCCACTGTGTCCCTCCGTCATCGAAGGTCTCCCTCCTCTTTGCTGCCTCTCTACTTCATCGAACAGGTCCTTTTCCAGGGACGTGTCTCTCCTGACAACATGTCCAAAGTAAGTCAAAGTCTTTGTTCCTAAGGAACATTCTGACTGTACTTCTTCCAAGATAGATCTGTTGGTTCTTTTGGCAGGACTCTTACTTTCAGTATTCTTTGCCAGCACCGTAATTCAAACACACCGATTCTTCTTCTGTCTGCCCTTTTCAGCGTCCAACTTTCACACGCCTACGAGGGGATTGAAAAGACTATGGCTTGGGTCTGGCACACCTTAGTCTTCAGAGTAACATTCTTGATTTTCAATATTTTTAAGAGTTCTTGTGCAGAAGATTTACCCAGTGTAATACACTGTTTGATCTCTTGGCATGTTTTCCTGAGCATTAATTATGGGTCCAAGCAAGACGAAATCCTTCCGTCTTTTCTCTTTATCACGATGTTACCTACTGGCCCACTTGGTGAGCCTTTTGGGCTTACAGTCTGTTGTTGTCCACACTGAAGGCTGCAGTCCTTGGTCGCCATCAGTAAGTGCTTCAAGTCCGCCTCACTTTCAGCAGGCGAGATCATGTCAGCTGCATACGGCAAGTTACCTATAAGCCTTTTTCTAATCCTGATGCCGCATTCTTCTGCATATCACCCAGCTTCTCTGATTGCATGCTCAGTATACAGACTGAATAAGTATGGGGAGAGGATACCAACTATGTTTCACATTTTTCCTGATTGTAAGTCATGTAGTTAGTTTGCACAATTGCCTCTGGGTCCATGCTTTTTGGAATTCCCACTTTTCTCATAGCTATCCCAATTTTGTTATGCTCCACACAGTCAAATGCCTTGGCACAGCCAATAAAGCAAGCAGACATTTTTCTGATAGTCTCTGCTCTGAGTGAAGATCCATCTGACATCAGTAATGCCATCCCTTGATTCACTCCTTTTCTAAATCTCGACACAAACTCTGACACTGCCCTGTCAGTGGACTGCTGCAACCTCTGTTGGCCGATTTTCATCAAAATTCCACCTGCATGTGATATTAATGATATTGCTCTATAATTGGAGCTTTGTTGGGTCACCTTGTTTGGAATGGGTACAAATCTGGATCTCTTCCAGTCAGTTGACCAAGTAGCTATCTTCCAAGTTTCCTAGCAAAGACAAGTGAGGGCCCCAGTGTTTCATCAGCTGTTGATGCATTTCAATTGGTGTCCCATCAAGTTCTGGAGCCTTGTTTTTGACTACTCCTTTCCACACACTGTGCACTTCGTCCTTCAGTCAGCACCATTGTTTCTTGATTGTATGCTTGAAATAGCTGGTAGTTGATTATTTTTTGGTAAAGTGACTGTGTAATCTTTCTTTTTATGATGTTTCCTGCATCATTCACTGTTTTGCCCATTGTGTCTTTCACTATTGTAACTTGAGGCTTGAATTTTTTTCTTGGCTTTTTTTTCCAGTTTAAGATATGCTGAATGTGTTCTTTCTTTTGGTTTTTGAACTATAGGTCTTTGCACATTTCCTTATAATATTTGTCTTCTCTAGCTGCCCTTTGAAATATTCTGTTTAGCTCTTTGGTAGGTATAAAATCATTTGTCAGTTTGAGGATTAAGAGTGTAGTGGTGGAGTCTAGCTTGTCAATCAGATCATAGCCAATGAGGCCTCTGTGTGGACATGGCCTTCTCCTGAGAATTCTGGGAAATCTGGTACTTCCTCCTTGGAAGTGGGAGACACTTCTCTCTCTGTGCCACTCCCTGGGAGGCATTTCAGCTGATGAAACACGTGAAACTCCGCTAGTGCCCTGAGCCAGACAAATCACATGGATGCAACCAGACCTCTGAAGCTGGAGAAGCCACAGAGAGACTCCTGCCATCGCTGAGATGCTTACAACGCCACTGGATCCACAGACTTTCTACCCACTGCCTTGTGATCGTCCTGCATTTGGCTTCATTGCATGTGTTTCATGAGTCTGAAGAGGACTTTATAGATTGGTATTGGACATATGGACTAATATCAGACTTATGGCCCTGGACTGGACTGGGTTGGGATGTTTTCTCAATGTATGTAAACTATATATATATGCATGTTTGTGAATTTGTTTCTCTAGTCTACCCGGACTAACACAAGCTCTTTGATTTCATCATTTCCTCCATTTGCTTTAGCTATTCTATGGTTAAGAGCAAGTTTCAGAGTGTCTCCTGGCATCTGTTTTGATCTTTTTTTTCTTTCCTCTCCTTTTAATGTCCTTTTTGATTTGCTTTCTTCGTGAATGATGATCTTGATGTCCTCCTGCAGCTCATCAGGTCTTCTGTCAATAGTGCTCATGCATCGAGTCCGTTCTTGAGTTGCTCTAGAAATTCAGGTGGGTTAGACTCGAGGCTGTATTTTGGCTCTTGTGGATTTGTTTTAATTATCTTCAGCTTCAACTTGAAAACTTATATGTAAGCAATTGATAGTTTGTTCCACAGTCAACTTCTGTCCTGGTTTGAGCTGCTGGTAATGGGTTTCTCCATTGTCTCTTTCCACAGATGTCGTCAATTTGATTTCTGAGCATTCCATCTAGAGAAGTTCCCACGTATAGTTCCCATTTGTGTTTTTGAAAAGAGAGGTTTGCAATGCAGAACTCATTGGTTTTGTAAAATTCTATTGTGTGATCTCCAGGTTCATTTCTGTCACCAAGGCCATGTTGCCCCAACCACTATTCTTTCCTCTTCATTTCCAACTTTTGCATTCCAATTTGCCAATAATTATCCGTGCATCCTGATTACATGTTTCATTGATTTCAGACATGAAGACATTGGTAGCATCTTCACTATGGATCACTAGCTTTAGTGACGGGTGCATAATTTGAATGATAGTTGTATTGATTGAATGTCCAGGGAGGTGAATAGGTACAGTCCTATAACAGATAGATAGCATTGTACTTCTAGACAGATCTGAAAATGCCCTAGTGGACAATGAATGTGACTCTAGCCTCTTGAATTGGTCATTCTGGCATAATAAACCATACGATTTTCCAATTCAAAATAACCAGCAGCAGCCCGTTTCAGCTCACTAAAGCTGGAACATCATTCTTTATGCTTTCCATTTCGTTTTTCCAACTTCTAGATTTGTACGTGGTGCATTCCAAGTTCCGATTACTAATTGATGTTGCTTTACATTCTGAGTCCTGCCCCATCAGCAAATGAAGGTGCTGAAGGCGTTATTCCCACAGGCTTTCCTACAGCCAAGTCATCGTGGTGCCTTCATTCCCGTCAAGGCAGCGCTCCCTCAGGCAGATTTTGGTGCGTTCTGAGCAGTGCAGTCATCTTTGGGACTGCCTCTGAATCTGTTTTGCTTCTGTTGCTGAGGGTTTCAGTATCTGACAATGCTCTCATTCGCTCTCTCGGCCTGTCGGTGGCTAATTCCGCAGGAGTGGGCAGCCTGTCCCTTCTTCGTAGTCCGCTCTTAGTTCAGAAGCTCGCTGCAACCTGCCCCCCTTTGAAGCCCCTGCTGGTATTTGAAGGCCAGGGACATAGCTCTTACATCCAGCAACACACAAGCTACAGCAGGAGGACAAACGGACAGATCAGCGGTGGCTCTGCCCTGTTACAGAATCACTGTGAGTTGGAATTTACCCCACAGCAATGAGTTTTGTTTTATTAAGCCCTGTCTAGGAATTCCTAGGTGGCACACCATTAAGCACTTGACTGCTAGCTGAAGCTCTGGCAGTTCAAACCCACCCACATTTGACAGAGGCACTTCAGGAGAAAGGCCTGGTGGCCCATCTCCAGGAGATGATGTAGCTTTGAGCGTCGAGGAGAGCACAGCCCTACTCTGACACTTGAGGTGGCCTTGCGACAGAATCCACTCTAACAACTGAAAACAACTGTAGCATCTTAGGAGACAGTGGCAGTATTCTCTTGTTAAATCTTTGGTAGACTGATCTTATTTTCTGCAGACTTGTCCACTGTCCCTTTCTTCACTGGTTTCCATGGCATCATTAGGGAGGAGGGAAGATGGAAAGCTTGGAGTGCAAACAGAGACCAGCGGAAGAGACCCAGATGCCACTCGGGCGCTCCATGATTTGATGAATTTGTATTTTTAAGTTCTTTTATGAAATGTTATGTTTTCTTAGGGAATGGCCACTTTCATTTTTTACTTTCAATGTGCATTTTATTAAATAAATGATCATGCCCACACTTCTGCACAGAGGAGGTTTGATGCAGACCTGGAACGTGGTAGAGAGTTGTGGAAGGAGCTCCCTTAGGATACGCCGAGCATAAATCAGAGATACTCCCAGTTCAAGGACCCTTGGGAACACATCTACATTGAATACCGAAGTGTTTTTAATACTAAAAGTCTAAGAAGCCAGTTGTCTTTGCCTCCTCCCTCCATTGCTCCTATACCATGCACCCAAGTTAGCTGTGAATACAAGTTCTCACGAGCTAGCCTTTCCCTAAGGTCACAGTAGAAACTGAAACCCAGTTGTCTTGGCTTGCACCACACCTTTGTTTAAAAGCTGAGAGGACTGGGTTTGTTGTTGTTGTTTGTTTGTGTTGCTTATAAGAAGTTTAAGATGGCCTTCAGGCTGCTAACCAAAAAGTTAGTAATGGAGCTGTACACCATGGGGGCTACGCCCAGTAGTAAACCATTGACTCCTGGTACACACGGCATTTCCTTCCAGTCAAGGAAAATTTGTCCTCGACAAGAAATGATAGAAGTAACTTTAAATATGAGCTCATTACAGCCTCATTACCATTTCAGACTGTAGCTACTATAAAAACAGAGGCTGAGTGTGTGTGGAGGTGCATCGCCCGCTTTCTGTGGCACCAGCTGTCGTGTTTCCAAGGTTTGGCAGATGTGAGAGTCCTTTCAACTAGCTGTTTAAGTGCAGATGCAGCATTTGCTGCTTGGACTTTGACAGTCACAGTGACGGGCAGTTCCCCGAACGTGAGTGTGCCGTGGCGTCTGCCATCCCTGTAAACACAAGGAAACCATCGTTTCCACTTCTTTTGGATAAAGCGTGGCACTTCCAGAATGTGCATGCCTTTTCCTCATTTATTGAATGAATTACAGTGTATAAATTATATATCGTAAATTACACAATTAAACATTTTTTAGATAGAAAGTTTCCTCCCAGCTTTTTCAGCTAATGATTTTTGTTGAAATAACGTCTATTCCAACAAACGTATTCAATACTTCACATACGGTTTATCAGCGATCATTTTACTGCTAGGTCATGGTTTAATAGAAAAATTCATCATCTTAGTGCTCTCTTTACAATTTCTATGCAGGGATTTCCAGACCTTATGCCATGCCTTATTCATGTTCATATTATTAATGCCAGATTAGCTGGTCAGCAAGTGTTTATCAACTTGACATATTCTCTCATTAATTAGGAATTGGCAGTGGGAGTAAGCTTAGGAAATCCATACAATTTTTCCCCAATGCAATTGTCTTTCATTTTAAGAGGCTGGGCAGCCCTTTAAGTCATAGAGACCAGACACTGGAGGCGCTCTGTCTACCTTCTGACAATAGAGTTAAATATAACTGACGTGGGTGGAGAGACTGGTTAGTTATAAACTTGCACAAGTAGATGCAACACCAAGACACAGCCTGCCATATTTGAGTCCCGTCTTCCAGCATATTTAAGTAAAGTTTTATGTCTTTAAGGACTAGCGTTTTCAAAGACAGGACTACTGCTCTTTGTTCCTGTATGTTTTATGTATTTAAAATATTTTTATAGCATGTATAAGATGCTATTAAAGTCAGAGTAACTTTGGGCTTTTATTCCATAGTATAATTATCCTTTATTACAGACTTAAGAAGTAGTGTACAGAACTGTTTATCTCACGCACACAATTATTACATAAGATTCTAGAACTTACATTCTAAGAATAAAGGCTCCTTTTTTGAGGTAAAGTTAAATACATATTATTTCAGAAAAAGATGATTTTTTTAAGGATCCACTGATTTGACTTTGAGTAACAGGAACTGTTTGACACGGGTGCTCGTAACCATCAGAGTGTTCGCAACACCTCACGTCATCCTATCTCTTCGATTCCCAGCCAAACTTCTCTCCTATCCCCTCTCCCTCACCTCGAGGAAAATGCTCCGGACATACAACAAAGGCACCAGATTGGATGTTCACCCTTGAATAGTGAAGGCATCGTATGTCAATAAAATCAAATACGAACATGGAATGTTCAGGATGTCCAGTTAATTCTGCCATGGATTTAAAGGAGACTAGGGATTAGGCAGATGTTTGGAATAAGGTAAATCTAGTTGAAGGCATTGCTCAAGAATTCCTGTTTAGACGCATGCGTGTGGACCTGACTGTCAGGCATCTAGGTGAAGATGTTCAGTAGATAGACTATGTAAGCAGGCTTCAGAAAAGTGGTTGAGGTGGAAACATGAAGTTGGGTAATTGGCTTGCTTGTTTTTAATTTATTCATTCTTTAATTTGCTCAGTCTCTAGTTGTTTATTAGACCACTTATTTTCAATTTAGATGATCTGACAGTTATTCATAGTTGCAGCATGTAACCCATTTTTCATCTCTTGCTTTTATGTCAATTAAATGCAAATCAACGTACACTTTCAAATAAATCAGGAAATATTTACCTGAAGTTCTCTAGCATCTCACAGGCATAACTTCAGATCTGCCGGTCTAGTTCCAGGACACTGCAAAAAAAATAGTATCACAATAAACTGAATCACAATTTCTTTGGTTCCCCTGCATATGAAAGTTATGCTTACATTCTATCATTGTCTAATAAGTGTGCCGGAGCATTATGAAAAAGTTTGCACTCCTGTTAGGATGACTGACATATGACATATGGCATCATGTGAGCACATGCTTTTGGGAAAATGGCGCCAATCAACTGACTGGATGCAGGGTTGCCACAAACCTTACATCTTTTCAGGGACAGTGCCTGTGAAGTGCAGTGAACTGAAGAATGGTAAGATGAGGTGTGCCTTTCTTTTCCTGTTTTGTATAAGAAATCTACAGAAAGAAAAATATCAGTTTAAAAAAAATCATTCTTCAAAAAGCCATCAGATGTGTCAGCATTCCCTTACAAGACGTTTTGAAGAAGTCGGTTCCAGAATGATGGGGACTTGGGAGTGCAGGCCGTAGAGCCACTTCCTCGTGCCTACAATGGTGTTGCCCTCCCCCCTCCTCCCCCCCTTGTGTGGCCCGAGTTTGTCATTCATTATATTAGTGTCGGGAGCATTTCCTTTTAAGCAACTCCCCTCCCCCAAAGAAAAACCATTTGCACAGATCTCAAGAGAGGCTGTTCGAGCTTTGGTAAGTCCGGTGATCATGTGCTTTCTCTTCTCGCTGTTGTTTGCAGTCATAGTACGAGTAAGATTGGATTGTGACGACGTGGGGAAAATCTCCTTTACTGCGTTTATTAGGAAATGTAACTTATGATTAATTATTGAGCTATGGTTCTCTTCGGTTTTGTGTAAACTTTGTTCGGCATAGTAAATACCGGTAAGTCCCCTGTTTCCCCGCTGATAAAATATGACCATTATTACTTGCGGGGAAGGAAACATCCTCTAAGTCTTTGGTGAAGTCGCCTTCCTTCACAATTTCTTTCTTGGGGATTTCAGAGTCTACTGACATTACAGGCAGTCCCCTGATTAAAAACGCATTCCGTTCTAAGTCTGTCCCCAAGGCAACTTTGTACAGAAGTTGAAACAATGAGGTACAATTCATATCTAACATCAGTTAGTCAGATATTTCCCTTAATGTATGGCATACCTTTCTATGCACAACAAAACTAAAGAACTGCTTCCAGTTACATGGGCACATCTTTTGCATAACAAGACGGTAGTGATTATGTTTGAATGTATGTCAAAAACCAGCACCTGTTTGTTATTAGGAACTATAGTATGTCCCTGAACTTTTTAATATAGCAGGCTTTACTGGGGTTGGTTCACAACTACATAACTACAGGATGAATGTAAATCAGATGATCATAGCCCAGGTCCTTCCTTTTGATTTATAGTGCTTATTTTCTGTAAATATAAGTACCGCCTGTAATTGTAAGTTAGTGGGTGGATTTCATTTTATTGATCCAAACTGTGTTGTAGACATTAGAAGGTAAGCTGTTTGCTTTTATGTTCTCCCACGGCTCTTTTAGGAGAAGGTAGGATTACCCTTATCTCAAGAAGGGTTGATGCCTTTGGATTATGATGTTCATAAAAATTATAAAATGTACCATATACTGCGAAGAAAATAAACAAATCTGTTTTCGAAGAAGTGCAGCCAGAACTTTGTCTCACATACTTTGTAGCGGTGTCAGGGGGACCACTCCTGGCAAAAGGACGTCCTGCTTTATAAGGTAGAGGAGGGTCAACCAAAAAGAGGAAGGCTCAATAAGAATGACTGGCACACGGGGCCAAGACAGCAGCAGCTGTGAAGGTCACCCAGGACTAGACAGTGTTTTGTACTGTTGCCATGAGAACCGATTTGATGGTACCCAACAACCACAACAGCAACACTTATCTTAATGTTTATTGATACTGGCATAAGAAATAAAATTTATTTTATACCATTTTACAAATATGTTACCCCCAAATCAGTCATGGACTTAGGCTCCTAGTTAGCGCAATACGACGGATATATGGATACAAATTTAGTGTACATTTATTTTTCATAATGAATTTTTAAAATTACAGGAATTCATTATTTGAGGAATCCTTCAATTAGGCCTATAAAATAAATTACTTTTTTGTAAGTTCAACTTCTTAGATTAGAATTTTTCCAAAGTAGTTCACATTTGGTAGTACCCTTTGTCCTATTTGTCCCTATTTAATAGCATGCCTCCCGGGAAGCTAAGAAACCTCATTGAGCTTCAGCCTTCTGATTCCAGAATTTTCGTTACTCGCAGAGGTTCTATCTTAAAATTTAAAAATACTCACTTTAAAATCAACTGTTCCAAACAGAACATTTTCTTTTAATTGTCATGAACTTGTGTCCCCTTAAATGAAAGCCGTCTCAGCGCGATGGGTCAGGAGTGGGGGTGAGGGTGAGGACAGGTTTGATCTCGGTAACCTAGATCTGTTCACCTTCTGGGCAGGTGATTTGAGAGAAGCAGAAGTACCGGTGACTGTGTGCCTCAACACGAGGGGACAAGCACTTCAGAAATCACTGGAGGAATGGCGGTACTTTAGCGGAGCTGCCAGTCATGGCGGCTTTATGAGGTGGTGCCTGTAGAATGATGTATTAAGGAAGAAGTCATCATGGTGCAAGAGGCCGGTCGATATCCTTACGTTATTAGTACTTCCACACCATATTGTTCGGAGCATGTTTCAAACAGTGAAGAAGAAAAGAAACTGCCTCTTTAAACCACATAAAATTATCCTGCCATTCTCATTTTAAGTAGCCATCAGCGAGCATATTAATTTCATTATTTCGGTGAACTCCCTATCTGATTAACTGGTGACCTGGTTTAATGAACATGTGTCAGGATATGTCTTCCCTGG
Organism: Tenrec ecaudatus; assembly: GCF_050624435.1. Taxonomy (NCBI): domain Eukaryota; kingdom Metazoa; phylum Chordata; class Mammalia; order Afrosoricida; family Tenrecidae; genus Tenrec; species Tenrec ecaudatus. The sequence continues at coordinate 19,114,239 of NC_134546.1, forward strand.
AGATATATTAAGCTTAGAGCAGGGTTAAGTTAGAGTGTTGTGGTAATAACGTGAGCACAATTGTCTAAGAACATTAAGAACCTTCGTCTGGATCTGTTGTAACCATAAAAGGCAATGTGTCATGCTTTCCTGTTTTGCATGGATGAGAAGGGAGTAAAAAACACCAAAAGAATTTTTATTGCATAGAAATATTTCCTTCCTAGCAGTTTGTGAAGCAATAATGAGCCTAAAAAACAACCTTCATACAGTGGGGGGGAGAGGAAGGCAGGAAAACAGTACACACGCACACACACACACGCACACACACGCTGGCTGCAGAGTTCCTGATTCCAACCAAGGTCTCCAAAGCACAGCAAGTCCCTGGGGTAAGAACATCTGACTTACAGGCAATTCATACTTAAGAACAGATTGCCATAAAGATGTTGTCTTGAAAATTTGAGTTGAGCACAATCCTTCATAATAACGACATTCATGAAACTGTTGTGTGGCTTCAGCACTTTGTGGGCTCAAGGAGAAGACTGCCATCCACCTTTTTAAGTGAGATCATGTCACCATGAACCCTTTGTTGAGTGTGTAACTTTGTATTTGGCCAAGAAAATGCAAGATTCTCCATGTGCTTGACAATGCACCCAGACTTCTAAGCATTTGAGATGTCCTTCACCCCAGTGTACAGGTTAATTAATTAATTTAATTATTATTCCCTAACAGCACCTGTCTCAATGGTCAGGTGCCATGCCTCGTCAGGGCATTTCATTATGACCGGCCTTCTCCCGAGCTGTCAAGACTACTCAAGATAATGTGATGAGTTTCAAGGAATTCTGGAGGCATTGTAACATTGCTGATGCCACCGAAACATTGCTGATTATTGGGATGAAGTGTAGCAGTCATATGAAAGGGTTAGAGAAAAAAAAAGTGCCCCAATTCCCTAGGCTTTTTGGGGAATACGGCTGATGACAGCTCAGAGGCCAGGAAAGTGGTGGTTGGTGCAGGTCGTCAACTGCGGCTGGGCCTCCGTGACAGTTAGTTATTCCATGGGGTAGCTCAACGCTGAGGCCGACGAGCAAGCCAGTGGATGCCTTATGGAACTAGAGGAGCACACGCTCATTTTTGACGAAGATTCAGGACCTAAAACTCTTAGGGCCTATATTATACATGTGTCTTTGCGTATGTGCTTACAAAGCAGCTGCAGGTTTCATCTCATTGAAGCAGGGATGGCCAAGTTAGAGGAGCAAGAGCCTCATACACAGAGGTTCACCAAAATTTCCCATTTGTAATGATAAAAAGAAAGGCGTTATACAGCCCACCCGCATAACTGTTTCAAGCAACTGACTTCAGTAAGATCATACCCGCCAGCAGCAGAATCAAACCCTGCCTCTCCAGCACCAGGGCGCCCTCACCAATACCAGGCCCACCATCTTCCACAGAGACCATCTCCATCCTCCAACTGTCAGTGTTCTCCCGAGGCGACCTCATGAGTGCCTCTCTCAGTATGCACGGCATTGGTGGAATGAGAATACATGTTACCCTTGTGATCTTTTTTCCTTAATCCATACCATTTTAACAACTGTACACGTATACATATGGACAGACACAGGAATCTTTCTCTTCAGCACAGCATTGTCTGTAGTTATTTTTATTGTTACTGCCCAAGGAACTCTTTAAAAAGTCCGTGGAGAAGATGGCATGAAAAGATGGTAGTGTTTTCCCACAGATGTTCGAAGCGCCCTTGTTCCAGTGTGCGTGCTGTGTTATATGCTTCAGGAAGGCTTGTCAGCGTCCTCACCACTGGCAAGCCCTACGTTGGTTGGCAGTGGCTGTGCAGCCAGAGCTGCACGGCTGGCAATCCCACTGCGGGGTGCTGGCCCGCAAGTAAGAGGTCTACTGTTTCCCTCATTGCCATCTAGAATTTAGATTGAGGAACAGAAATGACCACGGATCTCAAAGCCAAATTAGAAGAATTTCCGGATTTCTTTAGTTTGATTTGGACCTATTGCCTTTCAGTAGACCAAACCCACTTCTCTCTCTGGGTGTGGAAAAGATAAGGCTGCCCAAGAGCAAAGTAACATGTTTTATCAAATGTTCTTCTAAAGCTGTTTCTCCATGCAATTCATTTTGAAAAATACAACTGTACAATAAGACAAATAAGGTACACACTTTACATAATCAGCCCTTTGAGGTCAAAAGGGCAGTAGTCACTCCAGGACGAAGTTCAGAAGGAGGGAAAGGAAAGGAAGAGGGACCGAAATGGAAAACTCGGGGAGAAAGCGGGATAGGGATTGCTGCATTGAAGGGCTTCTAATGACTGAGGGGAAACAAAATGTGTGCGAGTCTCTGAATGTAAAACTGATGGTCTGCTCTGTAAGCCTTCCCCAATTCACAATATAAAGTTATTTTAAAAACATTTTACATAAAATGGGGCACAATAAAAGCGAAAACAATTCTATATCAAGGTAAGAGTTAAGGTAATAGTGCACAGCATACTTTACCAGCTTTTTAAAAATGAGTTAATAGTAACAAGACAGACAACCCTAAATTGTTTATTTTCTTTGGAGGTAAGGAAACATTGAGGCGAAACAATCAGCGGCCTGTGATTGTGTGATGTGTTCTTGAACTGGTGCTGTGGGAGAAAGAAGGAGCCCAGGCCATTCACCCCTCTGGCATCAGTTATTTGAAAGGGAAAAGGATTTGTCTTCCAGCACAGTACGTTTTTCACTTTTAAGCTCAAACGGTTGCGTTTCCAAGAAGGCCTGACAGTGCAGTCTCAGTACAATGCAAAGTGCGGTGGTGGTTCTCTGACGTGGTTGAGGATTGGTATTGCAGAGCTTTAAAAGAATGTTCTCAAGATAAAAGACCGAAGAGCAGAAATGTGAGAAGAGGCAGCACTTTCTGTCACTTGAATTCTGTTCGTAGGTTTGAGTAGCAAAGCTAGCACATCACCCTTTTCCATTCCAGTCTCGTCTTTGTTTCTCATTTGACCTTGGACAACTTATCTAACTTATTATGCCTCCGTATCCTCTTCTCTAGAAACGAGTTTTATACTCCCCTGAAAGTCCAGTTCTAAGAAAGAAATGCATATGAAGTACTTCGTGTAGTGCTTAACATAATACGCCCTCAAAATGATAGTAGGAAAAGTATTGGATAGTCGTTATTTTTGTGGTATCTTCTTTGAAAACCGTTCAGGGTATTTTACAACCAGACTTTAAGCTTGATGATCCACTTGACACTGAAATGACCAGAATTGCGATTTCGCCTGAGGGGGACGAACTCCCTCATGTTGAGTCATTTCTCTTCTTCCTGCAACACCACTTCCTATGGGAAAGTGGGTTCTTCTGTTGAAGGTTTATTCTTTCTCCCTCTTCCTGCTCATTACAAAAGCATTACCATGTCCATTGACACCACCTCCATTGCACCATCTCTTCAAATAAGCCTTGCTGACTCGTTCAACCCCAGGCCTCCTTGCTACCTTGCAAGGACCTTAATTATTTTTGTGATTCCAGCATGCTAGATGATGCCCCATTCATTTTCCTTCAGCCAGGTAGATTCCTTCCCCTCAACCACTGCTCACCTCATCGTTTCTGCTCCCCAGCTAAGATTTCAGCACTCTCCTTTTCTGTTTACAGAGCCCACTTTTTCCTATCTGTGTCTTCAGCTAATCCCCACCCCCTTTCAACCATTCACTTCTAGACACTCCTGAATCCCTGTGCCCAGCTGTGTCTCCCAGAGCTCCACCACCGCTGTCCTACGCACCTGCTATGTTCACTTGATAGGTGTCCCAGACCTTTCTGCTATTGCAGTCTGATAGTAGAACATTTTAAAAAATTGTTTTATTAGGGGCTCATACAACTCTTATCACAACATACATACATCAATTGTGTCAAGCACATTTGTACATTAATTGCCCCCATCATTCTCAAAACATCTGCTCTCCACCCAAGCCCCTGACATCAGCTCCTCATTTTACCCCTCCCCCCAACTCCCCTCTCCCTCATTAACCCTTGATAATTTATAAATTATTTTGTCAGTCATGTCTTGCGCTGTCTGATGTCTCCCTTCACCCACTTTTCTGCTGTCCGTCTCTCAGATAGTAGAACATTTTAGTGGATTTGGCCCACTACATATTTGTAATTCTAATTTAGTTGGGCCCTTCCTATGACTTGGTGGTTTTCTCTTGACAATTCCTCTGTCTTTAGTGCCAGTGAAATATTTTTTATTTTTCACTTGCTTCCAGTCCTAACTAATCCTCTTTCCCTCTGGGTTGGTGATCTTTGCCTCTTCCTTTGCTGTAGTGTTTCCTAAAGTGGATGGTGCCACCTGGGTACTCCCCGCCCCCACCCCCACCTACCCCAGGTGCTGGAACCATCCCTCAGAGCTACACAGCAGATGCCTACACTTTATCCCGGCTTATGGGCTCTAGTACTCGTTTGTATTGCCACGTGGGGCGCTGAGTGTTTTTTTCTGGAAAGAGGGCTCAGGCTGAAGAAGTTTGGGAACATATGCTTTCCTGAGATGATTGCTGGTCTTTGTTGTGTGCAAGTACCCTCATAAGTCCTGGCGGATTGACGAGCAGAATTATCTACAACAGACTGTGTCTCTGAGGTCTGACTCGAGCTCTAAGAAACCAGGATTTCATAACTCTTGTCTTTGCGCCCGTCTTAGAAAGTGGTCATGTTTGAAAGAGTTGCTATTTGCTCACTCAGTGAGCTGCCTTTGCTCAGTATAAAGCTCTGGGTTAGGATGGTAGGTAGTATAGAAGAGTAGAGAGAAGGAAACATATGGCCCCCCGCCCCCTCTCTGACCTCAGAGTGCGGGAGACAAGCCTAACTAATGTAAATACAATGCCACCATCGTGTACTTGGCTCGGACCATGAGTCTGTTTCTTTGAGGTGAGGAGAGGGGGACCTGGAGCTTGAGGGGTAGCCAGGCTATTTCCCTCTGGCCCCAGGTCTAGGCCATCTGTTGTAGCACCCACGGGGGATAGGACTGCAGCCATGAAGGACGCTTACCCTCCTGCTAAGGACGTAGGGGGGCTGGGGAGGCAGGAAAATGGCAGGAACTACCAGATTAACTAGATTAATAGGCCTGGCATGGCCCCTGAGGGATGTGCAGAGAGGGGAGCAAAGAGGTGTCATTTGATGAGGAAATGTCAGGAATGTGAGGGGTCCTCTTGCTGGGAGCAGTAAGGTCAGGCCTCAGTTCTGATGAGAGTTAAGAGCAGATAGAGCATTTTTCTATAGAGAAACGTAAATGCGTGAATTGTGTCCATAAAAATATGTGTTGTAAATCCTACCCTCGACACTTGTGTCTTCGAAGGTGCGTTCGAACCTCACTGCACTCAAAGTCAGTTCTGACACCGAGCAACGCGATAGGCCCGGGTGGGCCTGCCCTGTGGGTTTGGGGCAGTCTTCATCTTCATAGGAGCAGACAGTGTCATCTTTCTGCCACAAAGCAGCTAGTAGTTTCGAACTGCTGCCCTGTGGTTAACAATCCAATGCATCATAACCCACTATGTCACCAGGGCTCCTTCATGTACTTAGGACACAATTCAATCCATGATAGCCGGCCACTGCAGAAATTTATAAACAGAACTTGCCCGTTCCTTTTGTGTGTAGAAGAATTTTTGAAAATAGAACTTGGGATGGTCAAGATGTGGGTACCATGGATGTGGGGAAGGAAAAACATTAATCATGCAAGTCCGGTGAGTGTCTTCATTTGGGGGTAATTACCTGAACACAAAGTGTTGGTGCCGGTACCTGTGCTGTCAACATTTTAGTCTGTTGCTGGAATGAGCAATCTATGAGGTTTGACCCGAAGGGATTTAGGGAACCACGCTGGAGCCCAACAGGTTTGGGCCAGCAGTTCAGGGGCCGTGGAGATGATCTATTGGAACCCAGCCTTGAAAGCCTTTTTCCTTCTCTGGGTGTGCTAGAGAGTCAGATGAAGAGAGACGCTGACGGCAAGCTTAAATGCTCCCGTTGGTGACATGTCTCAGTCTTGCGTGGCTTGTTTAGTAAGACAGAATGTGTCGTCGGGCGTCCTCAGTGTTGTTTCACTTAGTGTAGTGTTAGAAGTAAACAAAATTAATTTCTTTTTTGTCTTGGTTTTAGCAAAGTTAAAAGAAGATGGTTCTTCGAGAACAGCTAGAAACAACAAATGGTTGCCAATCTATCTTAACAGAAAAATAGCCTTTTATCAGCCTTTCTTGTTACTGTACTCAAATGAACTGCTTTTCAATGTCGTCTTCAGTAGGATATAGCATAGGGCGTGTTTTCAGACATTATGTTTCAATTTGGTAGAAATAGAATTTTGTCTATCTCTTGTTAACCAATACAAAAGTAAAACTTGCTTTAAGGTACATTTAAGCTTTATTAGAAAAAGAGATAAATATTTTGTCTCTGTTAAAGTTTAACTCAAGTCATAGTGAATCTTTTAAGTTCACTTACCATGAAGTCATTATAAATGTATTCTTCAGAAGTGATTTATGCATTTGACTTTTATGGCACTGAATTTTAAAACCCAATAAAGAAGCAATTTTAGAGAAATGTCATGTTGACCTATGTTGAAGAAGAGGTAAAATTTGCCTATGAGCAACTTCATGCTGGCTTAGCCTTTGCATGTATATGAGGCTTCAAAACGTTGTGGGGGGTGGACTTAAAAGAGAATAGAATTTTGCTGTGAACTTGTTGAAGCCCCTTACATTATAAAATATGCTTGTTAAGTGAGTGAATATTCAACATTAGTTTGACTTACATATTAATGATCTCTCTCAAATTCGACAGACTAGTGCTACTGCTTATCATGGAACCTCCATAGCACCTTCGTGTCCCCAGGGCAGTCCCTCGGGTTCCTCACAAAGGACTTACTTTAAAAAAATTCCTTTTAGAGCATCTTTAATATATGGCAGTTTTAATATTTTGGCATCTCTTGCACATTGACTTCTCAGAGAAGATTATGTCATTATTTTACTTTACATAAAGAACTGTTTGCAGAAATGATTTCCTTAAATCCATCTGCACTGGAAAAATGTAATTAATCTGACATTTTGTAAAGGTTTCATTGAATTATATTCTTGTCTTATGCTGTGCAGCGATAAGTGCATATATATTTTCAACTAAGATTTGCTGTAGAATGTGTTAAGGCAAAAATGATAGCAGTACATATTTTATGATCGATAGACTTTAATTAGTCAGTTTTCAAATGAGCTTGTCCATCTGTAAACTGTAGACAGGATATGCCCACGTGCAAAAAACATGATTTGGAGCTTAGACCAATAGGGAGAATGTAGAATTTGACTGTGTAGGCTCCTCTCTGAGAATAGACTGCCTTGTGTGTGACCCAGCACACTCACCGGGACCTTCCCAGATGTAGGGCGAAGCTAGATTTGGACATAAAAGCAAATATCTTCTTGAGTTCATAGAACAGACATCTTCCTTCTAATTAAAGTAATTGTATTTATTTATTTTATTAGCCACACTGAGTAATTTAGGCCCCTAAATAAATTGGCCTCCATTTGGGGAGAACTTAAAATTTCACTTGAAATATGAGAAAGTTTAACCATGAATACTTATAAAAACACGTGGGTACCTGTTTGAGGATTAAATAATTTTATTTATATGTAGCATGGCACATGGTTACTTTTTTAAAAAACATTTTATTAGGGGCTCATACAACTCTTATCACAATCCATACATATACATACATCAGTTGTATAAAGCACATCCGCACATTCCCTGCCCCAATCATTCTCAAAGCATTTGCTCTCCACTTAAGTAAGCCCTTTGCATCAGGTCCTCTTTTTTTGCCCCTCCCACCCCACTCCCCCCTCCCTCATGTGCCCTTGGTAATTTATACATTGTTATTTTGTCATATCTTGCCCTATCCGGAGTCTTCCTCCCCCCCCTTCTCTGCCGTCCATCTCCCAAGGAGGAGGTCACATGTGGATCCTTGTAATCAGTTCCCCCTTTCCAACCCACTCACCCTCCACTCTCCCAGCATCGTCCCTCACACCCTTGGTCCTGAAGGTATCATCCACCCTGGATTCCCTGTGCCTCCAGCCCTCATATGCACCAGTGTACAGCCTCTGCCCTTTCCAGCCCTGCAAGGTAGAATTCGGATCATGGTAGTTGGGGGGAGGAAGCATCCAGGATCTGGGGGAAAGCTGTGTTCTTCATCGGTACTACCTCGCACCCTGACTGACCCATCTCCTCTCCTGAACTCCCCTATGAGGGGATCTCCAGTGGCCGACACTTGGGCCTTGGGTCTCCACTCTGCACTTCCCCCTTCATTCAATATGGTATATATATATATATATATATATACACACACACACACACACATATATACATATATCTATATGTTTTTTGCATGATGCCTTGTACCTGGTCCTGGGCGCCCGTGACCGCACCGGCCGGCGGCACCGGGCTACTTTTATTGCTGGTTGAGGCATTCTTTTTTCTGGAGGAAGGAGAACATTCAAACATGTGTTCAAAAGCCCTCGGGATTCTACCGTTTGCTATAAACTTTCAGCTAGAAATAGCAGTGTAGAAACTTAAGATCTGCTTTTTCTTTTCTTTTTAAAAAAATACTTTTCTTGGGGCTCTTACATCTCTTATCACAATCCATACATTCATCCAGTGTGTCAGCGCATTTGCACAGATGCCGCCATCATCATTTTCAACGCATTCTCTTCCCACTTGAACCCCTGATATCAGCTGCCCATTTCTTCTCTCTCCCTCCCCCGCCTACCTTCCCTCACAAACCCATGATAACTTATAGATTATTATTTCCATATCTTACATCGTCCTCCGTTGCCCCTTACCTGCTTTTCCATTATTTGTCCCCCTGAGAGGGGCTTCCCCATCCCCCCCCCAATCCTTCTGGTATCTCTGCGCTCCTTGTTGGCCCGGAGGGGTTCATCTCGCCTGGATTCCCTGTGTTGTGGACTCTTACCTGTAGCAGTGTGCATGCTCTGGTCTAATCTGGTTTGTAAGATAGAACTGAGGTCATGATACAGTTTGGGGTGAGGGGCGCGTCAGATTAGAGCACACGGGAGAGATGTCCTGGCTTCCCGAGCCCCAAGGACGATGTTCCTGCTTGGAGCAGACAATACACGGGGTGGACCATAGGGCTGGTCCCACCATGGAACACGGTGTCCCTCACTGAACCATGGCGCTGTGGGGACAGCACTGGAGACACAGTGCGGGAAGAGTGTACGGTCTGGTCCCATCACACTGGGGCGAGGCACTGAGGGCATGCAGCAGAGCAACAGGGGGAGCAGAGTGATGAACCCCCCTGGGAATACCAAACATAGACTTTGGAGACAGAGCGTGCCCCTCCCCCCCCATCAGACTCTACTGGAAAACACTTGTAAAGGCCAACAAACAGACCTTGAACTATTTATAGGCTTTTCCATTTTTGTCAGTGGCTTTCTTTTTGTTATTTTGTTGTTGTTATTGTTTCTTTGGTTTTGACTTCCTTTGTTGTTTTATTTGCCTTTGCCTGGTTTTTGCACTTACTAATGTATCTGCATGTCTATCTGTATAAGATAGGCAGGATAGATAATTCAGAGATGAAAAGAATGGGGTCAATGGTTCCAGGGGGATACGGAGAAGGAGCGATGGGAGAAAGGAGGCAGGGTAGGAGGGAACCAACCCAGGGATAAGGGAACAGCAAGTGAACTAAAATCAATGGAAGGAAGGTTGTAGGATGCCTAGTGGGGCTTAATCAAGGACAATGTAGCAGCGAGGAATTACTACATCTGAATAAAGGCCGTATATATGATGGTGGAACAAGAGGAAAGTAAAAGGAAATAGAGGAAAGAACCAGGAGGCAAAGGACATTTCTAGAGGTCTAAATACAGGCATATACATATGTAAATATATATCTAATGAGAGGGGAATAGAACCATGTACTCATATCTATATGTTAAGATATACTTTTCTTGCTTCATATTTGTAATATTAAAACAGTTCTTAGGATAGAAGCATAAATACGTTCCTGTAAGGGAGAAAGACAGGACTTTGTCCTTGTATAAGGAGCACAGTCTCAGGAACCCACAGGGACATTTTACCCTGTCCTGTGGGTCTCCAGGAGTTGGAATCAACTTGATGGCAGGGAGATTGGTTTTTGGTGTGAATGCTTCTATCGATTTCTAGTAAATAAATGCATCTTCCTCGGTTCGAATGTTTCTTTTTCTGTATCTTCAAGATAATAATAGAAGTCAACTCTCTGTCACTTATCTTTTAAATTAGCTAAAAAACTAAGCACTTAAATTGACGTGGGTTTCCTGTCACCATATTTCAGAAACCTCCGTATCTATTTTTTTGCAATGAATGCAAAATTAAATTTACTATCAGTTTAATAAAATCTTAATTAGTAGGGAAGCAACCCTGCTGTTTGAAAACAAAGTACATAACAAAATCTCTATTCATATAATAAATTATAGATTATCTGCCTCTTTTTCTTTTTGTCCTTGTATAGATAAACAAGATAATGTAGAAGCTTTGGAACCCTTTAATATGGATACACATGCCTTTCAGTTCTTGGAAATGATCATATATTTGTCTTTTGAAAAATTTCTCCCATCAATGTTTTTGGTACTCTTTCTCTAGAATGCCAATTTGTGGAATATTGAACTTTCAAAATTCATCGGAAAAAAATGTTAACATCTTATATTCTTCATCCTTTGATTTTATTGTTTATACAGTCAGTTCTCTGGAAGGTTTCTATCTTTCCATTTTTTTCCTATTGAATTTTTAAATTTTGCTGTCTTAGCTTCCTTTGATCTATTTGAAGATATTCATTCTAGTGTCTTTAAAAAATTATTTGTGACACTGCTCCCACTTCCTTGAATTCCTTCTTTTATTGTGCTAGAGGCTTTTCTCCAAAGCCTGATATTTCTTGGCTGACTATTATGTTGAAGGAGCTGGATTGAAGCTCTGTGTATGTGGGTGGGTGGGGGCGCAGAACTACTGGTCACTCGAGGCCTTAACTTGGGAAGATCAGGCAGGTTCTCGCTGGGAGGTTCTAAAATGCCAGGGTCAGTAGGTAGATCTTTTCTGAGCATCTTACCACTTTCTCCAGAGAATGGATTTGTGGTCTGTCTGGGCATGGAGGTGGGTGTAAGAGCATGCAGTTCTGACTGCCTGCATTACAGGTGTGAACCTCTGGTTTCACCTTTGTCAGGTAGAGATGGAAGGACGCAAGCCCCATCTTTACCACAGGAAAACAAACCTGGCAGTTAGACTTTTGTACCCAGAATCAAAGAACAGAGGTCATAGAACAAAGAGCCACTCCAAAACTGAGATACAGACAAGCCCCTTCATGGAGACCTGGTTACTGACGTATTTGCTTACCTGAGGCAGAAGCATCTGGACCCTTGTTGGCAGATCCCACTAGAAGTTGTGATGAGTTTGTAAAGGCTGTATGTGGGCACACATGAGATCCTTCAGCGCCACCATTCCTGCCTTTCAGGTCAGCCTCAGCCCTCAACGCCCGTGATGCCTCGTCCCTTTGCATGCCATCTTGAATTTGCCTTGTGCTGTTTCATCATCCTCTGTCACTCCAAGTCCCCATAAAAATGTACCATTAAAAGTAGCCTGCTGTCAAATAAAATGGACAGTGTAAATCTCGAAGTTTCGTTTAAATATATATCAGGGTAACTCAAAAAGTATTGCTGTCCTATTGCATAGATCTTATTTAGAAAAGGAAACGGAAGCTACTGTTTCTTGACCCGGCTTCCCTTGAGGGCTGCCCACTTGTGAAGCCAGTGTCTCCACCCTCCAGGAGCTGTGGCTCAGACCACATCAGAGTGGCAGTGCGGCATCGACTAGGGACACAAACTGTGTTCCCTCTCAACGGTCTGAATTTGTGAGCCAAAAGAAGTTTGAAGGGGCAAGGTCAGGCTGCAGGGAGGAAGGGATACCGTTTCCCCAGTCAGTCCTAAAAATGGGCAAGGCACTGTCGTGATAGAAAAAAAAATTCCTCAAAGCAACCTTCTGGCCGTTTCCTCGCCTATTCATTTTTCAATTTTCATAAAACTTCTTTCTAATGAGCCTCTGTATCCAGATTACACCTTTGAAATTCCAAAACACAGTTGTCATAGCTTTCTCAACTGACTATTCTTGAATGTAGTTAGCCTGGCAAATCCCCTTGGAAGCCACTGTTTTCATTGGACCCTGATGTTTTTGAAAACACCCTAACAAAAATATGACAAGCGTGTTACTGAGATAACTTGTCTATAGCTGTCTGCACACCATAGAGACATGCTTAAGCATGGTTTGGGCAGAATAAACCTGGGCAGGCATGAACTGGAACACTAATAGCAATACATATATAAATATATATGGATATATATATATCCAGAAAGAAAGTATGACATGAAAGATGACTTAAATTCTTAAATATTTTTCTATATCTCTTTTCTAAAGTGTGAATAAAAGACCATTAGAAGAATCCTCAGAAACACTCTGTCTCCTCTCTCTCTCTCTCTCTCTCTCTCTCTCTCTCTCTCTCTCTCTCACACACACACACAATTGAGTTGATTCTGACTCATAGTGATCCCATAGGACAGAATAGAACTGCTTCTTAGGGTTTCTGAGACTGTAAAAAGAAAAAAATTAATCCTTTATTAGACAATAAGTTTAATCAAATGAAAGAAGACTGTTTGATGGACACTTTTAAGGCCAAAGAGGTTATTCGCCTGGACTTCCCATGGTGGGTTTTACCTGTTCAGGAACAACTGCCCAGCCTGCGCTCTGAAAGCTCCCACGGCTAGGTGTGCTGCCCTCCCACTTTGAAAACAAGACAGAGGGCCGTTCTCTGGGCGGGGTTAGTTCTTACCACCGACACACGAGGGAGGCTAACATAGCGGCCCCATCTGCTCTTGGAAGCACCTGTGTATTGCTCAGTCTGGCGAAGCCGGAGTCCTCCAAGTGCTTCCCCAACCAATGCTATTGCTCTCACTGACATTTCCCTTCCAAAGCTCACGTGAAGTCAGGCGATTACTCTTTTAAGAAACAAAGACACCTGCAGGAAGCAGGTTCTCAGTGTGTTGGCACTGCCCTCTTCCTCCCAGTCTTCTGTCATGAATGCTCCTACCCTTTAAAGGTAAAATAGACTGCGAAGCTGTAGAAGAGCTGACAGCCCGTGGTGCGGCTGGTGAGTTTGAAGCTCTGACCAGATGTTCGCAGTCCAAATGCTTAACCCACAATGCCACCAGAGTGCTCCTAATTATTCACTCTCAAAACTCCAAAAGGCACTGCTATCACAACCCTTTAGGACAGGGTAGAACTGCCCCTGTGCGTTTCTGAGACTATATATCTTAATGGGAGGAGAAAACCTCCTCTGTCTCCCAAGGAGCGACTGGTGGTTTTAAACCACTGACCTTTAGGTTAGCAGCCTAACTTGGAACCACTACACCAGCAGGGCTTCTTAATTTTTCACTAGGACCTGAAAAATTCATGCTTTTGTTTGTTTTCCTTTGTTTGTTTTTAGTCCCAAATGACTAGTATCCTACAAACACGTTTTGTTTGGGTCCTTGCGGTGGTGACTGCAGTGGTCCTTTATAGTGTAAGAGGCCTTAAACAATCAGGACCCTCTGCCCATCTCAGGGATTAGAGTTGAACTGCTCTAGAGCTGCGTCTTCGGATAGATGGCTCAGGGGCTTCTGCAGCTCTTCTTTCCCTTCTCCCAGCTGAAGAGACTTTTAGAGGGCAGGTTGAGAATTTTAGTCCGAGGAAATTTTCACCTACTCTAAACCAATGATCTACTCTCCTCCTAGCTTGCACCTGGGGAGCTTTAAAAACTCCCAAGACTTTGGTTGCTCCCCAGACCAATTAAATGAAAGTCTCCGAGGATGGGACCTAGGCATCTGTCGTTTTAAAAACTCTCCAGATGGTTTCGGTGTACAACCATGCTTGAGAGCTACTGAGCTAAAAGAAGCAACGAGATGATTCCACTCCAAAGGATGGTTACCCTTTGGATTTTCAGGACCCACCTGACGAAGTTATCTGCAGACATCTGTGGGGATCTGACTGCCACGTCATTCTTTTTGCCGAGCTGGCCTTGCTCCTCTGGGGTGTGTCTGCACCTGTAGAGTAATGTCACCCTCTCTAACGTGTTTGCCAGTCTAGGCTCTGTGAGGAGCCCTGGTGGCGTAGTGGGGTGCCAGTTGAGCTGCTAACACCAAGGTGAGCAATTCAAATCTACCAGTTGCTCCAGGGGAGAACCATGAGACTTTCTGACCTATGCTCATTTACAGTAGAGGTTCCCTAATTTATTTGGCCAACCATACCTGTTTCGGGGGAAAAAACCAATCAGCAGCCCTAGCAACTAAAACTTTTGTACTATAATGTACAATCCAGGATAAAGTGTAGGTATCTGCTTTTTCAGCCCTCTTGGATCGTTCCAGGGTCCCCACAGAGGGCTGTGTCAGCCACTGTGGGAAACACTGACTTATAACATCAGAAATCCACAGTGGCAGTTCTACCCTCCCCTGCAGGGTCACTATAATTGGAAAGGACTCAGTGGGAGTGAGTTGGTTTGGTTTGGTGTGCTCTGTGCTACACTGAGCCAACAGTGCCTAGCCGAGGAGGTTATTCAAGATACTTGTAAGAGGAGTCAATCTAGCTTTTTTCTTTTTTCAGTGGGAAAAGGGAAAACATGGGCAAACACCTTCCACCTTCCTTGATTTTGAAGGGCTGTCTGTAGTTCACTGAGGAAAGGCCGCAGTATGCACGGATGACCCCTTGCTGCACAGCACGCTCATGGCTGTGCTCAAACCCTACTGAAAGCTCCGAGAAAGGAGGAAATTAATTTCCGAGACGCAAACCTGTGGAGAAATAACCAACATCTGGGTACAAAAACGAAACTCACTGGGCTCTAGGTTCATTTTCCTCATGCCAGATAGCTCTCGCCTCTACCTGCCAGACAGGCATTGTTGCCGATGCTCGAGGTCCTGAGGGGAGAACAGCAACACTCACGATAGCGCCTTCGCTCTTTCCTTCACAATTACATTTTAGGCTAGAGTCAAATGATGGATTTCTAAATAATTCATTTATTTTTGTTGTTGTTGCAAGGTTTGACTATGTCATATGATAGAAGCTTTATCTGTGGACCAAGATAAAATTGGATATTCTAGGAATATGTTAGTTTGAAAATTTTAATATTGTCATTAGGTGCCACCAAGTCAGTCCCGGCCTGTAGCAACCTTATTATTCACAGCAGAACTAACTGCTGCCCAGTCAAGCTCTGTTGATTCTCCTTTGGTCTTTTTCAGTCCATGTTCAATTTTCACATGCATATAAGACTATTGAAATACCATGGCTTGGATCAGGTACACCTGATTAGTCAAAGTGACATCCTTGTTTTTCAGTTTCTACAGATTTCTAAATAATTTAAAAGATGATGGAATCCATAATTAGTTTGATGTTTTCAATAAACAACCTGATGAGGGGGAAAAAGATAGTTATTTTTATGTTTATTTTTCACACGAGGAAACCCTTTACAAGGACATTACGTCTCTTTCCCAGGTTACAGCCAACAGTAGCTCAGCTGACTCTTCAACCCAGTTCTTCTACTCCAAACCCTGAGAGTGAGGAGGCTCAATGTCCCACTTACACCTAATGGCAGACTGGGTTGGAGTTTGTGCTTCATGCTGTAAAGTTAAATACTATTAACATTTTTAGTCACAATAAATTAGTTCTAATGTGATTAATTTTTGTTTTGAAGTTTCCTAGCTATCATGAGTGATGCGCTGTGTATTCGATTTGTTTGTTTTTATGTTATCGTTCTTTTACAGGCAGATTTACAGGAGATTTTAATGATATTCTGACATACTTTTACAGCCTCTGATGCATGAGAGGAACCACAATTACAATATGAGTGCACCAGGCCGGGACTTTTAGTCTCCCATGTTCAGATAATCTTGGAATAATTTTTACCTGTCTTTGTTAACAGGAATTATACTTATAACTTCTTAACTCCTAATACATGAGTAAAAGGTAGTAATCAAGCGATAGCCAAATGACATAGTGCCTATAGCTGGCACAAAGAACTTAGGTCCTTGAGAAAGGCAAATTACCTCTTGTAACTTCTATTCTCACCCTTTGCTTCTGTAGGGTTCACCTGTCAGCACACTTAATTTTGGACTTGAAATAGATAGGTAGGCTTCTGGCTCAGGGCCACTCCCAGGGGGTTGTACTTCTGTAGGACCCGTGCTCTCGCAGAAAACACTGTCTTCTGGTTTGCCTTCTGGCTATATCCCTGTGTACAAGTTGTGTGCGGCCCACCTAAGGGTCCTTAGCAGAGGAGTGTAACTTTTGGTATTTGGTTCAAGTTCCAGTTTTGCTATTTGCTGTCAGTTTAATCTTGAACGAGTTACTGTCTAAACTTATTTTCTCACCGTGAAACTGAGGGCAACACTATCTAGCTTTCTCTTTTTCTGGGCTCTGAAAGAATCAAACGAGATAGGTGGAGAGCATAGTCCTCACGACCAAAGGTTGTATCAACATTGAGTGCCATTTGATAGTGCTCCCTGCTCTTTGTCTCCTTCCTGAGCTAATGCCCCATCACTATACGGTCCTTGTCCATGCTGTGCTGTTGAGGACCCCTGGCTCATGGGCTACATGTCTCTCCGCAGGAGAAAGAGGAGGCTGTCTACACTTGTCAAGGTTTAGGGACTCCAAAACCCACAGGGTCTGTGCCATAGGGTTGCTCTGAGTCGGAATCAACTCGGTGGGACACAAACAGTGAACTCACTCACCGTTTCAAAGTGAATCTGTTGTCCTTGGCCAGGAGGTGGCAGGTACAGGAAGTGTAGACTGCGTGGATGTTTGGGGACTAGAGAGCGCTGCATGAAGGGGTCTCAGGTTCATCTGTCTGTATTGCTAACGGATCAGAGGGCAGTGGACAAGTCATTTCCATTTCTGAACGTCTTAATTCATCTTTGGAAAACTAAACTTGATGTTAAGGTTAATGATCTCCAGGCCTCCTTTCAACTTTAGGCTTTGGAGAGTGTAATTAATTTCCAAAGGAAGGTAAGAGAATTGTATTGAACTGGAGACAGTAATTAACAGTGTGGTTTTCTTTCTCTGTGTAAAAGATAGAAATATAAATACATTTATAAATTATCGAGAGTTCAGGGGGGAGGGGAGAAGGGGAACGGGAGGGAGGGGAAAAAAATGAGGAGCTGATGCCAAGGGCTCAGGTAGGAAGCAGGTGTTTTGAGAATGATGATGGCAACATGTGTACGAATGTGCTAGACATAATTGATATATGTATGGATTGTATTAAGAGTTGTATGAGCCTCTAATAAAATGACTAAAAACAAAACAAAAAAGAAATATAACTACAAACCTTTGCCATTTGGGACCTTCCAAAATGGTCTCCTCATCTCTGAAAGGTAAGTGATTAGATCCAGGGACGAGGGGAGAAAGTAAAATATGGCCTAGCTCTCTCTCTTCTTCTACAAACTTTGGACAATATTTCATAAATAAATATTTTGCTTATAATATGAGGGGCCTTCATAAAGTTCATAAAAATGGAATGAAAAGATAATTGTTTCTCCATGAACCTTTTAAAACACACGCATACCCTCACCCCACTTCCATTAAGTCAATTCTGATTCCTAATGTGTTAGTCTAAGTAGATTAGAGAAACAAATTCATAGACACTCATGTGTACAAGAAAGAGCTTTATATAAAGAGTAATTTTATATTAAGAAAACATCCCAGCCCAGTCCAGATCACATCCATAAGTCTGATATTAGTCCATATGTCTGATACCACACCAATCTATAAATTCCTCCTCAGACTCATGCAACACATGCAATGATGCTAAATGCAGGAAAATCACAGGCCAGTGGGTAGAAAGTCTTGTGGATCCAGTGGCAGTGGAAGCATCCAGTGGCATTGTTGTGAGTCTTTACAGGGCTCCTCTGGCTCCAGCTCCAGAGCTCTGGCTCCATCAGTATAGCTCCATGTGGCTTGCCAACAGGAATGTCTTGCAGGGATAGTGTGTGTCCCCCACTCCCAGAGGAAGACAGGCGTTCCCACAATCCTTAGGAGAAGGCCATGCCCACACAGAGGCCTCATTGGCTATGATCTGATTGTCAGACTAGTCTCCACCCCTTCTCTCTACTTGACAGATTATGTAACTGCCACACCTAATAACCTTTTAGGATAAATAGAATGCTCCTGAAGGGTTCTGAGACTATAATATTTATGGGTGCAGGCTGCTTCATATTTTGCTCATGGAGTGGCTATTGGGTTTGAACCACTGACCTTGCTTAACTCATTGACTTCTCTAATTATAGAAACATTTTAGCAATCATATTTTCAGTCTGCACATTAACCTATAGATTTTAGCTCTTCAAAGTAGTTCAGTAGAACTGGCGGTCTCATGAGTGCTAACTGCAAAACTTGTCTAGCATATTGAAAGAACAGAAAATTAGAAACCATCATCTCTCATGAATAAATGTATATATACATGAAGTTTTAATGAAACATTAGCAAATAAAATAAAATACTATATTTTAAAAGGTGATCCATGTATTTATATCATTAATTTGCCGTGGTATCGTAGTTTCTTTTCAACTTTTAATTTAATCTGAATTTAGTTTTGTTGTGACATTAGCAGCTCTTTGCTCATTCATTAGTTGTTTGCTTTTTTAAATTAATGCAGCAATGTTTACAGAACATCAACTATGTATTTTAGGCATCGAATCACTGGGACTCAGCCCTTAAAGTGCACACAGTTAGTGAGGGAAACAGACAAGAAAACAATTATTAAGATAAAGTCAGAAGTATAAGTTATTTATAAAATATCTGGCCCCAGTATAAAAATAAGCTTTAATATTGCCAAGAGAGGGGACATGAACATACTAGCAACTAGGGGGTAAGGGATAATTGGTTAACTGATAACTAAATTCTTACTTGTCCTGCGCGAGATCGAAGGACTCATTGAATGGTTAGGAATGCTATCTAGCTTGTTCTGGGCAAGCCCAGGTTGGATGATCATAACGATGGCTGGCACTTGCTCAAATTTAATATTAATATGTAATTAATAAAAGTAAATCAATTTGAGAAAGTTCTTAATAAAGAATATAACAAACAACAAAAATTATCGATCTTCTCTATCCCCCAATACAGAAAAAAGCTCCGGTGGGCGGAGCTTTCATAGTACGAATTTTCAGCAGTTCTCAACTGTGTGTCGCGACCTGTTTGGGGATCGAATGACCCTTTCACAGGTGTCGGCTAAGACCATCAGAACATATTTGTCTACAGGCAGGTTCACCCACATGCAGATAAACCCAATAGGAGTACCGGGCATGAAGACTACATGCTATACCATGCTACACCATGCTTCAAGACAAAATTTCATTTATTTGTCATTAGAAATAAATATTTCACAATATATAATGACATATTGTTTTTGTGATGAATCACTATGCTTTAATTATGTTCAATTTGTAACAATGAAAATATATCCTGCATATCAGATATTTATAAGATGATTCATAACAGTAGCAAAATGACAGTTATGAAGGAGCAACGAAAATAATTCTGTTGTTGGGGGTCCCCACCGCATGAGGAACTGTATGAAAGGACGGTTGAGAAGCACTGCGCTAGGCGACCATTGAGCTACTTGCTCTGAGTTAGTGTATCCAGTGGCCATTGCCTGGGAGGGTTCTCTCCGGTCACAGTGGATTTTTTTGTAAAAGCACTTTTTCTTGAACCCCATTTTTTGTGATGGCCGATGTAAGAGAACAGCATGTAGCTGTGAAATTGTGCTTCCTGTTCAAGACAAATGCTCCCAAAACTGTTGTGATGTTGAGCACAGCTTACCAGGACAGCACTGTGGGGAAATTTCCAGTGTGGGGGTGGTTTGCTCGTTTCTAAAAAGGTGAAACGTCGATTCATGACAGACCTCATTCTGAACACCCATCAACCGCCCGAACAGATGAAAATGTCTACAGAATTCGAGCACTTGTGACAACAGGCCATTGAAGAGATGGGGACATTATCTGTGCGATCTTGGAGCTTGGTTTGGCGAATTTAATGAAAGATTTGGGAATGAGAAGGATCACTCTGAAATTTGTGCCTCGGGTTCTGACTGACCAGGAAAAAGAGCATTGAATGGAATCATGCCCTGCTTTGAAAGAACAACTCCAAAGTGACCCAGACTTTCCCCCCAAGGTCATTGCTGGTGACAAGATATGGTGCTATTCTTATGACCCCGAAAGCAAACGTTAATCAAGCCAGTGGAGACACCATCATTGCCTTGCCCAAAATAACCTTGTCAAGTGAAATTAAAGATCAAAATGATGCTCATTTGTTTTGTTTATTTTGATGTGAGGGGGATAGTACATTTAGAGTTTGTTCCACCCGGTCAGACTATTCATCAAGCTTTCTATTTAGAGGCTTTGAGAAGATTGCATAATCGTGTCCTACATAAAAGGCCTAATTTGTGGCAGACAGAGGACTGTTTTTGCCACCACGACAACGCATCTGCTCAAGCAGCCATCTCAGTGCGCTGGTTTTGGTCAAAAACGGCATGCCTCTCTTGCCCCACATCCCTGACTCACCTGGCCTCGCTCAGTGTGACTTCTTTTTGTTTCTGTGAAGACACATGAAGAGGGACATGAAAGGACAGCAATTTGACTACATAGAAGAGGTAAAGAAAAAACTGAGCCATCCAAACAGAAGAGTATGGAAAATGTTTCCAAGAATGGAATCGCAGATTTGACAAATGTATTAAGTGTAATGGAGAGCACTTTAAACGTGATAAAGGTGTTTTGTGAAAAGATTCAAATACATAGCTTTGAAAAAAAATTTTCTGGGTTTTTTTTGGGGGGGAGTCCCCCTCATATCTTTATGTCTAGAAAGTTGATTCAATTTATATTTAAGTTCAATATTAGCATCTATAATGAGGATGACCTGCTCACCACAAAAAAATGTATTATTAATTCTGAGGGTTTTTTTAAACTTCTTCATAGCTATGTTTTAATGCTCAATAGATATTTGTTCAATTTGAGTAAATTTAGAGGCATTTAAAAATCTTAGAATAGATAAAAATAAAGATCAAGTTCTTTACAGAGTAGTGTTTTACGGTGCTCACGTCGGGTTGACCCTGATGTGGCGGGGAGCTGACCTTCTCTCCATAAGGGGCAGCGGGAATCGCCGTCAGCAGCGTCCGGTCCGTCGGCACAGCTGCTTCCTTTGCGGCAGAGGTCAGACATGCCTCCTCTCACCAATTGCTGTGCTGACTGCCCTCGGCTGCCCTCCCACAGCACGCTCTCCTCCTCTGCTGGCGTCAGTGCCTGTTTGGAATAGCCACACAGAGCTTACAGACAACACTCATGCTTAGGGGGGTTATTGGGTCGGAACAGGGTGCATTTCAGGCACAGCTCCAGGGACAGTTGTTTGGGTCAGGACGGCCTCCTCTCAGCTCTTGCCTGCAGGGATGCCTGCTCTCTCAGTCCTCTTGTACTGGCCCAAACTCTGCTCTGCTCTGCTCTGCCAATAAATGCCCACAGACACCCCCCTCTACCAGTAAGCCTTGGCCCAAAGGCATTTAGCTCCCTTGCTTGTGCTCCCCACCCACCCCCACCTCTCTCTTGGGGGTCAGCAAGCTTAGCTCTGCTAACTACCTAGACCGAGGCACCCACTCTCCCTGCAAGTCTCTTGCTCAGCATTGCCTGCACTCAGCACAGGGGCTGGGAAGCCCTGTCTACTACCTCCCGCCGGTCTCCTCCCATCTTTTCCTTGCCATGGTGTTTCTTCATCTTGCACTCTCTCCAGATCACAACTCTCCCTTTCCTGTATCTAGGAGGTGCCCACTATAGAGACTCTGAGTCCAAAGAACCCACTCCACCAACATTTCTTGTTCTTCATCACACCCCTGGGTTCATTTTCAGCCTGAGGGACGGTAAAACTGGTCTATCCTTTCACTAGGGTATCTGCACCTCATTTACATGGTTCACCTCTCCAAGGGGCTGTGAATCTTATTTACATCATTAGCAAATAACTGGATCTCTTTGGTGCATGCCAAGCGTCTTGTTTGCATATTTATACCCAGTCAATTGGTGGGTGGTACAAAGACTGGCTAGGAGAGCGATATTAAATTTACAGCAATATCAAATTTTACAAAAATTATAACCTTAAGTACCCTTACAAATAAAGAATATGATAAGTAATGATTTATATCATTATAAGTTAAATGTAAGTTAAAAAAAGTTAAATGTAAATTACATCATATAATTGTAGAAAATTAAGAACAGCAGATTGTGAGGAATTATCCATTTTAGCCCTTTCATTTATTTTTAAAAGATTAATGTAAATATTTTGAATAAGTAGTCCATTTATATTATTCTGAAATTAAAAGATATTAAAAGTTATACATTGAAGAAAGCCTCTCTCCCATCCCATCTCTAGCCACCACACCCCACTTCTGGTTCCACACAGACAATCACTTTTATTAGTTTCCTGCTTATTCTTCCAGGAAGCTTTATGTAAAAAGAAGTGTATATAGTTTTATTTTTCCTCTGCCTTATAAAGAAGGTGGCATATAGCATGCACTTCTTTGTATCTTCCTGGAGGGAAAAAATTTAAGTTTTATTAGCATATAATTTATCTATCATACAATTCAATAGTTCTGTTACAGTAAGAAAAGTTGTACGGTCATTACCACAACATTTTTGGAATATTTTCTTCATTCCTGTTATTAGCTCCCCATCCATGCCCACAAAGAACCATTCATTCAGTAACTGTCTCTATAGATTGACCTCTTTTGTATTTCATACAAAAACAACAGTAATAAAGTAAAAGATAAAAACCTCAAGTGAAAAGAAAGCAGAACATAATAAAAACTAGAACAACTTTAAAATTGATCAAAAGGGAGCTCAAATGATAAGGTGATACATTTTAACCCAACTGCACCTGCAATACCCCGCTTTCCAATGTAATCTACACACAGCAAGGCTGTTCACATCCCTGGTCTATGGTCAGTGGGGATTCACGGAGGTTTAATCCACAAGTATTTCCTTCACTTTTTTTTTTAACCAAATAATTTTTAAATGGGCCAAAGGGAGATCAAATGATAGTATTTTACCTTTTAACCTCACCACATCTGCTGCAATAGACTTTACAGCATAGCAAGGCTGTTCCTGCCCCGCAGCTGTGCCCACAGGGAATTCACCCGAGGCTTAATCCATATGTAGACCCTGCAGAGAGCTGGTGGGTTTCCACTGTCAGTCACTGCCTTCTGCAAACCATGTGTTCACAATTTAAGCTCTGATACCACAACCTCCTTCGGATTTGGATTTTATTGTTTACAATCCTTAGATCACACAGGCTGGTGCGCTTCCACGTGGACTTCATTGATAGCTCACTTAGATGCCCCCTTGTTTGAAGACAAGCCTTTAAGACCCCAGGTGCTGTTCCTTCTGATAGCCGGGCACCATCTGGCTTCTTCACCACACTTTGCTGTAGCACCCATCTTTTCAGTGATCTCTTCACGAGGCTGAGCCTCAAGCATCAATACAAGTGTACAGCTCTCTCTTTGTCCTGTCCTCTCCACCACAGCCTGGTAGTCCTTTAAGGTGCTCTGGGTGGCACAGATGGCTAAGTGATTGGCTACTAGCTGAGAGAAGATGGTTGGAACCTGCCTAGAGACCTCACAGAATACAGCTCCAGAAATCCGCTGCTTCGGAACGTGACAGCCTTCAAAGCCCCGTGGAGCTGTTCTGTTCGCACATGTGGGCTCCCTCTGAGTCAGAATGGACTTGCGGACAACTAACCAGAGCGGAAGTCTAGTCTGTGGCTCTATCTAGCCCGATGGAGCTGTTCTGCCCGGCACACAGGAGCTGCCATGAGTCAGAATGGAGTCGAGGAGACCTAGCAACAATCGTCTGTTATGTGGTGTGTGTCATACATAGCCTCTTTAATCATCCGCGCTGGGCTCTGGGTTTGTTGCCAGTCTGCTGCTGTTCTCTACAGTTCTGCGTCAGTTTCTGTGGTGTGCACTGTGTGTCTAGGTCACACTCTCAGCAGTGGGGTTGTGGGGTCAAAAGATAAATGCACTTAAAATTTGGTGGGCGCTGCCCAGCTTGCTGCATGGCAGCTCCCTCATTTTGTAGAAGAAGCTGGTGCTTTGAGTTAAGCCATTGATTGCTCACGGAAGCCCTTCCTGACCAAGTCAGAGCTGCTGGCCTAAGCCTCCATGCCCTGATTTTACTCTTATTTGTTCCCTGATGGAGTGTTTGCGATTGGTTGACTTGCCTGTCTTTCTGCTGGACTGTAAGCTCTCCGACTGCGGGGGTAGAACATGTCTGCGGGTTTACTTCTATAGCTCTAGTATCTGGCATAGGGCCTGACACATAGTAGGCGCTCAGTAAATATTGGTTGAATGAATGTTTAGAAACAAATTTAGACTTTCTGAATCGGAGTCCAATGATTATTATTAGTCTGTTTCCTAGACTTATACTAAAAAACAAAAACAAACCCCAAACACTTATTCCTTACTGTACAAAAAATACAGGATATTTATAACTATTGATACAAAAAAGATTTAAGGTTCATAGGGTTCATATGAAAAAGAATTGGGAATCAGCTGTCAAAAAGATCTCAGGTAACACCAAACCAAAAGCCAGACTCACTGTCAGTCGAGTCGATTCCAACCCACAGAAACCCTCTAGGACAGTGTGGAACCGCCCCTGGGCGCCTGTGACTAGCTCTTTACAGGAGTAGGCAGCTCCGTCTTTCACCCAGGGAGCTGCAGTTAAGGCCCTACATGTCACCACCATGCCACCAGGTAGAGCAGGAGCAACTGAAGCCCAACAGGGAAGTATTCAGGTAAAGCAAAATTTGACTGCCAGATGTCTTTCAAAAATACCATTGTTAAAGACACTAAATGTTGGTGAGTGTATGAGAGTTCTTTGTACTGTTTTGGCAAACTTATCTGAGAGTTTGACTTTTGTCACGATTTAAAGGGTTTCTAAAATTCCATTAAAAATGGAATTTTTTGGGGGGGTGGGTGGAGATAGAGGGGTGGAGGAGAAAAGGGAGATGATGTCAAGGAATCCAGGAAGGAAAAGTCTATTTAGAGACTGATTATGGAAGCAAATGTACAATTCTGTTTGATATGATATGACATAGGTATTAACCCCCAAGTTACAGGTGGCGCATAGGCCCAGGAATGGGTGTTGGGCTTGCACTAAATCCTAGCTTCAGCTTAAGAACGATTATTTCTTACATCACGACCCTGCTCGATTCTTGCCCTCAGAAAGGGAACACAGAAGAGACGGGTGCTATAGCAAAATGTGGCAAAGAATTTAGATGGTGCCCGGATAGCAGATGAAATACCGGGTGGGCTTTGAAAGGCTTGTCTCCAAACAAGCAGTCATCGAAACGAAGAAGCACACCATCATTCATCACCAAAGGATTGTAATCCATATACTCTGAAGTCAAATGAGGGAGCAGTACCAGAGCCTGAATTGTGAGAATCTGGTGTGCAGAAGACAGTGGATGACAGTGGGAGTCTGAGATTCATTTGTGGAACTACACAGGAAAGAAGTCTCTGGAGAACTCCCCTGTCCAGAATTGAGGGACGGGAGGAGAGCGGTCACTAATCAGAGTGCTTGGGCGAGAGGAGTCTAGAAGATCAAGGGCAGAAATCTGACCTGCTCAGTGAAAACTTTGTCAGTAGATTCCCCCTCCCTGTGATGCAGACTGGACCTGATTTAGTTTCCAAAATTTTCTGTATTTTTGGTATGTATTGTTTTGTGTGGATTTGTTCATTCACAGTACAGTGTATCTCAGAGGTGTTATGCCAGTGGGGGGCACCCCCTTGAAGCTGTGTTATATGCTTTTCTGTTTGTCACTTTGTCAGTCTCGGAAACCCAGGACTGATGAACCTGTAGGAACAGCAAGTAAAATAAGGGGCTCGGGTGGGGGGGCTGGGTTGGGGGCTACAGTGGGATAGAAGAGAGACACTGTCATGGAGTCCATGTGGAAGAAGAAAGGTTGGAAACTGATCGTAGTAGCAATTGTACAATTCTACTTCACATGATCGAAATGTGGAATATGTTACATGTATTAAATCACAGCTAATAAAAAATGGAATTGTACATGATTTATACAGAGCATGGAAACCTCTGGACATGCATTTGAACCCGTATTTTCGGATGAATCTGGGGGAGAAAAGAAACCAGAGTGGTAAAAAATAAAGGACAACTTTCTCAGCTTGTGGGGGAGGTAAGAGAGTGAAAAGAAGGGGCAGAAAGAAGCCTAGACACTCAAGGTTTGGGGGGTCAGCCCAGGGGTTGAAGGAAATAACTCTCAAGTCTTTTCACTTCTAATACTCAGTATTACTGAGACCCCCCTCCGACCCCCCACCCCCAGCTGTTCTTGCCCTGGTTTTATCTAGCTGCCATTGTTCAGTAGTTTCAGGACTCCCTACTTAGTTAATAGTCCTAGCTTGACCAGCTTGACACGCTGCCTTTCACTGTCGCCATTCAACTCTCCTTCTTCCCGTCCCTTCCCTTCTTTGCCTCCCTTACTCACCCTCTTGGTCTCATCTTGTTTTCGGAACTGCTGCCACGAACACCTTGCACTAATTTCTGTTATTATCTTTTCATTTCGTTCTTTGGATTATATTCTTCAAGGTGGAATTAGTACGTCAAAGATACGGACACGGCATTACACCTTCCCAGGTTGCATTCTGAAAGGTTAGGCACGTTGGTAGTCTTCCCTAACATGTGAAAACCTCTCTCCTGTGCTTTTGTGATCTCCGTGATTAATCGTAACCTTGCTTTCTCTGGGATGAGTCCGAATAAGAATCCTTCCTTGGAACCTAAACCTGGCAACTGGGGTGGGATGCAACGAATGGGAAATCTGAAGCTGACAGAAAGAAAGATGCTGTGATCAGAATCAGCACTGTGTTCCAGGACTCGTGCCGTTAAAGACATGGCAAGAGCAAAGTCACCGGGATGTGGCTATAGTCCCAAGACCGGGGGAGGGAAAGTGCAACTCAGATTCACTTACTAGAACTTGAACATTAGGAACCAGGCAACACCTGCAAAACACAACTGGGCCCCAACTCTGAGACGAGCTGGGGAAATGGGTAGAATGTAAAGCAATGAAGCAAGGCTCTGTGTGCCCAAAACAAGACCTTTTGCTGTTGGGCCCATTCCAACTCTTAGCAACCTCTAGAGAGAGTAGAACGGCCCCGAGAGCGTCCATACCTTTTATCTTTATGGGAGCCCCTGCCACATATTTCTCCTGCGAGTTCACACCATCAACTCTTCAGTGAGCAGCCTCACTGAGGTTTTATCATTTTCCTTTATTTTTTGCCAATTTAGTATAGGGCGAGATATACCTTAAAATGACCTTTGATTGGTTTGTTCTATCTCTTTTCCAGGTTGTACACTTTTTCCAGATTCATATTCTTGAAACACTTTTTCATGTAAAATCTGGTTATTGACCCTCTGCATTGATAAGCAGTGGATTAAAAGCAGCTGAGCCACGCCCCTCTCTAGAGTCCTATCACAGTGAACCTGAAGGTTGTAGTGGTGGTAGGCGTCCTCGAGTCAGTTCTGACTGTAGCATACTGGTGCAGAGCAGCACGAAGTGCCTGGCCTTGTGCCATCCTCACAATTGCTCTTAAGCTTCAGCCTGTTGTTGAGCTGTGATGTCAGTCCATCTTGTTGAGCACCTGCCTCTTTGTTGCTGCCCCTCCACTTCACCAAACATGATGTCCTCCTCCAGGGACTGCTCTCTCCTGACAACATGTCCAAAGGATGTAAGAAGAAGACTCACCTCCTTGCCTCAAAGGAGCATTCTGGCCATA
Source organism: Tenrec ecaudatus (assembly GCF_050624435.1). Lineage (NCBI taxonomy): Eukaryota > Metazoa > Chordata > Mammalia > Afrosoricida > Tenrecidae > Tenrec > Tenrec ecaudatus. The sequence goes on from NC_134546.1 coordinate 19,142,082, forward strand.
CTTCTTCTAAAACAGATTGCTTTGCCCTTTTAGCAGTCAATGGTACTTTCAATATTCTTTTCCAGGACCACAAGTCACCTGCATCGATTCTTCTTCAGTATTTTATCCAACATTCCTGTGCATGTGAAGAAGCAATCGTCAATACCGTGGTTTGGGCCAGGTGCTCCTTAGTCCTCCAATGACATCATTGCTCTCCAGTGCTCGAAGGAAGTCTTGTGCAACAGATTTACCTAATGCAACGTGTCTTTTGATCTCAAGATCAGAGTGGAGCTGCCCTGTTGGGCTGCATGGCTGTAAATCTTTATGGAAGCAGATTGCCACATCTTTTGCCTGAGAAGCAGCCAGTAAGTTCAAACTGCCAGCCTTTTTGGTTCATAGCCAAGTGTTCAGTGATTGTGCCACCAGGGATCCAAGCTGTGGGCAATCACCTGATTATCACTTACGTTGGTGATAAGCACTTAGACTCTGGCCTTGTGACATCGGATAGTAGACTTGGTGTTATTTGATGTATTTGGGGGGAGATTGAAATTGTTGTATCTTTGCAAATATTTCGTGTGAGAGACAGGCGTTCTGGTGGCACTGTGAGTTAAGCATCGTGTCACTAACTGTGAGATGGTGGTTCAAGCTCACCAGCCACAAAGTGGCAGAGACCATGGCAGTCTCCTCCCGTAAAGACTTACCGCCTCTGAGACTCTCGAGAGCCTTGCTGCTCCATCTGCCATGATTGCTGAGTTGGAATTGCCTCGGTGACAGTGAATTTGGGTTTGGTTTTGTGTATGATAATATTCTATGTTGAGGGGGCAGTTATAAAATTGTCTTCTTTCCAGTCAGAGTAAATATGCTCTTCTGTTTCCTTCTACATGTACCGTAACTTCTCCAGTCCGTAAGTTAGCATGATGCTGACCTTCAACTTCGCTTACTGTTCACTCTCCAGTCATGTCAGCAGGACCTTATCCTCTGTCAGGGGACGGCTTCTGGCCTGTTGGCTATCAACTCTTTATATTTCTTTCTGAATTCTATTTAGAGTTTTTTTTTCTATTTAAACCAAGAGCCTGTCTTTAAAAAGTAACTTTTATAGGACTTTAATCTTTGAGAGTTTAAAACCACTGTCATAACTTTTATGTTTTTCCTTTAGGATTTTTGCTTACTTTTCCAACACATGTGTTTTAGAGTGAATATCAAGTTCTGTAAACTCAGTATTTTATTAAATCTACATAATAATTTTAGGGAATGTTGTCATCTTTACTATATTTAGTTTTCCCAGCATGTAGCAAATTCAATTTCTCCACTTAAACCTTTTTTTGAAAAAAAAAAATCTTTCATCAGACTTTATGTCATCTTTAAATAAGCCTCTAATTTTCTGATTTAAATTAATACCCACTTATTTAATTTTTTGGTCAGTATTATAAATGGGGTCTCTTTCATGCATTTCCTAGCTGTGGGCCAGAGGACCTAGGATTGTAGTCGTTCCAAATGACTTTCCATCCTGCAGCTTCACTGAAATCGTAGTGCCATAGAATCAGTTCCTGCCCAGCAGACCAGCACTGCTCCGCGACCGTGGCTCTTGCCGGGAGCAGCTAGTCTCAGTTTTCTCCCATTGTTAACACCAGCCATTTAAAGTAGATTTTACTGATAGATAATTTCCTAACTTGATGATAGAGAATTATGTCACGTAAAACACTTCTTTCTTTCCTATACGTATACTTTTGTGTTTCTTTTTCCTCTTGAAGACCTAATTGCCCATTCAGAGATGTCCCTGACTTTGCCTTTCTAGGGGGCCTGTGAAAGGCGCAGCCAGCACCGACATGGAAGCTAGTAGAGATGTGTTCTATTCTCGCTGACCTGTAACCCAGCGAAACATATTTCTTCGTGCAGCTGATATTTTCCAGGGAAAGAATGAGTAGAAGAGTAGTATAGAGTCAAAAAATGACAATTACTATTTCTCCTCTGTGCAAACTAAAGGACACTTTTGCCCAGTAGGCGTTGGCTTGCCTGACAGCGGAGATCAGTGCTGTTGCTAGTCCTGTTGGTTCCACAGGCCAGTTTACCCCTAGGATGAGAGGTCTACGAAGCACAGCTGTTGGATCCTGACAAAAGTGCCCCTGGCCTAAGCAGCCGTCTTCGCAATCACCTCATTCTTTCGAAAGTTGGATAATGAAAAAGGAAGACAGAAAATGGATACTTTTCAACCATTGTACTGGCAAAGAATATCACATGTACCCTGGGTTGCCAAAGGAACAAACCAATCAGTTGTAAAAGAAATATAATCAGAATGTTTCTTATAAATTAGATGGCCAGACTCTGACTCATTTGCTTTGGAAAGGTCATTAAGAAATATCAATTGCTAGAAAAGGACATCATATTTAGTAAGGTTTGTTGTTGTTGTTGGGTGCTATTGAATCAGTTCCGACTCATAGTGACCTTCTTACAACAACAAAACACTGCATCTCCCTCACAATTGTTCTTCTGTTTGGTCCCATGTTGCAGACACTGTGTCGATCCGTCCTGTCAAAGGCCTTCCTCCTTTGCACTGCCCCTGTGCTTTACCAAGCCTGATGTCTTCTCCAGGCACTGGTCTTTCCTGAGAACGTGTCCAAAGTACGTGAGATGAAGTCTCCCCATCCTTACCTCGCAGGAGCATTTCGGGTTGCATTTCTTCCAATACAGACTTGTTTGCACTTTTGCCAGCAGCATAATTCAAATGCATTGATTCTTTTTTGGTTTCACTTACTCAGTGTCCAAATTTCACATGTATATGAGGCCATTGAAAATACCACGGTGCACCACGGTCCTCATAGTAACCGCCTCGATTCTCACACTTTAAAGAGATCTTGTGTAGCAGGTTTACTCAATGCAACACATCATTGGATTTCTCGACTGCTGTTTCTGTGAGCATCAATTGTGTGTCAAAATAGATGGAATCCTTGATAACTTCAATGTCTTCTCCACTTATCATGACATTACCTACTGGCACAGTCGTGAGGATTTTGGTTTCCTTATATTAAATTGTAATTCATACCAAAGGCTGCAATCTTTGATCTTTATTAGCAAATTTGAGGTTCCTCCAAAAGGAGGGAAATCTCCATGGAGATGAATTGACACAACAACCATAACAATGAAGGTAAATGTGTCAGTGATCATGAGGAGGCCACGGGATGACTATATGATCACTGTGCATCAGAACCTAGTAGATGGCAACTAGCCAAACAGGGTGTGAGCAGTGCATCCAAGAAAACCAAGCCAAACCCACTGCCGTAGAGCCGACTGCAACCTTCAGGACACAGTAGAATTGCCACTCTGGGTTTCTGAAACCAAATCTTTATAGGAACAGATAGCCTCATCTCTATATGTGGAGCAACTGGTTGGTTTGAACCATCAACCATGTGGTCGGCAGCCCATAAGTTCAATGCTTAACCCACAGTGCCACCATAACTCCTTAGTGGTATGTTAGTCCCTATTATATGTAGCTTCTCTTGCTCTCCTTGTTTTGGCCCCTCACTTACTTAGCAATCCATACGTCGTCCTTATGGAAGAAGATACACTGACCTTAGGAACTTATTATTTCATGCCTTGTGAAGGTTTGTCATTATTAAGGTTTTTCATTGAAAATTAATAAGCTGACTAATTTCAGGACAAGAAAGTTTTAAGGAGATGAACCTAGCGTGTCTAGTCGAGCAGTTTTCAACCTGTGGGTCATGACCCATTTGGGGGTCAAGCAACCCTTTCACAAGGGTCACCTGATTCATAACAGTAGCAATATTACAGTTATGAAGTAGCAACGAAAATAATGCTATGGTTGTGGGTCATCATAACACGAGGAACTGTATGAAAGGATCGCAGCGTTAGGAAGGCCGAGAACCACTGGGCTAGTCCTTAATTAACTTCCCACAATAAACAAATAAGTCATCATTCTGGCTGTGTAATGTCACCTACCCTGGGGTAGTATCTCTGCAATCGATGTGCAGACAGACCACCAAGTACCACAAGAACAAGAACGTAGACCGACCCCTGATGAAATGTCTGCACTGCTGAAAGCTTCCAAATGGGTGTTTCAGTTTTCTAAGAGCATGTATTGCAATAATGATATGATTCGTACAATTCTCTATCTATAATGAATTACATTGTTTCCCATGTTTTCAGTCATGCAGTATAACAATAGTAGAAAATTGTGCTAATGTGGTCTTATACTCTGTTGACTAAAATTTTTATCTCATTAAATTCCTACTCATAGGGAACCATTGCGCCTATATTGTAATTTTGGAAAATAAAACTTGCTTTGCTTTGTAAAGCATATTGGAAAGCATAATATTCTTATCTATTTGGGGAAAGTTTAGAAACATTCTCCAACAAATTACTTGGCTAAAGGAATCTTTTAGAACAATAATTTCTAATACTGTTTTCTAACAACCTATCACTTGCTCTCTTACAACTTTTGAAGGTATATTTGTATGTTTTCATTAATAATCACACTTTATAATCTTTTTAAAATGTCCTTATCTAATCTGGTCTTGATTTAATAGTATGAGCTTCTCTTTTGGATCGATTGATTCATAACTTGTTTGTTCTGACATTTCTGCTTTTAATCATCTATTCCCCCTTTTCTAATTTTAGTGTGACATCGATGCTTTGTTCGCTTTTAAAATTATTTTAGGTAGATTCTTAATTGTGTTCTTTCTCCCTCTCCCTGTCCCTACCCCTCTTAGTCATATAGGCATTCGGAGTCTCTATCTTACTATAATGCTTGTCTTGAAGAAGCCTGGCTGTTAAGGTTGCATGGCTGGCGTTTAAAGCCTGTTAACGGTAACCCCGGCATGGCTGCATGTTTACGCCCATCCCTGTAATTGGGAGTAAGCCTGCTGAGCATTGCTTTCTCCTCCCAGGGCTGAGATTCAGCTGGTCTGCGCCACTTTGGCAGAAACAATGCCTGATATTTTGTTGACTTCGGCAAACCAGTTGTTAAACTGGCGCCCACAAGTCCAATGCTTGAGAATCAGGGTTCTCTCTAAGGTGGGTGGCTGGGCAGCTCCCTAATGTTAAAATCACAGATTTGTCATCTTTTCTCTTTTTTAATATTCATTTGAGCAACAGTATGTTCAAAGTGCCCATAGTATTGTTTACTCCATTCATAGGTATAAACAATTTGATACAACTATACTTATCATATTGTATCGATTCATTTCATATAACTCCTATGTTTGGTGAAATACTACATTGTTATACCCTTGCATTTGTTATTTCAGTAAACAAATGTACAGCATGAAGAGGGCAAATGCCAAACAACCAGAGGGTGTGCTATACTGTCATTCATGTCAGCTTTGTGTTATGCCCCAAATTCCCACAAGATATTCTGAGTGAATTATGCAATTTCTAAAAGTGTTCAAAGAGCTAAAAATATTTTCAGAACAATTTCTGTAAATTCAGCAACAGCGGAAAGGATTTTTTCCCCAAAGACAAACAGCATGTTCAGAGAAGTCGCCTGTCTCTGATCTGTCAAACACAATGGCTGTTGTCAAATCGGCCTCCATCGGCTCTCAGCTGGGCTCTAACGACCCTTTCACAGGGGGCGCCTACGACCATCGGAAAACAGATTTCCCATGGTCTTAGGAACCGAGACACCGCTCCTCTATCCGTCTCCAGGCGGTTCCGTCCACATGCAGGTACGGCCACATACGAGTACCCTGCAGGAAGACTGTTACCCATGCTATTCCATGCTTCAAGACAAAATTTCATTTATTTGTGATTAGAAATAAATATTTCACAATATATGACATATTGTTTTGTGATTAATCACTATGCTTTAATTGTGGTCAATTTGTGACAATGAAAATACATCCTCCCTATCAGATGTTTACATGACGATTCATAACAAGAGCAAAATGACAGGTTTGACGTATCAACGAACATAATTTTAGGGTCGGGGGTCACCACTGCATGAGGACCTGTGTGAAAGGGCCGCGGCGTTAGGGAGGTGGAGAGGCACTGCCCCAGAGGAATGGGACCCTCCTCCTGTAGCTAAGAGACGGGTAAGGATGAATGAATGACACAGCCAGCGATGCGCAGAGTATTGAAGTGAGATCACCAGCAAGAAGCAATACGGAAACACCTTAAATAACAGTTTTACTGTTTTTCGTCCAATATTTTCATTAATATTTAAAAACGTATGACGTAATCTAGGTTTGTGTCCCTTTTTAATTTAATCTTTAATTGTTTGTCTTTAAGTATTACCTGTATGAAAGAATAAGCTACCTTTTGATATATTGTTTTTTCTACTTAAAATGGTCATTAGGGCCGCAGACCAGTTCAATGATTTGAATCCCACCCCCTGGGAATAACTGAAACACGCTCACAGACACTGGAAAGGAGACCTCAGCCAGAAGAGAGAAGAACCTGTTGAGGTTTTGTACTAACCAAGCGCTAAGAGTCAGGAAGTTAATTATGCAATGACGGGCCAGGTGAAGGCTGGTGACTGTCCCCTGGAACTTAACTGTGAGTTGAAAGCCTAGCAGATAGGCTACACTGCCCTGGCTGGATAGGCGTCACGTCCCCAGACTTGGAGCGGGTTCTAAAAAGGTAGTAGGCTTGGTGCCATTCACTGACAGTGGTCCAGAGGGACCAAGCTCAAAACTGACTTTGCACAGACAGGCCATGATTTGCCAGTGGAGTTCACACACAGTGAAGGCACCAGATGGGTATCATTGCCAGGGACATGGGCCAGGCTCAGAGTCCAAGGCGATCTGGAATCAAAATGAAAATGATGGTGGCGTAATGGTTATGTATTGGGCTGCAAACTGCTAGGTCAGCAGTTCAACACCACCAGCAGCTTCTGGGGGGAAAGACGAGAGACTTTTTTGCTCCCATAAAGAGTTACAGTCCCAGAAACCTACAGGGGCAGTCCCACGCTGCTTTAAAGGGCCAGCCCCTCTATGGCAGGGGGCGATAATGGAGGCCACCCTCCATGTAGCTTGTTACTGCAGTAGCCGCTTTCTAACTCTGTCCATTGTATGATTGAGGAAACGTGACTCATGCATGCTTTAAATAGCTTCCTGACTCAGTGGCAGCAGGGCTTTTTTGGTTTGTTGACATACAACCCCAAACCCATTGCCATTGAGTCAGTTCTGACTCATAGTGACCCTCTTGGACAGAGTAGCCCCATGGGGTTTCTAAGGCTTTAAAATCTTTACAGAAGCCGCCTACCACATCTTTCTTAAGGATTTAAACCACTGACCTTTCGGGTAGCAGTCAGGTGCTTAACCACTGCACCACCAGGGTTCTTTTAGATCGACTGGTGATTGTCACTAGTCAGACTCCACACCTCGTGACCTTTCTTTTACACCACGCTGTATGCAGTAGTGAACATGTGGACACGCTGGCACATGTTTCAAACACTTGACACAATAGGCTTACATGAAAGAGGCTATCTTTTTCAGATTAAAGAACAACAACACAGTGTGTGTTAACAAGCACTGGCAACCAATATGGATACAGGCAGTACCCCGATGATGGACATCCCTAACTTTGGCTTCAAGTTGAATTTGTACACTATGTCCCAACACTGAGGCACAATTTCTGTTCAGCATCAATCAGATGTTTGTCTTGGGATATGAAGGGACTTCAAAAATTCACTGGAGAATTCCATTCTCTTTCAAGTCCATTTTCCTCCTAGTATAGTGTATACTTTTCTTTGCATATAACACACTAAAGAAACCCTTCCACATACACTGAAACATGGTTAGAACAATAATACAGCGGTAGTAACAGCAATGTTGGATGCATATCACCAAGCAGCACCATTTTGATATTATGAACCATTGTATGATGTACCTTGATTTTTTAATATAGCAGACTTTATGTTGGGTTGGTTTGTAACTATGGAGTTTAATGTTTGTAACAGGGGACTGCTTATATAACTGTAATGCTCCTTTGCTTAGGTCTCTACCTCTTCTAGAAGTGATATGTTATAAACCTGCGGAACACAGCAAGGATGAGAGCATTTCCCTCTGCCAACTGTGACTCAGAGGGCCTCACTTTGGTTGCCTTCAGGGATTCAGAAGTCTCCTGGTATACCCCATCCTTATGCAGCCAGGTCGTTCATAGGGCAGCAAACATATTTGTTTTTACTTATATCTCTCTAATTCTCTTAGAATTTTTATAATTCATGCATGTTTTATGACATTAGTAGTGGAATAGCATAGCAGTTCAAGTCCATAGCTTGAAGTACATACAGGCAGGCCTTTGTTATTGTGCTTCACAGGTGCAGAGTTCTTTACAAATCAAAGGTTTGTGACAACCTACGTGGAGCAAGTGTATTAGCACCATTTCTCCAGCAGCTCTGTGCTCACTTCACATCTCTGTGTCACATTTTGGTAATTCTCACAGTATTTCCAACTTTTCATAATATTAGGTATTGCACATTGAATAGGCTACTGCAAATGTACTGGCAAGTCAGTTCTGATTCATAGTGAACCTCCATAGGCATTCTAAGACTATAAACCTTTGTGGGAGCAGACAGCCCCTTCTTTTTCATGTAGAGCAGCTGGTGGGTTTGAACCGCTAACGTGTGGCTAGCAGTCCGATGCTTATTCCCCAGTCACCGGGACTTCTTTTAATAGCCTATGGCCTAGTATCAACATAACTATTATATGTACCAGGAAATCAAAAAACATGCATGTGTCTACTCACTGGATGACATCATTTACTAGATAGCAGTGCTCTGGGACTGGCCCTCTAACACCCTCACATTATGCTTATGAATAAACATATTGAGATGGAGCTCAGGATCTTTTTTTTGCTGGTGGATTGTGATTTTAAATGTTTGGAGGTCAGTGCTTGAGGGCACTGGACCCCAGCCATGGCCGTGAAGTTCAGTCCCCTGGTGAGTTAAAACAAAATTCATATTTCCATGGCCCATCCACCCACACCTGCACCGCTGCTCTTGGGTGCTAGTCTTGTTGATGAGTTGCAGGCTAGTCTGACTCGGACTCACGGTGGCCCCTGCCCATTGAATCAGTCCATCCTGCACCATCCCCAGGATCCAGTTCGACACCCTGAAATCTGCCTTACTGCTTTGTCATGACCTGGAAAATGTTGGTGCCTCTTGTTGCAAGTACAAAAACTAACGCCACCCTCCTGCCATTCGGATGGTCAGTCTCACCGCAGAGCGTCTCTGCAGGGTTTCAAGGCTGTCGGTCTTGCCGGGAGCAGGCAGCGCACTTCTCTCCCAGTGTCCTCTTGCAGTTAGCAGTACAGTGCCTACCTCAAAGCACCAGCAAGGCCTCTTGTGGAAAACAGCCCATTGAGAAGGACAGGGGGACTTCCCCGTGTGTTGGGCAGTTAGGAGCAGGCTTCTGGCCTGTATTGTTTGTTGCTTTCCCACTGAAAGTTAAACTCCTCGAGGAGGCCCAGTAACAGCCTCTTTCCCCCCCGTTCTTAAAATAGTGTCTGATACATAGAAATGCTCAGTAGGCATATGTTGAGCAGATTGATTAATTAATTAATAACTAATCTTTTTTCCCCACAATACTTGGGTAACACATCGCCCCCCAAAACAAATGAAATGGTTGGCTTCAACTATGCTGTTAATTTGCATAAATTTTTAAGTCCTTGGATATTGTACTGTGTTGGTTGTCATTTTTAAATCCCCCAAATTACGTCAGCTCTGATACTTGGTTGCATTTTATTGTGTATTTGTACCGTCCAAGAAGGTAGCGGAGTCAGAGATGACACAGAAATCTCCTTTTGTCGCAGTTCTCATTTCAAGCCCCTGTGTCTTTAAAGAAAGGAAAGAGCCAGGCTACACTTTGGTCCTTCTCCAGATCCCAGAGGAAATGGATTGTAGCAGTTGTGCCTTTGTAGAGCAGATGTTTTGGTTGGAAAGGCTATCAACCATCTGACTCATAATAAATCCTCAATTCCAGTAAGTTCCCAGTTTTCAGTTACAGTAGGTAGGATGCAGGAAAACAATGTCTTCCACTTTGGGATCTTTGAACTTGCTTCACATATTACCACTGCTCGCCGAGCATTACAGCGTGAAAGGATGACAGACTCAGGGAGGGGAGAGTAATTCCTGGAACATTCGAGAGGAGCCATTGGAGGTAAACCACTGCCTCCACAGACATAGTCCTAATGACGAGAAACCTAACTCATGGCGCTTCCTTATAATTTCTTATGGTAACATCGTTTGAATAACACAGCCCCGAGTACTTTTATTTTTTAGAGGGAGAGAAATTTGAAAGTAACTATGTTATTTTTCATTTTAGAATATTTGGTCTATGGGAAAAATATACTCAATACCGATAAGCTTCTTAATTTTCATGTGAGCTTACATCCTGTATTCCACATGGATAAGTCACTTACAGAAGTGATATCATTTTTTATTATAAGCTTGATTGAGGGAATTTACTATTGCCTTGGTAAACTGGCTTTGTTTGGCAAGTGTTGTATAGCTTAAGCCAGCCTAAGGTAGTATTTTTTATTGGTCACTTATTTCCAAAACTTTCATCTTCTGCTATTCTTTTCTAAGTACTCTTGTTCTTATTTTTCTTCCTCTGCTTTTACCTAGCAGTCACTTTTCTGTTTTTAACCATCATTTCAGTGAGGAGAACTTCATAACCCTTACCCTAGAGCTGACGGAAGGATTCAGAGTCCAATGACTGTGATTGTAGAGAGCACTAGCCTCATTTCTTCTAGTTAGGGCCTTGCTCTGCCTTCTAGAAGCTTCTTCGATCATCTCTTTCACCAAGGGAAACATTACAGGTTTGAGATCAAGGAATTCACTTCTAGCACAGTTCACTTCCAGCCTTCACATCACTTGGGCTGGTTTTGGGGTTGGTCTTTTATCCAACGTTGTCATTCACAGGAACTCTTTAAGTCTGTACTGCATCTTGTTCTCCTTCTGTATCATTTGTTCTTCTCATTTCTAGCCAGTTAAGTAGCCATCAGACACTCAATGAACTCATTTGACACAGGACAGAAAGCATATCTTTACCTTTATTCTTTAGGGCCCCTTTACACAGCTTCAGAATTGCTCTAGCATCTTGGAATGAGGGAGAAGGTAGAATAAGCATGTTCCCAAATTCACTTACATATGAACACTTGTGTGAAGGTGAGTCACTGCAAGGCCGAGGAGGTTGTTTCTGATTGTAGGTGGGGGCTGGAGGGGAGAGAAGCAGAAATAGTTCCTGGAGAGCTTGCTTCATTCATCTTTGTCTCCCACACAGAAATGAGTACTAGCATGCGTCTTGCACAGGGAACTACTGGATTCCTGGGGCGGGGGGGGGGGGATATATGGACGATGAGTTGAATTCCTAGTCTGCTTCTTGTGCTTCTTTTGTAAGTTGAGTCTCTCTAGGCATTTTGCTTAATCTTTTCAAACATTTTTTTCAATCAAGAGTATAGAGATAATAATAAAGTTTTCAAAGGGTTGTGGGTGATATAAAGTGTAATGTATAGCACCCAGACAGAAATCAATCTAATTAGGAAGTTTCCTATAAGAAGCATTGCTAAGCTAGGTTTGACAGCTTTGAATATCAAATTTGGACCCAGGAATGGAATGGAAAGTACCCTGGTGATGTCGTGGTTAAGTACTCAGTGTGACCCAAAAGGTCAGCAGTTTGAACCTACCAGCGGCTTCGTGGGAGAATGCTGGGGCAGTGTGCGTCTGTAAAGATTGCCGCCTGGGAAAACCCATGGGGCAGTTCTACTGCGCTAATAGGATCTCTGAGTCAGAATCCACTCCGGGGCGGGAGGGTTGCATTTTGGAATCAGGTGCAACTCTTTCACTCCAATTAGGTCATGACATGGCCGGATCTGGATTCGCTGTGCTTTAATGTCTTTCTTCTTTTGTTGTTAATTTTGAAACATTTAAATTTGCCTTAGAATTGTAACATTATTGCTCAGCTCTCTTGGAAACCATTTGAGAGTAACTTGCTGATGTCCAAATACTTTTAAGTGTGCATGTCTCACAAATAAAGGACATTCTCCAACACAACTGCAACATTGTGATCAAAATCAGGAAAGACGCACTGATAATAACTCACTGCCACCGAGCTGAAGCAACTCACAGTGACCCTACAAGACAGTAAAAACTGCCCTGTGGGTTTCCAAACAGTGAATCTTTATAGGAGCAGAATGTCTCATCTGTCTCCAAGGAGCAGCTGTTGGTTTCAAACTGCTGACCTTTTGGTTAGCAGCCCATTGATAAATTTGTTTACGGTTGTTGTTGGGTGCTGTCCAGTCGGTTCTGACTCGAACAACAGAAGGAAACCCCGTCCACCCTGCCATCTCACAGTGGTTCGTCAGTGTGAGCCCACTGCTGCAGCTGCTGTGTCAGTCCTCATGGCCACGATCTTCCTCTTTCCCCGCCCAGCGCCATGTGCCTTTCCAGAGACTGTTTTCTCCCGATAGTGTGTCCAAAGGACATGAGATAACGTCTTGCCGTCCTGTCTTACATGGATCACTCTGGATGTTCTGCTTCCAAGACAGATTTGTTTGTTCTTGGGCTGACCGCGGCGACTTTCACCAGCACCACAATTCAAAAGCATCTATTCTTCATAGGTCGTGCTTACTCAGTGTCCGACCTTCACATGCTTAAGAAGCAATTGAAAAGATCCTGGCTTGGGTCGGGCGTACCTTAGTCCTCCTGGCATCCTTGCTCGTCAACATGTTAAAGAGATCTTCGGCAGCAGACTTATCCAGGGCAATGCTTCACTTGATCTCTTGACCGCTATGTCCGTGAGCATTGGTTGTGAATCCCAGCAAGATAAAATCCTAGACCGCTTCAGCCTTTTCTACATTTTCCCCATGATATGACCGGGGGTGAGGATTTGGGTCTTCCTCACATCGAGCTGTCGTCCAGATTGAAGGCTGCAGTCTTTGATCTTCCCGAGCAAGTGCTTCGAGTCCCCTTCACTTTAACAAGCAAGGAAGGTGGTTCCATCTGAGTGTAGCAGGTTGCTAATTGGCCGTCCTCCAACCTGATGGCTCCTTCTTTGTCATAGAGTCCAGCTTTGGGATTATTTCCCGGTATACAGATTTGATAAATATGATGCGAGGATACAACCCCAAAACACACCCTTTCTGGTGTTAAGCCATTCAACGTTCCCTTGTTTTGTTTGCAAAACTGCCTCTGAATTCCCTTGATGCCTATGTACCAATTCCCAATGCGCACAGTGAAGTGTTCTGGAAGCCATTCTTCTGAAGGCTGTTCAGAGTTTGTTACGGCCCACATAGACAGATGCCTTGGCACGGTCAATGAAACACAAACAGACATCTTTCTGGTGCTCTCTGCTTTGAGTCAAGAGCCATCCGACCTCAGCTGTGATATCCTTTGTATCACGTCCTCTTCCGACTCCAGCCTGCACCTCTGGCGGCTCCCTGCCAATGTACTGCAGCTACTATTGTTGGCTGATCTTCTACAAAATTTTACTTGCGTGTGATATTAATGATATTGTTCTTTAATTGAGCATTCTTTTGGGTCACCTTTCTATGGAACGGGTACAAATCTGAATCTCTATTAGTCAGTTGGCCAAGTGTCTGCTTCTAAATTTCCTGGTATAGACTAATGAATGCTTCAAGTGGTGGACCTAACGCATAGTAGGCCATCAATAAGTAACCATACGCTGAACGAGTGAACGAATCACCCCTGTATTACTGAATCCATCAGTAAGCTTCTGCTCACTATGAGAATGGGATCGACTTAAGATGGAAGACAAGAGAAGAGGATCCGCTACGTTCTAGGGTCCACCTGGCACAGGAAAGGCCGGGTCTAACCCGAAGCCCAGTTTGCACGTTGAGGCATTACCAAGGCGTTTTCCTCTTAAATTAAAAAAAAAAAACATAGCTTTTTAAATTTGTTTGTAACTTTCTGAAACCTGCTTTACGTTATCATACTGGTTTTCTGTACAGTGACCAACATTTGTTTGAATCACTAAGAGACCTCAGGAACTCAGCTAAAGGGCCCAACTTAGTGTGTTATCTTAGTTGTCTTCTTTCATGCCTATTTTAGTATAAACTCCTTTATTAAGTTGAATCTACATTCGAATGTGGACTAGACATGTAAAGCTGTTAATAGCTTCCCTGGGGAATTGCCACTTGCTTGGATGCTTCAATACTTTCATCACCATTTATGCATCATGAAATGTCTTAATTTCTGTTCATAAGTACAGAACTGTAAATGTTCACCAATTGGTCTATCTTAAACCTGTTATTAGCTTACAAATTAAAGAACTGTCCTCCACTCACCCAAGCCAATAATACAGTCTAAATCAATTTATAGTTCCTCTAAATCTGGTCATTGGCGTTCTATAATTAGTAGATTCCCAACAAAGTCACTCACTCAATAGTTACGGTAATGCTACCATTTATAGGTTTTTATTTATGGAATTTTTAATAAAACATCTCAATTTCTATTTTTCATACTCCCTTGAGAAACACAATGTTTTGTTCTTCTGCCTTGGACTGTTACATTTCCTTTTGATTCACGCAGATCTCATTTAATGAGTGACAGAGAGGTTTTCAACCTAAATTTGCATGTTGTAGACAGGATGGAGTGACAGGATGGAGTGTGGGAACCTGCTGCCATCGAGGTGTGTCGGGAGTGTAAAACATAAGTTTGCAGTGATACACTGGCCCGGCTTGACTGCCAGGCCACTGTAGACACACTTAAAACCAAACTCACTGCCATCGAGGCGATGCCAACTCAGTACTATAGGCATGAGAGAGGATTTTGAGACTGAGAGCAAGGTGCAGCCTTTCCAGAATTTCTCAGAGTTCACTTGTAAGTGAGAGCTCTTTCTCCATGCCAGTTCCAGAGAGATTTGGCACCAAGCCTCTCTCTCTTCAGAGCTCCACGTTGCCCTCTAGGTTCCCCAGATAGCACCAACATGCAAATCACAGCATCCCCGATTACTTCAAGGACAGAGTGGCTGGTAGGCTGCTTGCACTCTTTTAACACCTGTGATTGTCTCCAATTAATGAGGGTTTGGTGCCAGGTGGCTGAAATAACTTGGAAATAACCAATTGCCTAGTTGCCATGAGCACTGACAGTCTAAGCCAAGTGGCCTACTCGGTGGGTGCAAAGGTGTTATTAGCTCCTAGGGCACCCCCCCCCAGTTTTATTGGCACATCACCCACACCATAGAATTCACTTGTTCAGCCATGTCAACAAGAACTGTACAATCATTACGATCAATTTTAGAACCCCCTCCCCTCCCTGCCACCGTTGACCAAATCACCTGTAAAATGAGCTGTCTAATCACATTCGGTTCTAGGGCTCCCTCTCCCTGCAGCTTTCACTGTGTACTCCCCAAATAGTCTCACCCTTCCCCTCCCCATCTCTCTCCTACCCACCCCTACACTCCCTACAAACCCTTGCCTCAGTCATTAACTCTATGCATCCACCGGTCGGGGTCATAAACTGTTAAGCCCAACAGAAACAATAAAGAACAAAAATGAAATGAAGTGGTAAGGACAAAACAATAGCAATATAAAGCTAAAAATACCACACTGAGCAGGAAAGAAAAGACCTCCATCTACCCAGCGTGCCAGGATCAAGCACGAGATACTGGCACCTAGAACAAACTCAGGTTGGGTCTAGAGGGAGGTCAGCTGACCAAGTCTAACCCACCCCGATCAGGATTACAACGATCTATGTTTGATAGTCAGGCTGTTCCTAGAGGGGATCTGCCGGTAACTTAATCTGACTAGATACTCCGCAGATGGGTTTGGGGCTCCATAACCTTCTACAAATTGGGTGTTCGCAATTTAAGCTCTGATACTTTTCCCTTCGTCATACTTGAATTTTGTTATTGTCATCTTTGGATCACACAGGCTGGTGTGCTTCTTCCATGTGGACTTAGTTGGCTTCTCACTTAGATGGCTGCTTATTTGAACACAGCTGTTAAGACCCCAGGCACTATTCTGATTGATAGCCGGGCACCATCTGCACTGTTCACCACACTTTGCTGTCACACCCTTATCCTCAGTGATCATTTCAGGAAGGCAAGTATCGAGTCGGGCCATGTTATCAGAAATTACTGTCCTTGTATTGGGGCTGGAGTTAAGTTTGGGGCATCTGTCTTTTCCATCTTCAGACTCAGAACTGCTTGGAAAGACTCACAAGTCCTCAGAACTGGAAGGAGTGGAAAAGGTTTAACTTTAGTAGGAAGCATAGCATGAGGGTATCAAAACAAAAGTCTGAGAGGAATAAGAGAAGAAAAACTAAAATTTATTGAGCACCTTCTTCCTGCTGCCTCTGTACTGGTCACTTCCACACGTGTATTGCCTTAGTTCTTAAAACAATAGCTTCTGGGAGAGAGCTTTGAGACCTGTACACTATGCTAGAATTCAGGGAGACAAAAATAACAAGCTGCTTGCGTTAAAGGAATATGCAATTATTTGCAAAATTTTGCAAGCCTGCTGCCTTCCATAGTGTCCACACTTTGTATCCCTGATAAAAACAAAAACACATAAACTCTTTGCATAAAGAAAATGGCTATGAAGATGAACATACTGGTGCAGTTCTTCAATCGCATGACAAATGTGCAGGACATTTCCCATGTTGTCACGGCAGGCTGCCAGGGTTTGGTCTGGTGTGGTCTGCACACCTCTCTCTCTCTCAGCGCTTCTCTCAGTGCCTCCCCTGCCTCGTCCTTCATCGGATGAGGTTGAGAGGGCTCTAAAGTAGTGGGTGCGGGGGCCTCGGGCTGGATTGGTGTATTGTTTCAAGTCCACTGGGATGGGAGGAAGGAAGACCAGGGAGAGAGCTGGAGTGGCCTGACTGCAGCCAGGAGCTTGGTGCTGCCGGCAGGTTGCTCTAGTGAAGCTTCCTTGCTGCATGCATCGCGTTATGCGGCCCTCATCATCGTGTCCTACAAGTCCTTTCTAAGTTCAGACTAGGTCATCGTATTAGTAACATGTATCCAATTAATCCAGGCCTGAAAGTCACTTTTTAGCCCTTAATTCCATCAATTTAACAACATACAGCAGAAAATGTTGATTGTAAATGAAGGAAGACCACTTTAGTCTAGGTGCCTAGGGCAACATGTTCGCTTCCAGGCAGTTGAGAACAACACACCAGTCAGAGCAGGGACACAGTGGCCCAAGGACCACAGGATCTGAGGTCCTGAGTGCGGCCGCCACGACTCCCTCCTCTTTCATCTTGCTTCTCTAGACATCTTGGCTTTATTTCTCACACTGTGGACCGGCTTCTCCTGTATCGGCAATGGCTACTGACAGTTTCTTCTGCCACTTTAGAGGGGGAGTAGCCTGGACTTGTTATCCAAATTTACACATCTTTGTTTTCATTGAAATGACCTTGTATGTCACTGAAGAATCAAGCCTCGCTCTACTATTCACAAATCTTGGTCAGGGGACAAGAGCAGCTCCGTCAGGAGCTATGTGCGTGACGAGAGGGTGTCAGATGAGCAGCATCACAGGGGTTCACTATCACAGCGACGCCTTGAAATCATTTTCACTCTCTTATAAAGAACCATGCGAAGTGTTGAGATTAGAACTTTATTCACCTGTCCTTTAAGTTATGAAGCCATACTGTTGTTGCTGAGACCTCCAGATGAAGTTCAACTTCTAACTGCCTGAGAGGACAAAGAGGGCTGACTTCGTAGCTCTTGTCTGCAAGCTTTATGGGAACCGTTCACAGGTCTTCCCCGTAGCAGAGTCCTTATGGAGAGAAACTCAAATCTATTGTTATCGAGTCGATTCCAATCCATAAAGGGTTTCCACGGCTGAGCAGTTTGATGGGAGCAGATGGCTTCGTCCTTCTCCTATCGTCCTGTCTTCTATGGAGCGGCTGGTGGCTTTGAACTGCTGACCTCCCAGTTAGCATTCCAACACTCCATGACCCTCAAGGCTCCTTGGAGATAAACTTGGGATGTGGTAACTGATGATCATATGTATTCCAAATGTGTTTCATAAAGAAAGCACCACTATTTTATCTTGCTTTGATGTGCTCTTGGGTAAAAGAGTCTGGTGGCAAGGTTTAGTTTAGTGGGTTTGGATAAAATCGCAACTCAGAGATATCTGAAGATGTGGTTTAATATGATTTGTAGAGCAGTTTCCAAAGCGGTTGCCTCTGAGTAAGCCTAGGACAAGCCTTTTAAAATCAGTGTCATTAAGAAGATAGTTGTTAGGGCAGCAGGGAAAACCCCACACTCCCAGAATCCTTCTGTCCAAACCCTGGTGGGTTGTTTGCTCCTCATTCGAATCCTGGCCGTCCTGCAAAGATCCCTGCACCCCCAGCCCTCTGGCCTGCCGCAGAGAAGCTCTGTGGCTGCACTTTTCCCAGCACTGCTGTGGGGTTCCAGGAACATTGGTGCCTCTCAAGGATCTCTCTGTTAGCCATCAGAGCTGATGGAAGAATAGTCAACCATCTAGTTGCCATCAGAACTGCTCAGCAGCCATCGTGATCTTCATGAGCCAGGATGTCCCCACTCCCAAAGTTTATCCGTACAACATGTGTTTCAGCTTAGTCTTCTAGATAAACAGCAACTCTTACTGACATGTTAAGAGTGCGTTCAGCTTCACAAGCAGCTGCCTGCAGAAATGAGAGCAGTGAAATGTTCTTTATTTATGAAACTAATAAGCAAGCCATAACTCAACACAGCAACCAAACCCTGCCTCATATTCTCTCATGACATCAGGAAGTGAGGAACTCAAGATGTCTCTTTTAGAAAACACGGGCAGGTGGCAACGGCTCTTTGCTGGCCTCCTGACCCCCGCTGTATGAGCTGGCAATTCCAGCACACTGCAGTTATCATTTCTTGGCCTGGCAATCAGCTCTTCTTGTTTTCACTGAGTACACTTGATTAATAATAGAATTGCCTAAATATACAGTACTGAGGGACAGTTGCTATTATGGCCTCAGAATACCCTTCGATGTGCTCTTCTGTAAAGTCTGTGTAAAAATGTCAAATGAATACATTTTATTTGGCATGGCGTATGTTTTGAATACCCACTATGTATCTGATGTAAGGGCAGACTAGTCTACTCTAGGTAATAAAACTTTAAAAAAAATACATTCCTCTTGAGTCAGCTCCAACTCTTAGCGACCCCTATCGGATAGGGTAGAACTACTTTCAGAGGGTTTCAAGGTGACCCCTGGTGTGTAGTGGTTATAAATTGGGCTGTTAAACACAAGGTCAGCAATTTGAAATCACCGGCTTCTCTGTGGGAGAAAGATGAGGCTTTCTACACCTGGAAAGGTTTCCAGTCTCAGAGACTCACAGGGGCAGTTCTAAGTTCTACCCTGCCTTATCGGGTCTCTGTGAGTTGGAATCGAGTCGATGGCAGTGAGTTTGAATTTGAGAGTTTGAAGCAGTCTCCCACATTGACTTCCTGTGGAGGTGCTGTTGGGCTCAAACTGCTGACCTTTCAGTGAGCAGCCAAGTGCTTCATTAACCGCCATGTCTCCAAGGTTCCTTACTCTAGGTATTAAGAATGAAAAATAGTTCCATAAGTTGTTTATAATCATTTGGATGTAGACACTGAATAGAGAACAACTAAATGTATAGTAACACTAAGTCCCTGATACGGTTTCTGTATGTGGGTGTATAACTTTATTCACCATTGACACCGGGTCATTTTTTTGTGTGTCGAACCACATGTCAGGGGTATCATGTCATGGTTAAGAGTGCAGCTTCTGAGTCAGCATGCAAGGATTCAGACTCATCCTCAGCAGTTAGTACCTGGGTGTCCTTCGACAAGTTATGTTCATCGCTGAGCCTCAGTTTCCTTATCTGTGAGAATAATACTATGCCTACTGTATGAGGTTGTTATGAAGATTACACGAGCAAAGTCATGTGAAGCACTGAACAAAGGGACTTGTAGCTCCAGCCATTGGTATTTGCTATGAGAGGCACTAGAAGAGCTGGGTCCTCTTTTGAGAAACTCACCCACCATATACACAGCCGAAACAACACAGAGGGTCAGGAAAGCAGCTGAGGGGAACTGCCAAGCTTATCAGATGCTGGTTGGGCGGGATCTCAGTAGAAGCATGGATTTTCAATTAGAGTTAAATAAGTTAAATCCACACCGTTTAAGGAGAGGAGATAGGGAGCGGCAAGTGCAAAGTGTTAGTCAAGATCTGGCATAACACATGGGGAGCGGCCCAGTTTCTGTGGTCTCCGTAAGGAGCATCTTTTTACTCCAATTTTGCATTTGGAGAAACAAAATCAAGTTCTTATTCTAAAGTCTTCCTTCCTAAGATGGGTCACGAGAAGCTTTAACCAAGAGCTTGATCTATGGTGGTGAGAAACTGAGTAGGAACCCTGGGAAAGCCCTGGGTACCCCTAGGCCAGGTCCCAATGCTTGTTGCATGAGGATGTAGGAGGCTGGGGGTTGGGAATCACACCAACCGGCAATAGATCCACGGACCAGCAACTAAGTACTGCTCTGCCTCGTCTATTGGCTCGTCTTTAGTTCTTACTTTGGGATTTGTGTAGCTTTCTGTATTTATTTCTACAACATGCCCACATAATGAACATGCATATGCGTATCACACACACAAGGCACACGGACACTACTGGGTGAGGGGCTTGCAGTTTGCAGCAACCATATAACACCCATTATAAGGAGCCCTGGTGGGTAGCAGTGATACGCTGGGCGGGGACCAGCAAGGCCAGCAGTTTCGAACCACCTCGTCGGGAGAAAGAGGAGGCTTTCTACTCCCATGAAGATTGGCAGTCTCCGAAACTCACAGGGGAAGTTCTGCCGTGTCCTAGAAGGTTGTTCTGCGTCTTCATCAAATCAGTGGCATGCATATAAATGTGGTATAATTCTTTCTCTGACACATGTAGATGTTCTCACACTTTTATGAAGAGGAAATGATCTGATTAGGGCAATACATAATGTCACAGTTGGACAGAGACCCCTTGAGAGTGAGAATAATGTCTTGTATACTTCTTTTTTGGTTGTTGGTCATAAATAATGTTTAATTATGTTTCTAACATAGTTATTAGTATGCCTTTTAAAAACTTTTATTAGACCGTTTTATTGGCATTATGATGCATGTATTTCATCTTAATGTTAAGAGAATTCAAATTCAAATATTTACTGGGACTGTTTATGCTGATGTACGAGGGGGTACCCGCCCCTCAGGACACGGAATTTCCTTTTCAAAGCTATGTATTTAATTTTTTTTTTTTACAAAACAACCTTATTACCTTCAAAGTACTCTTCATTACACTTAATACATTTGTCAAATCTGCAATTCCATTCTTGGAAACAGTTTTAAAATTCATCTGTTTGGATAGCTAATAGCACCTCCCTTGTTTTTTTCTTTACCTTTTCTACATCATAAAATCGCTGTTCTTTCATGTCCCTCTGCATTCATGGAAGCAAAAAGAAGTCACATGGAGCAAGGTCAAGTGAGTAAGGTATGTGGAACAAGAGAGGCATGCTGGGGTTTTTTTGCCCCAAACTGGTCCGCTGAGATGGCTGTGTGAGTAGGTGCCTTGTTGTGGTGGCAAAACCAGTCTCCCATCTGCTACAAATCAGGTTTCTTTTCAGTAGCACACTGTTACACAATCTTCAGAACCTCTAAATAGAAAGCTTGTATTAATAGTCTGACCTGGTGAAACGAATGTCCATTCTGGAAGTTGACAGATGTCCAGAACAAAGTTTGGACCTCACCTTTTTGGACCACTTGGACACTTGCATTTTTCTTATAGCGCTGTTCTTGTAAGCTGTGTTCAACATCACAACAGTTTCTGTGGCATTTTTCCCAAGCAGGAAACAAATCTTCACAGCTGTGCGCTATTCTCTTATATCGTCCATCATCACAAAAAAATAAGGTTTGAGCGAAACTGCTTTGATGAAAAAATTCACTGTGACCAGAGAGAACCTTCCCAGGTGATGCCACTGGGTGCACTAACTCAGAGTGAGTTGCTCAATGTTCACCTAGTGGGAAAAATATGCACTACGAAAGTTCTGCTCTGCCCAGTGCAATTCCAGTTTGGGGGATACCCCCTCATAACACAGTGAGCCAAGATAACCTCCCCCTTACATTTCTGTCTGAAGTAACAAGAGAGCACTGCTGATGGATCATCAGGCCATCTTTAACTGCATTCTGTAAACCTTAGTTGTCTCCTCACTTCTTGTTCCTTTCCTTGCTTAATTTCCCCCATAACATGGAGAGCATGCTATATGGTTTACATTTTAAATCAGTAAATACATGATAGCACCATGAAAGTCTTGTTTGCATCTTCTTGAAAAATGTGACTTTGAGAAGTCTAAATGCCCACAATTTGATGGTGAGGTGTCTTTATTATCCAAATACTGGGGCCACAAAAGTAGAAGTATCACTTAGTAAAAGTAAAATAAGATTCTGCTCTGGACATTTTCCACAGTAGAAACAGGACCCTATCTACAAGATAGCCAAGATAGACGATTTACCCTAGAAATAATGATTATCCCCAAATCTGGCTCAATACTGTTTTAAATACAACAGAAAATGATGCTCACGTGATTTTTGCTATCCTGTTTCCACTACCACTACCACTGGTTACCATCAGCTAAGGCTCATGGTGACAGGATATGCAGAACATATTTCATATGATCTTCGCTAATTGTTTCGGAGATTGCAACCGTTCAGTTAGCAGCCTAGTGAGTTAACGCCTGTGCTCCCCCCACCCTGTCCCCCCCCCCAGGACTCCTGTAGTCATCATGCTCACAGATTGATTTTGTTCCCAGTGGTTGCAGCTCTGTTGTAAGCTCTTTGGAACTGAGGAAACCAGAGGCTTTTTACCACAGTTTTCCTATATGACCTGTGGTTTGTAATATTTATGGTTGTTCGTGTCTGTCAACAACAGTTAATTGGTAGTGTGAAACTGTATTGACACTCCTGTCTGAACCTACAGGGGCGTGTTTAATGGCTGCTATCTTTATTTGGGATAATTAGCATATCAAAGAAGACAACATAATGCTAAATAACATTTACTTTCATTTCCAAGGCTAATTGTTGTTGTTTTCCTATACCCTTTCAATGTTTGAAAAGTGCCTCAACTGAAATTAGTAATATAAACAAACCATTATGATCTAAACAGAAATGCTGTTATATGCTTCAGATTTGAGTTTTCACCAGTAAAATCTTAAGTAGTCATAGATTTAACTGACTAAAGAAATCAGTATTGCATAAGCTTTCTTACCCAAAACATTTTTTTATTTCTATTAGTGTTATACTATGGATTTTAAAACATCAAATATTTCTCACTTCAGGAAAGCAAATCCAGTGGCTTATTTATTTCATTATTTTTCATCGTCCATGCAGCAATTTCATTTTTTGCTTCAATCAATTTGATATGTTTCATGCATGTACACTGGATGGCAAAGATAAGCAGGAAGAGCTTCCAGTCTGCAAGGAACTCACCATCAAGTGGATATTGATCATAAGCCAGAAGAACTCCTTTCTACTATAGTAGGCCAAATCCACTGTTGAATTTCAGCAAAAACAAAAAAGACAAAAATGTGGCCACTCGAGGAGGATGTGGGAGGTCTGACAGGGCTGGATCAAGGACAATGTAACCGAGAGGAATTCCTGAAACCCAAATGAGGGCTAAACATGATGGTGGGACAAGAGGAAAGTACAGAGAAATAGAGGACAGAACTAGGAGGCAAAGGGCATTTATAGAGAACTAAATACAGGCATGTACAGATATAAATTATTTATATATGCAGAGGGGAAAATAGATCTATGTACATATAGTTATAGGTTTAGTATTGAGGAAACAGATCAACAGTGGGCCCCTACTCAAATACTCCCTCAACACAAGAACACTTTGTTCTAACAATTTGGCGGTCTGAGATGCTCACCTTCCTGGCATGATAGCTGAAGACAATGGGTGCACAAGTAAATGTGGTAAAGAAAACTGATGGTTCCTGGCTATCAAAAGATACAGCATCTGGGGTCTTAAAGGCTTGAAGGTAAATGGGGCCATCTACCTGAGATACAACAAAGCCCTTTAAAAAAACCAAAAAACAAACAAACAAACAAAAACAACAAAGCCCACATGGAAGAAGCACACCAGCCTGTGAGATCACAAGGCATCAAAGGGATTAGGTATCAGGCATCAAAGACCGAAAAAAATCAAAGCATTGTGAATGAGGGGGAGTGCAGAGTGGAGAAGCAGGGCCCATCTGTGGGAAATTAGACATCCCCTTGCAGAGGGGCCGTGGGGAGGAGACGGGCCAGTTAGGATGCAGTGTAGCAATGATGAAACATACATCTTTATTTCTTAAATACATCCTCCTCCCCACTAACATGATCCTAATTCTACCTTACAAATCTGGCTGGACTGGAGGATATACACTGGTATAGATGAGAACTGGAGGCACAGGGAATCCAGGACAGATGAACCCCTTAAGACCAGTGGTGGGAGTGGCGATACTGAGAGGGTAGAAGGAAAGTGAGGGAGAAAGGGGGAACAAATGACAAGGATCTACATATGACCTCCTCCCTGGGGAATGAACAGCGGAGAAGTGGGTGAAGGGCGATGTCGGACGGTATAAGATATAGCAAAATAATAATTTATAAATTATCGAGGTTTCATGGGGGAGAGGGGAACGGGGAGGGAGGGGAAAATGGGGAGCTGATACCAAGGGCTCAAGTATAAAGCAAATGTTTTGAGAATGATGAGGGAAACAAATGTATAAAAGTGCTTGACACAATGGATGGATGTATGGATTGTGATGAGTTTTGCAAGCCCTCTATAAAATGATTTTTAAAAAAATGTGGCCACTGTTTATTGCTTCGCTATATGTAGGTTCTTGACATCAAGCATAGAGGTAGTTGATAATACTCTTTAGCTTAAGCAGATTCAGCATCTCCCAACACAAATTCTAGCCTGATGCACTTTCCAACTGCACAGATCGAAAGCCCAGGAACTGCATACTTAGATGTTTTTAAATGTCCCTGACTGCATGGCAGCCATGCTTGTTTTCCACATGCGGCCCTTAGCGGCTACAATCATCATCTGTAATGTCAGCTTCTAAGAACCCTGGTACTAGAGCTGCTTTTATAGTGCCCAGATGGGAAAGAGCGCATGTGCAAGCTTGTTAGCGCTGCAGAGACTGGAAACAATGCTATGTGAACTTACATTTTCAGAATTCTTTGGGCTTATTTAAGCACTCAACGTTAAACTTGGGTATCCATTAGAAATCAAATACCAATTCCTGAGCCACACCAAGAGAAAGCACACAGATTCAAGTAGTTCATGAGACAGTGTCCTGGAAACTACTATTTTCACATTCAGACTAATGTTTCAGGCACTTGACTGGAGGCCAGATGATGGATTATATAAATGGGGTCATTCCATTTGCGTTAGGATTGTCTCTCAGCATTCTAGGTCTTTGCTTGAACTGTGGTAAAATGAGAAATTAAAAGATAGAAAAAGGAACTAATTCTAAATTATCCATAAGCATCTAGAAAGAAGTTGCTAATTAAAAAATAATTGTTAGGGTCTCAAGTTCTTTGCAGTGAGTTTTTACAACTGCATTTGTAACACAGTATTGAGTTTGGCTGTGGGATTTGGGTACCATGGTCATAGCTTTCAGCCTTGAACTTGGAAACTTAGCTGTTGGAAGAAGGAGCCTGAAAGTCATTTTTAAAATTGTATTTCTTAAGGTGACCAATCCAATTACAAGGAGAGTTGCTTCCACACTTAGATTATAAAATGAATTTGCCTTTATGAATGTGGATTTTTTTCAAGTTCATTTTTAATTTTCAGATGTTTAATGAGTATTAGAATCATGTTACGTTTCATTTGTTGAGACCCCTGAATACTTGAAAAACTTTTCAGTCTTCATTTTACAGAAAGGAAAATTCAAAATTGAAATTTTATCATCTGAAAATGAGTAAGAGCGTTAGATAAACTCAAACTTCCAATCTTTGTTCTCTTTTCATAAACCTCTAGATATAGGGAAATTGGTGTTTCAAGGGGTGCCTGGAGCTTGGGAGCAAGGAGTCAGCACTTAGTTTGAAAACATCTTTGGCAACAGGAGCTTCTTCCTGTCAAGTCTGTGTTAAACCTCATTCAAGGTAGAGAACAAACCTCTTCATTCTCTGCCCATAGGGTTAATATTTTATTTAATGAAGGTGTCTATGATTTTGTATCAGTACTTTTTAGTTAGCCTTTCCTAAAGTCCATTACCAAAGGACACAGGCTGTAGATTGCATTGAGGCTGTGACTTGAATTCAGGTAACCAGTCTGAATGTCCATTACTAGGAGGATGGTTTAGTTAGAAATAAATCCATGCCATGGAATATTATATGGCTATTTAAAAAGCAATTAGAAGAGCGATATAAATGATTCCATTGTAGAAGACAAAACAAAAGGATTACAGATTTGTTTATATGCAAGTGTGTCTGTCTGTATGTCTGTTTTTATGAGCACAGAGAAAGAGGATAAAAGCTACACAACAGTTCATACTCGTTAACTTGTAAAAGGGGAGTGAGGTGGGACAGGAGAGCCTTTTCTTTAAAGACCTCTATATTGCTTGATTTGTTAAATGCCTACGTTCTATAACGTGAAACCAAAATAAGGTGAAAAGTTAAAAACTAAAGAATGTGAAAGGAGTTTTGGACAGCTGGGAGGACAGCTGGGCAGTGATTCTGAAAGTTTCTGTTGAGACCCCTGAGATGGTCCTGAGCCATCCTGAGGAGCGCTTATAAACAAAACCAGAAACGGAGCGCAGTTCTTAACAGTTCTTATGTGTATCAGGTGTACAATTCTATTGTTTGTTTTAATTACATTTTACTCAGAGTCACTGCCAACCAAAAAATTAATTATTGTTAAGAAAGATTGATATTTTATGCATTAAAATCAGCATGTTCTTAAAACTTATTTTACTTTAGTATTGTATTCCAAAGTCTAACAAACAGCGAGTGCTTGGAGTATGCATTTAGAGTTATACGTCCAAGAATTTGGATTCAGGACACTTCATCAGTATTGATGCCAGTTAGTTATAGCATGCAATTCCTGCTATTTTTCCTTTACATTATAAATTACAGTAAGGTTAGCTTAATTATCATTAGTTTATTATGGGTTATTTGGTTAACCCCACAATATTTCATGATGTACAAGGAGGTACCCCCCCCAAAAAAAAAAGAAAAGAAAAAAACTCTGCTGAGTGGAGCTTTGAAAGTTCACATTTACCCCACTAGGCAAAAATCAAGCAGCTCACTCTGTGTTAGTGCACCCAGTGGTGTTGCCTGGGGAGGTACTCTTTGGTCACAGTGAAATTTTTTTCATAAAAGCAGTTTCACTAGAATCTTGTGTTTTTGTGATGGCTGATTTAAGAGAACAGTGTACGGCTATGAAACTTTGTTTCCTGCCTGGGAAAATGCTGCAGAAACTATTGTGATGTTGCACACAGCTTACAAGGAAAGTGCTGTGGGAAAAACCAGGTGTGTGCGTAGTTTTCTTGTTTCACGAAAGGTGAAATGTCGATTGACGATAATCCTCATTCTGGCCATCTGTCAACTTATCAAATGGACAAAAATGTCTACTCATAGTACATTTGGAGTCATTCCACCAGGTCTGTTAATCAAGCTTTCTGAAAAGATTGTGTAAGAATGTGTTACCAAAAAGGCCTGATTTGTGGCAGGCGGGACTGGTTTTGCCACCATGACAATGCACCTGCTCACACAGCCATCTCAGCACACAAGTTTTTGGCAAAAAAATCAACATGCCTCTCTTGCCCCACATACCTGACCTCTCTCCGTGGGGCTTATTTTTGTTTTCGAGAATGAAGAGGAACATGAAAGGACAGTAATTTGAGGACCTAGAAGAGATGAAGAAAAAAGCGAGGGAGGTGCTCTCAGTCATCCAAACAAATGAATTTGAAAAATGTTTCCAAGAATGGAATCACAGATTTAACAATGTATTAAGTGTAAAGGAGAACACTTTGAAGGTGATGAGGTTGTTTTGTAAAAAAAAAATTAAATACATAACTTTGGGGGGGGGATTCCATTTGTGGGGGGGTTACCCCTCATATATTTGCAACAGCAGTATTTTGTTTTGTAACTTTCTTCCTACAAACTTGTAAGGCACTGATGGGTCAGCACTGGGCTGCTAGCCATCAGTTTTTCTGTTCAAACTCTCCAGCAGCTCTGCAGGATAAAGGTGAGGCTGACTGCTCCCATGAAGATTTCTAGCCTCAGAAACCCTGTATCGGGTGGCTATGAGACAGAAGCTGCTGAACAGCAATGGGTATTTTACACTTTTAAGATATACACGCCTTATGGTTTGTATATGGACCCGCCACAATCATTTCATTAAAGTTGATATATATGTCATAACCCCCAGCCACCATTGCTTGTACAATGACACACTCTATAATGATAGAGGTCTTGTGAAGGTTTTGCTTTTTAAATAACTGACCGCATACTATCAAGGTGGGTGTAATTACATTGCTGGATATTCTAATGTTTGTTGGTAGTTTATAATATAAATGGTATTTATTACTCATAGTTTCCATATAGAAGTAAATTATAAGCCACTCACCTGTATTACTAGAAACATGTTTACTATAATTTTTTAATTACATTTTTGTCGAGTTCTTTGTCGTCACCAGATTAGCTTTTCCCCTGAGATGTGAGGATAAGTGAACGAGGTGGTCCATGGGGTCTTTTGCCTCCCTACGGTAAACTTTCATCAGAAAGTTTGGAAGTCATCACTTAAGAGGAGCAATGAAGCATTAGGCTGGAAATTCCGAAGTCAAAGCCAGTGACCACAATTCTGGTGGCTGTGACCTTATCACCAATCACATGTTAAGAGAGTGGGTGCTAATCACATTGTTTTCCATTTTCTACTTAAGGATGTAAATGAAGACCCTGGGGAAGACGTGGCCCTCCTTTCTGTCAGTTTTGAGGACACAGAAGCCACTCAGGTGTACCCCAAGCTGTACTTGTCACCTCGGATTGAACAGTGAGTGCCAATTCCATTGCCGTCCTGTGATTTGGAGCTTCTGCTTGTTAACCAAATGAGTCTTGGTGGTTGGTTGTTTGTTTTTTTGCCAGTCTTGCACTTTTAAAATGATTTCTCTTTCTTGACTTTTATTCTCTTTAAAACTGGAGTTAAAATTTATTTTTTGAATATGAGTTTAGGTTGCAGAGTAGAGCTAGTATTTGCCCCTGCAGTCTTTTGCTGAGTCTTGGAGTTGTATGCTTTATGATATGAGTACCTTGTAGAGAGAGACGAGTAGACAGATTATTGCCAAAATTATGATTCTGCCCAAATTCTTCCTGGGGTATTTATGGTTATAATCTAAAGAGGGCTGTTGAAAACATCTGACCCAATTTTTTTTGCATATTTGTTTATTATGTTATAGTTATTTGTTAAAGTCTAACTCAGAAAAACTCAAGTTCATGGCCATTGAGACAATTCTTATGCATAGCAATCCTATAGGACGGGGTAGAACTGCTTCCATGGATTTCTAAGGCTGTGAATCTTTATAGGAGGTAAAAAGCCTCATCTTCTTCCCACAGTGTGACTGGTGGGTTTGAACTGTTGACCCTGTGGTTAGCAGCCCAACTCATAACCCACTCTGAGACCAGGGCACCTTTAAAAGATAACTCCAAAACTCATTGCCATTGAGTAGATTCTGTCTAGTAGTGACCATATAGGACAGACCATATAGGACTGCCTCTGTGGGGTTCACAGTTGGTGGTTTTGAGGTGCTTCAGATTAGCTAGCCTTGACGTTAGCAACCCAATGCACAACCCATTATGCCACCAGGGCTCCTAAAATAGAACTAATCCCCTTAAAATCTTAAGCAGAAAACCCATTCAGAAGTTAGAGAAGGCAGTATTAAGTAGGTAGCTTAAAACAAGGACACATTTGAATTTTTTTCTTTGTCTAAATGACTTTTTATAACTTCATGGTAGAAGTAGTTTGATATCAAACTTGTGTTCTAACCAAATAACTTTACTCATCAGTAATAAACTGTACAGAGAGTAGTCTCACAATGTACTTACTGGCTAAAATACTTTAGTAGCTTACTGCAAAGGAAGCCAAGGCCCACTGAAAATGGACTGTAAGCAGATTCAGTTATGAACTTCTGACAGAGTTTTCATCCGCACACAGCTTGTACAGATGGGATGGAAATGTCATTAAAGTTCCTGCAAGGCAGCAGTCGGGCTTGGCTGATTTCTGCCTGTGCGGAGAGGCTGTCACTGTCCAATAGACATAGAGCGAGTTCCCCTCCTCTGTCCTTACTTTAATTCATGAATCATAGACATAGGATTTTATAAGCAGATATGGCCCCGATGTTCATATGTTTGCATTCTCTCATTTCTTTTTGGCTCTCTGGCGCCACCTTTAACAGCATTTTACACCCATAGAGGCTCAATGAGTGCAGTTATCAGTAAGCAGTCAAAAGGTGCTGGACACAGTACTCAAACCCAACCCATGCCCTTGAGTCCATTCCAGCTCTGGAGAGTAGGGTGCCCCATGGGGCTTTCCCAGGCTGGACATTTTGACGGGTGCAGGCTTCCACATCGTGGAGTTACTGGTAGCTTTGAGCTACCCAATCTTCAGGGTTATGGCAGAATGCTTAACCTCTGCGCCACCAGGGCTTCTTGGAGAGAGTATGGCAAAATGGAAAATGACAGAAGCTCTGTCAAGCAAATCTGGTCTAACCCAGGTTCTACCCCTTCCCAGCTGGCACGCTGGTTTACGTCTCTCACCTTGTCTCTCGCCCATCAAGTCGGGGTAATCCTAGCTATTTCATGCGCTGTTTTGAGGTTTATGTTAAATAATGTTCAGAAAGCATTCATCGCGGTACCTGGCACTATAGCAAGCACTCGGTAAATAGTGTCTCTGTTGAATACAGGAGAGGAATGAGTGAGTGAGTGAGTGAGTGAGTGGCTAAAGGGGAAGCTGGGACAGACAAGGAGGGGATTGGGAAATAAGTGAGCAAATTCTAGTTCTAGAGTAGCCATCCAGGAACTACTTAATGAGCTGAATTTCAGTGATGAGAAAAGCCAGTGAATGAAACAATCACAAGGTGTGGGTAATAAGAGTATCAATTCGCTGCAGCCAAGAATTTGCCAACTCAGAAAAACAGTTTGTTTCCCAACAGCCAGGTAATTGTTTCTTCGAAGCTATGGCACCTAGTTTTCTAATAAAGTTGTTAATAAAATGTTTCTCATTTCCAAAGTATAAGAACATGAAATGAAAAATAATTCCTGAGAGGGGTATTTCAAAAGTTACCTTTCTAGTTCTAAAATCTAGCTTTCTGCATTTCCCTTTTAATATTAAGAACTGGCCAAACCTGATCTTTCCCAATCAAGATTCCTATTACCGCACTTCTCTTTCATGTAGCCTGACCCTCGCCTAGATCCGGTTACTTCAAGTCCCTCCAACTCACCCGTGCTCCTTTGCCTACTCACTTGCCTTTGCTAAAACAGTTTCCGTCACGTAAAATGGGCTGCACATCCTGGTGATATAGAGTATGCTTCCTCCGGCTTTATTCAGGAGCTTTGGTGGTGCCGTGGGTAAAGTCATTGGTTTGACTTCACCAGCTGCACCATGGGGAAAGATGCAGCCGTCTGTTCCCCCACAGCCTTGGAAACCCCATGGGACCGCTCTGCTCTGTCCTGCCCGGACGCTGTGCTCTGTGCAACACGATGGCGGCGGATTTATTTGGTTTGACTTATTCAAATGCCATTGTACCAGTCCTTGTCCAGAGTATAGTCGAACCCTCCCCAGAATGCTTGTAACACCGAATTTATATTATGCTTCTAGTCTGCTCACTCTGGCTTTAATTAGTAATGTACATTTTTTAATCTTTTACTAAATCACAAGCTACTC
This sequence comes from Tenrec ecaudatus, assembly GCF_050624435.1. Lineage (NCBI taxonomy): Eukaryota > Metazoa > Chordata > Mammalia > Afrosoricida > Tenrecidae > Tenrec > Tenrec ecaudatus. The sequence goes on from NC_134546.1 coordinate 19,173,902, forward strand.
CAAGGACAAGGAACACAGTGTTTCATTCTTTCAGTGTCTTGCACAAACACAAGCCGTAGTAAACAACTGCCTGTTTGGTAGTACTAACTGGGTTAATGTGTAATTCCCACAAGGAAATGTGAAAGTGCTATACTCAAAGATCTTATATTTTCCCGGTTGATGCAAGTTCAGAGCTGTATTTGTAATACTAAAGAAAACTGCCACAAGTTTTTCCCTCTCTAAGTTGCAGTTTTCAAATCACGGTTTAGAACAGAACTTGAGGTATGGCTTTTGTAGGGTTTACATGTTGGCTGAAGTAATTGGTACGCTGCAGTTCTCAGGATGTAGGACAGAAGCAATGCCATGTCAGTAGGAGCAAGATCACGAGATAATATTTGAAGTACTGTTGTTGTTAGGTGCCGTCAAGTTCGTTCCAGCTCATAGGAACCCGGTGTACAACAGCACGAAACACTGTCTGGTTCTGTGCCATCTTCACAATTGTCTTTACATGCGAGCCGTTGTGGCCGCCACCATGCCAATCCATCTTGCCAAGGTAGTCCTTGCCGAGGTGGCCCTCGCTTCACGCAGCTGCGTGTGTTCTTCTCCAGGCACTGGCCTCTCCTGACAGCACTGTCGAAAGTACTCGAGAGGAAGTCTGGCCATCTGTGCCCGAGGGGCCCTCTGCCTGTGCTTCTTCCCAGACTGGGTTGTTGCGTCGGCAGTTCATGGCGCTTTCAGTAGCCTGCCCTGGCACCAACCTTCAAATGCATCCAGTTGGCTTCCATTTTCTGTAGCCAGTGTCCAACTTTCCCATGCACATGGGGCTGTTTAAAATACCCTGGCTTGGGTCGGGGCACCTTCGTCCTGAAAGTCACCTCCTTGTTTTCCTTACACTTTCAAGCGGTCCTGTGCAGCAGGTTTACCCAATGTAGTGTGTCTTGGATCTCTTGGCTGTTGCTTCCCTGAGCATTGAATTGTTGAATAATGAAAATGAGAGAGAATCTTTGATGACGTCAATCTTTTCTCTGTTTACCATGATGTTCCCTAGTGGTCTAGTCGTATGAGTTGGGCTGTGGTTTGCATGGTCAGCAGTTTGAAACTACCAGCTACAGTGCGGGAGAAAGACGGGGCTTTCTATTCCCGTAAAGAGTTACATTCAGGAAACCCACAGGGGCAGTTCTGCCCTGCCCTGCAGGTTCACCATGAATAGGCATGGACTTAGTCAGTGGCAGTAGGTGTGTTTTGTTTCTTCTTTACATTGAATTGTAATCCATATCCAAGGCTGAAGTCTTTGATCTTCATGGCAAGGGCTCCGAGTCCTCCTCACTGTCAGCAAGAGAGGGTGTGTTCTCCACACAGGGAAGCTTGCTAACAAGCCTTCCTCAAATCCTGGTGCCTCATTCTTCTTCATATAATCCAGAGTCTCTGATATTTGCTCAACAGTTTACAGAATTGAGGGAGCGATGTTGTGTTAAACTCTTTCCTTTGCTGTTTTTCATGATATCCTGTCAACTCTTAGGTCTGCAAGTGTTGATTAGCGACTCAGCTTTGGAGTGGTCGTTCAAGGGTCACAGAAAAAGCATCATAGGCACACCTGCTGGGAGCCGAAACCAGGTTCTCTTTAGCTGAAGGAAGCCCTGCTCCTTTCGGCTGCTGCTCTGGCTTTTTCTAGGAACTCCCAAGCGTCTGCAATACAGGGCAGTCAGAAATCAGAGGAGGCAATCACCTGACCTGCATTACCCACCACCTCCTCCCCATGGACATGGAGAAATGCCAGGAGCCCTAGACAGACCCCATTCCAGACTGGCAGTCATCACTCCGCAGCAGCCTGTCCAGTCAGTGACTAAGGATATTACACTTGCATTAACTTGTCCTAGAAGTAGGAAAAGACAGAGGCTACATCTGAGTCTTGTCATCACACATAGGAAAAGGGCACAATTTGTTGCTCCCTGAGGACTTCAGGGGGCAGGGAAACACATGCCCCTAAGTTAACTGTCCCCACAAATGGGTAGGTCTGACGGGCGCATTGAGCAGAAAGGGTCCATGTGGATTTGAATGTGCTGAAGCAGTGCTGCCCGACCTCCGGAGTCTGTGTTTCCCCAGAGCCCTGGAGTCACTCTGCTGGGTCCCTGGCAGTCCTGCGCGCGTAACTGCACGTCCTTCTGGTGTTCCGGGCAGAGCGTTTCCTGCTTCCCCGCTCGGCACGTATATGGAGCGCAAAGGAAATGCCTTGTGAAAAGAAGTATGTGTTCTTCTTGCACAAGGGACATTTATGAAAAATCCATATTTCAGGCCCTCTCCATTTGTTTCCTATAGAATCAAGGCCAATCCTTTGAATTAAAGACTAAGTGCTGTGGGAGAAGTAGGGAGGGGGAGTTAGTGGGGAGTTTTACTAAAAAGAGAAGAAGAAGAAGTGAAAAAAGCTAGTGGTGACTTGTGCATAATGGATGTGGGGTAAATACTGGGAGAGGGAAAAGCGAGTTTCTAGGTCTTGTAGGCAACTGGTTTCTAAGCTACCCCCCACGGCTCCTGGCAGCCAAGCCGTGAGTTTTGGTTATGTCACCAGAGCTGGCACTAACCCTGCTCTGAGGGCCCCTCCTTTGCAGCCAGTTGGAAGATCTCTCAGCAAAACCACTCAGTGGGCCCGAGAGGCTGCTCAGTCCTCTTCCCTGAAAGGTGTGGGCCCCTTTCTTTGGCTGGAGCCAGTTTGTGGGAGTGGTTTGAAGAAACCAGCTTTGTCACTCTGCTCCCACTTGGTGGGTATAAAGAGGACTTCAGGCCCTGAGGCAGACCAGGTGGCATCTTTCACAAGTACAGAATTTGTTTTTAGAACTTTTTGTTGTTCAGTTACAGCCGCCTTGGAAATCATCACTCCACGCTTACCCTCCCACAAACGCTCACCATGACTGAGGCCTATATTGTAGGCCAGTGTCTGTGACTTCATTCTTTGGGGCTAGAAGAACTGACCGACCGAGTGTAAGGGCCTTTGCTAGGTGCCTGAGAATCCAGAAAGACAGATGAGGTACAGCCCAGGTTCCTCAGTTGCTCACAATACAGAAGGGAGAGAAGCATGTCTCGACTTGTGGAGGAGTAGAACAGAGACAAGAAGTCTTGGTGCACAGACGTCAGCTCTTCCACTGATTGCTGGAGATCTTGGCTCACCTTAGTGAACCTCTTGAGCTTCATTTCATCTTCTGTGAAAGGGAGTAAGTCTGAGTTTCAGTTTTATCTACTCCAAAGGGAGACTGTCTAAGACACTGTGTACTGCACTGTGGTGCTTGGCACACGGTCAGTGTTCAGTTAATGCAACTTGAGTTTAAACACACATAAAAAAATCCTCGTGAAGTACTTGCCCACTAAGTGGCCAAGGGAGGGGCAGATTCTGATGTGTATTTGACTTGGTGGAGAGGGAACTTTGGAAGATTTTAGAAACCTGACTCTTCTAATTCAGTGTGGTTTTGCTAGAAATTAAACCTATAATCCTGTAATAATACAAATGTATTTGTTTAGTGTTTTAAGTTGTTCAATTTACTTTTCTCTTTACCATTCCAAACTGAGTCGCATGATGAACATTCCTAACAGGTACTTTATAATAGCCCACGTCTCAGCCCGTCTCTTTTAGTGTGCCCAGCACAAGTCTATCAGCCCTATAATATCCTCACTCAAAACCATCAGTTCTTTCCCACTCTTGCCAACTGGATTTAGTCCACTCTCGCAAGCTGGTCTTCGAAGTGCTCAGCATTATGGTCTCAGCCTAATCTGGAACATGTAGTCTCTTAGCCAGCCAAGCTATGAGTGTGGTGTCCTGAGCATACTACTTTGGCCATACCTCTATAACCTTACCTTGGGCCGCTCTTTATATATTAACATTGAATTTATTTCTCTCTCCAGCAGGATTTGTGAACGTTTCCAGCGGTTCTCAACCTGTGGGTCGCAACCCCTTTGGGGGTCAAACAACCCTTTCACAGGGGTCACCCGATTCTTAACAGTAGCAAAATTACAGTTCTGGAGTAGCAAGGAAAATAATTTTATGGTTGGGGCGTCACCACAACATGAGGCACTGTATGAAAGGGCCTCGGCATTAGGAAGGTTGAGAACCACTGTCTAAGATAGTCTCAACAAACATCCTCCATGAAACATCCTGATCATTTCTACCTGTTGACCCCCCTTCTCCCAAGATGACACTTTTCTTCTCCTATGTTTTTGTTTCTATTTTCTATTGTTATATTATTTCTCTGAACTGCACACTCCTTAAGGCTTGAAGTCCAGGTATATTCATCATTGGATCTAATTCAGCTCAGTACAGTATCTTGTTCATGGAACAACGGGCAAGAACCCTTTATTGAATTGGTTGGGTAACCATGTTTCCTTCTTAAGTTACTCCCCAGTTTGAATGTGAGTTTCTCTGCACATGCCCATACTCAGTCCCCCCATTTACAACAGGATCATTAGCTTAACCAGTCGGTTTTCACATCCGCTTGTGTTTATTAGGTCTCTTGGCTTAAGCAGTATGTCTAATTGAATTCCCCAAGCCCAGGACCTCACTTCATTTCTTTTCCTGGTCTGGTGAGAGACCATGGGTGGGAGGTTGTGTCTGTCCTGAGCGACAGTGACAGTACAGCTGTAAGGGCTGGTGTGCCTCTTTCACCTAGCCTCTGTCTCCAGTTGAAGGCTTGTGAATCAAGGCCACATGCACAAGTAATAGGGTTAGGACTTCACCATATCTTTTTTTTCCCCTTCAACATATCTTTTGGAAGAATATAATCCAATTCATATCAACTGGTATAAACTGAAATTTAGGGGTCTAAAGAAAGGGGGCAGTGCTGAAAATTAAAATACTACTACTTAGAATTATGGATTAGTGGATATTAAATTTCAATAAATCATATAAAATAAGAGTACTTTAAAAGCAATAAATAAATTCAACATAGGGTGATTTTAAATTGTTATTTAATACTGAATTTCAACTTCTTAATAAGTTAGACTACAACATTTTGTTTTGCTTTTGATGCTGACAAGAATTTTTTAGAACAATTAGAAAAAGATGATAACAATATAGATTTGAAAGAAAGGATAACTCTTGCCCTTTGCTGTTTTTAGTTCCTACATTGGTTGTCTTTAGAAAGAGACCTCAAATTTCTCAGGGTGATTTTGTGTTAGGAGTCAAATAATACAGCAGCATAGTGAGCTTGGTTTAATTTAGCCATACTTGCGTTTACTTGAGTCACTGAGGCAATCCTGTAATAACTAGTCTGCTCCTGGAGAAGTACTTCCTTTGGTAAACTTACAGGCAGTCTCCGGATTACGAACAAGTTCCATTCCTGTTTGTCTTGAGGTAGAATTTCCATGTAAGTCAGTGAGGTTCCTATCTAAGGTCAGCTAGTCAGACATTTGCCTTCTTTACCGCATCGTATATCTTTCTATTGTATAAAAAGCACTAAAGAAACACTTAGAGATACACTAAAAGTCGTGAACATAATAATAATAATGTTTTAATGCATGTTACAAAGTAGCCTCTCTTTGTTATTACCAACCATGGTATGGAACTTCAATTTTTAATATCATTGACTTTTGGTGCTGGTTTGGAGTGGCAACCCAGGGACTGCCTGCGCACAGCCTGAGCACGCCGAGCGAGCAGCTGTCAGGAGGAGACGTGGATTTCGTTTTGGTGGGGCAAGCCGTCTGTCTTAGCCTCTAGGGACTTGACATGTTCGTTTTACTCGTCTGGGAGCAGGGCCAAAAGTGCTGTTCGTGACTTAGAATGGAATTCTGAAAAGCAAGTCTTCCTCAGTGCGCTTGGCCTTTATTTGGCCCGGCCTCCGAAGACCAAGAGCTCGGCCTCTGCTCTGAAAGAGCACACAAAAGATCAGTGTGGAACCTAGCTGGGGGAGAAAATCAATCAGCCCCCAAAGATTATATTTTTGGAAACATCCTGGCATATCGCTCCCACCTTCCCAGCCACACAAGTTAGTGATAGCTCAGTGGTTTCCGCTAGCTTTCCTTTTAGTAAGAAAATTCACATTTAGACATAGATGTGTATGTACATGTGCTGTGAGAACTCAACTCTCACTGGTTTCACCTTTGACCTCTGTCTTAGGTTGTTGGATTTTTCTCGTTTTTGTTTCTGTTTTGGGGAGGTGTGGGTGGTCGTATTTCTTTTAAATTTTATTTCCCACTCAGAGGCATAGTGATTAATCTAAAACTAGCATATAATAGGCCTTCATTTAAAAAAAAAACCAAGCATAGCATTTTTTATATTTATAAGGAAGAACTTTATATCAAAGAGTACTCATATATTTAGAAAAAATCCTAGCCCAGTCCAGATCAAGTTCATAAGTCCAATGTTGGCCCATAAGTCCAATACTAGTCCATGAATCTTTCATTCTCATGGAGCACACACAATGATGCAAAATTCAGGAAGATCACAGGCCTGTGGGTGCAAAAGCTTGTGGATCCAGTGCTGGTGGAAGTATCTCCAGGGCTCTTATAGTTTTTTTTTTAATCGTTTTATTAGGGGCTCATACAACTCTTATCACAATCCATACATACATATATCAATTGTGTAAAGCACATTTGTACATTCATTGCCCTCATTATTCTCAAAACATTTGCTCTCCACCTAAGCCCCTGGCATCAGCTCCTCATTTTTTCCCTCCCTCCCCTGCTCCCCCTTCCCTCATGAACCCTTGATAAGTTATAAATTATTATTTTGTCATATCTTGCCATGTCCGACATCTCCCTTCACCCACTTTTCTGTTGTCTGTCCCCCAGGGATGAGGTCACATGCAGATCCTTGTAATCGGTTCCCCCTTTCCAACCCACCCTTCCTCAACCCTCCCAGTATGGCCACTCACATCACTGATCCTGAAGGGATCATGCATCCTGGATTCCCTTTGTTTCCAGTTCCTATCTGTACCGTGTACATCCTCTGGTCTAGCCAGATTTGTAAAGTAGAATTGGGATCATGGTAGTGTGGGAGAAGGAAGCATTTAGGAACTAGAGGAAATCTGTATGTTTCATTGTTGCTACATCACACCCTGACTAGCTGGCCTCCTCCCTGAGACCCTTCTGTGAGGGGATGTCCAGTGGCCTACTCCACACTTCCTCCCTCATTCAGTATGATAAGATTTTTTGTTCTGATGATGCCTGATACCTGATCCCTTTGACACCTTGTGTTCACACAGGCTGGTGTGCTTCTTCCATGTCGGCTTTGCTGCTTCTCATTAGGTGGCCACTTGTTTACCTTCCATCCTTTAAGATCCCAGACGCTATATCTTTGATAGCCGGGCACCGTCAGCTTTCTTCATCACATCTGCTTATTCACCCGCTTCGTCTTCAGTGGTTGTGTCAGGAAGGTGAGCATCATAGAATGCCAATTTAATAAAAGAAAGTATTCTTGCATTGAGTGGGGGCCCAATTTCCTAGCACTTTTCTAAGGCGCCCTGGTGGCATAGTGATTACACATTGGGTTGCCAACCTTAAGGGCAGCAGTTCAAAACCACCAGCCACTCCTCCGGAAAAAGGACTGTCTACTCTTGTAAAGAGTTAAGGTCCGAGAAACCCACAGAGGTAGCTCTACTTTGTCCTGTGTGGTTGCTATGAGCCAGCATCAACGCCATGATTGCTGGTTTCTGGGGCTTTTTTTTTTTTTTGAGTGAGCACCTTTCTGCTACGCATCTTAAGTTATTTTGTATGTTTTTTTTCTTTAATAAATGTGAAAATTTCATGGTTTGCAGTATAGTACCATATCTCAACACCAAATCTTTGAACACTGGTCATTTCTGTTTTTAAATTTATTTTTATTGCTTTTTCTTATGGTGAAATAACATATTAAAAACCATTGCCATTTATAGTCCTTTGCTACGTGCCTTTTTATTTATGCAATTCAGTAGAATTGAGTTCCCAGTGTTGTACAACCATTACCACTATTCATTTCTAACTATTTTTATCACCTTAAAAACACTCAAAACAAAAAAAAAATTACTGCCATCGAGCATATGATATAAAGGATTTGTCTAACTCTATTGTCTGTGGAGATTCAGCTGTTCTACTTCTATTTATTGAAGAGATTACGCTTTCCCCCTTAGCTTCGTTGTTAGATGATTGGTTTACAGGCAGTCTCCAGATTACAAGCAGATCTATTCCTAACTGTTATTAAAAAAGTAATAGGTCAGTGGGAACAGATGCATAGGTTTTGCTCGTATTTAGCTTGACTTCAGTGCAGGACATAAGTTGTAGACTGCTAACAGAAAAAGATATGGGGTTCCACACTGGGAACAAGATGAGGCTCCTGTAAAGATTTACAGTCTCAGAAACCCTGTATAGGATCACTATGCATTGGTGGAAGTAGGTTTGGGTTGGTATTTGTACAAGAAGATAAGTGTTGGATGCTAACTTCAAGGTTGGTGGTTGAAACCTCCCAGCCACTCTGCCTTTACCAATAAAAATGTAGTCTTGGAAACCCCAAAAAGGGCTGCTGTGCGTGTAATGAACTCATTGGTGGCAGATGGATTAATTGCTAAAATTCACATCGAGAAATAAGATAGATTTATAATATATAATAATATATTATATATAATATATTCTACATCTTATATAATATAAAATATTATATATATATATATGAACTCAGATCTCAAAGCCTTGTTTTTCAGTGATGTAGACGCTGCACTTGCAGCGAGTGGAGGTGATTTTGATGCTCGTTGAGGTGGGTCCAGTTGTTTGAAAGTGCAGACATACTTACGCAGCATGAAAGACGGTGGTGCACCACTCACAGACAGATGGTGGCTGTTAGGCATGTGACTCTCCACAGTCCTGCCCATAACCCAGCCTCACCAATCAGGCTCCTGGAAGGGCATGCCCCACCTAGTCCAAGTCTCCCACTCCAGGCTTCAACACATCTTTCCCCCATTCTGATTCCCATGACAAAATCAGCTCTGGCCCTGGTTGATGTGTCAGCCATGACAGGACCAACTGGAAGTCCTGCATTAAAAGGCAAGTAGGGATTGTCCAGAAGTTGAACATCCATAACTCGGGGAATGCCTGTATTTTTGGACTATTAATTCTCTCCCATTCTTCTATATTTCTATTATTATGCCAACACAAGACTGTTTCGCTTACTATGGTTTTATAGATGTGTTAGTCCTGTTCTTACCTATTCTTATTTTCCCAGGTTGCTTTGGCTAGTCCAGGGTCTTGAAATTCCAAAGAAATTATAAGATTAATTTTACCATTTCTGTGTTTAAAATGCTCTTAGGCTTTTGATTGGAATTGCATTGACTCTATAGAGCACATTGGATAGTAAACCCAGTGCCACCAAATAGATTGTGACTGACTGTCAACTGCACAATATTAAGTCTTCCTAAACATGGCATGTTTTTCCATGTTATTTAGGCCTTCTTTGGTCCATTGCAGCAGTGTTTTATACTTCTAGTACAGAGCATTTACTTTCCTGGTTACATTTACTCCTTATTATTTTATTCTCATATATGCTACGATAAGTGGTATTGCTTTAGAACTTTCAGATTGCTCATGGCTGGTATAACTAAATACAGCGGACTTTTGTTCATAGGTCTTGTATCCTACAACCTTGTTGAACTTATTAGTTCTAGTAGGTGTGTGTTGTAGATACAATTTACTCAGCTTTCAGACAATGTGTCTAACAGATTAGCAAACCTGCTACAGTTTTAATGTCTTTCTTGCTCTCAAAATAGCTTACATAATGCCTATGTTGAGAAGTGGTTTTTAACCCTATTGTTGTCTCATAGTAGAATGACAAATTCCTGAAGAGGCCTGCCTCTCTCACGCCTCTCTGCCCAACAGAAACAGCATGCTCTCCTAATGCAGCTCACGGGGAGGCCAGTGGAACTCTGGAAGGACTGGAAGGGTCCAGGCTGGCTCTCCTCTCATGTTCCAAAATCAGATGGGAACGTATTTTGTTTTAAAAATCATTTTATTGGGGGTTCATACAACTCTTATCACAATCCATACGTACATCAAATAAAGCACGTGTGTACATTTATTACTTTCATCATTCTCAAAACATTTGCTTTCCACATAAGCCCCTGCCATTGGCTCCTCATTTCCCCCCCTCCCTCCCCACTCCTCCTACCTCATGAATCCTTGACAACTCACAAATTACTGTTTTGTCATATCTTACACTGTCTAACGTCTCCCTTCACCCACTTTTCAGTTGTCTGTCCCCCAGGGAGGAACTTACATGTAGATCCTTATAATTGGTTCCCCTTCTCTACCTCACCCTCCCTCCACCCTCCCAGTATCACCACTCACATCACTGGTCCTGAAGGGATCAACTGCCCTGGATTCCTTGTGTTTCCAGTTCCTATCTATACTAGTGTGCATCCTCTGGTCTAGCCAGATATGTAAGGTAGAATCGGGATCATGATAGTGGGTGGGGAGAAAGCATTTAGGAACTAGAGGAAATTTGTATGTTGCATCGTTGCTACACTGCACCCTGACTGGCTTATCTCCTCCCCGCGACCCTTCCATAAAAGGATGTCCAGTTGCCTACAGATGGGCTTTGGGTCCCCACTCTGAACTCCTCTCATTCACAGTGATAGGAGTTTTTTTTGTTCTTTGATGCCTGATACCTGATCACTTCGACACCTCGTGATCGCACAGGCTGGTCTGCTTCTTCTATGTGGGCTTTTTTGCTTCTGAGCTAGATGGCTGCTTGTTTATCTTCAAGCTTTTAAGACCCCAGATGCTCTATCTTTTGATAGCCAGGCACCATCCACTTGCTTCACCACATTTACTTATGCACCCATTTGTCTTCAGTGATCTTTTTATTTATTTTATTTTATTTTTAAAAAACATTAGGGACTCATACAACTCTTATCACAATTCCATACATACATCAATTGTGTAAAGCACATCTGTACATTCTTTGCCCTCATCATTTTCAAAGCACTTGATATCCTTCAGTGGTCTTATAGGGAAGGTGAACACATAATGATATGATTTTTGTTCTTTGATGCCTGATAACTGATCCCTTCGGTACCTCATAATCATACAGGCTGGTGAGATGGGAAGGTATTTACAGGATGCTTACGAATTCTTTGATTATTGCGATACTTTTTCCGTAGAAACTCTGCTCCTCAAATAATAAATGCTGTTTTCTTGTGGGTTGCTGGATATTTGGGAACTGCCTGAAGTACTGTGCTATACTCCCTTTGTCAGCCTCAGCACTGTGGACATGTTGAGCTGGATAATTCTATTTGTTATCCACAACCCAGCTTCTTGAAGTTCATGTAGTTCATAGTACTTCTACTTCTTGGGCTCTTGGCTCAGAGATGTGCTGCTGTTTTCTGATACCAATAGGTTTCTCTCTACACAAGAGTCTGTGAATTAACCTAGTGTCTTAATCAAGTATTATTATATTTAGTTTTCAGACAGAATGTGGATGATGATAGGTGAACTGTCATTGGGTTTAAAAATAAAGTTGTTCTATTTCATCTTTTTCCTAAAACCTATACAATATCTAAGATTTCAAGGGGTAATTATTTTCTACCAAATGTAATGGCCCAGTGTTTGCCGTAAGAAGGTAAAGACTAAGGTGCTTAATGCATGACATTTATCTGTAAATCAGAACTTCTCACAGTGTCTTTCTTACAAAAGAGCCTCAGAAACCCTATGTAGGGTCAGGATCAACCGATTCCCATGCAAGGTTTTTTTCCTGTGTGCAGATTTATTTCAGGGCATGTAATTTGGTCCTTTATATATCTTACTTGGGATCCCTAATATAGGGCTAATGATTACTTTGGAGTTTTTCTGTACTTGTTAAAATTCAGACATGTGTCTTTCACTAACAGCACTATGACTTTAATGGCTTGAGAAGCCTCCTGTTTAAAATAACAAATGATGGCTTAAGATCATCCTGTAAATTGGATCATAAGAAGGAAGGAATACCCTTTAGAGGCAGATTCAACAAGAGAGAGGTTCTTCTTGAAAGATACTAAGCTGTACCACCTTGCCACATTTCAGTTGAACCAAACCATTAATTTGAAGAAGTTTTAGAGCAACAGAAAATTGATTTCACTGGCAACCCAACATTGAAAGAACTTTCCCCTCCTATTTTGTAATCCCGCCTCTGTCCCTCCTCCACCCCAGCCTTTAAAAAGTGTGATGTAAGATGGGGTTGTTTGGTGCCAGGTTTTCATCCTGGAACAGATTTTTATAGCTCTGTTTCTCTGAGAAAAGTAGTTTATGGGCACATGGCGATAACACTTCGATGTTTTCATTTCCTCCTGTGACCTGGTACATGTTCCCTAAATTTAACTTTGTCATGGTGTAACATGACCAACTTTATACATGTTTTAGAATTAAATTATTTTGAAAGCTGTTACAGATTCCTTAATGATAACACCATGTATGGTTCATGAAAGGGAAAACAACAACAAAAACCAGCTTAAACAGCATATTGTTATTTAAAACCTTTAGATTTTATGTTCCTACAATAAGGAAACGCTACAAAATGTGTGCATGTAATAAAGACACACAGTCTTTATTATTTCTATTCTGTCATTATTTTTCAGCAGATGCTATTTGCTTATCTTTTGAGTAAATTTTTTCTTAAAAGTATAGATCAATTTGGCCCGGTTTAACCTTGCTCCAAATCAAACCAAAAACATGGCCATTGAGTCTATTCCAAATCATGGTATAATACTAAGAGGCCAGGGTAGAACTGTTCCTGTGGGTTTCTTTGACTGTAATACTTACAGGAATAGAAAGCCTCGTCTTTCTCCTGGGAGCAGCTGGTGGTTTCAAACTGTGGACCTTGCAGTTAGCAACTCAGAACCACAACATCACCAGCTCAGAGGGGAATTGAATACTATGTGTTTTAGTGGTGGAAACAGGTGAGATGGTCATTAGTAAGGGAACGGCTTAAGATACTTTGGACTAGCATGAAGCATAAGGAAGCATTAGGTAAATTGTTACATACTCACATGGAATGCTTCCTAGGTTGAATGGGAAAGAGTAAATTTTGTAGAGAGATGCAAAATCATACTTGTTTGTGTTTTTTTAAAGCTCTAACTATCAAAACAATAAAATATATGTATATTTGACAGGGAAGTGTACATGTATGTGAGTGTGTATGTACATGCTGAATACTAGTAATGGCTGACATTTAATGAGCTCATGTCACATGGCAGTTCACGTGCCCTATATCTATGAACTTGTTTAGCGCCCACAACACATCTGACACATTGGTTACTATTAATACCCCATTTTCTGGGTAATTACACTAAGGTGCACAGAAGGCCACCCTGCCAAAGACACCTACTGAGCAAGTGTGGGTGCTCCCATTTGAATCTGAGCAGTGCTCCAGCAGGATTAAGGGTGCAACTCCAAGGGCACTTCAGATTCATATTGACAGTGTTTCCATTTTTCCTAAGACGAGTCTAGGCATTTTAATTAAGTATTAAAAGTCATTTGAAAAGTGTTTCATGATGCTCTGGGTAGTCGCAGTCTTTGAGGGTTTAAGTGCTTGACCTGTGGAACCTATGTTCCATGCAGAAGGACGGCACCGGCAGTTCAGCAGCAGAGTTGTTTTCGGGGATGGTTGTTCAATGCATGGAAACAAACGGAGCCAGATCCCTGACCTGTGCTCACCTGTCATTGTCGTTAGGTACCAGCAAATCGGTTCTGCCTCTGGCATCTGTGGACAACCAAACAAACAGCTGCCCCGTCCGGTACCATCCTCGCAGCTCTCCTGTCTCAGCCGCTTGTTGCAACCCTCAATCCATCTCACCGAGGGTCTTCCTCTCCTCTGCTGACCCTCTCCCAAGCATGCTGCCCTTTGCCAGGGACTGGTCCCTCCTGATAACATTGTCCACAGTATAGGAGCCCGAGTCTGGCCACCCTCCATCTCACCGAAGCAGGCCTGCATGATCACCAGAACTCACTGAGGGCAAGCTCCTCATGAGCACGAAGGCGCCCCAGGGCGCAGGGGCTAGAGCATTTGTGGGTCCTTTGAACTCCTAGCAGCTCTGTGGGAAAAGATGTGGCAGGTCCGCTTTTGTAAAGATTTTCAGCCGTGAAAACCCAGCGGGGCCACCGTGAATAGGAATTGACTAAATGGCAGTGCGTTTAGGTTTAGCGAAGGGAAATCTGAATGAACATTGTCTGAAGTAAGTGACAGAAGTTAACCGAAATTGGACTTTTTTGCTTCACAGCCCATACCAAACGTGAGAATCTCATATTAATTGGAACCTCTGTTAGCCCCCTTTGTTCCAGCTGATTTTGCAGATCCTTCCAGAGATTCACTCTCAGCATCAGCTCAAAACTTTACGGATCCACCGCCCAAAGGACGAACTGCTTCTTAGGTTACACAGCTGATGATCGTCATTGCTGTACAATGTTGCCTTGGCACAAGCTGTGTGCTAGATGCACTTTACACCAATCACACACACACACACACACACACGCCAGGAGTTACATGGGCTGTGCTCGTTTACAACCAGACACCTCCTGGGATTTGATTTCATGGTTTGGAAGTTGGGTGTAGCATTATGGCTTCATCCCAGTTCATTGGCCTCGTCATGTGGTTAGTGCTTCTGTTTCACCCCTAGTTCATTGCAAAGTGCCCGGGGTCCTGAAAGCTGAACCAGCAGCCGTCATTTGGTCGCTTTAACCTGGAGCATGGAAGAAGAAAGGAGAGAGGAGGAGGGTGTGTGTGAACCGTGTTGGTAGCGGCCTCCTCTGCCAGGAGACCAGAACAACTGGAGAGTGCCCAGTTTCCGTTACTGAATGTTCCGATCAAGGATGTGGGGAGAACATGTAGAAGAGAATTTCCAACCATATGGACTCCAGACTTCCAGGAGCCAGGAAGACTGGATGAACCCTGAACTATTGCCCTGACATAATGTTTAAACTGAAAAGATTCCCTACACAGCCTCCTGAGAAGAAACAGTAGCTGTGCTCAAGTAGTAAAAACTGTCTGCCTTGAAGGTTCTGCTCTTTCAAGAACTATCTATCTGGGATCAAATCCACAGCAGCGACTTGAAGGACCAGACAGGCCTGCTAGGGGACAGTGACTGTGTTCATGGGAGTGAGGACAGCGAGAAGGGTCGTACAGCTCAGAAGACTGTTGTCAGCAGGGTCACCGAGTGGTATGTGTAGAAACTCTTGCATTGACACATGTTTTGCTGAGTATAGTCTCAACAACAACAAAATCAATGTATGTATATATGATAAAGAATGAACAAATAACCTCTTCTCTGAAGTTTGAGGAGGGATCGTGGGTGGTACAGTGGTTTGTGCTCAACTACTCACCTGCAGGTGGATTTGTGTAACTTTATTGGAAATGCCCCTCTAACACTTGAGGACTAAGGCTAATTTATCTCAAAGACCAACCGGAAAGAAAGACTAATTTCTACCCATTGGCGCCACAGAAAAAGGCCTGCTTCCACTATGGTTCAGGAGCACTGATGGTTATATTGGGCTGCTACCACAAGGTGAACACTTCAAAACTACTGGCCACTCGGAGGGAGAAGATGAGGACATATGCTCTTGTGGAGATTTATAAGCTAAGGAGCGGTTCTATGACTATGAATTGGAATTGACTTGATGGCAGTGGGTTGTGTGGGTTTCGTGATTGCAGCCAAGAACACTCTATGGGGCAGTTCTACTCTGACACATGCTGTCATTAGGAGTCAGATTTGGCCTGGCCTTTTGGTCTCTGAAGTTTCTTATTGAGATCCCACTGCACACTCTGCTGTGAGGGAGTTGGCCAAGGGCAAGACAAAAGCAATCCAGCAGCCACTGAGCATGGACTATGGACACTGTTGAAGAAGTTACAAAGGTCATATTATTCAATCTACACAGTAAGTTTATGAAATAAGAATTCAACTCATTGCCATCAATAATCCTACTCCATTTTTATAGTTAGAAGAAATTAGAGTCCGCATTTGGCAGCCTATTAATACTTATAATACTTCAACAACTCTAGAACTTCAGTAGCAAATTATGCGTGCAGGATTTAGATGCTGATACTATATTTGTTAAGATGAAAAATGAAAGGAAAAATAGGTTTTGTTTTTGGTGTCCAAATGAACAATCAGATTGTCATGTAAGCCCCCCCCCCCCCAAAAAAAAAAAACCCGATGTAATAGGAATTTTCAGACTTTGTCAAGACCATTCAAACAAAATTCTTAGAAATGATCAGAAAAGTTCCTCGGAATCTTGTTTGTCTCTGAGTAAGTGTGGGAGGAATCCTAGTGTTTGTGGACACGAGAGCCAGTTACAGAAATTATGGTGATGCCCAATCTGTTAAAATTTAAGCTGGTCTTCTGATAGAGTCTTCTGAGTTATGAACTGTCAAGGAGCCCTGCTGGTTCAGCACTCAGCGGGTAAGTAAAAGGTCAGCAATTTGAACATGCCAACATCTTATGGAAGAGAAATGCGGGCAGTCAACTTCCTTGGAAACCCTGTGGGTCGGTTTTACTCTGTCCCAGAGGGTTATGAGTTGGAATCCCTCAGTGGCAGTGGGTTTGGTTGTTTGATATGAGCTATGAAGCATTTTATGCCAAAGCACCATGATCCTGTATTTGTGGAGAAGAGGGTAATAGATACCTGACTGGCCGGCTATCTTAGAATGTTGAAGGCGCCCTGGTGGTATGTAGTGGACTACCATTGGACTGCTTTAATTTCGTTCTCTCGTAGAAATTAAAGCAGCCTTTTCATTTTGAGAGGGCCTTGGTGGCGCTGTACAAGTAGTGATGAACTGCTACCTGCAAGGTCCGTGGTTCAAACTCACCAATGGTACCATGGGAGCTAGCTGAGACTATCTGTTCCTATAAAGAGGGATAGCCCCGGAAGCCCTTATATAGGTCACTGTGAGTCTGAATTGACCCGATGGCAGTGGTTTTTGTTGTGGTTTTCATTTTTACAAATCCTTTTTAACTTTGATATCATTTGCTTATTTGAATTTACATATTTGGGAAAAGCACCCTCATTGTTCAGATTAAGAATTTTAAATAGTTATTTTCATACTAGGACATTCTTTTGGTAGAATCAGCATGCATTGGTGTCTCCGTTTGCCAGTGGTTTTTCTCAAAGTGGGCGTTATGCTGGTATTGTGGTGTGGGTCTAGCCTGTGCGCTGCCGGACGCCTGGCATCGCTGGCCTCTGCCTGCTGTGTGAACCACCCCACGATAGTTGAGCTGTCAGCATATCATCATCCATTTCCAAAC
This sequence comes from Tenrec ecaudatus, assembly GCF_050624435.1. NCBI lineage: Eukaryota > Metazoa > Chordata > Mammalia > Afrosoricida > Tenrecidae > Tenrec > Tenrec ecaudatus. Next base: position 19,191,094 of record NC_134546.1, read on the forward strand.
GCCCCCAAGGGGTGGTGTCACCCAGTTAGAGAGAGGGTAATGACTTATTTTTCTTCACATTTCACCTTGTCAGCCGGTGAATTTGAGACTCTCCAGCAATCCTAGGACTATTCGACTCTACTTTTGTGGTTGTCTGGCTCCCGGCTTTTCGATCAAGGTCTCCTCCCAGAAATGCCAACACCGGGCTCCGCCTGGAGCCCTGCAGCCTTGGCTCTCCTTTCCTGTCAGCCGAGCTCCACAGAGGTGTCTGCTTTTTGCCATAACAAGGCCCTCAACCTTATACTAAATATTAAAAGTGGGGGCAGCCCCCGACTAATTAGTTTCATTCCAATTTGTATGTGTATGTTGGTTGTTTTGACTCTGTGACATGTTTTGCCATGGAAACCATTTAGTACATAGTCAGGTTACCAAGGAGACTGGAAGCACAGGAGGAATTCATCAAACCCTAGTGCCCTCCATGTGCATAACCACATTGTAAAGGACAAAGCCCAGCCCACGTTGTCCCTCTGTACTGGCTACACAGCTTGCTTTGCTAGGGAATGGGGCGGGAGCCAGCAATGAACACAATAGACAGGCTCAGTGCGCCCAATAGAAGGCCAGACATCGGGAGGCCCAAGGCTCATCGCTCTACAAAATATCAATACGAGGCAAAGACCCCAGCCCCACCCAAGTCTGGAGAGCTAAAGTCAGAGGGAGTCAGTGTGGATGAAGTGCTGTCGTTCCTCTGAGTGACTGTCTCTGTAAGTGCCGTGCGTAGTCTGTGTGGGCCCCGTGGCACAGACAGACAGCTCAAGCAGGACGTGGGACCTTCCCACAAGAACACATTACCTCCCCAGTCGAGGCTTGCTAACACTAAGAACAAGGTCCTTTTCCAGTTATTTGTCACTAATCACTGTCACAAAAGGATCAGAAGAGCACTCGGCCCAGTCTCCTGTTCAAAAGACAAGGAGTAAAACCATTATTTTAGTTTGTGGCTTGCAAAAAAAAGCAATAAAAAATATATATAACAAAACATATGCTATCTCCATAATTTCTATATGCATAATCCACTTATTGCATTCTTCAAGTTGTGCAACCGTTCTTGCTACCCTTTTCCAAGTCATCCCACTGCCATTTACGTAAACTCGGTTCTCTCTAAGCCAAAACTGTCCTCTCCCTCCACCCCATTCCTGGTAAACACAAATAATCTTTGGTATCTATACATTTGCTTATTTCTTTTAAGTAATATCACATAATATTGCCCTTGGAGACATCATTTTGTGCTGATGACACTGTGGGTTAGGCATTGGGTTGCAAACTGCCAGGTTGGTGGCTGGGTCGCCAGTAGCCGGTATGCGGGAAGAAGACGGGCTGTCTGTCCCACAGAGATTTACAGACTTGGAAACCTTACTCAGGGGTTAGCTCGATGGTACTGGTTCAGTTGGCGCAGTTTTCAAGCTTCCTCCGTGTTGCAGCACGAACCAGGACTTCATTTCTCTCTCTTTTTCTTTTTACCTTTTATTTATTTTTATATATTTTAAAAATCATTTTATTGGGGGCTCATACGACTCTTATCACAATCCATACATACATACATTGTGTAAAGCACATTTGTTGCCATCATCATTCTCAAAACATTTGCTTTCTACTTGAGCCCTTGGTATCAGCTCCTCATTATCCCCTCCCTTCCCGCCATCCCCTCTCTCATGAACCCTTGATAATTTATAAATGATTATTATTTTGTTATATCTTACACTGTCCACCATCTCCCTTCACCCACTTTTCTGTTGTCTGTCCCCCAGGGAGGAGGTTATATGTAGATACTTATAATCAGTTCTCCCTTTCTACCCCACCTTCCCTCTACCCTCCTGGTATCACCATTCTCATCACTGGTCCTGAAGGGATCACCTATCCCGGATTCCCTGTGTTTCCAGTTCCTGTCTGTACCAGTGTACATCCTCTGGTCTAGCCAGATTTATAAGGTAGAATTGGGATCATGATAGTGGGCGGGGGGTGGGCGAGAATTTAAGAACTAGAGGATGTTTGTATGTTTTATTGTTGCTGCACTGCACCCTGGCTGGCTTGTGATGTCCAGTTTCCTACAGATAGGCTTTGGGTCTCCACTCCACAGTCCCCCCTCATTCACAATGATAGAGTTTTTGTTTTTTGATACCTGATCCGTTCGATACCTCATGATCACACAGGCTGGTGTGCTTCTTCCATGTGGGGTTTGCTGCTTCTCATTTAGGTGGCCACTTGTTTACCTTCAGGCCTTTAAGACCCTAGACGCTATATCTTTTGATAGTCGGGCACCATCAACTTTCTTCACCACATTTGCTTTTGCACCCATTTGTCTTCAGCGATCATGTTGGGAAGGTGAGCATCATGGAATACCAGTTTAATAGAACAATGTGTTCTTGCATTGAGGAAGTACTTGAGTAGAGGCCAAGTAGGACTTCATTTTTCTTTATGTCTGAGAAATAATGTTCACATATATACAAATATACAATATAGATACACACACATCGTTTTCTGTTTATCCGTTCATTTGTGGATGACCTTTTTGCTTGTTTCCAACATTTGGCTATTGTGAAAAGTACTGTAATAAACATTGACTGATTTCTGGTTGTGATTTTGCCTTCATTTCTTCTAAATATATATTTATACAGTGACTATAACATTCTATGTTCCCACCAGCAAGGAACCCACCATTATCTTTGCAAGCTAGACAAAACAGGAAAGGTATAGCCATTCCAATTTTTTCAGATTTAAAAATAACACTCAGACCCTGTAAAGGAGGGACTTCACCAATTGTCACAGCCTCTGTCCCCAGATCGGGAGCTCAAACATCAGGACTTCCAGGGCTCAGATTTCGCTCTTCTCACGCCAGCACCTGGCTGTATTGTTTGCCATTTCCTTTAGCTCTGCTCAGTGCTTGATGGGTAAATCTAGCTTTCTTTGGGTTTTCACTTCCGTGCTTAACATCTCCCATTTAGAACAAAGCTTCCCTTTGATACTTTGGCCCTAACATCCCTCTTACTCCATCAAATTAACATGTTAGGACAAGCGCCTGCTCTAGTTTATTTGTTAGTGAATTGGTATTTTGCATATTTTATAAAGTGAATTAATGTCTTCAGGCACTCGTCTTGATGGTTAGTAATTATATTTTATCTTATAAACGACCTTTTCGTCTGAAGCGTGTACTGTGTTCCTTCATACGGAGGAGGCTAACTGATAAATCGCTGTCTGCAGTCCCGATAGCAGGCAAGCAGGGAAGGGAGCGGTTGCTGTTGTAATAGAAATGACAAAGATGAACCACTTACAAAAGCACCGGGATTTCTCACACGCTAGGGCGAGAAGTCCATCAGGCTGCCAGTTCTTCCCTGTCAGACCTTGGGAACAAGCCTTGACTTTTCTTAGTTTCTGTTCCTGGGCATCTTCACTTGGCCTAGCACTTTTCTCACCTCAGCTTTGCTTCCTTAAAATGTTTAATCTATTTTATATCTTAAAAAAATGTTGACACAGTCTCCCACAAGGTTACCTCAAGACACAATTAGCTATCTTGCCTCATTAACATACAAAAAACAGCCTATTCCCAAATAGAATAATAATCACAGACATAGAGATTAGGATTCATAGTACATACTTTTAGTGGACACAAGTCAGTCCGTAACTTTCGACCCTTTCCCCCAAACCCACTACCATGAAATAGATTCTGACTCATAGCCACCCTATGTAATATGCCCATGGCTGTAAATCTTTATAGGGGCAGGTAGCCTCCAGTTTCTTCCTTGGAGCAGCTGGTGAGTTTGAACAGTTAACTTTGTGGTCAGCAGTCTAATGCTTCAGTGACAACACCACCAGAGCTCCCTTTGCCCTCCCCCCCCCGAAATTTAGTTCTTTGCCAACTGCAAAAAACAATCCCCAAAGTCATCTCAGACAACACCCCAAAAGTCTTAAATCAACTTCAAGTCCAAAATTTTATCTTCTGAGACTTAAGGAATATTCCATACTGACTATGGGAAAAAATTCCTCTTCATCTATGAACTTGTGAAATCTAGATTACAAATGATCTCCCTCCGAAGTATAACGGTAGAGTGATCATGGTGTCGACATTATCATTTTGAAGAACTGGAGAGAAAGGAGTAATGGGCACCAAGCAAATTCAGAAAGCAGTAAAGTATATTAGCTCTCCTGGCCTGACATGATTCTCTGTTCCCTGAGATCATCTGGGCAAAGCTTTCACCCTCCAGGCTCTGGCCATCTCATCGGGGTTCTGTGGGAGACAGACCCATAGGCCCTGGGCTTCAGCCTGGCCTTCCGTGCCCCTGGGATGGCAACTGTGCTTCCTCTGCTTTGGGCAGCCTCCGTCTACTGGTCCATTGAGTGGCAACGATCCCACTCTTGGCCCTGAGAGGCCCCGTTCATCGCCTCCTTGCATATGGTAGCCCCGCCCCTCAGCTTTTGATGCCCTGGTATACTTTAATGGCAGCCCCCTCTCCGAATCTGAGTTGGCAAAGATCCAATTCTTTGTATCCTTCATTTATAAAGCAGAATGTTCCAATATTTTCATTGGGCACAGTTCATGTTCAAGTCCATCACCTGAAATAGAGAAAAGACTGAAGTTGTCAAGGATTTCCTTTTACTTAAACTCGCAATCAGTGCTCACGGAGACAGCAATCAAGAGATTAAAAAGCTATATTGCATTGGTTGCAGCGGACAAACCCACTGCTGCTGCTGCTGCTGCTGCTGCTGCTGCTGCTGCTGCTGCTGCTGCTGCTGCATGCAACTGCTTGTAAGTGTTGAAGGCCTCAGATGTCACTGTGAGAACGCACATGCATCGGTCCGAGCCACAGTGTCGCCGTCGCCGCGCATGCGCGTGAAAACTGGCTAAGGCAGACCAGAGGAAATCGGATGCAGTTAAATGACTGTGTTGGTGACAAATACTGGAAGTACTATGAACTACCCGGGGAACAGATCAAAGTACAGCCAGAATGCGCTGTCGAAGGGAGGATGGGGAAACTTTGTCTCACACGCTTTGGACGTGTTATTAAGAAAGACCTTGCAAGTGACATCATCTTAGTAAAGTTAGAGGCAAAAAAGAGGGAGTCCCTCGGCAGACAGAGTGTCAGAGCAACCAGCCTCCAAACCCGAAGGGCCAGAAGATGATAGTGAAGTCACAGAGGATCAGAAAGCGAGGCGAGAGGATAAAATACAGGGGTCAGGCACATTTAATGATAGCATGCTCTCCGCATCTCCTCTTGATGCGCCACGTGGAGCTGGGCAAAGTGAGAGAGAGTTTTTCCTAACTTGGACATTCATAGGTGGCCTAAAGACATGCATACTCAGTAGTTACACGCATCACAAGGTGGGTGGTATGGACAGTAAGGTCCCAGAGCTCACAGGTGAGGAAACCTAATAGCTGTATTGGGGGAAGGTACAAGGGGGTTAGGGGTGGGTGTCCTGGCGGAAAGAGAGAAAAGGCTGTCTGCTTCTATCGGGAGATGTAATCACCGTGCACTCACTTTAAGGCCGCATAGCTGTTAAAGGGGGAATCTGTGGGAATGATCTTTAAAGCAGGATCATGTACTGAGCTTTACCTCGAACCTACTGCAGGGGTGGAGGCTTTCCTTCCGTGGGATAGCCGCTTTCCAGATTCCCTCTGCTACAAGGTGGGCAACGTAGTCCTCCTCCTAGTTCCCGCACTGTGAGTTCCCCGCGGTAGATCGGCGCAGTGGCTGCAACACCGGGCTCCGACGTGAGGATAATTGTGACGGCGGCACAGGCCTAATCGTGCTTCGTTTTGTTGTACATCGGGCCGCTATTAGTTCCGATCCTTCATGATGACTCTTGATTAAGATTAATCTGGTGATCCTTGATAATAATAGCACGTGGCTTGGCTTCCTTTTAGACCAGCGGTTCTCAACCTTCCTACTGCGGCAACCCTTTTACAGTTCCTCATGTGGTGCTGACCCCCAACCATAAAATAATTTTCATTGATACTTCATTACTGTGATTTTGCTACTGTTATGAATTGTAATGTAAATATCTGATATGCAGGATGTATTTTGATGGTTACAAATTGAACATAATTAAATATAATTAAATCATAGTGATTAATCACAAAACAGTATGTAATTACATATTGTGAAATATTTATGTATTTTCCAATGGTCTTAGGCAACCCCTGTGAAAGGGTCGTTCAACTGCCAAGGGGGTCGTGACCCCCAGGTTGAGAACTGCTGGCTTAGGTGATGGAGAAAGCTGGCATAAAGGCACTGCTCTTCCGGACACCCGTTAGGAGCACGCTCACGCCTGACGCTGCCTCTACAGATCATGCGAAAGTTCTTTTGACAGAAAAGTCTGAACTTGCAATGCAGGAAGCCTGGTGACATCATGGGTTACATGTTGGGCTGCTAACCACAAGGTGAGCAGTTCAAACCCAGCAGCCACTCCCTGGGAAAGGCTGAGCCTTTCCACTCCCGTGAAGATTGACATCCTTAATGACCCACAGGGCAGTCCCACTCTGCTGATAGCGTCATGGTGAGTCAGAGTCGACTTTGAGAACGGAGAAACTCTAGTGTACTTTGGAAGATAAAGTTAACAGTATAATTTGTAGTTCAGTGGCTGTTAAAAGAGTACCTGTTCTTTGTGGTAGCAATTGTACAATACTGCTTGATGTGATTGAACTATGCATTTTATGATATATGTAAGAGCTCCCAATAAAATGATTAAAATTTTTAAAAAAGAAAGAAATATTTCACAATATATAATAAAAAAGAGTACCTGTTCTTTATTTCTTAATTATTTTTTGGAAAAAGACATTTGGCTATTGGATGAGGTTTATTGGGGGCAAAGACCTGAGAGTCAGGAGAGTACCAATCCACACGCGGGAAGGTGCTCTACTGAGTATGGCTTTCATTGGCTGGATGAGAAAGCAGCAGCTTATTTCTGATTGGCTCATATAATTAAAGGAGCTCATTGGTCAAGGAGGGTGACCTGGCTTCAGGAATCTAAGCAGTTACAAGAGGTTTAATTAGGCTTAAGTTTTTGTGGTTTGGGGGTGGGGTGGGGAAAAGGCAGAATTTTAGGAGTATTATCCACCTGACTGTCAACACTGTTTTGTTAACCATGAGAGTCCATTTTGATTTCATTTCGCCTGTGCTAAGCATATGTATCTTTGTGGGGGTCTGTCCCCATTGCTGTCTGTCCATGCATCCTTCTGCAGGGGCTGCGACATCTGCAATATGCTGTGTGCTTGTGCTGTGCTGTGTACATCCATCTGCAGGCCTGTCTCTAGGGGTCGCACACACATCGGGGGAGGGCCATGCATATGTGTGAGTCGCTCCAGACTGACCTGACTGTGTGTGCTCAGCCCCAAGAGCAAGGAACCGGTGACGTAGCCCAGGGTGAAGATGACCCACAAGAGGATCACACCAACCACAGTCGTGGTTTGCAGTGCCGGGCTTGCCTGGCGCAGCCTCCAGAGGTCCTGGGACAGCCTGTGTGCTCCTCATTGTGGGTTGTAGCCACCATGCTAACTTCAGCCTGGCCACTGCCTTTCCCCCGGCTGTCCTGGACCCTGCTGTCTGGGGGCTGCATGCTCATGCCCTTCGCCCTCCCAGGAGCACCTGCTTCCCAGGAGCACCCGCTCTTTAGACATCACCCACCTGCTGAGCATGTTGGAAGCTGCTTGTATAGAGAAGGGCTTCTCTCTTACCCTGGGGACCTGCCTGGACGTTGGGGTGATTGTGTTCCATCCCTGCTTCTGGCCTCTAACTCCAACCACCTGAAGCCTGTCCTCTCTGGGTTTCCATTCCCTCACTGTAAAGCACGAGGACCGGAGGGGAGGGCCTTCCCAGCAACTGCATGTTCATTGTCATTCATAGACATGTCTACACAGTGCTAGTAGGAAGAGAATCTTCCAGAAAAATGACCGTGAAGATGATGAGAACTCTCTTGGTATTATTCCCCGTCCCTGTGAGGTGCGGTGCAGTGTGTGATGAGGAACCTACAGTCAGCAGCTCCCGGAGTTTGGTTCTTATAGATGTATTTTTAAATCATTTTATTGGGGGCTTCTACAGCTCTTATCACAGTCCATACCTGTGTCAAGCACATTTGTACATTTGTTGCCATCATCATTCTCAAAACATATTCTTTCTACTTGAGCAGAATCGGATTCTTTTAAGAAGATGGGGGATGCAGAGGCAGTGTGCTTTTCAAGGGTGTGGGTAAGACACAGACAGCGGTTGCTGTTTTCAGGTGGGGCTGAGTCAGCCCGGACTCACCGCGACCCTGAACACTGCCTAGTCCTACAGCCTCACAAGGGTCCTTCGGCTTGAACCCACTGTTGCAGCCACTGTGTCAGTCCGTCTTGTCAAGGGCCTTCCTCATTTTCACTGCCCCTCTCTTTTACCAAGCCTAATGTTCTCCCGGGACTGATCTCTGCCGATAATACGCCCTGGTGGCATACTGGGTTAAGCATTGAGCTGCTAATCCTAAGGTCAGTGGTTCGAACCCACCAGGTGCTCCACCGTTAAAAGACAAGGTTGTCTACCCCACAGGGTACTTCTGGACAGTTACTGGTAGTAATTTATGATGGCCAAGTAGTGTTCAGGGTCTGTCATGATATCTTTGTTTAGTGGTTGTTGTTTTACTGTACTCAGTAGGTTCTAACGTAGACACAGATAAGATTATAAAGTTTCTGTTGGATAGGATGTGTGCGGCTTTTTATTTGACTCCACATGGCTTGTGATGCCATGTTTATGCCTACCTGTTGCAGCCACATTGGATGCTCTTGGACACAGACAACTAAGATGGCCCCAGACAGTCAAGTTGTTCTGCAGTAATTCTTAAACGATGAGCTAAAACAAATCCTCAGTTATTAATCTTTACTAATAAAAATGAGTAAAACTGTGCTTCACACCAAGATAATTAAAAATACTATGATAAAACATGGCCCTTTTCTTAATCAATTAAAAATTTCAACATTCTCTATTTAATCTAACAGTTGATTTTTCAAAAGTACACTGTTTTCTCAAATCCTCATGTGTTGGGGACACACCCTTAATTTTAAAAAATCATTTTATTGGGGGCTTGTATAACTCTTATCACAATCCATACATCCATCCATTGTGTCAAGTACATTCATACATATGTTGCCATCATAATTCTCAAAACATTTGCTTTCTACTTGAGCCTTTGGTATCAGTTCCTCATTTTCCCCCTCCCTCTCCACTCCACTCTCCTTCATGAACCTTTGATGATTTATAGATTATTAGTGTTTTATCAAATCTTACACTGGCTGATGTCTCCCTTCACCTGCTTTTTTGTTGTCCACCCCCCAGGGAGGAGGTTATATGTAGATTCTTGTAATTGGTTCCCCCTTTCTACTCCACCTTCCCTCCACCCTCCCGGTATCACCACTCTCACCACTGGTCCTGAAGGGATCATCTGTCCTGGATTTCCTGTGTTTCCACTTCCTATCTGTACCAGTGTACATCCTCTGGGCTAGCTGGATTTGTAAGTTAGAATTGGGATCATGATGGGGGATTTTGGGGGAGGGGAGCATTTAGGAACTAGAGGAAAGTTGTGTTTCATTGTTGCTACACTGTACCCTGACTGGCTCATCTCCTCCCTGCGACCCTTCCATAAGGGGATGTCCAGTTGCCTACAGATCACATCCTTAATTATTTCAGTTTGAACAAGAGGATTCTCAGAGAAACCCATATGAGTTGGAGGGAGCATTAGTTCACCCTGCTTTTGGGTGCTTTTGAAAGTCACCTGATGGAATCAGTTTAAAAAACAAACAGCAAGGAATTTAACAACTATGAATAGTCTCAAGTGTAAGCCTTCCAATTTTTCGAGTACTAAGAGCCTTACGAAGGATCCCTCGTGGCATAGCCGTCAAACGCTCAGCTGCTTACTGAAAAGTCACAGGTTTGAATCTGCGCGTTGCCCCAGAGGAGACAGATGTGGCAGTCTGCTTCGGTGAAGATTCTCAACTCACTGCCATCAAGTCAGTTCACCTCCTAGTGACCTGGACGGCAGGGCGGAACGGCCCCTGCGGCTTTCGGAGACGGTCACTCTGTGTGGGAGTGGAAAGTCTCATCTTTCTCCCGCACAGCAGCTGGAGTTTCAAACTGCTGACCTTGCAGCTTCAGGTGGAGCCCAGTGTCCCACCACGGCTCTTTCCTTGGAAGTCCAGTGGAGGCACTTCCTCTTTGTGTCAGAAACGACTCAGCAGGGCTACGTGTCCTGTAATTAGGCTTTAAAACGTTACATTAAAAAGTCAGTAAGTAGTTATATTATAGAGATCATGGATGAAAAATATACACTGTTCTACTGATTTCAGATGCTACTTAAAACCTGACATATCCAGAGCTGGCCCCTGCACCCCCAGATTCAGAAGTGCTATGTCTCAGCCCACTCAGATGAACTACTGTTAGATGATTCAGAAGTGGTTCTAATAATGTCAAAATACCAATGGTAAAGACATGGAGAGTTCACATGGAACGCTGACTGTGACAGAGTAAGAGAAGCATAGTTTCTAACGCATAGGATCTTAATATTTGAATTTAAATATCTATAGAACTAAATAAGAATTTTACGTCCCCATTTAACTGTGTTATTTGTGTTATAAAAGTTTATAGACAAGGAGGCTTCAAAAACTTTATGGAACGTTTCCACAAGCTTTTAATTCCATTTTCCATGAACTTTGGGAAACTCCCTCATATTCAAGTTGTCAAACCCTTTGAAAAATATCTCTGTTGGAAAAGTAAGACTCATCTTCTATTTGGAATCCTGTTGTATTTGGACGTATGTGGTAAGCACATCTGAATGATAGCGTGACAACCTGCCAGATACAAACGTGATTTCAACGAGAGTGTGATTCCAGGAGAAGCGAGCGTGTTTGGTTGGTTCTTGTGGGTGAGTGGACCTACTATAGAAATGGTGCCTTTAAACAGGAAGAACGGAAACAAGAATAATGCTGCTGCTGTGGGGAGTCTGGCTCCTAACGGCTCTGAAGGACCCACAAAGCAGACTGCTTCCTGGGTTTCTGACACAGGAACGGGCAGCTCCGTCTTCCTATCGAGGAGCAGCTGGTGGAATTGAAGTGCTCACCACTGATTCACCCCTGGCACCACCAAGGAAAGGCTGACTGATGTCAGAACATACTGTGGAAGAAGTGTTAGCATAGGTCAGCAAGAGACAGACAATGGGACATAAATTCAAAGAGCCACGTTCATGCTAATTTAACCAAAGCATGCTCATCCATTTATTAATTAATGTTTTAAATTTAATTTATTGGATTTTACATATCCCTATTTTAGTCGTGCATTTGTTTTGATGTTATGGTTGTAGCAAAACCATTGCTGTTTATACCCAGGCATTTATACCTAGGTTTTATGTCCCTAGATAGCATTTTTAGTATAAAGTTTTCTATTTGTTTAGTGTTAGTGATTTATGGGAGATATTTTTTGTTTGAAAGAGGATTATGTATCGCTCTGTTCCTGGCTTGCATATGGCACTACTAACCAAAAGGTTCGAGGCTTGAGTCTGCCCAAAAGCCCTCAGAAGAAAGGGCTGGCAAGAAAGACCTACTTCTGAGAACTCAGCCATGGAAACCCTACGAAGTTCTCCTCCAGCACACATTGCATGAGTCGGAGCTGATTCAGGAGTAAGCGGTAGATCTCATTCTAGCTTGAGAAGCACAACTACAGAAAGCTTATGGTTCACTTTTTTAAAGTACCAGCTCTTTGAGATATGATTCATACACTATCAAATTCACCCATTTTAATATGCAGCGAGAAGGCCATTACTATATTCACAGAGTTGTATAACCATTACTACTATTTAAATAGAAAACTTCTACCCATTAGCAGTCACCCCCCCCACCCACACCCCCCATTACCCACAGCCCTTGCTAGTCACTACTCTTTAAATTAATTGACTGATTAATGTTAGTTGTTACAGATGTGCCTACCCAGGGCATTTCATGTGTCTGGCTTCTTTCATGCAGCATGATGTTTATCCATGTTGTAGCGCACATTAGGGCTTCATTCTTTTGATGGCTCAGTAAAACCCTGTCATCTGAGTAAAGCACGGTTTGCTTGTCCCTTCCTCAGTTGATGGGCATTGGGGTTTGTACTTTGGGACCAGGATGAACAATTCATTAGTGAACATTCTTGTACAAGTTTTTGAATGGATCTATGTTTGAAATTCCCTTGGGCTACAATGTATTCTTCATTTTGCCTCAATAAGGAATTGGGTACTTTGAAATTAGGAATAGATATTTTGAAATACATTTAAACTGATTACCCCGAAAATTTTAAAGAAAGTTTTTAAGTGCCTTAAAGTTTGTTTGAAATCTAGAAGTAGCAGGCATTACTTTAAGGTACAAAATTGAAATATTAATTCTGCTTTATGTCATGTTTAGAAAAATCCTATTTTTCAAGAGCATTTGTACAGTTACCTCCTTCTTAAGCTTCTTCTGGTAAACCTACACTTAGGGAATGCTCCTAATATGCTTTAGCACTGCCCTGGGCTCTGGGAGATCAAAGGTCAGTACCACATGTGCCTGGAGTCCAAGGAGTTCTCGGAACCAGTCTGTCCACAACTGGGGAGCTGACGAGCCTCAAGCCGGGGGCAGGTGGATCAAGGATCTCAAAGAGAGGCAAATTCCTGTTGGTGCCTGTCAGTACAAATGTTCTGGAATGTGTTTCTTGGTAATAGGAACGCTGGTACTGAAAATTTTGAAGTGTTCAGAAATCAGAAGGAAAAATGAGTGAAATGAAATATTTCATTTTTAATATAGAAAGTGAAGGAATGTCTACGACAGAAAGCATCTCTGTCTTATCAGCCTTGACTGCAGGCAGCCCTCTGCCCTGGGTCCCCTGGCACTGCCACGCCAGCTGCCCGGCCACGTGATGGAGCGGATTCGTACTCCTAGAGATGCTCTGTGGGCTATAAGTGTCCACGGGAGCACATAGTCTCATCTTCCTCCCACAGAGCAGCTGGTGGGTTTGAACTCAGGCCTTGTGTTAGCAGTCCGATCTTACGCATGTGTACTAGTGTTGTAATCACTAGGACATGGCCTTTGCTGTGGTAAGGAAAGGAGGGGTCTCAGAAGAGGTGAGAGGTGAGCTGTGACTTAGGCAGCAGTCAGGGTCACTGGCTTCAGGCACCCAGCCCGCATTACAGGCCCAGTAGGTTTGACCAATGCCTGTCCCGCGAGTTTACCTAGTTTATATGCTATTTCTTGTCAACAATTAAGTCTTTCATTTTTAGGGGCGAGCCAGAGCCAGTTTCTGCTTCATTCACCTGTATCTCCTCTCTCCTTACTTACTTGTCTTTTAACTAAAACCTTCCAGTCATTTGAGCAGTTTTGTCTGCTCTTCCTGGTAGGTGACATTTTGATACATAAGTGTCTTATAACACGTCCCTTGAAAAAAATTGTATCCTGTCCATTGGTTGCTCCTCTTTAGAGAGTCTTAGTCATAAACGGCTTTCCTGTCTTATTTCTTCAGTGGGCATTGATTTGCCATCAGAAATTTCCATTGGCATATACCTTTGTTTACCATGCCCATTCTCAGTGTGTTTGAAAGTGCAGACGATGCATTGAAAAAGCCTCTCTAAAAGGTAGGCTTAAAATTTTTTTTAAGGTAGGCTTTTCCTTCAACTTATATATAAACTGCAGATTTTTTGATGTACCATTTGCAGAACACAATTTCTCAATTCAACTCCATTTTGGTCAAGAGTTTGGGATTCGTAGTCCAAATCTTGGTTGGTTAACTTGCTGTATAATTGAAACCATCTTTAGAAAAGTTACAGATACGTTCCAGTTGGCTTTGCTTTCTTTGCGACCTCTAAAGCTTGCTTGAACATGTTGGACCAGAATTTTGCTATTCTGTTGAACAGCTTTCTAGAACCTTAAACAGTGCTAGTCAGGAAGCACCTGCATCGGCCTTGTTGACAGTGAGAGTCCTTGAACCTACCCTTGACCTAACAGATCAGAATTTCGGGGCCTTGGGAGGGGCAGCACCAGGGTTGGTGTCACCCAGTGTGATGTCCCTCCTGATGCTGCCTCTAGTCCCCATGGACTAGACCAGTCAGAGTCCCCAGTAATGCCTATTATCACTTTCAAGCATAGAAACAGCGTGTGGTAATAAATAACACTGTAAATCGTTTAAATGTAGTATTTATAAGATTATATAAATAGTAGTAAAGTTGTTTTGTAAAGCCTTTCTACATTGAGTTACTAGTCACATTACAGTAACTTGAGTGAGCCTTTGAAAGAAAGTAGACATACTTGTAGCACATGTAGATAAAACCACGTGATTGGAAGCATCATTGCCTTTGGATAGTAGCGGCCACTCATGTTCACACTGCAGGACTTTGGAAGGTTCCCAAGGTAAAGCGCCGCAGAGTTGTAGTGCTGTAGGAATATTGACACATGCGCTTGGGTTTATGCAAAACATTTCTGTTGTTATAATTCACTACAGAAATAATTTTAGAAAAATAATAAATTCCTGTTGAAACACTGTCATTTTGGTGTTAACACAGCCTCCCCCTCCCCCCCCCATGTCGCCTGAGGTGGTCATTCCCTCGCTCCCTAAACCACTGGGCTTAGAGATCTGCACTTCTACAGGTGTCATCAGTGGTTACCTGCATGTGAACACTTGGCAACTTGCGCCTTGAAAGTGGCTCCAGCACTCATCTAGTTGGGGTTATTAGCTCATCTTCTCCAGGTATGCACAGGATTAAGTTGTGTACTTTTTGCACTCTATTTTCCTCCCTAAACGTCTAAGCGTGAATTAGGTGAAGGTGTACAGAGCACATCATCCGTTGGTTTTACGTTCAACAGTTTATACACATTTTGTCTTGACTCATCACTGCAGTCCCATCACTTATTCCACATCCTCCCTGTGTTTCCTGTCTCCACTCCCCCTCCTTTCCTCACTGTCTGAACCTTGTCCTTGAGTAAATCCTGCCCTTCAGTTCCAGACCGGAAAGGTCTCAAAATCATTAAAGTCAGCTCGAGACTGGTGGAAACCCCAAGACTTGGGCCTTTAGTCGCCCTTCTGCAATTGATCTTTGGTTTAAATCCCTGAAGAATTCATTTTCCCCTCCTAGGCTGCTGGTCCCTACTAAGTCTCAGAGGTTAGACTCCAGCAACACTGTCTAGGTCCAAGTCATGCAGCCTCTTCTGCCCCTTGTGGGTGACTTTTTGGGGCGTAATGTTCTTCAAGATAGCCCAACCGGGGCCCACTCCAAGGGCAGCATACCTGTGTATGCTGCTTAGCCCTCGCCTTCCTGGGTCATAGATGGCTGCTCAGTCCATTAGAACTTAGAATGCAGCTGGCCCAGGCTCTGGAGCCCTGCAGTAATATCATTAACATAATGAGACTCTGCTTCTCCAGTGTCTTTAGACTGAAGGCCTTCGAGTGCCGCATTGAACAAGGTGTGCAGAGGCCAGTGTTACTTTCCCAAACCAGCCTCAGAAGAACGCTTAGCGTACTTGCTCCGCTTGGACAATGGCAGATTCAACTAGGAGAAATGGAATATTTCAAAGTAAACACGATGTTTCTGGAGCGGGGAGGGGCTGGTGGAGGCTGCTTTGGCATCCCAGGATCTGCTCGCATTTATTTTGTCAAGTGAATGCTCTTTACAGCTATAGTTGTTTGGCTGGAAAACACCATCATTTTCCCTACTAACTTTTCTGTGCCTTAAATCCCATACGCCCCTGATTTCTTCATTTTCTTTCCTGTTCTGCAGCTTTCCGAATCTGTTAATCATTTCTAGACTCAGAAAATGCAATATACACACACACACATATAAAAGGGAATTTGATGATCATTTAATCGGGCCTCATCATTTTACTGAACAAGACACCTGAAACTTGAAAAGGTTAAACCAAGGACCAGAAAGTTCACTGTGTGCCAACAGACTTCTTATGTGCATGTGTGCTGTCACATAGCTTTTCTCAAATGGGCTGGTTTCTGTATTACAGTACCACAGTTTTTAGTTGAGAATCAACTTATGCCATAAACCTAGTTTAGTTATCACCATTTCCCCCATTTTTCTATCTTTTACACCTTTTTTTTTGAACCTCAACTTTTGACCCTAGAATATTTCCATGCCTTTTGCAGTCTCTCCACGTGCTTTGTATGTGCTCCTTCTGTCACCGCTCTTCTTTCTAGGTTGCTTTTATAAATGAATGCTATTGCAACCCAACTAATTAAATATGCCAGAAAAGTCAGATTTAATGAGTTAAAAAATAATCTCGAAGAGCAACACTTTAGAAAAAGATGGTTTCCTTAAAGGATAAAGAAAAATACTGGAGACGTATGGACTCTTTGGGGTTTTCCGTTTCGGTTTAAGTCCTTCAACAGCTGTGGAAGTCGCTGGCTCTTGATAAATAGTCTTCAGTCTGCCTTTGCCTGGTTGCAACCAAAATTGCTTTCCTGGGTGACTTATAGTGATTTTTTTTTTTTTGGTTTCCTTACAAATACAGTGAAGAAGTTTCCAGGATGTCAGATTAAGAATTGGAAGATAAAAGATGGGGAAATTTATTCATTTATTCAACAAATAATTGATTGATAGTGAAGAATCGTACACTCTTTGTCTAGTAGAAGGGTACCACTCTGTTTTCCTGCAGGCAGATGAGAAGCCTGATGATTTATGCAACATCGTTCTCAGCTTCATGCTGAGATAACTGAGCTAATGGTGTTGAGGTGATAAATGTAAAAGCACTCTGGGAAAAAAAAACAAAAAGAATGGGTCACACAAAGCTCTGAATCACTGATGTCTCATTCAAACTACAGAAGCCCTGGTGACTTAGCAGGTAGCACACAAGCTGCTACTTACAAGGTCAGCAGTTTGAATCACCAACCACTCCATGGGAGAAAGATGAGGCTCTTTACTCCCATAAGGACCGACTGTTTTGAAAACCCACGGGGCAGTTCTACTCTGTCCTAGAGGGTGCTTTGTTGAATCAACTTGGAGGCAGGGAGTGCATATTCAGACAGCCTCAGTTCTATAAACATTTATTGGGCATCTACAAAATAAATGTTTATTGTGTAGTGAGGGCAAGATAAGAGGCCTCTGGGTGGCACAAATTGTTGGCTCTTAGCTATTAACTGAAAGGCTGGTGGTTCAAACTCACCCAGTTGCGACATGAAGCAAAGAACTGGCCATGTACTTCCACAAAGATTATAGCCAAGAAAACCCTGCGTGGCATGTGAAGTTTCTCTGAGTGCGGATGGACTCAGTGACAGCGTTGGTTTGCAGGAGCAATGCTGGAGGTAATAAACTGTAGGGGCCGGGCTAGCCAACAGGGGGAACAGAACGCATTCATTCATTCTCTTAGAGGAGAAGCAGAGGGGCCGAATCCCTATACCACACAGTCCCCATGCCCAATAGCCAGTGAGGTTTTCAGCCACAGGCAGCTCAGTGGTTTTTCCAAAGACCATAGCATTGAATAGGTTGATGTGGGAGAAATATGAAATTCACCGTTGTATTTTAGGGAAAAAAAACAAAAACCTCTGTTCTCCAGGTCAGTTTACAATTCTAAACCCAACCTTGTATCTGAGAAGAAAACTAGAGTAATCTGATTAGATATTTTGTGAAATTATGCTGGTTAGCAGTAACATTTTTTTTTTCCAATCATGGGCACCAGTTTATCTTCAAGTGAACAAAGTTACATTTTTTGGAGCAAGTTTTACCTAGATGAAAAGACTTCAAATGAGGGAAAAGGAAAATCCCTATATTTTCTCTGCCTGCAGTCTGTCTCCGGGCTCATTTCTACTTTTCCCCCGACAGTCAGCTCAAAGAGCACTCTGCGCTGCAGCTGTTCACGGTGCTATTGAGCTAGACCAAGAAATCACTCTGTGTACTTCTTATGACTCTCTTCGCTCCATAATAGTTCTTATCACATTGAATTAAAATTATATTCTACCTATGTCTGCCAGTAATTGGAAGATTCTTGAGACCATACATTATTTATCATTTATTGTATTTCTTTTTTTTTTGCATATTTATTTTTTTTATTTTTTTTTTCATAGATCAATAGCTTTTTTTTTTTTTAACAATTTATTGGGGCTGATACAATTCTTTTCACAGTTCATACATATACATACATCAACTGTATAAAGCACATCTGTACAGTCTTTGCCCTAATCATTTTTTTCTCTTTTCTTCTTTTACATTTTATTAGGGACTCCAACAACTCTTACCACAATCCATACATATACATACATCAATTGTATAAAGCACATCCATACATTCCCTGCCCCAATCATTCTCAAGGCATTTGCTCTCCACTTAAGCCCCTTGCATCAGGTCCTCTTTTTTTTGTATTTCTACACCCGCTGCTGAACACAAAACCCGGCAGGTAGTAGGCATAGAATAAGCAAGTTATAAATATATGCCCATGATTGCTTTTCATAGACCATTTCAAGAAGACGGAGTTATTTCCAGCTCTGGCATAGCCTTCCCCCGCATTATAAATAAGCTATCTGGAGTTAGGCTACAAAAGAATTGATTTTAGAAAACTTTGAGAGAGGGAGGATTATTTACCTTGAGAGAGAAAAAGTTATAGGATTAATTTCAAGAACCAAGCAATACATAAGGCTTATCTTACTTTACTGTAGCAAGAACATTTTAAGATGTAGTTGGACTTTTCATTTTGTGACTTAATATGAGATGCTATTTTTGTTGCTTTAATTGGGGAAAAATGTAGACCTTTTCCTTAAATGAGTTTAATTAACTGTGGGACATCTCTGAGTAGTAGGCCAAATTTGATTCTACCATGCTAATTTATAAGTAGAACTTAATGGAAAAAAGTGACTCACTCAATTTAATTCAGTTGATAGCCTTCATAGCTAACTTTTCTTTAAAGTGAATTATGTATTCCTCTGTAGAAAAAAATGTATTGGTTTATAATGTTTAGACTTCTGCGAGAATAGAAATAGTAAGCTTTTTTTTTTTTCTACATCAGGAACACTTGTAAGACTGTTCTTCCTTTTAAAAATAACCCAATGATCTCCCTGGGTGTGGAAAATTTCCACCTCACGAATCTTGACTGGAAAAGTTCCTTCTGTGCACTTGTGAAAACTAAAGAAAAGGACGTCATCATCTTCTGCAAACATTTATCAAGTGCCTACTATGCGTAGGTCACAGTCCCGTCCCTTGGAAAAACCCCACTCATCCAGAGGAGAGAATCCTGGCCACCTCTTGGAAAGGGCCTTGAACCCAGGCCTCTGTGCAGAGGGGCCACAGCGAAGGAACCTATTTTTTAAATGCACACAGCTCCTTTCTTTCACAGTATAGTCAGGCAAATGCGATGTGCCTATTTTATATCCACAGTCTAGCTGGAACAGCACATCAGAAGGCAGGTAGGTTGCAAACTATGCTTTAGTAGCAGCAAAGTAAGCAACGCGTAGCAAACAAAAGATAAGCTCGACATAAAAGGAAGACGATGAAGAAATCAGCATTTTAACTGATATTCCCAATTATGGCCTCATATCACCAATTAATTCTGTTTACCAAGTTATTTAATGACTCAGACTGTGGGATCAGAGAGCCCTGGGTCCTAATGTCAGATACGTCACCTAGTCAAGCTACGTTCTAGCTAGGTTTCCCTTCGGTCCATCAGAAATATCATGAAAACACTGGCAAACAAGCAAGATACCTGTCACAAACATAGCAACAGGTTAGCATCCTTTCTGGTGAGAAAAGTAGTTAAGATCCCAATAGGGAGACGACAAAGAACAGACAGTGTCATTCAGTTTGCAGAAGCAGCACTGGGCTAACGATGACTACAGAATGCTGCCCGCCCCCATCATCCGAGACCAACACAAGCCACAAAATACTTGCAACAGACTTCACTCAGGAAAATCGCACAGAGGGCACTTTAGGGAGACAGGAGTTCAAGAGAAACAGAAAAATGGCCACTTGCATCTTGTCACTCATAACAGGAAAGCGCCCAGATGCTGAAATGCAAACCTTGCTCTTAACAAGGTCTGCCCCCTCTGCCCCTGCCCCGTCCACATGTACCCCACATTGACCTGCAACAATTGTTCCTACGCTTGAGCCCAGTGTGGCGCCCCTGGGCGCATCCACCTTGTTAAGGGGCATGGCGTGCTCGCGAGTGACCGCCCACGTCTTGACCCTGCTTGTTCGCATGATTTCCTACTGTCTGCCTCACGCTGGGAATCTTTACATCGCTTTCCTGGGTGTTTTTAAAGTAGGGGTCAAATAACGGTTTTACGTTGGCAGAGGAGAAATCTTTATTTATTCTCATTAATGCCTTGGCCCTTTCTGCCTCTCTTTGAAGTTATCGACAGTGATTTAAACTGCCCGGCAGCCTCGCTTCCTCTTCGGTTCATGCCTGGAAATGTGCCTGCGATGGAAAGCAGATTCCAGAACTTTCACATCACCGACAAAGCTCCCTTTCCACTTGAAGGTCTGAAATTCCAGCAGTCTGAGGGGCTTGAGCTAGGTCAGGGCCTTTCAGGATTTTTGTTTTATATTTTTACATTTAGGTCTCTCTAGCTTTTGTTTGTTTGAAAGAAAAGTATAGTCATGTATTCACCCAACCAGTCTTCACTGGGGCGAGCGTGTTGTGCTGGCAATGTCTGGAGGGAGGGGGGTTGTGGCCTCAGGAAGAGGATGTCAGACCCTCCGGAAGACAGAGACAGGCACAGCAGTTAGTCAGCACAGTGGAATGTGAGGAGTTCTCTAGTGGAGGTGTGACACAGGACCAGCAGAACCCAGACGAGAGGACTGAGCCCTGTCTGCTAGGGCCTCCGAGGATGACTCACAGAAGAGGGGAGTTTTTCCTGCAGTCAAGGAGAGGAAGGTACCCTCCGGCAGAGGGGCCGGAGGAACTGGACGGAGTGCTAGCCATTTCCAGGGCACTGTGAGTGGACCGGAGCCCTGGTGGACTGCTATCGACAAGGTCAGGAGTTTAAAACCACCGGCCACTCCAAGGGAGACAGAGGAGGCTTTCTCTCCCATAAAGATTTAGAGCTTTGGAAATCCAAAAAAGGCAGTGCTGCTCTGCTCTGGCCTGTAGGCTCACTCTGAGTCAACATTGACTAGATGGCAGTGGGTTTGGGTTTGTTTTTTGGCGGGTGTAGTGTGTGGACTAAAGTGGGCTTTGAATGAGTGGCCCACCATCTCACTGCAGCTCAGTCATGTGCCTGAACTTAGGAAGATAAAAGACTAATCATTCGGAAGACTTTCACCTTCTCAAAGCCCAGTTTGTTTTGTTTGCGTTTTGTCCAGCCTTGCACTCCCCTGGGCACACAGCTTCCTGAATGTGTGGGCTGCAGCGGATGACCCTTTGCATGCCCCAGACACCTACCCAGCCATGTTCATGTCTGCCTGGAGCCATGGCATTGAACCTGTTTTCTCCCAGTCCATTCAGCAACAGCTGCCAATGCAGCCATTGAGAGGCGCACACATACGCTCGCCTCTCTCTGATCACCACCCGCATATCCTTGGCCCCAAG
Organism: Tenrec ecaudatus; assembly: GCF_050624435.1. Lineage (NCBI taxonomy): Eukaryota > Metazoa > Chordata > Mammalia > Afrosoricida > Tenrecidae > Tenrec > Tenrec ecaudatus. Next base: position 19,212,590 of record NC_134546.1, read on the forward strand.
AATCTAGGCGGGGGCTGCAGGAAGCCAGTGATTCACTTCAGGCTTGAAACCATCTTCCAGTCCAAATGATTCCAGAGGATTGGGGATGGTGGGCTGAGTCACGGAGTAGCCTAGCACCGATGGAACATAACTTTCCTCTAGTTCCTTAATGCTTCCTCTCCCCACCATCATCCCAGTTCAGCTTTACAAATCCAGCTAGACCAGAAGAAGTACACTGGTACTGATCAGAGTTGGAAACACAGGGAATCCAGGACAAATAAACCCCTCAGGACCAATAATGAGAGTAGCGATGCCAGGAGGGGAAGGGGAAGGTGGGGGAGAAAGGGGGAACCGATCACAATGATCTACATATAACCCCTCCCTGGGGGTCAGACAATAGAAAAGTGGGTAAAGGGAGACATTGGACGGTATAAGACATGAAAAAATAATAATTTATAAATTATCAAGGGTCCGTGGGGGAGGGAGGGGAAAAATGAGCTGATACCAAGGGCTCAAGTAGAAAGAAAATGTTTTGAAAATGATGATGGTAACAAATGCACAAATGTGCTTGACACAATGTATGTATGTATGTATAAATTGTGATAAGAGTTGTACAAGCCCCAATAAAATGATTTTTAAAAAAGTTGGGCTGGAAGCCAAAATTAGATTTTGGTAATCAATGCCTCAAAACCCACTGCCATCAAGTCAGTTCTGACTCATAGTAACTATACAGGAGAACTGCTCCATAGGGTTTCCAAGACTGTAACTCTTTCTCCCCTGTAGCATATGGGGGTGGGATTTAACTGCTGACCTTGCAGTTTGCAGTTCAGTGTTTAACTCCCGGGTGCCACCAGGTCTCCTTATAGGCTATTAACAATATTCCAGATTATCATCTAGGACAGTGGTTCTCAACCTTCCTAATGCCGGTAACACTCACACAGTTCCTCATGGGGTGGTGACCCCCAACCATAACATTATTTTCATTGCTACTTCATCACTGTACTTTTGCTACTGTCACGAATCAGGCAACCCCTGTGAAAGGGTCGTTCAAATGCCAAACGGGTCGTGGCCCATAGCTTGAGAACCTCTGATTCTAGGGCATTTCTGGTTTGACCCAACTTCCCCAAGTATTGCAAAGGTCTGTCTTCTTTTAGTCTACTCAGATGCAGACACCCCTGCACGTCTTCAAGAGTTAAAGGTGCACTAGGAACCAGATCTGGGCCCAGGCCCATGGCGGACTTAGTCAGGATCTCGTCCCGAAACCCACTGAGTGCTGGTGCCCGGGATTCACAGTGCAGAAGGGAGTGCCAGTGAGTGTTGGGCCGCCCTCATCTCCCTTGTCTGCCCTTTTGCAGTCTGCCAGTCTCAGGCAGCAGTTACTGAGTGCCAAGCTGCCTCTAATTTAACCACTCCTATTCCCATCTTGCAACTGGGGGAAACTGAGTATTTGAGTGAAAGCCATTGGTGTCCGAGATGCTAGATCAGAACTAAACACTCGGCCATCCTTTGATTTCAATTTCAAACATACTTTGATTGATCACACTGTTTCCAGCACCCTCAATCAGTACAAATACAATTTTAGCTGCTGCAGCCGTGTCTCCAGACCAATGACTAATTCCCAAAATGAATACCGGCAGCTTCAAAGGAAGCCTCTTCAGTGTATGGTCAAGTGACTAGGAGCTGAATTTGTCTGAGTAAAAAGTATTGAGAAATGCTTGCCTTTTCCATGCTTTCTCCATTAAGCACTTAGGCCAGGGTGAAGACAGCGCCATCTTTGGCCTTTGTGGCTCCCACCTGGGCAGCAGAGGTCAAGGGCACCTGGAAGGTACTGATCCCACAGAGGCATGCCTGGGTGGAACTGCAAACATGCATGATCGTTAAAGTATAGACTCCAAAGCCAGACAGATCTGGGTGTGAATTCTGAAGTTCACTTCTTACTAGTGATTCTTAACCTCTGTGTGCTTCCGTTCTGTCACCTTTGACATGGGAATGAGAGTAACTCCTTTAGAATTGTGAGAATTAGCTGCGTTCCTCCTAAGAACAGTGTGTGCCATCCACTAGTACACGGTGTCAGCACGCAGTAAATGCTTGCTTGAGCCTCCGCGGCACCAGCCTCCGCATTTCCCACCAATCAGCCAGGTACGGCTCTTCCTTCTCTGGCTAGAACAGTGTTAGTTGAACATGTGCATGTTCAAGCATCTTGACTAAATATGACACCGCAGTGGTGACATTTTGATAGCTGTCACTGCATGGTTTAGTTCCAGCAGCTTTCAGCACATTCAGAAGCATCAACCTTTACATGTTGGGGCTTCTCCAGCAGCAATTATAGCCCCCAATGAAGAAAAGCTATACATGTTCTCATAAAATATCATTGAGATTTGAGTGACAGAGATTTGTTCAACTGCTAGATGTCAGAACCTCCTCCCACCCCCACCCCCACATACATATCCCAGAGGAAATTAAATTATGGTATAATTCCTTGTGGAAATGGCATGGGGGTCACGTCTGACCTCCTTTGGTTTCACTAGGAGCAGGTGAACCCAACTTCACACCAGCCCCAGGACGATTCCCACATGCCTCCACCCTCCAATACCAGATGATATTCTGATATCATTTCTCCCATAGTGCTGGATTAGACAACCCATTATAATGGCTACACAGAACTCACAGGCAGTAGTCCTCATTTTGGGGGTTCTTAGGGAGGTTAACAGTCAGAATCATAAAACATTAAGGGTACAATCTTTTGTCCATAGCAGTACCTCTTCTCAGTCAGCAGTCATGTCTCACGCTGGCCCTCAGCCTCTTAGCCACGCGGTCCCTTGGACTCTGCCTTGTTCCATGGGCCCAGAGACCCACAGCTCTGCCTCATAGTCTCAGCATGGCTCCTCTGTTCTGCCTCAGTGTCTCTGGCTACACCCTCTGGTGCCACGCTGCCCTTTCCACTTCAGTCAGGGATCTGACACTCACTGCTCTGGCGGCTGCTCTTTCTTCATGGTCCCAGGCTGCCCTCTCCCTGATGCTGAGATAGCTTTCTGAAGGCCAGTGGAATGGCAGCGCCGGCCACTTCCCTCGTTAGTGTTTCTCAGACCCTCTTGACAGACGCTGGTCTCGCCCAGTCATTCGGTGCGAGGTACAGAAGCAGGGCTAGAAGAGCCACATGTAAGCAATTTCACGCAATCCTTTAACTCAAACAATGCACATTGTTTTTAAAAGCACACTGGTACCTACTATCTTTACTTGTAAACATTGTCATGCTGGGTGTGTGGCCAGAGAGAGCAGGTGCACCAAATGAAGGCTTTTGGAGCGGTCTTCCTGGCACATTTCCCCTCTGGTGAAATCCTCGCTCTCCCCATGGGCCTCTCTTTGCCAGCCAGCCACTGTCCTGCTTTCCCACGGCCTTCCTGTGGAAGACTCCGAGTCCTGGGGCTTGTTGCAGACAACTTAGGAGGTGGGTCAGAAGGATTAGAACTCGTTTTCTCAGAAGCCCCAGCTGAGCATTCTCAAAGCGATTCTGTTAAACGCGGGCTCTGGAGCGCTGTGGGCTAAGGCAGTGGCTGGCTGCCTTGCAAGGCTTTCTAGAAGAACGAGCTTCCCTGCTATGGGGGTCGAGAAGAGCATGCTTCTGGACTGGAGGCAGGTCACAGAAAAGGCTTTCCTGTGAAAAATCACATGTGACTTAGCTGAGCAGGGTATGTGCCACAGGCACCGTGACTGAAAGCTCCTCTGTGGACCACACAGTACCGGGGAACAAGTAAAGCAAACAAGCTGAGACAGAGTCACTTCTTCCGGGAAAGCCCTGACCGTCCTCTTGAGCAAGAGACACGGTATATTTAATAAAACGCCAGCGTTAGACATTGATGCCACATGAGCAGTAAAACACAGAGCTTTAGACCTTTGAGGGAGAAAACAAACAAAAACTCCCTGCCTTCGAGTAACTTGTGACTTACGGTGATCCCATGGGACAGGGGATCCTGTCCCCTGTGGGTTTCTGAGACGGTAACTGTAATGGAATAGACAGCCCTGTCTTTCTCCTGTGAAGCAGCTGCTGTTTTTGAACCGTTGACCTTGCAGTTAGCAGAGCATGGTGAGTTTTTATCATGGCCAGAAACAAGGCTGAAGAATGGGGCAGTCTCTCCCTACCTTGACACAAATTCTCCTCAGAATGAAACTTGCATGAGTGAGTCGGGCTGATGGAACTGGCTCAGAGGGCTCAGATGTGAGCTCACATGGGGCAGGGAGCTCAGGTGTCATGATCTGGGTCGCAGGAATGAGAACTGAGGCCACCTACACCTCAGGGGTGTTTCTCTCCGGTGCTGCCCACTGCATATTGCTCTTTTGTTCCCAGCTAGCTTCATCAGTTGGCTCCCTCCTGCTCACCTCTAACAGCTAACAGATACCAGAGCTTGGAGAAGAATTATTCCTTGGAAATGTCCTCTGGACAGAAACTCCTAGACTGACCCCGGTGACTGACCCCCCAAGGAGCACCTTTTTGTTTGTTTCTCTGATTGTTCTTCATTTCTTAATACCAAGGTTCATAGAGGCGGGAAGGAAATGTTAATCCTTCTGAATGTGTGCTGCCTGGTCACTTCACATGCAAGCAGGAAAAACACAATGTTCGTAGGAACCTGTATACATAGAACAGGGCTAGGCCCTTCTGCACGTGCAGTCCTTGTTCCTGCTTCCCTCCTGTGTGGTTTCTGTCACGTCAAACTCGACTGAGAGACCTCCCCACAGAGCCCCACTGGCGTTACTGGAGTGCATGCTGGCCTGGAATGAGCTTTCTGGGCGGTGGAAGCACAGATAAAAACCCCGGGCACATAAGGACACGCACAGGCCGCAGAGCCTGTCAAGGGCTCTGTCTTACTCCGAACGAACAGATGTTTAACCCACAACATTTTTTTCCCTCTTCTTGGGGTTTGTCCAGTGCATTTAAACAAAAAAATGTTTATACTAATTATTCCCTTTCGCTGCGTTTGCTTGTTTTGCTTTTTCCTTTTCCCATACATTAAGAACTATTCGTGTGAGGAAATTCTGCCCAGCTGCTTTGTGGAACAAACCCTCCCATAGCTCAAACCAGGAACCCTTTGTTCTCGGATCTGAGAGTTCACAGTGCCTTGTCACGTGTATCTTGGCACTTCTTCCCTGAAGCTTATAGGCTTCTTAGACTCATTTCCTTTTTACCCCAATCAGCTTCCATAAAGTTTGCTGAAAGTAAGTAACTCCAGTTCCCTTCTTTGTTCCAGGCAATGGTTTAGCCCCTATTTTATTCAAGATAGACTTATTAAGCACAAACTAAGTTTGGTGGGTAGCGATTCTGGGGGGCAGGGGGCAAATGACTAATGCACTCAGCTGCTCACTGAAAGGGTGGTGGTTTGTGTCTACCCAGGGTGCCTCAGAAGAGAGGCCTGGCTATCTACTGCTGCAAAAGCAGCCCTTGAAAACCCTGTGAAGGGCAGGTCTCCTCTGACACACTTGGCATCTCCATGAGTCAGTCCACAGAAACAGATTGGCTACATTCGGTGTGCTCCTCACCACTGTACTAGATGATAGAAGAGAAAATTACACTGTTCTCATCCATTGCTTTATTCATTTTCCCATTTATTTGTTTATTTCTTTTATTGAAGAACTGTTCGTTTACTTCCGACCCTTTTCCATATACTGCGCTGGGTACAGAGAAATCAGTAATAAGCAAAACCTTACAGTGTCCATGCCTTTAAGGAATTCCCAGCATAATAGAGGAGAGAGACATGTAAAAAATTAATTGCAATTCAAGGTGATGCTTTCTGTAATAGTCGGGTGTTCAAGGTTCTTTGAGGAGTGGGAAGGGTGTAACTGACTGCCTCAGGCATCAAAAATAACTTCACAGAGCACTTGACATTTGGGAGTGTTCTAGAGAGAAAGAACAGCATATATAGAAACAAGGACATGTGAAAGAGCGTTTGAAAAATGAGAATTGTGCAGTGGGGTCAGTATCTAGGAGACAAGGGCAGGAGATACAAGAGGTCAAGCTGGAAAAGTAGGTTGGGTAGCCTGGCTGTTGAGCACTCTGTGTGCTAGGTTTAAGATCTGTGTGTCCAGAGAGGCGTGGTGCAGTGACGGCATTTAAATAGAGAAAACACAGATTCTGTTTTTTAAAAAATGATTATTTTTTAAAAATCATTTTATTAGGGGCTCATACAGCTCTTATCACAATCCATCTACCCCCTATGTCCAGCACATTTGTACATTTGTTTCTATCATCATTGTCAAAACATTTTCTTTCTCACATATTCAGTTTTATGGTTTATGAAGGTAACTGGATTTTGCGGCAGAGGCGGGCTGAGCAGAAAGCATAACTCAAGGTCAGGGGAAGAGTCACAGCAGGCTGGGGCAAAGGTTGAGGTCATGATACAAGTGTTGTGTGACCCAAAACTATGCCCGGGCAGCCTCCTGGTACGCAAAACAGCAAGTGCCCAGGAGGAACTCATGTGGGGGAACACAGGGCAGAGGTTGGTGCCGAAAGAGTTCAGTTTGGATTTAGGCTTTCCCACTTTGGTTTGGTAAAGTAGTCCTGGTGGTTAAAGGATCGCCTGCTAACTGAAAAGTCAGAGCTGCAAACCCAACTGGCACCCCACAGGGAGAAGACCCTGCTGCGATAGAGATGCTAGCCGGAGAAGCCCTGCCTGATGCTGCAGGGTTTCTATGAGTTGGAATCAATGCGATTGACCACCCGGACAAGCACACTTTGGATTGCTCTCTAAAGAATGAATACGAAATGGGCTTCCTTGCCCTCTGACCTTTGGTTAGACTCAGCACCAGCAAGTATGGCCCCCAGTGGCATTCTCTGAACATGTGGCCTTGGCTCCTGTTGGGGGCCATCTTCTACAGCTACCTTTCTTTCTGCCTGGCCCTCCTGGAAGCTATAACGGCTTCCCACTGTAGCCTTTAGTTCTGCCCCCAACTTGAAAAGGAATGTCTTCATTGAACGCTGTCCCACCTGCCCAGTTGGGTGTGCTTTTGGCTTCCTGGCAGGTTCTTGACTCTGGTCTCTATGGTGTGAGGAGAGGAAAGGGGATCTGTTTTGAATGCTGGAGAACATGAACTTTTCAAAAATTGGTCATTATTTTCAACAGCACATAGAATCACATATGCAAATCCCCCTGATTCTGATACTGTGAATGCTTCCAAATGAACAAATCAAGCTGAGCTTTCAAACTCATTATGGAGGCACTGCAATTTGGCTGTGTGTCAAATAAGGGGCTTGTGCTGAGATAAGATTCAAGTAGAGGACCAAAGTCCATCTGCTTCCTTATTGTATTTATACACACACACAGAGAGAAATACACCTCTTTATATATTTACATATATTTATGTAGATATACATATCTATCTATATATAATTTTTACTTTCTTGTTCTTTCTTTTTCTTTCCTCCTGCCCCACTATCATGTCTATCCATTGTTCACCTCTCAGTAATTCCTCTCGGATACATTTCAATTGATTAAACATTACCAGCAATGCTACACCTCCTTGCCAACAATCTTAGATCCCTTGCTAGTCCCCTGCTCCTGTTGTTATGATTCATTGCTGTCCTCGACCCTCCTCCTATGTACGCCCGCCCCACAAGTTGTCAGTCCTATTGCTGTCTCCTTGGATTGCTTTTCCTGCCTAGCTTATGTAGATAGACACCAAAAGAAAAGAGAGAGAGAGAGAGAGACCATACAAACAGTTGCAAGTCTAACTGTTGTCCTGACCCAGAGTAGATGAATATCTCTCTGTTAAATATCAGGCTGGCCCTAAACATCCTATGGATTTCAGACATGTAAGGGTCAGTCAAAAAGAATTGCTACTGGGGGTTCAAATCATCATGCATGCATACGATTCTTATAAACAAAATGTATTTAAATCTGTTACGTGATTAGTGGATCTCTCATTAATACATTTATTTTTAGGTTCACCAGAATGCCTTAAAAATAGTAAGCCCAATCAGAACCATGACTTCTAAGGAAATCTGCTGGGCCACTTCAGTTCAAGGCAGAGGTCAGCTTAAGGTTAAGACCGCTGCTTTGAGGGGTTCCCAAGAGGCAATTTTGATAGATTTTCTTGAAGGACATAGGGGGTCAGGGGGCTTATTATAAAGAAGCTATAGGAACATTAAAAACTGCATCAGTGAGAAAAAGATTATGCCATGGGTGTGTCCCCGCCCCAATCAAAACAAATTTCACTGGGAATTTCACTGGGAAACCTTACCCCATCTAACCCTAACCCTGACCTGTCCCATCCGACTGTCTTTTGTCCCCCCAAATCAAAGAGTAGTTAAAGAGAACATGATTTAAGTCCTCCGAGAGCACCCAAACTGGTGTTTGATGTGGTGTAAATCGAAGACTGCTGCATTCTTCAGGGAAGAGTTAGAGTTGAAAACACTGGCTTCAGAAATGGAGTGTTTGTTGAGAAGCAATAGCTTCACCTTTTTCAAAATAAAAAAATTCTATAATTTTGTAGCTGTGCTTTTTTAGTTAATCCATATGTTTATGAGTAATATATTTAATGATAGGTAATTTTTATTTGGTTATAAGAATAGTAACTAAGCCTCTTTGGTAGATAATATTTCGTTAGCTGAGGTTTAGGTGCTCTCTCTATTACTTAATAACCAAAGTTAACCAATGTTACCGTTGTTAGGTACCATCAAGCCAATTCTGCCTCCTAGTTACCCTGTGTGAAGCACTGATGTGATCATGCACTACCCTCAGAATTGTGGTTGAGCCCATTGCTGCAGCCACTTTGTCAATATCTGTTGAGAGTCTTCTTTTTCACCCCCTACTTTGCCGATCTCGATCGATACCCTTTCCCAGAACTGGTCCCTCCTGAGAACATGTCCAGAGTAAGTGAGACCAGCCTCGCCTCCTCACTATCCCCCACGGAGCATTCTGGCCGTACTTCTTCCAAGGTAAATGTCTGTGTCTTCTTCTGGCAGCACCAGAATTTCAGTATTTATCCCAGTTCAAATACAGCAGTTCTTCTGCATTCTTATTCCTTGTTCGGCTTTCACATGCAGTTGAGGTGAATGAAAATACCATGTTTTGGGTCAAGTGCACCTTAGTTGTCAGGATGACACCCTTGCTTTTCAACACTTTAAAAAGGTCTTGTGCCGCAGTTTTGCCCACCTTGTTGTCTATATTGACTGCTGCTTCCATGAACATGGACTGTGGACCCTGAACAATGACATCCTTTACAACATCAGTCCGTCCTCTGTATTTCATGATGCTGCCCTTTGTTCCACTCGTGGGGATTTTGTCTTCTGTACATTGAGTTGTAATTCCTACTGAAAGCTGTAGTCTTCTCTCTTCATCAGTAAGTGCTTCAAGCACTCTACTTCAGCAAGCAAGGTCTATCAGCTGCATACTGCAGCTTGGTTTCTCTGCTCAGCTCATTGACTGGATAAGTTTGGTGAAAGGATACAACCCTGATTCACGTCTTCACCTTAGTCCACATACAGGCTCCGCATGAGTGGATTAATTATTCTGGAATCCCCATTATTTCTAATGTTAGAGATAATTTTTTACGGGCCACCAAATCAAATACCTTTACACAGTCATTGAAGCACAAGCAAACATCCTTCTGGTCGTCTGTTTTCTGCCAAGATCTAGCAGATCCTCTTCTGATCTGGTGAGACTCTGGCAGTTCCTGGTTGATCTGTTGCTCCAACCATTTTTACTTATCTTCAGCAATACTTGTGTGTAATATTAATGATATCATTCAATAACTTCTGCATTCTTTTGGGTCACCTTTCTTTGGCTAGGATGCAGATCGGAACCTCTTCTAGTCAGTAGCTGACTCCCCAATTTTTCGGTGTAGATGCGTGAGTCCTTCGAGTGCTTCCTCAGTTTGTTGAAACATTTCCATTGGCATTCAGTCAGTTCCCAGAGTCTTGGTTTTGGCCAGTGCTTTCAGTGCAGCTTGGACGTCTTCCTTCAGTCCCACTGGTTCTTGCTCATATGCTGCCTCTTGAAATGACTGAACATCAACCCATTATTTTTGCTACAATGACTTTGTATATGCTTTCCATATTCTTTCACTGCTTCCTGCATCCTTTAATATTTCCCATCAGACTCAAAATCTCAAACTCACTGCCACAGTCAGTTCCGACTCACAGTGACCCAAGCAGAACTGTCCCCTGTGGTTTCCCCAGGCTGTCAACCTTGGCGGGAGCAGAAAACCTCATCTTCTTACTGTTGAGCTTGAACTACTGATCTTGTGGTTAGCAGCCCAGCTTGTGACCCGTTAACGCCACCAGGGCTCCTGGTGTTGACTGTGCTCACAGAATCTTTCAGTATTGCAGAATCAAGGTCCGAGTCGTTTCTTGAGGTCTTTCAGCGTCATACGTGCTGAGCATATTCTCCCTGTTGGATTTCCTGCCTCCAGGTCTCTGCGCATGTTATTATGATGCCTGCCTGCCATGAACACATACTACTGCCCATGCAGAATAGCGGCGTCTAGATATTTATAAGAACAGAGACAATTTTCTGACATCAATAAAACACATAAGGACATCAAGTTTATCAACTAGTTGCCGCTACTAATGCTGAAATTAAGAACAATTTAAAAACAAAGAACAATTTGAAACATAAGAAATAGTCTCCCTAAAATAGTTCAAAGGTATGCTCTCTATCTTCTTGGTACACTGATAGTGTCACGTTTAAAAGTTCACTTTAGGTGCTTGTGAATTACAGGACAGCCATACCAATAACTGTCAATGAGGGATCTGAGGGCTTTTTGTTGGTCGGTGTTTTATGGTTCAAAGTGATTCAAAGAGCCCTCCCTAAATGTGATATGATAGAAGAAAAGATTGTAACTATATAAGAAGTTAATTTCTCCCTCACATTTAAAATGTTTCAGGGTACAGAAAATTTAAAACTTATAAAAGGAAATGTTTACAAAACAAGAAAGAAGAGGGTGTGAAAGGTTTTAACAATGCAGAAAATAGTTTCCCCAGCCCGGGCCCCCAGCCTTGTAGCTTTCCTCTTATAGCAGAAGCGGCCCCACGCACTAGCTTGTGCGCCCTTGTCCGAGTGCACACGTGCCTGTGAGCAGAGTCTTTCTATTCCTGCTGTGGTAGCACTCTCAGCACGACCCGAGACCTGTCCTCTTTTTTAAAAAACCTAACAGTACATCTTGGAAGTCTGTTCCAAATAACTCCTTGAAGACCTGCTGGACAGCTCTTGTGTCATTTATTGAAACATCCTTGTTGATGGACACAGGGTCCTTTTCTTCCGGTCTTTAGCTACTACTGTGAACCTTGAATATCTTCGTGCATGCTCGAGGGAGTGCCCTCCATCCTCACAGTCACATTGGTCAAATGATGAGCGGTACTAAGTGGGAAGATAGTTGTGTGCTGGTAGGACTTTGAAAAGCTTCAAGGCACTTTCCCATCTGTGCATCTCGTTTGGGTGTGCGTTCAGGACTGCCTCGTCGTTCACTGCTGAAGGTAGTCAACCACCGGCTGGGCTGCTGTGGCTGAGTATCAGGTGTCAACGAGGGAGAGCTGAATTTGGGGCTGCAGCTGGGGAGTAGGGGGCAGAGGCAGCCTTGTGTGCTTTCCTGTACAGGAGGTCCAGTAGGTCTTCCCCTGAGCACGGAGACATTTTAGAAATTGATGGCTTCTCACTGATGCTACCTGGAAATAGTAGAAAGGAGGAAGATCTCATTATATATTCTTAGGCTTTTTATGTTTAGTTTCTTATGCCTATGTTTATTTTGACCCTCAAAGTTGAGAATTTCATTCACCCTTACTGGGGCATCTTCCAATTCCATGTTGTTACGTGATGTCATTGACACCAGGGTTGGCTCCCCAAGGGTACATGTAGCTCATGGAACATTGTATGACTTCTAGGAGACGTGTCGTCGATGAAGCTTGTGGATTAGGACTTCATTTTCTTCATATTTTAAAATGTATTTGATTAATTTCATCTCATATATTTATAAACAATAGCTATTTTATTTCTCTGTGTATCACAATACAAAGGTTTGCTTAACATGTTCTATGCTACTCGAATGTAGTTCAAAAGCATAACTTGTGCTTTGCTTGATGTTGTTTAAGGTGTGTGTGTGTGTGTGTGTGTGTATGGTGTTGTGAGCAGAAGAATAAATCTAGTTACTGGGTATCATCAAAAGAGCATTCCATATATACTTTCTGGGACTTGATAATTTTTATTTTTAATCTAAAACTTCACATTAGTTAGTCTTGTGAGCTATCACTTACGTGTTTTTGGCAAGACCTTAATTGAGCAAAAACTGACTAATGTCATGTAAATAAATAACCCTGTTTACTTTTATCTTATACACACACACACACACACACACACTCATACTCTTTTAGGCCTCATACAGTTCAGCTCAGTACCAAGTAGACTCAGGGTTCGATTAAAGCACGTGAGGGCCCGAAACACTGAAAAGCCACGATGCCTCCTCCCCAGTGATTCAGCCACTCTGACAGGTTGTGTGCCTCCCCCACCCACACACTCACACACATATACACATACACGATAGTATGGCTGTGTGTATGTAGATACTAGCTAGTCGATGATGTCACTTCTTTTTAAATGTGAGTAGAGTGTTAGCAATGGAACATAAAAGTGGCATATGTGATTTTTGCAGAATGCAATGCACTGGGCTTTAAATTTTATATTACATGCAGGGTACTAAATTTTTTTTTTACTATATACCACATTTCCCACAAAAAGAGTCTTCCACATATTCTACAACAAAGAAAATTGTCAGTTTTGGGGGATATTTGCTACGCTAGTATTATATTAAATTCTTACCTGTATTAATACCATATTCAATGTATTTTGGATTATTGGGGCCATGTGCATGTCAAATATATTTAAAGTTAAAGTTATCAATATTATTACTTACAAAGTTTACCATGTAACTGTGTGTTAATGCTGCCTGCTTACAGCGTAACGTGTGTGAATCTGTCATCTGGACAGCCTGAGTTGAGTTCTGCTGCTTGTGTGCACCATGTCTGGGTTGGGGCTCCCAGCGGTTATTCACTAGGCCCTGGGCTTGCCTCACGGCACCGAGATGGCTGGCCCTTCTGACTGCAGGTGGAGGACCCGCAGAATGGTTGTCTCGAGCTAGCTCTCTTCTTACTAAGATAATGGTCCTTGCTCAGTAAGCGCTCCTGTTGGATCCAATGGGTATTGGGTGAATGAGGCAAGAGTGAGGCACACTATTCCCACTTCTTGTGTCTTAGAAAGGAATGGTATATTCCCAAGAGGTCTACAAAGATAAGGAGCTTCAATTACCCAGGAAGGGCCCCTTGGTGACATGTGTCAATGAAGGTATTGAAGTGGCGGGGGCCTCACGCTTACACCACGTTCTCGGTGGGCACCCTTGTGACTCCACCGTATGAAGTTCATTTCCAGTTGGCACACTCTCAGGCCTGGAACTGGTGTCAGTTTCCTTCAGGACCCTGCCAGTTCCTTACCACTGTGGTCCTTGATGTCCCTTGTGTCCCCTCTGCTTGGCATCGACGAGTCTTTGCTCGGGACAACTGATGCTCCTTTTGCTGATGCCCTAAGCATGTGCTTACCTTGCTTATTGCTGAATCTGACCCTGGGTGGACTGCCAGATACCACAGGTGTAAACAGGAGGGGCTGGAGAGAGGATTTTTTTGTTAGCTACCTCAAATGCCCCAGGGTTCAGAGGACTAGGGGATTGCTTGAAGTCATCAAAAGCAACTTCAGTGAAGCAGTGGTGCTCCAGGGTCTGGCTCCCAGGTCACACCGAGTGCAGCAGGGGCAGGCTTCTGGCTCGTCCCGAGTGCAGCCTTATGTGCGTAGACCGACTTAATGCATTGCCCACAGCAGTATGGTCCTTCCTTGCTGTCTTTGGACTTTCAACACGGTCTAGCTCTGGAGGCAGGGTTGACGTACTGTCCTTCCTTTTTGGCTTATCAATGCATCACTTAATGATGTACTGCCAAAAACTCAATGACAGCTCCGTATTGCCAATGAAAGTTCCTGGCAGCATTCCGTACTTCTGTGGCACAGGTTGGAACTTGACCTTTGGATTTGAAAGCTTTGGATATAATCCACAAGAAATTAAAAAATGAAGACAAGATTGAGAAATAGGATTCATAAAGGTTAAGACAATTAGGAAGATGAGGAGAGAGATAAAGATTAAACACCATAAACTCCTTAAGTATAAAGTCATTCAAATGGAAAACAAACAAAAAATGATTGAAGGACGGGATTTGTGGCTTTAGACTACAACAGTACCTTCCAGCCAATTTACCTCTTAGGATTTTTCAATTTTCTCAGCGATGCTCATAAGAAGAGTAAATACGTAGTTTTCCGAAAGACCTATCTATTCTTCATTTAGTCATTCATTCTCTCCCTCATGCAGTCATTTACTAAATGTGTCAAACACTGTTCTAGACACTGGGGATCTAGCAGCAAATGAACCACAAACAAATGTCTAAAAACCCCACCAAACTCACTGCCATCAAGTCAATGCCGACTCATCACAACCCTATTGGACAGAGTTGAACTGCCGCTGTGAGTTTTGGAGACAGTGACTCAGTATAGGAGTAGAAAGCCCCATCTATTTCCTGAGGACTGACTTAGAATAGGAGTGTGTGAGGGTGTTGAAGGAGCAGCAGGGTGCCCATGTCGCTGAAGCAGAGTATGTGATTTAAGGCCGGCGGTGTCACAGGAGTGCTGAGACACACTACGGGCACTGACGTGTACTCTGAAGGAAATGGGACTCATTGGAATTAGTTCTCAAACTAGCATTTTAACAAAATTAGTCTAGAGGATGTGATGGGGCTCTCTGAGGAGCAAGAACTGAAGCAGGAAGACCAGATAGGGGACTACTGCAAAAATTTGGATGAAGGAGGGCTTCTAGTCCACAAGTTTCCTTTGTGTAGATAGTGTGTCATGGTTGTGGTGGTTGTCAGGTGCCGCTAAGTCTGTTCTGACTCAGAATGACGCTATATTCAACAGAAGGAAATGCTGTCTGGTCCTTCACAATCCACACATGTTATTAGACTTGAGCCCACTGTCGTAGCCACGTCCTCAGTCCATCTCCTTGAGGGCTCATCACTCTTTCTTTGACCTCTGTTTTGCCAGCGACTGATCTCTCCTGATAGCATGTCTGAAGTACAGAGATCAAGTCTCACCTCCAAGGAGCACTCTGGATACACACACACACACACACCCTGGGCAGATGTGTCGTTTCTTTTGGCAGCCCCTGGTACTGTCAATATTCTTCTCCAGCTCCATGGTTCAATGACATCACATGTTCTCCAGTCCTCCTTACTCCTTGTCCATCTTTCAAACGGGAATTCCAAGACCACACTCACTACCGCATAGAACAAGGTAGAGCTGCTCTTGTGGGTTTCCGGGACTGGAGCTCTGCACAGGAGTAGAAAGCCCTGTCTTTTCTTCTGCCGAGTGTCTGGTTAGCAGCCCGGTGCACACACTGTACCACCAGGGCTCCTATGCTTGCATATTAAGCTATTGCAAAGGCCATGACTTGCACCAGGCAGGGACAGCTTAGTCTTCCACGTGACATCTTTGTCCTCTTGACACTTTGACTAGGTCTTGTGCAGCAGATTTGCCCAGGAGAGTAGGGTGTTTGATTTCCTGGCTGCTACTTCCATGAGCACTGATCTGGCCTTCATTCATCATGATGTTCTCTCTTGGTCCAGTTGTTAGGATATTTGTTTTCTGAACATTGGGCTGTAATCCACACTGAAGGCCTGTAATCTGATCTTCCTCAATAGAGCCATCCTATAACGTTATAATTTACCATAGCATTAGTCTGGCCTGGCCCAACTAGCGACGTCCTAGAAGAACAGTACTGCCTGCTCTGAGAATTACATCAAAGTCACTGCAGATGTGAATCGACAGAGGCCAGACCAAAAAAGTCAGGCTTGCAGCAGCAGAGGTGTAGGCAGCATCGAAGTCATCTTAGTGGAAGAATCTCGCCTTCCATTTGAAAGACCTGGACGTGCTCCCCAGCCACAGCACCACACGCACAGCCACCACCATCGGTCACTGGGGGACCGGATATTGTTGTCAGACTGCATGGTTTTCCACAGAGCTTTCAGACTAAGGTGAACTTAGAAAAAGACCCACTGATGTACTCCTGACATCTGCCCATGAGCACCCTCTGCATCTCAACAGCGTCAAGCACAGTCCATGGAGGGCGTGGCACAAGATCAGGTAGCAGGGCATCACCGGGATTCGAAACTAATGCAGCAGCAACTGACAACAATATAGGTAAACCTTACCACGTTGATTGCAGACGTTGTGAAATCGTTCATGCAAATGAGCAACTTGAGCCAGAGAGTTCCTGTGAGTGAGCCATAGTAGGAGTGATGGTCACAGCACAGATGGTCAGGATCATCGTGGTTTCTAGATATACTGAGATGGTGGAGGGTTAACATAGGTGGACTGTGGAATGAGAGAGGAATGAAGGTGATTCTAAATATCTTAGAGGTGAGTTTCTAAACTTTTATTACGTTTGTAAATACAATGTGGGGATAGCTTGGGTGTAGTTTAGGAGCCCTGGTCGATCAGCGGGGTAAGCATTGGGCTGCTAGCCATAAGGCCTGTAGTTCAAAGCCATCAGCCATTCTGCAAAAGGAAAATGAGGCCATGTGGTCCCATAAAGATTTATAGTCACAAAAACCCCAAGGAGCAGTTCTACTTTGACCTATAGGGTCACTGGGAGTCAGAATTGACTGATGGTAGTGAGCTTGGTTTGGGTTTGGTTTGCATGTAGTTTATAGGACAAAGGAATAAATATATGGCCGTGAGTCTTTTCTTTTGATAATTGATTATAAACATCTGTTGATTGACCTTTTTTGTTTGTGGTTAGTTGGATTAGGAGGAGGAAAAATCCAAAGAGTTGTCACTGTTAATTCCCTCCGAATATAGTTGATCAGAGACCATTGTAAAATCAATTATGGCAGACATAAGTCAAAATGTAGTGACTTATCATTTGTTCTCCATTTCAACCCATTTTAAAGTTATTTCAGGTTTTTAAAATTTTTATTTTATATTTTATTTCTATTAAGAGAAGGGGAAATACATGTGGATTAAGCCCCTGGGGGATCCCCTCTGACCATGGACTAGGAATGTGAGTAGCCTGGCTATCATGCAGAATGCACTGGAAAGTGGATTATTACAGATGATGTTAGGTTGAAACTTAGCACCTGATCTTGTCATTCCTGTTGTGTTTTTTGTTTGTTTGTAATACTTTCTATGTATGAAACCCAGGTTAGGTAAATCGATAGAGACAGTAACTGGATTAATGGTTCCTTGTTGGTATGGTAGGCGAAATTGGGCGGAAATGGGGAGCTTATAATGATGAGTATAAGAATGAAGAAAATATTCCCAAATTTTCTGATTGTGGTGATGACTGTAGAACTCTTCTTGAGGTGACTGAATTGTATGATATGTGAATTATATGACAATAAGACTGTTTAAAAAAAAGTAAAAGAATTGCCTCTGTTCTCTGAGAAGGGCCCTGAGTGGTATAAACGATTTAAAGGTTGGCCCATCTGGCGGTGAGTGCTACGTACGGAGGAAAGGTGTAGTGACCTGCTTCTGAAAGTCAACCGCCAAGAAAGCCCTCGGACACAGTTGTGCTCTGTACCACATGGGGCCACCGTGCTTTGAACCGGCCCTGGCAGTGGGTTTGACGGCTGTGTTTTTGATCGTTGCTGTACATTAGTTATGTAACTTCCTAAAGAACTTTGAATAATCATCCCAGATGACTTTAATAGTAAAAGTTTTATTAAAAGTCAAACTTTTCACAGTAAAACTTTGCCCAAAGCATAAATAAAAAAGTGGGGGCGGGAAATTCCAATCCTTTAAAAAGGACACAGTTTATGCAGCCTTGTCTCGGGTTATTTTTGAGATGTTGGTCCATTAAGATGACGCTAACATAGCTGAGTTGATCGCTGTGTGGTTGCTTGTCTAGGCAATAAATATCATTTGATAGTCATTATCTAAATATACTGATGCTAATATAAAAAGTTTAAAAATACAGTGAAGACCAGCTTTATTGATCTCAGCTTCTTATTTTCACGATTTTAAGACTTTCACAGTTCAGTGATATTTGGGATCTTAGAACCATAGGAGATTTGCTTTGGGTTTGACCTCCTTTCCACCACCATTCAACTCACTGTGGGTTTTTACACATGGCCACAGGTTTTCTAGAGAAAGCCAAGTGTCAGTGTGCAAGGTGATTGTACCTTAGAAATTGCGCTCGCTCTCTCTCTCTCTCTCTCTCTCTCTCTCACACACACACACACACACACACACATACGATGGGGTGTGTAGGCAGGTATCAAAGCTGGTGGCCTCCCACTCAGCAACGAAGATTCTCCCTCTGCAAGCGACTGCCCGAGCGTCGGTGTGCACGTGTGTAGAAACACGGTCCCGCTTTTGCAGTGCTGCACAGAAACATCCACCCCCTGCTCAGAGTCGCACAGCCCCGAGTGACGTGGAGCCACTGAAGAAAGGATGGAAGACTGTACGCAGCCAAGCTCTCCTGGCCTTGGAACAGAGGACCAAGCTGGGGCTCGGGGAATTTTCTATGGACTGATTGCAAAGACGCTGCAGATTCATATGTACACCAACTGTTGTTTGTAGACTAAATAAATAATGTCTAACATCTGCACACCATTACTTTCAAAAAACGAATATAGACTCTGCTATGATTAATACAATGGGATTTTATTTTCAGCCGTTACTGCAGTCAAAGTAGCTTTTTATCGTGGTTTTTTTTTTTCATTGCGCAGATCTTTAAAGCATAACTAATGCCATCTGATGAGTCTGAGAGAGGTTTTGTGATGGGTTGGAAAAGTCCACTGAAAAGGTTGGAAAGCACAAAGCTAACCCAGCACTCACGCTGATTTTTCAGGCTGTCAGCTGCCACCCAGTTGCTTCTGACCTGTGAGGACCACTCATGGGCGGAGTACAACTGGCCCAGGGGCCCTCACGGCCCTGGCCTTTGGGAAACAGAGCCCAGGGCTGGCTCCAAGGTGCCTCTGAGAGGGTTTGAAAGGCGAGGCCCTCAGCTAGTGGTCAAGCATTTCACCGTGTTCCTCATTGTACAGGCTGAGGCACTGAAATCCAAGAGTTAACCTGCCTGCCGTGGGGCTACCGAATATGATAACAATAGAGAAGGGACTAGTTTCTGGTTCTTTTTTAGATCCGAAAGGAATTTGTTTTCGATGTTGTTAACTCTGCCGTTGACTCGGCGAGTCCATGTGGTTGGTAGAACTGCCCCTGCGATGCCTTGGCTGTGGTCTTTACAGAAGCAGATCGTCAGGGCTTCCCTGGGGAGCCCCTTGGCGGGTTCAAATCACTAGCCTTTTGCTAGCAGTCAAGCGCTTAACTGTTTGCACCATCAGGTCATTAATACATTCACTGCCGTTGAGTGAGTTTATGAAACAACCCTAGAGACTAAAGCAGAACTGCCCTTTTGGGTTTCCGAGGCTGTAAATCTTGCCAGGAACCTGCATCTTCATCTTTCTCCCAGAGTGACTGGCAGATTCAAACTGTTGACCTTGTAGGTTAGCAACCCAACGGTTCCCACTTCACCACCAGCACTCCTCATTAATGCAAAGTACCTCTATGAATTAGGAAATTTTGTAGACCGCATACACTCGAGCATAAGCCGACCTGCATATCAGCCGAGGCACCTAATTTTATCACAAAAACTGCATTAAAAATGTGCTGAACAGCCCTCTAGCTGAGAAGCAACCAGGCCCATGTGGAAGAAGAACACCAGCCTGTGTGATCACAAGGTGTCGAAAGGATCAGGTTTCAGGCATCAAAGAAGAAAAAAATCATATCATTGTGTGCTCACCTTCCCAATATGATCGCTGAAGACAAATGGGTACATAAGCAAATGTGGTGAAGAAAGCTGATGGTGCCCGGCTATCAAAAGATATAGCATCTGGGGTCTTAAAGGCTTTAAAGTAAACAAGCGGCCATGTAGCTCAGAAGCAACAAAGCCCACATGGAAGAAGCACACCTGCCAGGGGAAGCCAGCCCCTAGCATCATTATGGGTCCGGTAGGTGCAATTGTACAGCAATAATAAGTAAAGATTATAGTAAAGTTATAGAGAGCATGAGAGATAGAAATATTGAAATAAATGGAGTCGGACACATTTCATGATAGCATGCTCACATAAGCCCCAAGAGAGAGAGAAACTTTAATGCTAACCAAGGCTTTATATTCTCTGGGGACATGCAAGCGCCCTAATTACAGGTGAGGACATACGTCACAGGAAGGGGTTATGCTATAGGTAATACAGTAATGGGAGGAGGTTCTCTAGGGATATCCACACAATAGGAAGAGGAGGAATAGGGGGTACACATGTGTAAGGTGACCAGACGTCCCGCTTTTGGCGGGACAGTCCGGATTTTTTTTAACAATTTTTCCCGTGTCCCATGGAGTTTTTAAAAAGTCCTGATTTTGGGAAAGAATGCACGACAAGCTAGGGTATATGGTTTTCAGCTGCCATGTGGCTATTTCACCAGGATATGAGTTTTATCAATGGTGTCCCGCTTTACCAATGTTGAAATCTGGTCACCTTATACATGCGGCAAGATGGGTGGATCCTAGAGTCAGGATAGCAGCTGGATCTCCATAAGAACCATTAGCAATAGGGTGTAAACCCCACCTACCGGAACCAAGCTAATGGTTGCAAGCTTCAGGGAGAAGTAATCCATTGTCTCCAGCAGCAGGGAGCAGGCCCACCCCTGTGGTGGGGCTTAACCTCAGTCTAGCAGCAGTTGGCTTCAGGGAAGAAATCTGTAAGCATCTGACCTCCCCACACACATACCAGCCTGTGTGATCAGGAGCTGTCAAAGGGATCAGGGATCAGGTATCAAGGAACAAAATATCATATCATTGAAAATGAGGGGGATTGCAGAGTGGGGACCCAAAGCCCATCTGTGGGCAACTGGATATCGCCTTACAGAAGGGTCTCTAGGAGGAAACGAGCCAGTCAGGGTGCAATGTAGCAACAATGAAACATACAACTTTCCTCTAGTTCCTAAATGCTTCCTCCCCTCCCCCCCCCCACTATCATTATCCCAATTCTACCTTACAAATCTGACTAGACCAGGGGATGGACACTGGTACAGAAAGGAACTGGAAACAGGAAATACAGGACAGATGAATCCCTCAGAACCAATGGTGAGAGTGGCAATACCGGGATGGTGGAGCAAAGGTGGGGTAGAAAGGAGGAACCGATTAATTACAAGGATATACATGTGACCTCCTCCCTGGGGGATGGACAACAGAAAAGTGGGTGAAGGGAGATGCTGGACAGTGTAAGATATGACAAAATAGTAATAATTAAAAATTAGCAAGGGGTCATGAGGGTGGGGGAGCGGGGAAGGAGGGGAAAAATGAGCTGATACCAAGGGCTCAAGTAGAAAGCAAATGTTTTGAGAATGATGATGGCAACAAATGTACAAATGTACTTGACACAATGCATTGATGTATGGATTGTGATAAACTTACAAGCCCCCAATAAAATGATTTAATAAAAAAATTGTGCTGCAAAACTCGGCTTATACACAAGTATATACGATAATAGTTTCCTTCCTTCAATCTAACTTAGAACTTTCCATTGAGTAGATCCCCTCTCCTGAAGACTCACGAGTCCTGGGACACAACTGTGCCCTATGCAGTTTCCTGGCCATAACCTTTTGGAAGCAGATTGCCAGGCCTTTATTCTTAAGGGTTTCTGAGTGGGTTTGAACCCCAATAACCTTTAGTTAGTAGAGAGCTTAACTCTGCTCCAGGGACTGCTCAATGTAAAACACCAAACTCCCTGCCATCGAATTGACGTTCACTCCAGGACAGGGGAGAAACTCTCCTGTGAGTGGCCAAGACTAATGCTTTGCGGGAATAGAAATCCCCGTCTTTCCCTCGGAGCAGCTGGTGAGTTCGAGCTGCTGATCTTGTAGTTAGCAGCCCCGCGTGTAACCACTATGCCGCCAGTGCTCCTTGTGCGATACAACCGAAGGTGTGGAATAATGACATGTGAAGTAAGAAGCAGTAAACTGCTGCACCTCTTGGCAGAAGAAGACAGTGCTTGGGTTTGCTTTAGGAAAGGCTGAGTGTGTCTCCAATCCAACCATCCCCTTATCGTGGAGTTCAGCACTGGCTCAGAGAGCATCTGAGCAGGCGTGACAGGTATTCCCTCCGTGACAGTTCTCACACCGGTTCTGCAGACGCACTGTCAAACCAGCCACCCAGCTTTGCGTGTTACTTTTGCATAGAAGATGCTACACAAAAATTAAGTACATCGCCTTGTCGATGAAAGCTGAGAGCAGACGTCAACCTCTGTTAAAGAAACGATGGGGGCCAAAATGTGTCTCCTGTTTACATGTGTGTGGGTCATCCTAGTTTCTTTGGTTTTGGTTAAATTTTGTTTTGTTTTTAAGAAAGGGTTTATTTCCTGAGAAGGCTTGATGTCAATGTAACTATTTGTTCACCAGCACACACAGATAACTTTCCCTTATGTTCTTATTCACATGAAGCTAGCTCCTAGCCTGTTGAACAATACGAATTTGCATTGGGACGCAGGAGATGTGCCCACTTGCTCAACTGGGTCAGTAAATCCTGTACTATTGTTGGCCTTCTTTTGTAACGGTAATAAATCTGTCGCATTGTGAAAACCTTAACCAAAGATCCGGGGTCATTGTGGCATTGAGAGTCCTGATTAACAAAGATTTCCGGGGCTTCCTTTTGGGGCTGACTTGTCCAAGTCGGGGTGTGTGTGTGTGTGTGTGTGTGTGTGTGTGTGTCTCCCCCCTATGAAATGCATATCACAGTGAGGGTTCATTCCCACAGATAGCCATTTCCACGGAGTCACATGTGTGTGTGTGTGTGTGTGTGTGTCCTCTATGAAATCCATGCCACAGTGAGGGTTACATTTCCATAGATAGCTATTTCTACAGAGTCACGTGTGTGTGTGTGTGTGTGTCTCCCCCCTATGAAATGCATGCCGCAGTGAGGGTTCATTCCTACAGATAACCATTTCCACGGAGTCACCTCAGACTTAGAGTGACCCTGGAGGTCATCATGACGCTGCTCCATCGAGCTGCCAAGACCGTAAATCTTTGTGGAAGCAGACGGCCTCGTTTTTCTCCTCCTGGGAGAGGTGGGTTCAAAATGCTGACCTTAGGGTTAGCAACCCAACACTTAGCCCCCTGTGCCACTAGGGCCCTTCGGCCTTACCCAAAGGTCGTGTTTAATCCCAAAGGGACCCGTTCATTGAATGGAGCACACATACTTATGTGCGGGAGGACTTTGTCCGACCAGCTTGATAGCTCTCTCAGAATTCGTAATGAGGTGGAAAGGCTTGTGTCTCTACAGTCCTGATGAAACTTTTGTGCTACTCTCATGTTTCTTGAGGCTGAAAAGAATAAATAAGGTTATGTAATTTGTGGGTGTCTGTAGCCCATTTGAAGAGGTTAAAAAGAACATAAAGATGCTTGTCAGCAGAAAGGCCCCGCCCGCTTGAGAGTTGTATTCGTAGATCAAAATCCCACTTCTTATCATAGCACATTTGTAGTAGAACAAAAAAAAAAACAAAAACTCCAGAGAGAGCTTCATCTGCTTGCAGACAGAGCCTTACACCTGAACCCCAGGTGGGTGTTTTTGTTTGGGTCTGTTTCTAGGTGGAATGATCTCACATTCTGCACTTACCGCAGAATTGTGCAACACTGATACACACCTGTGTTTTGGTCTTTAAAATCTGTCATGGTTACATATCAAGCAATTTAAAACAGCTTCATGGATGATCCAGAAGGCACGTCTGCCAGAAGCATTGTGGGGCAGTTTGGGACTGGCTTGGAGTCCCGTAAATGTTCGTTGTACACGCATAGCTCCTCGTCTTGCTCTTCACTTTACTGTGATTCCCAGATCTCTGTGCTTTCTACAAACCGAAGGTCTGTGGCACCAGGCGAGTCTATTGATGCCATTTTCCCAGCAGCCTTTGCTCACTTTATGTCTCTCTGTCACAATTCCGTAATTATCACAATAATTCAGACTTGTTCATAGTGCCCTCGGACACTTACTAGACTATACTCACTGCCATCGGATTGATTCCGCCTCGCAGCTCTCCTCTATGGGTTTTCTGGGGCTGTGTGGTAGTCACAGAAGTTCATGTCCAATTCAAGTGCAAGGGTGGAGTCTAGCCTGTCAACTGGGTTTCAACTTGATGACCTCATTTGGAGGTGCCACCGAGATAAATGGCACTGCTGTATAAATGTTGGGTGGCTAACTGCAAGGTTGGCGGTTCAAACCTACAAGCCACTCTTTGGGAGAAAGAAGAAGTTGTCTGCTCCAGGAATGATTTATAGCCTGTGTTTGACCAGGTTGACTAGAGAAACAAATCCAGAGACACTCATATACCAAGAAAACATCCCAGCTCAGTCCGATCAAGTCCATAAGTCTAATATTAGCCCATAAGTCCAATACAAGTCTGTAAATCCTTCTTCAGACTCTCATAGCATATGCGATGATGCAAAATGCAGGAAAATTGTGGGCCAGCGGATACAGTCTTAGGGATCCAGTGCGACTCCAGCAGTTCTCCAAGTGACTCCACAGCAGGAAGGGGAAGCCGAGAGAAAGGCAGGCAGGCCTCCAGAGAGCTCTTTATCTCAGTGGCCCTCCAATCAAGCCTCAACCTGATTGACAGGCTAAACTCTACCCCTTTGATCTGAAGACCATCAAGTTGACACGAGTTTATGTGACTACCACACTGACCTCTCCTTCACGAATAATGCTGTAACTCAGGAGGGTGACAGTAACCGAGATGTGAAGCCCTGGAGACCTACCGAGAATGCTTGCTAGACTGAAGCACCGTGCAGGCAGGAGTCGTGTCTGGTTTGGGTAGGGTTGTAATGGCTTGCCCAGTGCTGGCTCATGCATGGTGAGTTAGTGCGTGTTGATATCCGTTGAGCTCTCGTTGAGCGACTGAGGAGGTGTGGCGCTCTCCTCGCATGGAATTCCCTTTCAGGCTACTTTAAGCAAGGGCACACGTTCTTTTCAAAGGACAGTTTTGAAACAGACTGAGTTGTTCATCATCAGAGTTAACTCTGTGAGGTTTACTTTTAGTGTAGAAAATAGAAACGTGGTGGATGTTACTCTGAGGAAAGTAATGTGTTGCAGTTTTTAATAGTTTTGGCTCTCTTTTCTATTGAGGTTTTTCTGTCATGGTTGGGGTGTTTTTTCTTTGCATGTTTTTCTGAACATGAAATTTAGGATAGTAACTCTATAGAGACAATAACTGGATTAATAATTTCCTAGGGGCATGGAAGAGAAGGTCTAAATGTTCTAAAATTGATTATGGTGATGAGTGTGAAACTCTTCTTAATCTGATTGAATTATATGATATGTGATTCATATGTCAAATAAAACCATTTTTTAAACTACAGAGGGACTTCAAAAAATTCCAGGGCCATTGGAATTAGGAGAGAATAGGTTTTTTTCTATGAACTTTCTTTTGAAGCTTGGTGCCACAGAGGCAAAGCCAGCAATTCAGAACCCTCCACTGCTCCCTGGGAGAAAGATGAGGCTCTCTACCGCCATGAAGAATGGGACTCTACCCTGTTCTATAGGGTCCCTTGAGTCAGCATCTACTCAATGGTAGTGAGTGAGCTGGTTCATTTGGGTTCGACCCCTGCTGAGAATTTGCATTTCTCTCCTAGTATACTGAATCAAAATCCACAGTTTAATAAGAGCCCCATGTTCACAAGATTCCCCAGGTAATTCATATATATGATAGGAAATAGAGATAAGAATCCTGTTGGGGATCTTGTTACACGATAGATTGTGATCCAGTAAATCTAGCATGGAAATGGCAATTCTTATCAGAGGGTCAAGCCAGAATGAACTGGTTTGAAGCCCTGATTGAAACAAACACACTCACTCATCCACACAATCCAGTCACTACAGACCTAGTCTAGAACATTACTACGGGATTAATTTTTAAAAGGTGCTTCTCTACTGCTTTTATAATTAAACCCTTGCTTTTCATTTTCCACCCCAAGAAACAGAAAAATGTGTTTGAAGAATTCTTTGAAGGTGAGCCTTAGGGCTGTTTGGTATCCAAAATAAAATAGAAATCTGCCATCAATTTCATGTGGCTGAATTCGTAAGTATCAGCAAGTTTTAAAATGAGTCAGGGTTGATTTTGAACTAATCTTCCATAAACTGTGGATTTTCCCTGTTTGCACACCTGTCTGGCTCATTGTTGGTGTTTTCCTTCTAAGAGCGCGCACGCTGCATATGGGATACCCCTAGCACTCTGTCGTGAGTTGGTATTCAACACCTCCCTGCAAGCCCAGTGTCGCAAACCGCTGTCCAAGCCATTAGCTCAGCCAGTGACACAGTCTCAGGGCAGGTACAGACTACTTGCCATCAAGACTGTGGCCGCAGCGATGGGCTCAATCCCAAGAAGAGGGGTGAGGATGGTGCAGGCCTGGCCGGTGTTGGTCGCTCTGGGCTGGAACCAACTCCACAGCACCTACCAACTAGAATAATGAGACTGAAATGGTTGATAGGGAGAAATTCCCAAAAGATGAGGATCGCATAAAATGATCCATCTGGTTTTCAGACTTGATGTTTTAATCGCGCTGCTCCGCCTTCGTGTGATCCGCAGCAGGATTCGGGCCTCGGGATGCACTCCAGTGCCACTGCCTTCCACCCTGCGGTTTCTGCGAGAACACCACTTGCTTCATTCTACCTACATACACATCCTTCCACGTGCCAGTGACACGGTGCCCCAGTCCTCCAACTGGTTTGCCATATAAAAAGCACTTTGAATGACTTTTTAAAAACCGCCATGTCTTCTTTGTAGTGAGTGTGCTTAAGACTGATTTGCTATTATAAAAACAAATCAACAAACAACCCGTGCTGGTCCAGGGCTTCAAAAACAGCCGATGGTAATTTTTAAGTTTTCTGAGACATGAGTAGGGCCAGCATCCAATAAAGACCTGGAATTACTGAAAATAATTCTTGGATGTCAAAGGGTGGACCTTGGCCTACGTCTTGTAAACAGCTGCCTGTATCTTGTAAATCTCGTGAACAGATTCAGTCAGATGTTGACAGCCACTTGTCAGAATTGTATGTGTCTGAGACTGAAATGGAAAGTGGAAAAATGCCATCATGGACAGGCCCAGGGCCCGTGGAGCTTGCCATCTTGATATGAAAGGCTGGTCTCCTTCCTTGTGAGCTCTCAAGGGGCACAGAAGCAAATCCCTACTTCCTTAGGCTATTCTTGAACACAGTAAACACATAATTCCTATTTGTTTCTTATCTGTTGATGGTATTGATAAGAGTGGAGTTTTCAGACAAAGTTTGGTTTGCCTAATTTTGAGAGTCCTATCATTAAAAAAGAATTTATCTCTTGTTCTCCCCGCAGTATCCCAAGCATGCGGATTTACAGTTAAATCTAAAATGATCACTTTTATTTCTAAGGGACTTGCAATCTCTTGAGGCAGCTAGGATAGTCACAAGAAACAATGAAAAGACACCGCAGCATACAGAAGAAAGAGTTAACCTGTGTGACCCGAGTGGGCCTCAGTAAGTGTGGCAAGAGCATGAGGGTCAAGGTCATCCTGGGATGAAGTCTTTAGAACTTGCGCATGGTTGGTTGCTAACTGAAAGGTCAGCCATTCAAACCTATCTGACACTGTGTGGGAGAAGTTTGCTTTCGTAAATACGTACAACTTTAAAAATGTTAGGAGGAAATTCTGTTCTGTCTGACAGGGCCACTGTGAGTCAGGTGTACGGTCTGTAAGTGCTCTGAGAGGAGAGAACAGGGTGCTGGGAGGGCCCCTAGCCCAGACTTGGGATGGCAGGGAACGCTCGCCACGGGAACCACAGCCAAAGCACACGAACCTGCCAGCCATCGGTGCCAGCTCATGGCCACCTGTGCAGGGCTGCTCCTTAGGGTTGCTGAGACGACCCGTTTTGATCTTCATCTTAAAATATCTTCATGAAGACCTGAGGGTAATTAGGGTTAGCCAGCCAAAGAAGAGAGGGTTCCAGTCCAAGGGAACCCTGTGGAACAGTGCCGAGGGGAGGGTAATAGGCCCAGATCGGAGTGGGAAGGCATGTAGGTGAGAGAAGGGGTAGAGGGGCTTTCTGGGGACAGGCTGGGCTGGGCCCTGTAAGCCACGGCGGGAGAAGTGGAAAGCCCAAGCTGTGCCAGTGCCCACTGCTGCAGTGGCTTCCTCCCTCCCGCCTGCGGTTCCCTGGCACCCTGTGGGTGGCCCCAGAGTAAGAAGGTTGCTGACCTCCGACTAGGTGAGAGTTTGGACTTACTTGACAGTGACCACATTGACTTTGTTGCCATTGTTTTGTTTTGGGTTTGTTTGTTTGTTTGGGGCTTTTTTGGCAAAGAAACCAGATCTCTCCTCAAGCAAACTGACAGTGGACGTGTCGCTCATAAGCGGTTGTGTGCTTGCAGCACAGACGTGTCGCCAGGGTCAGAGGGCAAGCTGGGCCGTGGCAGAAAAGAAAGAAAGATTCCGAGACAAAGTCTTCTAAGGTCAAGTGCAATGGGTTTTTTAAAAACAAAACCAATTGGATAGTCCCTCGCTGTGTTCCTTTGCCGACGTGCTACACGTGCTTCGTGAAGCGCTTTGGGACGGCGTGCTGGCTTTGGCAGCCCGCAGCAGTACCATGAAGCAAGCTCCTGCGGGAAGCCTGGTGTGCGCAACTCGAGTTGCCTTACACAGAGAAGGCAAATGTGCTTTTCTCACTCGCGGACGAACACACGCTGGGATGCTTTGCCGATTGTGGGGATTGGGCTGCAAGGAGTCACCTGGAGCTTTGCCCAGTCCCTCTTGGGACCAGAGTCACATCTGTGAGACATCCGAGCACAACACAACTCCTGGGGCACAGAGAGATAGACCCTCTTTCACGCTCCAACCAAGTGAACTAACCCCATCAAGACAGATGTGCGAAGTGCTTTGCATTCTTCAAAAGCCCTCCTTTGACTCGGGCTAATGATGACAAGCAGCAGTAGTGTTCTGTCTTTCTTTGTCCTCTTTCTTTCTCCTGTGGATCGTGAAATCCCTCCGAAAGCCTGAATGCCCTAGTTTCACAATACAAGAAGTAAACATACAGGGGGTTAAATTCTTTTTCTCCAGTTGCAAAAATACCAGTGGTTGGAGCCAAGACATAAACCCATGGGCTCCAGCCTTCCCACTCGGACTTCCTCCAACAATCCACGTCGGCACTTGAACTCTAGGCCCTCCCATCGGAGCTCAGTTAGACTGGAACTCCCAGCGCCATCGTTTTGTGGACTCCCTAGCTTGATGTGCCAAGCAGCCCTCCTCCTCGTCCTTCAGCTTAGCCAAAGTTCACTTCACTAATGTGTGCTTGTTTGTGCTTGCAGTGGTATGTTCTGTTTTATAGCGTTGCTTTTTCTATTTCTTAGCCTTTTTTTTTACGGTCATAATAACATCACAAGATGACTACTGAATTTTGCCAGATGTCAGGAAAGAGTTTTGTCTGTTTGATTTTATATTTCTGTTTCTGTCGGGGGCGGGGGGGGGGAGAGAGAATCCCTATTATATAAAACTTCCAAAGGGTGAAGGGTGTGGACTGGCTAATGTATGCCTTTGACCAATGTATTGACCCTATTAACTATTGGATCATTAACCTCCAGGTCAGCAGTTCAAAACCACCAGCAGTTCCATGGGAGAAATGTGAAGCTTTCTACACCTATATGATTGACAGTCTCAGAAACCTGCAGATAATGAAGGGGGGAGGGGGGAGGGAGCACTAGAACTACTCATGATTGCACAACTCACTGTAAAAGCGATTCAACCATGGGGAGAGTGGGGGGAGGGTGGTGGTGATTGTGCAATTCCCCGTGAGATGATTGAACTATTGAACAGTTCAATTATAAGATATGTAAATTATGTGCCAATAAAACTGTTGGGGAAAATAAAGAAACCCACAGAGTAGTTACACCCTGCCCTGCAGGGTCACTATGAGTTAAAAACTGACTCAGTGAGTTCCGTTCAGTATTCTTTTATCTACAAAAATTCAACTAAAATCGCCAAGTGGAAGTATTGCTAGTTGCAGTCAAGTCAATTCAGAGTCATGGCAACATCGTGAGTGCAACATAGAACTGCCCCTTAGTGGCCTAAGGCTGTGTGAGCTTTCATAAACAGTCCCCAGGCCCGTCTTTCAAGGCATCTCTGGTTAGGTTTGAACTGCCAGCTTCTTAGGTGAAAGTGAGCACTTAACCGTTTGTCCTACCCATGGACGACAGAGCACTTTATGCTCTGCAGGTGCTGAGAAATGTTAGCTTTTTGCTTTTTACAAATCCCAAACAAAGCAAAACCCTCTTTGGAGAAATGAGCACTAACTTAGGGATGGCACATTGACATGTGACATTTCCTCTGTACAATTACCTGCACAGCCTTCTCTTGAGCCTAAATGGGAGGATGGAAGTCAAGGGATGGAGATTAGATAAACTGCTGTTTCTTCAGCCGATGGAACCAGAAATTACACTCACTGGAGCCATAGTTAAGACCACTAGATGCCCTACCTGAATCCATGTCAGAATCATTGCGGGATTTGCCGAAAAGCATATGTTCTCATTTCTGTTTCTCCCAGTATGTCATATTAAGTACCTGAAGAACCCTCTAAATATGAAATCTGGAAATAAAATAGTACTCTGTTGAACTGAAAGAAAGCAACATAATTTCAGAAGTTAAAACAATTATGTTTAGACAGGCATCTAGAGAAGTAAATTAACGTTAGCGTCCACTCTCAACCCAAAGGGCACCTTCCTAACAACAGTGTCCTTCAATTTCATTTCTGATAACTTGCACCAAAAAGGGCAGAAAGATAAATGTAAAGTTTTTCTCAAGGTAGAAAGTTCAATAAGAGGGATTCATGTCAAGTTGGGCCCCAGAAGTGCTATACTAGAAAAACATTTCTACCGCAGAGGAGGAGGACCGAAAGGAACTGTGTCCCCTGGATCTTGGTGTTGCGTAGCCAAGGGGCGAAAGCTCTCACCACCCGAGCAGCGCTCTCAAGTGAGCTTGCAGCTTCAGTTTACACTTGAAGATGGTCTGAAAAATGTAAAGCCAAGAATGTTCTTTTAACATAGTTTGGATTGTTGACATTCACGGGGCCTGGCCAAAGTGATTGCACATTCTACATAGAGAAAACAGTGCAGTTAGCCCTTGAAGAATTCTAAGGTGAAGTTTTAAGAGCAGGGAAACAAGGCACTATGGGCAAGAAGCAGCAGAAATCAACATGTACTACAAGAATTAGATTGTCAAAAGAGAAGACTGCATAAGCACTTTCAAAGAAATGAAGTGAGTGAGGACTCAAAATACGAGTTAGAAGCAAATCTTTAGAAACCTGACCAAGCAGATATAAAGAACTAAAAAAGAAATTTTAAGAGAGAAAAACAAAAATACCTGACATTTAAAAATTAGTGATGGTGTTAAACATCAGATTAAAATTTCCTGAAATGGTGAAGAAATTATCCAGAATGCAGTATAAAGATACAATGAAAAAGGTAGAGGTGAAAGCTAGATTTTTTTAAAAAAAAGAGTAATAATGTCAACTATACATTCTAATTAGAGATCTAAAAAGAAAGAAAATGTCAAGGATATCATGAACAGGAGATGTGTAGTTAATGGGAAACATCATTCTTCGGATTTAAAGAACATAATGAGCCCTAAGCAGACGATCTTCTATTGAAACTAAGGATTGTCAACTTAAAAGCATACCCCTAAGCAGTCCATGGATGGAACTGTAGTTTAATATAATCAGTTTTTTTTAAAATCTTATGTGTGTGTATATCTTTTTAAATTACTCTGAGAAGGAATTCTTAGACCCTAACAAGGTTAATACTCTGAATAAGAAAGGACATGTAATATATATATATATAAATGGCAATGAAATCAACAGTTAATTTTTCAACAAAAATGGAAATTATAAAGGAGAACAATATTATCCATTAGCTTAGAGAAAAAGAGAATGTTTCAACTTTCATTTGTATGCCAACAAAGTGAATTTC
Source organism: Tenrec ecaudatus (assembly GCF_050624435.1). Classification (NCBI taxonomy): domain Eukaryota; kingdom Metazoa; phylum Chordata; class Mammalia; order Afrosoricida; family Tenrecidae; genus Tenrec; species Tenrec ecaudatus. The sequence continues at coordinate 19,244,661 of NC_134546.1, forward strand.
AAAAATGAGAATCAAAGAAAAATATTATAGGACCAATAACAATAGAGGGTGTTATTCACAAGATATTCACTAACGGAAAGTTTCAAGGATAGACTGTGAACGTCAGAGATCTAAAAGAGATTCATGGTAAAGAATCTGGTTACCTTGAGGTAATCCACGCATCTAATAGATAAAATAATGCACGTCAGTAAGCTTTTTCAAAAGAGAGAATCAATGTATTAGCCAAGATGATGAAAGTTAAATTAACTTAAGGTCCATATGGTAACTGGAGAGAAGGTACAGGTATGCATGAACTTGCAGTACGGTGACTGTCTTGTTCAAATGTCTTGGATAGTCACTAGAGTATCAGTGGTAAATAATGAAAACGAGTAAAGGGAAAATAGTATAGAATAAAAAATGAGAATTAGTTAAAATGATAGGACACCTAAGAGAATACAAGAAAGGAAGGAAAGCAGACTTTTTAAAACCATAACATTCGAAGATATAAATGAATCTGAATACGTCATTTAAAAGATTGTCAAACTGGATTTTAAAAACCTAGCCAGATGTTATTTATAAGACTAATGTAAAATGTAAGGACACAAAAAATGCATATACATAACAGGAAATAAATGTACCCAGCAAATATCAGCCGGAACAAAATTAATGTGAATTTGTGAATTAATCTTAATACTAAAATTAAAAGAGGGCTGCTGTACAGTGACCTTAATTTTATTGGATGCGGTATCTAAAAGTATTCTAAAACTTGAATGGCTAACATAACATCAAAAGCCAACGTGAACAAATCTGCCATTTTAGTGGGAATTTTTTAAGCCATCTCTTTCAGATTTAATAGCTCAAGGAAGGTTCTTTCTTCCTTATCTCTGAGGATCTTGAAGATTTAAACCTTACAAATAATAATTAGAGCTAAGGAATTCCAATTCAAATTATAGGCTGCCATAGTTTGCATTGTGGTGTTAGTGAAGAAAAGGACGCCATGGTTGGTAAGGTAGAGGAGCACTGAAAACAGAGGAGAACTCACAATGAGATGGATTGACTCAAACATAACAATAATTGTGAGGCTTGGGAAGAGCCCAGCAGTGTTTCATTCTTTTGTCGACTGAGTCACTATGAGGCAGGGGCACCTAACACACCACCACCACCACACTCAGTGATTAGAAGGCAGAAATTCCTTTCACTTATAGAATCTTGTGGAAATTATCCACATTTGAATGATAAAGCAAGCTACAACAAACATATTTGAGTGAATTGAAATCATTCCCAGCATGTTATTTTTAACAAGATAACTAAAACATTCAATATAAGAAAATAGATAAGTATCTCATGCCAAATAAATCTTATAATTCATGTAACTACTGCACAGCAAGGAAGTGGAGAATAATCCCTTACCTCTTAATGTGGGCTGTCCATGATGACGTCCATGATAAGATTGTACATGGTAAAGGGAGTGAGTGAATAAGCTTGACATACAGGTGAAGATGGTCAACAGTACTAACATGTTGATCAAATGCATCCTTAAAACAAGAAGATGACATGACAACTGAATGTTTCAGGATATGATCCTGCAGCAAATGAGGACATTAGATAAAAAGCAAATAAATCTGAGTAAACAGTAAACTTTAGTAAGTAGTAGCATATCAGTATCGGATTATCAGTTGTGACAAATATACCACATTAATGTGTGATATTATCAATAAGTAAACAAAGTATAAAGCATATGGAAACTTTGAAAATTTTTTATGAATCTGAAAGTATCTTACAAACCTTATTTTAAAAAAAAATCACCGGTCAATAGAATTCATGAATGTAATAGGAATTAGAACATATTTATACCCAAATTATGATTTTAAAAAATACTATATAGTATAGTGTGTGGGATCAGGTAAAGCTGTAGTTAGAGGCGAATTTATAGCTCTGAGATGCTACATTTAATTAATGGTTAAGATAATAAAACTATCCCACTTAATTTTTTATTACAAAATTTAAAAAACAAACAGAGGAATATACTCAAAGAAAGAAGGATTGTACTTATGTATATGTATGTATGTGTGGAAATACAACAAGGAAGCAGATGGACTTTGGGCCTCTACCTAACTCATACCTAAGTACAAGAACGGTTTGTGCTAATAATGTGGCATTGTATGATACTCAACTTTTGACATGATTGCTGAAGACAAAATGGGTGCATAAGCAAATGTGGAAGAATGCTGATAGTGTCCGGCTATTAAGAGCTATCGCATCTGGGGTCTTAAAGGCTTGAAGTTAAATAAGTGGCCATTTAGTGGGGAAGCAACAAAACCCACATGGAAGAAGCACACCAGCCTGTGTGATCCATGAGGTGTAGATGGAAATAGGTATCAGAAGTTCAAAACCAAGCAACCAAATCAATGTGATTAGTAGAGACTCAAACCTACCAGTAAGATAATTGGACAGCCCCTCTCAGAAGGGTCACATTGAAGGAATGATAAGTCCAGGGTACAGTATAGCACTGATGGAACACATAAGTATCCACTCGTTCTTTAATATTTCCTCCCCTGACTATTAAGGTTTTCATTTTTATACCTCATTAAGCATGTTAGACTTGCGTGTGTTCATTTGTATAATTAAGATTATTTGATACATGAAAGTCAAGATAGATGACTCTTCAGAAATAATAGCAGGAGTAATGGTTCCCCGAGGGTACGAGAAGAGAGGCGAGAAAAAGGGGAGAAGCTGATAGTATTGATGACTGTCTAACTCTACTTGAGGGGAGCGAAAAACAGACTCTCTCTCTCTGCGTCTCTCTTTCTCTAATTAATAAATCATTTTAGTGGGGACTCTTAGAACAATCCATACATAAATTATATCAAACACATTTGTGCATATGTTGCCATCATCATTTTCAAAACATCATCTTTATGATTGAACCCTTGATATCACATCCTTTTTTCCCTCTACTACCCTCCCACCCTTGGACCCCTGATAAATAATAAATTATTATTATTTTCATAATCTTACGCCATCTACTGTCTCCCTTCACGCATGTTTCTGTTGTTCGTCTCCCGGGGAGTGGGGGGTTTATACATTGATCATTATAGTCGGTACCCTATTCCTCCCTCTTCTCCCCCCACCTCTCCCCTACCATCATGGTATTGCTACTCCCATTACTTTACCTGAGGGGTTTATCTGCCCTGGATTCCATGTGTCGAGAGCTCTTATCTGTACCAGTGTACATGCTCCGGTCTAGCCTGATTTGTAAGGTAGAACTGGGGTCATGATAGTGGGTTGGGGGTGAAACATTAAAGATATAACAGAATAGCAATTTGTGAGTTGTCATAAACATAGAGCCATTCCTAGTAATATATTCTAGAGAAAGTCACATCTATATCTTAAGATATTTGTATTAGCATTGCTTGTATTATCAGAGAATTAAAAGCAGCCCCAATGTTCATCAACAGTAGGATAAGTGAGTGAATGGTGTGCTAGTTAAGTTTTGTATCAACTTGTCTCTGTCAGGGATCTCAGTAGATTGGCAGTAACCCTCCATGCTGGGATCTAATACAACATAATCAATCAGTGAGTAGCCAGCAGCCGCAGTGAGTAAGGTGTTCCTCCCCACCCCCACCCTAATTAGGTCACAACCTTGATGGAATGGGAAGAAAGACTCTGTGAGGGTATAACCTGCTTCTTATAAGCAGACTCAGTGGGAAGCTTCACTTTTGTTGCATCTGGATCCTGATTCTGGTTCGTTGAGCTTTTGCCATACTGCCTGCTGGTCCCAGAAGCCGTCAGCAGACAGCCAACTTTGCACTTACCAGTCTGTGGTCTTGCTTCATCTTCCTGCTTCCTGTTCATCAGCTCCTCCAAGTACCCAAATCAGGAGAAAACTGTAGTTTACCATCTAACCCACCAATTTTAACCAGACTGAATGTAGCCATTCTACAACTGTGTGAGCCAGTTCTCTGTCTGGATCTCTTTCTCTCTATTGTGTGCTTGTAAGCATCACTGGGTTTGCTTTTCCAGAGAAGCCAGCCTAACACAAATGAAATATGGCACAACAGTGGGAATGAAGGTTACAGCTATACGCACCCACACAAGTAAATAAGCACTAAGTGTTAAGCGAGTCTCAGAAGAGTAGGTATGTTTGACTCATTTATAGAAACATTTAGAACCTTTTAAAAGAAATACACATATGTACTGAAAATTCTAAAGATGAACAAAGGAATTAGAACATAACAAAAGGTTATGAAATTTGGCCAAAGTCACAGGGCTAGGAGGCCAGAGTGTAAGACAGCGAGGGTGGAAGGTGGAACTATGATAATAAAGATGGATCTATACAGACATTTTTAATTAAAAGATCACTTTATTGGGGGCTCTTACAACTTTTATTGCAGTCCAGACATCAATTGTATCGGGTATATTTGTGGATATGTTGCCATCGTTCTTTTCTAGACAGTTATTTTCTATTAAGTCCTTGATAATCAGCTCCTCTTCTCCCTTGCCCTGTGGCCCCTTGATAGATTATAAATTATTATTTTCATATCTCACACCAAACGCTGCCTCCCTTCCACCATGGTTTTTATTGTTCTTCCCCCTGTAGGGGGCTGTGTGGTTATGTGTCAATCATTGCGATGGGTTATCCCTCCCTCCCTTCCTCTCCTCTGCTTCCCTCTATTTTCCTTTCTGCTTTAGCTCCTGTTAGAGACCTCTTTGTTAATTTATGGTGAGGGTCTTATTGATCATCTCCCTAGGGCATAAAAGATCTTCCATTAAAAGAAAACAAAACAAAAAAACAAGAAAAGGGGATTGCAAAATACCATGAAATGTGCAGCTTAGACTTGGGGTACTATTTTAATTTTATCTCAATTCTTATAACAATGTGGGCATGTAATTAATGTTCATTATTTTCTTCTTCTTTTGATCCCCATCTAAAATGCTTTATACTTTGTGACAAAGTGCCTCTTCCATAAGACATTGAGCTGGGGCACCTTGAACCATCCCCAATGGCAATACTGTCATAAATAATAAGTTTTACTCTCATGACCCTTCGTTCCTGGGCAAGCACACAGTTGGTTCTAATAAGTGGGAAATAAGGGATGGTTCGTATTAAAGTTTTCATTTTACTCAAGCATTTCCCCCACTTAAAAGATCTGTCTTAAAAATAGCTAGCATTTAACTTTATAGAAATAGATGCATTATATCAAGTGTCATATATACAGTAGACAGTCCCCAGTTAGAGACATCCCACACAAAGCCAGTGATCTTAGCGCTTCCTGCTAGGGGCAGTGTTTCCATCCCCCCACACAGATTGTCTCCACTGCCGTTCTAGCTCTTCTGCAGAGCATCAGCAGGAAGAGAGGAGTTGGCTCACTTTGGGCCTCCCTGAAGGCCCACTGTACTGGAATCCAGCTACAGATTGACAGACCCACCCATCTGAGCTCAGGCACCTCCTTGCTTTCAGCGTAGTGGCTAAAAAACAGGACTGCCAGAGGGTCTTTGGATACTAGAGTGTATAAGTCCCTGAACTCGTTTTCCTTAATATCAAACTTACCTTAGGCCATTAGTGCAGAGACCCACTGTGGCACATAGTTTTGGTCATGACCTGTACCGGGGCGGGTGGGGGGGCGGGGGGGGGGGGTGGTAGAAGAGAAAGAGAAATGTCTTTTCATGCTGTAGCTATATTCAAAATTAATTCTTTTTTAAAAAAATCATTTATTGGGGCTCATATAACTCTTATCACAATCCATACATACATCAATTGTGTAAAGCGCATTTGTACATTCATTGCCCTCATCATTCTCAAAACATTTGCTCTTCACCTAAGCCCCTGGCATCAGCTCCTCATTTTCCCCCTCCCTCCCTGCTCCCCCTCCCTCATAAACTCTTGATAATTTATAAATTATTATTTTGTCATATCTTACACTGTCTGACGTCTCTCTTCACCCACTTTTCTGTTGTCTGTTCCCCAGGGAGGAGGTCACATGTAGATCCTTGTAATCGGTTCCCCCTTTCCAACCCCACCCTCCCCCCACCCTCCCAGTATCACCACTCACACTGCTGGTTCTGAAGGGATCATCACCCCTGGATTCCCTGTGTGTCTAGTTCCTATCAGTACCAGTGTACATCCTCTGGTCTAGCCAGATTTGTAAGGTAGAATTGGGATCCTGATTTGGGGGGGGAGGGGGTAGGAACTAGAGGAAAGTTGTATGTTTCATTGTTGCTACCCCGTACCCTGACTTGCTCGTCTCCTCCCCTTGCTACCCTGTACCCTGACTTGCTCATCTCCTCCCCTTGCTCGTCTCCTCCCCAAGACCCTTCCATAAGTGGATGTCCAAGTGCCTACAGATGGGCTTTGGGTCTCTACTCCGCACTATATTCACATTGATATGATTTTTTGTTCTGATGGTGCCTGATACCTGATCCCTTTGACACCTCCTGATCACACAGGCTTCTTCCATGTGGACTTTGTTGCTTCTCAACGAGATGGCTGCTTGTTTACCTTCAAGCCTTTAAGACCTCAGATGCTATATCTTTCGACAGCCAGGCGCCATCAGCTTTCTTCACCACATTTGCTTATGCACCCATTTGTCTTCAGTGATTGTATTGGGGAGGTGAGCACACAGTGATATAATTTTTTGTTCTTTGATGCCTGATAACTGACCCCAAAATTAATTCTATTAATAATAATCCCATTTTTCCTGCAGAAGAGAAGCTAACCTTGAAGCAGACTTGTTGTGGGCATTAAGGAAAGACAAAGCCTAGGAGTGGAGATTCAAAGTGTGACTCTGGTAATTTTGGTAACAGGACTGAAAGGAGACTGCTAGAGGAGGGGAGATTAGGTGTCTGGGCCTCAGGAGTCCCCCACAGAGCCATTTCCACTCACTGCCCTGGAAATGTAGGCCCCCAAATGCCCTTGCTTATATAAGAGTATTGAAAGCTGATGTTTTGGTTTGTTGGCTCAAACGTGTGTACCTGTTACCATGGTTCTGTCCCAACATAACTGCCAGTCCTTTGCATCTCTTGGATTTGTTTTTAAAATGCAGAGCTAATCCCTTTGCTGGGTCAGAATTAAGGGCAAACAATTGATTTGAGAAACGTTCTGCCAGCTGGTGTAATCCCAGAAGCAAGGTGGCGCAAGGGACATTCCCTGCTGAATTGAGTTTTTGGCTGACACACATCCTTTGCTCTTTCATTCCTTTCGTGTCACAAGTTGTGTGCTTTACGTGCGTGTTCGTGGCTGGGTTGGCATCAGTTGAGTGCCCCACAGCTCTTCCTGTTCCCAGCCTGCATTTGCTGTTCAGGCAGCTTTGTTTTTTTCTAGCAGATTCCAGGCTTCGTGTCTACATTTTATAAAGTCATAAATGACTTTGTTCACTGCTATACACCCAATAGCTGGAACTGCGTTTGGCAAATAGTAAGCATTTCATTAAATAGTTTGAGTGAATTCTTATTTTATATAGGCTGCAGTAGAGGAGTTTAGAGCAAGATTCGCTTTAAGTAGAGATAGCAGAGGCACAAAAATGCCTTGCCTCTTTCTCAGCCCCTTGACTTCTTGGACCAATTTACTGTGCTCCTTTGATTTGCCACATAGGAGCATTACAGCTTCTGTTATGAATCAGCACCTTCTTTCTCTCTCCTATGTGTCACAAATGACTGAATTTGGGCATGCATACACACACATACCGGTGTATAAATCAACCCCACTGCCATCAAATCAGTGCCAACTCACAGCAACCCTGTATCTGGTTTCCAAGACTATACGTCTTTACCAAGGTGGGAAGCCTCATCTTTCTCCTGCAGAGCAGCTGGTGGGTTTGATCTACCAACCTTGAGGTTAGCACTCCAACACCACTAAAGTTCCATATATACCCTTTGAATCAAGAAGTTCTGGGCAGGGCAGGTGGAAATGAACAATCCGGAATCTTTCTTGTGTACTACACAAACACGCCCGGACAGCTTAGATATATTTCGGGGACTGAGAGACAAGTGGTTCAAAAGCCACCCCACCAGATGATGCTCCTCCCTCCACCTCCCCCGCCCATGGCAACACACAACCTTGGAACATCATTCTCCTAGGTTATTCTGGCCAGAGTGACATACGCCAGGCGTGACCCACGTAAACATTGTGCTATGAGCACATTATCTTTCTCCCATTGCCTCTGTATTGCCTACTGCCTTTTCCCAGATTCTTCTACCCCAAATTCTCCTACCCTCATGCAGACACACCACCCCTCCCACACCAGCATCTCATTTTGTTAACTCTTGTTCAGGTGTTAGTGGGTGGTACCCCAGAGCTCCCCACATTCTAAGGGGTGCTCACTTTGGATGATAAGAAGCCCAAATGGCAGTAGCTCCACGTAGAGCCTCTCACACCACTTCCCTCTCGCCACATGAGAAAATGAAACAGGAAAACCTAAGCAGCCACTTCAGAGAGCTACCAATTCACCACTTAAACAAGTTATAGATCTGGATATATACTTCATATATAGATATATAATTATCCAATACTGTCAGAAGTAGGGCAGATTATCCAATAAGCAAGGTAAGCATGGCCTTACTTCTATTTACTTTCTCATCTATAGTGTGAAACTGTTCCCTGCAGAGGAGTAGGTAAGCACAAGTAAAGCCGTGTCTACTGGGTACTCTATCTAAGGGACAGTGCGTTTGAAATAGCCTTTTTGATTCTGAAGGAAGGTGCCGTGATGTCGAAGAGAGCCACTGATGCCACTCAGACCTAGAAGCCGACTCTGATGTGGTGAAATGAGGTAAAGTTGTTCACTACCAATTAGTCAGTAAAGCACAAGTCAGCTTCTGCTTACCTTGCTTATTGGGTAGTCCAGCACTAGTCGGAAGGAATGACCGAGTTCTGACATATGGGTCCCTGCTTCTTCCTGGGAACGCCAACTCGTTCCCACCAAACCCAAACCAAAGTCACTGCCATCGAGTCCTGCCAACTCATAGTGACACTCTAGGGCAGAGTGGAAGTGCCCCTGTGAGTTTCCAAGGCTGTAACTGCTTACAGGAGGTGAAAGCCCGATCTTTCTTCCTTGGAGCGGGCTGTTGGTTTCAAACAGCCGACCTTTCAGGTCCCAGCTCAATGGACGTGCCACTATTCCACCAGGGCCCCTAGGTCCCTTTCCCACACACTGTGATTAAACCTGTGTGGGCTCAGCGTCTCGGCCACCTCAGCCCCAGGATAAGCAATATAAAAGAGAAACCAGATCAAACAATCAGGTCTTTCCGTTCCGTTTCCTAGTGCTGCTCTCGTGAGCCTCGAAACCTCTTGCACTCTGCACTCTGACTAGCTGCTTCGGATGTGCTGCTTCTATGAGCCCGCCTCCCTGAACCTGGCTCTTGGCTTGCCTAACCTTGTAGAAAATGCCAGACCTGGCCCTTTCTCGGTTTGGCCAAAAGGCTAACAGCTCCTCCTCTAGGATTAACAGGGAAGGAAGATTGTGGTCACTTTTATTAGCTGCTACCATGGTCTCACCTGACACTTCCCCATAAATAGCCCATCATTTGTCTTCCGCCGCTCCTATCACATTACTGCTTCCCTTCTCCTAGTCACACTATTTCCACCCAAGTCAGGGATTTTTTTTCTCTTTTATTTCCTGAACTTTTACTTCATTGAAAATTTCAAACATTAAAAAAGAGAGTACAGAAAGTATAATGAATCAGATTTACCTCAAACAGTTATCAATACATGGCCAATTTTATTTCATGTGTGCTCCACCCACTCTCCTCTCTCTGTGTTATTTTGAAACAAATCCCAGACACCCCATTGTTTCATTTGTAAATCTTCCCACATGTCAATTAAAGACGGAAACTTACTGCCGTGGGATCGATGCCTCATACTCAAGTCACAGGACAGAGTGGACAGATTAGAACTGCTCTTGTGGATTTCTGAGACTGTAACTCTCGGTGGGCACAGAGAGCCTCGTGTTTTCCAAGTCTGTGGAGTACTCACCCTGGACTGTGAATCTCTTAAGGACAGAGGCTACAGCCTCAGTCTGTCAATCCACCTCGAGTAGACAGTCAACACGCAGGAAAGTCTATCTGCCGTGGTATTTTCAATTGCCTCATCTGCATGTGGGAGTTAGACAATGGATAAGGATGACCAAAGAATCAATGAACTTGAATTGTAGTGCTGGCAAAGAATACTGAAAGTACCATGGACTGCCAAACGAACAAACAGGGCTGCCTTGGAAGAGGTGCGGCCAGATGTTCCTTATAAGCAAGATAGCAAGACTTCATTCATGTACTTTGAGATGCTATCAGGAGGGACCGGTCTTTAGAGAAGAACACCATGCTTGGGGAAGCAGGGGGTTTGTAAACAATGGAAGATCCTCAGTGAGATGGATTGGTATATAGTGGCTGCAGCTGTGAGCTCACACCCAACAAATGTGAGGATCGCACCTTGTGTGCACTGGTGTCGGACTGGGCAGGGCGTTGTTCTGTTGTGCACAGGTTCTCGTGAGTTGGAATCTATTCAGCAGCACGTAAGGACAACCGCTGCTTTGGTAGTGCGATGCTGTGGTCAAATGATTGGTTCCTGTGTAGCTGTGTGTTCTGCCCCTAAAGCTTACCACATGATTGGAGAACCAAAAGGAATCTTGGATCGATCCAGTCCAAGGCCAACATATTTATACACTGGGAAACTGACGAAGCCCCCACCATCTCCCACATACAAGGGGGTTTCACAACGTTTGCAGGAAATTCTTTTAATTCCATTTCCATGAACTTGATGAAGCTCCTTCTAAAGCAACCAGCCTAGACCATTGCCACCAAGTTGGCTCCAACTCCAAATGGCCCTATGAGACAGGGCAGAACTGCTCCATGGGGTTTCCCAAGCTGGGCAGACAGCTGTGGATCTCTCCTGTGGCGTGGCTGGTGGCTTCCGATGGCCGACCGTGTGGGTAACAGTCAAGTAGCCGAGCACAGTGTTCGCTAGAAAGCATCACATATGCAACCCTTAGCTATTTGAATAGCCTGGAAACAGATGTGTTTCTGTCTGAAATTTGGAGAGGCCGTTGTCAGCAGGTGTGGATTAAAATTCATTAGACAATAGAGCAAAGTAAGTGCTTCGTCTAGAGGGTTGGAAGGTGCCCTGGTGATGTGCTGGTTACTCATTGGGCTGGTAACTGCCAGATCAGGGTTCAAAACCACCAGCCACTCCTTAGGAGAACGGTGGGGCTTTCTACCCCCTTAAAGAGTTAAAGTCTCAGAAACTCACAGGAGCAGCTCTGCCTTGTCCTACAGGGTTTCTGTGAGCTGGCATCACCTCGGTGGCAGTGAGTTTGGTTTGGGGTTTGGGTGTCCAGGGTTGGTACAGAGGCAGAGTGTGGGTACAACTGGACAAGTACTCATGATTATTTTGTGAAGTAAATACTAGCAAACTCCCATTCATTCTGTCCATGCTAATAAAAGGTACATTCCTTCATTAAAGTCAGCCTTGGCAGCTTCTCTATCGAATGTGTGAATTGTGCCTTAGGAAAATGCAGTATACATTTTCATTCTGTGGACTTTCTTCATAGTAGGTTGAGAATCCACTAAGCCTTTCATCTCCTAGGCTATTGACAGTAAATAGCATTAAAGGAAAGAAAAAAAACAGGCCAGAACTTTGGGTCTGTCCAGGACATTCTTTTCTCTCATTAGTTATTCTGAGTCTTCTGTATTCATTTTTCATTTTTTTACCATTTACGTCCATATCTTTCTATTGAAACGCTTGTCCTTCAGCTAAAAAGTCTAGTGTGTTAGAGAATTGGAAGAAATATAATGTTATCTTTAGATATTCTCTCTTCTGCCCCTGTGAATGAATAGGAGCAAGATAGCCTTTCAGCAGGAGGCAAACCATGAGCTCTTACCCACACTGGGCACGCACACAATTAGCCAGACGGGTAAAGTGTACGTTAGGTGGCAGCCTGGGAGTCTGCTGAAGCAATTATTCGGCCTCTTCATCTATAAATAATAGTTTAAATAACTTCCTCTCCTTGCTCACTTGACTGAAGCAGCCAATCAGATTCAAAGCATACATCGCATCCTTGACCTTTCCAAAATAGACTAACAAAGTGGTATTTGTTTGTCTTTGGCTGGTAACACCTCTAGGGTGTTTTTAAGTCTTACCAAGCTTTGGGGCTTTTTGCTTGCTTGTTTTTTAATGGAGCAGAGGAATCAATTCTGGTCAGAACCAAGAAGCTGTGCCCTGCGTTCAGCTTTGGGGGGAAACAGCTATATGCTCTTGTTGTTCTGTTCTTGCCTTTTCTGTTGGTTTTCTTTTTTGGAAGGTTTAACTCTACGGGGAGAAATCCTAGTGCTCACCATGACTGCAGAAGCAAACAAGTTGCCAGATTTAGGAGATGAATTTGAATTTCATATTCTTTGGTCCTAATATCACATAATGATTGTTTTTACCCAAAACACACCATATGGCTCATGTGGACCCAATCTCCGCAACATTTGTTTGCTGCCATACGCGTGCATTTTCATATATGTTTCCTTTCTTTTGCTTTTTTAAAGTATGTGTATGAAGTTTTAAGTCAGATGCCAAGAGAGCTGGTATTGGAGGAAGCTAGTGCCTCTCCCAAAGGCTGTGGAGTTGGCCCAGGTGTCCCACAGTGATGTAAATCTCCCAGTGCATCAGGAAGAGCCTTTGGTTTGCGGCTTTAGTTGTCTTGGAGAGACCGGTGTTCATCTGGATGACAAACCCTTCTTTTGTTTTCAGGTGGTTCTTACTATTCAGGGAAGAGGGTGGGGCGTAGCAAGAACAGGTTTATCCAAACTCTTAACATTTGGCTCTATCTGGAGTTTCAGCTCCATTTTATAGCCCCAACTAATCCTCTACAGTTTCTTGCCAGAGTTTTCTTAAGTCTTGAGCCTTATGAAGACGTTGGCAATAGTGCACTGCATCAGCCGGAGCAGGCTGCGAAACGAAGAGCAAGCCTCTGGCAGGACAGAGGAGGAGGAACAGAGGCCAGACCACAAAGTGGAGCCGAAGCCCGATGGTGAAAGATCACTGTGCTCAGAGTCCAGCTGCAGAGACGGGGTGTTCCTCCATTCGGGGAGTCATGTGGGGTGAGTCCCTGGGCCCAGCTGACAATTGGGAACAGCAGGCCTGGGGCCCCCTTTGCCAGTAGAAATGAAAAGCTTTTAGAACCGGGTGTGCTACAAGGTGGCGGACAAGCCTAGGATTGCGTTCACACCTTCCCTCTGATAAGGGGTGTGTGAACTGCTGGAAAAGTGTTACTGGGTCAGAGACTGACAGGAAATCCTAGAGAGGACGTCAGAAAGATTGGATGCATTAACCAAAGCTCCTTGCTGTGTTGCTGAGATGAAATTCTTTTATCTCCCGCTATTAGTAGTCTTCAACCTCCCCCCCACCTCCCATCCTTAGCACCTCTGCTCCCCTTTCTGTCCTCTCCCTTTCTTTTCTCTCTTCTACCTTCCCTGGTTCCTCTCTGTACTCTGTCTCTCTCTCTCTCTCATTAAAAAAAAAAAAATACCACTCTTCGCTCAGGAGCTTTCTCAAGGACTCCTGGAATCTTCTCTGGGCCGAGTAGGGTGTTTCCCCCAAAGGATAGGATCCTCTGCTTTAATTCCAGCATCTAGTTCCTCCCGACCCAGCTGGGGAGATTGGGTTTACTAAAGCTGGGCTTAGTAATGTTGCTCTGGTCTATGTGATGGGGACATTTTAATTAGGGCTTTTGTTAATTCAATGTGTGCAAATTATAGTAAGAAATGACATTATTGGGCAAATCTACAATGTACCTTTAAGTTAGCAAAAATATAAAGGCTGTGAATACAAAGAATCGGAACAAACTCTCCTTTTTGATAGGATGAGATTGAGAATAATAAAAATCTTCAGCAGGTAAATAACGCAGTATAAAGCCTGTAAAATACTGCCACAATCCAAGTATCTACTCTGAGTGGTTCAAACACGGGCAAAAAATTCCTTCCTTTTTTTTTTTTTTTAAACTATAGTTGATTCTGACAAAGCACCAGCGTATATTTTGTACCTTCGCCTCACCAGGGCCCTGACACACCCCCACAGAGAGAATTCATTCCTATTGATGAGTCACTGTGGGACACATCCTGTCTCGTGTACAGGCAATGGTGTGCCAAGATGAACTGGTACCAGAGCTAGGAAAGCCAACAAGAAATGTCAGAGTGAGCCGAGGTGACAGATGGCACTTTGACCTTTCTAATTATTTAATTTACATCTTTTGAGTTGCAGTGACTATATTCGGCTAAGGGTTGCCTTCCATTTTAGGGTCTGTATTTCTCAGTGCAAAACATTGATCCATTTCACAAGAAATAGACTTAAAGGATGCTGGGAAACAATGTGGAGCTTCCTCAGGAGTTAGAAGACAAGTAACAACTAAAATGTATTTCATTTGCTTGAAAGGGTTTTCACGTTGGTTCCACCACCTATTGCCTGCTGTCTCACATTAATCAGCATACTGCATTCTGTAGTTTTAAGAAGCTCCTCGTCCATAAATATCGACTCAATCTTGCAAATAATCTTTTGATTTTAACCCTGGGTGTAGAGAATTGGATTTCTTGTACTTGTTAGTAAGTAGCACATTATCACCAACCTGTGCAAGAACTTGACTCTTTTACTTCATCATTCATCTCTACTTCAGCCCCCATTCATTATGTTCTTGATTGTTTATATATCCTTCATTGCACCCAAGGGCTTCAGACAATGATGGAGAACAATCCAGTCTCTTTGCATATTCAAATTCTCCACGAACATTTAGCAGATTACAACCCAGCTCATCACCACTGCCCCAGCTGGCGCCTTGCCCAAGCACTTGGAGGCCCTCTCCTCCCAGCCCCAGATGTGGCAGGTCAAAGCCTTTCAGGGGCACTTGAGAAGACAGACCTGGGCCATCAGAAGATCTAAAACAATCACATCGATGCGAACGAGGGGCTCCGAGTGGACACCCAAAGTCCATCTGTAGACAATTGGACATCCCCTCACAGAAGGGGCTCTTACAGCTCTTATAATGATCCATACATCAATTGTATCAAGCACACTTGTACATATGTTGCCATCATCATTTCAAAACAGTTTCTTTCTACTTGGGCCCTTGGTATCAGCTCCTCTTCTTTCCCATCCCCACTCTCCCATCCTTGTGAACCCTTGATAAATTATTATTTTCATATCTTATACCATCTGCTGTCTCCCTTCACCCACATTTCTGTTGTTTGACCCTGGGGTGGGAGTTACTAAGTTGATTATTGTGATCGGTTCCCTGTCCTCCCTCTTCTCTCCCCACCTTCCCCCTACCCTCATGGAATCACTACTCCCATTATTGTTCCTGAGGGGTTCATCTGTCCTGGATTCCATGGGATGAGAGCTCTTATCTGTACCAGTGTACATGCTCCAGTCTAGCTGGATTTGTAAGGAGAACTGGAGTCATGACAGGGGGCATGAGGTGGGGAGCAGGAAGCATTAAAGAACTAGATGGATGTTGTGTGTTTCGTTGGTGCTATACTGCACCCTGGCTGGCTCATCCCTACCTGTGACCCTTCTGTGAGGGGATGTAGGACGCATTCTTACGGTAGCTTGCTCTAATTTCTGTTTCTCTGATTACTGATAGTTTGATCACTTACTTTTCTTTTAGCCCTTTAAGTTTCTCCTCATGGACATTCTTCTTTATACGAGGGCTTCAAGAAGCTGCCGGCAGAAGACGGAATGAAAAGATCATGGAGTATTTCCATCACTTTTGGGAAGCCTCCCTGGATTTTTGCCCCGTCTTGTATCTTCTTACTTTTTCTTTGTTGGCTTTCAGGAGTTCCTTGTCTTGTCTCGATAGCAGTCCTTTCTATTGGTTTGTTATGATCTCCTCCCTGTGTTCCTTGTATGTGTATTTGTCCATAATGCCCATCCTTAAGTAGGCGTCCTTAATATTCACGTGACTTAAATTTTAACAACTTTCTGGGGAAAAATAATTTTGTATTTACACTGAGTAAAGGGAGTCAGCAAATGATAAGAAAGCTGCAGTGTTTCATACGGTATCTTAGGGAATTTGGGCAGCAGCCTCATCTCTGACAAGGAAGCAGTGCCCTGAAGGCAGTTGGGAGGCGCCTGGGGGTGGGGGTGGGGGGTGGGACCTAAGCACCACTGTTGTCCACAGTCCGCGCCTGGGCTTGCACCATGTGTCGGGCTGCACCGAGGAGCAGGGTCCTTATAAAAGCAGAACCATCAGTCTTCAGATTCTAATTCAGTCTGAACTTTCACACACTGGGAACACTTAAATATAAAGACCTTATATTGCCATATAATACTAATAACAGAAGCAACCTAACTTTTTCTACACTTATAGCAAACCTTTACTGTGTGCTTACCATATGTCAGGCATGTCCTAGGAACTGTACATCTATGAGTATGGTCACATTTAGTCTATACAAGAACCTCAGGAGGTCATTCTGATGCAGATAATATTGTATGTTCAAGTCCATTTCATATTCCGCCATGCAAAGCCCACCAGAAACTATACCTCCCAGCTCCCTTGTAGTTAGCTTGGACCACGTGACTATTGGCCAGTAACACAGGAGTAGAGTCTGGCACCCTGATAGCCATTGTCCTCTCTTGCTGTCAAGCTGGATCATCGAGTCACTGAATTAAAGTCAGATACAAAGGGTGCTCACTGGTGCATCCAGCAGACTTTGCCTCGAGCAAAACGCAAACCTTTGTCGAGAGTCACGGACATTTTAGGGATTTTCCATCACTGCAGCCAGGCCTACAATACTCTGCCCTAACAAAGGAAGGTCCACTATTGTTCCCCGACTTTACTGACGAAGAAACCAAGACACCAAAGTTAATTTGCCAACGCTTTCCCGACCCCACAGCCCACAGTGTTACACTCCACACAACATTTCCTGTGACATTTATGTGGTCTCCAATTTAAGCTGGGCTAGGTCCCAACTGCTCCTTTTAATGAAGCAGACCTTACAATTTGTGCCGTCAGTCATGACGGACTGCTATAAACACATTCTACCTGAAGGACACCGGAAGAATTCTGGCTAGTTCTAGAGCAAATACATTTTCATCAACACTTCCAACTGTTAGAATTTAAAATTCTAATTGCTGCCTTTCTTTTCAAGTTAGGCAGTTCTTTCCATATTCCTTGGAAAAACAAAGTAGGACTCAGGAAAGCTTTCGGACCAGATGGGCATGGTGGTTTGGATAGACGCTGGGAGGCTGGAGCGGTACTGGGGGAAGGGTCTGCACTGAGCACACTCACTCTTTCTCTCCTACTTGCTGCCCCAGCCACTCTTCTGGGTGCCTGGGATACACATTTGAACAAGGGATACAAATGTGTCCTCTGCTGCTGCCAGTCTAGCCACCGCTTTGAACCAGAATGAACCAGTTGCTGAGAATTTGCATTTCCTCCCCCAGTTGCACTGGATCAGAATTTTTATTTCCACAGGAGCCTGGCCTCTTATTGACATGTGGATTCTGACTCCGTGTAACTGGGGTGGCACCTCAGCCAGGGGTGGAACCAAAATGAACCACTTTGAAGCCTTGCTTCTAGCCAAGGAAGGAAGGAATTGGGCAGCTGTGTGCAAATCCTCCAGGTTGTCCTAGAGGAAACAGCTCTGTGATAGGCTCTGGACACCAGGGAACTTGATGTTAGTTCAGGGAGGAGAGTCACAATTCTAAAGAAGAAATGACACGATCAGAGCCGTGACTATAGAGGCAACTGGGCAAGTGAAAAGCAGTAATATTGAAAGGCTCAGGAGGAAATCCTAGCTATCCTTTCCGAGTCGAGTCTTCCCCTTTCCGTTGGTGAAGGTGATGAGGGTGATAAGGAAAGGTGGCCCTGGTGGATGAGGTGGTGAGGGGGCCTGAAACCCCGCCAGCTGTCCACTGGCCCAGCTGCTCTGCTTGCCAAGCCGTGTGCTCAGTCCAAGGCAAAGGACATCGTTTTGGTCATTTATCCTCCAGAGGAGGTGCCTCGTGATAATTGGCATAAAGATCGCTAACTCTGCCAGCAATAACTCTCACAGGGTCTGCAGCGAGCCCGGATTGCACTCCGGTTTTACTCACGGCAGACCCTGAGTGATGCCTCTGTACCAATCTTTCCTACTACTGCAACCACTCACCCCACGACCACGACGAAGGGGCGTGCCTGCTGGATGCCAAGCACAGTCTTCAGTGAGGAGCCCTGCCCTATTCCACTCCACCTTGCCAGTCCAGTGATGTCTCTCTAAGTGGCAGGATGGGGATCAATGCTAATCTTGCAGATAGCATATCTTTGCACTTCACTTTTACCCTAGTGTCCTCTTGTATACCTAGGGTGAAATAGCTTAGGGGAAAAAGTCTATTAAAAAAATCGAACAACAAGTTGGTGGGGGGCGGGGATATTTAACGCACTGAACTTGAGCAAGATAATCCTGTTGTGGCAGGTGCTCAATCGGTGTTTAACTTGATTTGTAGTTGCTCTTCAATCCTGGCACTCCAGGGGAGGGACAAGCGCACAGGGAAATTTAGAGGATGCTGTAACAGAGGAGGCTCTCTCCGCCCACAAGGAGTCACAGGCAGGATCAGTTCCACCTTGCCCCATGGGGTCGCTATGAGCCAGGCTCCACTCGACGGCAGCAAGTGTGATTTTGGAGATAATAGTAAATAGAGATCTTTGTGAGAAATTCTATCCTGATTCTTGGGCACTGCCTAGAAATGTCAGTGTGTCTGGTATAGGCTGACTCAAGGTCTGATTTCACTTCTTTTTCTTTAATAGGAGTGTGTCTCTCATTGATACTGTCCTCTGTGGCTTAGGTTTCTGGCTTCTGCTGTTTCTGTTTTCTTTTCCATGCTTTTCTGTTTCTTTTTATAAATCACTTTATTGGGGGCTCTAACAGCTCTTATCACAATCCATACATCAATTGTATCAAGCACATTTGTACATATGTTGCCATCATTATTTTCAGGACATTTTCTTTCTACTTGAGCACTAGGTATCAGCTCCTCATTTTTCCCTCCTTCCCCCAACTGTTTTCATTTTTGTTGTTTTGTTTCTCTGTTTCACGAGTGAGATGACTCATGAAGGATTGTAAAAGTCAGGGTGAGTTGGTCTGTGTGCGTGTGCGCATGCGTGCGTGTGTGCATGCACCTGTCTGTGAGAGCCGGCTCACCTGCAGCAGCTTGGAGTGCTGTCTTGGAATGACATTGAGAGCAGGTAGCTAGCTCCTCGTCGCCTCTCGAGTTCATACGGGTCCAGGACAGCCTGGTTGTGGTCAGAACAGACATGGGGTGGGACAGTGTGATCCCAGCTCAAGATGTTGTGTCTACAACCGGCCATTTATATTTATAGAACATTTCCTAACTGGATGCTACTATTTTTAAATTGCTAAAAATTTGAGCTTAGTTTTGAGGTTTGTATTTTTTTAATGAGCAGAATCCCCCCACCCTGTCCCAGGTCTGGTCTGCACAGTGTTGAGTTAGAGTCCCCTGGTGAGGCTCTGCCTGCCCGGCCTTCCTCACACTGGTGCATGGAGTGGGGGCTGGGTAACCTAGCAGGGAAATTCTCTCCTTCCTCCCTCTCCCCTTCCATGCCGCTTGTTGGCCTTTCTCACCTGGCCACCTGCCTGCCTGCCCTTTCCCCTCATCTTCCATATCTTCATGTCATTTCCTACCCCTTGACATCTACTAGCAGTTGTCTCCTCTGAAGATTTGCAGAGCATTGGCAAACCTACTACCTAGTTAACAAGGCACTCTGGGCTGCTAATCACAAGGTTGGCGGTTCAAACCCACCAGCTATGCTGAAAGAGAAAGGTGCCACTTTCTGCTCCCGAGAGGTACACTCTCCGAAAACCACAGGGGCGGGCAGTTCAGCTCTGTGCTCTAGGGTCACTGTGGGTCAGAATCAACTGGATCCAGGGAATCAGCGGCCATGAAGTTGGCTCGTGGGGCGATAGGCTAGCAATCACTGCGGAAAGCACATCCTGCAGTCAGCTCCCAGTGGGCTCATTGCAGGCCTCCTCAGGCTTTCTTCTACGCTCCTGAGGCAGGGGGCAGGTGATTCCAGTCACAACTCCGCCTTCACTGGCCCTGTGTTCTCAGGTGAGCCTTCGAATGCACCTGGGCTTCCATTTCAATGTGAGGCACAGTGAGAAGGCCACATTAGGTCCGAGGGCCCCTAGTAGGTCACTTGTGAGACCAAGTTTTGATCATCTGCAGCCAGCTTCATTTGGCCACCTTCGCTGTGACATCCCCGGAGAGCCTTTGCTGACTACATGTGGGCAAGCAGGGCATTCGTGTCCTGGCAGGAGGGCAGCATTTCCCGCTCTCCCGCTGATTCCCCTCAGTGGAGGTGGGACGTTGCGCTGGTGACTTCTTTGTTTATTTCTGAGGCAATGCCATTTCCTATAGTCGCCCGTCGGGTGGAGGAGGTTATGATTATCATTACTAATCTGGTAGGCTTGGCATCCCACCAATTGGGGGTGGAGACCTAACCATGAATAGACACTCCGGACTTTAACCTAACCGGATCTTGTGATTGCCTGTAGAAGGTGTGGCCCAGGGGAAGGGTTACTGAGATAAGGAACCATCATTGTTGAGGTTGGAGACACTGAACTGTAAGCATCGCCAAAGGAGGGAGAGGACAAGGAGAGTTCGGACACATGATTAGAATATGGTGTCTGTGCTGTCATTTGTTGTTAGAGTTATCACCTTAGTCACCCCTGCAGCCATTCATTCACCCAGTATGCCTCTACCGCATGCCCACACGTTAGAAGCCTATCAGGCAGCCACTGGGGGGTTAGATTCCTCAGGCCTGGTCCTGAGGAGGGTTTTTCTCAGATGTGTGGTATGCAATTAGGGTTTCCTGTCATTACAGGTGGTGATTTTGCTGGCCACATCACATAATCCCATCCCAAGGACTGGGAGACAGACATGGTGTACTTGAGATGAACATCCTAGTATGATTTTCCTTTTGGGAAAAGCGACTTTTAAAACTAGTTAACCGTAAACTCTGTCTAGATATATGTGTTTTAAAAGAATCGATAGAGAGAGAATGTTAAGAGAAAACAAATATTGGTTGTAATTAGGCCCCTTGTTCACGGACCCTTAACTGCTCTCATTGTTAACCCCTTGATTCTACTGCTCTGTGCCTAAAAGAGGAATTCTCGATTCTTTTCTTACTTTTGCTTCCTTAATTGTAGAAATTCCTGGCCCACTGGTTCTGTGGCTTCCTATGTTTTTATATCTTCTTCTGTCTACCAGCTCTCAACCTCGTGGAAAAGAGGAGCCTGTTGTGGGGTTGGAGGTGGAGGAGCCGCTCCTCCCTGGGCCTCTCAGTGCTTCCCTGCCTTTCATTCATGTATAAGGTCATGCATGCCTACTCTGTGACCAGAATGTAGCCCAGTTCTGAACCTACAAAGATCAATAAAGAAATGTTCCAAAACACTAGGGAGGCACACACACCTTAGAATAATCCAATTTAAAACCAGAAGAGCAACATCACCAAAGACACAATTCAGAAAGGTTCCCAAGGAACAGAGGGACAGAATGAGGAGGTGAGCTCAGTGATGTTAGATTGTGGGGATTCCAATCAATGACTTGAAACAAAATCTGTATTCAATTTTCAAACTGATCTACTCTATAAACCTTCACCCAATTCACAACCAAAAGGTAGAAAGGTGAAAAAAAAGTCACATTTCCATCCTTAGTCTGCTCATAGGCTAGGGGAGGAACACAGTATGTGAGACAGTAAGCTGTGCTGTACCTTGGACAGCAGGTTCCTTAGAACAGAACCAGACCCACTGTGATCAAGTCGTGCCACAGCCTGGGAAATCCCACTGCATAGTTGTGCTCTGTCCTATCAGGTGGCTATGAGTCAGCATCTACTCAGCTTGATGGCAGTGGGTCAAGGGCAATTTTTAGTGAAACAGATTGCCACATCATTTTTGTGAGTTTAAGCTGCCTATCTTATTATTTATTTATTCATTTGTTTATTTTGGAAATCATTTTATTTGGGGCTCATACATCTCTTATCACAATCCATCCATCCATCCATCCATCCATTGTGTCAAGCACATTTGTACATTTGTTGCCATTATCATTCTCAAAACATTTTCTTTCTACTTGAGCCCTTGGTTTCAGCTCCTCATTTTCACTCCTCCCCTCCCTCCCTCCCTCACAAACCCTTGATAATTTATAAATTATTGTTATTTTTTCATGTCTTACACTGTCCGATGTCTCCCTTCACCCACTTTTCTGTTGTCTATCCCCCAGGGAGGGGGTTATATGTAGATCACTGTGATCAGTTCCCCCTTTCTACCCCCAACTTCCCATTACCCTCCTGGTATCACTACTCCCATTATTGGTCTGGAGTGGTTATCTGTCCTGGATTCCCTGTGTTTCCAGCTCTTATCTGTACCCTTGTACCTGCTCTGGTCTAACCGTATTTGTAAGGTAGAATTGGGATCGTGACAAGTGGGGCAGGGGGAAACATTAAGAAACTAGAGGAAAGTTACTTGTTTCATCGTTGCTACACTGCACCCTGACGGGCTCATCTCCTCCCTGTGACCCTTCTGTAAGGGGATGTCCAGTTGCCTACAGATGGACTTTGGGTCTCCACTCCGCAGTCCCCCTTCTTCACAATGATATGAATTTTTGTTCTCCGATGCCTGATACCTGATCCTATCGACACCTCGTGATCACACAGGTGGTGTGCTTCTTCCATGTGAGCTTTGTTGCTTTTCAGCTAGATGGCCTCTTGTTTCAAGCCTTTAAGACCACAGATGCTATGTCTTTTGATAGCCAGGCACCATCAGCTTTCTTCACCACATTTGCTTATGCACCCACTTTGTCTTCAGCGGTCGTGTCAGGAAGGTGAGCATCATGGAATGCCAGTTTAATAGAACAAAGTGTTCTTGTGTTGAATGAGTACTTGAGTAGAGGCCCAATGCCCATTTGCTACCTTAATACTAAACTTATAAATATATGTATATAGATCTATTTCCCCATTGTCATATATAAATATATTTACATATGTACATGCCTGTATTTAGACTTCTACAAATGCCCTTTGCCTCCTAGTTCTTTCCTCTATTTCCTTTTACTTTCCTCTTGTCCCACTACCATGTTCAGCCTTCATTTGGGTTTCAGTAATTCCTCTCGGTTACATTGCCCTTGCTCAAGCCCTACCAAGCCATCGCTTTTGGATAACTTGTTGTTCCCTGTCCCTGGGTTTATTAACACCCACTTCCTCTCACCCGCCTTCTCCTGTCCCATGTCCCCCCCCGGAACGGTCTGTCCTGTTGTTTTCTCCTCCAGATTGTTTATCCCGCCTATTTTATATAGATAGACCTGCAGAGATAATGATACACACAAAAAACAAGATAGAGCAAAACAAAGCAACAAAAGACAACAAAACAACAAAAACCAACAACAACAAAAAGAAAAGCCTGTAAATAGTTCAAGGTCTGTTTGTTGACCTTTAGGAGTGTTTTCAGGTCAAGTCTGATGGGGTGTCATGCCCTGGCCCCAAAGTCTAATTTTGGTACTCCCTTGGGCCTTCATTGCTCTGCTCCCCTTGGAAACTTTAGAGATCAACTGTGTCTTTAAGTCAAATCAAGTTGGGATTTAAAACTAATTTTTTCATTTAGTCGGTTTTCAAATATACCAGATACAAATAGTATACTGGACCTCCAATCCTGTGTTAGTCTGGGTTGACCAGAGAAACAAGTCCAGGGACACTCGTGTGTGTAAGAGAGAGTTTCATATCCAAGATTAATTGTATATTAAGAAAACATCCCAGCTCAGTCCAGATCGTCCATAGGTTCCATGTTAGCCCATAAGTCCAATATTAGCCTATATGTCTAATACTAGTTCATAATAACCCTTCTACAAACTAACACAGCACATGCAACAATGCTGAAAGCAGGAAGATCACAAGCCAGTGGGTGAAAAGTCTTTTGGGAGCATCTCAGCACTGGTGCGGCTCTCCATATGGCTCCTTCAGCTCCAGGGCTCTGGCTGCCATCAACCTAGCTTCATGTGCCTTGTCAACAGAATGAAGCAGAGAGAGTGTGGGTCCCGCCTCCAGGAAGGAAGACAGGAGTTCCCAGAGTCCTCAGGTGGAGGGCAGGCCCACACAGAGGCATCATTGGCTATTGCCTGATTGACAGGCTAGACTCCACCCCTTCACTCAAGTTGACAGATGATGTAACTGCCACAGATACCAAAAAAACCAAACACACTGCCTTCGAGTTGCTGTTGACTCCAGCAGGGCAGGGTAGAACTGCCCTGTGAGTTTCCAAGAGTCCATGTTCAGGAGTAGAAAGCCTGTCTCTCTCCTTGGAGCAGCTGCCATGTTCAAGCTGCTGCCTGCACAGCCCAATGCACAGTCCCTGCACCACCAGGACGCCGGGACCCCAGGTAGTCACTGCATATTTAGTAACGTTTTTCCTTCCTTCTTTTTGTCTTCCTCTTTGTTTGTTGTTGAGGAGGGTTCTAGCAGCGGTTCTCAATCTGTAGGTCGCGACCCCTAAGGGGGGGGGGTCCAACGACCCTTTCACAGGGGTCGCCCGATTCATAAGAGTAGCAAAATGACAGTTATGAAGTAGCAACAAAAATAATTTTGTGGTTGGGGGTCACCACAACATGGGGAGCTGTATGACAGGGTCGCGGCGTTAGGAAGGTTGAGAACCGCTGGTTTATAGTATAGCACCACAGAAAAATGTTTCACCTTATGTCTTTGCATATGTAGCTTTAAAAAATATTTTTAAGTATCAACAAAACTGTTACGCTTACCAATAAATTATTAAATTCTATTACCAATTCGATTAAATTCATATGTTTCATTTCCCTCAAATCTGTTACCTTATGATTAGTTTCTGCAAGTCAGGATCCAAACAAGGTCCACAGTCTTTCATTTTCATTTCCCATCTCTTAAATCTACAGTAGTCCGCACTCTGGCGTTTTTCCTCCCCATAAATGAGCCTGTGAAGAAGCCAGGTCCGTTGTCCCTGTTGATAGGTGCCATCAAGTCCACTCCAAGCACAGAAGGAAGCACTGCCAGTTCCACACTGTCCTCACAAGTGTTATGGGTGGGCCTTGTGTTGCAGCCATGTGCCGATCCCTGTCTTTCCACTTACGTGCTACTTCTTCAAGCCTCATAGCTTCTTCCAGGAACTGCTCTCTCCTGATCACATGTCCCAAGGTTTACAGCCTTGCTTCTAATGAGATTTCTGGCGGAACTTCCTCCAAGTCAGACTGGCTTGCTCTTCTGACAGCCCATAGCAGATCCGGGATTCACCACTAACTCCATAATGCAAGGCATCCGTTCTTCTCCAGGCTTCCTGGTCAACTTTCAGGTGCATTTGAAAACACCATGGCTTCAGATACGCCCACTTAGTGCTCCAAGTGACCCCTTTGCTCTTTAAAATTCAAGAGAGATCTTTTGTCGCGATTTGCCCCATCCAGTGTGTCATTTGATTGCTCGGTGGCTGCGGCCATGAGCATCGACTGTGCATCCAACTAAGATGAAATCCTCGGCGGCGGCAGGCGCTTCTGTTTGTTATAATACGGTCTGGTGGCTCAGTTGTAGGCATTTCGGTTTTCTTTACCTTGAGTTGCGATTTCTAGTGAAGGCTGCAATCGTTGATTTTCATCAGTAGGAGCCTCAAGTTCCCTTTGCTTTCAGCAAGCAGAATTGTGTCATCTGCATATCACAGGCTGCCAAGGAAGCTTTCTCCCATCCGACTCCCATGTTCTCTGTCCTGTGGTCCAGATCCTTTGGTGATTTGTTCAATATACAGATTGAATAAGGTGAGGTGAGGATCAGACCCGGATGCATACTTTTCCCGATTTTAAACCACGTGACATCCTCTTCTTCTCTATGAATGATAGCACTTGGTCTACGTACTGGTCCCACCTGAGCACAATTAAATGGTCAGAAATCCCCATGCTTTGCAGTGTTACCTGTAGTGTGTTATGATTCACACAAATTCCTTTGCTTCGTCAATAAAACACAAGTCATCATCTTTCTGGAATTCTCTGCTTTCCACGATCCATCCGAAATTAGCAGTGCTATCGTTCCTTCCGCATCCTCTTCCGAGTATGGTTTGGATTATGGGAGTTTGCTGTAAGTCCATCAGTTCTTGTGAAACATTTCTATTGATATTCCATCTTACCTGAAGCTAGTTTGTCAAGAATGCATTCAGTGCAGCTTGCACGTATTCCCTCAATACCATTGGCATCTTGATTAGATGCTACCTCTTGAAATGGCTGGATTTCAACCAATTATTTTTGGGACAGTGACTCTGTTTATTCTTTCCATCTTCTTTTGACGCTTCTTGCATGGTTTAATATTTTGTCCTTAGAATATTTTATTATTGCAACTCAAGCAAGGCTTGGATTTTTCTTCAGTTCTTTAAGCTTGAGTATGTTGAGCGTGCTCTTTCCTTTTGCTTTTCTGATTCTAGATCTTTGCACATCTCACTGAGATACATTTTAATACGGCTGTCCGTTAGAAGATCGCGTATCCGAAAAGTATCTGTTCACTTCCTCATAGAGGTACTAAATTTATTCCTGTATCCTTTGAATTTCCTGTAAACTGGGATACCTTAGTATTTTTTCAAAGCAATTTATCTGTCTTTTTAGAAAATGTATAAATGTCCACAAATTTCAGTTCAGCCTTGTCATTTCTTTGCATCCATTCATTCTTTCAACAATGGCAGGTGTCAGGCACCCTTCCAGGTACTGGATGTTTTGTGTTATGCTGTGTCTTCTCAGCACATCCTTGGTGCTAGGAAAATTGAACCTTTTTACTTTATTTTTTGAGTAGATGATAATTTCTCATTGTTTAAGACTTTTAAAATGATAAACAATTCCATGAAATATCGCTTCCACCCTGTGTTAGACAGGGTTGACCAGAGAAATAACTCCAGTGACACTCATTTTATGTGAAAGAAAGAGGTTTCTATCAAGAAGTAATTATATACCGAGAAAACACCGCCGCCCAATCCAACTCAAGTGCTTACGTCTGCTACTAGTCCACAAGTCCCTCTTCAGGCTCACACAGTCATGTGCAATGGTGCAGAATGCAGCGAGATCACAGGCTGGTGACTGCAGAGTCATTTGGATCCAAGGTCGGTGGGAACGTGACAGGGCTCTGGCAGCTCTCAGGGTGGCCTGCAAGCTGGAAGGTGAAGGTAGAGAGAGGGCAGGTTCCCAGTGCCCTCCTTATGAGAAGGGCACGCCCACCAGGAGGCACCATCAGGCTGTGACCTGATTGACAGGGTGAATGCCACCCTACACTCTTTCATATCTTCAAGTTGACATGAAATTATGTAACCACCACATACCCCACTCCCATCAGACCAAGTCTCAAGATAACCCTATTTTTAAGTTTTTGTCCTTCAGAAATTTCTTCCTACAGTTACAAGCTAATATGAGTGTGTTTTCTGAAAGTAGCATATCTCCAGCTCATCTTTAGCATCTATCTTAAAAACGTATTTGCAAGGCCAGCGTCCGTTGATAAGAACACGTTCTCTTTTTCTATCCTTGAGAAGAACTAAGCCATTCTTAAATGTTTTTCCCTTGCTCTAGGGTCCAGGAGGTCTCCCAAAAGGTACTAGATAATTATTAAGCCTTTGTGTGGAGCTTTCGATTTGGAAAGCTGGGAAGAAACTGAGTTGTAAAATGTTTTGTGGGGATGGAGTGAGTCGCACTTAGGGAGCAGTTAGTAAGTGCTCGTTGTTGGTGCTGCCTTTACCAGTTAGACTCTGTTAGACTCTGACAGAGCAAAGCACTGTGAGGGGTACTTGGGATGACACTGTTCTAGAAAGTGCATGTGCTTTCTTTCAGGAATGTGCCCTTTAACTTCACACATCTCATACGTTTGAATAAATACATGAAAACGTCTTTTTCTTACACCCATCCAAGACCAGTCAGTCTTCATTTCTCTTTCTTTTTTTTGATTTATAGAGATACATCTCTTAGTTGACGCAGCTTCAGGGTGTTCTCAGGTGTGACAGAGGAGCACTATGTTCCACAGGGTTTCAGTGGCTGAGATTTTGGAAGTAGATGGCCAGCTCTTTTTCTGAGGCGCCTAGGGATGAGCTTAAACCTGTGACCTTCACAGTTCGCAGCTTAATTTTTTGTACCCGTCGGGGACTCTGGGAGGAATAAATAACAACCTCCCCCAAAGAAATGCATTTCTTAAGTCTTAAACAGGACAAAGATAAAGACAATGCATCCAAAGATGAGGCAGAGCATTGGTACGAGGCCATGCTGGCCTCCGAGGATAGCCAGAGACCGGGCAGCTTGACTGGCACATGGGAGGGTAATGGAGTCATCATGAAAGCAGAGCTGGAGATAGACCACTATAGAGCAGGCAGAACTCTCGGAATGGGAATGGGACCGTGATTGGGATACATTATGTCAGACAGAATATGGGGCGTACCCACAAAAAAGCAGATGTCCTCCCCAAAGCTATGTATTTAAATGTTTTTATCCTTTCCCTTTCTCTCTGTCCGTTCATCTTCGTAACCCCCACCCCCACCCCCATTTGGGTTGTCATCAGCTTCCTCTTCTGGGTCTTCCTTTCCTCAGGTAACTGGAGGGCAACCCTCCTCATGGTTTCCTGGTTGCAAATTAAACCATCTGTGAGAAACCTGAATGCACACCAATTTTAGAAATTAAAGGCAGTAGCCTCTAAATACCTTGTTGGTGTCTAGAATTCCTTAATACAATCTCCACTAAGATTTTCACTTTTCTCCCCACTTTCTTCTCATTTAAAGCTTCCTTACCTCAAGTAACAGCTGTAAAAATAAATGAAAAAATGCCATGTTAATAATTTTTTTGTTTAATTGCCACATTTCAAAAGAGTTCAGGCCTATTATTTTGTAAATGCAAATTTACAGTATGTCTGCTACTCTCTGGATTAAAAAAAAAATGGCTTTTGTGTGTTGGCCTAACAGTCTAACCTCCACATACTGCATTATTTCAAAAGGAAATTGTATTCACCACGTCCTCCCAAAACAAGCCAATTGGAGACCAAGTTAAGCATTTCCAACATTGAATTTTATTGTAGAGAACTGCAGTCCTCACTGGTATTTTTGAGAACCAAACTAGCCTGGAAATGCTGTATTTGCTTCATCCTCCTTGGAAAGGAAAGCATCTAATTAGAGTTGCTATGACAACTCTGTTTCCATGCAGTACACCAGACCTATCCATCTGAAGTTAAGGTTGATGGAGCACAAGTGCATGGTAATGACGGAAACCAGCATCTAAGATCTTAGAAAGGACAGGCTCCATTTCCCCCTAGCTTCTGCTTTTTAAAAAATATTTTTATTGGGGGCTCTTACATCTCTTATCACAATCCATACATTTCTCTAATATGTCAAACACATTTACACATATGCTGCCATAATCATTTTCAAAGCATTCTCTTCCCACTTGGGCCCCTGATATCAGCTCCCCATTTCTTCCCCCGCCCCTCCTACCCTGACTGCTAGCTTCTTTTCTAATTTATTTACCTAGCAAGCATTCATGACCCTCTTCTGTGGGGAGCTTACATAAAGCCCATAAAGTATTCACCTTAAAAAGAAGACAAACAATATAAGTCATCTCGTGGATTTAGAATAACATTCACACACTTTCCTGGCACCTTCCTGATCTGGGGCCTTTCTGCTCTCAGCTATGCCTGGTGCCCACCATTGTGGCCTCACTGCCCTCCATCTATGCTTCTAACTCCCCCAGCTCCATACCATCTCATGAGTTTTACCCTTGCTGTTCCCTCCAGCCAGAACACCCTCCCCTCTCCATCCCCCAGGTGTACCCTACTAGTTCCACTTTTATCTATTGGGTTCCCTTATAAATTTCCTCCCACAGAGAAGCTCTCCCAAACTGTCCTAGAGATGCCTCCCACCTCCTCATATGCATAATCACATAGTCATACGCTTTAACATTAGGAATTTTTTCCTGCCTAGTGCTTTCTCATATACAAGTTCAGATTGAAGCTGAAGAAAATTAAAAGAAGCCCATGAGAGCCCAAATAGAACTTTGAGTGTATCCCACCTGAAGTCTGAGAACTTCTCAAGAAAAGATTTGCCGCATTGAGCGCGAATGACACAAAACCTAATGAGCTACGGGATGACATCAAGGACATCATTCATGAAGAAAGCGAAAGGTCAATAAAAAGACAGAAATAAAGAAAAGATTTAGCTCTTTAGACTTATATTTAAATCTTGGATGTTAGAAGAGACTCTGAAATTTGCTCTTAATCATAGAGTGCCTAAAGAAAATGGAGAAAAATGATAAGTGAAATGTGCAAAGACATGGAGTTAGAAAATAAAAAAGGAGGAACATTCTCAGTGTATCTAAGGCTGAAAGAACTAAAAAACAAACAAAAAACCCAAACCCAAGCCTTAAGTTGCAATATTGAAAGATTTTAGGGGAAAAATCTTGATTAATGCAGAAAGCATCCAAAGAAGACAGAAAGGATAGAGTCACTGTACCAAAAGGAACACCATTTCATGGGGTGATCAATAACCGATGGTACTGAGGGAGTACGTGCAAGCTACACTGAAGGCATTAATAAAAAACAAGTTTCCAGGAATTGATAGACTACCAACAGCAACATTTCAATAAGCAGATGAAGCACTGGAAGCACTCACTGATCTCTGCCTGGAAATGTAGAAGACAGCTACCTGGCCAACTGACTGGAAGAGATCCGTATTTGTACCCACTCTAAAGAAAGGTGACCCAGCAGAATGCTCAAATTCTAGAACAGTATCATTCGTGCACAGGCAAGTAAAATGTTGCTGAAGATCATCCAACAATGGTTGCAGCAGTGCATTGACAGGGCGCGGCCAGAGATTCAGGCTGGAATCAGAAGAGGATGTGAAACAAAGGATATCAGTGCTGACATCAGATGGACCTTGGCTGAAAGCAGAGAACACTGGAAAGATGTCTTCTTGTGTTGTATTTGCTATGCCAAGGCATTCGACTGTGTGGATCATAACAAACTATGACTACCCTGAGAAGAATGGAATTTCAGAACACTTAATTGTGGTCTTGCAGAATTTGTACATGGATTAAGAGGCAGTTGTGTGAACAGAACAATACTGCATGGCTCAAAATCAGAAAAGGTGTGCATTACGGTTGTGTCTTCTCACTATGCTTATTCAATCTTTATGCTGAGCAAATAATCAGAATAACTGTCTTATAATCAGAAGAATATGGCATTGGAGAAAGGCTTTTCAACAACCTGCAAGATGCTGATGAAACAACCTTGCATGCTAAAAATGAGGACTTGAAGCGCTTGCTGATGAAGATCAAGGATTGCAGGTTTCAGTGTGGATGACGACTCCACAGCCTCACAGCCGGATCATCAGGGAGCATCATGAGAAATGGTGAAAGGATTGAAGTTGTAAAGGATCCAAAATCAGAGCTCATGGAAGTAGAGACCAATGACACATCGCATTGGGTAAATCTGCTGCATGAGACCTTTGCAATGTATTGAAAAGCAAAGATGTTAGTTTGAGGACTCAGGTGGGCCTGACCCAAGCAAACCATGGTATTTTCAGTTGCATGTGAAAATCAGGCATTGAGTAAAGAAGACCGTGGAACAATCAATACGTTTGAATTGTGCTGGCAACAAACCTTCCAAGTTCCATGGACGGCAAGAAAAACGAACAGATCTGTCTTGGAAGAAGTACAACCATAATGCTCCCTGGATGCTGAGCTTTTGTCTCATGAACTTGGGCCATGTTATAAAGAGAAGTCAGTTCCTGCAGACATCATGCTTGGTAAAGCAGAGGGGAGGTGAAAAAGAGGGGGCCTTCAAAGAGATGGATGGACCCAGTGGTTGCAACAATGTACTTGGACGCAGCCTGGCACAGGGCGGGGCTCCTCCCAGGGCCCCTGTGGGTGGGATGTGCCTCAACGGTACCTAACAACAGTACTTGCTTATCTCGTAAATTACTTTGTTACCAGTTTACTGTTTATCTCTTCTTAGAATTGTCCATTCTCCAAAAGCAAAGACCCCATTTATCTTGCTCATATCTATTCATATTAAATGAATGAATAGCTAGTAGAGTGAATTTCTTGGTGATCAAGAACAAACCGTGTGGATTGGAACTTATTTAATTGTTTGGGAAAGATGATGCATGTAGTGTTTTATGTGCAAGAAGGAACCTGTCCGAGCCAGTGGTCTGCGGCGATCAGTAACCATGTCTTCCCTTTGACCCATATAAGAGAGGCCTCTTGGAGGTCCCACGAGAAGTGGGACTTGAGAAGTTCAGGAAGCAGCTCAGGTTTGACCCAGAAACATGCAAGGAACAGTCACAAATGTGAGAAAACAAACAATGGGTCTAAAATAGAAAACACAGAAACCTAACATGCCTAAGCAAGTCTACATTTGGAGAAACAAATGCGGGGGTGGGGGGGAACCAATTGGACTAGTGACCTAGAATTTTAAAAACCAAACTCTTAACTTCGCTTTGCTCCAGGGAAAACATTTTTTGAACGGATTAAAACTGTGATTTCGCCCCCCTCTCCCCAAGCAATTGACATAGTAGCTGCACCTGGAAGAAAGGTCCATGGATCGACTTCTAAGAAAATGTTGAGGAGTCAGGCAAGCATTTTTGGCCAACATCCCCAACACCCCTGTTGCACAATTCAACTGTGATGCTCCTTGTGGCGAGGACATTATGTGCTGAGAAACCGTATTGGGCAAGGTGTGCCTCAAGATTCCCCGTTTACAACACCTAGACCCCTGTCTCCCGGCAGTGTGCTTTCATCAACCAGTCCCTGTGTCTTAATTCTTGGCTCGTGGAAAGTGCTCAGTATGTGCTAGCTCAGCTCCAGAACAGACTGTGCCGCATTCTGCCCACACACTCAGGTGCTTCAGTTTTCCCTTTACTTGTCTCTCCCATTCTACTCTTGCCAGCCAAGTTCAATCTTATATTTGTTAGTTTGTATTTATACCTTGGACTTTCTCTTTATCTCCCTCAACTACAAAATCACTGTGTGTCAAGTATTGGTGGGCCAAGGGGACTGGTCACTGTCCAGTACCACCGAAGTAGCTGCAGGAAAATGTGCGGTAGCCGATGATGCTCCTCACTCGGCAAGAAGAACTCAATTCTCAAGTATGGTGTGGAGTGAAAGCCCCTCCCCAGCACTCTTACATGCACATGCACACAGGGAGCTGCTCTTGGCCCCTTGAGGAATCGCCGAGAGACCGGGCTGACCTTGCTCTCCTTTGAATCACCCCTCTCTGCTGCTGCCTCTGGCTCTTTCCATTCCTACCCAGAGGGTCCCTTCCTGCCATAGAATCGATTCCAACTCACTGTGACCCTACTGGACAGGGTAGAACTGCTCCCGATGATTTCTCTGTAAATCTTTGTGGGAACAGATAGTCTTATCTTTCTTCTGAGGTGAGCAGCTTCCCGCTTCACCCACTGCACCACGAGGGCTCCATGAGCACCGCTGGCCCAGCGTCACAGCCTCTTTTCCTCCCTGCTCTGTGGCTTCTTGCCATCATCCCTGTGAGCGAAAGGGCAAAGGAGAAACATGACTTACTGGTAGATGTAGAATTTATGGGGTTAGTGTTTTTGTAGTATTGCCCTGTGAGATCAGTTTGGGGAGTTTGTTATTATTGCTTTAATTTAGCCCCCCCCCCACTATGATAAAAAGTGGCATGATACACTATATCACATTCTTCAGCTTGGGTGTTTTTCAACTAGCCATTTATCCCTTTTTCTAAATGAAGACCCGTGGGTCACTTGCCCCTTTTCAGTGACTGCATGGTCTTTCATTGGAAGGTTTCCCTGTCCTGCATTCAGATCCGCAGTGGACAGATGCATCAGCTGTTTGGAACTTGTTTGAATTCGTGATTTGGCTCCACCCACATCCATTTTGTCATTTGGTCTCTAGAATGTGACTCCCATCCTCCCTCTCCCGTGGAGACTGGAGTTGCTCAGCATATGCTTGATCAAGACACTGAATCTGAAGACAATTGGTGTCTTTGGTGCTTAGCAGTGAGAATGCCTGTGGCTGAGTTGTTTGAAAGGTGAGTGAGCTCGAGGGCTCCCTTTGCTCTGGAGTGTCCTTGGCCCCAAGGGAATGTCATGAGACAGCATCCGGAGAAGTGTGCTGTCCTGAATCAGCCCCGCCTGCGTGGGGAAGCAGTCTGGCTCTAACAGGGACAGGGAGTTGCTGCTCTGAGCCTGAGGTGCCTGCGTCTCTTCTTGACTGGCTGGAAGCTTTGGAAACATTGTTTGATGGGCTATTGGGTCATCAAACACCAGACACCGAGGGCTATCAGCTGCCCCTGAAATTCTGGGTCTATCTCTGCCTTTCTCCTCTATGGCTACAAGTGTCTAGAGAAAATCCCATAAGATTTCTGGTTTCAAACATTGCATGACTCTTGAGAGCTTAAGAATACCTTAACCTGAATCTTTATCCCGAGAGGTCTGTTTACCCTTCTTCCGCCTCCATAGCAGCATGTCCAGGTGAAATGACTTCAGGCTTATAGATGCCCCAGATGCCATTTGGCTACACCCACGGACTGCAGAGTCAGCATTTAATAGCTATGGCTTGGCCATACAACTTTTCTAATAGATGGGTTTGCACCCCCTTTCATGTTATTAACATTACTCGATTGGGAGGTTTACATGTTTTGTTTTGAACACTTAAGGAAATAGTAGTAATCAAAATCCTGAAGCAACCAAGAAAGTGGTTTTCATAAAAGTTATTAGGCCAACCTCAATTATATTTGGCAATTACCTCGGCATTGTCCTTGCCTGCATCTGCCAGACCGGTTCCCTTCCTACCTAGCTAATGAAAGGCTCCCCTTGCTTGCTTTGCATCTTGTGCCCTGGGTTCAGGTAGGCCTTCTGGAGTTCCCAGGCTCCCCGGGGGCCTGGACACATACTCTCCCTGGGAACCTCTGGCTTCTCATCCAGCCTGCTTTGCAGTCTGCTTGGGATGTATAGGCCCTTGTTTTCTGTTGTGGCTGTTTTGAATAATCTATTTTCGAGAACTTGATAAAAATAGTATTTACTGTAAATTGATGGATGTCTTAAAAACTATGAGATGCAGGTAAATAAATTCTAATATTCAAAAACAGGCTTATAGTTTTGCACAGATGGGTATTAACAGAACTGAACTCCCACTTTCTCCATTTGTAAGTAAACAATTTATTTAGTAAGCTGACATGTGCATAAAATGATTGGAATTGTGTGTGTGTATAATTTTTTTTCTCCCTTAAACTCTGGCGGTGCCTCTAACTGCCTTCATCTCTCACCTCTCCAACTTGCCAGGGGTCTTTTTCTTTTGTCTTTATTCTCATTTTTCCCTCTTCGATCTGACTCCTCCTGTTTTCCAGGGGGCTTGGGAGCACACTGGCAGGAGGACTGGTGGTTCTGTAGAGGGGCGGCACCCCCATCCAGCATCTGTGTCCTGCATCTGTGGACACTCAGTGGGGTGGTGGGTCCACCAGGAGCCCAGCATGTGCGTGCATATGCTCAGCTCAACAGAAGAGTGTGGAGGGCAGGGGTGCTCCTCATAAGCACCTGTGCTCGATCCCCTTGCTCAGGCCCTGCCACCTCCCTTAATTATCCACTGCCTGGACATTCTCCTCTCATCTCCGATGAGCAGCAATGGTGTGTGTACTGGGTTGAGGAGGAGAGGGCAGGGGCAGCGGGCACCTGCAAGTGACTGGGGATGAATTAGTTCTCCAAGTGGAGCTGGAGCCAGGCTCAAGGGGCCAAACGCGGAAGAGCAGCAGTGGAGCTGATTAGCTGAGAGAGCCTCTGACTTCTGAGGACAGAGCTCCTGCCAGAATTCTGTGTGTTTGGCAGAGGGATCCCCTACACTAAGGTGGGGAGGACGGGTTTGAAAATACTGCCCTGATAGTCCGTATTAGGAACAGTCACATAAGGGGTGCTGTGTTTGTTTTTCCCAAAGGATGCATTTCTCCACACCAAGGTAGGATGGTGCGCACAGGGGGATTTTGCTCCTCCTCCTTTTTCCCTGCTCCCCTAGAGAATCTCTGGGGGGTGTCAGATGATTTGGATGTGCTGGGGCACCTACAGCAGTGCTTCTCAACCTTCCTAATGCCGTGACTCTTTAATACGGGTCTTCATAAATTTATTTTCATTGTTACTTCTTAACTGTAATTTTGCTACTGTTATGAATCCTAATGTAAATATCTGATATGCAGGATATACCTTCATTGTTACAAATTGAACATAATTAAAGCATAGTGATGACATAAAAACAATATGTAATTATCTATTGTGAAATATTTTTCTAATGACAAATAAATGAGATTTTGTCTTGAAGCACGGTGGAGCATGGGTAACAGTCTTCATGCCGGGTACTCCAACGTGGGCATATCTGCATGTGGGCGCACCTGCCTGGAGGCGGATAGGGGAGCAGTGTCTCGGTTCCGAAGGCCATCGGAAATATGTGTTTTCCAATGGTGAGCAACCCCTGTGAAAGGGTCATTTGACCCCCAAAGGGGTCATGACCCACAGGTTGAGAACCGCTGACCTAGAGGCTATTCTGTTCACTGCTTTTCTGTACTGCAGATGCCCGCCCAGAGCGGGCGGCCCAGCCAGCACTCACCCAAGCGGCTGTGCCCACTCCGCGTCGGCCTCCAAACCAGCACAGCCGCAAAACTGCTCAAGCTCATGTTCTGACCAGCCAAATTCACCAGGGTTCCCAAAGAGAACACCATGAACTCAGAAGTGCCCTTCCTCTACCAGGCGTTTTCCATTTGGATGCAGATCGGTCTGCTCCTGCTCTGTGTCCTTCTGAGCAGAGAACAGTGATTCCCAAACCTTTTGGAGCTGTGGCCCCTGACTGTCCCTGAAAGGGGCCCTATGCTGGACACGTGCTTTCAATGAAGATGAGAACTCAACCAAGTTGAACTGTACGCAAATCCATAGCTCTCGGAACCGGGAGGGCCACAGGGCCAGGCCTCCGAGCCACTAGTGGGTGACTCCTTTGTAGATTTCGGCCAGCAAATTCAACATTAACGCTCCTCTGGCTGGTGTCTTTCGCATGTCGTGCTGACGTGTGGGTGCAGCGCTCAGAGCTCTTCACAGAAGCAGGCTTACATGCCACTCCAGACACTGTTTGAGGCCTTTGCTGACCACCCTGAGCTCACGCGAAACGTCGACGGCTTGGCCTGCGGACCAGAAAGAAGCCGACATTCCCTTCCTAAGTACAGGCCCAGCCCAAGGTTCACAGTCAGGCCCACATTGCGTTGCTTCATTTTCCTATTAAGCCCCAGCTTGCTGAGGGCAGCAGAATTCCAATGTTTTGACACGCCACCACATTGTTAATACGATAGGGAGGATTTGATTATGGGAGAGCAAGTCCAAAAACGGTAAATTGACAAAAAAGAAAAAAAACCGGGGGCCTTGCTTCTGAAGGCAGCTTTTGTGGTTGCATTCCTTTATTTGATGTGGTTCCCTTCTCCTGTGCCAAACGGTGCTGTGTGGAAAAATGATGAAGTCGCAGAAAATTTTTAAAAAAGAGTGGGGGAGTAAACTGTTTAGTAACAAGAGAAAGAAGCCAGAGCTTAGTGATCAAAGACCCTGGAAAAGGGGTGGTGGGCAGGGATACCCCTTTCTCCAAGCAGGAAGGAAAGAGTCCTACCGGTGTCTTTCCCCGTGCATGCGTGCCCTGCCTTGGGTACAAAACAGCCTGCGCTGTTGCTTTCACGCAGGCCCAGGCAGAGCGCAGCAGAGACAAAGCCCCAGGCTGCCTGTGCTGCGTGTGGGGGAAGAAGAGCGGGTGACACGAGGGGAGGCAGAGGCCAGGGAGTGCCGAGGCTGAGCTAGGGAAGAAGGATGGGGCACAGAGGCTCCTTCCACCATCAGACTATGGATTCAGCACCAACCAACCTGGAGGCAAGCCCTAAGAGAAGACTTGTGATCCCTTTGAGAGAAAAAAAAACAGTTCCCTGCAGGAACAGGAATTTGATTTATTTACAAATGTGAAGACCGGGCAGCTTTTCTATTGTGTGATTTGTGACTCCCCAAAGTGACATTTTCTGAGTTTTAAAGTCATCTCTTTTTGTACCGTGAAAAGAGCAGATATGATTCATCTTAATATTTCTGAGGATCAGTCACCAACGAACAGCTAGTATTTGGGGTGGGAGGAAGGCTTTTGTAGGCAGCGTTTTTGCCTACCATAGAAGTAAAAAGTCCCCAGAATCTGCCTCCAGCTTCATTGGAAGTCATATAAATAGCTCTCTCCTGCGTCGCTGTAACCCGGTGTCATTCTGAGAACTCCCACGGTCCATGAGCTCCAAACGTTCTCCTCAGCCGTGCCTGAAAACCACTGCACTATGGTCCGCCTGCCGATCAAATGCCACTGCTCAAGGATTTGACTAATGGGCCTACTTTCCCATTTTCGTGAGCTAAATCGAAGTGTATGGGGGTTTTGTTTGTCTGTTGCTTATATTTCTTTATAGATATGTCTCCTTTCCTCTAGCACCAGTTGTTGTTTGATCAGGTGCCATCGAGTCAGTTTGTTCCCATAGCAACCCTGCGCCCAACACAATGATACCTGACCCCCTCCTAAGCCATGCACACAATTAGGCTCGAACCTCTGTGTCAGTTCACCTTCTGTGTCAGTTCACCTTCTTGAAGGTCTTCCTCTACTTTAGCAAGTTTGTTGTCCTTCTCCAGGGACTGACCCCTCCTGAGAACATGTCCAGAGTGCTTGAGACGAGGTCTCGCCATCCTTGTCTGGAAGGAGCCTCCTCTGCTGTACTTCTTCTAAGACAGGATGGATTGTCTTTCTTTCTGTCCGTGGGACTCTGTATTCTTTGCCAGCACCGCTAGTCAAATGCTTCAGTTCTTCTTGCGTCTCCCCTTCTTCAGTGTCTATCTTTCACATGCATATGAGGGATTGAAAGCACCAGGGCTTGTTCGGTCAGCATGCCTTAGTCCTCAAAGTAGCACCCTGGTTTTCAGTGCCCTAAAGAGGTCTCGTGGCAGATTTACCCAACACAGCACGTCTTTGGATGTCCTGACTGCTGCATCCATGAGCATTAATGATGACAAAATCCTTAACAACTTCCACCTTTTCTTCTTTACCATGATATTACCTCTTGGTTCAGCTGTGAGGATTTTGGTCGTCTTTTCATTGAGTTGCAACTGGGAATATTGTCAATTTTTTGTTTCCTTCTAATCTTGGAACCAAGAGTCTATATTCTCTGGCCCACATGTCAGCTCTGACCTCCAGACTCTTTTTGTACAGCCTGCAAGCTCAGAACAATTTTGCTTTAAGTTTTTTTAAAAGTTAATTAATTAACAGTTTTATTGGCATATAATTCATATATCATACAATTAAAAAGTTCAATAACATCAAGAATTGTAATACAGTTTTTAAATGATTAGAATAAACAACAATAACAAAAGGAATATTTTTGACTTATAAAAATCATTTGAAGCTCAAATTTCTATTCTATACTGACATATCATTTGGAAATATGACATCCATATCTATATTCATTTAAGTTTGATTTCAAAGTTTTGAGTCCCTAGTAGGAGTTTAGAGCCCCAGCGGCATAGTGGGCTATGCGCGGAACTGCTATCCACAAGGTCTCTGGTTCAAGCCCACCAACTGCACTGCGGGAGGAAGAAGAGGCTGTCTACTCCCATAAAGATTTAAGTCTCAAAAATTTCCAAAGGGCAGTTCTACTCTGTCCTGTAGGATCACTGTGAGTCAGAGCCGATCATTGACAATGAGTAACATGAGCTTGGCACTTTTCCTGTTTCTGAGAATAATATAAATTCCCATGTCTTGAGGGGCTTACAGTCTAGTGTTGGATGATGAGTGGAGACAATAGATGTAATATATAAAGTATGTTATGGAGATATGTGCTATACAAAAAGGTAAAACAAAGAAGAGGAGGCCCCAGATATGGAGGTAGGTGATTTTAAATAAGCTGTTCATTGTTCCTCATGGAAAAAGTGAGTAAGATCTGAAGCAGCAGAGGAAGCAAGCCCTTCAGTTGTCGGTCTACAGATGTCTAGGAGGAACGTTCCAGGCAGAGGGAACAGCAGAAGAACCCAGCTAGTATCCCGGGTGGGAAGAGCCACAACTTATTTCTGGAGGCAATGAAGTGACTGTGACTATGCAAATAGTCCATAGGAGAAAGGACAGCAGGCTGCCAGATCTAGAATGTGAGACAGGTGTTGAGGATGATTGGAGTTTGGGGGTTGGAGGACCGAAACGGTAGTGCCATTTAACTGAAATAGATTGGCTACAGGAGCAAGTCGGTTTGGGGGACAGAGTTGGTCTATGAGCAGGCTATGTTTGATATTGGTACGTATTAGGCATCCAAGTGGACATTGGATATCCGAGTCCCACATTCAGGAAAGGTTTATGTTGGTGGCATGAATCTGGAAATTGTTCCTGTGAAGAAGTTATATTAAACAGTGAGACTGGCTGAGAGTCTGTCTTCAACTTGGGAGTTCTCCTTATCTCCAGGGCATCGCTCACTCCTGTGACTATGCAGAACTTTTTTTTTTAAACTTCAAATTTTCTTTTTTGCCCAGTTTTTCATTAGCATTGCATATCTTATTACTCCCTCACCAAGTAGAAATGCGGGCAGCCCAAAGTATGAAATCTATAAGGGGGCTTCAAAAAGTTCAGTGAAGAATTTATGATCTTGTGATGCTATGTGGACCTTGGACCTCTGCCTTAGGTAGTTTCTGTTGTTGGGCGTCTTTGATCTGTTCCAAGTCATAGCGACCCTGCGTGCAACAGAGTGAGACGCTGCCCAGTCCTGTCCATCATCCGTCTATCTTTTATTGACCTATAACTCACATACACTTCAGTAGTGCACTCTTACTTAAAAGAGTTGTGTCATCATTACCACAATTTAAAAATATTTCTTCTACCTTGTACTCATTGTTAGCTCCCCATTACCCACCAACTTCCCCTGCCATGCCCGGAGGAAACTTTTAATCCACTGAATAAATCGATAGATTTACCTACCCTAGATTTCATATTAAAAAACCCAGAGTTCTGGTGGCACAGTGAGTTACACATTGAGCTGCTAACCACGAGGTCAGTGGTTTGAACCTGTCAGCTGCCACTCAGAAGAGAGTTGAGGCTATCTATTCCCAAAGGCTATCTAAAACCCACAGAAGCAGTTGCTATGAATCAGAACTGGCTCTAGGACAGTGAGTTAGGTCTTGGGGTTAGTCTGCTCCCACAAAGGTTTACAGTCTCAGAAACACTATGTAGGACTCCCACAAGTCAGACTCACCTGGATGACAGTGAGTTTGGTTTGAGGTGTAGATGTACCAATATACCAATTTAATCTTCTAGTCTGTTTCAATTTTTATGCACAACTCAACCATGCTCCAGCTATCTAGTGATTAGCTCTTTGAACAGGCTAATGATGTGTTTATGATGATGCCAAACCATCTAACGAGCCTCGGTGACACCATTAGCACCGAGTAAGACAGGGTCTGGTTTAGTTTCCTTTTTCTCTGCATCCTCTTTTCGTCGTCATCTTTACAATCTGTGTGCAGTGAGGCACCTAGAAGTGGTTAAAAAGATGTTTGTAGGCTAGTTTAAGGTAAATAGTTATGCAATGACCTTTTTTTAATTCAAGTACAAAAACTGTTAACAATTCCTGGAAAATGTGACCTGAGCAATGTATGACTGAAATATAGTTGATTGGCTTTACTGCTTTGCCATTTATCACACACTACCAATAAATTCACTCATTCTTGACCATTAGTATTAGAAAAGTTTCACCTCTTAAAGCATTGTAATGGAATCAGATAATCAGAAAATAGGCCAATGTTGTGTTAGACTGGGTTGACTGGAGAAACAAATCCAGAGACACTTATATATGTAAAAGGAACAGTTTTATATCAAAGAGTCATTGTACATTAAGAAAACATTGCATCCCAGTCTAGATCAAGTTCA
This sequence comes from Tenrec ecaudatus, assembly GCF_050624435.1. Taxonomy (NCBI): domain Eukaryota; kingdom Metazoa; phylum Chordata; class Mammalia; order Afrosoricida; family Tenrecidae; genus Tenrec; species Tenrec ecaudatus. Next base: position 19,286,572 of record NC_134546.1, read on the forward strand.
TAAGTCTGATATTAGTCCATAAGTCCCATACTAATCCATAAATTCCTCTTCAGACTCACACAGCACATTCAATGATGCAAAATGCAGGAAGATCACAGGCCAGTGGGTACGAAGTTCTGTGAATCCAGTGGCTATGGAAGCATCTCCAGGGCTTTCAAAGGTCTTAGTGTAGCTCTGGCAGCTCTCTGAGTGACTAAACAGCAGGAAGCTGAAGCAGAGAGAGGCAGGACTCAGCAAGTGTCCACGTGGCTTGTCAACAGGAAGACAAACGCATTGAGAGAGAGGAAGTTCCCAGTATCCTCATGAGAAGGCCATGCCCACAGAGAGGTATCATCTGGCTGTGACCTGATTGACAGGCTAGACTCCACCTCTACATTTATTTATCAGTTGACGTGAAGCTCTGTAACTACAGCAAGTGATGGTGATACAAAAGAGGAAAGAGCTTTTTTTCCTTTAGCCTATTCCTGCCTCAGATGGTGGGCATCCTGATAATTAGTTCACACCATAGCCTAGACACATCACACCAACCAGGGGAAAGATTAGTATTTCATCTTGCTGCATCCACAATCAATGCTTATGGAAGAAGCAGTGAAGAAATCCAAAGACTTACTGCATTGGGCAACTCTGCTGCCAAGACCTCTTTAAAGTGTTGAAGATCAAGGATGTCACTTTGAGGACTAAGGTTCACTTGACCCAACGCTTGGTATTTTTAGTTGTCTCATATGCATGTGAAAGTTAGACAATAAATAATGAGAACTAAAGAAGAAGAGACAAATTTGAATTGTGGTGCTGGTTAAAAATATTGAAAGTCCCTTGGAATACCAGAAGACCCACCAAATCTGTTGGAAGAAAGACAGCCAGAATGCTCCGTAGGCATGAAGTTGGGGAGACTTCATCTCACATCTATCGGGCATGTTTTCTGGAGAGACCAGTCCTCAGAACATCATGCTTGGTGAAGTTGACGGTCATCCGAAAAGAGGAAGACTCTCAGTGAGACAGACTGACACAGGACAGTGGTTGCAACAGTGGGCTCAAACACAACAATTGTGAGGATGGCACAGGACAAGGAGTGCCTCATTCTGTTGCACACAGGGCCTCCATAAGTTGAATCAACACACGGCGTTACCTAACAACAACAAGTCTAACAGAAAAGCCTCTGCTAAGCCATTGTTGCTGTTCTAGGTTTACTTAAAATGCTTTTCCACATGCTACCAAAATCCTGATGGTGGACATCTGTTAAGATTACTCTCCCTAAAGGCTTTTTGGAGATGTTAACAAACTCCTAAAAACACATTTCTGAACAAAAACTTGGTCAGTTTTCATGTCATTAGGCATGTTCTGTTTGCAATTAGCATCTTCTCATTTTTGTGTGTTTGTTTAGCAGTAAAGATTCCTTGATTACATTCCACATCCTCTCTCTGGAAAGTGTCCACCAAGTCTCCTGCACCACAGAGTTCTTCAGGTTTCCAGGTGTTTCTTTGACTGAATGGGAAAGATATCCCCCACCCCTTTTGGTTGAGGTTCTCAGATAGCTTTAATTCATGTTCCTGGAAATGGCCTCAAGGGCTGGTTCAGTCTAGGCTTCTGCCTGAAACACTGAAGCCAGTAGTAGCCTGATAAAGTTGGCACATGTGGAGCCAGATGTGGAAGTGATTGTTGGAGACCTTAGAATGAGGTAGCTGTAAATCAAAGAAGCCAGGATTTGGACGCCTGTCTTCCATTTACCATCTATTGGAACTTAAGTTATTTAGCTTCTCTAAACCTCCTCCTCTGTAAAATGAGTTAACACCTCTTTCATTGGTTAGTGTGAAGATGAGAGGTCGTTGGAAAAGCACTTCAGATATATGGGGGGGGGCTCTAAAAGGTCTTAGAAAATGCCATTATCTTTCACTTTCCTATGAACATTTTATTCGTAAGTTGAATATATCCCAAGTTCTTATGGCATATTCGTTATGATAAACTGTGCTTCCTGCCATCCTTTTGCCTAATTCTTCTTCTTCATCAGGGTACATATTTATGGCTTGTATTTTTATGTAGTAAAATATGCCTGTATGTTTATAAAGGAGCCCTGGTGATGTAGCGGTTATGTTTCGAGCTGTGATCTGCAAGGTCGGCAGTTGGAAACCACCGGCTGCTCCTCGGGAGAAAGGCGGGGTTCTCCCCTCCAGTAAAGAGTCACACTCGCCGAAACCCTCGCGGACAATTCTGCTCTCTCCTATGGGGTCGGTTTAAGTCAGCACCGACTTGATGGAAGTGGGTTAGGTTTTTGGGTTTTATAAGTTTATATGCAATGTTTCCAACCTCCAGAAGACAAGGTAGGATTTATAAAGATACTGATAATAAAAAAGCAAAATAGTAAAACTAGAAAGAAAAAAAGGTATTCAAATTACATCAGAACCCATTTATTACTAAGTTGTTAGAACAGAGTCTCATCATAAATGGAGACTACCTGTGGTTAGTGTTTAATAAATGTATCTACTATTTACTACTCTGATTTGCGGATAATTTATTTTAGCAACAGATCCCTCTTACTGCCTTTTAAACTCTTTTCACTTATATTGTGCCTAAGCAGAGAACAGCTGATCAAAATCTTCCATACAATATGCATTCACATTTTCAAATCAATCTGCTTAATAAGGCTACATCATTCTAAATAATTTAATGGAAAAATTTAAACTTTAGACTTTACTACAAAACAGGACATTTTTTGTTTGTTCATATTCACTGTGGCTTCAGAGCATTTTTATTTTCATGTTCCTCCCAAAATGATAAACTGGAAATAGAACGCAGCATTCAATAAAAGTCAGACTTAAAACTATGAAGTGTGTTCAATAGGAAGATTAGGTCAGTCATGAATGTCATACAGCCAGGCCTACATTGATTGATGCTACATTAATTGAGCTTCTGATCCATTTAACTTCTACTTTTATTCTTAACTCATTAACCTGATCTTCTGTCTCTTATTTCTCCTGGTGCACTCATTGAACCTTTTCCCTTGTTCAGTCGCATCCTGATTTGTTTTAACTAAAGGACTGAGAAACTTTTGAAGTGACTCAAAGTTGAATCTGTAAAATGAGAGGAGGGCAGATAACAGGCCTAGTAGAAAATGCTTTATAAGGGGAAAAAATTAGTAGTAGAGAGAGGCAATAAAAAAATAGAGCATCTCTTTTATTTAATATTAATGGCCTTTCTGAGTTTTCAGAATCTATACATGAATAATACAAGTTTTAATCCCACCAAGTATACTTTTATGATGACACCTGATATCCTCAGATGAGAGAAGGTGACTTGACAAGAAGATAGATTGTGTTGGTAAAAGTGCTGAGGATAATTTTGACAATTATATTGTCAAAGGATACGATTTTAAAAGATTACACATGATCTTTCTATGAAAGAATTTCTAATGAGAAAGGACATTGGCTTTGGAACTAGAAAGACCTACCATATATACTTGAATATAAGATGACCTGAGTATAAGCCAGGGTACCTAATTATTACCTGGGAAACCAGAAAAACTGATTGACTCGCGTATAAGCCTAGGGTGGGAAATGCAGGATGTGAATTAACACAGAGACCAGAGGGGAGAGACGGAGCGCAGCCACAGACACATCCTTACCAGTTCAGCTGCCCGTGTAAGTGAATCACTGCGGGTGCTTCTGCGAATCAGAGCCGTCCACGTCACAGGACGGCTCTGATTGGTTAGATGTGAGTAAACAAACATTCAAAGCCCTGCAGTGTCAGCGGGGCTTTGAATGAACTGCGGAGGAACTGCAATCATCCACGAGATGTTACACCTCGCTGGGGTACCACTGACCCGCGTAGAAGCCGAACCCCTGTTTTCAGCACATTTTTTTGTGCTGAAAAACTCGGCTTATATACAAGTATATACGGTAGTTCAAACCCATGTCTGCAATTTACTTGCCAGATAATTTTGTACAAGATATTTAGACTCTTAGAATTCCATTTTCTTTTGTAAACTCCTGGTTAGTACTTTTCAGGGTTATTCTGAGGTTCAGAGACAATGAAATGTCTAATGCAGTGTCTGGTAAAGCGAGTGCTCAAGAAAATAACAGAGGCCCCCCAATAAAATGATTTTTTTTAAAAAAGACCAGAGGCTTTTGTTTTACTGTAAGAACTCTCTTGGCAGGGCCCCAGGAAACGAATTCTAACAGTGTAGAATGTCCCGGATCCTCGAGCACCTCGGTTTTCCTCTCATTTGAACGATGACGTATCAGTGCTGCCCTAGTCCTCAGGAACGCCTTACATGTAGTTAGGCCTTCAGCCAGTGTTTGTTGACTTAAATTAGAAACATGTCATTCTTTAGAATGTCCCTTTGGGGGCTAGAGGCAGTTTGTCTCCATCTGCCATCCTCGTTCTCCTTTTTTACGCGTCAGCCCTTCCCATTACCAGTCAAGGAGGCCACCAGGTCTACCCCTCTCCCTGAGAACCGAATTCCAGGCCAAGACCAGGGTGCACCGTGGTATTACTTATGGACGTGTAACACTCAAACAAGAGGTATTGAGAATCAAGTCTCTCTTTAGGAACTTGGTACTGTTTGGGTCATTTTGTTATTTGTAGTTGCCGTTGAGTCAATTCTGACTCATGAAACCCATTTGTTGTCAATTGAAACTACTCCATAGGGTTTTCCAGGCTGTAAACTGTGCTGGAAGCTGATTATGAGGCCTGTTTCCCATGGTAACACTGTGAGTCCTAACCCGCCCGCCTTTAGATTGGGAGTTGGGGGCCAACCATTTGTGCCACTTCGATTGATCAGTCTGTGGAAAGCATGCCTCCCCGATGATTTTCGTCACTTTGTTTTCCTCTAAACAGGGGGTGACCATTAATCACACCTCTGATGACCATGAAAACCATGTTAAGACCCTAGTCACGACTCACTGAAGTAGGATGTAGAACATTGTCTCAGTGAGCTATCTTCTGCCAGGTTCCTCGACACCATGTCCTGAGCCTCCAGGCCCAGCAACTCGTCCCTCAAAGTATTTGATCATTTGTAAGTGTTCATAGCTTTACCCCCTATATATTCTACTACCTTCATGGATATAGTTGCAACAGATGTACTGGTAGATACCCACGTATAAATATCCTGGTCAAACCTGTCCATAGTCGTGGGTAGACTCTTCCTCCACACCCACTCAGTCCACTTGTCTGTTCATGCATCTCTTCGTGTTGTTGGTAGGGCTGTCGAGTCAGTTCCAACTCATAGCGACCTTATGAAGCACTGCCCAGCCCGGAGCCATCCTCACAGTTGTTCCTGTGTGGGAGCCATTGCTGCAGCCACTGTTGTCAGTTCATATTGTTGAGGGCCTTTCTCTTTTTGGCTGCCCCTCCACTTTACCAAGCATGACGTTCTTCTCCAAGGACTGGTCTCGCCTGACAGCGTATCCGAAGTACAAGACATAAAGTTTCGCCAGTCTTGCCTCTGAAGAGCATTCTGGCTGTACTTCTTCCAAGACAGATTTGTTTGTTCGTTTGGCAGTCCATGGTGCTTTCAGTACTCTTGGCCAGGTCCTTGTTAACTCAGGTTTGTGAATATAACTATTTGCCTCTGTTGCCTTCAATTTTTGCACTCTTCCTTATTTCTTTCCCTGCCTCCATCTTTTTTGCTGAACTCCCTCTTATTGTATATTGCTTTCCCTTTCATCTAAGTTACCCTGTTTCAACCCTCTAGCCCAGGAGTCCTCAAACTATGGCCCGTGGGCCACATGTGGCCCGTGGAGGACATATTTCCGGCCCACTGGGTGTTTTTGCCCCGTTTGTTTTTTTATTTCAAAATAAGACATGTGCATTGTGCATGGGAATTTGTTCATAGTTTATTTTAAAGTATAGTCTGGCCCTCCTATGGTCTGAGGGACAGTGAACTGGCCCCTGTTTGAAACATTTGAGGACCCCTGCTCTAGCCAGTAATGTGTTCTCCCTAGTGCTTCCAAGTTAGGCTGCTACCCACAAGGTCAGAATCCAAAACCACCACCTCCCTTGAGGAAGAAAGATGAGGCTTTCTACTCCAATAAAGAGTTGTAGCTCACAGGGGCCATTCTACCCTGACCTATACGGTCTCCATGAGTCAGAATTGACTCAGTGACAGTGAGTTTCTCCTTTCACCTATGTAACCATGAAAGAATATTTCTTTTAGTGTGAAAACCTTTTCTTGACTTTTTTGTAGTAGTGATCAGATGCAGTATTTGACCTTTTGCGATTGACTAATTTCACTCCGCATCATGTCCTCCAGCTTCCTCCACGTTCTGAGGTGTCTCACAGCTTCATCCTCACTCCTTAACATTGCGTAGGGCTCCCTTGTGTGCATGTAGGACGTTGATCCGCGTCAGTCGTGTTGTGTCGTGTCGTGTCTGCTACGGTGAGTAGTGCTGCTGTGAACACAGGAACGCTCGGGCTGCAGCCCTTGGTTCTCTAGGACATTGTGCTAGGCTGCGTCTTCTAAATAGACAAAACCGGTGACATATATGCCTAAGAAAGAACTTTGTGTTAAGAAATAATTTTATATCAAGGAAGTGGCTCAGCTCAGCTCCGTGGGTCAGAAGCTAGCTGGAGGCCCTCCAGACGCAGGTAGCTGCCAGCAGCTGAAGCAAGAAGATGGAGTGAGAAGCTGGTGGGTGCAGAGTTGTGTGTTTCCAAGGTCCACAGGAGCATGGCAGGGTGCCGACAGCTCCCAGGGTTGGCAGCCTACATGGACCGCTGGCCCCAGATGTGAGACACAGAACCCAGTCAAGCAGGAAGGAGAGAGGGGAGAGAGAAGTTCTCTACAGTGACTCTCATAAAGAGGCCACACTCCCAAAGAGGTGTTGTCAGGCTGCAACATGATTGATGGGTTGCACTTCTCACAGGTGCAACAAGTTGATAGAAAATCTAACCATCACAAGTAGAAGGATTTCTGGGCCATATGACACTTCCGTGGCCTACTTTTTAAGGATATGCCCTATACCCTTTTGCATACTGGCTGCTCGACATTACAGTCCCTCCAGTAGTGTATGCACGTTCCAGTCTCCACACCCTCACTAGCATTTTCTTTATGTTTTTGAACTTCGCTATCAGTGATGGACTGAGTGGGGTTTTGTTTTTATTTGCATCTAATGACTAATGCTTTCGAGCATGTCTTAATATGTTGGCTGTCTGCCAACACATGGAGTCTTTGCTCATATATTCTACCCATTATTATATGGATTATTTGCTAATATGCTCAAGTTTTCTATAAATTTTAGAAATTCATCACGTGCCCATTGTGTCATTGCCAAAAAAAAAATGTCCCCAGTCTGTGGGTTCTCATTTTACTCCTTTGGTGAAATCTTTTGATACACATATGTATCTAATTTTGGAGATCCCAGTCATCTAGTTTGTCTTTTCCTGTGTCTGTACTTTAAACCTAACTAGGTTTAATCGTGTAGTTAAACCTTGTATTGGGGATCCTGCTTCACCTATTTTCCATCGGTGTTTTATCTTTAGATTTTCAATCCATCTTGAGTTCACTTTTGTATATAGTGTGAACTAGAGGTCCTTTATCTTTTATCTATCTAACATTTATTGCTTGCTTGCTTGATTGCAAGTGAGTATAATTTTGCTAGCACAATTTGTTAAATTATTTCTTCCCCAGTTAATGCGTTTTGACTCTTTTTCAAAGAACAGGTGACCGTAGCTAAGTGGATTTATTTCTGGCTTGTCAGTTCTGTTCCTGGGTCTATATGTCTTTCATGGTACCAGTACTAGGTAGTTTTGACTACCATGGTTGCATAGTAGATTTTGAGGTCAGGAAGTTCTACTTCGTTCTTCTTTTTATTTATCTGGGGTCTCTTTCTTTTCTATAAAAAGTTGATGGTTAGTTTACACATCTATGTAAAGAATAGGATCTAGATCAGTGTTGCATTATATTTAGATGGCTTGGGTCATATTGACATTTTCATAATATTAAGTCTTTCTATCCATGAGCATGGTATATGCTCTTCCATTTTTATAGGTCTCTTGATTTCTTTCTTTTCTTCTTCTGCCATTCAGAGCACATACAACCTCTTTTTCTTCTTTTATAAACCATTTTATTGGGAGCTAATACAGATATCACACCATTCCATAGTTCAATCACATCAAATAGTACTGTACAATAGCTACCACAATCAATTGTAATACATTCTCTTTTAGTGCTCCTTGATATCAGCTCCCCTTTATCCCCTGCCCCCACTGTACTCCCCAGGAATCTATATTCTCCTTGTTGTTTATACAGCTTCATCAATCCTGGTTTTCATATACCAAAAAACAGAAAAACTTTTAACAAAATCAAGAGGACCACCCCCAATGACAAAATACATCAGAGATAAACCCCAATATGGAAAAAAAAAAACAAACAACACACACAGAGAAAATGTTGAAAACCAGATCAGGCCCAACATGTATCAGATGGGGGATCAGATGACAAAGTTTTAACTTTTCAAGTCAGGTTTAGCATTTTAATCTATTGCCATCTCTAATATACTCTGTTTGGTGACCAGTTTATTCCCATATTCCCATTATGGATCAAGGAAATCACTGGAGGCTTATTTCCTGTGTGGATCTCACAAGTGCATCTTGGGCTTCCACCATCATCCGTAGCCTTCTTCAAGCCAGAATCTCACAATTTGGGCTCTGATACAAGTCCCCCCTTCAGCTTTGGGTGCTAGGATTTACAGTCCTGGGGACACTGGTGTTGGTGTGCTTCTTCCATGTGGACTTAGTTGACCTCTCACTTAGATGGCTGCTTGTTTGGAAACAAGCCTGTAAGACCCCAGCTACTATTTTATCTGATAACCCGACAATCTAATTTCTTCACCACCCTTTGCTATAGCACACATATCTTCCGTGTTCTCTCTGGGTTTCTTGTAGTGCTGTTTTATAGCTTTTTGTGTGTAGGTCATTTGCTCATCTGGTTAGATTTATTCTGAAGTATTGTATCTTCTGGGTGACTGTATGTAAATGCTATTGTTTTCCCAACTTCCTTTTCAGACTTCTTTGTTAGTTCTTTTTGCTGAGTCTTTCAATTGATTCCAATAAACTTTTTTTTTTTTTGCCAAGTCTGGGACTTTGTCATCTCAAGTAGGGGAGCTTGACGTCTTTGTCACTGTGGAGGCCTTTAACATCCCATTCTTGTCCCATCTGCACGGCTAAGACTTCTAGCACAGTACTGAATAGGAGTGGTGACACAAGGTAGCCTTGTCTAGTTTCTGTTTACGAGGTGAATGCTTTCAGCTTCTCTTCATCGAGACTAAGGTTGACCATTGATTTTGTATATACGCCCTTTATTATGTTTAAGGGTTTCCTTCTATTCATATTTTATTGAATGTTTTTATTAGGAATGTCCTCTGGCAGAACAAGATACTCAGGAGGGTGGTGTTACCTGCAGCCCGGTGGGTGAGGGTGAGGACTGGCCACACTTCTGGTCGATAAGAGGGCAGGGGTGGGGAGGGATGATCACATCTTTTTTTTTTTTTTAATTTATTTTTTTATTTTTATTTTTATTTTTTTAACAATTTATTGGGGCTGATACAATTCTTTTCACAGTTCATACATATACATACATCAATTGTATAAAGCACATCTGTACAGTCTTTGCCCTAATCATTTTTTTTCTCTTTTCTTCTTTTACATTTTATTAGGGACTCAAACAACTCTTACCACAATCCATACATATACATACATCAATTGTATAAAGCACATCCATACATTCCCTGCCCCAATCATTCTCAAGGCATTTGCTCTCCACTTAAGCCCCTTGCATCAGGTCCTCTTTTTTTTTTTTTCCTCCCCCTCCCTCCCCTTTCCCCCCTCCCTCATATGCCCTTGGTAATTTATACCTCGTTATTTTGTCATATCTTGCCCTATCCGGAGTCTCCCTTCCCCCCTTCTCTGCTGTCCCTCTCCCAGGGAAGAGGTCACATGTGGCTCCTTGTAATCAGTTCCCCCTTTCCAACCCACTCACCCTCCACTCTCCCAGCATCGTCCCTCACGCCCTTGGTCCTGAAGGTATCATCCACCCTGGATTCCCTGTACCTCCAGCCCTCATATGTACCAGTGTACAGCCTCTGTCCTATCCAGCCCTGCAAGGTAGAATTCGGATCATGGTAGTTGGGGGGAGGAAGCATCCAGGATCTGGGGGAAAGCTGTGTTCTTCATCGATACTACCTCACACCCTAATTAACCCATCTCCTCTCCTAAGCCCCTCTATGAGGGGATCTCCATTGGCCGACACTTGGGCCTTGGGTCTCCACTCTGCACTTCCCCCTTCATTTAATATAATATATATATACACATACATATATACATATACACATATATACACATACATACACACACATATCTTATTTTTTTTTTTGCATGATGCCTTATATCTGGTCCCTTGGGCACCTCGTGATCGCACTGGCCGGTGTGCTTCTTCCATGTGGGCTTATTTGCTTCTGAGCGAGATGGCCGCTTGTTCACCTTCAAGCCTTTAAGACCCCAGACACTATCTCTTTTGATAGCCGGGTACCATCAGCTTTCTTCACCACATTTGCTTGTGCACCCATTTGTCTTCAGCGATCCTATCATGGAGGTGTGCAGTCAATGATATGAATTTTTGTTCTTTGATGCCTGGTAACTGATCCCTTTGGGACCACTCGATCACACAGGCTGGTGTGTTCTTCCATGTGGACTTTGTTGCTTCTGAGCTAGATGGCCGCTTGTTTATCTTCAAGCCTTTAAGACCCCAGTCACTATCTCTTTTGATAGCCGGGCACCATCAGCTTTCTTCACCACATTTACTTGTTCACCCACTTTGGCTCCAGCCGTTGTGTCGGGAGAGTGAGCATCATAGAGTTCCAATTTAATAAAAGAAGGTATTAATGCATAGAGGGAGTGTTTGAGTAGAGGCCCAAGGTCCATCCGCCACCTTAATACTTGACCTATAAATATAGACACAAAGATCTATTTCCCCAACCTCCTATATATATTTGCATGTACATGTTTTTGTCTAGACCTCCATGAATGCCCTTTGACTCCTAGCTCTTTCCTCCATCTCCCTTGACCTTCCTCCTGCCCTACTACCATGCTTCATCGCCACCTGGGCTAGAGTATACCTCTTCTCTAAGCAACCTTACCCTTGATCATTTCCCACCAGGCCTGCCACTCCCCCTTCTCTACCATTTGGGGTCCCATGTTTTTCCCTTGTCCCTGGGTTTGTTAACACCACTTCCTTACCCCCCCGCTACCCCCCCACCCAAAGTCCCCCCGGGATGATCACATCTTTCTGGTGTGGTAAGGCACTGGGCTTGCACCTGTGCTGGCCTGGGAAAGCAGGGCCTTTTATCAGATTGCTGCCCCTCCAGGTGGAGTGGGTTACCCATGGGGCTGCTAATGCCAAGGTCAGCAGTTCAGAAGCACCACTCCATGGGCGAAAGAGATGGCTGTTTTCTTCTCCTGTATAGAGTGATAGCTTCTGAAACCGGGGCATTTCTACTCTGCCTTCTGGAGTCAGAGTGAGTCGGAATCAATTCAGTGGCAGTTGGTCTTGTTGGCGTCCTGATCACTGTTAGAGGAAAATGATGCTGCCCATATTGCACCAATGTGAAAGTTGAATGGAACCAGGGAGAGAAACCTTAGCAGAAACAATACTTCTAAATGAGAACCACTGCCCCCCCGCTTTGTTTTCTTCAGTGCCAAATGATGTTCGATTCATTTTGCTTAGCCAGTAAGGTGAAAGCACACGTGAGGGGAAAGGAGTACTACCCTTTAAGGGGTAAAAATTAGAAACCTATCGCCCGCACTGGACTCCCAGTGCTAACCCTGAAATTCTCCGTGTCAGCCTACCAAAACCTGGTTTTGTATGCTAACCTTGAGGCAGAGAGATGCTTGAGTATCTGTGGACACAGAAAGGTTCGTGCAGAACTCTAGGATCTGTATTTCCATGGAAAAGAATAGTGCCCAAATGTTTTTAACGGAAGCAGTGCTTACATTGACTGTCAGAGAGCCAAAGAAGTGTTCTTGGAAAGGCTTTGCTGGCTACCTTTTGGTCTACTTACTCTACTAACTTCATTTTCTTTTTCTTTTTTTTATATATCATTTTATTGGGGGCTCGTAAAACTCGTATTGCAATCCACCCATCTATCCATTGTGTCAAGCACATTTGTACATTTGTTGCCAATATCATTCTCAAAACATTTTCTTTCTACTTGAACCCTTGTAATCAACTCCTCATTTCTTCCCTCCTCCCCACATCCCCCACAAACCCTTGATAATTTATAAATTATTATTATTTTTCATGTCTTACACGGTCTGACGTCTCCCTTCATCCACTTTTCTGTGGGTGTTCCCCAGGGAGGGGTTATAGGTAGATCCTTGTGATCAGTTCCCCCTTTCTCCCCACCCTCCCTCCACCCTCCTGGTATTGCTACTCTCATTATTGGTCCAGAGCGGTTTATCCGCCCTCAGTTCCCTGTGTTTCCAGCTCTGATCTGTACCCATATACATGCGCTGGTGTAGCTGGATTTGTAAGGTAGAATTGGGATCGTAATATTGGGGAGGGGGGAGAGGAAGCATTTAGGAACTAGAGGGAAGTTGTGTTTCATCGTTGCTGTACTGCACCCTGACTGGCTCGTCTCCTTCCTGCGACCCTTCTGTAAGAGGATGTCCAGTTGCCTACAGATGGGCTTTGGGTCTCCACTCCACACCAACTTCATTTGCATAAAGATTTCTCAAGCTCTGGTCCTGTCTTTCTGATTTATACTAACAGATACCCTTGAGTTCATTCAGAGAATGGCTAACTAATCCGCATGTTTCATTTCAGTCCAGAAAGAGATAGCTTTTTTCAAAATAGCCCTTTCAGCCTTTTCTCTCCCCCAGTTCAGCCGGCAGCCCAGCCACATTGATTTACTGTTTGTTACCCGCACTTTCTCACTGTACCTCTCTGGAGATCAAAGGAATCAGCACCCAGTGGTCCCTTTCATGTGCTTGCCCTTTTCCCTAACCCCAGCTCAGCCAGGCATTCACAGTCTCTCCAAGAGCCTGCATTCCTAGGAACAACAGAGCGAGTCCTGGAATCCCTGCACAGGTGGAGTTTTCAGTTGTACTTGCTCAGCACAGGAATTTTTGATTCATGAATATGAAATAACTAGAACTCACAAGGTCTGCCTCCATCTTGCACGCTTTAAATACATAATGGCTCTTTTATTTGAGGCCACTTGACTTTGTTTACTTAGCACCATTCAGGCTATAGCAAGTCTGTTAAATATTTACCCCGCAAGGCGGATATTTATACATGAATTAGCAGCTCTTATCAGTGTCACGCCAGATGCGAGGTTCAGTACCCTTACCAACTAGGAAAGGACTGCATTCAATGCATTACAGAAGCCAAAACAAAGTGTCATCCAGTCGAGTCACAGGGCAAGGGAGAACTGCCCCGGTGGGTTTCCGAGCCTGTAAGTCTTTACAGAGAAGAAACCTCAACTTTCTCCTGAGGAGGGGCTTGTGTTCTAACTGCTAACCTTGCCAGTCAGCAGCCCAGTGAGGAACCCACTCACTGGAGTTGATTCAAAGCAGCCCGGATGCTAACAAAAGACAGCCCTGAGTTCAGGTCGTGAGCTTTGCCACTTTCTGGGTGTTTGACCCAAAGCTCTTTTCTCTTTTCTGAGCATTGATTCCCTTGGGTCTAAAATAACAACAACAATATCCACTTTGTTGGAGTGTAGAGAGGGTTACCTTAGATAATACCTGACAGCACCCAACAACAAGAGCTAGCTCTTAATAAACACGGAGTCAGGATGCAGAAAGATGGGTCAGCCCTGTCTGTGGGCCTAGCAGTGAAACAACCAGTCTTTAGATGTCCGTACACCTCGTCTTCCATGGGTCATAATAATGAACTTTTGCTTAAGGGCTCTATTCAAACTGATGCCCACCAGGCAGAGAGAGAGCATTCACCATAGAGTATTGTCATGCCTTGTACGCAGCTCAGCGGATTTTAAGGACTTACCTTACAACATTTTATACAGGGCAGAGTTTGTTACCATCAATTCCTTGGAACTTTTCAAACGATCTTCTCCTTTGGAATCCTATTATGCTCAGGGTTTATTCTGCTAAGAAACTTTTGAGTAGTGTGGGTCTTGGCATTCTTCAGATTACACAGCGATTTGACCAGTCTCAGTAGGATATGCATAACTGTCTGTGCTTCTTGTTAGCCAGTTTCCCGACCTAGTGGAGTGGAGTAGCCAGTTAAATGTGTGTCCTCTGTCAAGGCCATGCAGAGAAAAGAAGGAGCCAAGAGCCTTGCTCTGCTGTACAGGAAGTCATGGGGATTCCCCCACTCTTCTTCAAAGTGGAGGAGGCTAAGTCTAATCCAGCATCCACTCCAAAAAGTAGGAAAACGAGATGAGGGTCTTTGTGATTGTATGCAGTTGTGTAAAAGGGTAGGCAGTGTGCTAATGCCACGCAGTCGAATGCTGGCTGTCATTTCCTCAGACGTCAAAAGGTGCTGTGTCATCAGGTATCATCTGAGTGGGTGACTATGCCCACTATACATTGGCCTCCTTACATCACCTGAGATTTGATGTTGGAGTGCTTCAGTCCCATAAACAAAGTTGTATTGGAATAAACATCTCGTTCATGTTTACCAGAAAAATGTAGCCACAGAGTGACAGAATGTGTCTCAAGTTCTTTTAATAGATACATTGCTCTCTGTGCCACAAGCTCTAGACTGAGTGAATCTGGACTAAACTATTCAGGAATGATTTTCCAGGTTGCTATTGTGGTATCTTGACCTTCCATCTATCACCTTATACCTGGGTGAACTTGGGTCATGAATGATCACAGCATTAAGAGATTGTCAGGCTCAGCTATCAAAAGATATAGCCTCTTGGGGTCTTCAAGGCTTGAAGGTAAACAAGTGGCCATCTAGCTCAGAAGCAACAAAGCCCACATGGAAGAAGCACACCAGCCTGTGCGATCATGAGGTGTCGAAGGGATCAGATATCATCAGAACAAAAACTCATATCATTGTGAATGAGGGGGAATGAGGGGAGGAGACCCAAAGCCCATATGTAGTTCACTGGACATCCCCTTGCAGAAAGAAGGGTCTCAGGGAGGAGACAAGCCAGTCAGGGTGCGATGTAGCAACGATGAAACATACAACTTTCCTCTAGTTCCTAAATGCTTCCTCCTACCCCACTATCATGATCCCAGTTCTACCTTACAAATCTCGCTAGACCAGAGGATATACACTGGTACAGAGAGGAACTAGAAACACAGGGAATCCAGGGCGGATGGCCCCTTCAGGACCAATAGTGTGTTCAGGACCAATAGTGTGAGTGGGGATACTGGGAGCGTAGAGGGAGGGTGGGTTGGAAAGGGGGAACTCATTACAAGGATCTACATGTGACCTCCTCCCTGGGGTGCGGACAACAGAGAAGGGGGTGAAGGGAGATGTCAGACAGGGCAAGATATAACAAAATAATAATTTATAAATTATCAAGGGTTCATGAGGGGAGGAGCAGGGAGGGAGGGGGAAATGAGGAGGTGATGCCAGGGGCTTAGGTGGAAAGCAAATGTTTTGAGAATGATGAGGGCAATGAATGTATAAATGTGCTTTACACAATTGATGTATGTATGGATTGTGATAAGAGTTGTATGAGCCCCTAATAAAATGATTTAAAAAAAAGAGAGTTTGTCAGGCTTTTTTATATATATCAACATATTACCGAGAGACCTTTAGGTCACGAAACCTACATCCTCATCATCGTCCATTCAGTTTTATGTACATTAAAACTAGTTAAAATAGGAAAAACAATTTGGAAAAGAGAAAATGAGAGTACGAAATCAAGATTATTATGATTATACAACACACAAGCGCTAAGATTCTGAACAATTTATTTTAATAATCATGTCAGCTAATTGAAGCAAAAGTAGATCTTTTTAATGTGTCTGCAAACTATTCCAGATCAACACTGCATCTTAACCCTGAGATCCACAATTATTAACTATGCTTCTGGTTTAGATGACTTCAATGTCGGTCTAGAAGTTACAAACACTCTGCTCATATTGACCCATCGGCCTGGGACCAGGAAGCAATGCATTTCAAAAAGGTTGTAGTTAGTTGCCACCATTTACGAATTGAGAGATCAGGCTGTAAAAGCTGGGTTGCTGGCTTCTGTTGTAAAATTAGACGGGAGGACGCAGGGCTTGCACTCCTGCCTGTCAGAAGTGAGCTGGGGCTGAGCAGGGTGGGCCCGCTTGCTGCTCCACACCGGAGCTCCAGCTCGCTGGTGGGCCCTGGAGTTTGGAAGCCTTGCATTAGACCATTTGCTTCACTTGTTGAAAGGAGAGGCTCAAGCCGGAGGTAACAGAGCTTATACGCTGCAGAGCTCGTCTCTCCAGGCGCAGGATACAGTACACAGCATTGCATCCAGTCACCTTTTTATTGACTAGCTCCTCTTTGCCCAGCCCTGAGATGGGCATCAAGAACAGTACAAAAGTATTTGTTTCGGAATTGCAATCAACCCTTTGATGTCGGCCAATCAAAATGTGCAATTTGGCACTGCTGTGTGAGAAGATCGTTGGTGGTTATTAAGGAGGTATAATGTGCGTGTCTAAATTTAACACAATGGATTCACTACAGATTTCTCATGACATGATGCCCGCGTCCCCATCGTCGTCACCCATGCGCAGTTGGTGGCCAGACCTTGGTACAGGAAGCTGGATCTCCATTGGGGTAGTGAAACTGTCATTTGCCTTCTTGTCTTTTCAGTGCCCTTGGAGGCTCCTCCGCTCTCCACATCCCAGCTTTTCCAGGAGGAGGCTGCCTCATTGATTATGTTCCTCAAGTGTGTCACCTGCTCACCAACAAGGTGAGTGTGGATCCCTGGATGCCCGCCCTCTGAAGAGCTCCCCGTCTCTCCTGTGTGCCACAGACCCAGAGCCTTCAGGCAGGCCTGGGAGCCTCCTCAGCTCCACAGCACACCTGCCCCCCCCCCTTGAGCTGCAGCCCCCTTCTCCCGCTATGTCCTGTTTCAGTCTTCACTTCATCTCTGAACTTGAGATCTGGAGGTTTCAATGCCCTCTTTCCTGAACTGGGTTTAGCCTTCAGTTTGCTACATCTTTCACTGCCTTTTTGTCGTACATGTTTTAACCTCTGTCTGTTTCCCAGTTGTCTGGCACATTTGTGTTTGCCCCAGGAGGAGGCCATCAGGATAATTCTTTCAAACCAGCCTTCACAGCTCTCTGCTGGGTCTGCACTCCACTGTGGGATACTGTGCTCAGGGTTCTCCCTGTTGATGTCTGGGAGCAGCCTTATGCAGTCTTGCTCTTGGGGGCAAGATTCCCAAGTCTAACACACAGGCACATTAGATGGCCTGGAGCCTTTTCTTAGCTACGGTTATAAACTATTGCATTTCAAAAAGTAGCTGAGTTTACATGAATGATGAAATGATTAGCCATCCTGCTCTCTTCTGCCACCCCTCCCCCTACCCCCCAAAGTAAGCATGTACTTGTTAGTGCCCTGGCCATTTATCTGAACATTAGAGGCATGAATTGATCTGAAAATGAGAGGCGTGAATCCACCAGTAACACGGACTCTCTTTGCTCTCCCACACAGATGGTGACTCAGTTTGTTTAATTGCCAAAGTGCTATTTTCTGTGCTCCTACTGACTTGTTCTCATTGGCTTTTTGTCCCTTTCATTCAAAAGATGGCTCATCGCTATCTTGAAAATATTTTAAAAGTGCAATAATATCTCAAAGGCTTCGTATTATTTTTTAAATGTCAGAGAGACTAAAATCTGGCAACTGTGCAGTCTGTGGGCCTGGCATCGATTCCAGGGCATTTAATGCTCATGGAGTGGGCGCTTCTCATTGGCCCACATTCCCCAGCCTCTGCCCTCCTACAAAACCGACCCCAGAGAAGAATTCTTATTTACATTCTGGGGCTTTGAGCTGCCTTCAAATCTGCATCCCAGTATTAGAGAGAAAAATGCAACTGTGGTTTTCCAGAACCGAGAAGAAAGGTCTTTTTAAAGCTCTCCAATTGAGATTAATTTCTAGTCATCCATTTTCCTCAAAAATTATCATGCAGTTTTCCCAGAAATACAAGAATCAGTCCGTTTTTCTTATCTGGTTCGCCTTCATTAATTTTGCTTGTCTTTTACAATTGGTTTTCTTGTGTTTGCTGCAAACGAGGCCAGTATGGGCTGCTTTTAGAAACAATCTCTTCAAATGAATTTCCCTAATTACGTTGGAATCTATCTTTGTAGCCAGTTTTGTTGTGGGTTTCTGTTAAAATGCTTTTCTGTTTGAGAATCAAGTGTACAGAACTGTTTTCATCCCCCTTAAAACAAAGACACTTAAGCAAACTTCTCAGCTGGTTTTCTTTTCCCTAAATAACATTTCTGATCTTGCATTAAGCCTGCAAAGTAAGCACCGTTTTTATAAATTGCCAGAAACCTCTTATAGAAATAGACTTGTTTTACTTTGAAAGCATACAAATAGCTGTCGGTACTGATGGTGGCAAGGCTATCTCAAGCACTTGTTCCTCGTTAGCTAGGGAGACTCAGTGTGTCTACACTGTGACTGCAGCCAATATAAATGGGTTGGGCTGGGGGTTCTTCCTTCCATTCTTTCTTTAACCATTATAAGGACATTTTAAGGGATATTTTTTTTGTTAGAAGTTGATGGGTAAATGATTAACTTTCAGATGCCGAGTTTAATGTATTCACAATTTTTTTTAAAACAGAAACTGTCATTTGGTGATAATAAGGAAAATTTAAAAGACAGAATAAAATTCTCTATTATACCACTCCTTGTTTTGAATATTAGGAATTTAAAAAGAAAGCATTAAGCATTATTATCCTGCCTTTTCAAGTAGGATTGCAGTTCAAGATAATGAACTAGCCCTGCGTGATGAAAGGGAAGCAGAGACTGCTACTTAGCAAACTCAGAGGGGCTGACAGAATTCAAACCTCGCCATCTTGCAGCCCTCGATGCAATGTCGCCTTCAGCCAGGGGTCTCCCCAGAGACCAAAGCTGATGCTCATGGGGACCAAGATGCTCACATGCTTCAAGAGGTGTGCCCATAGGTTATTCACGATGGCAAGGGGAGAAAGTGGAGAGGTCTGGTTGCCACCACCGTAGCTCAGTGACCAAACACTGTGCCACCCATGACCTTTTCTTGCCCAAGATTGCTCTTAAATCGAACCACAGCTTTCGCTCCCACTTCTAATTTTTGAGAAACACCATGGCCAGAGGAGAAAGAAAGGCCGTGACCAGAGACTCCCTGCAAGGTAGATTCTTTAGAAGAACGCAGCACCTTCGGTAAGACATCTGAAGCGTCAGCGTTTGGTGTATGCCTTCATGCTCACGGAGGCAATATTGTTTTCGGCTGAAAGGCCTCCAATGCAATTAAAACACGGGATCCTTGCTTTTACCTGGCTTCTTTAGAGGAGATTGGGAAAGCCTGAGACTAGAGAGATGCGAAATGAATTTAGAGAGTGACTGTTCTGTCTGCTGGGTAAAACCATCGCATTGAGCTTATGTCGGAGAGTGTCCTTATCTTGGAGAGAGACGTGTTGAAGTATTTAGGGGCAAACTGTCAAGATATGCCTAATTAACTCTGAAATGTTTCAGCAAGATTGATTGATGGGTTAACAGGTGGGTGGGTGGGAAGGTGGCTGCCTGAAACGAGGCAAAACACAAAGGGTGTTGCGCATTGGTGGTGGGAATATGGGTGTTTATGCTCTTCTTTCTCCTTCTTCAAAGTGTCCCCTAGGAGAATACTGAAGCGTCTACTATTCCACTGTTGCAGGTGCAGTATGTGGTCCAAGGATATCACAGAAGGAGAGAGTACATCGCTGCTTTCCTCAGTCACTTTGGCACGTAAGTTCTTCTCTTCGTAAACTGCTACGCCAGCGGTGCCTCGCTTCATGATGACGTTACTCGGTTCTGTACACTGTGCCCTCCCAATGCACGATAGCGTTTCAATTTATTTATTTATTTATTTATTTTGGTCGTTACTATGTTGCTTATATCGAAGCTCCCTGGAAGACATCTTTTTTTTTTTTAGAATTCATGTAGCAAATAATAGAATCCAGTAGCTTCCCTAGCTCCACAGCATGACTTGCCCCAAACACAACCACAGTAACATTAAGCATTTTGCAATTGACCCAGCATTCTCACTTCCACCGTCTTACAGCAGCCGTAGGAAATGAACCCAAACCCAACCCAAAGCTAGCTCAACTCCCATCGAGTCGGTATCAACTCCTGGCCAGATGGACCCAGGCAGGTATTTCTGAAGACTTTCTCGAGACTCTGAGACACTCAGTGACTGGAAGGAAGTCACCCTCCTAGAAGAGGTGGAGTCAGGGCAAGGCCCCTGTTTCTCCAGGATTCCAGGCTCCTGGCAGGAGGGCCTCACAGATTTGGGAAGGAAATGGAACACTGGATAAGAAAGCTGTGACACACACGAGATAGGAAGGAGTTGGGAGACAGCATGGTGAAGGAAAGAGGAAGTGTGGAGCTGCAGTTACAGAACGGGCATTTCCCCGCCCCCCCGGGGTGGGGGCTGCCCTTTCCTCCAGGTGGCCTGGGCGGGGCTGTCCTCTACAGCTCTGTTTCCTTAGCACACCCACGGATGCTGAGGCACTGGAGCGTAGTTCGCAAGGGAAAGGGAATGCCTTTTCCTCAGTCTTTGTGAACAGGTGGAATATGGGAACAAGGCATGCTATGCAGTAGCAGTCACAGGAGGGATTTTAGTGGTTGAGTTATATCCCACCTTATTCCAAAGATGGATTGTAAGTATGCACATATGTATAGGAACACATAGAAATTTTAAGTAAAAGGAGAAACTAAGATCAAAGGGCACCCGTGGCTTCATGGGTTACCTGTTGGGCTGCGGGCCGCAAGGTCAGCAGTAGGAAACCACCAGCTGTTCTATGGGAGGAAGATGAAGCTTCCACGCCCATCAAGAGTCACCGCCTTGGAAACCCACAGGGGCAGTCTTACCTTGTCCTGTTGGGTGGCCATGAGTCGGCATCGACTCAGAGGCAGTGAGTGAGAGTCAGTGAATGTGAAAATAAAGGAAAGCAGGAAGAAAATTAAATTAACAAGATTAAGCACTCCTTGAAAATTAATTTCAGAAACTGTAGCACAAATATAAGTAAAATTTATGACTTCTTAAAAAAATTTCAGGATATTTTATTATCACCTTTAATGCAATTGTCCATTCATTCTACCAAAATAGTAGTGTCAACAAACAGTATCACTATCTCTGGCATGAGTCTTTACTCTGAAAATTTCTCTGTGCGTGTGTGTGTGTTTAATTACCATTTTGAGAAAGTAATTGTACTAAGAATGATGGTTGCTAAGTGATACCACTGGTCTTTTAATTTTTGAGTGAGATTACCATCAGAATAGATAAATCTGAAGTTAGAACTTAAGTTAGAAAACAAAGAAGCAAGCATAGTAACCGCCAAAACAAGGGTTACACTGTTCACTCCACTGGGTACAAGAAAATATTAAAATTACATTTTCATTGATATTTTTATTCCTCATTTGTTCAGCCAAACAATAGAAAGCTCATTAAGGAGAATAACAGTATAGTGTGGAATGCATATGTTAAGCTATTCAGTCATTTAAAATAAAAACGCATCACTTACCGAACGGTTTAAGAAAGGAAGATGAATGGAAACAGGAGGCATAGGGAGAAGCGGGCCAAGCGAGCCTGTGATTGCAGGGGCAATCACACAGGATGAGCTGGGACAGACTGCGCATGCGTCATCAGACAGACACCCGATGACCTGCCCTCTGAGCCTTCTCCCCATTCATAGTTAGTTTTCTTTTTTAATGCACATTTTTGTGTATGTTTTAATTATGCTTATAGTACAGTCATTGCTGTTAGTAGTTTAGTCGATTCCAAGTCCTGGTGACCCCAGGTGTGCAGAGCGCTACCCCTCCGTAAGGATTTCAGGGGTACGACATATCAGAATCAGATTCCCAGACTGGTCTTCTGAGACCTCTCTTGCTGGGTTCAGTCTGCCAACTTTCTGTTGAGTAACTAAGCACTTAATTAACTCTTTGCGTTTCACAATTGCATAGAGTAGCACTTGTGTGTCACTACTACTAGATTATGCATGTGCTACTCTGTGGCTCTCGTATATGCATAATGAAAAGGAATGTGCTTGGCTTTGCTAAAGGGATGGATGCAGAATCTCAAAAATCTAGGTATTAGTATAACATTGTATCAATTGTATATTCAAAGAAGTATAAACTAGTGACTGAAATCATTTCCTTAAATCAGAAGAAATGTATTGTAAACCAACTCTCTTTGAGCAAATCACTTAGTCTTCATTGTCTCAATTATTTCATGAGTACCACTGTACCTCCCTACGTAAACTGAGAGATCATCAATACCAGTGGGTCAGACTTGTCCAAGGAGAAGGCAGCTCTAAGAGCAGCAACGATCTCTTGGTACAGGAAAAACCCAACCCAACCCGATGCCATTAAGTTGATCACAATCACTCGACAAGGTAGGACAGGGTTGCCAACACAGCCCATCTTGATGGAAGGTAGACCGTCACGTCACCTCTTTACCCCCGGACCAGCTGGTGGGTCTGAACCACCAACCCTTTGGTTAGCAGCTGGCTGCTTAACAACTGCCGTCAGGGCTCCTGCTTTGTATGGCAGAGAGAGACATCGTTAGTGTTTTCACATGAGAGTAGTGGTTGAGGTGAGTCTACCAGATCCTGCCTGGCCCCACCAGCCATCATCAGATGCTGTCTCTGAACACCTGTGCTGTGGGTCTCCTGTGTGAACCAGCTTTCACCCAGCTAGCAATGCTGCCTAGTCTTGAGCCCCGTGAGAAGAGAGGGACACCAAAGAAAGGATTCCAGGGACTACATGGAAGAAAAGTAAGAGGCAGCTTTTTGGAGGAAAAAGAATCCGTGATCCTTCCATTTCATTTTTCCATGAAAGTTTTTAAAAAGCATCCTTGTATATAATCCTAAACTCAGTGATAGTGTTGTTGCTTACTTATGCTTGTGCAAGTGAGACTTAACGAGCACCATGCAGACCAGGTGGTGACATCTGGCATGGCAGCGTCATTGCTGACCCAACATCTTAATTTCTCCATTAACCAGTGCCTAACAGCTAACACCTGCATGGCATTTTATGATGGATTCTTCACAACCCTGTACTGGAATTTGCATTATCATTCTACATTTTCTCCAGCTGAGGAAACTGAGGCTGCAGAGATTAAGTGATTTGCCTGCGATGATATTTGATAATCAAAGGCAAACCTGTGCCCTGAAAAGGCTTGTTCTCCTTCCTGATCCCACACCGTCCCTGATCCAGCAACTCACTCACCGTTTGCATTTTAAATGGAATCATTCTGACTTTATTAATGGACTCTTCACTTGACCCAACTTTTTAATACTTTTGCTTTTGTTTTGTTTGTGTGTGTATGTGTGTTACTTACTTAGAGGTGTCGTGGAATACGATGCAGAAGGCTTTACAAAACTCACTCTGCTGCTGATGTGGAAGGATTTTTGTTTTCTCGTGCACAGTGAGTACGCTTTCGCTTTCAGCATATATTTTGCCCATGTTCTGAACCACAGGTCATAATAAGGATGCGAATCATTGGTGTCCTGAGTCAGTTCTTTTTGCTTGAGCATACATGTGTGTCTTTTGGATGGATCTAAAAGAGACATAGCGGTTCTCAGCTGGGAATGATTTCCCACCCGGGGGCATTTGACAGTGTGGAGACTCTTTTGATTGTCCAGCTAGGGGTTTCTAGTGGTGTCTAGGGGGTAGCGGTCAGGAAAATTGTGAATCCTTCAGTTTATAGGACAGCTCCCGCCTCCACCCCGACCATCACAAAGAATTAGCTGGTCCAAAATATCAGTAGTGCCAAAGGTGAGAAGCTGTGCCTTAGGCTGGTTTCTGGTTCGCAACATCTTTCCAGAAGCGGGTCTCAAAGCTGCTGTGATTATTGAGAACATACTTGCTTTAATCATTTGGTTGTCATCTTATTTAATAAGAAATCTGTCCATGTGATGCGTAAAGGTAGGACACATCACTTTCACTGATTCGCCACAATGTATTTCAGCGCCGTGTTATTAACCAGTAGATGATTTCTCCTGAGGGATCGTGTAGAGTATCTTTTGTTTCTTTCTTCTGTAACACATCATTTGTGGCACCAGGTTCAAGTTGCACGTCACCTAAGACCTGTTCTTTAGGAGTTGGCTCAGTCAGAGGAGTCCCTGTGTTCTCCACTCGAGGTAGCTAGGTTTGGGTTGGCTTCAATATGCAGAGCGATCTTGCACTTTTAATAAACCGGTTCAGGAAATGAAGCTTGGATTGACCCCTATTCAGCCAAGGCATCAGATCCTCAGAAAATATTGGCCATGGGAGACGTTTCTTCCCCAGCAGACTTAAGTTCTTGATTCTGATTTCCTTACGCTAAAATAGTATTTAAATTAGCCTGTTTTACGATATTTCACATCAACAGATAAGGAAGAAAGATACCCCAAACTGTGATAGTGGCAGAGAGAAGAAAGGCTTAATTAAAACCCAACCAGGGTCTAGTGCTCCGAGAGACTTGAGAGTTGGCTCTGCATTTACAGACTGGGGCTCCCTGCCCTCTGGCTGCTGCTGTTTTGTAAAGCAGAGCCTCATGTTGAGCTCCCGTTTGGTAGCTGTGCATACATTGGGGCCACCTTTTCAAAGTATCTGGAAAATGCAAACATATCACTTTATATTAATTACGTAAGCCAAAACAGAGGGTTGGAGAGGTAAAGGTTTTAATCCTGGGTGTGCCTCTGACTAATTCTGTGACCTTGTTCCAGTGACTGGGCCAGGCCTCCCTCTGCTTTCCTTTCCTCACCTGGTACTGGGACGTGGTTGTCAGGTCCTGGAGAGGCGGTGGCACGTGGAGCATCTGCAATATGTGGCCCGTGGGGGGAAGCAGCCTCACAATGAAGGCATCTGGGCTACCTCCTCTTTGCTCACTGCCTCTGTGGCCCTGCTGATTGAAGCCCAAGCCTGCTTCCAGCCGTCACTCAGGGTCCTGACTTTCTGTGTCGCTGACTTGGTTTTCTGTTCTGAGTGTTCATTCTTTTGTGAGGACCCACTTCCTGTTTGCCACATTCATTCCGCATGCTGCCTTGACCTCACTGTTTCCGTGCCTGGTCTGATAAGCCAATCACAAATCCTGACTGCATCCTCGATTTGTCTCGCATGACCCCAGATGATTGCCGTGTGTGATGCCCGGGGCCCAGCTCAGCATGCTGCCTTGAGCGGTGGTGCCAATGTCACAGAGTGGCCCTGGCCGTCCCTATCAAAAGAACAACACTGGTAACGTAATTTATCAAAATATTACGTGAGATGGACGTCTTATTTCAAAGTGACATGAAACCTGAACTCTTTCCTGAAGCCGCCTTTGGTGTCCTGACCATGGCTCTATCTTCAGTCAATGTCAGACCGTGTCCAATATCTGAGGTGCCTCCCTTGTCGGGATGGTTGAGTCTTCACCTGCACTTTCCACTTGTGACTGCTGCATGGATGTGTGTCCTTTTGCTACGTGCCATTGAGTCCGTTCTGAAGGAGCCCCCCTGAGTACAACAGAGTGAAATACTGCCCGATCTGGGGCCAGCCCAGGAGCACCCCCAAATTGGAGCCTACTGTTGTAGCCACTGGGTGAGGAGGCTGCAAAACACTCATGGACAAATCCCACTATCTTTTCATTCCATTTCCCATGAACCTTTGGGAGCCACCTGAGTGTGTGTGTGTGTGTGTGTGTGTGTGTGTGCGCGCGCATGTGTGTGTGTGTGCATGTGTGTGTGTCTTTGGAAAAGAAAAAGAGTGATGGCAAGCGTGGAAATGGAGACAAGGTGGATAGATACCTTTTTCTACAAGTTTGGGTCTGGAGGGGAACGGAAAATAGGAGAGTAGCTGAAAGGGGCTCGAGCGCCTACCATATACCAGGCATTGTTCAGAGTGCTGAGGATAGAGCAATGAGCCAGACAGACAAATGCACATGCGTTGATATTTGCATTTTAGGGTTGAGTTTTAGTTGAGAGAAAGAGATCATTAGCAAATATAAAATATGGTTGAGAAATCACTCAGGAAGTTTTGCAGATGGGAAATCAGACAGTATCTTTTGTAAAATAATAGAATATGATCCAGTGGAGAAGGTGGAATCGATTGGTGATATAGAAAAGATGGTGATAATGTGGGGAAGCAAAATCCTTCCTCGTGTCCAGTTATTGAATGTGCTCAGTGCTCGAGCCCCTCAGAAGGACACAGTCAGCTGAGTGGGTGAGAAGGCAGGGCCAAACTGAGACCCAAAAGGGAGGATTCGGACGGGAAATGTGGCCTTAGTCAGGGATTAGTGTGAATTAGGGGACTGAGGCAGGGATGACCCTACTTCTCTGCTGATGGGGAAGTCGGTGAGTGTTAGGGAAATGTTGGGACCATGTGTCTGTGCCAGATGGTGGGGGCCATTTAAGGAGAACAAGCAGAAGAGGTGTCTGATGGAAATCGTGTTTGAAGGAGGCAGAGCCATGACATAATGCAAAGACCCAAACCCTTGTAGGTTCCGACTCATGGCGACCTTCACAGCAGACGATTACAGCTATTCCCGTACGCAAAGCAGGCAGACTCTCTGAGATCAAGGTCCCTCTGTAAACAGCGAGTGTCCTCACAAATGAGCTGTAAGAAGCCTAGGAGGTGGTGACTAAAGGGCTTTGTTAGCTGTGGGGGCCAGTTAAGTGCTGTGGTTGGGAATAGTGGGCGTTGTGCAGAATGGTTTGCATAGGGAACGTAAGCGGAGGTGTGGCGATCAGCCCTTTTTTCTAGTCACCGTCCCCCCACCTGCTCTCATAGTATGATGAAAATGGAGACCTTCTCCAGAAAATTACACTTATGCCTTCGGTCAATTAGCTCTCGGTCTGAAACAGAAAAAGAAGTGTCTCAGCGGCTTAAGCAAGAAACGTGGCCATGGGGGTATTGTGAAGTGGCCACAGTCACGGAGACCCCCGCTCCTCTGGCCCACTGTCCACGGTGCAGCATCCGTCCTGCCAAGCCCTCCCGGTCCAGGATGACTGTGGAGCCGTATTCTAGGGAAAAGATCACGGGAGAGTAAAACAGACCCTCCTCCCAGCTAAATCCATCCCAGAAGACACACGTTCCACTTCTGCTTTCCTCTCATTTGTCAGAATGTCACCACAAGGTCACAGGCAGTTCAAATACCAGAAATGGGGGTGGGGCGACAGCAAACATGAGTGGCAACTAGAAATCTCTGGCCTCTGACTGCATACCCACATTTTGCAGATCATTCCGAGTGCTCATGGGCCCCTCAGTGGAACTCCACGCTAGCCCGTTCCATTGCTGTCCAGTACCACGCTTCCCTGTTTCCGCTTCCTTGTCTTTGGGAAGCCATTCCCCTTTCTCTGATTTTGGCCGTTGCTTTTTGTGCTTGAACCTAGTATGGATACTGCTGCATCACTGAGCGCTCTAGATCTCTTTTTTTAAAATCTGGGTTGTGTGTGTGTTTGTACACGATAACTCTGGGGAAGTATAATTTTACAACTTCCATCTCATTCTAAGTATATAGTTCGTTAATTTTTAGTAAACTTCCACAGTTGTGCTGTCATCCCCACAGTCCAACTTTAGAATATTCTCAGAGCCCCACAAGATTTCCTTGGGCTCATTTGCAGTCAGTCCTTGGCCCCAGACACCCACTGATTTTCTTCCTGTCTTTAGAAAAGACTTGCACTTTCCAGAAATTTTATATAAATAGAATCATACAATATGTAGTTTTTTGGGTTTTGGCTTCTCTTACATAGCATAATGTGTTTGAAATTCATTCATAACATTGAGTACATAGTTTTCAACCTTTTTATTGTGTTTTAAATTATTTTTATTTTTGTTGCTTTTAACTTCACTGTGCGGATATGGCGAGTTTTGTTTCTCCAGTTACCAGTTGACAGATGTTTAGATTGTTTTCCGGTAAGAGCTGTTATGAAGAATGTTGCACTGAACACATACAAGTCTTGGTGAATAATTTCTTTTTCACTTCTCTAGGGTGCATATGTAGGATGGAGAAGGCTAGACATTGTAGAAGTGTATGTTTAGCTTTTTAAAGAACTGCCAAACTGCTTTCCAAAAGTATGATCATTCTACATCCTAATCAGCAGGGCCTGGATTCAAGTTCCAGTTTTATCATTAATACATTTTTATTTTTGCCATTCGAGGAGATATGTCAAGAGCCCTGGTCAATGGTCCAAGAGAATTCCAAGTCTAAATGAGGACTCTGCAAATGGATTTGGGAATGTTACTGTCATCCTTTGCCTTCTGCAAACCAGGTGCTCGGGATTTAAGGTCTCAAACAATTCCCTCCTCTGCTCTTGGATTTTATTATTTATAATCCTTGGATCACATGAGCTGGTTTAGTCTTCCATGTGAACTTAGCTGACAAGTCACATAAATTGGTGCTTGATTTAAGGCAAGTCTCAACTCCATGGCACTGAGTTTTATCTTAAAGCACCTATTTTAGACACCAAACCATATTCTTTCTGATAACCAGGCACGATCTGATTTCTTCACCATACTTTGTAGCAACACTTTTTGACTTACCCTTGTAAAAAGGTTTGTGGCTAACATTTTATCATTTTGAGTCATAATAATAACTATAAAGCAGAACATACTAAAGTGGATCATGAACAAAAAGTAAAACCAATAAATTCTCTATAATGTTGAAAGAATATGAAAGAAATCTATTTCACTTAAAATATAATTTGTTAATTGTGGTAGCTACATAGAATACTATGTACTTTAAACATTTTGGCTAATTTTCATCCTGATTTACAATAACTTCCTTGAAAAATTAGATCTGCTAAGGAAAAGTGTTTTCACCTTTCGATTATAAACACAACTACCTTCTTTACTGTTTCAAATAGTTATAGCCTTTAGCAATCATTTTGTTAAGTCAAATTGAAACTTTCCCTCCACCTTTTAAGGTCTATTCCAGAAAGTGTGTGTGTGTGTGTGTGTGTGTGTGTGTGTGTGTGTGTGTGTGTTCTAACACTGGTTTTAGAACTTGATTAAGAGTCTTTCTAGTACCTTGGATTTATATGACACAGTTTGAATGATCTTAATGGACTTACTGTTAACAGGCTTATAGATCAGACCCACAATGTCATGTAATGGCTTTCCCCCATGTATCCTTTTATGTGTGTGGTGTGATTTGGGGAGGGGGTAATTATTGGATTAAAGTAATTGTTAAAATGAGTTATCTGATCAAAGAAAGGTCATGAAACCTCGTTCAGTGGTTTTACCTGGAAGACTTCTTCCGCTGCCTTTAAACTAACAAACTATCACCAGAGAAGGCGTCTTACTCAGTGAAAGAAAGGAGGTTGTTTACAGAGTAATTTTTATAGTATTGATCTTGTTTAGTGTAACTTTTTCTTAGAATTAATATCTAAGTACTATTGACAGTGGTATAACAGGGATATTATGTTCCTGCTGAACTTTTTGCTGTTGAAAATGATAGTAATAGTTTTCAACATATATTGAAGGTGCCCTAAGTTTCAAACCCTGTGCGCAGTACTTTACGTATGTTATTTAAACTTCACAACACCTGAGGGTAATAACTGGCATCATTTCCATTTTACAAATGCCAAAGTGTGGTGTGGCCAGATTAATGATGTTCCCTGTGTACGACAAAGGAGGCCTGGTGACGTAATGTTTGCAAGTTGGCCGGCTAACTGTGAGGTCGGCAGTTGGAAACCACTAGCAGCTCTTTGGGAGAACGAAGGGGCTTTCTACTCCCACAGAGGGCTACAGTCTTGGAAACCCTCCGGGGCAGTCATGCCCTCCCCTACAGCGTCACCATGAGTCAGAATTGACTTAATGACAGGGAGTTTGTTTGTCTGTCTCCATGTCTACCTGTCTGTTTGGAGGATGTGACAGTCAGGATTTAAACCTACAGACTGGTCCCATGTACCCGGGGCTACGTTGCATTACTGGCCTGCGGGCACCTAATTGATTGGCAGCCCCTCAGTAAGCACGGTGGGTTCTGAACGCCTTTGGAGCTTCTCAGCGAACTTGTACCCTCCAGGACCAAAGTAGAGTGTCTGTGTCCAACCGGGTACCCATAAGAGAGAAGTGGACTTCCTCATCTCTAGGGACACTGCATGGACATCGGCCAAAGATGACATGACTCATCTGAAGGCAGCAAGGCATGAAGCTGGAGTTGTTTTCCAGTAGTGGGAACAAGTTGGTTCCAATCCAGCCAAAATCACTTGCCCCTTTCTGGCTAGTGGCACCAACATACTGGCTTCCGTCTGTGGCCACAGAAAGAGCCAAATCAAATGGCTCATTAAAAGAATGACAGGCAGCCAGAGCTAACCTGTTCAGACACAGTCACAATGATCCATTCCAGTGGCTAATCATACAACCGAGCAAGGCCATCTGGGGGGATCAGGTTTCCAGACAAGAGACAGTGACAGGAACTGTGGCAAGCTGCATTCTGTGTCTGCACAGGCTTTTCATTTAAAGCAAACAGCAACAACAAAGGCAAGGTAACAACAGCAGCCACAACAAAGGGGGTCATTTTAGAGCAGCGGTTCTCAACCTTCCTAATGCCGCTACCCTTCCATACAGTTCCTCATGAGGTGGTGACCCCCCAACCATAAACTTGTTTCTGTTAATACTTAGTCACTGTCATGGATCGGGCGACCCCTTTGAAAGGGTCGTTCGACCCCCAAAGGGGTCTCGACCCACAGTTTGAGAACAGCTATTTTGGATGTTTCTGTGGACTGGATCTATGATGAGGACCTGTGACTCTTTTTAAAGAACAGTACATGTGCTATAGACATTTCAAACTAAGACAAAAGCAGAAACTTAAGGAGGAAGCCCTGGCGCCCGTCACCTACACTGGCATTTTGGTGAACTTGTTGCACCAACTCACTCTTTTTTTGTATTTTAATTTTCACAAGTTTCCTGGAGTGTTTTGGAAGCAACGATGAGGTATCATTTCATCTATAAATACGTTAGCATACATCTCTAATAGAAAAATATTTTCCAAATGATGCCCACACTGCCACTAGTGTCCTCTATACCAGCATCAGATAAGGTTCTTGGCACTGCAATGAGTGTGATTAGGGGCCAGCTAGCCTGCGGGGCTTTCACCTTCTCTGTGTCAGAGAGCCCTTCATGAAGCCTAGGACCCATTCTCAAAATAATGTTTCAAATACCGAACATGAAATCTCTAGCGCTACAAAACAACCTGCTTACCTTGAAATACTTATTAAATTAAAAAAATTATATAGACGTATGATATTCTTTATTAACACATTCAATAACAATATCCAGTGCTAAGTCTTAAGAATTATCATTTTGAACTAGTAATGAGCATAACTAAAACTTTGAGATACGAGCAACACCCACAATATGATACAAATATATCTGTGATTTCTCTTAGTAACAAAGTTGCCGCACCAACAATACTGCTTTAAATTGTTGACTTCATTATGGGAGGAACTACTAAATTTCTGTTCAAGGTTAATGAAAATAAAACTGTACATTTTTCTTATCCAAGTTCTCAGATACCCTGCATTTAATCCAGGGACCCTTGGATGGACCCCAGGTTGAGAATCTATGAAAACTTCCCAATTTAACAGTGATCGAAGTAGCTGGGCACCTGGTCCCAAGGTCATGTATGATGTAGTGAAAGAAAAGGACTAGAAATCACTTTATTTTAAAATCCAGTTAGCTATTTTTCCATCTGTTTGGCTGGTTCCCTTCTAAAACGGGCAAGTGCTTTTCCACCAGTGTGTGTTCAGTGCTGTATGGCTCACGTATCGACCCACGCCTGATGAAGAGCGGCAAATGGAAATGCCTGAAAAGATGCGGGGGACTTTTCCATTTGCATATTGCATGGGTCTTATTTGGCTGTACAGATTCAACTTTCGTAAGTCCTTGGGGCATATCATTATTTCTAGCTTTTTTGAGATATAATGGATATACTCTAAAATGCATTCATTTTAAGTTAGCACTTTAATGAGTTCTTGGTCACTGTGTTCAGTCATATAATCACTGCCACAATCAAGACGTTGAAAATTTCCATGACTCTCTAAAGCCTTTGCCTGCCGACCCCTGACCTCCACCCCAGCCAGCCACGGAGAGATTTCTCTCAGCCCATTCTGTTAGAGAATGTAGAGTTTCATAGAAAAGGAATATGTGGTGTTCTGTGGTTGCCTTCTTCACTGAGCATAGTATTTTTCAGATTTATACCTGCTGTGTGTGTCAGTATTTCATTTTGTCTCTTGTTGAGTCGTAGTCCATTACTCCCTCAGCTTGTTTATTTGTTTGCCCTGTGGCAGACACTTGAGTGGCTCCCAGTTTCCAACTAGTCAGAAGAACACCCTGAAGAACATACGTCCAGTGCAAGGCTTTGTGTGGACAGATGCTTCCAACCTAGGAGTGGAAGTGGTGGGTAATGCGGTGCATGGTTTCCTCTGTAACACCCCACTGGTTCCCAGAGTGGCTGTGACTTCTTTTTCTTTTTTAACATTGTATTGGTAGCGCTTACAGTGATCATAGTTCAGTCACATCAAGCAGTGTAGTACAGTTGCTTGCTGCGACTTTCGGTTCCTTTACTAGCAGTGTATTAGAGCTTCGGCTCCTCCCAATCCTTTCCAACACTTGTTGCTATCAGTCCCTTTCATTTGACCCGCTCTAAGATGCACAGTAACTGCACTATGGCCTGTCTTGTACAGCCAGCAGGCTCCTGAGAGGCAGGGGTGGCGAGACTTGGGCTCACGTGCTTTGAACATGTTGCCAGAAGAACCCAGTCCCTAGAAGACATTGAGCTTGGCCATGGAGGGGCAGCACACAAGAGGAAGGCCCTCAACGGGATGGATTGACACCGTGGCTGCAATGATGGGCTCACCGTGAGAACACGGGTCACTGTGAGGACACCAGCAACAGCAGAAGCAGCGCAGTGTGGCTGCAGTGGGCATCTCTCTGAAGACTCGTGCTCTCGCTTGCCATCCGCACGGTTCTTTGTGGAAGTGCTAGTTCAAATCGTTTCCCTAGTTTTGACTGGGTTCTTTGTTGTCTTCTTTTGGAGTCTCAAGAGTTCTTTATACATTTTGGATATAAGTTCTTTCTTAGTTTTATGTCTGCAAATATCTCCCTCCACCCCCTCGTCTGTGGCGTGCCTTTTCATCTTTTAACTCTTTTACAAAGAGCAAATGTTTTAAATTGTGATGAAATCCATTTTACTAGTTTTGAATTTTATGTACTCTACTTTTTGAATCCTTCTTGAGAAACTCTTTCTTAATCCAGCTCACAATATCTAAATGCCTCTTCTAGGTGGGTTATCATTTTTGCTCCTTTTTATGTTAAAATAAGCTTTTTATGATTTAAAGCAAAAGGGTTTTTTTTTTATATTTCTGGTAGTACATGCTGACTGACAAGGAAGGGGGTGCTCCAGAGAAGGGAGTGGACAGACAGAGAGACACGTGGCTGTGTGCTCACCGTTTATACTCGCCCTCCCTGACTGCGAGGGCGTGAGTGTGCGCACGCGCACACGGGCTCCTTGAGGTGTTCAAGAGCACATGTGACATGGAACATTACTGGTCCCGACTGTGCGTGCCCAGGCATTGAGTGTGCACACGTTAAGTGTGCGTGTGAAAGACCTGGCGCTGCGGCGCATGTCTCTTCCCCAAACCTGCCAGCATGTGCCTGATCGCTTAGGAAAGTCTCTTTTCTTAATGGGGTCGACCCCTTGTTCCTTGCTGATTGGTGGGCCTTTTGGGAGACAACCCATCTTCCCCTAAGCTTCCTGCCTATCATAAGCAGCAGCGATAGTTGTCTTTGTCATCTTTTTAAATCATCCAATTATTTTAAGATATTAGCAGTCATCACCGCAATCAATTTCAGAACTTTTTCTTCTGGTATGTACTGTCTTAGCTCTCTTTAATGTTAGCTCTTAAATTGTAAGTCAGTTCTTCATTTCAAATGAACTTCTGTGCATAGTGTAAGGTAAGGTAGTCCCAATTCACTCTTTTGCATGCGACTATTGCTTTTGTTTCCTTTTTAACAAAACCACTATTGTTGAAAAGAGCATCCTTTCCCCATTTAATTACCTTGGCATCTTTGTCAAAAACAAAACAATTGACCATCTAAGTGCGGCTCTATTTCTGTACTTTCTGAGATGTTCCACTGATCTGTGTGTTCATGCTTTCACTTTATAGTCAGTCTTAAAATGAGATTCTCTAAGTCCCTAACTTTGTTTAGTTTTGGTTTTCTCAACATTGTTTAGACTGTTCTAGAGCCTTTGCCTTCCCATAAAAATTTTAGAATCAGCTTATCAAATTCTTTACAAAACGCATAGTTGAGATGGCACTGAATCCATAGCTCAACTGAGGAGAATTTCAACTTCAAAATAGTGGGTCTCCTAATTTATGAACATGGTGTATGTTTCCATTTATTTATTTAGACCCGTTGCCTTAGCAGTGTGATACAGCATTCACTATACAGGCTGTCTTAGGCTGGGATCTTTAGAAGAGCAAAACCAGTGAAGTGTATACACACATACATATACGTATACCTATACATATACATATATTTTAAGGACATGGCTCATGTAGTTGTGGAGGCTGGCGAGTCCCAATTCTATAGTTAGGCAATAGACTGGAGGCTTCTCCTGACTCATGTGGGTGTAGGGGCGGACAAACCTGAAGGATCTGTAGGCTCGCATCCCTCACACTGGAAGTTAGATGGTGAGAGGTCAGAGGATGCAAGATCAATAGAGCCCACGAGTGTTACCAGAAGATCAGTATGTGTTGGATGTAAGCCATACCTTTAGGGGAGCACCCCTTCCAACTAATTGTTCACAGAGCACAAGATAGAGGATGATTACACCAG
Source organism: Tenrec ecaudatus (assembly GCF_050624435.1). Classification (NCBI taxonomy): domain Eukaryota; kingdom Metazoa; phylum Chordata; class Mammalia; order Afrosoricida; family Tenrecidae; genus Tenrec; species Tenrec ecaudatus. The sequence goes on from NC_134546.1 coordinate 19,321,502, forward strand.
ACAAGGGGCTACCCAAAAAACACTCAAATTGTACTAGGTGGAGTGGAGCTTTCGTAGTGCGCATTTTTCCCACTAGGTGAGCATCTAGCAATTTGCTCTGAGTTAGGGCACCCAGTGACATTGCCTGGGAATGTTCTCTCTGGTCACAGTAAATTTTTTCATAAAAGCAATTTCACTCGTACCTTGTGTTTTTGCGATTATTGATTTAAGAGACCAGTGTGCAACTGAGGATTTTGTTTCCTGCTTGGGAAAAAAGCCACAGAAACGGTTGGGATGTTGAACTCAACTTATAAGGACAACACTTATAAAAAATCAAGTGTACGAGTGGTTCTCTCGTTTCAAAGAGGGCGAAATGTCAGTTGATGACAAACCTTGTCTGGATGTCTGTCAACTTCCCGAATGGATAAAATGTCAGCTGGTAGTGCATTTGGAGTTCATTCAACCAGGTCAGACTGTTAACCAAGCTTTCTAGTTAGAGGTTCTGAAGAGATTGCATAACAGTGTGCGACAAAATAGACCTGAATTGTGGCAGATGGGTCACTCGTTTTGCCACCACGACAATGTCTCTGCTCACAATGTGCCAGTTTGGGGCAAAAAAAACACAAACAAACATGCCCCATGCACCTTACCCAACTGACTTCGCTTTGTCCAACTTCTTTTTGTTTCCATGAATGCAGAGGGACGTGAAAGGACAGTGATCTGACAACATAGAGAGATAAAGAAAAAAAAATGAGCGGGTGCTGCCAGCCATCCAAAGAGATGGGTTTGAAAATTGTGTCCAAGAATGGAATCGCAGATTTGACAGATGTACTACCTGTCATGGAGAGCACTTTGAGTGTTACAAGGTTTTGTAAAAAACATTTAAATACATAGCTCTGGAAAAAAATGGTGGGGGTAACCCCTTGTATGTGCTAAAGAGCAAAGAATCCTTGACTAGTCAAGTTGACACATAACATTAACTAACACACAGATCTTCTGCATCTTTTGTTGGATTAATTTCTATGTATATTTATATGCTGTTATCATTAGAGGGGTTTTGTCTTGGTTCCTTTTTTAAATGTCTCATTAAAATTTTTAGAAATAATTTAAATAAAATAATTGGATTTTTATATATATTATGAGCATGTCATCCGGAAATAAAGCCCAGTTTTCTTCTTCCCTTCTGATGTGTATGTCCTTCCCTCCTCTCTCTTTTCCATTCTCTCTTCCTTGATTTTCCCTTTCCTTTCAGTGTCCTCCAGACCTGAACTATGCAATAGTTCATTTACCTACTTTGGGTCAGACACTGTGAGATGGCAGGGATGCCAGGATGAGTGACCCTGCTCTGAAAAGGTGCGCTAGCCAGTGGGAAAGAGCGTACATAGACAGCAGCGACACATTGTTACAAGTGTCACGGGGACACAGAGAAGGGCATGGAAAGTGGCTTGTATTGGGGAACAGGAGACCCGTTAGAAAGATGCTTGAGGCACGAGATGACGAAACCTGAACTAGAGCCGTCCTAATAGAATGGAAGGGCCAAAAGTGCTTCAAGAAATGTTTTGGAGATAAAACTGGTAAAAGTTAGAAATTGATCTCAAATAGAAGGTAAATAGGAACAATTAGAATGATTCTCAGGTTTCTTATTTAAGGAGCTAATGATACTATCAGTTGAAGTGGGCATTTTATTCAGAGAAACAGGATTGGAAATGAGCCAAGTTTGAGGTGCATTGAGTTTTAGGAGCCTGTAGACATCCAGAGTTAAAAAGTGAGTGAGTTACCAAATTCACGTGGAGAACGAGTGAGTTAACATTCACGTGGAGAAAGTGTCTACAAGAGGCTCTTTCCAGCTCAACTTAAAAGTCCATTCCAACCTAGAAACCACACCAGGTAAGTCTAACCTATTCAGCCTAACTGAGCCCTTACAACAAGACTTACGGGCTTCAGACTGATTGGATCTGGTTTGGTACCAGAAGTCTTCTCCTAGAAATGCTCTAAATTCTGGGGACGAGCTGACCTACAGAACCCTGAAGTGTGGGCTTTGAAGAGGGGCTTTGGAAAGAGAATGTCTCCAAGTGAACTTGAACTCTTGCTCCCAGGTATGAATGAAGAGGAGTCAGAAAACATTTTACCCACAGGCAGGCATCTCATTAGCAGTGTCAGTCAGTGTCCGTCAGCCTAATCTTTTATTCAATATTTAATCTATTCTCAATCAGAGATGGCTGAGATAATAAAAGTCATAAGTAAAATAACAACAATATTATTTATTTATAATAATAATATTATTATTATATGAGGGGGTACCCCTCCAAACCAGATTGTTTTCAAAGTTATGTATTTAAATTTTTTTACAAAACAACCTTATCCCCTTCAAAGTACTCTTCATTACTCTTAATACATTTGTCAAATCTGTGATTCCCTTCTTGGAAACATTTTTCAAACTCATCGGTTGGATGGCTGACAGCTCCTCCTCATTTTTTTCTACATCATCAAATCGGTGTCCTGCTTCATTCATAGAAACAAAAATAAGTCCCATGGAGTGAGGTCAGGTGAGTAAGGTGGGTGGGGTAAGAGAGGCATGCTGTTTTTTTGCCCAAAACTGACACATTGAGATGGCTGCGTGAGCAGGTGCATTATCATGGTGGCAAAATCAGTCCCCCGTCTGCCACAAATCAGGCCCTTTTTTTTTGTCACACACAAAACATTATGCAATCTTTTCAGAACCTCTAAATAGAAAGCTTTGTTAACAGTCTGATCTGGTGGAATGAACTCCAAATGCACTATCTCCCTCACATCAAAACAAGCAAACAAACACAAGTGAGCATCAGGGTTTTAGGGGGTGCACCCTTGTCTATGTGGAGGCTTTGAAAAGTTCATGAAAAATAAAATTTGAGACTAATGGACAGATGTCACTCTGAAGGTTAAGGTACTACTGACCTAAACCGTGTTTGCCTCATATGCATGTGAAAATTGGACGTTGGATAATGAGCAACCGATGCATGTGAGTTATGGTGCTTGTCAAGGGTATTGAAAGTACCGGGCGGGGACTGCCAGAAGAACAGAGCAATCTGTCTTGGGAGAACTAAAGCCAGAGTGCTCCTTAGAGGCAGGAAGGGGAGACTTGTCTCATGCCCTGTGGATATGTTATCAGGAAGGACCAGTCCCTGTAAAATGATATTCTTGGTAAAAATTTTCCATGAGCCTTGAAAAAGCCTCCTTTGTAAATAACGTATATTTTGAGAGTTCACTCTATGCAAAGTAGCTTAAATGAATAATTCCATATAATCGCATCAATCCTGTGAGGTGACTCCTTGTTATCACCATTTTATAGACGAGGAAACAAAAGTACCTACGCATAAAGAAACTAGCCAGAGGCCCCACAGCCCCAGTGGAAGGAAACCTCTTTCAAGTCCTTCTGCTGCCTGAACAGTTGTTATCAACTACCAGCTGATGCTTCCCAGCTCAGGAGCCGGGGCTCGCTGTTGCCTGGGGGACAGGCAGTGGGTGTACTAAAGTCCTAATGGCTTCAGTTCTTGGGGAGCTGGAGCCCACAGATCAATAACCTCCGCCAGCCTCATCCTTTCTCAGTGTGTCATTTTCTGAGTCAGCTCCAGGATTTGAAAATATTGGGGTCACAGTACTATTTTATAGTCCTTATAAACATATGTGGTCATGATCATCTTAGCCCCTGTACACACACTGAGCAAGGATCCCGGTTCCTACTTCTTTTCTGTAAATGAGATACTAAGAGGTTCTCATATGCTACTCCTGATGCTTCCCCAACTGTAATGCCATCTCTCTGTACTGCGAGTCTTGAACTCTTCCCTAGCGTTGAAGAAATGGATAAAGGAATCCTCACCTCTGGGAAAGTCATAGGACTAGCCAGTGATCAGTAAATTCTATACCCAGGTGGCCCTTTAATGATAATTGCAAAAAATTATCTGTCATTGATATTCTAAATGCCAGCCCCCCAGGAATCTCTGATCTAAACCACTGTCTACGTTCAGCTCTCTTACCCATTGAAAACACAAACTTAGTTCCATGCATTTTCTAAAGAGCCTTTCAGTGTAGACATGAAGTCTTACTCTGCTTTACATTACAGGCCCTCGCATTTGTGAAAGGGCTTCTGCATGGTATAAACGGGTGGTGCTCGATCCCTAGGCCCACAGTTGATGCTTCAGACTCCTGCAGAGGCACCTTCAAGGGCTCCCAGCACAGTCGGCCCAGGAGTCAGAAATCAGCTTGCTGGCACCTGGCATCACCACCATTGGTTACATATGGCCAAGTGCCAACTGAATTTCTATTTTACTCTAAGAGCATTTCAGAGTGGACAAAGCCAGACACTACACTGAATACAAAAGCTACAGGACTAAGTGAGATATGGTCCTATTCCTAAGGAATCCGCAGACTAACATACTTAGATTCCCTGAGGCTTTTCCCAGTGAACATTGTTGCCCCGCCCCCCCCTCCAATCTCTCTAGCTGTGCTACCAGGAGCCCTGGTGGCATGGTGTAGTAGTGGGTTATGTGTTGGGCTGCTCACCACCAGGTCAGAAGTTCGAAACCATTCCTTGGGAGAAAGAGGTAGCTTTCTACTCCCACAAAGAGTTCAAGAAGAAAGGAAATGCTGTAAAACTGATTGTTGTAGCAATTGTACAATGCTGCTTGATGTGACTGAACTATGGAATGTTATGATAGCTCTAAGAGCTTCCAATAAAATGATAAATAATAATAAACCCACAGGGGCAGTTGTCTCCTGCCTATGGGTTCACAGTGAGTCAGAATCGACTTGATGGCAGTGAGTTTTTGAGTTTAACTAGTTCTTCCGTTTTCCGTGGCTGTCCTTGTAAGCTTAGGGACCTCGTATGTATGTAAACTATGCCTTGCGTCAGGCAAGTTGAAAGACTCTGTCCTTACACTCTCTCTTTGATCAAGACCTCAGAAATGAATTGTGGTCTCAACAAAGTATCTCCAAATGGCATAGCCTTTGTTTCAATGGGAAAAATGGAGTGAGTCCAAACCCTCGGCTCAAACCGTTTCACCACAATGTGCCAATGAGAAGGTAGAACCCATTTCAGTGAGACGGTGTTTGAGCACTGTATTTACGAGAAGACGAAAACATGCTCAGTTGGGCCCTAACCAGAGGAACCGAAGACTTTAAAAGACCCGCTTTTCTGGGAGGTGAACAACCAAGATTGCAGGCTCCACGAACTCCACAGAGTAAACACCAGGAGACTGTACATTCTGCGGTGTTTACGCCAACCTCCCCATTGGAGAGAACCACTGCTTGATTTGAACTTCTCATGTTAAATTTTTCCAACAACTAGAAAGTTCTCGACACAACCCAAATTAACCTGATACCCTGAGAGATAGCATGAGTGTTTTTGTGTTTGTTTTTCAAGCTACTTATGACCCAAGAGGTGCTCACTAGTGTTTACAGTGCAGGAGTGGCAAAGGACTGCAGCTTCTATCTCACTTTGCCAAGAAAAGTAGTCAAAGCAGCTTCCGTTCCCCTGTCCGAGGGGATAGTGCAGTTAAAGAGCTGGCTGTTCTAACGTGAGTCCAGGAGAGCGGTGAGAAGCGGGGGCAGCTGCTACGGTCACGCCTCCTCTGCGGTTGCTGGGCATGCTTGGGAAGGAGGGAGGACTTGGCCAGCCTTCTCTGGCATATGCAGGCTTACTCATCTGTACACACCACGCAGATAACTTCCTCCTCCTTTCATCAAGGCTTGAGAAAAAACAAAAAGGAGAAACAAATCCAATAGATAGATAGATAGATAGATAGATAGATAGATAGATAGATAGATAGATAGATAGAGTGTAAGGTGACCAGACATCCCGCTTTATAACAATTTTTCCCGCGTCCCGCAGTGTTTTTAAAAAGTCCCGATTTTGGGAAAGAATGCACGACAAGCTAGGGTATATGGTTTTCGGCTGCCATGTGGCTATTTCGCCAGGATATGAGTTTTATCAATTGTGTCCCACTTTACCAATATTAAAATCTGGTCACCTTATACTACACACACACACACACACACACACATACACACATATGAAAAAGAACTTTATATTGATCGGTTAATTATATATCAAGAAAACATCCCAGCCCAGTCCAACTCAAGTCCCTACCTCCAGTACTAGTCCATAAATCCCTCTTCAGACCCAGGTCATCACAAGCAATGGCGCAGAGTGCAGGAATATCACAGGTTGGTGGGTGCAGTGTCGTGTGGCTCCAATGGCAGTGGATGTATCACAGTTCTGGCAGCAATCAGGGTCAGCCAGCAGGAAGGTGAAGGCCGACCAGCTTGGATTAGACAGTGTGCTGGTCCGACCACTAAGGAGAGGCCAGGGGGCGGGGGGAGGGGGGGAGGCAGCCTCCAGAGAGAAATTTTTCACTCAGTCACACCTCCAAAGGAGGCCATCAAGCTGTGTCCTGATTGACAGGCTAACCCCACCCCTGTCTTCTTACAATGGCCATGTTGGCACAAAAAACGTATCTATCACACCCACCCTTAACACACATTCCAATTATAGGGACCCTGTCCAAGAATAAGGTGCCCTGATGGCTCTATGTGTTAAACATTGGGCTGTTAACTGCAGGTTGGTGGTTCAAATCCACTAGCTGGTGCATGGAAGAGAGATTTGGCAGTTAGTTTCTGGAAACCCTACAGAGTGCTTCTACTGTGTCCTAGGGAGTCACTGTGAGTCAGAATCGATTTGATGGTGCAGTGGGTTTTGTTCTGTGTTAAAACAAAAGTCTAAGACTATTCCCTGCCCCCTTTATTTTCTCTCTCCATTGCCTCACTAGGCCATACAGCTACCAAAGTGAAATGAATAGCACAGACATGCATCATACAAAGTCGGCCCCATTCACCATTCCTTTTCTGTCACTTTATTATGATTATGATTAGTATTATTATTAATATCCTCTGGACTATATGCAATTAAAATAAATACAAGTACACTTAATTTTCCTTTTATGAAATATAGCAAATACTTTTGAAGTCTTGTTACTCTGGATGAAGGGGTCTTCAAAAAGCTCATGGAATAATTGAAATTAAAAGATGAAAATGTTAAAATACTAACTTTAGTCTCACTCTAAGCCCCATCAAGGTCATGAGACATTTGTAAACAATGATATCAGCCATTCAGCCCATTTCTATAGACGGAGGGTCCTGGGAACTTAGCCGTGTTAATGTAGTCTTTTTATATTATTACCTAAAGAGAAACATGCCTTTTAAAGATCTGTATCCCTAACGGTTTCCCATTCAAGCTTTTGCTCACCTGCTCTTGTTTGATGAGAGGAATGAGCAGGAACCCTGTGGTCGTGGAGAAAGACGTGCCGGGAAGCTTTACCAGGTGTGTTCCTGCTAAAGCTTTGGTTCCCATTCTCCAAGCACCCTCAGAATAAGAGATGTTTTTGTTCTTTAGCTCGCCAGACAGTTAACAAGCAACATATCCTTGGAGCATCCCCCCAGATATGTTGCCAGGACCTTTGCTCTTGACTGGTTCCCTTTTTTTGGACCAGACCACATCAACCTCATGGTATCCATTGCTCTGACGGTGCTTCCTCTCCAGGATCGTACTGGAAAAGCTGTGCTTTATCTTCTGTTCCATTTCTTTCAAGATCTTGACCCCATTTGTTAAAAATGTTCATCAAAAGCTCTTGTTCCTGTGCCTCAGCTGATCCGAGTACAACACTTTTGGTCCCCAGCGTGCGAGTTGAAGTTTCGCTCCATTTTAATTTTTCAGTCAGCATTGTATAAACTGACTCAATTGAATCGTCTATGCCAAAGACTCCGGCGTTGGCTATTGTTTATGCTGTTACTTGTTAGATCTTTTCAGTTGGGGCACAAACAGGATTGGGTTCTTGAAAATTGATGTGCCTGAGCTGTCCCAAGGATCTTCATCTTATCTTTTAAAACCAGCTGCCCCTGTGTAAACTGCTGATTTCTTTGGAGTATTGTCCCCATACAAAGTTAGTCAAACAGCAATGGTTTCACCATTCTCCCACCTAAGCTACATCAAAAATCTGATGTTTGTTCTTGCTTCAATTTTAGCAGAATTCATATTGCTCTGAAAGGGGCTTCTTTCAAACCTCTCTTAGCCTTAGTACCTCAAACTAGATCCTGTTCAGACATGCTAGGATGAGTTTATTTTAACCCATGCATAGTTTTTCATAAAATGCACTTTCCACGAACTTTTTGAAGCCTTCTTATATAAAAGCTCCGGACCTTTCTTTGCTAACAAATTTGAGTGGGGCTTAGACTTAGACTTCTGTTCATCCAAGATTGCTGGAAATGTCTCTTCAAAATCAGTATTAATATCTGATATTCAAGGTAGAGTAATTTTCTATTACTGTAAGACCCATAAGGTCTCTGGGCTAGGTGTTGTCCTGGCTTTCTAAGGTGAGGACACAAAAGGAAAGGACTTGCCTACATCTGGTTCTAAGGGCTGCCCTCTCTATTTGGCACCACATACCATTTTGCCTTTTAAGGGTGTTAATGTCAATCGACTCATACAATGTGTAACCCTTTGGTGAATTTTCACCCAGAATACTTTGGTGTTTGCTTTTTACACACCAGATCCCACCACCATGTTGCATATCCCCACTATTATCCCTCGTTGTTGCTGAACAGTGGTCTGTGGTCCGTGGATAAATCATACTTTGTGTGATCTTTCGTCTCCTGAGGGGCATCTGGGTGGTTTCGGGTTTCTGGTTATTGTAACTAAAGTCCTTTGTCAGAAAGTGTTCTTCTAGTCTGTGGGTGTGGTTTTCTTCATTTTCTTAATAGTATTTTGTGAAAAAAGTTTTGAATTTTGACAAGGTCCAATTTGTTCATGTGCCTCTGAATGTCCAATCACTGCCATGTCTTATTGGTTTTTAATTAGTTCTGGTTCGGTGCTGTGAGCTGCTTCTGACTCACAGCATGTACAGGAGCGTGACCATTGCCCCATCCTGTGTCACACCAACCCTTGTTTTGTTCGAGCCCATTGCTGCAGCCACTGTAGCACTGCCTCGTCTAGGGCCTTCCATTTGATCCCGGACCCTGCATGACATCCTTTTCCAGGAGTTGATCTCTCCTGATCGCGTGCTCAAAGTGTGTGAGACGAGGTGTGTTAGGCCAGGTTGACTAGGCAAACAACTCCAGAGGCACCCATGTATGTTTCAGAAAGAGCTTTATATCAAGAAGTAATCGTACGTCAATAACACATCCCAGCCCACTCCAGCTCCCGTCCATGAGTCTGATACTAGTCCAGACTCTTCAGACTCCCACAGCCACGTGCAGCGATGCAGCGTGCAGGACGATCACAGGCCGGTGGGTGCGGAGTCGTGTGGAGGGGGTTGTGACGTGATGACAAGCTAACCTCAACCCATATTTTCTTACAGGTGCCACGTTGGCACAAAACCTAACCGTCACACTAGCTCTCACCACCCTCTCCTCCAAGGAGCGTTCTAGCTGTATTTCTTCAAGACACATTTTTTCTTTTGTTTTCTGGCAGTGCATGGTACTTTCCATATATTCCACCAGCCCCATAGAGCTCATGTATCCATTCCTCTCAGTCTTCTTTGTTCATTGTCCAGCTTCCACAGATATATGAAGGCACTGAAAATATCACGGCTTTGGTCACTCGCACCTTAGTCCTCAGAGTGATGTCTTTGCTCTTCAACACTTTAAAGAAGTCGTGTCCAGCATATTTGCCCAGTGCGGTGAGTGAGTCATGAGATTCATTGCCTGCCGCTTCCATGAGCTTTGGCCGTGGATCCAAGTAAAATGAAGTCAACAACTTCAGTTGATGATAGGCCTTTTTATCATCGATTGATAGCCCCTTAAAACCAAACTTGGGAAGCCATTCCAAAAAAAATATAATAAGATGAGCGGGTCTAGAATCATGACTCTTTTTTTATCAGAAACTATTCATAAATGAAAAGACTTGTGTTGTCCTGTCTTCCCTTTCTGATTCTGGCTTTTAAAAAGTTTTTTTTCTTGAAAGGAAAAATATCCCATTTCCACTTTCTTCATTTTCTCTTTTCACCACGAATACTTTCCCTGGTTTGTACTGAGACCTGCTTTTCAGAAGTTGTCACTTGCAGCCTGCAGTTAACCCTCAGTGGCCGGCACCAGTAAAGGACTGGGGAGATCGCACTGAAAGTGAGGATCCAAGCACCAAGTGTACAAGTGCTGACCTCGAGAGATGTGGCTTCTCTTCAGCACACATCGCAGACAATGGGGGAGCGAGGAGAGATGTGAGGGTTAGTTAGAAATTCATAAATACAGGGACAAGATCTTTATTCAGATGTTAGGCCCTCATTTCCACACCTGGACTAGTGTCTCCACGCATTGCCCACAGCCACCTTCCACTCTGCTGTCTCTGCAGTGTGGTTCTGAGTGCACCATCCGTGAGCTCAAACATTCTGGGCTCTCACTGCTGTAGGATGGAGCGCAGCCTCCTGCATCTCTTTCAGGCTGATGGTCTTCTGAGCATGCCATCCTCTCCGGTTTCCTCTTCTGGTGTTTCCACACTCAACCCGGCCTCCCCTTACCCAGCTGCTGACCAGTCTCCTGCGCTGTCACACCCATGCCTTCTGCTGCTGCGTTCCCCTCCCAGGTTGCCTTTTCTCTAGGACAGTATCTTTTCAGGATGGGACCCCTCCTTGATAGCACCTCGGGAGACTGCCTCCCTTTCCTATGTTTTCATTCACTGGCTCATTGTCAATAATATTTGCCTCACCAAAGCAAAAACCAACTCAACTGCCATCAAATCGATGCTGACTCACAGTGACCCTACAGGACAGGGTAGAGCTAGCCCTGTGAGTTTCTGAGACTGGAACTCTTTACAGGAGTAGAAAGCCCTGCCTTTTCCCATGGACCTGCTAGTGATTTCAAACTCCAGACCTTGTAGGTCACAGCCCACTCCATCGGGGCTCCTATCTCTACGTGCCTTCAGTCTCCTTGTGTTATGACCTGAACTTAACCCAGAAGAACCAACCCTGCCCTCATCCAGTGGGTTCCAACTCTTTGTGAGCCCGCGGACAGGGTAGGAAGTGCCTATTAGGGTGACGGAGTCCTCCTGAAAGCAGGCGGCCCCACCTTTCTCCCGTGGACTAGCTGGTGGGTTTGAGCTACCAATCTTTTAGTTAGCACACGAGCACTTTTAACCACGATGCCACCAGGGCCCTTCGTCTCAGTTTAGGGCCCCAATACATTTAGATACGTATTTGAGGTGAAGCTGTATTTCTTGGTATCTATAGGCTCTTTACGCCCTATTCAGAACTCAGGAAGCTTGCCACCCACAGCTGACCTCATTCTCCAGAGTCAGAGCCCAACCACTTGGGACAGTGAGGGGTTCTTGTAGATGTAGTGGTGAAGGGTTAACCACTCAGTGCAGGGCCACCTTAGGGGTGCTCAGCAGAATGATAAATGACTGTCAGGAACCTCATGGACAACTTGTGGGTGGCTTCAGAAAACTCCTGGTCTCCTTCCTCTCTCAGCTCTCAGCTAAATACGACTCACCCTAACTAAAGGCATTAATATGGTTTATTTAAATGACAGCTCTTCTGGTGTTATTTTATTAGCCTTATTGTATATATTATATCTAATAATAAAAGATTCTGCTTCTAACACATGTGTATACAGATATACACATGTGTTAAGTAGGCCGATAAGTAAAATTCCCTAAAGATGTATTGTTTGGAAGGAGAGAGGGTGAGAAGCTTGAAAAGTGATTCCTATCATGAAACAAATTTAGTGAGTGTGTGCGCTTTTTAAGTGTATTGGGCAACATTAACTTTTACTGACTTACGTGCAGTATTGTGTTTGGAAATGGGGTTTGTGTGAGTCTGGAAAAGAACAACCCCCATGTCTCTGGCTAACGAAGTAAAGGCTTGTTTTCCGCTCTGTCCACTCACTAGAAGTCAGTGCACTGGCTGAGCAGGAGACTGTTCTGTGCAGTCTGAGACCTGATTCTACGTGGTGGCTCCGCCATCCCCTGAGGTCTCAACATCCCCTTTTGCTACAGGCCAATGGGTAGACAGGGATGAGAGTATAGCAGAGACTTGGGGACCTTGGGTGGGGGCGTGGGGGGCAGGTTTAGAAGTGACACTTCTCCTTGCAACCGCTCCCATTGGTCAGAATACACATCTCTGCAGCGAAGTTGAGAAATTCATTGAGCTGTGACCAAGAGGACAAGGAAGACATATGGGATGCGCATGTAGCAGTGCCTGGCATAGAAGTGTAGAAAGATGTGCACATGGATGCTCACGGCAGCATTGTTAGTTGTGGGAAAAGGCCCAATTGTTCATTGACAGGAGGGGGAATGAGGAAACCAAGAGTATTAAATATACCCAGTAAATTGTATATAACTGTAAAAATGACATACATCCCAAATTCACTGCCTCAGCATGACCCTTTGGGACATCATAAAACAGCCCCTTCCGGTATCTGAGGTTGTACATTTTTACAGGAGCAGAAAGCCTCCTCTTCCTCCCACAGAACAACTGGTGGGTTTGAACTGCTGACCGTGATAGTGGCAGCCCAATGTGGAACACATTGTGCCACCAGGACTCACTGTACATACACAAGGAAGATGAAATTTAATATTGATTGAAACAGAACACAAGTCATAGGAGATGTACAATATGGTAAAATTCTTACATGGGATGTAAAAAAAACAAGCCATATTGTTTAGGAATATAAAAAAATACATTAAGGCCTCTTTTTATAAAAGCAAAAAAATTATAAACAGATATTAGGCTAGATGGGTATTGGGTGGGGGAAGAGACACAGGTGTAGGGTTAGCTCTGGGTTATGTGCTCATTTTGACAAGGATATGAGATCTGGGGGGAGGGGACTTCTCCCCTGTGCCTCCCACTGTGTTCACAATTGTAAGTGTGTCTTACAACTATTCTTTAGTATGTAACCAATATTGCACAGGCATTTTTCAAAGATTGAACTCAAAGAGTATATTTAGTAATAGAAATAAATCCTTATTAATTAGTCTCTGCAGCACGGGGTCGTCCTCCTCTTCAAAGGCCTTCCTTCAATTAGCAGGGTTGTCCTCAGGATCTTGGTGTTGATGTGTCTGGGCCTGTACCGAGGAGATTGTGCCCCAGCAGAGAAACCACGCAGTCACGGTGACCCTTCCCAAGGAAAGGCAAGTTTTACTTCTCTACATGCACAGACGACTAGCCGGGGGAAAGGTTCTCCTGCTGACAAAGACATGCCAAGTCCTTCGTGTCAGCAAAGGAGGCCGGTAACACACAGGCGTATCTGCTAGACAGTTACCATCACAGGCCCATGCCCCACTTCCAGAGCCACCACACTGCTTCATAAACATGTCAAAGCACTTTCATCTTCAAACGGAAAACCTAGGGGACCACCATCACAATAATTGTCAGCCTTGCTCCATCCCTTATCTGGCTGCTGGAGATGCTGTGAATCATCAATCCAGGAACAGTCCACTGGCTGGTGGGTCCTTCTGCCTTTCTTCTCCCCATTCCCCTCCCGTTCCCGGCCCCCCCCCCATCCTCCTCCTCAGCTCAGAAATGTTCATCTTTGTAATCTCCACCCCTGTAGTGGATTCTGTGCTCTGTGCACCTGGGATGAGTCAGCATGCCGATGCATACCTGCCCCTCCAGAGAAGTAGATGAGGTTATCAACAAACCCAATCTGCCCGGCCATAGATAACATCAAGGCGTTTTTATAGCAGCCCAGATAGTTCGCTCAGCAGCCTCCTGCTGGAACATACAGTCCAGCTCCTTTGGGAAATGCCTTGGTGGGGAGTGACTTTTGGTCTCCAGAGTAAAATGCTCACTTCTCAGACAGCAAGCCCTTTGTCGAAGGGAACTAGACTCCATCAAGCCTGGGTGGGGGTGAGATAAAAGCCAGCCACTCCTGTTTGAATGTTTGTCATTTTGGTGGGGATTTTGTTTAACAAGGTTCCCACCTTATCTGCCTGCTTTAAGATTTATGGCTCCAGAGCCCATAAAAGATGGGGATGTGGGCTTGGAAAGACGGAAAACAAACCCGGGCTATTGAGCAGCAATCATGGGGACAGTGTCCTTTGTGCTGTTGCTGTCATCGTTTGTCACATTGAAGATCACATCAGGGTCTCTAATAGTACTTCACTAACAGTCCTTAATGCACTGGCCTGTGATCCTCAAGGTCGGCAGCTTGAAACCACCAGCCGCTGCTCGGGGACCTAGGTGGGGCTTTGGTGCCCCTGTGAACAGTGACAGTCTCAGAGACCCACCTGGCCATTGTACCCTGTCCTGTAGGACTGCTGGATGTGACCCACCGGCCATTGTACCCTGTCCTGTAGGACTGCTGGATGTGAGCCACCGGCCATTGTACCCTGTCCTGTAGGACTGCTGGATGTGACCCACCGGCCATTGTACCCTGTCCTGTAGGACCGCTGGATGTGAGCCTCGCCTGGATGGCAGTGAGCTCGTAGTCTTGCTTTAAGTACTTGGCTAACTAGCCAGATGCTGGAGGGTCTCATTGCACCTGTGTTCTTTTCCACCCCTCTCCCTTGGAAAACAGGGCTGAGACAGTATCGTTTCCTCACTACCTGTACATGAGTATGATATGGGCCATCCCGCAGGAAACTTGAGCTCAGTTCATCATCATGTCCCATCATTCCAGAAAGTGATATTTAAAGTGTCTCCTAAAGAAGGACGAGGTGTACGAATGAGCCTTTGAGCGGCGGTGTCTGGTGTGCTCGCTCATGGGACACTTTTTGGCCCTTGGGCTTTGGAGAGCGTTTTGGCCACTGCCGCCGCTGCTGGCTGTGTGAGTGCTTGGGTGTAAACTGGGTACCACCTTCTGCCTGGCACAGAGCAGTGTGTACTGAGCGGTGCGGGACAGTGTGCCGTGGAGTGTTACAGGATCCTGTGTACCGTGCAGTGCAGCCCGTGCTTGCATCCAGTGGGTCCCGACCTGACTGCACAGCAGAACCGATCCTGACACCGGGAGGGACTCCCTTCTACCTCCTACTTCCCTCCCTCCCTCCCTCCCTCAGCCCCATTGATGGGATCAGAACCTCTGACCTGGTGAGGTGAGGGTTGCTGGGAAGAACACTGAGCCTGTTCTGAACACCTGTCCCTGACACCATTTCCTATAAGGCAGTGGTTCTCAACCTTCCTCATGCTGCGACCCTTTCATACAGTTGCTCATGTGGTGGGGACCACCCCCAACCATAACATTATTTTTGTTGCTACTTCAACACTATAATTTTGCTACTGTTATGAATCATCATCTGAATATCTGATATGCAGGATGTATTTTCTTTGTTACAAATGGAATATAATTAAAGCATAGTGATGAATCACAAAACACTATGTCATTCTATATTGTGAAATATTTATTTCTAATGACAAATAAATGAAATTTTGCCTTGAAGCGTAGTGTAGCATGGGTCTTCGCCCCAGGTACTCGTATGTGGGCATATCTGCATGTGGGCACACCCACCTGGAGATGGATAGAGGAGCAGTGTCTCAATTCCTAAGATCATCAGAAACCTGTGTTTCTAATGGTCTTAGCCAAACCCTGTGAAAGGATCCTTTGACCCCAGGGGGGTCGAGACCCACAGGTTGAGAGCCGCTGCTCTATGGAATGGGATGGGTCCATCGTCTGCCTATTTGGCAGCAGTTTTGTGAGGGTGTGTGGTTTTTGCTGCTGTTCTTGGTTGCTGTCAAGTTGACTCTGACGGATGGTGGCCGTGTGTACAACAGAAGCAGCAAACAACATTTAGAAATAGTTAGGACATTAAAAGCCAGTAACAAAAGAATCCATCATGTGCCTTTGCACGGTTCTGTCTCCGCCCGTGTTTGCTACTCCCATGCCCCCCTCTAGCTCATATCCAGCTTCCCCCCTTCAGGGTGATTTTACTGGCTGGCCTGATGGTGGTCTGCCGTGCTTCCCTTGTCTTTCCTTCCCCTCCCCCAGTGGCCCTGTAGCCTGCCACCAGATCAAGCTGATTTTGTTCTTTTCTTCGAAGGCCGCTCCCAGTGGACCAGCTCACTGGACCCATAAGCTTCTCTCTCATCCAGCCTGGGCCCCTCACTTGTCCCTCCATGCTGCCTCTCCTTGACCCTGTGTCTCTCTCAGATCCTATTTTCAAAACTACCCCCAGTGTTCGCTTTAACCTCCTCACCTCCCACCAAGAACACTGAGTCTGAACGGTATCCTTCTGAAACTTTAACATATGATGTTTTAGGAGCCCTGCTGCTAACTGCAGGGTTAGTAGTTGGAAGCCACCAGCAGCTCCAAGGGAGGAAGATGAGGCTTTCTATTCCTCTGAAGATTTACAGTCTCAGAAACCCACAGGGGCAGTTCTACGCTCTCCTATAGAGTCACTATGCATCGGCAGTGCCTCGTTTGCTGTGTGCCAAGAACCTATGTCTGAGATGTTTTTTTGTCACCTGTGCATTAGTTTAATTATTCTGGTGCATCTACTCCCCAGGCCCATGACTATTAACGGAATTGTTTTAAAGATTCTGATCATGCTGATCTGCAGTGCCTCGCACAGCATCAGTTATCCCTGACCGAAGTGGGAGCGCGGGCAGTCGGAGTGCACTTGGAGTTGATACACTGCGTTTCCATGGTCACAACCCTGAGAGGTAGACGGTATCATTCTCTCCATTTGGCAAAGGAGGCAGGGAAAGAGACGCAGTAACTTCAGATTTGTGGGGCTAGAGGAGAAACCAGGGACACTGGGCCCTTGAAGTAAGCCACGGTGCAGCCAAGCCTGCAAGGAGAGAGGTGGGCATGAAGGAGGCAGCCTGCACAGGGCACCGCTGGAGCCTGTTGCTGAGCTGACAAAATGAAGACCTAGCAGAAGCCACCAGAAGGTGCCATGACAGTGGACTGCTAACCCAGTTCAACAGCAAAATTCAGGTGACTGACTCCAAGGGCCTTGGCTGTGGGCCACCCCGCGCCGCCCCTTAACAGCCTACTCCGTGTAAGTCAATGGCGAGAAATCCCCTAGAGTGGTGACTCAGCCCCTTGCCCTGGCCAGAGCCAGGCCACGGACGGTACAGCCCATTTCCCGGGAACTTTCTGAAAGACCAGTGATTTCATCTTTCTAGTCTCAAGCACTGGTGCCCCAGCAGAGATTTTTCACGTGGCCATCCCATTCAAAGAGAAACGGAACCCCGGAGCGGTGGACCCCCGAGAGGTCAGTAACTGCAGTTCTGAGTAGACACTGACGAGAGACCCTGCCAGGCTTCTCGGGGCCAAAGCCCGCGGGTGAATTCATAGCCTTGAGTTTTCAGTGTCACGGCTGAACCTCCTGATGGTATATAGGCTCCACGCAGGACCCCTGCTTCTGGCCCTCGCTGAATCTGTTGAGCTTACTGCCCAGCGTGGGTAGGACCGCTGAGAGCTGCCACGGGCAGGCCCAGAGCGCAAGTGAAAAGTCAGCAGGCTGCCTTCAGGGCTGGGAAGCCACGCTGCAGGTGGGTGGTGTACCAAAGCCGCATTGTGTGTCTAGAGAATTCAGGGTGTGGCAAGGGATCAGCTACTGAGAGAGCGAAGATTAATACTTAATACGTATGTATTTATTAGCGTGGCTGGCTCTTTTGTCAAAAATGTCATAAATTCGCAGTTTGGAATTATAAAGCAAATAAAATGACTGATATACCTCTTTCAACAGCCAACGAGCACCGTCCATGGGGGAGAGAAATGCAGAGTCATTGATTAATCATTAACCTGAAATACTACAGATCTAGTTTTTCGAAGCTGTTAGAAATCTGTAAGAAGGAGCATGCCCGCCCCTAGCACCCTGCCCGTGACAAAGGTTAGAAGAAATCCACATGACCTTCTTCAAAACATGTGATGAAGCCCTCCTCCCTTCCCCAAGTCCACCAAATGTTGGTCTCAGCAGAGGGGGAGGAAGGCACAGGGGCTAATCAGACAGCAAGCGTTGTGCCTTCACAAGCAAACATTACACGTTAGCCGGGTAACTCGTGGAAGCTTGTTAGTTCGAAGTGACTCACTTGTGCAGATGAAGTTATTTTTAGAGATGTAATTTGTACTGTTTAGAAAAGAATAAAGAGACGGTAAAAGGCTAGATCGCTCATTATAGTTTACAGAGCTCATGAACCCAGCATCCATGGGAAGGATGACTAAGCAAGGGGTCGGTTGGTACTTTCTCTCAGAATTTTACAGACTTGAGTCATCCACTTTAGTCTGGAAGCACAGCATCGAGGTACCTGTGACTCAACTCCTATTTAGAGAGAACACTCGAATCCAGCGCTGATACACTTTTGTAGCGAAGTGCTGAAGAAATTACAGAGCAAAGCAGAGTAGGCCTGGGCACGACGCAGCCGTGGATGGTATTAGCTCGGAGTCATCTCTCTTCATCGCTGGCTTTTCCAAGACTGTTTGTGATCCAGCTGGTGACTGCCCTTCCATCTGCAGTGCCACCTTATTGCAGGGCCACCTGCTCGTGCTGGGCTCCTTGACCCAAGGGCACACCTATGCTCTGTGGACACCTCAGCCTCTTCCTTCCTGTGTGAAGATGGCTAGCATGGAGGCCCATTGCTTTGACCAAATGCATGCGTGTGTGAGTGAATAAGGCTGTGTCTGTGCGTCAATCTTCCACATGATGGATTCCGATTCTAGCTGTCTGAAGTGAATAGAGACAGCTTTCAAAGACTTTCCCCTTCCTATGCTACCCGTGTCAGGCGTTTCTTTTGTCTTTTCAAGTTTTGTTGTTGTTTTTAAGCGCGCGCGCACACACACACACACACGATAAGAATTACGGTTGTGAAAGACCCAGAATAAAAAATCATATTGATGTGAATGAGGGGGAGTGCAGAGCGGAGACCCAAACCCATCTGTAGATAACTGGACATCCCCTCACAGAATGGTCAGAAGAAAGAGACACGAGCCAATTAGGGTGCAGTACCGCACCAACGAAACACAACTTTCCTCTAGTTCTTTAATGCCTCCTCTCCCTCACTATCATGACCCCAACTCTACCTAACAAATCTGGCTAGACCAGAGCATGTACAATGGGTATAGATAAGAGCCCACAACACAGGGAATAGAGGACAGATAAAACCTCAGGACTAATAATGAGAGTAGCAATACCAGGAGGATAGGTTGGAAGGTGGGGGGAGAAAGGGAGAACTGATCACATTGATTGACATATAGTTCCCCCCAGGGAGGATGAACAACAGAAAAGTGGGTGAAGGGAGACGTCAGACAGTATAAGATATGACAAAATAGTAATAATTTATAAATTATCAAGGGCTTGTGAGGGAGGGAGAATGGGGTGGGAGGGGGAAACTGAGGAGCTGATACCAAGGGTTCAAGTAGAGAGAAAATGTTTTGAGAATGTTGGTGGCGACATATGTACAGATGTACTTGACACAATGGGTGTGTGTGTGGATTATGCTAAGAGCTGTAAGAGCCCCAATGAAATGATTGAACGAGAATAGCTGCAGTGAGTGAAATGACTTGTTAAGGTGGAGAGAAAGCCCCGGAACGCTGCTCTTCTCTCGCCAGGGCTGCTGCTCCGTTCTGCGTCTGGGTGGGCCTCCCTCGGCTCCCCCCCCACCCACCCCCACCCCCCGCAGCCTTAGTGCACTTGAATGTCTGCTTGTGCCGCCTCCGCTGAGGCGCACCCTTATGCCCTTTTCCAGCTTGTATGCGTCTTGATCAGCTTTTCATAACCAAAATCATTATTATTGTGTCAAAGAAAAAAGTAAGGAGAAGCAAGAAGTAGCCAGTCGATTGACGGATACCCTTCTATAGAATTATTTTATTGTGGTAAAATATATGCAATTAAAAATTGCCATTTTCACCATTTCTGGTACTTTGTTTTCATTTTTATTGTTTTCTGCAAGTATAAGTCACCCTGTTTAAAATTATTGCTAAGAATATGCCCTTCAGAGCATACACTACTTCAACAATTCCATATGCACACGTCGGGAACATTGATTACCTTCTTCAAGTGTTGCAGCTCTCCCTGCCCCTTTCTTGAATTACTCCTCCCCCATTGGCTTCGTGTTAATTGTATAATTCAGTGGCTTTACCTGCATACAGCCACTTTCACCACTTGTGTTGTCAAGAGCTGAGTCCTTTTCCCAAAGAGGAAAGCTTTGGATGCACTCAGCCCGGCCAGCAAACACTCAAGGACCTAGAGACCCAGCCCAGTGTTCAGCCCTCAGCCCCGCCACAGGTAGGTTCACTCGAGGAGTTTGCAGTGGGTAGGGGAGGCAGACACGGAAGCACTTAACTACAAGTACTCAAACAAAAGAAGCATTACTGACTGCCATCGATCAATGCTGACTCAGAGCAAGCCCTGTGGGTTTCCAAGACTGCAGCTCTTGATGGAAGCATAAAGCCCGGTCTTTCCCCCAAATTGCTGCTGGTGGTTTTGAACTGCCAACCATACGGATCGCAGCCCAACGTGTAACCACTACTCCACCAGGGTTCCTCTAAGGGCAACTACTGGGTGGAAATGCTGTCAGCACAGGTGTAGCACAAGCAGGGACAGCTACTGCCTCGGAGAAACCTTGAAGACATGTCCTCAGAGGTAGGTCTTGAAGTGTGAAGGGAAATCTTCACAGCAATAAAGATAAGATCAAGAAGAAAGGCAACAATATGCTCTTGGACTGATACAGTGCATCCCATTCCAAAAGCCTGGGAATGATGCCCAAGGCTGCGTGTTTTCAGGGAACACAAGTTAAGGGCGTTATGGGAAACAAAGCGGGAAAGCTTTCGGCCTCGTTATGAAGAGCTTTCTCTTTGAACACGGACGCGACCTTCTCTCAATTACACTGACCTTCTGACAGCCGAAGAAGGATGCGTTCAAGTGGGGAGAAATGGGGTCTGGGCGTGTGTGCAGGAAAGCCACACGGGAAACCAATTCAAGCAACAGATAGGACTAGCGGGGACGAGGATGGACAACAGATGCTAGAAATACTCCTGAGGTAGAATTGGTAGGACTTCTCAAACAAGATTTAGGGTGCGAGGGGGAATTGAGGATTACCACCTAATTCCTAGCGAGAGTACTATTTTAGAGAATGAAAGTTGAAGGGAGAGGGCAGATTTGGGGATGAGGGAAGATCACGAGTAAACAGATTAAGCTTGCGGCGTTTATCCAATAAGCAATTGGAGATATTCAGAAAGGAGACCAAAGAGGAGCCCGGACTGATGGAGCTTTGAGCGTCAACCACCACAGAGGGGGGCATTCATGCAGAGAGGAGAGGAGAGGGCAGAAAAGACCCCGGGGCAAGGCCAGGGTGTCATGGCAGGCAGGAGAGGATTCCCGGATGCAGACTAAGCAGCAGCAGAGGGTGAGATGGAAACCAGGGACAAGTGGCGTCAGGACGGCCAGAGAGGGCAGCGTTTGAGAAGGCAGGCGTGGCAAGTGAGCTGGGAGTGGAAAGCATTTGCTTCGGTGACTGGTGGTGGTGGTGCTTCTTGGTGAATATAGTCAGAGACACCGTGCGTTTGAACAGGTGGAAGCCAGGTGCTAATGGACTGCAGAGTTAGTAGTGAGCAAAGAGCTTGAGCTAACACTCTTCAAGAACTCGGAGAATTAAGAAAAGGGTGTGTTGACAGGAGCTGGCAGACAGGGAGGGGGCGGAGGTGCATTATTTTTTTAAAAAAGAATTAATTTTGCTATTGTTACTGAAAATATGCACCAATTCAGTAATTCCTGCTTGTACAATTCCATGACTGATTACATTCTTCAAGGTCACATTCTTCAAATTGTGCAGCTATCTTCCCCTTCCTTTTCCCTCCCTCTGACCCGAACCTGCTGCTGTCCAAGCGTCCCACCAGGTCTTTCCGGCTGGTGTCGTCCTTGGATTCCAGTAGGCGCCCTGTACTAGTGTGTGTCCTCCTTCAGAAGCGCACAGAGCTCCGGGGAGGGAGCCCAGTAAGCTAAGCCGTGGTTCCTCTGGAAGAGGACGACTTCACCGATATTTTTTGGTTCACGGTTTGAAACTTGCCCCAGGGCAGTAGTTTTCCAGAGTCATCCATCCTCAGTGGCTTCAGAAAGTGTGGAGGTCCGTTCTACATTTTGATAAGGCTTCTTCGGATGCACTTGTTGATCAACGTGTTCAGTAATAATGGCCAGGCACCGTCTAGTTCTTCCTACAAATGACAACAGAGGCAGTTGTTCCCGGAGGCAATTAGCCACACATCCATTCCCTTCTCTTTGAGACCAGAGGCAGGCTCTGGGGGAAGAGTTTCTTCAGCAGGAGCAGCCCACGAGGAGAGGTTAGAATATAGAGGGTAAAGAGAAACAGTAATTGAACGATGGTGGATTGAAGGGTACGGCGCCTGGAAGAAACGTGACAAGATGAACCTCAGACGGGGGCGCTCAGACTCCTCGAGGGAAGGAAAGGGCATGGACAGAGACTCAGCAGTAAGGGGCCGGGAGAGGGAGGAAGACCCTGCATGACAGTGGAAGCCAAGCTCCATTTGCATGGTCCACCAGGGATTAAGCTTCTGGTGAAACCCTCCTGACCATAGCCAAGGGATGTACTAGCCTGACCAGACAGAGAGTGTTAGGAAGTCAGTCAGGGTGGATGTAATGAGGTTGAAATGGAATATCTTATCATTTGATCTCCCTTTGACTCGTTTTAAATTTGTGGTAGTTTTTCCCATGTGCCACTTTCTTTTACATTGAGGCTTTTCTTTGTTTTGCTTCGGTATTGTTGTTGGTTTTGTTTCTGTATACGAAATCCAGGATAGGGAAATCTACAGAGACAGTAACTGGATTAAGGGTTTCTTGGGGGCCATGCAGGGGAGGTTCAGGAGGAGGGGAGCTAATAACAAGGAGCACAAGAAAGAAGAAAAGGTTCTAAAATTTATTGTGGGGATGATCGTACGACTCTTTTGGTATGTGAATTATATGCCAACAAAATTTTTAAAAGAAATGGAGGCATTTCAATGCCAATTTTCCCAAAGAGGTTACTAAAAAACTCACAGCCACTGAGTCCGATGTCTATTCATGGAGACCCTGTAGGACAGGGTAGAACTGCCCCTTTGGGTTTCCGAGACACTGACTATTTACGGGAGTTAGAAAGCTTTGTCTTTCTCCATCAGAGCAGTTGGTGCTTTTGAACTGACGATCTTGCGATGAACAGCCCAGCACAGAATCACAACACCAACAGGACTCTTGGTCTACGGAGTTGGCAACAGGATTAGTTCCTGGGAAGCAGTCAGGCATTCAATGAGGGGTTTGGGAGAAAAGAGAAATTTGGGAATAGTCTCCGGAGCCAGCTCAGTCAACTAAAGTCGTTTTCATTGATCTCTGCTACCAGCACCACATACCAAGCAGTGCCCGTGTACAAATATGAGTGTGGGTGCGCACATGTGCGTGCGCAGGCACTCACGTGTATACAAAGACCTGACACCGCCTGGTAAAGCCTTCCTCCCTGCCCTCGGTTCCCACCCTCTCCCAGTCCATGCCGGGCTCCGCACAAGCACCCCTTGGCAGATTTCAGGTGACTGTTCCCATAAGCTAAGGCTGAGTGCATGACTTAGCAAGTTGAACATTTAAAGAATCAAACCTGTTTTTCCACAGAACCAGTGACTAATATATCAAACATGAACCATTTTGACCTACAGAAACAAAGAGATTTCCATCACGGGAAGCCTTAGTACAGGGTCATGAGTAAGGTGGGGCCACTGAAAATAGCCGACTCCTGAGAGCGGCTGCTGGCCAGGTGAGTGAGAAAGGGTTAACTGTGGAGTCCGCAGCAGGCTCTGCAGAAGGGTGGGATCGCTTCACTGTCTTTATTTAAGGCTCTCTGGAACTTCCCTCTTTCTTACTCCTAATCCGATTCTTTACATCTGGCCTTAAATGCCCTGTGTGCATGAACTTCAACTTGGTATTCAAACCTTAGACTTTTAGCTGAAGCCTGATGAGCTGTGCTGCCCTCTTTAGAAGGGAAGGCTAGGTGGTCCTCTCCTGGGCTGTCCCGACCAGCATGCAGGAGTCTGCCATTACCTGGAGACCTTGCTTTGTCCCCAAGCGCTGTGATAAGGGACAGGACGAAGGTAATTATTAAGCCGGTGTCAATGTGTAGGACAGATCGAAAAGGAATTCCTGGAAGTGGAGAAAGATTATTAATTTACTTCAGGTGTGAATTGATAAGCGTTTAGAGCTGGCCCCAAATGGTGGGCGCAGGAACCCGCGAACAGTTGTCCTGGGAGTTAGAGAAAAGTTTATATACACAGAGAGAGCGATACGCAGGGGCTCAAAATATTGGTGGGAAAATTCCATTATCCTTCATTCCATTTTCCCATGAGCTTTTTGAAGCCTGTGTGTGTGTGTGTGTGTGTGTGTGTGTGTTTCCCTTTTCTTGGCCCATGGCATAAGTCAATGTGTGGCCCCAGGCTGACCAGTAACCTTCTAGCAGGACAGTGCCTTGTGGACAGTCCTCTTGAGGATGCACTGGGCAATAGAGGGCCTCTATTGAGCTGGAGAGAACAGAAGGAAGGCCAAAGTCACCCAAAGATTTGTGCTGGTAGGAGATGATGGGGCGGCCTGGGGTGCGGGGACCATGGGCAGTGGACTTGAGTTTTCATTTCAGACGCGTAGTCTGATTCTTCCCCTAGTGGCATCACTAGACTTAGAGTATGAAGATCTGAGTTCAAGGCCCACGCCCGCCACTGCACTCATTCTGAACAAGCCGCTTCCTGTGCCGCATTGGCAGGGGTGATGTGTGTGCCTTGATGGCTGCAAGGACGACCAGCCGAGTCAATAGAGGGGCACCTAGTAAACCATAAAGCTTAGATTGTCACATTCAGTCCTCTGGTTTTATGAGGCTGGCAGGGGAACCGGTATTATCAAAGGAACTCACAGGCGAGCTTCAGGGAAGGTGATGGAGATTTTGAAACCGCCCGGGGTATGAATAGGTGAGACATTCTAATAAAGTAGATTTGAGAGCCAAGCTGGCTGGGCTGGCCAGTCTCTCAGCCTATCCTTGGGAATAACGGGGTGGTAAGCAGGTGAAGGAATGAAGGCCGGGAAAAGCTGAACGAGGAGAGGAGCAGCTCGATCGAGGGTTATAGAAACCAAGGGAGAAGAATGGCACGGAACAGCAGTGTCACGGGCCATTCAGGCCCCCCAGATAAGGCTATAAGATGTTTTTCACATCAAAAGCAAGGAAACCAGGAAATTGAAACGTCAAAATAAAAAGTCTGAGATCATTGGACCCTTGAGCTTCCTTGGACTGGAGAAAAACAAATACCCTGTATTTTCTCACTGCCTGTTATAACCGCGGGTCAATAATCCCCTGTCTCCTGTGCGCTTTCCTGATCAACAGCCAGAGAGCTTACTTGCCTGCAGCGACCCCTGCCCCAAATGCTACAAGAGGCCCAGAATCCCCCCCCCCACACCCCAACCAAGTAGACACTTGGTCCAGAACATCAAAAACAGACAGTAAATCTAATCTGTAGCACTTAAGCTGAATGCACACATAGGCTGTGGAGTTAAATGGGGCAACGAACTGTCTGCTCCTGGCCCCAGCTCTTCCTCACCTCAGTAAGCGAGGTCTCTGGCTTCCCTTCCCCTAGGACTAGCCTCCTCACTTGTAGCAACAACAAACGCTGGGGAGGCAGGGAGCATGTGGGCAAAGCACCCAGCTCCTCGTAGGCACTCAGGATGTAGTGATTTCCTTCTTTTTCCTTAGCTTTTCTGTTTGTTCCTAACTGCTGTCAATGCTAAGGATCCCCGCCCAGATATGTGTTCATGAAGAGGTCAAAGTCAGATTGGGGTAAGCTCCTATTTCCGTGCTGGCCACTTTGTACCTGCAGGGAGATTGACTGGGTTACAGGTGGCCTGATACAATACAACCTCCTAAACTTGGGGTCAAGACCTTGGGATTGTGTGTGTGGTCACGAACGCAGTGCGTCACTCTGGACCTCAGGGTCCTCTTGTGGTTTCATCATGAGTGCATCTTGTGCTAAGGCAAGATGTGGAGCACTAAAAAAATAGGTATCTCACCCACCTGTAGTCCAGCTATGCCCAATCAGCTCACCAACCAAACTCACAGCCAAGAGGAAAGGTATAGGCTAAAGCAATGTCACAGTCTGTGTCTTACTCAGAGAGAGCCCTCCAGGGACACTTCCTGGACTTCCAATAAGCCTAGCGAACCAGTTCTCAAGGCTCTGTTAGCTGAACTACCCAGAGAAGGTCATTGGCTCGTAGTCATACAAACCCACCATGAGACTTCTCAGGGCATAACCCCATAATAGCCTGCATCAAGAGGGACACACGGAAGGACCCGGGGTACAGAGAACAGACACTAGAACCTTAGCCCTGGCCTTGAGATATCAGCTGTGCAGTCCATGTTACGGAGAGCCCATCCCTTCACAGGAGAACTGCTCCCTGGGGTTTCCAGGGCTGTGACCTATCAGGAGGGGCCTGCCATGCCTGTCTGCCGAGCTGCCTGTGGGTGACCTTGACCTCCACATTGCCAACCTTTCAGCTAGTAGGTGAGTTCTTAATTGTTTGTGCCACCCAGGAACTCCAGATCATGGATAGTTACGACCATGAGAGTTGATGTCCATAACTCTGACCTTGAGTCATTTGGAAAGGGAGAAGGGAGAAGTAAATGTGAAGTCTTATTTCAAAAAGACTTCTATCACAAACAACAATAAAATAGCATTCACTTCCAAGAATAAATCTGAGGTTGGAAAGCTCACCCGTCAGGAATGGGTCCCTGGGTGTGAATATGCTTTTCTTCAGAGAACACTGCTCCAGCACCTTGACTGGAAATACTCGTGTTCCTTGCATTTGGGATGAACGAGCTAAGCAACCCACTAAAGTCAGGGGCTTGCCTCAGCATGCTCCTGTTAAGTTTCCCTCGGTCATTCTCTTCCATTTCAGTCAGTTAGATATCAGAAGAGAATGAGTTGGAACACATACTTTGAGACAGCGATCATACCTCTATCACAAATGAGATTCCTAATTGGGAAAGCAGGGATTCATTGCCATTGCACCCCCACCCGCTTTCCAAGAAGAAACAACCAAGAGCTGGTCAAAAAGCAACACCAACCAGACAAAATAAGGCAACAACGGGACAGCTCACGGCTCGAAAGGAGGGTAATCCTTAAATACAAGAGGGTTGACTCTAGTTCCAGACCTTGCAAACAACAGAATCACGAACAGGTGTTTACCCCAAAAAAGAAAGGCAGGGAGGGGACAAAACCCTTCCCCTAGAAGAGGCAGCACCTCAAAGAGGTGGGGGTGCTGCCCCATCAAAGCAGAGGGAGAAAGCTGCAGCCAGGCTGCCATCACGCTCCTCTCTAGCCCAGTGGTTTTCATCTGTGGTCACAGTTGACTGCAAGATTTGCCGCAAGATTCTCCAGAGCTCTGATTTTGGGAGAAGGAAGAAAACTGATGAATTAAAACTGAGGAGTTTCTCCCAAGAACCAACCAGTCAGTCAATGCCATCGAGTGATTCTGACTCATGGCAACCCTATAGGACAAGGCTGAACTTGCCCTGGGGTTTCTGAGGCTACGAATCTTTATGGGAGCATTAAATTTTATCTTTTTCCTTCAGAGCCACTGGTGGTTTCGAACTGCTGACCTTGAAGTGAGCAGCCTAAAGAGTGACATGCCTCCTATACTACCCGGGCTCTTTGAAAGGGTTTCTCAGCACTCCTGAATTTGCCTCAAATTAAAAGGCGGAAAAACTAAGTTGGAAGCTTCGTTGAAAGGACGTGGCTACTTTTGATCTTTGGGTTGTGTTTTCTAAGCTGGGAATCCGTTTGGAAAAAGAAATTATATAGACTTGGGTTTGGGGGATGTTTTATTGCTTCTAAGAGATACCTGCTATGTGCCAAGTTGTCTGTATACATTGCACGTCATGCCACCCCCGCTTGCAGAGTAGGCCTTGTCCCATTTTAAAGACGAGGACACCGTGAGCGGAGACTCCAGTAAGTGGTCTGAAGCCCCCAGGTGGTAACTCGGAGACTAGGGATCAAGGGCGGCTTCGTCAATTGCAGAGTGTGCCGTGTTCTTCCACCCTCCTCCTCTTGGCTTCCTTCAGGTTCCATCCTTGGTTTAGGCAGAGCTTTCCATATGGGAGACACCGAGTTGCAGGCTTTATTTTCAGCGTTTCAAGGTTAGGGTTATTCCGTTTTCTGGATTATACTATGGCGGGGTATTTGAGTTACAGGGAAGTGTTGGTCCCACTGGAATGGGTGGCATGGGGTGGTCCCCTAGTAATGCTCACGGGTGACACTGATCCTAGAAAAGCGCCCACACACTTTGCTTTGCATTGAGATCATGCCACAGTTTCACATTTTTATCCAGAGCCGCTTGACACGGGCACTCTAGCCTCCCAACCTGCCCATCCTGATGACCCCGCCTTCCTCGCTGTCCCACCGCTGCGCAACACGGTCTGCTCGGAATCCTCTGGCCTTCCTCCGCCCTTCTCAGTCAGAGCCCTTTTGCCGCCATTGCTACCAAAGCCTCAGTCATCCTTCAAGCGCCGCCTCCAAAGCATCGCAGCTAATGGGCCTTGTTAGAAACCCTTCAAAACGCAGACTGTGACACCAAGTCGAGGCCGATTCCTAGCAACCCTGTGACAGGGTGGAATGGTCCCTTAGGGTTTCTGAGAGTACAGCTCTTCAGAACTGAAAAGCCAGGGAGGGGCTTCGCCTGCTCCAGGTGCTTCACTAGCCTCCCCGCAGCTCCCTTCCCAGGAGCAATGAAGGTCCAGCAAACATACAAGTGCCTGGCCTTACTCAGCTTGGCTTCCCAGCCTGGAACATGGTAGATGCTTGGGAAACGTTTCTCGAATTGTATATATGTTATTGTTTTTCTAGCACATCAAGCTCCTAACCAAACCTGAACTCATTGCTGTCAAGTTGGTTCCGACTCACAGGGATTCTTGAGAGGCTTGCCCACATTGGAAACTCTTTCTGGGAGCAGACAGCTCCTTCTTTCTCGCACAGATATGCAGTCCGGGACTTACCTGACACACAACCCGTAAAATGCACATTCCAGGTTCATGGGGAATTTTCTTCTTCCTAGCCAGATAAATCATCCTTTGGATTGGAGAAATCACGATCTTTGCTCATCTGGGCTCGGCTGGTTTGTTTAATCGTGACTGGAGTTAAGCTGATTGATGTGTCCATTCGGCCGACCACCCCTGCTGGACCCAGACAGGATGCACTCCTCCCCTCTCTGCAGCTGGCATGCTGTCCATGAATTTTGGAAAGTAAAAGCTTGTGATTCTTTAAGGACTTTGCTCAGTTTTTAAGTGCCAAGGATGTCTCATCTGAATTGATTTAAGGATTTTTTTTAATCAAAATCTTTTCTAAGTTTAGCCACATTCCTTTTTCAGTCCTCTCTGGCCACGTGTTTCTTTATTATGACTAAATTCTTTTCAAGATTGACTTTAAAACAGTACCAAATGCTCTTCGGGGTGCCTTCTCTTGCTAGGGTTCTTTCTGCATCAAATAAAAGCATGTTTTCTTTTCTCCTTTTTCACTGTCAGCATTTTCTAATGTTTATGATCGGTGCCCACCAATCCCTAAGTCAGCTGCCTCCTATGTATCTGGTCTTAGGCTACCACGCAGGGGACATCAAACAAGGACAACTTGGCCAGACCAAACTCACCACCACCGTGGCCATGCTGACCCTGGGCGCACTGAAACTCTTAGCCCAACTGGGGACATTGTCAAGAGCAGGCAAGACTTCCAGGAAGAAGGGGACGCTTGACTATCCCAGAGAGCTGGGAGAAATAGCGGGTCAAAGGAGCTGAATAAGAAGCCAAGACTGAGGAGGTGAGAGTAGCCAGGAAGCCGCAGTGCCGGCAGGAGCTGTGTCCAGGGGAGACAGAAAGCAGCCACACACAGGTCAGCAAGTGGCCCTCCTCCAGGAAGTATGCCCCTCAGCTGTCCC
Source organism: Tenrec ecaudatus (assembly GCF_050624435.1). Lineage (NCBI taxonomy): Eukaryota > Metazoa > Chordata > Mammalia > Afrosoricida > Tenrecidae > Tenrec > Tenrec ecaudatus. The sequence continues at coordinate 19,351,368 of NC_134546.1, forward strand.
CAGAGGCACCTAGGGAGAAAGGCCTGGCAACCACCTCCCGCCCCCCACCCCTCCCAGTCAGTCATTGTTTGGTGCAGTGTTTGCTCAGGGTCAACCTGCCGCACCTGGTGTGGTCTGGGTGTTGTTTGGTTTGTAACCTTGGCTCCTGAGAGGGTCCGCAGTCCGTCACGGTGGCCCCTTCTTAGATGCCTTCTCAGAAATCCATGGTCTGTGATGCTCCCCGGCCCCTGGGAAGTGAACTCCCGTGGTGGGGGGGCTGCTCGCCTGCAGATGGGCAGCATTAAGCTTGGGTGAGAGGAGCCCAGCTGTCCAGTCTGGCTTCACTGACGCTCTGAGGCGAGAGGGCCACCCTCCGGCATCCCTTTCCTGGTGAGGTTCTTCTGAGCGTGTTCCATGCCTGTCTCCGTGGGTTGACATGCTTACCTTCTGTCTAGAAAGTGCTTCAAAAGCAAAGGCTAAATGAAGCCCAGGGAGCCCCTGCCCCGCTGCTTACAATCGCCTCACACCACTTCGCTCTCAGGAAAGACCTACTTTTGTTTTCACTTTTATGAAAAACTGAAACGTGAAATCAGTGTTCCGCTTTTGTTTTGCGGTAAGTCATTAAAGAGGCGATGAGCCACTGGAGTGGGCTGCCAAGCTCCTTCCCAGGCGCTCCGGGCAGCCCCCCAGCATCACGTCTCCGCACCTTTGAACCATGCAAACACGGCGTGAGTGTTCTTTCAGGTTCTGTATGTTATTTGATCAGATTTGGGGGGTTCTTTTGGAGGCCAGGGAGTGCTCAAACATTTTTTCTTTATAAACGAATGGTCATTGTTTCTTCGCTATATGCCATATTGATTCACAAAAGGTTTCTTAGGGATGTGCTACTCTCAGATAGTGGGGGGAAGCCATATAAACCCAGCCCAGATAGCTCCTTCATCTCAGCTATCCCAGATGGCTGTCAACCTGGGAGGAAGCAAGCAGCTACAACAACACACAACAGCAGGGACGGTCTCTGAAGTGTGCCTGAGCAAAATCACGCATGATTCACAGGTCTCAGCTGTTCACAGGGCAGCGCCTGCCCAGGCCTGCCTCTGGCAGAGTGGGCAGAGCCGGTCAGCCCAGCCTTGCTCCTCAAAGCTCAGACTCTTCTGGAATGAAGTCAACGAACGAAAGAGCTACACCTTCCTGACAGATCACTGAAGACAAAGCGGGTGCATAAGCAAATGTGGTGAAGAAAGCTGAGGGTTCCTGGCTTTCAAATATCAAAGGATAGAGTGTCTGGGGTCTTAAAGGCTTGAAGATAAACAAGCAGCTATCTAGCTGAGAAGCAACAAAGCTGCATGGAAGCAGCACACCAGCCTGTGTGATCACGAGGTGTCGAGAGAATCTGGTATGAGGCATCAAAAGAACAAAAAAATCATATCATTGTGAATGAGGGGGAGTGCAGAGTAGAGACCCAAAGTCCATCTGTAGGCAACTGGGCATCCCCTTACAGAAGGGTCGTGGGGAGAAGAGCGAGTCAGGGTACGGTATAGCACTGATGAGACAGACATATGACTTCCCTCTCGTTTGTTAACGCTTCCTCCCCCACACTATCATGATCCCAATTCTACCTTACAAATCTGGCTAGACCAGAAGATGTACACTGGTACAGATAAGAGCTAGAAACACGGAATTCAGGACAGATAAACCTCTTCAGGACCAATAATGAGAGCAGCGATACCAGGAGGGGAAGGGGAAGGTGAGTGGAGAAAGTGGGAACCGATCACAATGATCTACATATAACCCCTTCCCTTGAGGATGGACAATAGAAAAGTGGATGAAGGGAGACATCGGTCAGTGTAAGACATGAAAAAATAATAATAATTTACAAACTATCAAGATTTCATGACGGAAGGATGGGGGGGGGCAGGGAGGGAGAAAAATGAGGAGCTGATACCAAGGGCTCAAGTAGAAAGAAAATGTTTTGAGAATGATGATGGCAACAAGTGTACAAATGTGCTTGACACAATGGATGGATGTATGGATTGTGATAAGAGTTATAGAACCACCCAATAAATGATTTTTTTTTTAAAGAAGAAAGAGCAAAAGGAGCAGGGATTGCCTCGGAGTTGGCCTTCATGAGAATCGGTGAAAGAAGAGGGCAAGGGCCAGGAGCAGGAAAGCAGGCCCAGTTTCGAGTGAGGAGTGGACCAGCCTGTCACAGCCCAGGAGCCCTGGGGCAGCGGCTCTTAGGAGCTGCACAGTTAGGGTTGGAGACTCTCGCGGAGGAGGCGTTTGTAGAAGGCCTTTTATGATGTTTGTATTTGGCATATTATTACAGTCTATACACACTGTTTGTGTACTAACTGTAGGTACATGGGATACAATGATTTTTTTAACTGTGAAAATACTCTGTATATTTAATTTCAACTTCAGAGTTGATTACAGGAAGATGCTTACAAAACAAGCCCAACATTTGTTTCAATATATGTTTTAAATGATAGACTTACAAGCATATAAACAACAACATAATTAAAGGTTTCCACTCTGCCTGTAAGAAATCAGGCAGATTTTACCGTAAGCAGTAAAGCATTCCAAGTCTTCAAGATGGCTCATATAGCTGCACCGACATGGCAGTAAACGTTTAAACAACAAGTCTGTGATTTATATGCTACAGCATAAAGAATGAAATGTCTGTGTGTCCATGTATTAGAAATCTATAGTGTATCATGTGTACTGAGCACGTATGTATGCCTGTGGCATGCCTGTGTCCATATGTTAGAAATCTGTGTTGTATCGTGTGTACTGAGCACGTATGTATGCCTGTGTGTCCATATGTTATAAATCTATGATGTATCGTGTGTACTGAGCATGTATGTATGCGTGTGGCATAGCAGTTACTTGTTGGGCTGCTAACCACTGCAAGGTAACAGTTCATAGACACCAGCAGCCACTCCTCGGGAGAAAGACAAGGTGTTGTATTCCTGTGAAGAGGCAGTCTAGAAATCCATAGCGACAGGTCTTCCTTTCCCTAAAGCGTCACTGTGAGTCAGAACCGACTTGGTAGCAATGAGTTTTGGGCTATGTGTGTGTGTGCATGTGTGTGCACAAATAGATGGAAAGATCTAATGCATACTGGGTCTTTAACAAAACCTAGTTGATGTTTACCCCACCCCCGTCACTTAAATGAGAATGCCTGGGTGGCACAGTGAGGTGGCCGTGCTCACCCCCCCAGGGGCGCCTCAGAAGGGAGCCATGGCAGTCTGCTCTGAAACGCCGGGGCCTTGACAAGCAATGGCGCACAGTCTACTGGGCCACAGGCAGGGTCACCGTGGGTCGGAATTCATTCCTGAGCAACTGCCTGGGTTTTGGGCACATAAAGGAAAGACAGTAATAAGATGAGGAGACGTCATGAATTTGTTGATGCTTTGCATCGGACACTTCAGTTTCACGTTAAGTTACTTCACATCGCTGGTGTGCTGGAGTTCAAGTCTCTCAGAGATGGAGTGCCTCGCTAGTCAGGGCAGGGCTGGCTGCTACATAAGGGAGAGTCTTTCCTCATGGGTTACATGCCCGTTGTGGGGTGATATCCAAACTGCTCGTAGGACAAATGGAACCATTCTTGGAGGGAGGCTTTGCAGGACCCCACCACAGGACTTGGTGGGAGTAGAAGGAGCCCTGGTGGTGCAGTGGGTCAGTAGTTCGAACCCTCCGGGTTTCTACCAAGATTTGAAACGTCAGAAACCCCAGGGAGCAGTCCCCCGTCCTTTGAGAATCACTGTGGGTCCCAATCTACGGGATGGCATTGGGTTTGATTGGCTGGAGGAACTGGAAAGATTGAAAAACTAACCAAGGAGCTTCAGTAGATGCTGACTCACAGTGACGCTACAGGACAAAGTAGAACTCCCCCATGCTGTCTGCAAGGCGACATCTGTACAGAGCCCTTGACCGACCGCCACGTGGTTTTCAACCACAGACCTTTCCGTGAGCCGCCGAGCACACTAACCACGGGTCTCCTAGAAAGGCCTGGGAGGGCTGGACGTGTTCCATAAACATAACCACTCAACGTGAATCCAGGAACATCGACCTGCCCTTTCAACCGAGAAGCACGGGGGAAAGTGTAGGGATACGTCATTTGGGAGATTTGGAGAGATGAAATAATGGCTGACTTGTGAATAGTGTTGAAAATATTTGATGATGTGACTCCCAGAGAACTGATTATGGTTAACCCCTCATTTGTTTGGCATTTCCAAGGATTGAGCTATTCCACATTACTGACTTTTCCAGACAGCTAACATTTTCCTAGTTATATGCCTTGAATGCTTTTTAACCAATACTTGGGGGAGGGGGCGGATATTTCTGAAATAGATCATACACTTACCCTGCCGCCATCAACTGAAGTTGGTGGGTCTACATGACCATTTCCTTGGGCGCCTTTGACTGCAAGCATGAGAAGATTGATGAAAAAAAGATTAAACAGTCAGGAGTTGGCCTCTGCTCACTTAACAAGGAGTTGAAAGGGAGACCATTGCAGGGAGGATGGAGTGGGCCGCTCAGTGACGTCACACCCCAGGTTACCTACCTTCTCTCTAATTTTTTTGACGTTGCTCTCCTGGTCCCAAGATGGTTGCCAGAGTGCCAGGCCTCAAGCACTCAAATGATCCAATCCAAGGCAGCAGTAAAGGAGAGGCTTCCCCTTGCCTGTGTCTTGACTCAGAGAGGAGAGCGTTTCTCAGAAGACCTCTTGGCTGCATTGCTGGAACTGAGTCACACTTCCATACTGTGGTTTTAGAAAAGGCCAAGAGAGCGGATAAATGCCCAGCACTTTCAGACTCTTCAGTGGGAGGGAGGACTCTGCCCATCAGGAAGATGGATGGAGAAGAGGTGCTGGGCAGCCCGCCCATAGTGTCTGCCACCGTCACCCCGATGGAGCGTTTACATCACTCCCTGGAGGGTAGTCACCTCAGGGGTCATTAGCTGTAGAGCTCTAACGAGCTCTGGATGATTTTTGAACTACTAAACCTGCTTTGAGGAACCCTGGTGGCCCTTTTAGGTAATTGTTGGACTGTGAAACACAAAGTTGGCAGTTCAAACCCACCAGCCACTCCATAGTAGAAAGATGAGGCTCTGCCCCTGGAAAGATTTACAGCTTCAGAAACCCAATGTGAGTCAGGATTGACGTGAGGGCAGTGGGCGGTTGAGGTTGAAGCCCGCTTTTCTCTTTCCTGCCTTTGTGTTAGACGTGCGGTTCCTCATGTACCGTATCCTCTAATTATGGCACCGTAATTGATTTCTTTTTCCGGGAGAAATCATACAAGCTTGTTAGAATGAAGTTGGACATTTCTGAGCGAGCGCCTGACAGGCCTGTCCTGTTCTGGGTTCCTTTTTCCACTGTTGAGGTCCCTGGATAAAGAGGGAATTTTTTTCCCCCACATTGGGTACTGAGGGCAGGTAAGCTAGTGCACAAGACAAGGCAGAGCTGCCTCTGCGCGCCTGCAGCGCAGCCTGGCCGGGGAGCAGCAGCAAGGTTGGTCACGTTCCCCCAACGAGGAGCGTGAGGGGTTGCATGCAAAACTCTGCTGGTTTTGGGACTGTCACCAACAGAACCCAACACTGCAGAGCTGGGGTCCTCACCCTTTTTAAACAGGGGGCCAGTCCACTGTCCCTCAGACCCGTGGGAGGGCCAGGCTATAGTTTAAAAAAAAAACTGCCAACAAATTCCTATGGACACTGCACGTATCTTATTTTGAAGTAAACAAACAAACAGGGCACAAACACCAGGCGGGCTGGATAAATGTCTTCCGAGCCTGCAGGGCGTCGTTTGAGGATGCCTGCTGCAGCGACTGCCCCACAGATGCCCCACCTGGTAGGAAAGCAGGGCCGATCTGAATCATCCCCCGAGCCCGGTGGATAAGTCCCGGGAACTGCCGGGTAGTGCAGACCTAGCTGTGGCTTGTTTCAACAAGTTCTAGAAGCAAGTAATGTTTGGGGAATGGTCATTGAAATTCTCCTGGACAAGTGAAGACCCTGCCTTCTGTGGACAGAGAAAGCTGACCAGCCTCCGGCCTCTGGATACAAAAAGGAACTAGGAAGCAGTTGTCAAAATACTACTGACAGTGAGTCATTGACCCGAGGGGCTGTCTCTGCTGGGAGAATAGAACCCAGCCAGCAGGTGGGTTGGTTTCCAAGGAAGCAAATGGTTAAAATGTTATCTCTGCAGCTGTGAGTGCAATCCGCTCATAAGGTCAGCTCAGCGTGTCCTCAGAAGTCAGCTGTTCAAAACCTCAAGTCTTTATGTTACTGTGTCAGAGGATCATGAGTAACTCATATGCACAACTTAGTAACAGAAACATTTAGGGAGACAAAAACATTGTGTGTGTGTGCGCGCAAGAGAGAGAGAGAGAAAGGGGGGGGGGAATCCCTTTTGTTGACTGCTGACTGAATCAGCTATCATCCAACATAAGTTCATTTTGTTTTCACATATGTCAATTGATATGTGAGTTACTGGTTTTTATCTTGAGCTCTGGGAGCGAGCAGCCGACCACTGAGTACACAGGGATAAGTAGTGATTTTTCCTGTTGACTTCCACTTGCTTTGTGAAGTGGTCCTCGACGGAGAAACGATATTGCAGTCAATGCTTTGGGGGGTCTTGATACTTATCAGCATCTAGATTGCAATTTTTTTCTTTAATCAGAACTGACTGCCCCTGGTAAATACATTTCTTTTCACATTTTGAATTACTTCTGTTGCTAATGGACATTTAGAATTTATCAGAAAATGGTTCTGAATAGAAAATGAATTTCTTCCGCATATCAGAGTTCTAATATGATAACACCCATTTTCTGCAAGACAAAATGACAAGGGCAAAGCTGTGAAACATGCCAAAGTCCAAACAAGCTGAGTACTTGAAAAACATACAGATTGCGGGATTATCTGCATTACTTTTGTTAGTAAACGGTCACTATATTTATATTTATTAATTCTTACCATTGAATTCTATTATCAAAAAAACGTTTTAAGGAAGATTGCATGTTAAATGGTTTTCTACTATTACTGCTTTGGGAAGTTCATCTGAATCTTGTTTCATATTTAGAAACTTTTGTCTCATGTAAACATAAATCAAGTCAAATTAAAGCCTGTGTAAATAGGCATTTCTTATCCCCAAATTAATCGGAGGAAATGTAATGAGTAAAGAGAAGTATTTTTTGTTCAAAAGGGCTGAAGATGGCACAGCACATGCTGTGGATATACAGTAATTCCCAAAGAATTCTCTGCGTTGAAGTGGTTATAATTTGATTTCACCTTTTTCCTCTTTTGTATTGCTCTTTCACGTTATGAAACTTTAGCCGTCGCCCTGGAAGGCACGTCCTGGGACTGCCTGTCTGAAGCATGTGGAAAATGTGAGAAAAGAGTGGACATTCAGAATCTTGTCACTGTGCTTTGGCTGGTGGAGGATTCATGGGTAGAAACCCCCTTCAGCACTGAGTCAGTTGTCCTCAATGACCAAATCTACTCGGCAGGCTGAGGACCCCACACTGGGCGATATTTGGCTGCCTTTAAAATGTCAAACCAAATGCTTAGAGGACCTGACTCTCACCCTCACCCCGAAGGGGTGGAATGTGTTTTCAAAGGCGGCCTGGTTGTCCAATAGTTAACCACGCCAACAGCCCACAGGAGACAGGCCTGGTGGTCGCAGCCTAGAGCAGCGCTTCCCTGTCACATGGGGTCGCTATGAGCGGAGAATCAACGCCAGGTCCCCTAACAGCAATGTCTTTTCAAGACACTTGCTTCATAAAGCCAAAAAGATAAACTCGGTACACTTCAGAAAGGAGACTTTAGATTACAAAATGGGAATTAAAACCTGGTGAATGACTTGCATGCCAGAGCAGAGGCCATGGAGCTAGGAAGCCAATCCACCTCTTGGGCCCTTAAGCTTGCTCATCTGTTAAATGGAGGTGGCTCAAAAGTAATATTTGCTTCGAGAAGTTGTATGTATCAAATTAGAGAAGGGTATAAAGTTTCTCTGTAAATCTAGGAAAGACCAGTCACCTCTTTGAATCCACACTGTTGAGCTAGAATGAATAGAGCATACCATTCCAAAGCTCAGTCCCATCAACGGCTGTGCTGTCATAGCCGCAATGAACTTGGACTCTGTTCTGCCTTCTTGTGCTCAATGGTGTTGACTCCCCATTTTCCCCATGCCCCCTTTCCATGCCAAGTAATCTCCAGTCCTGTGACTGCCTTTGTAGTTCCACCCATTGCAGTTTCTGGGTACAGATAAATATACAAGAGTATAGCAGACAACAAACAGGATCCATCAACCATGTTTGCTCTTTGTCATAGAAGAGGGTGTAGTCATAGTCACCCAAATAGGCATAGATACTTTAAAGCATGTACTGTTGGAGCAGTCTGGATTTTTAATGAATGGTCACTTCAGCTGAAAGTAATGGCTTGTGTTATTTTTGTAATTGTATTAAATAATCCCCAAATAAGAAAAGACCACACACAATGCATGTTAGCAGCAAGCACTAGGACTTGAAGCCGCCTGGACTCTTATCAGCCACCATTTGCGGTGCTCAGATAGGCCCCTTGTGTGTTTCATCAAGGAGGTCAACTGCTTAAGCAAATACACCAGCAAATGGGGCAGGGGGCGGGGGAGAAGCTGCTGAGTATAGAAATCCGTTGCACGAATGGAAGTAGAGTGATAATATTTTTTTTCCCATTTGCCATGACGTCCCCTAGAGGTTTGGCTGCATCCATAGGGTGTTCACAGGCCGAGTCCTCTGAGTGGACAGCCCCTTCCTTCTCTGCGGTCGGGTCTTCGTCTGGGAGCGCTGCTGACACCTGTTGACTTTGGCCAACGCAGCTGTCACTTGAACCCCAGTGGCCTAGCCTTCAGCATCCAAGCAGCACACAGACCACCACAGGGTGACAAGCGGACAGACAACGTGGAGTAGAAAGTGTGACCAACCCCCTTATTTCCTTTCCAAATCCCTTCTTTAAGGACGGCCTCATTCCCATTTTGTCCATCCACTGACCGAGGAGGAAGGCCCTGCGTTTAGTGTAATAGAGACTTAGGACGTGTGTGTGTGTGTGTGTGTGTGTGTGTGTCCTAAGTCTCTACGGTTTTACACATACAGACATAGGTATAAGCTAACTGTGCTCTGGACCGTTAGACAAAGTAAGTGCCTTAAAGGCACTGCGGATGGAGGGGGCCACCCAAGGACACTTGTGTTGTAACCGCCGTGGCCATTTGCATTTCTTGGCCCTTCTCTCCGTACCTGGTAGCTAGGCCTCAACCGCTATCTGTGGTCCAAGTAAGAGTCTCATAGCCAAATACTCAGAGTCTGCCAGGAAAGTGTCTTAAAACATGTATACATGCTAAGCATTTCTTTCTTTTTCCTTTGCAGTTGACCTGCCCCTGTTTTTCCCTCGAGACCAGCCAACCCTCACATTTCAGTCCGTCTATCATTTCACCAACAGCGGTCAACTTTACTCCCAGGCCCAGAAAAATTACCCGTACAGCCCCAGATGGGACGGCAATGAAATGGCCAAAAGAGCAAAGTAAGTGCCGGTTTGTTATAAGCAGACGGGAACCTTTTGTTTATCTTGTCCAGAGGTCAGCAAGCTCCTGCCCAGGGCCTGTTACGAGAAATAAAGTTTTATTGAAGACGGCCACACCTGTTCCGTCACATGTCCATGCTGCTGTGGTAGACTCCGAGCGGAGCATCTGCAACAGAGACCACGTGGCCTGCAAACCCAACAGTCTTGCTATCTGGCCCTTTTGCTGCCCACAGATCTGAATTCAAGTAGAAGTTGCCTGTATCTGAAAATGTTTCCTTTTCTTACAGTTTCTGTTGGTGTCAGAGATGGTGGTGACAAATTTTTTTTCTATCACATTTCAGGATTTATGAGAAATGTACCTCTCTCCTTAAATTGGAGAAGCTGTTGTGTTAGGTCCCACCGAGTCAGTTGCCACTCTGTGCTCCCCTGCGGCCAAGCCCGTCCCCTCTCCCCACTCCCGTGCCAGCCTCACAGTCGTTCCTGTGTTTTGCACCCATTGTCGCGGGCACTGTGCGTGTCTCTGTTGATGAGGGTCCTCTTTGTCACTGAGTCCCTGTTTAACCAAGCATGATGTCCTCCTCCAGGGACTGGTCCTTGCTGATAGCATTTCCAAAGCAGGGGAGATGAAGTCTCACCTCCTAGCATCTGAGGAGCTAGTGATTCTGCCCATGCTTCTTCCAAGGCAGATGTGTCTTCTCCTGGCAGCCCCTGCTGATCCAGCATTGGCCGCCAGCACCATACTGCCAGTGCACCCATTCTTGACGCATTCGCCAGCCAGCTTTTACATCTCCGTGAACAGTTGAAAATAGCACGGCTCCTGTCCGGTGGCCTCAAAGTGACAGCTTTGCTTTCTTAGACTTCAAGGGGGTCCTCCGCAGCAGATTTGCCTAATGTGATATGTCATGTGATCTCGACTCCTGCTTCCGTGGGTGTTGGCCTTCATAACGGCCACCGCTGCTGCTTCTATCATGATGTTTCTTGTTGGTCCAATTGTAAAGGTTTTCATTTATTCAATGTTGGGGTATAATCTGCACTGAAGGCTGTAGTCTTGGATCGTTATCCGCTAAGTGCTTGCTTTCAGTAAGTAAGCCAGGTTGTATGGGTCGCATACCCCAGCCTTCCGCCAGTCCTGAGGCTGCAGTCTTCTTCCTCTAGTCCAGCTAGATGCTGGATTCTTGACTCAGCGTACAGATTAAGTAAATGTGGAGAAATGATACAAACCAGTTGCGTACCTTTTTAAAATTGTAAACCTTACAGTATCCTTTCTGCGCAAAAAAACTACCTCTTGGTCTAGGTACAGGTTCCACTTCAGTAAAGTGTTCTGGAATTCCCATTATTCATGATGTTATTCATAATTTATTATGATCCCTATGAGCAAACGCCCTTGTGTAATCAATAAGAGGTAAACATTTTCCGCTTTCAGCCCAAATCCACCAGACTCCAGCAATAATACCCTTCACTCTACTCTCTCCTGGGTCTGACTTGAATTTTGGGCAACTCCCAATGTACTGCTGCAATAATTTTAAATTATCTTCAGCAAAATTTTACTTGCATGTGATACTAATAATATTGTTTGATAATTTCTGCTTTTGGGGGGTGGGGAGTGGGGCAGGGAGTTCACCTTTCTTTGGAATGGGCACAAATAGGGATCTCCTTCAGTCAGTGGGCCAGGTCACCCACTTGAAAATTTCTTGGACTAGACCAGGGAGACCTTCCAGCGTTGTATCCGTTTGTTGAACCATCTCGATTGCTCTCCCATAATTTCCTCAAGGCTTGTTTTTCACCAGTGCCTTTAGTGCAGCGTGGACTCAGTCCATCAGTGGCATTCGTTCTCAATCTTATGCTACCTCCTAAAATGGCTAAATGTTGACCAGTGATTTTGAATACAAATAGCTGTGTTGATTTCATATGTAACTACTGGAAGGGAATCCTCTGTGAGCAGATCAGAATGCCATCGCTACTTTCATATTTGGAAGGACTTTAGGTAATAGTAAGCAAATAGGACTTCCGCTTACTGATCAATACATGGACCTAGTACCCGGTTTTTCACATAAACTACAATCCCTTTGAAGGGGCAGATTGAATTCTATACAACAAGGCATCTCAGCAGTGTGTATACAGCTGTTGCCCACAGTAGGAGCTGCATGGTCTTAACTGGATACATTGCTGCACAAATAGCTCAGATCCAAGAAAAGTAGATCGGGAATTTGGCAGCAGTAGAAGTTAACTAGTGTTCAGAGTCTAGAGGCATAGCCCGTATTATAAATGAACTTCTTGGGGTAGGTCTATGGAGGAGTTGAAATGAATAGGAATGTGCTGAATGGTTTTTTTGGGGGGGTGGGGGGGCGTACAACTCTAATTACTGGAACATCAATCTTCATGGAGCGAGGCCCTCTAGATTGAAGCAGCAGTATATCAAAATCATGGTTTCCAAAAATAAGTCACAGTTAGAATGGCAAGTGGTTATTATTTTATCACTGAGCAGCCATTTCTCACACTTGTAATACCGGCTGAAAGATGATCAGATCCAGAAATGCATGCCAGTGAAGAACACCTATTAAGTGTCCTCTCCTTTCATGCATCATTTACTGAACACCTGCCATCCTAGAGACATTGTCCTCCGTGCTGGAGACAGGTGGCAACAAACGCAAAGTCCGTGTCTTTGTGCCTGTGTCTGTAACTCAGCAGGGAAGAGTAGAGCCTTGATCACACCGACTTCTGATGGTTCTAAAGTGCCCACCTACAAAGCCCTGGAGGTATAGTGGGTTACGCCTTGGGCTGCTAACCTTACGGTCCCCAGTTTGAAACTACAGTACTAGCCTCTCAGAGAGAATGGTGGAGCTTCTTACTCCCTAAAGAGTCGCAGTCTTGGACGTGCACAGGGGCAAAGAGACCCTGTCCTGCAGGGCCACAGTGAGACGTCGACTCCGTGGCAGTGAGGGAGACTTACAAAGACTGGCCTTTGAGTCATGTGTGCCCTTCCTGACTGAACTCTTCGACGCTGTCTAAAGCTCAGCATCTCCACTTACAACTGTCTCAGGACTCTTTCAGTGTGGCAGTCATGACATCTACACGTATGACCCAGAGTTGTTGTTACCTGAATTCTCAATGTGCATTTTTGCCTTTTTTTTTTCTTTTGCAATTTTTTTGCAATTTCTGTACCTTTTGTCTAAAATATCCAAGTCTAAAATTCTGTGTAAGGCAAAGGGTGCACATATGCAAATGCAACAACTAACAATTATTTAGATTTATGTAGGTTGAAAGCAATTTTTAAAAAGCAACGTGAAGCTGACCTGATGTGTGAAAGCACTGTGTCTGAATCTCTGGGCTTGCCCCGTGTGTACGTGGGATCTGCTCTTAGACCAGGGGCCGTTATTTGTGGGATTGCGATGAAGCCTGACCCAAACGTGTCTTTGTGGTTTCCATGCAAAGCTGGCTTGGGGGGTGGGGTGTGTGTGTGTGCGCGCGTGCATGCGTGCTTAGGCGTTTTTCTGAAGCAGACAGCTTAGCTTGTATGAATTGAATCTTTAAGGAGTTGCAGGCCACAGGCTGCTGTTTCCAGTGCAGGAATATCCTAATTGAAGCCTGTTGATCCTCACAGATGGGTTCAGACTTTCAAGAGACATTTGCTTTATGTCAGAAGTAACCTTAAAAAAAAGTTTTTAAAAAAATTGGCTTTCTACTGAGCGAAGATGGATCCATTTTCAATGTAATAAAAGAGGAAGCCAGCAGCTCCTTGATGCTAGCCAGAAGAAGCAATTTTTAAAACCCTGTTCTGAAAATGAACCCAGCGTCTCCCCTGGACTGCAATGTAACACCACCACTCCGGGGCCCTGGCCTGCCAGGTAGACTGGAGACTGGTGGAGGCGAAAGAGAAAGGACAGAGGAGAGGGAGGTGGGCTGCGGCACTCCTTCCACGCCCTGTTTCTGGGTCCCGGGAAAAGGGTGTAGGTACATATTGCATAAAAGGCTCGCCTTCACTCTGCCGTGGCAGAAACACTCCTGCAGTGTCTGAGCAGCAGTAGAGCCTTTGAGTGGAGTCAGCTGTTTGTTCCCACATTATTCTAAACATGGGAATTTAGAAAAGACACTTCCTGGCACTGACCGGGAGCCTTCCCTACCACATGCGCTTCTTGCTCATGGCTGAACAGCAGAACGCCGTCTTTCATACGTGAAATCCCTTCTATTGGGTGAGCACAGGCTTTGGGATCAGGCATGCCCGCTCCTATTGCTAACACTAATCCTAACTAATCTAACTGCGGCCTTGGGCAGGGCTCCTAACCTCTCTCAGCTCCAACCTCGGAATAGGGCGCTGCTCCTCCCCTCGGTGGGCTTGGTGTGAAAGGTCAGCCAAGGAGTTAACCCAGCACAGGCCCTTGGTTTATCCCGTGCATGGTCCCACAGAGCCTTCGCCCGCCCCTGCCCTTCCCCTTCCCCTTCCCCTTCCCCTCTGCTCAGGCAGCCCTCCTCCTCCTTCAAGCTCCTTAACCCTGGCTTTCCCCAGCACTCGAGCAGGCAGCTCTTTCTTCCTGTCAACTTTATTGGACTCCGGTCTTGTGCCGCTTCGAAACCACTCTTATATGTATTGCTTGGCTTTCTACATCTTTATTTATGTCTCATTTTTGTAAATACATAGTTTTTCAAGGCAAGGACTTTGGATATACCCCTTTAAAAATATCTGTAACTTGCAAATAGTGAAATTGACCCATTTGAGGTATACATTTCAGGGCGTTTGATGCCCCTTCCCAGTTTACCCCCTCACCCCTAAGGAAACGGCTGGGGGATGTCTGTTACTGTGTCTATTGCTGTTACAGTGCTCTGGAGAAGGACATCATGCCTGGAACGTCAGAGGGCCGACACCAACAAGGTGGACGCCCTCAGCAAGGTGACTGACCCAGTAGTTGCAGTAATGAGTCCCAGCATGGCAACGGTGGTGAGGCCTGGGCCTGGTTCAGGCCTGGGCCTGGTTCATTCTCATGTACCTGCGGACACAGTGGGTTGGAACTGACTTGACAGCAACTAACATGATGATGGCTTTCCTGCTCTCTCGATAGTTGTTATAAATGGAGTCATACAAAATGTACTCTTTTGTTGTATGTAGCTTTCATTCAATATTTTTTTTAAGATTGATCGATGATGGCATCCCTTTCTTGCTACTGGGTAATGCTCCATCTTCTGAATACAGCATAACTTATTCATCCATTCACCTGTACATGAATACTTTGGTTATTTGCAGTTTTGAGCAATTAGAGAGCTGATTTGACTATTCTTATGCAGTGTTTTTAGTGGGCATATCTTTTCATTTATTTAGAAATACCGAAGAGTGGACATATGCATATGATTAACTTTTTTTCTTCATTTTTAAATCATTTTATTGGGGACTTGTACAGCTCTCAGCACAATCCATACATACATCCATGTGCCAAGCACATTTGTACATTTGTTGCCATCATCATTCTCAAAACATTGTCTTTATACTTGAGCCCGTGGTATCAGCTTCTCATTTTCCCCTCCCTCTCTGCCCCCTCCCTCATAAATTACTTATAATAAGTTATAAATTATTATTATTTTGTCATAGCTTACTCTGTCCGATGTCTCCATTCACCCACTTTTCTGTTGTCCATCCTCCAGGGAGGAGGTTAGATGTAAAACCTTGTGATCAGTTCCCCCTTTCCACCCCACCTTCCCTCCCCCCTCCCAGAATCGCCACTCTCACCACTGGTCCTGAAAGGATCATCTGTCCTGAATTCCCTGTGTTTCCAGTTCCTATATGTACCAGTGTATATCCTCTGGTGTAGCCTGATTTGTAAGGTAGAATTGGGATCATAATACTGGGGGGAGGGGGGAGGAAGTATTAAAGAACTATAGGAAAGTTGTATATTTCATTGGTGCTATATTGTACCCTGACTGGCTTGTCTCTTCCCCAGGACCCTTCTGTAAGGAAGTGTCCAGTTGCCTACAAATGGACAACTTGGGTCCCCAATCTGCACTCCCCTCATTCACAATGATTTGATTTTTGTTCTTTTATGTCTGATACCTGACCCCTTTGACACCTCATGATCACACAGGCTGGTGTGCTTCTTCCATGTAGGCTTTGTTGTTTCTCAGCTAGATGGCCGCTTATTTATCTTCAAGCCTTTAAGACCCCAGATGCTATGTCTTTTGATAGCCGGGCACCATCAGCTTTCTTCGCCACATTTACTTGTGCACTCACTTTGTCTTCAGTGATCAGGAAGGTGAGCATCATGGAATGCCAGTTTAATAGAAGAAAGTGTTCTTGCCTTGAGGGAGTACTTGCGTAGAGGCCCAATGTCCATCTGCTATCTTAATACTAAACCCACACATATATGCAGATAGATCTATTTCCCCATCATCATATATAAATATATTTACATAGGTACATGCCTGTATTTAGACCTCTACAAATGCCTTTGCCTCTTAGTTCTTTTCTCTATTTCCTTTTACTTTTCTCTTGTTCCAATATCATGCTCAGTCTTCATTTAGGTTTCAGTATTTCCTTGATCAAGCCCTACCAGGCCTCCTACACCCTCCTCACCATCGATTTTAGATCATTTGTTGTTCCCCTTTCCCTGGGTTTGTTAACACCCATTTCCTTTCCCACACCTGCTCCTCTCCCATGTCCCCTGAGAACCATGGGTTCTATTGTTTTCTCCTCCAGATTTTTTATCCCGCCTATCTTATCTAGACAGACCTGCAGAGATAATAATATGCACAAAAAGTAAGACAGAGCAAAACAAAGCAACAGAAGAAAACAAAACAACAACAAAAAAAACAATGCCAAAAAAAAAGAAAAGCCTACAAATAGTTCACGGTCTGTTTGTTGACCTTTAGGAGTGCTTTCTGGTTGAATCTGATGGGGTGCCCATCAGGCCCCAAAGTCTATTTTTAGTATTCCCTAGGGACTTCCTTGCTCTGCCCCCCTTGCTGGCTGTTGCACATCCTTAGTATGTTGTGGGGTTAGATCGGGTGCAATTCCCACATGGTGTCTCCAGTGTTGCCCCTGGAAGGCTATGAGTCAGTGAGGGATGTCATGTCTCATAGTGGGGCTGGTCCTATGGTCTTCGCTGTGGATTGGCTGCTCTAAGCAGGGATATCATCCTGAAGGCTTGCTGGGCCAGATGTGCTCCACTCTCTCTTCCTCCCCATTCATTTGCTCCTTTGTGCTCTGATCAGACACGTCCCTCTCCCTGAGCTGTAGCTTCAGTGCTGTCCTCTGAAGTTAATTCTTCTGAGGGGAGGGGGATGATTGACTTTTTAGCTAACCAACTTCCACAAAAGTTTTTAGTAACAATTTCCACTCCCAATAACAATAGCGGTGGTTTGGGCTATTCCACATCCTTGCCAATACTTTGGTATTATCGGTGTTTTAAATTTCATCTGTCATTTATACTTGTGTACAAGCCGAGTTTTTCAGCACATTTTTATGTAGTTTTTGTGGTAAAATTAGGTGCATCTGCTGATATTCGAGTCAGCTTATACTCAAGTATATATACGGTATTTAAGGGGGATGAAATAATATCTCATTGTGCCTTAAATTTGCATTTACTGGTCATTAATAATGTTTAGCATATGCTAAACATTGTTATATGCTTACATGGTATAATTTCTCATATGCTTGTTGGTATACTTTTTTGTGAAGTATCTGTAACTTCTGTAACTTACATATAGTGAAAGTTACACTTTTGCCTATTTTAATTGGATTATTTGTCATTTTATTATTGAATCTTAAAAGTGCTTTAAGGAGCCCTGGTAGCAATTCAAACCCACCCAGTAGCTGCATGCTGAGAGAGGCCCGTGAAGATCGCGGCCTAGAGACCTCCGTGGACACTTATTTCTAGCCCGACACGGGATCACTGCGTTGAAAGCCACCCAGTGGCATCTAACTGCAGCAGCAAAGTGCTCTGCAGAAATTTCACCTCACTCTGTGCCTGGTGTTTCATTTTCTTAACTGTGTTCTGATGAGCAGAGTTTTTAATTTCTTAATTCTATTTCATCAATTTTTTCCTTTCGTGTTCATGACTTTTGTATTTGCCTACCACAAGGTCACAAAGTAACTTTCCTATGTTTTCTTCCAGAAGGTTTATTTTATTTTTGTACTGTCGTCCAGTTATGATCTGTTTCACATGTACTTGTGTGTATGGTGTGAGGTAGAGGCTAACGTTCGCGTTGTGTTTCTAGATATCTAAATATTCAAGCACTGTTTGTTGAAAAGATTTTCTCTTCCCTATTGAATGCCCTTCAGCTAAACCAATTCACCATGTATGAGCCATTCTATTTCTGTAGACTGTATTTTATTCCATTGACTTATTTACAAATACCAATATGACTTGAAACCTGTTAGTATGAATTTTCTAACGCTGTTGTTTTTTAAAGATACTTTGGCTATTCTAGCTCCTTTGTGTTTTCCTTGAATTTTAATAATTAGCTCCCCAATTCCAATTTTTAATGGCATTTTAACAATATTGGGTCTTTCCATCTGTGAACATGGCTTTGCATAGGGCTTTCACATTTTTTCTCAGAAATGTTTTAAGATTTCCGTGTAGAAGATCTTGCATATTTTAGAATGTTTTGTAGCTATTAGTACATTTTTATACGTTTTAGTTATTGCTTGTATATAGAAATGCAAACCTTGATAAATTCACACATTAGTTCTAGTTGCTCGTTTGTAAATTCCTTAGAAGTTTTAGCACACACTGTCACATCGTCTAAAAGAAACTTTAATTCTTTCTTTCCAATCTTTGCATCTAATTTTTTTTCTTTTTCTTGCCTTCTTGCAATAACTGGAGCATCTGTACTTTGTTGGGAGCAGACAGTCCTGTCTTCTACTTCCCCACGAAGCATGATGTTAACAGTAGGCTTTACATAGATGTTCTTGATCCGATGGGGAAAAATGCTTCTATAACCCTACTTTTCATCATAAATGTGTGCTGAGTTCTGCAGAATGCTTTTTGTATCGACTGAGATGACCCTATGGTTTTTCTTTATCCTACTCATGTGGTGGGTTACATTAGCTAGTATGTGAATGTTGGACCAACCTTGCATTCCATGGATCAATGACATTTTATCCTTTTTTATGTTAATAGATTTGATTTGCTAAAATTTTAAAAAGTTTTTTACACCTAAGCTTTGTTTATGAGTGACATAAGTCTGGAATGTCTTTTCTTTGTTTTGTTTTTAAATCATTTTATTGGGGGCTCATATAACTCTTACTACAATCCATCCATCCATCCATCCATTGTGTCAGGCACATTTGTACATTTGTTGCCCTCATCATTCTCAAAACATTTGCTCTCCACTTGAGACCTTGGTATCAGCTCCTCATTTTCCCACTCCTTCCCCGTCCCCCTTCACGAACCCTTGATGATTTATAAATTATTTTTTTGTCATATCTTACACTGTCCAACATCTCCCTTCACCTACTGTTTCTGTTGTCATCTCCCAGGGAGGGGGTTATATGCAGATCCTTCTAATCGGTTAGAATGTCTTTTCTTGTGTTGTTTCTTTTGTGAAGTGTTTGGTCACATCTTGCCTATTTTGCTAGATTTTTGGTATCCGCTCGATGCTGTTTTCATAAAATGAGCTACGTCTTCCTCCTTCCTTCTTTTTTTGCCAAAAGAGTTTGTGTTGTCCATTTCTGTGTAAACATTGAATAGACTTTTCTTGGTGGGAAGAAATCCAATTTCTTTACTAGCTATAGGAATATTTAGATTAAAAATTTATTCTTGCAGTCATTTTAGCAGTTTTTAAAAAGGAAATTTATCCATTATGTCTAAGTTGTTGAATTGATTGGTGTAAGATTGTTTATAATAATCTCTCCAAAACAGTCTCATTTTTAATATCTGTAGGATAGAGTTTAATATCTCATTTCATTCCTTGTGTTAATAATGTATGGGGTTCTCTGCTCGCCTGCTCTCTCTTTCACTCTTTCCTTAATCAATCTAGCTAGAGGTTTATCAATTTTGCTAATCTTCTCAAAGATGCAACTTTTGGCTTATTGATTTTATCAATTGTTTCTTTTCAATCTGCTTTTATTTTCATTTCCTTCTTTCTACTTACTTTCATTCTAATCTGTTCTTCAGGCTTCCTAGAGTAGAAGCTTAAGTCATTGCTTTGAATTCTGGCATCTTTTAAAATAAAAGCATTTATAGCTTTAATTACTTTCTAAGATTCGCTGTAGCCATACCCACAAGCTTTGCTGTGCTTGTTACTCATTTCCATTTTATTAAATTTTCTAATCTCTCTGACATTGGTTTTTGAACCATGGGTTGAATTTTGTGGCTTGAATTGCAAGCGTTTGGGGCATGCTTGTAGACAGCTAATTGATTGTCCAGAATGCCTGATGATGCTGTGGATAGGTGTTGGGCTGCTAACCACAAGGTCAGCAGTTCAAACCCCAGGGAGAAAGAGCGGTCTGAGCTGCAAAGACTCACAGTCTCGGAAACCTCACAGAGGGTCCTAAGAGTGGGCAGTGAGACTGACGTCTAATGTCACTCTGCTCTCAGAAATCCTATTGTTGTCAGGTGCCGCCAAGTCCGTTTTCACGCTCACCAACCCCATGTGATAGTGTGGAGCTGCCCCAGAGGGCCTCTGCGTCTTTCTCATCAGAACTCGTAAAATTGCCCCGTGAGGGATGCAGTGTAGAACTAGACACTGCTCGTCCTGCAGGTGAAGAGGCCTGGGCTTGCAGAGATCCAGTGACTTTCCCAAGGGCATTCAGCGGACTACTCGTGGGAGCCGGTGCTCAGCCCAGGTCCTCTGACCTGTCTGCACATCCAGACGCCCACCCTCGCCATTTCTCCGAGACTCCCTGCCAAGAGCGCTGGAGCTCCCGTAGCATCATCCAGAGAGGAGGTCCATGTAGTGTGGGGGAGTGCTGCCCCTGGAGGCAAGGCAAAGCTGTGTTCAAGCCTCTCTCTGCCACTCAGTAGCCGTGGGACTTAGGCAAAGTCATAATCCCCCGAGTCTTTGTCGTCTAGTCTATAAAATGATGAAGCTAGTTTAGAAGGTTATTATGAGTTTCAAATGGAGTGGGTGGTTTTATATTGTTGCATAAGAAATTACCACATATTTAATACTTTAAAACCAACCCAGACTATCATCTTTATTTCTGTGGGTCAGGAGAGCGCATGGTGTGCCTGAGTTCTCTGTTCAGGGTCCCCGACAGTTCAAACCAGGATGCAGTCTGGGCTGCTGTCTCAGCGGAGGCGCATAGAGCTTCCTTCCATGCAGGTGGGTGGCTGGGCTCAGTTCCTCGTGGGTGCAGGGCTGAAGCCCCTGCTAGCTAGCAGCAAGGGGCCACTCTCAGCAAGCAGAGGCTGCCCGCTTTCCCTGGCACATCTCCCTCCATCTTTAAACTAGCGATGACTCAACGAATCAGCCCCATCTTTCCCATCTCTGACTTCCCTGGCTCTCACGTCTAGACCCAGGTTTATCTCTCTAATGGTGGAAGTGCCCTATAATTCCTACATCATACAATTCATTAGTGCAATCATATATACTAAGAAGACTTACGCCATTATCATTACAATCAATCTTAGAGTATTTTCTTCTTATGCTTAATGTTATTAGCTCCCCATTTCCCCCCGACCTCCCCTGCCACACCCCCAAGAACCCCTTAGAGTAGTTACTGTCTCTATAGATTTACCTCTCCTGGGTTTCATATACAGAAAAACATACCAAAAATAAAAACTAGTAACAGTACAAAGTAAAACAAAAAAGTCTCAATCAAGAAATAAAGTAGAAACTATTAAAACCCAGAACAAATTTAAAATGGGTCAAAAGAGAAATCAAATGCTAAGGTGTTAAAGTGCATCTGCTGTCCAATCCACTTTCCAATACAACCTGCCTGGTGGCAAGGCCATTTACATCCCTGGCCTGTGGTCAGAGGGAATCCACCGGAGGCTCTCTTGGTCTGTTTGTTGAACTGAAACAGCTTTAAGTGTAGACCCAGGTTTAAAGGGCTTAATGTGATTAAGTTGGACCCACCACACTGGGCCGCATAATATAAGCAAATCACAGGAACGACATTAGGCATGCTCACAGTCCTAGAGATGATACAGGGAATGTATTGAGGGAGTTTCAAAAAGTTCATGGGGGAAATGGAATGAAAAGATAATGGAATTTTTATACAAAATGTTGAAGCCCCTCGTGTACGTCATGTGCCAAGAGGCAGGGTGTTCCGGGTAGCACCTTCCCATTCCGACTGCTCCATGGCCCCGTTTAACACCAAGTCTGGGGGTTGGTAGATAGTAATCACCATCATCTCCGGAGGGAAAGGGGCAATTTCTAATGAAAGGATAACGGCGTCCACATTGATACCTTCACTTCTGCTCCAGGAGACAGTGCCTGGCCTGAGTGGTTTGGCCAGAGATGGTCATGTTCTGAAAAGTCTCCAGATGTGGACTGCCATCCCCTGTGGCTGGCTTCTTGGGGCCAACACACCTGTTTGAAAAATGGGAATGGTCCAGCCTTCAGATTTGCATTCTACATAAAAGCAACCGCTGCTGAAGAAGGACAAGGAGCCCACGGGTCGCCTTCTGGCTTGTGCGTGGCCGCAGACCTGTCTAGAGGAATGGATCGGGTGACCTGTAATCCTTGCTCGCCTGGGAACTCTGTGAGCAGATGAGATGATTGATTTCTCTACACCTTCGTTGCACAAGCATAAAACCTCACACGGGTGCTAGTGACCCGAGGAGGTTCTTAGTATAAAATTTAACCCCCAAACCAGTGACTGCGCTGTCTCCCCACACATGAAATCCACCTTATAAATGGAATGACGAAAGACTATCTCACAAAACAGCTTCCCAGTCAACAGATGGAAATCATTCATCACCAACCTCCCCAAACCATTTGTTGTTCCCCATCTTGCCTCAAGGTCAGAAAAGAGATGGCGTGTTCTTATGTAGAAACCTGTCCCATCGCCGCTCCGGAAGCTCTTTGTCACTGCCCCATGCTGCTCTCCCCAAGCATACTTTTCTAGTGTGCCGCTTAGTTGTCTCTGCAGCCTAACTTCCCTACGACGACCGTGTTTAGTGGCGCCTTCCAGGCCGCCTCAGTCATCTTCCTTGTCAGTGCTCCAGGACTGCCCCGAACTCTGTTTCCTTCAAACTCCCCCTCCGCTGTCCAACCCTTTAAATCAGTCTTAAGTAGTTAGTCCTCTAAGTAACACAGATAAAAAAAGAGTTGCTCTCTTTGATTCAAGACAATGGAGCTAGACCTCTCCCCCATGTCCTCCTCATCCCCGCGCCTGTGCCAGCCCCAGAGGACTCCGACCCTCAGAGGCCTCCCAGTCGGTCTGCTGAGCCCTGAGGCCTCAGAGGGGCGACGCAGAAGTGTTAACTGCTCAGGATGTGAGCCCTGAGCCAAGTTACCTGTTTTTCCTTCCAGGAATCCATCATTCGCCCTTCTGAGGCCTCATTGGTAGCTCCTTAAAGTTGTCCCTTGGAGCCTGGGGTCCTGTCGAGGGTTCGCAGTGGAGTCAGGTCTCCGTGTGCAGGCCCATGCTTGTTTGTCACCTGGCCAGACGGAGCGGGGGCTGAGCCCACGTTGGAGAAGGGAGGATAGTACTGGACCACAGAGCACTGTGCGCACTGCACACACGCACACTGTGCACACTGCACACACACACGCTTATCCAAACACCTACTCACTGCCAGGGGGGAAATCTCATAGGAGAGGGCCTTGTAACCCACCCCCCACGACTCCACACCTTGTGGCTGTATTCCTGGAATTCCCTAATGGGTCCCAAGGGGTGGGGGGCAATTAGCAAGGCAAGAATTGTTGCCAGCTGTGGGTGCTTGCTCCCACATCCCACTGCAAGGATGGGAAGGCTGCAGTAGGCAGAGCAGCCAGTGCTGGGCTCTCAGGAAGCTCAGCCCGAGGGGCCCACCCTGTGCTCAGACCTTAGTGCCAGAACCTGCAAACCCCAATCTCTGCTGTGATTCATGGGTGCTCTTTTGGCTCACCCCAAGTTTCCTAGGAATAGTTCCCTTTCAAAAACCCCAGCTTCATCTGCAGAACTCCCCTCCAGAGGGAAGAGGGAATTTTCCAGGTACAGGCCGGCGCAGTGCCCTAGGAGGGAAGGCGGGGAACCAGCGATGGTGACAGAGAGAGGGAGGTGGTGGCCCTGAACTCAGTTCACCAGCACACCTCGGGCGCCTGTCCTCCTGGGCTTTTTTCTCCCTGGGTTTAGAAATATAGATGCTGTGAAAGGAAAACAAACAGATAAATAACATGGACTTATTGGCTCCTGGAGCTCACCGGATGATTTGGAGACGTAGCTTGGGGAGTAGGTGGGGGCAGTGATTTGGTTTTCCTCTCAGAAGCGAGAGCGTGATGATGCGGAGGAACCCAGAGCTGCCTGCGTCCGGGCATCCTCTCCAAATTGCGTAGGTCCCAGAGAACCTATGATTGATGAGAGTCTGGCATCTGTTGCTGCAAAATGATAGGCTCCAGTGAAAAGTCTGGCCATCAATTACTGTGAACACCGCCCTCATTCCGAGCAGACGGAGCCTCCCGGCCCTCCAGCCTGCCCACAGCGGCCATGCCAGGCACTGAGCTCACTCGTGGCCAGCTCGGCTCCACCCTCCGCTGGGCAGGGGAGCAGGAAGACCCTCAGCAGGACTCTCAGGCCAGCTCACCCCAGGTCCTCCCCTCCAGCTGGGTCCTTGGTTGATTCTCCTGGCCCCCTGGAGGGATATTTTCAAGAGCGAACTCCCTGCCCGGCCTGTTCTTTCAGTGGAAATGGAAAACTGGGTTAGAGGTTGCTTTCTGACCTCAGACATGCAAGCTAGAAGAAACTGCGGGGAAGTTGGCGCATCAGGAAAGCCACAGAGAAAGCGTCTCTGGAAGGGGAGCACACCTGGGTCAGAGAAAGTAGTTTTCCTGCTGGGAGAGCACCTGTACCCTTGGGCCTGGGATTGGGCGACCTCTCCCAACCACCGCGGCCATGTTCCTGGTAACCAAGCAGCTAGTTCCTTATTTGTGAGTTATGGTCACATATTTCCTCTCTTGGAAAAATCGACAGAGGCCTTGTAGAGTCAGAAAGTGAAGGCTAGAGGACCTGGTTTGAGATTTTTACAGCGCACCAAAGGAGAAATGTAGTTATTAATGGCCTCGCAGAAATCTTCAAACTGCGTGAGAGAGACACCCCACTCCACCCCCGAAAAAAGGGCAGCAAACGAAGAAGGTGTGAAGAATAAAGGGGGGGGGCTAGGAGACCTGGGTCTCACCTAGTTACCACTATTCGATTGCTGGGTGATCTTGGGAAAGGCGCATATCCTTTCTAGGTGGTGCACTAGTACTTGACGGCTGCCAAGCTCTAAGATAGTTCTGGAATTTTAAGGAAAAAATATGTTTTAGATAGCTTGGCATACTTTTTTTAATAAATAATTTTATTGGGGCTCATACAACTCTTATCACAATCCATACATACATCAATTGAGTAGAGCACCCTTATACATTCGGCTCATTTTCCTTTTTTCCCTCCCCCCCCCTCCCCGCTCCCCGCTCCCTCATGAACCCTTAATAATTTATAAATTATTATTTTATCTTATCTTACACTGCTTGGCATACTTTTTAATTTGTACTTAGAACATTCCATCTCTGTTGCCATAGGTCAGGCGCAAATTGAAAACATTACTAAATGGAATTAAGTACCCGGTGTACGTGGTGCTCTTTTAGTACAACCCATGCTTAATATTTCTAGAACACTTTGCTTGCAGAACATGCACACATATGCCCTGAACACACACCCAGTGAAATAATTCTGGTTGTAATGCACTTTCAGATGTCAAGTTAAAACAGCTTCTTGGGAATTAAGCTCGACTGTTTCAGATGTGCGGGTTGGTTTCTACAGGTGCCGCCAGGCCTGCTCAGGGCTGCCTTGTGTGGCGTGGAGTCCAGCCAAGGCAGGAGGGCCAGCCTTCTTGTTTCCAGTCACTTCTCATTAAGGCGCACATTCTAGAAAAGCGGCGAAGCATTGGTGAGCGAGCAGGACCATCCAGTCCGGGCAGATCATGAATGACAAGCAGAAGTCTTGCTTTGACAGAAATGGGCCTTGGCCTTGTCTGTCATCAGATCATTCGGAACGGGGCCCACCTGTGACGGTGAGCGAGACTCACAACTTGTTAGAGAATTTACAAAGGGGAGCACACGGGGGGAGGGTGGCGGGGGAGGAAGTATTGGGCAAGTTGATGTCCCTACTTTAGTCACCAGCAACAGAACTAAATGGGGGGATCGAGGCCTGGACACATCCCGGGAGCAGAGGTGTGGCTGTAAGGGATAGGCTCAAGGCCTGGGCCATGGACCATGAAGGAGCATTAGAGATCATCTAGTACAGCCAAGTTCGAATAGGATAAATCTTGACCATTGTGGTGGGAATTAAGTACAATAATCAATACAAAAACCTTAGTGGTGATTATCATAAAGTTGATATGTAATTGATAATTTTCATTTCCTGGAAGAACTTGTTCAAACCAACACCATAGCAAGCCTAGAACCCCCTCCCTTGATCACCAGTTTAGGGCCCAGCCCCAGCCTCCTCTGGCTTCCAACTTCCCTCTGCCTGTTTCCTGCTCTCAGGAGGGTCAAGGGCTGAAGGCTCGCCTGCTGGCACATCTGTACCCATAGGGTGACCTGTCACAGATAGGTCTTTCTAGCATCACACCCAGGCAGCTGAAGGTCATGGCACCCATGGAGAAAGCCCAGGGAATCTTTTTGTAGAAACAGCTCTGCGCAGTCTGCAGACATGACACTGAATACCTTTAAGATGGTCTTTCCCTTGGGGAGTGCTGGAATTTTCCAGGCAGCTGCGAAAGCAGGTCCCTACACTTTCTTCTGGATTATGGCCTATAGTCCCCCCCTTAACTCCCCCCCCCAAATTTTAACTGCCAGGGGGCGTTGAGTAATTTTTATTTTATGTTTTCTGAAAAGGGAGCAGTAGGCCCCCAAAAGTCTGGGAAGCCGTGCTTTAAGAGAAGGTCGATACTCCCGTGTCTTAAACTTCTGATTGGGATCTGTGGGCAAAAGAAGAAAAGCCATTTATAATGGAACAGCCAGTTATTCCCTGCTGCCTCAGAACAGTGGGGGAGGGCACCCATTGAGAAGAGGACAGAAAAATTCCAGTGACTCCTGTCTTCCCAAACACACAGACCCTCCGGCACTTAGTCACGCCAAATGGAAAATGGAAGCCGAGAAAGCAGAAATGAGACGGTGCTAGCTGTCAATCCAAAGAGACGAGCGGGAGGAAGTAGTTCGCCTGCCTGTGTGCCGAGGCTGGTCCAGGCGGGCTTGCCAGCATGTAGCCCTGGCCAACGGCGGTACAGGCTTTAGAACAGCAGTGATTGTCTGGAGCAGAGTTCCCTAAACTTATCGAAAAAACAAAAGCCAAACCGGGGGTGGGGGCGGGGGAATCCAGGAAATCTGTATGCTGTTTATAACTGCAGACAATTCATTCAGCAAACATTTAAGATCTTTTTATATACAGAATACAAGGCCCTTCAAAAAGCTTGTGGAAAAACAGAATAGACAGATAATAGAATTTTTCCATGAGATTTTGAAACCACCCCCCTCCCCCAATATGTAGAAACACACACACAGGCTTACCAGGTCATTGCCCTTTAGATCCTGAAATCCATCCACTCTTCTTCGAAGACTCCTCCCACGTGCAAGAATGATCCATCCCTGGTTTTGAGATTCCCCTGGGGCAGTGGGCTGTTCCTGGCATCACCTACACAGTAACCCCTTGTTTTGTGCGTAACTACCAGTAAACTAAGTGCAAGTCAGAATTATATAGCTGAAAGCTTTGTGACTCTTTTTGAAAATTCAGAAAACCAAAAATTTCCACTGATCTTATTTTGGGGTTGGATTATCCTTAAGCTACCATTATCCTAATTGTCTATTAGAGGCTAATTTACGTGGACATACATGTAAAAGCCAATTACCTTGTTTTTCTTGAAATTAGTGATAGTGGATTATCCAGTCTGTCCTGCTTATCTTATAGATGATGATAAATAGTGTTATATACGTATGCATGTGAATAATTATGTGAATAATTCCATGAAGGCACTGCAGATCCCTCTCAGGGGTCGACGTTTCAGTGGTGTTCAGCTTCTGTAATACACTGACTCCTTCCCTCGGGTCTATCACCTGCATTCTCCCGCGCTCCCCAAGCCGCTCAGCTCCGCCCTTTGGTTAGAACTGCAGTCTCGGTTCTTCGTCTTGGTTGATGCTCAGGGTCGCCATGTTCCCCAGTAGGTTTGCAGTGGCCGGCACCGATTCCATTTGCCCAGATCATTAACACTTTCCCTATTTCTTTCTTCCTTCTTTCAGCCACCCATTTGGTCATTCATGTAGTCATTCGGCAGATGTTTATTGAATTTGAAGTAGGTATCAGACGGGGCTTTCTATTTCCATCCACCATGACAGTCTTGAAAAGCCACAGGGCCAGTTCTCCTCTGTCCAGTAGGGTCACCAGGAGTCGGCATCGAGCGGGTTTCATTTTTGAGTTGTATCAGGCACCGTATGAAGTGATGTGTCCTAGTCTGTCCCTGCCTTGATGGAGCTAGAAGAGAGGTAAATGTTCTATATGAATGACTCCCCTATAAGACCGCCCGTAGGGCAAATATAGTAGGGCGCCAGGGGGACTTTCTGAGATTCAGGAAGCTGACCTTTGGAGATGGGCGGGGGTTGAGTGCACGGGAGAGGAGAGGGCCCAGTGGCCCCAAGGAGAGGAAGCCTGAGCATGCCAGTGTCCACTGAGGGAGGAGGCAGGGAGAACAAAGAGATGGGCAGCAGTGTCCATAGGCTGGAGGGAGCATCAGCTCTGGAGCTAAGCAGGCCAGACTCCACATCCCCACTCTACCGCGTTCCACATATTGTACTACTGTGCTTCTCTTGTCTGAACATGAGGGTAGGGGTCCTCCCCCTACAGCACACGGGGGCTGGGGGTTTTAAACTGTTGGTGGTCTATTAAGGGCTATCTGTTGGTACCCACTGCCACGCTAAGACATTTGATCGTTTTTATGTGTATAGTGAGCTTTTATTTTCATTGCTGAGATCGGCCGGTGTACAGGTAGACAAATCCTAAAGGAGCCTTCATGGCCTGTGAAAAATTAAGAAAGACGATGGAAACTCAAGTGCCTGTTTCAACATCATGCTGCTCTCTGTGAACAAGCAGCCCCTTCCCCTTCTGTGCACCCTCAATGCCCAGGGTTTCCAGAGCCCCCCTGGTCCCCAGAGTCAGGCTCCTGCACAGGCTCTCACTGCCACCAAGGCGACTCAGACCCATGGTGACCCTGTAGGACAGGGCAGACCTGCCCCAGTGCCTTTCCAAGACTGTGACTTGGTGGGGGTTGAGAGCTTCCATGTGGCTTCAGACTGCTTTGGTCAGCATCCCAGCACACAACCAACCACACCACCCGAGTTTCTAGATTTAGAAATAAAAAATACAGGGTGCCCAGTTACACTTGAATTTCAGATACACAGAACTATTTAAGGCTAGTGGGTCCCCTGTAAGATTTCAAACCAAACCAAACACCCTGCCACTGACTTGATTTTTGACCCATTGTGACCCAAGGGGACAGGGTAGACATGCAGTGTTTAGGATACGCCAAGAAGTGATTTGTCATTTATCGGACGTTCTAATTTAATTGGGTAGCCCAGGAATCGATCCGAACAATCTGCATGTTTGGGGCAGCTCAAGCCTGCCTTCCTTGTCAGATAGTGGATGGCCCCACCAAAGGATTTGGGGCACGGCCTTCAAACCTCTCCCAATCTAGCCAAGTAGATCCCCACTCCCGGCAACCCCATGTAGATCAGAGTGGATGCGCTCTGTTGGGCCTTCAGGGGCTAGTGCTTCAGGAGCAGATCGCCTCCTGGGTAGAGATAGTACATGATACCAAGGGACCGGTCCCAGGGTGTGTCTTGGGACCAGGTGCTTCCTGTCTCTGGAAGCAGGGGTGGCGTGGGGAAGAATGTCTCGACCCGACCTCCACGTATCCGGGGCCTCTCTGCATCTGGGCAGGGACACATATGATCTTTACTTTCGCTAACTGCAAGGTGCCCAGGAGGATTATTTCTCCTCTTCCTCCTCCTCCTTTTGCTTCTTCCTCAGAACTTTCTACCCGACGGTGTCAGAATGCAGACCACCTTGGTCGGCGGGAGCTGCTTCCGAGGCGAGCTCCGGCTTTCACAGAGGGAACTTCAGCTGTTGTCTGTGCAGACACGGGAGCCCGCAGTGACTCCAGACAGCCAGAGCGAGTGTGCAGGCAGTGGGGATCCCACACTCCGAGCTGGCAGGGACAAGCCAGCGTCATGTTAGCCGGTGCAGGAGACACACAGAAAGGAAGCACCTGGCCCAAAGCCACACCTCTATTCGGAATCCGAATCTAAACTTATTCTAGGCCTGTGTCTGCGCCCTGCGCCCTTGGGCTCCCCAGTCATCACTCAGGGCCTCTGAGAATTCCCACCAACTAAGGGGGCTGGTTTCTGAATCCCTACGTGGTCTCCAGACCTGCACGTTGCTGCCGCGCGCAGCTTCACGCCCAGGCTCATCCCCTCCTTCGGGCAGGCCTTGGTCAGCCCCTGAGAGCGAGACCAGGGCTGGTGGGGAGCGAATGGCATTTCCTAAGTCCAGCTTGATCTTGGCTCTTCCCCCTGAGAGCCCCACCCTGACCACGCGTTCTGCGGTTAAGACGGAAAATTCCACCTCAGAGCAGATAGCTTTCCGCCTGAGATTCAGGGGAGTAATTTGTCCAGATAGCATGAGGTGAACTGAAAGCAAAGCAGGGCATACTCTGGGGCAGAACAGCGTCCGTAGGCTTAGGACTGACTCCGACCCATTCCCCTCAGAAGAGCGTGGTGATCTGGCTGCCAGAGCGTTCTTAGAGGCATTGCCTGACGCCCTGGGGCGACAGGCGAGGGGCATTAGCCTTCAGACCAGCGTTATCCGCACGCTCTGAAAGCAGACCTGACCCTGCAGGCAGAGCCAGCCCACAGGGAAGCCCGGAGCGGCAATCGTGGGATCTTCCACTCCTTTGATTTTCCTGTTCCTGCCACAACCTGTCATGAGACCAAGAAAACTTGTTTTGAAAATGCTTGACAGGCCAAGATGACCTGTTCTCAGCCCTGGTCGAGAGGGTTTGTCCTCTGTGGTCATTTACATGCTGCTGGACGTTTGACTGGCTGCTGACTGGAAACAATGAATGGCCATTTCCTCCTCAGCTCGTTCCCAGTCCCTGTCCACCCCCACCGCCCAGCCCCCCAGCCCTTCCCCAGAAACATTGTAAGTCTGTGCCTGGGTCTGGCTGGTGAATGGTGGTAGCGACATGAACTTTGGAGGCTACAGCCAGGGCTTTGATTTCCACAGGCTGTCTTGCCCCATCCTGTTTATCGGATTTCACCTGTGATTCCCCATTTGTTCCTCGGTCCTTTCTGAGCAGACAGCTAACCCAGTGCAGTTTATAACGTTACTTATTCTCTCCATTTCGCCAAATGTCTCAGTTGGCCCTCTACCCCACTGGCACTGAGCGCCGTTCCAGGGCTTGTATTCTTCCCGCCGAGCCACACAAGCCAGGCCACCGGCCGGCATCCTGGTCCTGGGTAGCCATGAAATGGCCATGTGACTGGAGGAAGTGCTTTACCTCTCCTCTAAAAATGAAAGGCTTGGGTTAGATGGGCACACTATGGCTCAAAGGCAAACCAGCCCATTTCCTGTTCTTATGAATAAAGTTTTACGCACAGATCCCTGACCTGCGCTATCTCTGGCTGCTTTTGTTAACTACAGACTCGAATTGTTGCAACAGAGAGAGTATGACTTATAGACCATGTGCTTTACAGAGAAAGCCTCTTGACCTCGGAGCTAGACAGTCCTGGTTGTGCTCGTTGTCAGCTGCTGTCACACTGGCACCTGGCGCGTGGGGGGCATAAGGTTGTCTTTGGCAGAGGATTGGAAGTAGATCATAGATCAGCAGGCCTTTCGTCACAGCCCATCTTAGCCCAGAGCTCTGCTGAGCACTGCAGCAGCCTCCATTGGCAGGCGGGGCGGTGACTGAGCCCGAGGCGCATTGGCCAGAACCAAATCCAAGTGTCAGGTGTGGAGCGTGAGAAGTCTACCAGGGAGCCCCCAGTGCCCCACAGGTGACTTTTCAAAACTCAAAGCAAATTTTCTGCCGTCGGTTGATACCAACTCAGAGCAACCCTACTGGACTGGGCTGGACTGCTCCTGTGGGTTTCTGAGACGGTAACTCTGGACAGGTGTAGAAAGCCCCATCTTTCTCCCGAGGAGCAGCTGGTGGTTTCGAACTGCAAACCTTGTGAATTGCAGCCCAACTCCTTATCCACTGTGCCACCAGGAAAGGGTGCTCCAAACACAGTGTTTTATGACTATTGTTTTTATAGAAGTGCTTTCACAGGACCAGCTCCTGAGGTGGCTAGTGAAGGGCCACCCGAAAGGGACTCCTGCTCCCCGGTAGCAGTGAGCTTGTTGTGCTTTCACGCAGCTTATTTTGCTTTGTGTGTGTGTGGGGGGGGGAGGGGGAGGTATTTGTTTACTGGTCCGTGTGTGAGTTTGTGTGTGTATGATATTTGTTTACTGGTCTATGTGTGTGTGTGTGTGTGGTATTTGTTTACTGGTCCGTGTGTGAGTTTGTGTGTGTATGATATTTGTTTACTGGTCTATGTGTGTGTGTGTGTGTGGTATTTGTTTACTGGTCCGTGTGTGTGTGTAGTATTTGTTTACTGGTCCGTGTATGTGTGTGGTATTTGTTTACTGGTCTGTGTGTGTGGTATTTGTTTACTGGTCCGTGTGTGTGTGTGTGGTATTTGTTTACTGGTCCGTGTGTGTGGTATTTGTTTACTGGTCCGTGTGTGTGGTATTTGTTTACTGGTCCATGTGTGGGTGTGGTATTTGTTTACTGATGTGTGTGTGTGCGGTATTTGTTTACTGATGTGTGTGTATGTGGTATTTGTTTACTGGTCCGCGTGTGTGTGTGTGGTATTTGCTTACTGATGTGTGTGTATGTGGTATTTGTTTACTGGTCCATGTGTGTGTGTGTGTGTGGTATTTATTTACTGGTCTGTGTGTGTGTTTGTGTGTGGTATTTGTTTACTGATGTGTGTGTGTGGTATTTGTTTACTGGTCCGTGTGTGTGGTATTTGTTTACTGGTCCATGTGTGTGTGATATTTGTTTACTGGCCCATGTGTGTGGTATTTGTTTACTGGCCTGTGTGTGTGGTATTTGTTTACTGGTCCATGTGTGGGTGTGGTATTTGTTTACTGGTCTGTCTGTGTGTGTGTGGTATTTGTTTACTGGTCCATGTGTGGGTGTGGTATTTGTTTACTGGTCCGTGTATGTGTGTGGTATTTGTTTACTGGTGTGTGTGTGTGGTATTTGTTTACTGGCCCGTGTGTGTGGTATTTGTTTACTGGCCCGTGTGTGTGGTATTTGTTTACTGGTCCATGTGTGGGTGTGGTATTTGTTTACTGATGTGTGTGTGTGTGGTATTTGTTTACTGATGTGTGTGTGTGTGGTATTTGTTTACTGATGTGTGTATGTGGTATTTGTTTACTGGTCCGTGTGTGTGTGTGTGTGGTATTTGTTTACTGATGTGTGTGTATGTGGTATTTGTTTACTGGTCCGTGTGTGTGTGTGTGGTATTTATTTACTGGTCTGTGTGTGTGTTTGTGTGTGGTATTTGTTTACTGATGTGTGTGTGTGTGGTATTTGTTTACTGGTCCGTGTGTGTGGTATTTGTTTACTGGTCCATGTGTGTGTGATATTTGTTTACTGGCCCATGTGTGTGGTATTTGTTTACTGGCCTGTGTGTGTGGTATTTGTTTACTGGTCCATGTGTGGGTGTGGTATTTGTTTACTGGTCTGTCTGTGTGTGTGTGGTATTTGTTTACTGGTCCATGTGTGGGTGTGGTATTTGTTTACTGGTCCGTGTATGTGTGTGGTATTTGTTTACTGGTCCGTGTGTGTGTGTGGTATTTGTTTACTGGCCCGTGTGTGTGGTATTTGTTTACTGGCCCGTGTGTGTGGTATTTGTTTACTGGCCCGTGTGTGTGGTATTTGTGTGCTGGTC